>NC_079312.1:102055486-103463137 GCF_029931775.1 Euleptes europaea | reverse complement strand
CCGAGTGTCCCAGCCAAAACAGGGCTCTCTGCTCTCTCTCAGCAGTTTTAATCCTTTTCTGTCTCCATCCACTGACTAGGTCAGCCTGGGTCAAAGATGTTCTTCCTGGAACCTCCAGAAACTTTCTTCCTGGAGCTCCTTCTAGCATTTTAAAACCTCCAAGTCCCATTTCTTCACAATAATAAAATAAATATTGGGAAAATCCTGCAGTTTCAGAGGTGGAAGAAGAGGTTTATGACATGAGAGATTTTGCCAGCTGTTTCCCCCCCCCTCCCTACTGAGTTGTCTGAGTGGCAGAGTTTTTTCTCTCTTGACAGCTCTGTTACAGTTGGAGAGATACCATTTGCATTTCTCTGGGAACCTGTCATTGTTGGCACTTTTCTTTTGGCTATTTTTTTCCATTCCCATTTCCCCCTCAGTATGTGCTCATTTACCACTTTTGAAGGGGGCATGGAAGATTGGGAGGGAATTGTATTATATAGATGAGATCATACATGGAGGTCTCTGTGAGGAACAATCTTCTTCCAGTTGTGCTTTGGATTAAATCACCCCCAAGAATATTTTTCCTTCTCCATACACAGTGGGATCTTGATATGTCAAGCTTAGTCTCCAAATAACGAAATACTTGGTTAAATGTACAAGCAGCTTCACTTTTGAGGCTTTTTTATTTTTTTTAAAAAAAGGTGTCATTAGAACTACATGAAGTACTATACTATATATACCATTCAGAATAGCATAAAACACTTCATTTTTGCAATAGGTTTGTGCAGAGTCAGTGTGTTTTAGATATAATTAATTTTAAGAATATATTATTAGCAGGCGAAAAAACCCTCCCATAATTTTTATGGTATATGCAAATTCATTTTGTCTTAAAGTACAGCTGTGGAGAAGATTTCTCCAAACTTTAATTTTAGAAAGCTCGCAAGAAGTAGCTTTAAATCCCATCTTGTAGGAAGTATTTGTGGGAGGTCCGGGGCTCCCCCCCTTGGCCCCCCCGGCCTTCCCTTCCGTCACCCCTCGCAGGAGAGGGGCTTCCTCGGCCTCAGATTGCTCCGTTGGGGTTTCTGGGCTCTCTTCCCCTCTGGAGTCCGCCAGCGTTCTGAGCTTTCCCTTCAGCCCAGTCGCAGCCTCCTCATTGGCCTCCACCCGCCTCCTATTTAGGGGATCGCGTCTCGGCCAAACCCCGCCCCCGAGCCCATAAGTTCCTGCTCTTTCGGTCCGCCGCGGGAGAAGCCGTGTTCTCCGGCCAGCCCCGCCCTCTCCCAGCTCTGGCCCGACCGCCTCTCAGCTGTTCCCTGGGCGCACCCTGCTCCGGCGATTCTCCGTCTCGCCCATCGCCTCCTCTGCTGTCGCCCCGCCCCGCCTGCCTCTTACCGCCGGCTTCTCCGCCGGGCTGCCTTCCCGAGGGGACGGGAGAGGGACCCGGTAAGCCTGTGGCGCCTCCCCCGAGACTCCTCTCAACCCTGGCGCCGCCGAGCGTCTCTCCGGCGCCCCTGGGCCCGCCGTCTTCCTCCCCGCAGGGGGGCCATGTACCCCCCTCCAAGCTTGCGACCCCTGCCTGAGGCTCTGTCGCGGGACAGTATTTGTAACCAAAGTTCCCTCTTCTCAAGATTATCTTTTGTGATGCTCATTGCCAGTTATGTAGTGATAGGCAATTCTGCGTTACTGGTTATAGACTCATGATGTCAACAGAGAAGGGGAACAAGGGAGAATACGGCAGAAAGTAGTATTTTAGCTGCTGCTTTTGATCCAACTATGATCTGTTTTACTTTGATATTTTAAATATTATTAGCACAAAGCCATACCCTGAGTGTTCTAGAGAAAGATCATACAAACATATAGAGCATGTCCGTGGTGCATCCCGAAACTCTTTCTTACAATCTGTTCACATGTCATTATGTTCATTGTGCTTACATTTGCAGATGTAAAGATTAGGAAATCTACATTTTAGGCCTAATCTGCGATATTAATTGCATGCTGTAACTCTATGAAAGCAATATCTGTTGTAAACTGCATTGTACTGTCTCTTTCTGTGCAATTTGGATGATCATAAACTTCAAGTAATTTTTCATTTTTTCTCAGCTACTGTAATACTTTATATAGCTTAAACATACATTACTTTTAAAAATTAAAATGTTACATTTTCAAAAGTTACGAGCGATCCTTAAGGCATTTCCTTCAAAAACAAATCTGATCTGGCAATATTCAAGTAATGGGTGAGGGAGGGTTGTGTGTGGTGGTCACTCTTTCATATTCATATGTTAGTTCTCTTAAATCAGATCATTATATTTATCTATGCCCTCCTATATTATATATTTTCCTTCAAGTAAAATCTGAATCAGATGTGGCTAAACCAACAGGTCTATTCTCAGGGCATAACACATTTCCATCTACCTCAGTCTGTTACTAAAGAAGTAATGTTAATCGTCTGTCACTTTTTATTGGTCTATCTCAGGGGTCGGCAAACTCATTAGTCAAAAGAGCCAAATATCAACAGTACAACGATTGAGATTTCTTTTGAGAGCCAAATTTCTTAAACTTAAACTATATAGGTAGATACACTGTTTATTAACTTAATAAACTTTAATTAAAGTTTTAAGTCTTAATTAAAACTATAGGTACACTGAATAAAACTTAATATCATACTTAATAGTGATCTTATTTATTGATAAAAATTAAATTGTAAGTCCCTGCCATTTCCCCCTCCCCGTCCGGAGTCCTTGTCTGGAGGCCTGGTCTACCGCCATAAAAGCTTATTAGTAGACCTGGCCTCCGGCTGAGTCCCATTGGGAGGCCAGGTCTACCCATTGGCTTTCTTGGCAGTAGACCTGGCCTCCGGAGGCCCATAGAAGCCAATTGGTAGACCTGGCCTCTGAAGGGGGACTTTTTCCCCTCCTCGGAGTCCAGGTCTACCGCCAAGAAAGCCAGTGGGTAGACATGGCCTCTGAGGAAGAAAAAAAGTAAGGTATCCATAAAATTAAATCATGACAATGACTGACAAACTCTGTACATTTTCCCCATCTGCATTCTCAAAACTCTGCAGGGGGGCTTATTGTTGAGTTGTGCATCTGAGTGGCAAATCCAAGGCAAAACCTCCCATTCATAAATGGCCAATAACCCCCCATGCAGAGTTTTGAGAATCTGGATGGGGAAAATGTGCATCTGAGTAGCAAATCCAAGGCAAAACCTCCCATTCACTGGCAGGGCAAAGGTCTCGCCTGTCCGCGCCGACCCCCGAGCCACGCCCCCTCCCAAGAAGCCGGCTCCGCTATCTCTCCCCCCCCCAGTCAGCCAAACGTCCACCCACGCTCAGCCAGGGATGAGGATTTTGTCCCCGGTCAGCAGACTTACCGGCCGACGCGGGACGACAAACCGATGACTCCGCCGACTCTTCCACCCCTTGCAGACAACAAGGGGAGCTGACGGAGGGGGGCAGGCTCCCAGCGGAACAGCCGGCCGGGAAAGAGACGCGGGCAGCCGGGGAAGCAGGAGGCGGGGCAGGGAAACAGCCCGATGCCTCTCCCTCCCTTGCAGCAGCAGCCTGCGCGGCCGGCCGCCGTCTCTCCCTGCCGCCTCTGATCCCTCCCCACCAGAGAGAGAGAGAGAGGAGGGGAGGCCGGGGGAGGGGGTGCCGCCTCCCGCTCGCCTGCTGGCTCCTCCCGCCTGGGGCCGTTGGAGCCCGGCGGGAGCGCAGCGCCTCTGCCTGGCTGGGCGCGGGGATGCGGAGGAGCCGCATCAGCCGACGGACAGGGGGGTGGGGAGGCGGGAAGCCGCACTCAATGGGCCAAAGAGCCGCATGCGGCTCGGGAGCCACGGTTTTCCGACCACTGGTCTATCTCATTGCTTTAACCATAGAAATATGGAGGGAGAATGGGGCTAAAAGCTTTGCTCAATTTCTTGAAGTCGTATGAAATGAGTTATTATTATACCAGTCAGAAATCAAGTTAAAACAATTTATATAATAACTGGTGATGGCAAGGATCCAAAGAGCTACTTTATGCATGTCCAAGGACTGGCAAGAGCCCAGGGGAATTATTTTTCTTTCTCCTCCCCCTCCAGTCCAGCTGTAATATCACAAACTGCTTTTAGAGCATCTCTCTTTCGATGCAGCAAGGGGGCTGATATTCAAGAAATTCAAGTCCAGAACTGGTTGTACTGTTCTTTGGATTGGGCCCAGTATTTGGTATACCCAGTCATAGGTCTGTCTTGTTCACTTGGAGAAGCTTATATTATACTGCTTAATCAACTGTATTAATGTAATGAAAACATTTTGCCATGTCCTCATTTTTATCTGCATAAATTGGTGCAGGGTAGAAGATAAATTTTTATTAATGAGAATAACTGTTGTGATATTTGACCCAGAAAATAAAATTTAGGTGTTTGCTATATTTCTAATTCTTCCTGAGCAAATAGTCATAAACGTTAAGTGTTCACTTCCATGTTTCTGTTTGTTAGTGCTACTCCAGATTAGCACGTTGATCTGCCCCCTTCCATCTAGAAGTCGTAGGGTTCCCTTTACATGCTTTCCAGTCAGGTAATCCCTGTTGGTTGTAGGGGATAGGGCTTGCATAAGGAGCTTCTGACTGAGGTGCGCTAATGTTGCATAATGTATATTATATTGAATACAAGGTGGACTTCACATTCAGTCCCAGTTGCCCACTCTATGCATGGAATAATCAAAATGGTGAGTATTTGAACCAACTCACAGTTTCAGCATGCTCAGGGTGTATAGATCACGGAATAATCAATGAAAAATACTCAGAAACGTTTTCTTTTTCTTAACGTCTTTCAGGATGTGAAATTCAGATACATTGTCCACTTTTGACAGTGCGATTAGGAATGCAAAGGCTATCTCTGGCTACTAAAGTGTTCCATTTCCTCCAGAGGACTCCCAGGATGCACTTAGCTTCACCAGAAGGGCTTGCTGCAAAGCAGCCAGCATGACATCATTTAGGCCTTTGTGCCCTCAGATGTTTTGGCTTGCTAAGCATTCTATAGCATTTCAGTAATGTATTGCTGCTGGCAACCTGCCTGGAAGAGAGAGACTTCCACTGGGGCTGGAAGAGCCTGTGTATCTTTTTGGTTTTTTTCCTCCACTTCTTTATTCTGCTTGCATTTAGAAAATATATGCCCGAGACTTCAATCAGATTTGTGGAAATTATTTACATAGGACTGTCTTTTCTTAAAATCACAGTAGTGAGGTGAAACCTGTGGAATTAAGGGCATACAGTATTTATTCAAATGTAAGGCTGGGTTTTTTCACAAGTATGTAGGGTTGCAAACCTCCAGCTGGCGATTTCTGAGGATTACAACTGATCTCCAGGTGACAGAAATGAGTTCATCTGGAGAAAACGAACACTTCAGAAGGTTGACTCTATGGCAGGGGTGTCAAACATACGGCTCTAATCTGGCCCTCTCTAATCTGGCCCGCAAGCCAGCCAAGGCAGCCACCACCACCCCCAGTCCAGATCTGGGATGGTGAGCCTGCTGTGGGCTCACCAGCAGAGGCAGCCACCCAACTTCCCAATCTGGGCTGGTGAGGCATGGCCCAGCCCAACCAAATGACATCTACGTCATATCCTGCCCTCGTAACAAATGAGTTCAATATCCCTGCTCTATGGCATTATATACCATTGAAGTCCTTCCCCTCCCCAAACCCTCCCCTCCTCAGGCTCCATCCCAAGAATCTCCAGGTATTTCCCAACCCGGAGCTGGCAACACTACAAGTATGCCATCAAAAGAAGAGGGGGTCATCTTACATTTGCGTACAAGTTACAGTTATGTCTAATAATAATTTTTGTGCATATAATTTAAGGGGATCATCTTACATTCCAGGTTGTCTCCTTTTAAGTTGAAAATGGAAGAAAATAAAAATCCAAATCTTCCTTTCAAAAGTGATAATTACAATGACTTTGATTTTTCTAAATAGTACCTTTTGGTGTGGTTATAGTGGGCCAGAAGCAAAGCTTCACTAATTGCCTTGGGAGACTCATTCCTGTCAAGGACAATTAATGCATCTGTACCAGTGTGTTTGGGAACTCAGCAACAGAGGTTACTGCGTCAGAACCCGTCCTGGCCTTCAGCCTTGCCACCACCGCAACCAGCGCAGCTCAGGCCCTTGCCCCAATGCCCAGCGCAACAACCGGATGCCAGGCAAGGCAGCAGGCAGGGTCCCAGAGGGAGCAGCATCAAAGACCCCAGTGGGCCCCTTGCTACCCCACTAGCCTGCCGATCAGCTGATTGTAGGGCTGGAAGCGGAGCAGGGAGGGGGAGGTGAGCAGCAGGGCAGACTGGTTGCCTGTGCCTTCCTAGCTTCTGCAGCCAACCCCTCCAAGAAAGGGAAACCCCATGATCCCACGCTGGCAGCAGCACCAGCCCAGTCACTCCAACTTCTGACTTCAACGAACAGGTTGTCAGCAAATCCCACCTCCCTGAAGCCAGCACCCCAGCAAGATCACAGGCTGCCAAGCTGGGAGATGGAGCAGCCAAATGTCCACACCTGGGAGGTAAGATCCCAGATGACAGGAGAGGTGAAGGGCCAGCAGGGCTGGGGGAAATGGCTCATTGGGAGTCCTGAAACTTCAGGGCGGGTCAGACCCATTCACCGAGGGCCATGAAAAGCCAAAAGCCTTAGAGAAAAGGGAGATACCTGGGTGAAAAGGGCAGGGGCTGGGATAGAAGGAGGGGTGGAAAGCATGGCAGGGATAAAAGATGGGGAGACGAGCCATGCTGGGGAGGAGAGTGGACTGAGCCCTGACCCAGAGAGAGAGCAGTAGGCAGACATCCAAGGCTGTCTAAGACAGGAGAAACTTGTCTCCAAGGTCTCTGTCCTTTCTGAGGTTGGCTCAGGCAGAGGAGTCAGGAGATGTCAGGACAGAGGAGGAAGGGAAGAACACTGCAGGCGATGCCCAGACCTCCACAGTGTGTGTGTGTATATATAAAAACGTGTACATATGGGAAGTAGCACTTTCTATTTTAATGTTTGAACCATCTTCACATACCAACTTCACTGCTGTTCTTGTATGTGAAGCGAGGTCTGTACCACAGCATGGAAAGACCAGAAGGCAAGAAAATCTTCTGGGGTGGAACTTGGTTATAGTTGGACAAAACAAAGAGGTGCAGCAGAGAGGGAGAAATATGGGGCTTTGGTTGAAAAAAAAAAAGAGATGCTTCCAAGAAGTGGAATGGGTATATTCGTGTGGAAGAAAAATGTGTGAGCTAAAGACTAGTGGAGGAAGCTGTAGAAGGTCACCCAAGAAAAAGGGTTTGGGCTATCGCTCGTACACTTTTGTAGTGATATCCAAGAGGGGAAATCTTTACAGTTATATATCTGTTGAAGAATAAGAGAAATCTGTAACCTTGTACCATTCATTCACTGGTGTGTTTGTAAATGAAGTCACTCCAGAATTGTTCTCACAGTTCCTCAACATCGTAAACAACAGAATGAGATTGTTGAGTCCAGTTATTCATTTTTTCTAGGAAGTTATTACTCATATCAATTTTGTATTAGAATGTTTATTGATTTTTGAGGATGCTTATGGGCTTTTAAACTATCTGCCTATCTCTTGGAGACTAATTGATAAGTCAATGAAAATGGCCCCTCCATACCCTTAGTACAGTTAAAAAAAACCTCGTATTACAACACTGGAAAGATAAACACCCACCTCTGGTAAATCAATGGCTTGAGGACTTTAGAATTGTATCAGTGTTTGAACGCATGGCATATAGACAACAAATGCGGATGGACTTATTTTAGGTATTTGGAAACTATATTGAAACTTATGTGTAGATCAGCCATCGCTGTTATATTTTTGTTTCTACTTTATGAATATATTTTTTCTTTAAAAAAAAATTTTTCTTGTCTCCCCCTCCCCATTTTTTTTTGGGGGGGGGGAAAGGGAGAAATGTAAAAAAAAGAAAAGAATGAGATTGATGGCAAATTCCCATGGAGAATTTTGATGTGGGCAACAGAGAAATCCTTTACTGATATAATGTGTATGCTTGGCCATATGAAAAGGCATTTTTATGTGCTGGTCTGGTAATATATTAAAAGTAGCATGTGACCAATCAGTGGTCTAGGCAGGCCCTCTGAAATGTTGAGATACAATGAAGTTAACTTCTTTGGTAAATGTATTCATGGAAATTCGTGGAAAAGTAGAAATACATTTTTTTGCTACAAATAATCCCTCTCTCAATTGCGAGAGGGACTGGGCAAAATAGTGCCACATCTTAGATGCTACTTGTTCATTTTCAAGAGGTGAACAAACAGCAGGGAAGAAAAGACAGCAGATCTTTAGGGGGAGATATGGTCATTATGTGGCATGGCTGACAGCCAAGACTAACAACTGATGATCTCTAAATATTTCCCAGTTTTCCCAGGCCAGTGGAGTTTGTGTGTGGGCGGGAAACTAGCTAGCTCAGGAGAACTTGATATCTTTTCCCCAAGAAACAGATTCCTTATACTTCTAAACCCTCGCAGCAGTGCTGGATAGGAGGCTGTGTTCTTTGTCACTATTGAACCAGACATCTTGGATAATTGAGCGGTGATACATTTTTCAACTAGGCTTAGGGAGAACAGGCCAAAATACTGAAGTGAGGTGTCTTTTATCATAACTTGGAAACTGGGGATAGAGACAATATGTGTATAGAACTCGGAATATTGGTCCTAAGGGCTGACTTTGTATGAAAACAACAATTTAGTAACCACTTAAAAAATCACCTTTTCTCGCTCAGAGGGAGAAGGACATCTTCAGGATGGGTGTTTTCCGTTCCTCGTGCTCCGGGAGGCAGGACTAAAAAACTCAATTTCCTGTCCCCTGAGGGAAACGCCCTTCCTTCCCTTTCAGTTTTGTTTCCTGCCTCGTCGGGAGAGCAGCTTAGAGTCGCAGCTCTGCGCAGACCTTTACAAAATAGTCCCTTTATTCCTTGATTTTCTTTTCCATCTTCTAACCTAATACCTTATCTATTGCTTCCCTATCCCCTTAACTCCATTTCTAAAAATCTAAGCTAGATTAAAGTATCTGCCTTCCCGCCATTCCAAGATGGCGGACAAACAGCCTGACCCATTCATTGTCCCGGGGGATCTGGACCCGGGCCTCCTAGAGCCCACTCAAACAACGCAGGAGCAGCCATCCTGCAGCTATGCCTACGAGGACAAGGGTAAGAAAAAAGGGGGCCCCGGGACAGGAAAGAGGAAGCGGACCGGCAACTCTAAAAACAGCAGCGCCAAACGCCTGCTCACAGCCGCTCGCGCCTCTCTCTCCTCTACCGCACCTAGAAGCGGCAACAAAGGGAAAGCCGCGGCAGCCCCCGCTCCTCAGACCGCTGCTAAAACTCGAGCCGAAAAGAGGGGTGGGGGAGAAACAGCAGCACATGCTGCTTCAGAAATTGCAAAGCGCGCCGCTGGCACGCAAATCGCTGCTAGCGATTACGGAGCCGAGCCCTCAGCTGCTACCGCCCCCTCTCTCGCTCCGATTGGTGCCGGGGAGATTTCAGCGGCGTCTGCCGCTCCTCCCTCCTTCAGCGCACGGGGACTTGCTCAGGCGGTTGGCGGCTCGCCAGTCCTTTCTACCGCCACGCTTCAGGGCGTCTCGCCCATACTTAACCCCAACGCGCTCACTGGCGTCTCGCCCCCCCTCCCCCCAGGCGTCTCGCCTCAATCTACACCTGGCGTCTCGCCTCCAAACGTCCCTGGCAGCGTTGTGCCAACGATCCCTACCTACCTCCCCCCCCCCTTATTGGATGCCAGTGGCCTTTCGTTTTTAAAGGCAGAACTCTCAGCCTTATTTAAGGACGCCCTTACCGAGGGCATAAGAGCAGCCCAGATAGTTTCACCACCTCCATCCATCATAGCTGGGCACTCTGCACCCAGACCAGATGATAGATCCAGAGCTCAAACGCTGGACCCATCTTCCAACAAAAGGCATGGGAAGGGGCGTAGCAACACTGTAGATATTCATGACAATGTCTTGCAACAGACCACCTCACCCTTTTCTTCTGAAAACGAAGGGAGTGATAAAGAGGAGGGCGAGTTCTCCTCAGACGGCGAAGAGATTACTGAACAACCCAAACAAAATAGGATCTTTAACACAGAGGAATTTCCTCTGTTACTTACTAAGACACTTGCAGCCCTGGACCTCTCTGATGAATCGGATAATCAATCAGAGCAGAATAAGAGAGGTTCCAAAGAATTCTTCCATATGCATGAGGTACCAGACAGGGCGGTTCCTGTCCCAGACTATTTCCTCACCTTACTAAAGGCGGAATGGGACAAACCGATGGCAACCAAACAGGTACCCCTAGCCACTAGAAAGTTATACAATATAGCCAACAACACAGCTGAACTGCTGAAGGTCCCTCTAGTGGAATCACCAGTTACAGCTCTACACTCCTCAGATCTGATCACAGAGGAGGGTTTAGTGATGATCAGAGACCCAGCTGATAGGAAGACGGAATTAGCATGTAAAAAGTCTCATCAGGCGTCTGCCTTAGCCATAAGCTCCTCCATAACATCGGCCCTGGTTTCCAGAGCGGCCATCATATGGACTCGCAAGCTAGCCCAACTTATTCCGGCAGAGGAGAAAAACGCACAGGAGGGCGTGTCAAGAATTCTGAGGGCTGTATCCTTCCTGGCGGATTCTACTCTAGACACGATGACCTTTGCTGCTAGAGCCATGGCTACTACTACTTCTGCTAGGAGGGCGCTCTGGCTTCGACCTTGGCAAACGGAACACCGTTCAAAATCGGTACTCATGGGGTATCCTTACCAAGGAAAGAGGCTTTTTGGAGATAAGCTTGATTCCATCCTGGTGGAAACCAGGGACAAAAAGAAGATGCTCCCCAAAAGTCTACGCAAGGACTCCAAAGGCTTCTCGTCTAACACGTCCTTTCGCCCATACAATACATTCCAGCGATTCAGGCCAGAACAAAGAAGAGGCAACTGGAACTCCAACCGTGGCTCCTTTCGTAGAACAGGCCGATTCTCCAGATATAACAGATTCTCCAATTTTCAAGGTGAAAAAGGAGACAAGACTACACGCCACAACAAACAATGACGCCAACCCACTTCCAGTGGGGGGCAGACTCACTCTCTTCTACCCCCAGTGGGAAGCCTCCCAACCAGACTTTTGGGTGCTTCGACTAATCAGTCAAGGCTATCAAATCGAGTTTTTCAGGACTCCGTCAGATCGGATGAGAGTCTCCCCGACCTCCAAGAACAGAGACAAACAGCACAGAACCTCCCAAGCCATCCTACACCTCCAAGATATCAAGGCCATCGAACCTGTTCCAACATCGGAACGCTCCTCGGGAATCTATTCAATCTTCTTTACCGTACCCAAGAGAGATGGCGGATGGCGCGCCATACTAGACCTCAAACATCTGAACAGGCACGTCCTCAAAAAGCGCTTCAGAATGGAAACCCTGAAATCCATCACAGAGGCCCTAAGACCGGGAGACTTCCTCACCTCCATAGATCTGACAGAAGCCTACCTTCACATCTTAATTCATCCTCACCACAGAAGATTTCTAAGGTTCCAGTATCAAGGTCATCACTACCAGTTCCGGGCACTCCCCTTCGGTCTGTCCTCAGCCCCACGCGTCTTCTCCAAGGTGATGGTGACAGTGGTGGCGCTGCTACGCAAAGAAGGAATACGCCTACATCCCTATCTGGACGATGTCCTCATATGCGCTTCGTCCACCGAACAAAGCTCCCTGCACACAAAAAGAGTGCTGGAATCCCTGGAAAATCATGGGTTCATGGTAAACTTCAAAAAGAGCCATCTAGAACCCACTCAAAGACTTCGTCACCTAGGGGTCTACATAGACACAACTATCAACGCTCTCATCTTGCCAGAAGACAAGATTATCAAGATACACTCCATGGCCAATCTTGCCTTGAAGTCCCGAACAGTAAGACTCATGACCCTGGCAAAATTACAGGGTCACATGATCTCCTGCATACCAGCTGTGCAATGGGCTCGCCTCAAAGCAAGGCCCCTCCAGTGGTTCCTCAGAGCCCATCAGAAGCACATCATCCAGAAAAGGGACAGATACCTAATCCTCTCAAAGGCGGCCAGGTCCAGTCTCATCTGGTGGACGCAACCGAACAACCTCTCCAAGGGTCTCCAATACATCAGACCCATCCCGCTGCAGATGTTCACAGACGCCTCCCTCTCGGGATGGGGTGCAACCCTACTGGGGCAACCGGCGCAGGGGTCCTGGAACCCCTCCGAGCAGAGATTACATATCAACGTCCTGGAAACCAGGGCCATATTCAGAGCCCTGCAACATTTCCAACAACAACTGGTAGGCAAGGATCTGATGATCAGAACCGACAACGTGAGTGCAAAAGCTTATTTGAACAAACAAGGAGGATCCAGGTCATCGGCTCTTCACCGAGAAGCCACAGCAGTATTACTATGGGCGGAAGCTCATCTCTCATCCCTGTCTGCAGAACACATCAGGGGATCCACGAACATACAGGCGGACTGGCTCAGCAGGCAACACCTAGACGAAGGCGAGTGGTCCCTCAACCCAGAAGTCTTTCTCCTCCTCGTTCACCGATTCGGCACCCCCCTAGTAGACCTCTTTGCCTCCAAGACCAATCACCAGACCCCAAGATTTTTCTCCAGATACCAACAACCGGGGGCGGAACAAATCGATGCCCTCCTCTCCCCTTGGCCAAAGGGTCTTCTGTATGCCTTTCCCCCCCTCCCCCTCATTCCAAGAGTCTTACGGAGAGTCCGTCTCCTCAAGGCATCAGTCATCATGGTGGCCCCTCATTGGCCCCGACGTCCATGGTTCCCATCTCTGATAGAACTATCCAAAAACAACCACTGGAGACTTCCGGACAGACCAGACCTCCTGATACAGGGCCCAGTTTGCCACCCGGATCCAAATTGGTTTCAATTAACCGCATGGCTATTGAACGGAACAGACTGTTAGACAAGGGTTACAATCCCGAGATTGTATCCACCATCCTCGCAGCCAGACGGCCGTCTACTCAGCGAATCTACAACACCACCTGGAAAGCCTTCGCTCGTTGGTGTAGACGGAAACACCGAAACCCCTTGAAACCACGCGCAGTCGGCATTCTAACCTTTCTCCAGGATGGTCGCACTCAAGGTCTGGCTCCATCAACTCTCCGCAGACAATTAGCAGCCATAGCCACTATAGTACCAAAAGTATCCGGATATTCGCTAAGCAAACATCCCCACATTAAGTCCTTCCTGCGAGGGGTCAGCCTAGCTTCGCCTCAGGTCAAACACAGATTCCCCTCATGGAGTCTTCATACCGTACTCACGGCCCTCACAAAACCTCCATTCGAACCACTCAGTCAGATAGGTCTAAAATGGTTACGCATGAAAACCCTATTTCTAACCGCGGTCACTTCGGCCCGTCGCGTCTCAGAGCTAGGGGCGCTGTCAGTTAGACCAAACCTTTGTATCTTCCACAAGGACAAAGTTGTCCTTAGACCGGACCCTTCTTTCATCCCAAAGTGCAACAGTCAGTTCCACAGGGATCAAGAGCTAGTCTTACCTTCCTTCTGTCCTAAGCCTAAGACCATGAAGGAAAAGGCCTGGCACTCCCTGGACCTTAGAAGGGCCCTCCATACATACATAGAACGCACAAAAGCGATCAGAAACTCCGATTTCCTATTCATTAATCTCACAGCCCCTAATAAGGGCAAACCTATGTCTAGGGCTTCCATTAGCAGAACCATCACACATTGCATCTCACAGGCCTACAGAGAAAGCAAACTTCCCATTCCTTCAGGGGTCACAGCCCACTCAGTCAGAAGTGTGGCCACCTCTACCGCATTCGATAGAGGAGCCCCAATGGAAGAAATATGCAAGGCCGCCACCTGGTCTTCCATTTCCACATTTGTACGCCACTATAAGTTAAACCTGTATGCTTCTGCGGACGCCGCCTTTGGCAGGCGCATCTTGCAAAGTGTACTCCAGGACGTCTAAACCCTACCCGGGCAGGGACAGCTCTTGTATGTCCCATCCTGAAGATGTCCTTCTCCCTCTGAGCGAGAACGAGCCTTGGCTACTCACCGTGAAGGCTTCTTCTGCTCAGAGGGACGAAGGACATCTTGCCCTCCCAGACGTCCTCTCAATTCGATTGGTAGGTCACAGTCAGTCTTCTAATCCTCTACGATACAGGATCTCTCCTCAACCACCTGGTCTCGCATTCCTTCAACTCATGTTCCGATTCTGTGATAGTTGCATGTTTATTAACCTTTATTCTTATTAATGTGGATATTCTTTATGTTTATATTTACCTGTCCAACTTGAAATGTATTTACTCGGAAAGTCTTTAAACTGAAAGGGAAGGAAGGGCGTTTCCCTCAGGGGACAGGAAATTGAGTTTTTTAGTCCTGCCTCCCGGAGCACGAGGAACGGAAAACACCCATCCTGAAGATGTCCTTCGTCCCTCTGAGCAGAAGAAGCCTTCACGGTGAGTAGCCAAGGCTCGTTCTCAGCAGCACTGTTCTCAGCATGGAGACTTTTTAATTTGGTGGACCAGTGTTGGTCACTTTTATGTGGGCTTCGTTCCTCATATCTGTGGGACCGCCATGAGATGGTGAAACCTTTCTATATGGTTTCCCTAGATGCTGGTGAAGAAAGCACAAGTACTCATTTTCTGAGACCAGATATAGGAAAAAGTATATGCCAGGAATCAGACAGTTGTGTACACCTGTGATTATTTACCCAGAAATATTCTTTGAGCAGTACAGGTACACGTTTCAGAACTATTGGCTTGTGTACATTTTTAGCTTCTATATTATGTTTCCTTGGGGCCAGTTCAACTAGCCTTGTGGATTTAGTGGTATAGAGGAAGCACCCTTGTTTTCACATATTCATGGTTACCACAGCTGTTTCTTTGAAGTGATTTACTATTGGTGGAATGTTTTTTGGCTGGTATACTTGGTATATGAAACATAACAGATTGCATTCCTGACACTCCACTCACCTGAGCAGAGTAGTAGGATCCAACTTGATGCATTTGAAATATAACTTCATTTACTACTTGGACCTTAGAGCTATCATAATGGTGCCATTTAATGTGATCTGAGGTTTCTAAATTTTCCTTCTTCTCTGCAGGTTTATATTATCAAAGTCATTTGGTCCAATGGCTCTACAGAGGTCATTTACCGCCGGTACAGCAAGTTCTTTGACCTGCAGGTAGGATGTTGCTATGTTCCTATTGGAATTTGTGATTTCTGCTGGGAGTGCTATAGTTTATTATTTTGCCTAAATGTTGAGTATGTATTGCCTGAATTTTGTCAGGCATCGGTGCTTTGCTTGTGAACAAGCGCCACATGTGTTACAGCTTCAGGTCACTAAGCTAGAAGCTTTAATTATCAGAGCTGCACAATGACCTAACATGCTTGTTTTCCTGGGCCCTACATGCTTACAGGAGCTGCCTCAATGCTGCATTGTCCCATACTTCCCTTTCTAAGATACAATGGAGTTATAATGTATAATATAGGAAGCGTAATTTCTGCTTCCAGTCACATTGGAGCTGGATGTTATAGAGCAGGGGTGTTGAACTCATTTGTCATGAGGGCCGGATATGACATAAATGTCACTTGGCCAGGCTGGGCCATGCCTCGCCAGCTCGGAGCAGGGGTGGGTGGGTTTCTGCCTTGGCTGGTGAGCCCGCAGCTAGCTCACCAGCCCATATCAGGACTGGAGGGTGGCTGGCAAGCATGCTGTAGGCTCCCCAGCCCAGATCGAGAGTGAGGGGTAGCTGCCTTGGCTGACGAGCCTGCAGCAGGCTCGCCAGTCCAGATCAGGACTGGGGTGGTGGCGGCTGCCTCAGCTGGCTCGCAGGTTGGATAAAAGCTCTCAAGGGGCCGGATCCGGCCTGCGGGCCATATGTTTGACACCCCTGTTATAGAGGGTAGTGTGGAATGTTTTTTGGACACATGAGGGATACTGGGCACTAAGGTTAAGCCAAAGATTCCTTTTAAAAATGCTTTTATGTTCTAAACAAAGATTTGCTACAAATGTTAACAGCAACATTTTACTGAAGCTGGATTGTACTTTTATCCCTCTTGTGGCCTCTTCATGTCTTGCAAATTTATGATTTTAATAGGTGTCCTTATTGCAGATTTTAGTCTGTGTTCTTAATGGTTGAGTTCAATACTGTGAACAGTTTTAGGAGCCGGTTTAGGATAGAGATGCAAAAATTAAATTGGAAGAGTTACGGAAACAAGTGAAACTTTACCATATTTGCTTGTCAGTTTTTTTTGCTTACCATGTGAATTTGGCTTCGAAATCATGAGCATTTCGTTATGGAGGAGGACAGTTTGGTTTCCCTGCAGTATCATACGAATCCAGTACTCACCTGAATTGCTCTATTGCTTGAGTACATGTAGTTAGTGATAAGAACTCCTACTACTACTGCAAAGGCACAACTGATGTCTTTGTGCCAAAAGTGGAATTGCCACAGAGAAGATGTGGGGAGGGCTTCATAATACGTTGTGCACTTACAGAAAGCTATAAAAAGATGCATTATGATGTTCCAGAAATTTGTTTTGTCTTTTCTGTAGTACTCACGTGATACCTGTTTGTAATTCTGAGGGGTTTTTTAATATGATTATCTGAAAAATCGTGATTTTGGAGAGGACAGGATGGGTGCCCTTTATGATTAACAAAACCACAGCAGCTGGTCTGATTTGGAGTGAAAGAGGGGAATGCTTGAAAACTGTTCAAAGTAGAGCCTTGTGGGGAAAGGATGCCAGGATGAAGTAGAGATTGGCAATGACAGTTTCTTCTTTGCTGCTTTAGCTGTCTAGTTCTGTACATAAGGGAGAGTGAATTTTCCAGAGGAAAGTAAGCCACTTTTGGAAGTAAGCCACTATTGGAAGAGGCTTCTGACTGAGATCCCCTGATACCTCCCTTCTGACTAAGATCCCCTGATACCTTTCTTGAAAACTGACAGCCCCTGGTGGTTTCTAATGAGGTTAGCTTCTGTTTTCTGACCCTGGCTGACATAGACCTTATTCAGTGTCATTAGCTTGCAAAGGGAAAACCAGCTGTGTTGGTTGCTCTGTCCTTCTGCAGGGGAATGACAGTTTAGGCTTCTGAGTTGCTGAGAAGACGGACCATTTTAAGAGACTGCTGCTGCTGTCTAGCCTGGATTTGCAAAGCCTGCTATGTCTAGATCTCAAAGATAACTTGTAGCCAACCCCTTTGCAACTAGGAGCCAACCCCTTTGCAAATAGTTTCCCAGCAGCTGGTTTCTGTGACGTAACTTTGAGGGAAGAATGCACCCTTTGTGGAACAATACTTCCCGGAGTTGCATTTATGGATGGGGAAATTTAGCAAGCATGCATGCAAAGTATAGGTATCAGCACTGACTGAACCAAACAGGACAGTTAGGAAGAGTTTCAGTCGAGTTTTGATTATCTAATATTTGCTTGTAAATTGACGGTTCTATATTTGAGAGCGATTAAGGCGACTTGGTAACTAGCAGCATACTTGCTACACAGACCAAACAGCATTTTAGGATTTTTTCCCCTTCTCTGCTGAGTGAAGCAAAATACATCCTGAATCTTGATATTCACACCATAGAGCTATGATTCATTCTAACTTTGCTCACAGAGAGATTTGGACCAGGAACAGCAACAATCTGAAAAATGATCTTTTTTGTCCTGATTTATTCCAAGATTGTAGCGTGCCTTATCCAATTAATGAACTGGCCCTACTTCTTGTGTGTGTGTGTGTGTGTGTGTTAAAGCTTAGACCTTAAAATTATTTTAATAATTTGTACCAGTGAAGAAGGCCGTGTGGGTGAAACGCATTTGGTTTAAATGGAATTTTTTATTATTTGTATTGCATTAAAGCTTTGTTAATTAACGTATTGTAACCCATTAGAATTCATCTTGTTATTAGGCTTTTTTTCAACCTCTTGGTTATATGGTTTTTCTGGGTTGAAGTTTTTTCTTCCTCTTTTTTTTTGGTTTTTATGAGTTACCTAGACCACAAAGAAAAGAAGAATATAAGTTGTTAAATATAGAATAATTATATTAATGGCCCGAAAAGTTTAAGCACAGCTGATGATAGTATACATAGAGTTTTGAATAGTCTCAAGCATACATAAATGGTGGTGGAAAGTGCTATCAAGTTGCAGCCAATTTTTGATGACCCCATAGTGTTTTCAAAGCAAGACACTTTCAGAGGTGGTTTGCCATTGCCTGCCTCTACGTAGCGATTCTGGACTTTCTTGGTGGTCTCCCATCCAAAAACTAATTAGAGCCGACCCTGCTTAGCTTCCGAAATCTAATGAGATTGTGCTAGCCTGGGCCATCCACATCAGGGCATAAATGGTATGGATAAATATAAAGAGTGAAAGAGGACATAGAGTGTTGTAGAAGAAATAATATTGTCTTCAGATAATTTTACCTTTTCCTTCTTTCTTTGTCTAATTTACCTTACACAGTTATAAAAATGGTGGGTAATAGCTCAATTCATTTCATCACAGAAGGACAGAGCTCATTGTGTTCAGTTCCGGACTTCTTATTTCCCTTCTTTTAAAAAGATTATATTTTAAATAAAAACTAGTACATATTATCTGGAGTGGGCTAAAGATATTGCATACAGAGCTGGTCAGTTCTCAGTTCCTTATATATGTTTGCATTATTACTGGGACTCCATTAGGGAGGCCAGATCGGTGCCGTACTTTAGAGCACACTGCTCCGCAGCAAAAGCTTAATCCATCACAGTGCAATCCAAAGGAGAGTTACTCCAGTTTAAGCCCATTCATTTCAGTGGGCTTAGACTGGAGTAACTCTCTTTAGAATTGCACTGTCAAGTCAGAGTGCTTTGTAGAACATTGGTGGAAAGGTTGTAGGATTTGAGGCAGTCCAAAAGTCATTTGAAAGGCAGCGTTAATCAATCCCAGTTTCTTATTGTGATTTCTTTAAAATGTTTATTCTGAATTTGTACGTGTTTATTATACAGGTAAACTGGGTGTGGATTAATATAAACTGGCCCACCAGTTTGTATAAATTGATGTAATAATGACTTGTTCTCTCCCTGCCATCATGCCTTGCCAGTGAGTGAAGGACAGATGGGAAACCAAACCCGAGGAATGTTCAGATGTCAGTGTTAGGTTGCCGGCCTTGTAGCCTGATTCTAGGAGACACTGTACTAGATTTGAACAATATTGTCTCTGCACTGGTGTCAACTGATGTTGGAAACTTGCTGTAGGAGCAGCTGTTGGCATAGTGCCTTCATGATCCTTGTCTACACCACACTGCATGCTGCTTTAGCTTCCATCCTTTTCCATTTGCTCCATTATGTGCTGCCTTATACCATAAGCTGCATTGTTTTAGCATGCCAAAAATATGGATTAATGTGTCATCGTAAATTTTGGGCTTGCCACTCTCTTTCCTAAATTTATTTTCTTATGGAAGACCGGTTTTCATAGAACAAACCTTTCCCCTGTTATCTCATATCCTACTGTGCCAGGCAATACGTTTGTAGGTGTCACTACTTTGGAAGCAAAGTGTTTTTGCCATCAAAATTTGAGGGGTTGTGGCGGCAGCCTGAAATGTGCCAGTGGTTTTTTGGCTGGTGATTCCCATTTGGCAGATACCCTGGAAACTTTAACTGGCATGAGAATCGGTAATCGAACACCAAATGGCTGCTTAGTGTTATGAGACCAAAGTGTTCCTATTGTCATGCACTTGCAAGTTAAACGAATGCATGGTTTTGGAAAAGAAAACCAGAAGGGAAAAGGCTTTAGAGTATAACATTTCTCTGTATTCATTTTCAGCTGAAAATGGATTAGAAATCCAATGGCTCCTATTCAGAACTGTGTGTCACAGGCACTTTTGACAGGTCATCTGCCACATCTGCTGAACCAGTACTGCACATTTTCATTTCCAAAGCTTTCAGTGCACACAAAGCTGCCTTATACTGAACCAGACCGTGGGTCCATCAAAGTCAGTATTGTCTACTCAGACTGGCAGCGGCTCTCCAGGGTCTCAGGCAGAGATCTTTCACATCACCTACATGCCTAGTCCCTTTAAGTGGAGATGCCGGGGATTGAACCTGGGACCTTCTGCATGCCAAGCAGAGGCTCTACCACTGAGCCACGGCCCCATTTGGATAAATATTGGAATAGGTGTCATTGAGCTCCCTTCCTGCTGTACCTGCTGTTTGTAGAAAGTGGGGTTGGCAGGCCATGGCATGCAGAGTGGGGACCACAGCTCAGTGGAAAAGCCCCTCTTCATGGAGGCTCAGAGAGGGGGGGAAAGGGAACAAATCCTAACTTGGCAAGTATTGACCATAGTATAGCTGGGCAATTTGTAATTTAGAGTGCCATCTTTTAAGCTAATTCAGTAATTTATAATTTTATATTGTATGTTTTAACTCATACATTATATTGTATGTATTTTGTTGGAAGCCACCCTGAGCACAACCTGGTTGGGAAAGGGTGGGATATAAATAAAATTTAAAAATTAAAATATGTGTGTGTGTTAAGTGCCGTCAAGTCGCTTCCGACTCATGGCGACCCTATGAATGAAAGTCCTCCAAAATGTCCTATCTTTGACAGCCCTGCTCAGATTAAAAATTAAAATAAGAAATGTTTAATTGAAAACAAGGAATTTGGATTTCTCCTGTTTCTGTTTGGTAGAAATTTAAGTCCTTTTAAAATTTCTGTCTGTTTGCAAAATTTAATCTGTAATCTTGGCCCCTGACGAACAGATTTGTATTCTAATGCAAGATCATTGCCTTGCTTGCCAGCAATACTAGTTTGGGAGCTGTTTTTTATTTAAAAAAACATTGCTTTGTAGTAGAGAGATTAGCTTGTCAGTTGTGGTACTGCTGGCAACAGTTTTGCTTTTGTGATTGATCTTAATCCAAGTTTAAGAGGATTGCATAACACCTCAAAGGCAGCAGTGAACTGGATCAGCCCTAGTAATGGCAGTCTGGAAGCCAGTAGGGTAAAGGTGACAGTTTGGTAAAGCAGTTAAATTTCTGCATTGCAAGGAAAAAAATCCCTCTGTCCCAAACATGCTTTCTTTAGTTACTTTGGAGCAGCAGTACCTTGAAAGTCTTTCTCCAGAATTCTCCCTCCATAAAACTGTATTACAATAAAGTTAAAAGGCTGCTTGCTTTTAAGCCATTATTAGCTTTTCTGCATTGGCAGCTAGCAGAGAGCACATTATCCCAAGTGCTCTAGTGCCAAAGAAGGCCAGCCAGGTTTGGAATTGGCTTTGACAGGCATACTAAATACCTGCTGCTTTTTATATACTTCTGGGAATGGCATCCCCTTGGATTTTTACTCTTTTGGAAATTATTTGAGAAATTCCACTATTAACAACTGTGCCAAACTGATACGTCATCAGACAATGTGCTCATAAGAGAAACCCATTAAAGTAAATGTCTTTAGGTTGTGAAAGTGTTTGGTGAAGGGTCATTGGTCTATCAGGAGCATGGGGCATGGCCATGAACATGACAAAATGGAATTTCCGGGCTATAAGCAGTGGAAGATAGAGGGGACTCCCCTACAGGCTGTCCAGGAGATTTGGCCTGGTGGGGCCTCTGGGATTCATGGCTTTGCAACAAAGTGTGGAGGTACTCCAGTGCCTATGCAAAGTATGTCACTTTAATGGATGTTCTCGGCAAAGGATTCAAATGGGGATTTGTAGCCTTTGTGGTCTCCCTTGGGGTGGAGTACGCGCTTTTCCCTCCAAAGAAAAATGGGGGGCATCACTGAAGATTGGAACATCCATCTTTTTTCCCTCTCGTAAATTATGAAGGGTGTCTTCTGACATAGCACTATGTGCATTAAAACACCTACGAGACATTTTTAAAAAGTAAATGGCTTTACGGTGCTGATTTTATTCCAAGATCATAAATGATCTATCTTGTCACCATTAACTAAACAGAACATTACTAGATCCAGTTCTCAGCCCATTGCTGGACAAGGATTCTTCGCAGCGGCACAATGTTTAGGCATTCACATTGGCGTAACCTTGCATGGGAACTTATGCCCGTTTAGAACATACTACTGTTCTTCAGTTTGCTGACATTTGGAGAGCAGAATGAGAGCAATTCAGTGTCTGATCTTTGGGAACAAGAAATCTAAACCCCA
This sequence comes from Euleptes europaea, assembly GCF_029931775.1. Lineage (NCBI taxonomy): Eukaryota > Metazoa > Chordata > Lepidosauria > Squamata > Sphaerodactylidae > Euleptes > Euleptes europaea. Next base: position 103,441,015 of record NC_079312.1, on the reverse strand, counting down.
GGGGGTCCACAGTTCCCAAGCCATTTGGGCCGGCTGATACAAAATGGATGTGAACATGCAGCCAACTGCAGCAATAGAGGATGGGCTCTAAGAGCCCTTGACCTTTGTTAAAAGCAGCAGTGACAAAGTGTTAAGATTTAGAGGAACTGTACCATTTCCATATGTAGTTTGAGAGGAAGGGACTGTATATCTGGATGTTCCCACACCTGAAATGTTCCCTGTATTTGGCATTCTAGAACAAACGAAGGTGTTCTGTAGGCAGAGAGTCTTTTGTGCAACGGACTGTGTGTTGCAGCATGACAGTCACCAAACACTGGGAGGGCCTGCATTTGTATTTCTGAAAGTGTAGTTTTAGCTCTTGGCCGCTCATTTTAAAGGGAGCATTCCACCATCTTTTTATCCAGGCATTACGCCCCTTCCAGCATTCATAAACGCATCCGAGAGAAGGTGGTATCTATATATGTTTTTTTCCCCCGTTCCTGTGAGTAATGTGATGGAAGCTCAGCGTCACTGTGTGGGTGTACTCTGGAAAGAAGGCCGTATTGAAACACATGTGCTAGAAGATAGGATAATTTTAAAGCAGGCTTTTAACTCTGAGGGCTGAACTAATGTTTCCTTTCTTCCCCTCCATTCCCCTAAAAATTGGCATATGGCACGACTAAATATATTTGTTAACAAACTTTTTAAACACTGCATCGCTTCAGAGCTACACTGCTGTTATAAATGTGTATCTGCCCAGCCTCAAGTTGCAGGATAAGCTTCAGGTCTGAACTAATGTTTCACCACCCCACAATCACTTAATTAAAATAGCTGCAGCCGAGAAAATCCAGCCGAATCGCTATTGGCTGAGGCCACAAGAAATTGCCTCTTGCTTCTCCCTCAGACTATGCCAAGATGATACCGTTGTGTAAATAGAGACCTGGTTATTCATTGCTGGGAAGGGTGGGGTGGAGGTAAATCTTAGTTTGGTCATTACCAAAGAATCTGGCTTTATGGTCTAGTTAAGAACCTGTTGCTTACCTTAAGCTATTGTGCTCCACAAAGCCTTTTTCCTCCTAAGGTGTCAGGACAGTATGAGGCTGAGAGTTGGCCAGCTTGCAAAATAGCATGACTTTTAAAATTATTTAGATGTTTCAGGTTTTCACAGCTCACTCAAAGGACAAAACGTTTACTGGTGAATCAGAGATACTTCTCTTCTCCCTTGCATGCAATGTGATGCATGGTACAAGGAGGTAGTGGTGGCATGACATACACATATATAAGTTCAACTTAATTACAATTTTGTGTTAATAATTTTACAACACTCCTTGAGACAGTGCTCCGCTGAGGGGCTGCAAAACCAGGAATGGGAAAATTGGTCTTCTAGAGCAGTGGTTCTCAACCTTTTTTCCGACCGTGGCCCCCTTCCGACCTGGTTTCCTTCCTGTGGCCCCCCTATCCTACCGGTAGAAAGGTAGCTATTTAAATGTTTTGTTTGTGAATAGCCAAGGAACAAAGAAGCATAAACAGCCAGACAAAATGCACACATGCAGTTCTTATCGGGAAACTGAAATTTACAAAAAATACCCCACAAAAAGGGAATACAACATGCTAATAAACAACAATGTTCACGTACAAGGGAGAACAAAGCCTCTACCACTGTTTTCTGTTTTCTTCACTTCTCTGTTTTCTTTGTTCTTTTCTGTTTTCTTTTCTCGGTCACGTCTCTGTTTTTTTCACTTCTCCCTTCCTTCTGTGGCCCCCTAGTCTCGTGCCGTGGCCCCCCATTTACACAATTTTCACCTGTGGCCCCCTTGGAATATCCTGGGGGCCCCCAGGAGGCCATATGGCCCCAGGTTGAGAACCACTGTTCTAGAGTACCTGAGTCCTGACCTGCATAACCCCAGGCTAGCCTGATCTCATCAGATCTCAGAAGCTAAGCAGGGTCGGCCCTGGTTAGTATTTGGATGGGAGACCACTAAGGAACACTAAGGAGGCAGGCAATGGCAAACCACCTCCGAATGTCTCTTGCCTTGAAAACCCTATGGGGTCGTCATAAGTCAGCTGTAACTTGTCAGCACACAAACACAAAAAGAGTACCTGAAATCTGTAGAAAGTCCTTGTGCCTGTGGAAACACTAGTCAGGATCAACCCATCACCATTAGTTTACAAAGAACTTCTAATTTCCCTACACTTAATTTTTCAAATTTACTTTAGACATACCCTGCCCCTCCTCTGGGTTATAGGGCTCATGGTGGCTCACAACATACAATAAACAATCTATCTGTTGATCAAACATACAAAATCTTAAAATACAATCCATAAGATAGTATCCTAGCTCAGACATCAGAATAAAACATGATAATTTGGCACCCGACAACCAGTATCTCAGCTGCTCTCAAAAACAGGCAGCAGTGCTGATAGGTGGTAAAAAAACTGGCCTTGGCCGTCTTGTTCTGCCATGCGTCCTCAACAGAACGCCTGGCGGAACAACTCTGTCTTACAGGCTCTATGAAATCTAGAAAGATTCTGCAGGGCCCAGATGTCATCTGGCAGAGAGTTCCACCGGGCAGGGGCCACTATCAAAAAAGCTCTTGCCCTTGTTGAACCACTTCTTGGCCAGGGACCACCAACAGACCGCATGAAGAAGAGTGAAGCGTTCTTGGGGGGGTATATAGGGAGAGGCGGTCCCATAGGTGTAGTGGTTAAGAGCGGTGGTTTGTAGCGGTGGACTCTGATCTGGAGAACCGGGTTTGATTCCCCACTCCTCCACATGAGTGGTAGAGGCTAATCAGGTGAACTGGATTTGTTTCCCCACTCCTCCACATGAAGCCAGCTGGGTGACCTTGGGCTAGTCTCAGTTCTCTTAGAGCTCTCTCAGCCCCACCTACCTCTCAGGGTGTCTGTTGTGGGGAGGGGAAGGGAAGCTGATTGTAAGCCGGTTTGATTCTTCCTTAAGTGGTAGAAAAAGTCGGCATATAAAAGCCAACTCTTCTTCTTCTCCTTCTTCTTCCTCTTCTTCTTCCTCTTCTTCTCCTTCTTCTCCTCCTCCTCCTCCTCCATCACCACCACCACCACCACCACCACCACAGTTTTGGGCTTTAAAGGTAGTGCTTTTTTTAGGTTTACTGTTTCAAAACCATCGTGACATTATTTGAGAGATGAGACTCTGTGTTGCCTAGAAGCCTATACATTGTGCATGTGTGGAGTACTGCAACTGCACGTTGTCCAAACGTTGAGCCCATGGTGGAAGAAGAAATGAACCCAGATCTCTCCTGTATAAATCTGGCTCCACAAAACCAATCTGTCTTATACTGTATAGTTGTATTTGCATGTGGCAAGAGCCTCACATTTGGTTATGGGTTATTTGCAGGTCCATTTATTGCCAATTGCATGGATTTGTATGTGGATATTGGCAGTTTACTGAACCCTAAGACCTTTGCGATATGGAAATAACCAGTCATCTCCTGCACTTTTTCTCAGTTGGCCCGTGAATAAAGATGGCTTAAAAAAATTACATGGTAACATTTTTTTCCTTATAGGAAATTGAGAAAAAAGCACACTTGAAGTCATTGGGCAAAATTACACTAGAACTCACTGGGTCTAGAATAGTGTAACTCTACTTCGGGTTGCCCTGTTAATCTATCTGCCTTTCGTGTTGATTGCTTGTCACTGCAAAGTTAGTCTATAGTTGACTGAAGTGCAAGGAGAAGGAACAACACTTTTCCTTCCATTCCCAGATAGCTGCCACTCCTGCCCCTCGGGTTGCCAACCTCCAGGTGGTATCTGGAGATATCCTGCTATTACAACTGATCTCCAGGCAACAGAGATCAGTTTACCAGGAGAAAATGGCCACTTTAGAAGGTGGACTCTATGGCATTATACCCCATTGAAGTCCCTCATCTCCCCAAACCCTGCCCTCCTCAGACTCCACCCCCCCCAAAAAATCTCCAGGTAATTTCCAACCTGGAGTTGGCAACCCTACCTGTCCCTTGTGCAGCAGGTAGGTTTGCCAACTGCCTGGTGGGGGTGGGCAAAAGCCTGCCAATCCACCGGGCTGCCTGCCGACTCTCACCTGGTCGGTGGGCAGAAGAGGGGGAGGCCCGCATTCGGCGAGCATGTGACCCACGCAGTGCTGATGCTCTAGCAATCATACAGTTCTGGAGGCAATTGCTAGAGTGTCCGTGTTCCCTCTGGGTAAATCCAGAAGTGACGTCAGCGGCTTGCAGCGCGCCCCCAATGCGGCTGGCAGCCACGTCCTCGCCATGTTCCCACCAGTGGCAAGGAGTGACCTGGCATCCCTAGCAGCAGGGGAATTCAGTTGGACTTGGGTTGTGGGGGGATGCGCTTATAGATTTAAGAGAAAGTGGGTAAAACAGCATCTGAATGAAATATAGGAGTTAATGACTGTTGATAGAATGCTGTAAAATAGAATAAACAGCTGAGGAACATCGAGGTGGGGAAAGTCATCAGTTCTGTATGCATCTGCAGCCCTGAGATAGAGTAGAAAACTGGAGGCATAACTTCACATATTCTCTGAAAAACAAGTAGTTATGGGCCAAGTTTTTCCCAGACCATAAAACCACTCTTGTACACCATTTGCATAGCAAGAAAAGATTTAGCATCCCATGTGACATCAGGGAGCACATAATTTAAAATTGAAACCAGCATCCAATTTTCTGTCTTTCCACAGGGGTGGGGTGGCATCTGCATATAAGTCTGGCAGATTTCCTTTTGCACCTTCCTCATGGGTTGGGTACATGGCCCTGTGAGATCCAGTGCATGCTGTAGCCAACTCAGATGCCTCCTTTGGAGCCTGTTCTGCCTTATGACAAGGCTTTCTCAATCTGTCACGTCTTCCTTTTTGCTTCGGGCTGTCAGATGATGGCCTTGGACTGGAGAACCTTTAGGAAAGATGGGGACAGGGTATATATGTGTGTGTGTGTGTGTACACACACACGCACTGCTTCTGATTCATGCATTCCAGTGAGCTGGTAATATGGGGGGGGAGCAAGGGGGGAGCTAAATAAACATAGAAAAGAAAATATGATTAGTTTCCATCAAACTGGCTCCAGCAAGCTGCCCTTCCCATCTCTGCAGCTGCGGTGACGCTCTAATCTTCTGTCAGCCGAAGCCAAATTCTGTGTAGCTTAGAGCAGCATGCTAGCGTTGTTAACTCATTATATATGCTGGATGCACTTTTATTTATTTAATGATCAGGGGAGAGTGGGATTCTGCCTGCTGTCCCTGCTCATACATGCGTACTCATTTGGGCCCATATAATGAAAAAAGTGAAACAGAAATACAAAGGGTTTTTGTTTGTTTGTTTGTTTCCTTTGCAGGATGAATTTGAAATCCTGTGGCTTCTTGCACGCTTTGAAATAAAGGTTACATGTTTCAGGTTACTGGTTTCTCCTCTGGGTTATTCTTAAATTAGTTGTCATTCCATTCTGGTTGTGCTATCGTAGAGTGAAAACAATTAAAATAGGAGGCATGATAAAGAAGAACAGGTCCTCATTCTCAAAATTAATCCGGGAGATTTTTCCTCCTCCCTGCGGTGGTGGTTAAAGACATGATTCCAGTGGTTTGAAATGGTTCACTGTTAAAGCAGAATATCCTGTTCTCTTTTTTTTGATCTGGTTCCCTGAATGAAGGGTTACAACGACTTTCATGCAAATCGTGCTTTTCGAGCAATACAGGGGGAGATTTTACACATACGAAGTTCTCCCTCTTTATTCCTACACACCACCCTGCCACTACATTGCAAACTATTTCAGTATTTCCTAAGGTGCTTTTGGCCTTAGCAGAAGATCCGTTTGTCAATGGGAGAAGGAAAGACCAACCTATTTGGCTTTTATGTTGGGTGACAGGGCACCTTTTGCTCTTACACGATAGGAATTCTTATAATAAGGATGGTGCTGTTGGAGGCGCTTTACCACACACTCTCTGCTGTTGCCACACAAGTAGTGAAGTTTATTTTATCCAAGGATGGAATTGCCAGGAGGAACGTAGAAAAATAATTGCACCCTGGTTGTGATCTAAAATAAGGAGCATCATTATGTTCTCCTTTCGGTAGGAAAGTATTTTTAGTGACGTTGCTACATGCTGCTAAGTACAAGCAAATATCTGTGAGGTGATCCTGGCTGATTCAAACTGCCACACTGTGCTGTTGAATGCTCATTTACAGGGAATACTGCTGTTAGATGCACAGCCAGCGAATGGGGGGAAAGCCATGAGAATTGACCCCCCCCCAGCCCCCCAAGAGCTCAAGTTTAGATTTTCAGGGGAGAGAGTAAACTGAATGGTGTATAGGAGGAACTCTTAGGAAACATTTCAGCTACTGGAAGCTGCGGAGAGTGGACAGAGAATGAATGGTGGGATGTTCAAGGACAAAAGGGTGATTTGCACATGTGTGTGTATAATGTGCCATCAAGTCACAGCCGACTTATGGCGACCCCTTTTGGGGTTTTCATGGCAAGAGACTAACAGAGGTGGTTTGCCAGTGCCTTCCTCTGCACAGCAACCCTGGTATTCCTTGGTGGTCTCCCATCCAAATACTAACCAGGGCTGACCCTGCTTAGCTTCCGAGATCTGACGAGATCGGGCTGCCTTCCCTCCTGATTCACACATGCCTGTCCTTTATTCATTTAGGACATTTTTAACCTGCTTTTCTCCACACAATTTGGACCAAAAGTGGCTTGCAATTTCCAAAGAATGCATACTGGGAAAGCATCAAATTTTGCAAATGTCACTTGCCATCAACTGGCCAATTCACAAGGCAGTGCAGGTAGCGGCAGATGATGCCCTTGATGAAAACAGTCTCTTCCCTGGGCGGGGGGGCACTCATTCCTCCTTATTCCTTGTACTTGACTTGAAAATTGCAGGTTTGAATTCTCACTGGCATGTATGAAGGAGCCATCACAGGGCAAATGCTAGTTTCCTACAGTATTTTAAATCAGGGGTGGGGAACCTTTTTTCCGCCAAGGGCCATTTGGATATTTATAACATCATTCGCGGGCCATACAAAATTATCAATTTAAAAATTAGCCGACCAAGCCCCGAGCAGACAGCTGCCCCAGATGACACTGCCCACCCTGCACATGGGCAAGCAGGCAGGCATCCAACCGGTGGCGCACTCGCCCATCTGATGGCACAGGATGGTCTGCTGCACCAGCTGGGTGTAGCCATCCAGCCACACGCCGGAGTTGCTCCTGTTCTGCATGGTCAGGGCTGGATCCTACAGCCGGCTCCTGCTACCTCTGCCTGCAGGAATGAAATGAGGACACACTGGCTAAGAACTGCCTCTCCCCCCCCCCCCCGTGCATTCTGGCCCTGCCCCCTTTAACCCCTCCATTGTCACCACTTCCACCCCCAGCCCTCTTGTAGTACAGAGGGAATACGTTTCTCCATGGCTGGGGTGGGAAAGGGTTAACACAATTTCTTGGGCGGTCCTAGCAGCTCCATAGCTAATGACTCTTTTCTGCAAGGGGGGGGGAAGGTTCCTTTTCTGGGCAAAACAAACTCACATCTGCCTTGAATAGAGGCTATTCCTGTCCGTGGGAGAGGGCAGATTGCCAGTCTGAGCTAGAGATCTGCCAGGACCCACAAAGGGCCAGACCAAATGCTTTCGCGGGCCTTAAAAGGCCCCCAGGCCTGATGTTCCCCACCCCTGCTTTAAATGGACTCTGTTTGCACATTCAGCTATGACTTACCAAGCATCGAGTAATCAAATGGCATATGTGGTGTATGAGAGAGTTAGAACTAGGCCAGAGTTTCCTGGTGAAAGCAACATTTTAGTTTAAATGGTTTAAGGTTTAAGTACTTTATAAGAAGGATGGATCATTCCTTTTGTATCCTTCTGTATTGTGTTTTTATGCCAATAAAGGAATGATGATGATGATGATTTAAGAAGGATGGTTTTCAGAACCGTAAGCAGCTTGCATTCCTATGATGGTCATTTTGTAAAGCTACTGTAAGTTGCTCTGGAAATCTGTTTTGTTTTGTGTTAGGCCCTAGTTGTACAGGGAGACCGTTCAAAGAATCAGGCATCACCAGTTTAGGTACTGGTGGCTGTGGTGTTGAGCCTAGTAAAAAAAAGACTCCTTGATTTAGCAATATTGTGGAAAGGAAGTGGATGAGACCGGAAGCATCTACTATTCCACTTCATTTTGTTGCTGTTCTGTCACCAAATGTCTCTTCTAGGGGAGAGTAATTTCCCGTGGGGGATGCTGTAATGAATTATATATGCTATATTGATTATTCTATGTGTAGTGCTTTTAATACCTTGTAACTGGCCTGCTTTCGGTCTTGAAGGCAGCTCTCTGTACTCCTTCCCGCAGCCTTGTGCTTTGTTGTGTCTGGAAGAGTGTAGTGTGCTGATCAGAGGTCAAGTGCAGCCTAGATCAGTAACTTATAGAAAAGAGAACTCCTGTTTCCAAGTCTCCTTCCCTGACATATTGTGAAACCAAGCATAAAAACTGTAAATATAGATTGTTCAAGGAATGTGAGGCAGAGAAGTTGTGTGCATTTTAGAAGAGGCCATGCCCATTTCTGATACTCCTGCTATGTAGTACAATGTAAGATAAGTTTTGGTTTGTCTTTGGCCATTTATGCAGGGTCAGTTTTGATGCTCGCTCAAAGCTCTTCTTTAAAATGCAACCTTTAAAATGCTATTCACGGTCCCAACTCAAAAGGAGAAATTCCTAACTCCCGGCTGTGCTTTCGCATGGTTCTTTGAGGAGATTCTTCACAGTGGGGGCGGACCAAACACAAAAGGTCTCGTTAAAGGGGCTCTTAAGAAATGCAAAGCAGGTAAGCACCAGCTTCGCAGTCACTTCTTGAATGACAGTTCGGCGTGCAAAACTCAAAAAAATATGCAGGGCAATTCAGCCTGGAACACGCTGCTAATTACCAAGCATAAATGGCCTTTGTGACTTTTTTTGCCCACTGCTTCTCATTCTTTGGATTCAGACAAAATTAAAGTATGCTTGTTGGTTCAGAAATAAAAGAAGCCTGCGAGAGCTTCAGATGCTGGAACAAAAAGGAACGGCAATAAAATAGGCTTCTGGTCCCCCAAAGACACTGTGGGTTCCAGCTGTGTGGTTTGAATTCATGTATGATGGTGGAAGCTGTTGTCAAGTTGCAGCCGTATGGCGACCCCATAGAATTTTCAAGAGGAGACAGGGAGAATGTGACATGTGGAGGGAAGGTTATATTTGGAGATCCAGACTTAAATATTTTGTTATTTGATTTGGGCCCTGAATCCTACAGTACCCCCCACAGTTGCCTTCTCTGCATCTGCATGTGATTCCTTGTGGTCTCTGTGTGGCTTTTTGCAGTCAAGGACTTTCTTCGTAAACCCTCGCTGAGGTTGGCTGTTAAGATCTCTCTGTGTGCAAATAATTGGAAATCTTTATAAATTCTTAATGTCAGTGATATAATAACCTTTGGAAACAGAAAGATGCATTCAGAATTAGTTGGTTAATATTGCAGATGTTGGTTTTACAAAGGGAGCTTCTTACGTATTTCATTGAGTTCCACCTTTACCCTTTCCCATTATAATATCTTGCTGTACTGATTTCACAAGAAGTTGTGGCGATGATTTTTTAAAAATCTGCTGGCAACTTTGACCTCCATTTAGGTCTGTGGTCTTCCTACTGTTTCCCAAGATTTCAGGTTCTAATACAACAGGTTGCCTGATTTGAACTGTTTCTGATAGCCTTTTGTGGCAAGCCTAGGAAATTCCTCCGATTGCCATCTATTGATATGCTGAATGTTGATCTCTGGTTTTGTGAACCAATGTATAATTGCAGCAGTCAGGCTTTGTTGATGGTTCTAGTAAAGAAATTGTCTTAATGTTGTTTATCTGTCTCCAGTGTCACAAAACAGAAGCTAGTGTTGGTCATAAGACCAAAAGTCTTCATTTGCTGAAGAAGCGAGGAGGCTTTTTTCAAGGTTGTTAGGCTATTGCCATTGGGAAGTAAAGCTAGTGCTTACAGGACAAGGGAATGTACTCCTTCCCTTGTCTGGCAAGGGCCAGACATTCTTGTAAATTAATTGGAGGCCTGATTGCCGGTCATTTATTAGTGCTAAGTGTGAATCCTTTTCCAGGAAACTAAACAGAATCTTTTGAAGAAGAACCTACAGATTTAGAAAGTGAAATGAAAGCTGGACTGAGAGTAATTGGGAGAAATAAATCACCAGGAGTAGATGGAATATCGATAGAGCTATTCCAAGCCACCAAAACTGAGTACATCAAAATCTTAACAAGAATATACCAACAAATATGGAAAACAAAATAATGGCCTACAGAGTGGAAGCAATCAATTTACATTTGAATTCCCAAAAAAGGAGACATCAAAGACTGCAGCAATGATTGAAGTATCTCATTAGTTTGTCATGCAAGTAAAGTTATACTGAAAATCTTATAACAAAAACAGCACCAGGTCATTCCTGACTCATGGGGTGAAGTCACATCCCGACATTTACCCGGCAGACTTTGTTTTTTTTTACGGGGTGGTTTGCCAGTACCTTCCCCAGTCATCTTCCCTTTACCCCCAGCGAGCTGGGTACTCATTTTACCGACCTCGGAAGGATGGAAGGCTGAGTCAACCTTGAGCCGGGTACCTGAAACCAGCTTCTGTTGGGATCGAACTCAGGTCATGAGCAGAGTTTAGACTGCATTACTGCAGCTTACCACTCTGCGCCATGGGGCTCCTGTGTGTTTTATAGATTACAGCAAAGCTTTTGACCATGTGGATCATGAAAAGCTTGGGCTGGTTTTAAAAGAAATGGGCATGCCACAGCATCTGATTGTTTTGTTGCGCAACCTGTACTCTAGACAAGAGGCTACTATTAGGACAGAATATGGAGAAACAGAACGGTTTCTGTTTGGCAAAGGTGTTCGACAAGGATGTATTTTATCTCGCTGTCTGTTCAGTCTTTATCCAGAACATATAAAGAAAGCTGGATTCGATTTAGATGAGGGTGGAGTGAAAATTGGCAGGAGAAACATTAACTATTTGAGATATGCAGATGATACCACATTACTGGCAGAAAACAGTGAAATGTCTTGAAATGACTCCTGATGAAGGTTAAAGCAGAAAGCGCCAAGGCAGGATTACAGCTGAACATCAAGAAGACAAAAGTAATGACTACTGAGGAATTATACAACTTCAAGGTTGTTAATGAAGAAACTGAAATTGTTCAAGAATTTCTATTCATTGGCTCCATCATCAACCAAAAGGGAGACTGCAACCAAGAAATCAGAAGGTGATTGAAACTGGGAAGGGCAGCCATGTAGGAGCGAGAAAAGATTCTTAACTGTAAGCATATGTCACTGTCGACCAAGATCAGGTTAATTCATTCCATAGTAGTTCCCATTACTATGTATGGGTGTGAAAGTTGGAAAATGAAGAAAGCTGACAGGAAGAAAGTTGATTCATTTTAAATGTGATCTTGGAGGAGAGCTTTATGGATCTTGTGGACGCCCCCAAAAGACAAATAAACTGGTTCTAGATCAAATCAAGCCTGAACTCTCCCTAGAAGCTAAAATGACCAAACTAAGACTGTCATACTTGGTCACATGAGAAGACAATAGTCACTGGAACAAATAATGCTGGGAAAAGTTGAAGGTAGCAGGGAAAGAGGAAGTCCTAAAATGAGATGGATTGACTCAATAAAGGAAGCCACGGCCCTCAGTTTGCAAGACTTGAGCAAGGCTTTAATGATAGGATGTTTTGGAGTTTATTAATTCATAGGGTCGCCATAAGTTGGAAATGACATTGTGTATACGTGTATGTTAAATGCCACCAACAGAATGTAAAATAAGAGGAGTGCACCCCCTCAATTTAGAATTGTAAAAGAGAGCCACGATTTTTTACCTATCGCAAAGGCTTCCCCATCCAGCTATTTGAGAATTTCTGGAGAGAACCCCTGTGTAGTGCTGACAGAGTCTTGCCCTCCCCCCTACATTTGCCGTTACCTTTTCTTTCCCAAGGCACAAATGCCAGGAAGAAAACCACTGCCAAACTTCAAGAAGCAAAAAGGAGGATAAGCATACCTGTCAGGCTTCAGTACCCCGTTGCATTCCAGTAACATAAAACTTCACTCCAGACGTGGCAGAGAGTTTAAAGTTTTATTTAAGAGAAAGTCCACGAGATCAGCATCCTAACAATCAAAACACTAGAATACCAGGGCAAAGGATATCCACTCAGTATATAGAGAACACACAAAAGAGTTGATTACACGTAGGCTTTGAAATGCAAAAACAACCAGTTTCTTTGAAGCTCCGAGAGGTGCCAAACCGATACCTAGAGTACCAATAGCTGATTTACAACGGGAAAGCTTTGAAGTGGGGGTGTTACTTTCCCATGAGATCGGAGGGAGGGGGGGAAGAGCACGGAGTTTGCTCATCCCGGGTCCGACTGAGGGCCTTCACTGACACTCCGCCTCCCCAAAGGCCCCTCCCACAGGACCGTCTTGCCTTGGCTAGATGGAAGGTCGGTTATGAAATCCATCCCGATCACCCGCCAGGGTGCTTCGGGAGTCTCTAGGGGCTTTAACAACCCAGGGGATTTACCCATCAAGCGTTTGTTCGTTGCGCACACCGGACAAGATCTAACGAACACATCGATGTCCTGGCGCATCCCTGGCCACCAGAACTGTCTTCTCGTTAGGTGCAGGGTTTTCACAAACCTGAAATGCCCCCCCATTTTTGCACTGTGACTCCATCCCAGCACCTCCCGCCGTAGTTCCAGGGTTACGTAGTGTTTATCCTTGTAGGTGCCATTCCCGTCAGACGCCTGGGATGGGAGAGACTTATCCCTCCACTCTTGCCGAAGGGCCCCCTCCCACCTTTCTCTGACGGTCTCTGGAAGGTTCCCTGGGACCGCCCAGACCTGGGGAGTACGGGTAACCGACTCTCGAGAGGAGGCTGTGACCGGGTCCTCTGCCCTGCCCCCCCACTCGCGTAGGGAGGACTCCCCCCCCCTCAGCTGTGGTTGCGCCCGGAAAGTCCTCTGAGACCGCCGGGGGTGAGGGGGCTGAAGTCCCCCCTGCCCGGGAGGGGACAGAGACCGAATCTTCCTCCGCTGCCTTCTCCGAGGCATCTACCTGAAGGATGAATGGCTTAGAACAATCAGGGTGGGCCAGAACAGGTTCCGAGGTAAAGCGCCTCTTTAGAGCCTCGAACGCCGTCTGGCACCGGTCAGTCCAAGGTACCTGATATTGTGCAAAAGTAGCCTCCTGCCCCTTACCCTTGGTCTTAAGCAGGTCAGTGATTGTTAAGGCTATTTTGGCAAAATCTTGTCTAAAACCTCTATAAAAATTCACGAACCCCAAAAACTGTTGCACCTGCTTGCGGGTTCTGGGGGGTTCCCACTCCCAGACCGCCTGAACCTTTTCGGGGTCCATGGTCAAACCTTGGGGGGATATAACATATCCGAGAAAAGACAACTGGTTCTGATTGAACGCGCATTTGGACAGTTTAGCATATAAGTGGTTGTCTCTTAAGCGACGCAAGACCTCCCGCACCAATTCCCGGTGTTCCCCGGGATCCCTAGAATAGGTCAGAATATCGTCCAGATAAACGATCACCCCTTTAAACAATAGATCATGTAGGATCTCATTGATTAATTGCATGAAGCACGACGGCGCCCCAGAAAGACCGAATGGCATGACCTTAAATTCAAACAACCCATAACAACAAGAAAAGGCCGTCTTGGCTTCATCTCCCTCCTTGATCCGGACCCGGTAGTAGGCTTCTGCCAGGTCAAGCTTAGAGAACACACAACCCTCCTGGAGGGCATTCAGAAGGTCCAGGATTAAGGGAATGGGGTAAGCGTTAGTTTCTGTAACTGCGTTAAGCCCCCTATAGTCCACACACAACCGGAGATCCGAGGTTCCTTTCTTCTTCACAAAGAAGCAGGGAGAAGAGAATGCCGCCTTGGACGTCTGTATGAACCCCCGCGCCAAGTTCTTGTCAAGAAATTCACGCAGCACAGTCTTTTCCTGGGGGCTCATGGGGTAGACTCGGGCTTTAGACGGTTTGATGTGTTTAGTCAGTTCTATGGCACAGTCCATTGTGCGGTGAGGGGGTAACAAATCACAGTCCGTCCCCTCAAACACTTCTGCAAAGTCACTATACTCCGGGGGCAGCGTGTGTGCCTCTAACGTGGCGGCATCCCCCCCTTCGCCCCCGGGCAAGAAGTCTCGGCCGTGTCTTTCACACTGGGGAGCCCCAAACACAACCCCCCTCAGTTCCCAGTCAGTGCTCGGGTTGTGCCCCGCTAGCCAGTTGCTACTGAGGACCACTGGATAGGAAATCTTAGGCACTATCGTGAAGTGAATCTGTTCCCAGTGGTCTCCCACCCCCAACAATACCTTGCGAGAGCGCAAACGGACCGCCCCCCCCCCCCGCAGATCACTCCCATCCATTTGATGGAAATGCAAGGGCTGGTCCAGTTCTCGAGTCCCGACTTTCAGGCGTTCTACCACAGCCTGATCAATCAATGTCCGGGAACACCCGGAATCCAGGATTGCAACTACAGCCACCGGTTCCCCTCCGTGGGGGTTCCGTAACACAAAAGGTATTAGCAGCGTTTCTCCCTGGTCACTCACCCTACTTGGAGCCGGTTTGTTTTCTTCCGAGGGCGCCCTCCGTGCCAGGTCTCTCACAAAAGGCCGTCCTCGTTTTTTGCCGGCGAGGAATCTCTGGAGCGATCCCGAGGGCTAAGGGTGCTTGGATCCAGTGTTGTCTCCGCATGCAGAGCCGCTGTCCCGCGCCGGGTCGCAGTCCCCTCTGCTCTTTTCCGATCCAGGGTCCCCGTTGGGGGGGGTCTCCCGCTCTCTGGGCGTTCGGTTACTCGACGACTCCGCTGAAGAGCTGGTGCACTTCGCCGCGAAATGGCCCATCCTCCCGCACTGGAGACATGCTCCGTCCTTGAAACGGCGCGCCTTTTCTAGGCTGAAGCCTCCGCGGCCCTTTCCGTCCCGCCGCAGTTCCATCGCATCATCCCCCTTAGCGGGAGTCGTGGGGGATACCTTTGATGAACGATCCTTAGAGAACTACAGGGTCAGCTTCCGATTCTCCACTAAGGCTGACAGTTTAATCCAGTCCTCTACCGACTCTGGATCTCCCAGAGTCAAACAGCCGTCCAGCACTTCCCAACGCAGTCCTTCGTGGAAATGCTGGACCTTGGCGGCTTCACTCCATTCCCTTATCTTGCAGGAAAGGGATAGAAACTCCTGAGCGTACTCACTCACAGAGCGGACCCCCTGTTTCAAACGGCGCATGGCAATCTTTGCCTTCTCCCCACTGTGGAGATCCTCGAAACGGCGCCGCAGAGCAGACATAAATTCCGGCAGGGATTTCAAAACCCTGGGCATAGTCTCTGCAGCTGTCACTGCCCACTCCACCTCCTCCTTCTCGAGGAGGCTGATCACGTACCTGACTCGGGCCTCTTCCGAAGGAAAGGTGTCCCCTTGATCCTTCATAAATCCAGACACTTGGAGTAGAAAGTGGGGCAGCTGAGTGCTGGACCCGTCAAAAGACACTTTCAGATCCCTGGGGTTGGGGCGCCTGGGTGAGGGTACCTCTGTATTGGCGGGTGGGTCCACGGTGGTTCTGGGTTGTTGTAGGGGCTGTCCGAGCCCCCTCACTGCCTCCAAAACCACAGCCAAGTCCGTCCGCAGAGCATCCAGCTACGCCTGCATGTCCCGGTTCTGTAAAGCCAAGGTCTGGTTCTGCCCACGTAGCAGGGCAACTTCCTCCGCGGCGATGGTGACTGGGGTGATCAGAGTCCGGGCGAGCAAGGGTTCCTCCCCCCCTTCTCCGGGAACGGCTTCCCGTCTTCGCTCTCCCCTTTCTCCATACCAAGCGGTCAGCGGTCCCCGGTAAAATCCACCCCATGGTTCAGAGGCTGCCCGTCCGACTGTCCCGAGTCTCCGCCGTTGCTCGACTTGCATAGGCAAGGAAGTCCATGCTGGCACTGCGGAAGAACCGACGGGCCCAGCCGGGCTCTGCTTTGGGGTCACCGCTTCCAGGTCCAAATCAATAAGGGAGGTTGCCCCCTGTCCATTGCTCTGACAGAGAGACATACTAACACTAACTAATAACTAACACAAAAATAAAAAAGAGGGTTAGGGATTTTAGCGTACTGTCAGGCTTCAGTACCCCGTTGCATTCCAGTAACATAAAACTTCACTCCAGACGTGGCAGAGAGTTTAAAGTTTTATTTAAGAGAAAGTCCACGAGATCAGCATCCTAACAATCAAAACACTAGAATACCAGGGCAAAGGATATCCACTCAATATATAGAGAACACACAAAAGAGTTGATTACACGTAGGCTTTGAAATGCAAAAACAACCAGTTTCTTTGAAGCTCCAAGAGGTGCCAAACCGATACCTAGAGTACCGATAGCTGATTTACAACAGGAAGGCTTTGAAGTGGGGGTGTTACTTTCCCATGAGATCGGAGGGGGGGGAAGAGCACAGAGCTTGCTCATCCCGGGTCCGACTGAGGGCCGTCGCTGACAATACCATAAGTTGGCAGAAAACACACATCCATTAAAGCAGATAGATATAATTCTAAACAGGGGTTTCAGGGGGGAAGCTGCAAAGAATGTGTTAAAATTATATGATGGGCATGATAGATAGTTAGGGAAGAGGAGAAATGGCAGCAGCTGACCCTGCTGCTCTTTCTTCTTGCTGCAGGGCTAGTCAAAAGAAGAGGAGAAGTAGGAGTTGGTTTTTATATGCTGACTTTCTCTATCACTTAAGGAAGAATCAAACTGGCTTACAATCACCTCCTCTTCCCTTCCCCACAACAGGCACCCTATAAGGTAGGCGAGGCTGAGAGAATGTGACTAGCCCAAGGTCACCCAGCTGGCTTCATGTGGAAGAGTAGGGAAACAAATCCCGCTCACCAGATTAGCTTCAGCCGCTCATGTAAAGGAGTGGGGAATCAAGCCTGGACCTCCAGATCAGAGTCCACCGCTCTTAACTACTACGCCACGCTGGCTCTCCACACTAGTCTGGGGTTTGCTCGCTTTCCTGGGGTCATGGGATGGAGGGAGGCCTTGGGCAAAATATCTACAGATGCTGGGGTTGGGGTGGCTGTTCCCACTCTTTCCTCTCTCCATCGCCACCAAAGGAGTTCTGAGTCCATGGCTGGTTTCAGGATCTTCAGGCAGTATTGGGTCCCAGCAGGTGCCTGATCATACTGACTGGACCTGATCGGAGAAGTAGTAAGCGACTGCAGATGGACAAAGAGCCTTTTTTTGAGAAGGGGAGCTCATGACTTGTGCCTTTGCCAATATGCAGCCTTCCCATAGCTGTACTGAAGTTGCTCATTTACCCCAGGCTGATTTACTTCTCTTTTTATTAGGTCTAATTGGGAGGGTGTCAGAGTTGAGGTCAGCGCTGCATAGAAGTTGGTGCTGGCTTTAAAGCGTTGCCAGTGAATTTCTGGGGACAGCCGTTATGCACTTTATGTTTTGCTGCTTCCAGCTGTGGGCCTTGTGCATTTTTTCATATGCTTAAGCAAGTTACATAGAACAGTTTATAAGCTGTATGTATAAGATTTCCAGTGACTTCATAGGAAATTCCTTACAGTTTGCATGCTGCCCTGCCATCCCTTATAGCTTCTGTTTCTAACCTTTGCTACCTTCTTATTCGTCTATCTCTGTGTGATACTTAAAGGACTTTCCTACCAACAGCCATTAAGATGTCATTTTAATGAAATGGTTAGTTGCTCCTTGGTGTACAGTTTTAATAACACTGAGACAGAAGCAGCAGCTAATTATGGTTTATGTAGAAGAATAGCGTGGCTGAAAAGGAAATATACACCTTTTTTGAGCTAGTTTAATTTTATTCCTGAAAGCATGAGTCTGCATCTCAGTAACTGATTTTTTGAAAACGCTCTATCCTAATAAATGCTGTTTCTGATCCGACATGCAGATTTCCCCAAGTGGTGTCACAGAAGAAAAGGGGCCCAGTATTTTATAGAAGAGAGTTTTAAGTGGGTGCATCCACTGTATTTGCAAATCAGAAGAGTATGAGTGGTGGGGGGGGGGGAGAATGCACCAGCTTATCCTGTCCCTTCTGGAGATGGGCCTGAGCAACACATTTCAGAGAAGGTTAAAGGGGAAATGTGCTTGTGGCTCCCATTATCATCTTTTACCCTGAATTGCTGTGTTTTATTCTCTGAAGGGGAAACTGGTTTGTTGTACAAAGGATTTCCTGTGATTCCACTTCTGCTTACTAACCCTGACTCTGTGGGCTCTTAAACGTTGATCACTCTGATTAATATGTCTGGCGCATTCCCTGTGGTGTTCTTCTGACCATTGGGAAGGTCTGTCTTTTGTCTTTGAACTTCGCTCTCCAGACCGCCTGGTGAAAGAAATACACAGTCGTTCCAAAATTGTGTTATGCTGGACCTAAGAAGAAATGTTTCTCCTATATATCTGATAAGCAGCTTGGCTGAATTTTGTTGTTTGCTGTTGGTCTGAGATGGTGTCTTTTAATAAATGATTTAATGGAATCATAGAGTTAAAAGGGGCCACCAGGGTTATCTAGTCCAACCCACTGCACAATGCAGGAAATTCACAACTACCTCCCCCACCACACACACACACACAGCGACCCCTACTCCATGCCCAGAAGATGGCCAAGATGCCCACCCTCTCATGAACTGCCTAAGGTCACAGAATCAGCATTTCTGACAGATGACCACCTAGCCTCTTATGACTGTTGACTTTTAGTAAGATTGGTGGGAGTGTTATATGTAAAACACCTTGATCATTAGAAAGGCAGTATAGAATTTTCTTACACTGAAAACTGCTGTTTTCTGTTCTTAAAATCTGTACAGCTGCACTAATCCTCAGAGCTTTTGTCAAGTAATGTTATCACAAGCTTATAATGAACACAGTTTGAGGTATTTCTGTCTTCTTCATTGGTCAGACCTCTGTTGCAGTATCACAGTAAATTTGTATGCCACACTTGTTGTTAACCTAGAGTACAAAAAAATCCTGAAGAAATGTTTTCAGATTGCCCAAATATTGAGGGGAGTCAGCTTTCATAAAATACTGGAATGATTGCCCATACTTGTCTACCAAAATGTTGCCATTTTGATCTTACATTATATGGTGTCATCATATATTTTGAGCTTTGAGGCATCTCTCATGGGCTAATTTATCTGCATAATCCAAAAGTATACAAATATAGCACAGAGGCTATATAGCAGAGATACTCTCTTATTTTGCTTCAAGAACGAGGGAGCTAGTGAGTAAATTAGCAATATAATCAGCAGAGTAAATCTCACAGCAGCGAGCTGTCTCATCACACAACTGAGGAGAAAGGCAGCCGTCTCCCAATTCAGCAATTTAAAATATAAGCCTGTGGATGAAGAACAGCCAAAAACCCATTCCAAGCAAAACAATCTTTCAGCTGGCTTTAGCTGCCGCAGGTGTTTTGTGTTATACAGATATATGTTATACAGAACCTTGTGTCATACAGAACCTTTGCATGTTTCCAGCCTTTTGGTCACAGATTGCTTGATCGTCCTTGATGATATAATTTGCTAGCTCTGAAAATGGAATGGAGGAGGATTTGGGATTATGTAAAAATAAAATAAAACTGCATGTTTGGCAGCAGAGGAGTCTGCTTTTGCCCCTCCCACCATTGGCAGTCTGGATAGTGATGAGCGTGTTCCGAGTTAAAACTACAAATTTTTGGCTTCCTGAAAAGGGGAATGAGGCTAAATTAGGTGCCTCATTTTTGTAATGCTGTGAGTAGCTGAGAGATCAGAATCCTTTCTGATTTTAGACCATGAAGCTGATGTCTAGCCTATACAGAATTAAAATGTTCATTTGCCTATGAGCACACATGAAGCTGCCTTATACTGAATCAGACTCTTGATCCATCAAAGTCAGTATTGTCTACTCAGAACAGCAGCGGCTCTCCAGGGTATCAGGTAGAGATCTTTCACATCCCCTACCTGCCTAGACCCTTTAACTGGAGATGCCAGGGATTGAACCTGGGACCTTCTCCATGCCAAGCAGATGCTCTACCACTGAGCCACAGCCCCTCGGGATTTAATGGATGGTGTTGCTTGCCATGCAGTCCCTTCTGTCTGTCATGTGCAAATAGCACTGGTAGGTCAATAAGCCCTAATCCAATTTGCTTTCAAGTGTTCTTCCCCCGCCCCCTTCGAAGTCCTGAGAGCCAGTGATTCAAAATGGTGGAAGTAACTTTCTCAGCTTGTTCCCATGTAAGGACCGCAGTGAAGGGAGAGGCAAAAACCACCATCGCTCTAGAAAGTCAGAAGTTTGTTCCACCCTGCGTGTTTTCAGATGATGGTGGTTCTATAGTCAACGTCTGCTGTCCATGTAAGAAAGGCATTTCACTGAAGAAGGAAGAACTTCCTGGGGAATGATTTTTTTCTTACAGGAAACCTCAGTGATGGTGTGATGATGAACTGAGTGTGTGTACAGTCCACTTTCCTATCCCCAAAATGTAGACATGACCTGTGCTTGAGTCATGGTAATGAACATTTTTGCCTTGGGCAAATGAGCACCATATTGATGACAGGCATCTCTTGTCCACTGCCTGCCACGGACTTTAATGGCTTTTCCAAACAGGAAGAATGTCATCCACATCCTTCATACATAAAATGATGACCCAATAAGGTTTTAATTTGGCAACATTATTGGGTAAGTCTTTAATTTTACAGGAAAATGAGCAAAAGGGACTTGCTACAAGCCCAGTAATTCTGTTTGCACTGGCGTGACATTGATGTGGTCAGACTGGGAAAGACTTCTCTGCTGTGACCTGCTGATGAACAAGCTGTCATTCTCCTTTGGTTCCTTGTTAAATACAGTTGTCTTCTATTATTAACTGTCTGGGAAGTGTACAAGCAGTACTTCCATAACTAATCAGGGGGGCATGCTGTTTGAAAAAAACATTATGTTCGGTGTTGTTTAGCATTGACTAAGTGGTGAATTACATTAGAAAATCCAGCAGACACGTTTTATGTGTTTGTTATAAATGTTTGCCTAGAAGGAGCCCATAGGAAACTAGACAGCACTTATATTTAATAAAGCTATTAATGTATATGTTATGGGCCATCAAGTATCTATTAATTGCGTCATAAAACTGATATCTCATCCAGTACTTCTTGTACATTAATTTACAGTGCTATCACACACAGTTATTTAAAAATAAGCCAAGAACACCCAACTTAACGGATCGCTAACAGGTTATATGCACTAGCAGCATAGCATACTGAACCACTGTCTTTTAAAAAAATATTTTTTTTAATTTGCTTTTAATGATATGGGGTACAGAAAAGAAAAGGGAAGAAAAAGGGGATCCACCCTACTCATAACTCCAGAGGGAGAAATGAATGCTATTTACATTTTATTTACATTCTTAACTTGTACTAGTATACTCTTACTACAAGACTATGTGCTAATCCTCATTTTATTCTTAAATGCTTAATTTCCTGTTGATTGCCTTCAATATATTACTTAACATATCAGTTTTACTCAGAGAGAAAGGGATTGATAGACAATTAGAACAGTAAAATCAAATCCATTTTCCAACTTACGCTTATCTTATTTCATTAAATAATACTTTTATTTAATTTCCAATATACTCTGTCTTGTTTTTCTCTCTTAGTTCTGTCTTTCTTAATGCTGATACTACCATTGACAAAAATGTCTGGGGGTTTTTTCTCAGTAAACCCTGTTTCTTAGATACTCCTATTTAACATTTTGGGTCATGAATCTATAATATGGTTCCCAGCTGTTTTGATGTTGTTCAGCTGTCTTATTGTTGATATAATCAGTCAGTTTGGCCATTGTTGCATAGTCGGCCAGTTTTTCCAACCAGGTTTGTAGATCTGGTATTGCGCCCATTTTCCACATGGAGGCTAGCAATATTCTAGCAGCCGTTACAAAATATTTAATCATATCATGTCTTGAGGGTAAAAGGGGCAGTACAGTATTTTCCTCCCGCAAGCTGGAGACCACAGCATAGGTTATGAGGCATTAGTGTAGAAACACCAGTATGTTTACAGTGTTCACCCATACCTCCACTTGAGGACCAGTCCTACCACAACCATGGAAGAAGCTGACTTTTTGTTAGAAGGCTGCTGAGTAGGTGGCTGGTTGTTAATTAGACAGCTGCCTCTTTTCAAACTAACATGCCATGTTCTCCCCTGGGAGCCAATCTCCAGCCTCCTCCATTAACCCCTGCCCCCAAAGTAGTGATAATGCAGGTGGAAATCTGTTTGCATCTTTGATGTAGGTAAGGATTAGGATATTTCTTTGGGTAAGGGAATCAGGAGAAACTGACAGCTGGCAAGGGGAATTGATTTGTTGTGAGAGGATCTCTAGGGGAATTTGACTGGTCCGCTTATGTAAATGTTGTGTTGCACTAGCAACATGATCTGGTATTTTGGGGTTTGAACTATGCCTTCACCTTGTATTTACTTTGTAGACTTGGGCAAGCCATTTATCTGCACTTAGTCTTCTGTGTGCATGGTGGGCCACCACAATATTAAAAACAAGACGTTTGATACCAGCATGATAAGAACTCTCCATAACATTTTAAAATCTGGAATACTGTGATATATTATTACATCTTAGATGGCACTGTTTTGTTAGAACTTTTTGGAAGACATTTTTGCATTCTGAATTGAGAGGACTATCCTATGGAATGGTATCAACATGTCTCATTCTCAACATGGAAAAATCTGTGGATACTTAAAACCAGAGATTAGAGCCATGAATAGACAAGACAGATCTTTGTACAAACTTGAAAAATGCCCCAGGCTTATGGAAAACTTGAAATCTTTTAAAGAAGTAATTGGAGCTGGGTTAAAAAAAACCAAAATGATAAAAGGAACACCTGTAGCTTTAAGAAAAATTGTGTCAGTGGCCATTGCTAAGCAACCACAACAGTATTTTTTAAGCTTTGGATTCTGTCAGTAAAATGTAGGGAAAGGGGCAGGGCCTTTCCAGGGCTATTCTGGCCTTTGAAGGAAGACTCATGGGGACCATGCATACCACCAACCACCTAGCTACTTACTACCACAAGACTTACATGACCCACTCAGGACTGTCTGCTTGCTGTTATTCAACAATAGCCACTCCACGATAGCCAGTGATATGTAGTGCTTAGTATTTCAGAGTAGGATCAGGGAGACCCAGGTTCAAATCTCCACTCTGCTGTGGAAGCTCACTGGGTGATCTTGGGCCAATTATACCTTCTCAGCCTAACTTCTTTCACAGGGTTGTTGTTAGCATAAAATAGAGGATAGGAGAACCGTGTAAGATGGTCTGGGCTCCCATTGTGGAGAAAAGTGGAGTATAATTGAAGTGACTAAATAATAAATATAGCTGAAGATGGGGGGAAGATTAAAGGTAAGTTGGTTGGTGTGTGGAAGGGAGAGAAGGAAGCAGGGAAAGGGGGAGAGTATGGAGGTTGCCAGAAGGAAGGAAAGAAGAAATATGCGAGGAAGGGCATATAGGGGAAAATTAGGTGGCCCCCCAAGCCCTTGGGTGTTCCTGACCATGCAACTGGGTCATAGCTTTCTCAGGTGGAGGCTGCCAGGGGAGGGAAGGAAGGCTGGAGAGAGAGGGGCACATAAAGGTAGGTTGGCAGGAGAGAATAAGGCAGGAAAAGGGGAGAGGCTATGGGGGCTTTCAGAGAATGTAAAGAGGAAATAATGTGGGAGGAGAAACTGAGATGCCCCCCTGCAAATTCTTGCTGGTTCCCCACTAGTAAAATACATATAAGAAATAACTGGTAACTTAGCAATTATGTGTGTGGACAGAGAACCTGAAAAAAATGACATTTCTATTGGCTTCTATTAGTTTGGCTCATCAGTAAATATGAGATAATGTGGGGGAGCAGGATCTGAGATAACATGAAAGCTCCCTTGTTGAACTAAGGTCGACTACTGTTATAAACTTCCTCAAGGTGGGTTTTTATCTGTAGTGTTTTCATCTACTTCCATATTTCTCCTGGCCTTTCCAAAAGTACCCTCAGCTACAGGTTAGGTTAATCACTGTGGTGTCATACCAGTTGATATTAATTTGAAATCCTTTGATCTCCTGACATGTGGAGCTCTTCCAAAAAAAAGTTATAGAGAAGATTCTATTGCATGGGTATTGGAAGGAGCAGAATTTAACACAGCTATTAATTCCTTGCCATACAAGAGCTTGGTCTGGAGACCAAGTCCTATGAGGAAAGGTTGAAGGAGCTGGGTATGTTTAGTCTGAAGAGGAGAAGGCTGAGAGGGGATATGATAACCATCAAGTACTTTAAGGGCTGTCATATAGAGGATGTTGCCGAGTTGTTTTCTGTTGCCCCAGAAGGTTGGACTAGAACCAGTGGGTTGAAATTAAACCAAAGAATTTCCATCTAGACATTAGGAAGAATTTTCTAACAGTTAGAGCTGGTCCTCAGTGGAACAGGCTTCCTTGGGAGGTGGTGAGCTCTCCTTCCCTGGTGGTTTTTAAGCAGAGGCTGGATGGCCATCTGTCAGCAATGCTGATTCCATGACCATAGGCAGTTCATGAGAGGGAGGGCATCTTGGCCATCTTCTGGGCATGGAGTAGGGGTCACGGGGTGTGGGGGGAGGTAGTTGTGAAATTCCTGCATTGTGCAGGGATTGGACTAGATGACCCTGGTGGTCCCTTCCAACTCTATGATTCTATGATTCTTAGGAGCAAGATATCAAATAAGGCTGACATTTGTTTTTTTTCTGTATAGTAAATACCAATTCTGTCTTTCTGTAAAAAGGGGCTTGTAGATCCCCCCCGCATCTCATGTTTGGCATTCTGTGCTGATATTCTTTTAAACCTATAGAAGATAAGGTTAGGTTGTATTTGCTACACTAATTTTCATTTCAGTGACTTTAAAAAAACCTGTCTCCTTTGTTTTAGATGCAATTGTTGGACAAATTTCCTATGGAAGGAGGGCAGAAGGACCCCAAACAAAGGATCATCCCCTTCCTACCAGGTTTGTAAGGTGAACGGCAGGGCTGTCAAATGGAATTCTTGCATAAGGGCACACATATTCATTAATTCATTCATTTTCTCTGTCTCATATAATAAAAGTGGAGTTTCCCTAGGTTAATTAATAAGTGTTTGGGGAGCTGAGCTAACACTTTTATGTTTCAGTTGTGCAAAGTATATTCTGCAGATGCAAGAGGCTTTTTCTGTGGCAGGACATGCTTCTCACGCAATGTATGTGCCACCCATAGCTAAATGGAGTGGTAAGGTACAACCCACTGGGTTTATTCAACCTTGATAGAAGTATATGAGGGCAATGTTTACATTAGTAATGGTTTTGCTGATATAACTATGTTTAAAGAGAAGTGTTATACTCTAGTAGAAAAGTATATTAATTGTCTCCTTAACAGAGCCCCGTGACGCAGAGTGGTAAACTGCAGTACTGCAGTCCAAGCTCTGCTCATGACCTGAGTTCGATCCCAGCGGAAGTTGGTTTCAGGTAGCTGGCTCAAGGTTGACTCAGCCTTCCATCCTTCTGAGGTCGGTAAAATGAGTACCCAGCTCGCTGGGGGTAAAGGGAAGATGACTGGGGAAGGCACTGGCAAACCACTTTATAAACAAAGTCTGCCTAGTAAATGTCGGGATGTGACGTCATCCCATGGGTCAGGAATGACCCAGTGCTTGCACAGGGGACCTTGACCTTTTTTTTTTCTTTTTTTTTAACAGAAGCACCTATCAGATTGTTTAGATCTTTGGGGAAATGGTAACTTGAATGGAGAGCCCGAATTCAAATGAAGATAAAACTGGCCCAAGAATAAAGGAAAGACAGGGCTTGGGCAGAAAGGCTGAGTAGGTGTGTGTGAGAGATGTTTTTTATTGATAGTCTAACAGTGCATTCCTAAGGAGAGTTACTCCATTCTAAGCCTATTCATTTCAATGGGCTTAGACTAGAGTAATTCTCCTTAGGAATGCACTGTAAATATTCTCCCTTCCTGACAAAATTAGGGTGGAACTTGAATGTACTGAAGATTTCTGTGGATGGAAGGGATTTCCATTATTTGAATTTCAAATTTCAAATACCTTTATTGGCATAGTACAATTTACACATCATTTGAATAGGATTCCCATGTCTCCTGATGCAGCCCAAAACACCTCTCTCCCCAAACACAGCTTAGTTGGGGGAAAGGGGATCCCAAGAAACAGCATGGAGTGGAAGTTGGAGGTCTGCACTGTGTGGGGTGGGGGAGATGGATGAAAATCACTCCTCCCCCTTCAGTCTGTGGCAATTTTCCATGGGACCCAAATCTCAATTTTCATACTCAGGCATTATCTGGATGTATGCAATGCAATAACTGAAATAATCTTTTTGATTTTGTTATTTGAAGGCCAAACGAGATGTTATGGTGGCCCTGAGCGCAATCCATTGCTGCCAATACAATTTTAGAGAAAAATTGGCCATTTAAAAACTGTGAAAGCACAATCCTGATTGGCCCTCAGCATGTTCAACGAGGTGATTGGATCCCCCCTCCACGTCTTCTCAAGTACTGAAACAGCAAAAGCCCGGGGGAAGGGACAGGAGCAAGATTGGGCCCTCACAGCATTTTTAGATGGCTAAATTTTTCTCTAAAATGGTATGGGTTGAACCCATGGCTGCTATAACATCTAGCTCTGAGCCTACTATGGCCTTTTCCTATTGCTCTGGTTGACTGACCATTGTGGTTACTTTTAGGAGATACATTTTGGTTTTGGTTCCAGCTCTTCCCTGGGTTGTGGTATCAGCAAAACAAAACTGAGTATGGCCTAAATGCAAAGAAAAGAGTTTGGTATGCAGCTTTGTGTGCCAGCAGAGTGGGATGGGAGGAGCAGAGAAGCCAGCCCAACTGACGGTGTCTAAAACTTGGAAAAACAGGAATTGCAGTTTGGCTGCACTCAGTTGCTGAAGCATCCCGTCCTGTTTTTGGAAGGTAGAGGAAGGTTCACTTCCTGAAAGGTTACCCTGGCTGGTCCGTTCTGCTTTCTTGAACTCTTCCCTTTTCTTCCAGAAGCTAAACTGTTAAAACCTTTCTTCTTCTTTTGTTAGATGGTTTTTACACAAGAAAGCCTTTTTAGTGGTGAGACAGTTTGAAAAACTCAAAGCCGACAGCCAAAGAATTGGCTGATTTGTTCAAACCAGTCTGATAGTCAGCACCTCCAAGTCCATGTATGCTTCTTAGCCAAGGGTGTGTATTTAGGGTTACCTGGTCACAGTCCTGTGGTGTCACCACCCTCTCCACAATGTTACACTCTCCTTTAATACTTGCCAGGCATCCTAGATAGGCATCATGATCAAAGGGAATAAAGAATCCCAGAGAGGCCCAGGAGAATCAGCATAATCTGTCACACAGACCCTTCCATCAGTGTTACCAGCAGGGTGACCAAGACTGTCCCAGGCCAGAAGCCAGATTGAAATTGGTCTAAATAATGCATATTATTCAGGAACGCCTGGAGTCGAACTTCTGATGCCTGTCTAACCATAGCACTCAAGCTGCAAGTTTTAGGCTGGTTTATAACATTTCATAAGGGATTTGATGGTAGACAGTGGCAAAATGTGAGAGAGACAGAAGTGCGTCGGAGGAAAAGTCTCTTCCGTGCCTCCCTTTGTCCTCTAGACTGGTTTGGAAATTCAAGCAGGGACGGGGAAAGAGAGATGAACAACAGAATCCCCCTTTTTTTTGCAGGTGGGGGAGACATCCCTCTGACTTCCCCTCTTCCTGATGCGGCCTCATTCCTAGGGGCTCAGATGACACCTCTCAAGGGATCAAACATGTTTTCAGATTTCCAGCTGCTAATCCCTGTTATAGAAAAACTGGGCCTGTCTCTGTTCCACCTTCCCCCTCCCCCCAAAAAAACAGTCCGATCTGGTAGTTTGCTTTTTCTGCAACTCTCTCACATTGGCATGCTAACACTGGAGTTTCGTTACCAACATCAGGATATGGCTTCTGCTTTCTGTTTCAAGTATGTTGCTTTCTGGGAAGCCCTCATTGGTAACATTATACATTGTGGTTTCTGACATCTGAAAAATGTTTCCATGTATCCTGTCCATCCAGCTGCCTTTAGCATTCTTCACAAACCTCTAACACATTTCAGATTTGGGGGCCTTTGATAGAAATCAAGGATATGTTCAGTTCAATGCACAAGGTATTTTTCTAGGTAGGGCAAACAGTTTGCACAGTTGACGTTCAGGTGCTTGCCTTCTCCCACCCCTCACCGTTTTTTAAATGGAATTTTGTTTTCCAGGTAGGCCTGTCTTGCATAAGAGTAGGCTTTGGGCTTTAGGTTTTAAACAGACCTTTAACTTTAGCATAAAACTGTGTCTGCAGTGGAAATCATTTCCCATTTATCCTTATACTTTTTTTACAAATGTGAATTAAAGATAATGAACAGTAGCAGTGTGAAGCTATTAGTGGAGAGCTGTATAGCCATCAGTTAGAGGCAAGAGCATGTGTCTTTTCTTGTCTGTCTGAGTTAGAGCTCCTTTTGTGTTGTGTACTAGGGTTTGGTGGTTCAGGCTAGGAGCATATAAAAGTTGTCGTCTGAAGTTGTGAGACTGAAAAATTCCATTTCTTGCAGCTAGTTTGGAGTCTGTTTCTGGCTGCTTACTATGGCCTTTTATGCATGACTGTTTCCCTCACGGTCATCCCCCCCCCCCGACTACTTCGGGGCTTTGTTTTGATTATGCATGCATTTTCCAACTGTCTGAGGTCACCTTGCTCTCATCACGCGTTTCGCCCACGTCTTCTGGATGTTGTTTTGGCCAGCATCCAGAAAACGTGAGCAAAACATGTGGAAATGCGCGGCGAGACCGAGGCGACCTCTGTCAGTCGGAAAATGCAGCATTAATCAAAACAAAGCCCCGAGGTAGTTGGGGGAGGGGTGACCATGAAGGAAACAGCTATGCATAAAAGGCCTGTACGTTTTGTAGTCAACCGATCCAGATCAACCTCATGTCATTAGTTTGGAGATATGGGCAAAATACTTACTCTTATAACTGTGCAAGATACATCTGACATGTGGTGAGAATGAGCTCTTTAGGATAGTCAGGAAGTTGTCTCCATGAATCATGAGGACTGCTCAAGTAAATTACACAAACAGCTCAAATCAGCCCAATCTCTGCTCCTTCAGTTGTGGGTTTTTCTGCCTACCCCAGTGTTTTTCTTTTTATCCAGAGACTCTGACATCCTGGGAAAATGAAACACACAGTACTTATTTGAGACAGGAAATAATCAAATGTCTTTCCTAGCCCAGAGCTGTTTAGATACCCAAACTCCAAAGGTGAGCTTGAGAGCTCTGTTAAAGCATGAATAAAGAGGAAAGACAGTATCTTAGGGGCTATGCAGCCCCCTGATTCTCAAGGCAAAACACATTTAAACTAAATATTATTTTAAAATAAATAAAAAACAAAGTAGAATGAGGGGCTATGTTATTTTCTGTAGCATAGAAATTAATCACAGAAAGAACACACTTTCTCTGATTATGCCAAGATGATGCTTTTGAACAGTGAGAATGGTTACATGCTAATTCCTCTCCCACCCAAGCTCTACTTATGATTAATTAAGGTTCATGGAGATAGTTGGTGAATAATTCCAAATGGTGGAGAGCTAATTTAGTAATTGTCAACATCCCCAGACTTTTCCAGAAGTTACACAATAGATTGACAGTCCCATTTTCCCCAGGCTTACAGGAGCATAGTGCAGGAAGTGGTGATTTGATAGGATATTGATCAGGTAGGGAAAGTGTCTAAGCAAATGCCATATGCACAAGAAGGAAGTGTTATTTGACCCTTTTCATTGAAAAACTCTGACATTATTCTTCTAAGCTATACCAACCAGATGTTGTTAAAATACTCTTGGTACTCATGCATTGAGTGTTCTGTTTAAAGCGCAGTCCAAAATACAGTAAGACCCTTCAAAGCCCATTGACTTTGATGCGCTTAGAAGAATGTAACTGGTTAGGACTGTACTACTGATCTAATAAATGTTGTATGCAAACCTCACTATTCCACTTCTAAGAGATTCCAGATTGTTTCCAGCATTTAGAGAGAGAGAGAGGTGCAAGAACCAGGAGGAAAGTAGGTGGTCATTAGATCTGAATAAAGAATCTTACTCATTTAAAACAGAGGTTGCAGAGGTTCCCTCCTCTGGGGGTGGGGGTGGAAGAGTATCTTGCCAAGCTATAGGAGAATTTTTATTGAAGTCTGTCCGTTTTTATAGAATCAGTCTGCTGTGCCTTTTGTTAAGAATTTAATGTATCATGTATCTTCACTGAATAAGTAGAACTAGCCCCTTCCTGGAGAAACGATGAGTGGCTTTGCATACCATGAATGGGGATGTTTATTTGCATGTGGTGTTTGCACTGATTTGCATGTTCATATGTGCATACATCATAGAATAATGTGTACAAATTGCATAGTATATCCCCTGCTTCTCCAGCATGATATATATCCCAAATTATACAATGCTAGGGATGTCAGCAAAACCTTGCATACTGACAAAGCAACTCCTGCTTAAACTGCTGAGGACCAATATCACCGTTGGTATGAACACTTTTTTGCATGTTAGTTTGAATATAAAAAAGCTGCTGCCATGACTGTAAATGCAGCAGTAAATTATTTTGCCTAGGTGAGGCGAAATAAATAGTTCCACACTTTTCCAAATGTGTTTTTAAAATACTTGGAATCCTTGCAGGGCGAAGGGGAGGGCTGCCAGAGGGTGATGCAAAGGAGGAGACCCCCCAAGAAATGGAAAGCCAAGAAAGAAACTCCTCCAGGCTAGTCATGCATAGATTCTGCCAAATCTTTCAGGAAGCGGCTTTTATAAGCAGAACTGAGTCTTCCAGACTCTATATATCCATGGTGATCCAGAGTCTATTCCCACTGGTCTTTCACAGGAAGGGCTACACAGGGATGCATGGAAGGAAAATATTGCCTGAAGCTGAAGCTTTTAACTTTGGCTGTGAAATTCATTTTGGGGAAGCTTAAAGTGAAGACTGTGCCAGATTCCCAAGGATAAATGTATGTTGGATAGTTATCTGCTTTTCCTCCCAGGCTGTACTGCTTGATACAACTTTTCAGTAGTACCTTTGAACCTTCCCCACAAAACCTTGGCAAGTTACGGTGCACATATGTGCTTGCATTTCTATTTCTCTGGTAAAACCACTAGTACAGCTAAATGTCTTCCCTGGACACTGCAAAATATTAAATTTGAGCCAACACGGTTAGAATGCTGATGCCTTCTTTTGCATCTTCTGGGTGTCTCTTCTACTAGTAGACTAGGGTCTTTTATGCATGGCTGTTTCACTCGCCGTCACCCCTCCGACGACTTTGGGTCTTTGTTCCCACCATCAGAGGTCACCTTGCTCTTCCCCTGCGTTTCCACGTGTTTTGCTCGGGTTTTCAAATTCGAGATAAAATGGGTCTCTGAAAACGCGGGCAAATGCGGGGAAACGGGGAGAGCAAGGAAATCTCTGACGGTCGGAACAAAGACCCGAAGTAGTCGGAGGGGTGACGGCGAGTGAAACTGCCATGCACAAAAGACCAAGGAATCTCATCTTTCTCGCTCTGGGAGAGGAGGCCATCTTCAAAGTGGGTGTTTCCTCTTCCTCTTGTTCCGGGAGGCAGGACCTAAAATTTTAACTGCCTATCCCTGGAGGGAACGCCCCCCGCTCTATTCAGTCTTGTTCCTGCCTCGCTCCGGGAGAGCAGTGTACTCACAGCTCTCTTCTCCGAGCTATAGAACAACTTATTTTCTTACTCTATTCTTATTCCTATCCTACCTTAGTCTATCAAAAAAAAAAAAAAACTTCTATCTTTACTCTGTCTTTATTCTGTCTTCTGAGGCAGGGCAGGGTAAGAGTTTTTTCCTTCCCGCCAAAACAAAATGGCGACCGACCGTCCCGATAACTTTATTTCTGAGGGGGACTTGGACCCGGGCCTACTCCAGGCTATTCCAGACGCTCGGGATCCGCCTTTAAACAATCACCCCGGTGATTCCAAAGGCAAAGCAAAGAAGGCGACGAGCAAACGTAAGAGGGGCTCCTCTCGGCAGGGAAGCGCTAAACGCCTCCTGTCCGCCGCTCGCGCCTGCCTATCGACCGCGGGTAACCCCGCTAAAGGCGAGCTCTCAGCCTCCAGAACCGGGAACGGCCGCTATCCCCTCTACGAGCGCACAACCCATGGATCTGGCCGTAGGCGTCTCGCCTCAGCAATTTCCCGGTCGGAGTTCGCCTGATGCTGGTAATGTACTCCCCCCTCCCCTTCCCTCCCAGTCGGCCGTGGGCGAAATTGCCCTCCTCAGAGCGGAGCTAGCGTCTTTAATTAAGGACGCATTCACAGAGGGTCTAAGAGCCGCGCAGCTCTCCTCCCCAGCCCCTTCACTTGCCGGCTTGCAAGACCCCAGTCGGGACCTCCACGCTTCCCGGGGGAAAGATCAAACGGGCGGGGGACAACAGACTGGCCCACATTCTTTGCAGGGGATAGGCGGTTGGCCTACTAAGGCAGCCTTAAAGGCTACCTCTTCTTCTCAGCCCCAATTAGCAAGGCAAGAGACATCACCATTCTCCTCTGACAACGATGCCTCTGATAGAGAGGAGGGCGAGTTCTCCTCTGAAGGAGAAGACCCTTCCCCCAAACAAACTAAACAAACTAGGCTTTTTGAGGCTGAAGATTTTCAGCCATTTTTAACAAAGGTCTTGGCTGCATTAGATCTTTCTGATGATCCTACACCTTCTCAAGAGAAAAAGAAAGGGGCAAAAGAGTTCTTTCACTCCTATACTATTACTGATAAGGTGGTACCTGTACCTGATTATTTTTTGTCTTTGTTAAAAGGGGAATGGGATAAGCCCATGGGGGGAAAGCAGTTCACTCAGACTACCAAGAAACTATATAACGTAGCTAGTAATACTGCTGATCTGTTAAAGATCCCCCTAGTGGAAAGCCCCATCACTGCACTACATACCTCCGACACAGTCACAGAGGAAGGCTTAGTGTCCATAAAGGATCCTGCAGACAGAAAGACGGAGCTGGCATGTAAAAAAGCCCACGAAGCCTCAGCATTAGCCATTAACTCCTCCATCACATCCGCCTTGGTGTCCAGGGCGGCTATTGTCTGGACCAGAAAGCTAGCTAAATTGATTCCAGAAGAGGATAGAAGCGCTATGGAAGGAGTATCTAGAATTCTTAAGGCAGTCTCCTTCCTGGCTGACTCTACACTGGATACCATGTGTTTCTCAGCTCGGGCTCCAGCTACCGCAACAGCTGCTAGGAGAGCGCTTTGGCTACGCCCATGGCAAACTGAACATAGGTCTAAAGCAGTATTAATGGGGTATCCCTACGAAGGAAAGAAATTATTTGGGGAGAAGTTGGAAGGCATATTAGTGGAATCAAAGGATAAAAAAGAAATACTTGCCCAGAAGCCTTCGTAAGGAATCTAAGGTGAACTCTAACCCTACCTCCTTTCGTCCCTACCATCCATACTCACGTTACAGACCAGAACAGAAAAGAGGCCAATGGAATTACGGAAGGGGATCCTTTCGTAGGGGAGGGCGATTTCCTAAAAATTCCTCCAGATCCCAGCATTTCCAAGGTGACAGAGGCAACAAGTCCTTTCGTCAACCAAGACAGTGACGCCAGACGACAACCTGTGGGGGGCAGACTCAGCCTCTTTCACAACCAATGGTCAACTATCCACACAGACCATTGGGTGTTACAAACTGTCATCTACGGCTATCGAATTCAGTTCTACAAAAGACCACGAGATTGTCTAGTAGTGTCTCCTGTGTCTCGCCAACCAGACAAG
Organism: Euleptes europaea; assembly: GCF_029931775.1. Taxonomy (NCBI): domain Eukaryota; kingdom Metazoa; phylum Chordata; class Lepidosauria; order Squamata; family Sphaerodactylidae; genus Euleptes; species Euleptes europaea. The sequence continues at coordinate 103,407,181 of NC_079312.1, read as the reverse complement.
AGGCTCAGAACTATGGCTGCCATCCAACATCTATTGGAGATCAAGGCCATAGAATATGTGGTCCCCTCGGAACAATCGTCGGGCATATATTCCGTCTTCTTTACTGTGCCAAAAAGAGACGGGGGATGGCGGGCCATCCTCGATCTGAAATACCTCAACAAACATGTCACTTACCGACGCTTCAGGATGGAGACTCTTCACTCCATAGCAGAGGCCTTAAGACCAGGAGACTTCTTGACTTCTGGACTTAACCGAGGCCTACCTTCACATATCCATTCACCCAGATCACCGACTCTTCCTCAGGTTCCTACACAACGGTCATCACTTTCAATTCAGGCCCCCCCCTTCGGTCTAGGTTCAGCCCCACGGGTCTTCACCAAGGTCCTGGTGACCTTGGTATCCCTAGCGCGTCAGGAAGGCGTAAGGATCCACCCATACCTCGACGACATTCTGATTTGTTCGTCGTCAAGGGCACAAAGCATCCAGCACACAGACATCGTACTCAAGCTGTTAGACGACCACGGCTTTCTAATCAACCTGAAGAAAAGCCATCTTACTCCCACTCAACATCTTCGCCACCTAGGGGTGTACATCGACACCATCGACAACTCTCTGGTCCTTCCACCCGACAAGATCCGCAAGATTTGCAATCTTGCGAAGAAAACTATGAAAGCTTCCACAGTCCGCCTCATGACTATGGCAAAGTTACAGGGCCTAATGATCTCATGCATTCCGGCTGTTCAATGGGCGCGACTACACTCCAGACCTCTCCAATGGTTTCTCAAGACTTATCAGAAGGATATCCTGATAAAGAAAAACAAGTCTATCTTCCTATCTGCCACGACAAGACGCAGCCTCAAGTGGTGGACCATACCTCAAAACCTCCAGAAAGGGGTCCACTACATACGACAAACGCCGTTGCAGCTATTCACGGACGCATCTCTATCGGGATGGGGTGCCACCTTCCAGGGTCAACCAGCACAGGGCTCATGGTCACTTCAGGAAAGGCGAATGAACATCAACGCCCTAGAGATCCGTGCAATTTATTATGCCCTCCTGCACTTCAAACATCAACTGACTGGGTCAGACCTACTAGTGAGAACGGACAATGTCTCCGCCAAAGCTCACCTGAACAAGCAGGGGGGCTCCCGGTCCTCCATTCTACACAAGGAGGCCCTAAAGATTCTGTCCTGGGCGGAGACAAATCTCTACTCCATCACAGCGGAGCACATTCAGGGAGTCCTCAACGTCGACGCAGATTGGCTCAGCAGACAAACTCAGCGAAGCCGAGTGGAGCCTGAACAAGGACGTTTTTCATCTTCTGACAACACATTGCGGCATGCCCTTAGTAGATCTCTTTGCATCGAGCAAGAATCACCAGCTTCCAAGGTATTTCACCAGGTACATCCAAGTGGGAGCAGAGCAGACGGATGCCCTCACAGCACCCTGGCCATCGGGTCTTCTTTATGCCTTCCCTCCTTTCCTTCTTCTTCCCAGAGTCCTCAGACGAATCAACCTCCTTCAAGCCACAGTCATTCTGGTAGCACCTTACTGGCCGCGTCGCCAGTGAGGTGGTGTCAAAGAAAACAGCTTAATCCAATCAAACCCACCATCTCCAACATCCTGACCTTCCTACAGGATGGACGACAACAGAGTCTAGCTCCAGCAACTCTGCGTCGTCAACTAGCGGCGATTGCTACCATTGTCCCAACAATATCAGGTTATCCACTGACCAAACATCCCCATATTAAAGCCTTTCTGAGGGGACTTACTCTAATCTCACCTCCAGCTAAGCACAGATTTCCTACCTGGAGTTTACATACTGTTCTAACAGCCCTTACTCAACATCCATTTGAACCCTTAAGGAACATCTAATTAAATCTGTTAAGGATGAAAACTCTATTTTTGACGGCTGTAACATCAGCTAGAAGAGTTTCTGAGCTGGGAGCCCTATCGGTTAGGCCAGGTCTTTGCACATTTCACAAGGACAAGGTAGTCCTTGTTCCTGACCCTTCCTTTATACCGAAGGTCAACTCCCAATTTCATAGGGATCAGGATATCGTTCTACCCTCATTCTGTCCAAAACCAAAAACCCCAAGGGAAAGAACCTGGCATACCCTAGATCTTAAAAGGGCTCTTCATACATACATTGACCGGACAAAACACCTAAGAGTGTCAGACACTCTCTTTATCAACCTGACAGCCCCAAACAAGGGCAAGTCCATGTCCCGTGCATCCATCAGTCGTACAATTACTAACTGCATCACTCAGGCTTACAAATCAGCAAAAATTACTGTTCCCTCAGGTCTGACAGCACACTCTGTTAGGAGTGCGGCCACATCAGCGGCTTTTAATCGCAGAGCTCCTATTGAGGAGATTTGCAAAGCCGCAACGTGGTCTTCAATTTCCACCTTTGTGAGGCATTATAAACTTAATATTTATGCCTCAGCTGACGCCTCATTTGGAAGGTGTGTTCTTCAGAGCATTCTCCATGACGTCTGATCCCGCCCGGGCAGGGACAGCTCTTTTAAGTCCCACTCTGAAGATGGCCTCCTCTCCCAGAGCGAGAAAGAGCCTTGGCTACTCACCGTGAAGGCTTCTTCTGCTCTGGGATACGGAGGCCATCTTGCCCGCCCAGACGTCTAAATATTTTTGGAAGATGACACACAATTGTCAATAATAATCCTCTCAACACAAGTTTTTTCAGGTTGGGTTGCAAGTTCTTTATTAGTATTGTTATAGTTAAGATTACAAGTTTAAACTTATTCACAGCATTTGTTGTTAGATCTCTTCTTTTTTGCTATACCGTCTATTTCTTCTCTGTATAATGGTGACACTCCTTGCTCGGAAAGTCTTTGACTGAATAGAGCGGGGGGCGTTCCCTCCAGGGATAGGCAGTTAAAATTTTAGGTCCTGCCTCCTGGAACAAGAGGAAGAGGAAACACCCACTCTGAATATGGCCTCCGTATCCCAGAGCAGAAGAAGCCTTCACGGTGAGTAGCCAAGGCTCTTTTCCTGTTTCCCTCTTACAGATAGTAGTAATAATTGAATCACACAGCGTTCTTGAATGTTTAATTTACATGTGCTTGTAAAACTTGCAACAGCCCTGTGAAATAGATCAGTATTCTTCTAAAATTGCAAACTGGAAAATGGGGTTTATCCTGAGAGGCAGTGGCTTGCCTAAGGCCTCCTGATGAGAAGATGTTTTGCTATATCAAGTGGGACTCATCCAGTGATGACACAGGCCCAGGAGGCAAAGATGGGTGTTGCTTATACCCACTGCCTCCGTTGTGTCACCATTTGCTGGCAGCAAGGTTAGCCCTAGCAGTGCTGTGAGTGCCAATGAAGCTTGTTTTTGAACTCAGTTGGCAACAGCATGGGTACTCCTAACCTTGTTGGTGGAAGCAAACTGAGCCCCAGAAGCATATCGGCTCCTAAGGACCTGGCCAGCAGCGGCCCAGGAAGCAACAAGGAGTGTAAGTCATGCTGTGGGACACAGGCAGGATGGTGCTGCTGCAGTTGTCTTGTTTGTGGGCTCCCTTAGAGGCACCTGGTTGGCCACTGTATGAACAGACCACTGGATTTGATGGACTTTGGTCTGATCCAGCATGGCTTTTCTTATGTTCTTATGTTATGTTCCTATTGTCTCCTCCCATGCCACCATTGGCTAGGAGGAGACAGTGGTCATGGCTTGCATAGGCCCCAGCATTGTATTGACACCCTCACCTCGTTATGGTACCCAAAGTGGCTGCTTGGGTCACTTGTGCTAAGAACCTGCTTTGCCACCCGGTGAGCTAATGGGGGTATTTGCTGGTTCACAGCTCAGGCCCTTTGCCACTGTAATGGCACTAGCTTTCTTGGGGAAATGGAATGATCAGTGGGCTTGTTAGTAAGGCATTAATCTCCCCTGCTTGGGTCTGTCTGTCTCTATTCAGATCCCCTTTTTATTTGTTTGGCAGGAGATTGCCATTTCACCTTGTGTCACAGAGCCACGGTTCCCTGAAGGAATTTTAGTTCTTATTGCATTCCCACAAATGGCGGAGAATGTCCTGGGTCCCTGTTCATTGCATTTGGCCTGATATTTTGTCCATTATTTACAAGGTTAGGTTGTACATTTAATTTGATGTTGCCAGGGGGCTTGCTCCAGCAGTTGTGTAGCAAGCACTGTTTGAAGCTCTAGCCATCGTGAATACCTGCCAGGTCCTGGCAACTAATTTTTTCTTCTGGAAAGAGATTATGTGCATATGGCTAAAAGTGAACCGTGGAGGCCAAAGCTAAAGAGAATCTGTATGCAATTTGAGAGGTGATAAAAAAAATCAAGTTTCTTTCGAAGGAGTAATAGGAAAAAATAGGGAAGAAATATGCTGAACTCTACAAAATTCCAGTCAAAGCTGTGATCTGTCTCTACTTGTATAGGACGCAGCACTCTTGCAAAAGGGCAGAATTCCTGCTTTTAAAAGGCAGTATTACATTTTAAGAAGGCGTAAGAAGAGCCCAGCTGGATCAGACCAGCAGTCCCTCCAATCCAGAACCCTGTTTCACATAGGTGCCAACCAATTTCCCTGGAGGGCCACAAACAGGGCACAGAGGCTAAGGCATAGAGGCTAAGGTAGTTGGCATACCCACAATCCTTCCTGCTGCAGCTCTGCCCTTTGAGTTTCAGCAGAGATAGGGCTTTCTACTCCAAAATTTGTGTCATCTGACAACAAATCCCATTATTTCCTGTGAAAATCTTCTAGATGGCAAGTTTATCTCACTCAGCCAGCGTGGTGTAGTGGTTAAGAGCAGTGATGTGGAGCAGTGACGTCTGATCTGGAGAACCGGGTTTGATTTCCCACTCCTCCACATAAGTGGCGGAGGCTAGTCTGGTGAAGTGGATTTGTTTCCCCACTCCTACACACGAAGCCATCTGGGTGACCTTGGGCAAGTTACAGCTCTGTTAAAGCTCTCTCAGCCCCATGTACCTCACAGGGTGTCTGTTGTGGGGAGGGGAAGGGAAGGTGAATGTAAGCCGGTTTGAGTCTCCCTTAAGTGGTAGAGAAAGTCGGCATATAAAAACCAACTCTTCTTCTTCATCATTCTTATGGGAGAGCAAAAAGAGGATGCAAAGTAGCATATTGAAATCTTCCTGATGAATAAGTGCATAAAACTGGATTCGAATGTTTGAATGCCCTCTTTTGATTAACTTTGGGGGGAAGGCGTGGTTTCCTTGCAATGATGTAATCATTGCTGACTGTGCCGTGACTGGTGTCTGCTGGCTGCAATCTGTGGGGAAGAGTCACAGACATCTCGTTGTTTTAGATCTCCTGGGATGGCTGCTTGTGACTCCTGTCAAATGTGGTAGTTCCCCCAGGCTGTGCCTGCATTAGCAGCTGTTGAAACTGGAATATGGAATGGGGGATTTGGCATTTTTATTGCCATGTGATCTAAGCTATAGGGCATGTTGAGCTGTTGCTTACCTCATTTTGGTCCCTTGCTGTTTCAGATAGATCTGTTAAGGAATTACTGAACTGCTTGAGGTGCAGAAGGAACCCTGTTTGCTTCTCCTGTATACTTATGCCTCTGTATTATCCTTCTGCGGCTTTCTGTGTGAGTGTGTGCTGAGCCTGTGTTGGGCAGTAATAAGAACCGATTCAGCAATTCACCAAGTCAGTTGTCTTGAAGACTGCTTCATAATTACTAGCATATTATCTGTTTGTCTTTCTTTCCCCACCTCCCCTCAACTTGGTTCCTCCTTCTTCCTTTATAGCTCTAAAGCTTAGCCCTGTATTATGACTATAGGATGTTTTCAGATAGAGAAAGTGAACAGAAGTGTCAGATTCAGCCAGTTTGTAAAGACCGAGCGGAGGCTTTTCTTTGAGGAGTTCCTGACTTTGCAGCGTTTGTATTGGATGGGATTTACAAAGAGGACTAGAAACTGGCATGTATGTTGCTTTGTGATTGCTAAAGGGAACCCTTCCCGGTTTGGGCAGGCCTATTCCTAAAAACGAACATGAAGTAGCTCCTTGACCAAACATAGCTGCAGCAGCGTTTGGATAAAAAATAGCCAGAGGCAGAGTGTATGGAACAGAAAACAGAAAACAGAACCTTTATTGGCATTAACAGTAACAAAACAAACATGTAAAGCAGCTAGATATGGATCTAAAAAAGAATGAATACACAGTTCATCGGTAGATATTATAATAAACAATTAAATGAGGGTTCCCCTCCTTCTTTCTTCCTCCTTTAGGACCTTGGCCAGGAACTCGGCTACTTGAGTGGTAACTTCAAAGTTTTTGTCATCCAATAAATGGGCTATGTTTCCAGTAGTCATTGCAATAGTAAATTGAGGAAGGGAGCTAATTAAGCTGCATCGAAGCTGTGTGAAAAGTGGACAGTACAAGAGAATATGTTGTATTGTGTCAGGTTCTTTGCATTGACACCTACAATATCTTGCTTCGCGTGGTATTCCCTTGTATCTACCACTAACAACAGCTGAAGGGAATATATTAAATCTGGCCAACAAAAATGCTCTACGGTGAGAGGGTATAGTTAAGTTAAAAAAATACTGGGCCATAGAGTTTGTTTGATAAGAAAGGCCTAAAAAACGAGGGGAGCAGATACCTTCAGCACCAGCTTTTATTATTTGGGAATCACTGTCCCATATCCTTTTTTGGATTGACCTAAAAATATATAATTCACTGGAATTGGACAAGGAATCAATATCAATCCCGAGTGATCTGATCCTATTTAAGATAAGCCGAGACCATCTAGAAACAGTTGAGTCAGTATGTAAAGCTGCCAATAAACTACTTGGGGGGGATCGAAAATGAGAGCGTAACCAGTATTTGATAGTAGTGATCCAAGCACCAGATTTTATCGTGTGCAGTCCCAGCTCAGCGCACAGAGAGAAATAACAAACAGAGTTTGTGACGCCAAGGATGCGTCTCAAAAAAACTGCCCTGAGACGCTCCACTTCTTTATTAAAACCCTGGATCCAAACTGGGATTCCTTACAAAAGTTGCGGGATCACAGTGGCTTGGAAAATCTGTAAGGCGGCCGGAACAAAATGGTTACCCTTCTTATAGTAAAAACGAGTTATTGCAGCCATCTTATTTTTTGCCAAGGTTAGGGACTGATTACGGTGTGCAATCCATTTTAAATTATAATGAAAAGAGACCCCCAAATATTTAAACGTTTTCACTTGTTCGATTTCTCTTCCCTCAATTTTCCAAACTGATTGCTTCCAAGTCTTAGAAAAGATCAGGATCTTGGTCTTATCAAAATTAATAGATAGAGAATTCCGTTTACAGAATAGGATAAAAGAAGCTAATAAACGTTTAAGACCCATCTTTGAAAAGGATAGGACTGCTGCGTCATCTGCATATAACAGAATAGGGACTTTCTCAGAGCTTAGCTTAGGTGCATGACCATCAGTATTAGCTAAAAAAGCAGGGAGATCTGAAATAAATAAATTAAATAAGGATGGTGCCAGTACACAGCCTTGCTTTACGCCCTTTGTCACCGGGATTTTTTGAGTTAAAAGGCTCCCCTCATCGAATCTAACTTGACAGGTATTGGATGTATGGAGGTTACGTAATAAAAACAAAAGGCGTTGGTCAAGGCCCATATGGCATAGTTTCTCCCATAAAATCTGTCTATCGACTGTGTCAAACGCCCTTTGAAGATCGATAAAAGCAACATATAACTTTCCTCTAGGGAACTTAAGATATTTTTCTGCCAAAAATGCAAGAACTGTGCAATGATCTGTTGTAGAATGATTAGGTAAAAATCCAATTTGCTCTTTCCCTGGGAGATTATGAAGGGCCATCCATTCAGATAATTTCTTGAGGAGATGCTTGGCATAGAGCTTTCCTATAATAGACAAAAGACTAATTGGTCTGTAATTTTCTGGTTTACTGGGATCACCTTTCTTAAACAATGGTATTATGATAGAATTCAGCCACGAATCTGGGAGGATACCAAATTTGTCTATAAGCGTGAAGAGATGTGCGAGTGGCGGGGCCCACCAATCGGAATTACTCCTTAGGAGCTCTGCAAGAATACCATCGGGTCCCGAGGCTTTGCCCAATTTTAAGCTAATAATATGTTTAGAGTGTATGGTTGAAATTATCTTTTATTTCAAATAATCCAGTACCCCAGCGGTCTTGGGCAACATATAACTGAATCTCTAATACTACCCTCTAGTTCCATCCTCACATTGAAGCCACTGCAGCCAAATATTTTTGCCACAGGCAGCTTTATACCAAAATCAGTATCAGCTAGCAGAGAAGCTGGGGAAGTGGAAGAAGCATTAGAAGCACATTGGCAGAATCCAGAGATCTCTGGCCAAAGGGGCCACCAACACACAGTCAAAGAAGACATAATTAAATTGTGGAAATCCCTGCCCCAGGATGTGGTGATGGCTGCCAACTTGGAAGACTTTAAGAGGGGAGTGGACATGTTCATGGAGGAGAGGGCTATTCATGACTACTGGTCAAAATGAATACTAGCCATGATGCATACTTATTCTCTCCAGGATCAGAGGAATATGCCTATTATATTGGGTAATGTGGAACACTGGCAGGATGCTGCTGCAGTTGTCTTGTTTGTGGGCTTCCTAGAGGCACTTGGTTGGCCCCTGGGTGAACAGACTGCTGGATTTGATGGACCTTGGTGTGATCCAAACATGGCCTTTCTTATGTTCTTATGTAAGACATGAGCTAAAATTTCAGTCGCAGCAGATCCACAAGGACACAATCTGTCCAAGTAAGCTACTCCTCAGAATTTGTCCATCAAAACAGCAAAAAATCATTTACCCTAGGCAAGAAAAGCCCTCTGATATTTAGGGACAGTCAGTCAACAGAAATAAGATGGAAGGGTTAAAGAAGGCACAATACAAAAACAACAACAACATACAATGTACTCTATGAGCCCTAGCAAGGGCGGACTGACGATCTAAGGGAGGAGCTGAGCCCAGTGGCTAGAGCTTTCTCCTGGTTGCCAGCTGGAGGTAGAGTCTGTGTCTTGAGGTCCCTCAGGCCTCAGATGTGGAGGGGGAGGGGTTATGATCACCTGGGTCCCCTCCTCCTGTCAGGGTACTTCATGCTTCTTCCTTCCTATCCTCTCTTTGTGCTGGCTCTGAGACAGGAGCAACCCAACCCAACTCCTCCCTGGCCTGAGACTGAGAGTTTACATAGGCCCTCACAGCCTTTACATGCTCCTCCCCATTGCTTCAGACAGTAAAGGCTGAGACCCCACCCTTTCATCCCCTCCTGGCCAATCAGCTCCCTGGCTGGGTCTCTGCCTCTCATTGTGTCCCACCTGTGCATTTCTGCTGGCCTGCAGGAGCGTGATTGAGGCAGCCCAAACTTCCAGCCAAAAACCTGCTCGCCAGCTGAGCTGCGGGCTGGGCGCTAGCCCTTGCCACTCTGGAATGGCTCAGTGGAGCCCCTGGGGAGGCCCACGGTAAGTGGGGGCATCAACTGGGGTGGGGTGCCATGCCACCTCCTGGACGTGCATCATCTACATGAAACGGTACTGGAATCTGACAGGTAGCTAGAACAGGGGGGGTATAAGAATTCACCACAGATAGTGCCCCAGCAAGGTAATTAATATAGAGATTGAATAGGAGGGCTAATAGGCAGTCGGGATTCACCTCCCCTAGACAAAGGGATGTGCTTTGTCAATTTCCCCTCAAGGCGACAATGAACATGGGCAGTAGGACTGTTATACAGTTGTATTAAATATAAAAGTCTATCCCCAATGGAAGGCACGTACAGTTTAGCCTACAGGTTCTCTCAAGGTATAGAATCAAATGTAGCCCTTAAATCCATAAAGGCTACACAAAGTACACCCTTGGAGGGGGGGGGGCTAAATACTTCTCTGCCAGATGGGAAAGAACTAGACAGTGTTCCAGAATGGAATGCCATCCCGCTCCCTCCCTAAAATTCCCTCAGTCTCTAGCCATGAGACCAACTTATGGTATAAATAAAAGGCATAAAGGTTCCCAAGAGAAAAGAGCACACTAACAGGGTAATGGGATGGATCTGACTTACAACTCTTCTTATAAACTGGTATAATAATAGTCTGGAGCCAGGACTTTGGAATGATACCAGTGTCGTTTACTATTGTAAACAAAGCCTCTAAAACAGCACTCACCAGTCTGAAAAGGTCTTTACTAGGTCTGCAGGCAAAAAGTCTGATTCAGGAGCTTTGCCTGGCTAAAGCCGCTTTTTCAAATCTCTTATCTGAACATAAGAAAGACCATGCTGGATCAGACCAAGGCCCATCAAGTCCAGCAGTGTGTTCACACGATGAACAACCAGGTGCTTCTAGGAAGCCCAGAAACAAGATGACTGCAGCAGCATTAGCCGGCCTGTGTTCCAAAGCACCTAATATAATAGGCATGTTCCTCTAATACTATAGAGACTAGGTATGCATCATGACTAGTATTCATTTTGACTAGTAGCCATGGATAGCCCTATCCTCCATGAACTTGTCAACTCCCACTCCCCTCTTAAAGCCTTCCAAGTTGGCAGCCTGGGGGAAGGAGTTCTACAATTTAACTGTTGTGTGAAGAAATACTTCCTTTTATCTGTTTTGAATCTCTCACCCTCCAGCTTCAGAAGAGGACCCCATGTTCTAGTATTATGAGAAAGGTAGAAAAGCTTCTCCTTGTCCACTCTCTCCATACTATCATGTCTCTCCTTAACCGCCTTCTTTCCAAGCTAAACATAGGGCAATTACTCTAGTCCTCTGATCATTTTGGTTGCTCTTTTCTGCACCTTCTCAAGCTCTGCAATATCCATCTTTAAGTATGGTGACCAGAACTGTACTCAGTATTCCAAGTGTGGTCTCACCATAGATTTGTACAAGGGCAGTAGGTTTTGTTTCTATTCCTTGTCTAATTATGGCCAGCATAGAATTTACCTTTTTCACAGCAGCCGCACACTGGGTTGACATCTTCATCAAGAGATCCACTACCACCCCAACATCCCTTTCTTGGTTTGTCGCTGCCAGCACAGATCCCATCAGTGTATATGCGAAGTTGGGATTTTTTGCCCCAATATGCATCACTTTACACTTGCTCACATTGAATCTCAGTTGCCATTTTAATGTCCATTCTTTCAGTTTGGAGAGATCCTTTTGGAGCTCTTCACAGTCCAAGTTTGTTTGAACCACCCTAAATAATTTGGTGTCATCTGCATACTTGGCCTTCTGATGAACAGGTTGAAAAGTACCGGTCCCAACACAGATCCCTGAGGGACCCCACTGCTCACATCCCTCCATTGTGAGAACTGACCATTGACTCCTACTCTCTGCTTCCTATTTTTCAGCCAGCTCTCAATCCATAAGAGGACTTGTCCTCCTATCCCATGACTATGAAGTTTGCTTAGCAGTCTTCGGTGGGGAACTTTGTCAAAAGCCTTTTAGAAATCCAAATATACAATGTCCACAGGCTCATTCCTGTCTGCATGCTTATTGGCACTATCAAAAAAGTCTAAAAGTTCAGTGAGACAGGATCTACATTTACAGAAGCTGTGTTGGGTTTTGCTCAGCAGGGCTTGCCCTTCTATATGCTTGACAATTTTGTCTTTAATAATGCTTTCCATCAGATTCCTGGAACAGACGTTAAGCTACCTGGCCTGTAATTTCCTGGGTCCCCCTTGGAACCTTTTTTATAAATGTGTGTTACATTGGCCATTCTCCAGTCCTCTGGTACAGAGGCTGATCTAAGAGACAGCTCCAGTACTTAAGCGCCTGTACTAGGGGCTAAGTTGGCTAGGAACTGGCAAGTGAGATCAAGGGTGATAGGGAAGCGTCCTGGTGGCCCCAGTGGCATTAAACTGGGCAAAGAAATGGTAATCTCAAACCTCTGCTGGAATACAAGAGTATGGAGCCCATACAGGGGCGAGAAAATGAGATGCAGTAGTCCGGAAAATCAAAATAGTTTTTTAAAAATAAAATGCTACTACAAACTGCTGCCAGTTGTCAGTACAATATTCATTTTCTTGAAAGAAATAAGGGCCTTATAGACAATTTCTTGACAATTTCTGCATCTATGCAGAGCCATGGCAGAATTGTGTGTGTGTAAAGTGCCTTCAAGTCGCAGCTGACTTATGGCAACAGAGACTAACAGAGGTGGTTTCATGGCAGAATTAAGCTGCCAAAAATATTAGTGGGCAAACTGCACCTCCCTCTTTGTTTCCCTGCATTCATCACCAAACCAACCCTTATCGTACCTGAAGGCATCAGGAAGGGAGGGTCTCCTAGAGATCCCAAAACATTCAACAGCGCTGCAAAATTCTGCAGCCCCAGTTGCATCATAAGAACTGTGATAACTTTAGCTTTCAACAGGAGGCAGGACTGGGAAGAAAGGGGAGAGCCTTAGCCTGAAAAGAGGCTGTTTGAGTCCAACTAACTGGTTTAATATCCCTCCTGTTCAGTTTCACTGGTGGACCCATAGGTCTAGAGAGCCAGCGAGGTGTAGTGGTTCGGAGTGGTGGACTCTAATCTGGTGAACCGAGTTGGTTTCCCCCACTCCTACACATGAAGCCACCTGGGTGACCTTGAGCTAGTCACAGCTCTCTTAGAGCTCTCTCAGTCCCACCTTCTGCACAGGGTGTCTGTTGTGGGGAGGGAAAGGTGATTGTAAGCTGGTTTGATTCTCCCTTAAGTGGTAGAGAAAGTCGGCATATAAAAAAAACTCTTCCTCTCCTCCTCGTCATCTCCCCTGATCAAAGAAAAAGGTATAATCCCTCTGGACATCCAACCCCTTGTAGCCATTAAGAATGACCAAACCCTACATCCATGAAAGTTGAGCCAACCTGACTCCTGCTAAATTAGCCTTACTATCTTTTGACCATCTCATTTATAGAACGGGAGGGTGCAGATTCACCTCTCCCCACCAGAAATTAAACCCCAACAAATCCTTATCCCTCAACCCAAGTCTGGCGTTAATTGAAATCCCCACACAGCAAGAGGGAAACTCCAGGGTGGAGGGACATTAAATTATCCAAAAAGGCTTCCAACCTATTCCAACTAGCACCCAGAGTCCTTACAGTGGGATACAGCAGAACATATACCATAACAATAAGCAGTGCCTGAAGGAAGGTGGCTAAAGCAATGGGGGGGGGGCAACTGGGAAGCTGAAACCATTTCACCTCCAAGGTAGTGGAGATGAGGCATGAGATAACAGCTTGAGGTCTGGTTTCAGGGCAGAGAGTATGGTTGGATGAGTAGAGGGGCTGTGGTTGCAGTTCTGTGCCCTACAGAAACTGTTGTGCTGGTTTAGAAATTCTTCAGATGTGGTGGATGATGCAAGTTGTGGTACATTTTTAAATCTTGGGTGACCTTCCATTCAACTCCAAAGTTTGCAGCATTAAAGCAACTCTTTTAACAGACTATGGTTGCTCAGAGATCCTCCTGCACTGTGGAACACAAGTACTTGCAGCCAACTTTTGGAGCAGTACTAAATAACTATTTCTGAAGGTTATCACTACCATTCTGCTCTAGAAGATTACACTGCAGCTTCATTGCACCTGAACACCATTATGTAAGCATAATCTTATACACTGCTCTGTTAAAAAGTGTAGACGTCTGAGATCAGTGGGCAGTAGAAAGCATATTTGATTAGATTGTCTTTTTGAAAGACGTTGGCTTTGATCACTATCCTGAATTATCTGCCCACCTCACAGTTCATTTTTGTAAAGCTTCTTGGAAAGTAATGGCTACAAAAATATTTTGCCTAAAAGAAGCCAGTTTGCATGTACAAACATGAAACAAATTGAGGACAGCTACTACTTTAAGGCTTTTCTTTCTATCTGTGTCAAAACAATGTCGTTCTGAATATGTATGTTGAAAGACTTTGGATTGGCTAATGGATCTACGTTGCTCTCCCAACATCAGCAAAAAATATTGCACTAGAAGATGTGGACTTGTGTATTTTTCCTATTATCTGTGATACTGCTTGAAATGGAAGGCTTTCGGAATAGGGTGGGAAAACACTTTGTATAAATGAAAATTGGAATGAGTGGCAGATTGTTTTCTGGAAGGAGGAAGGCGATATACATTTTAATATTTTATGATGCCAGAGCTCCTGTATCTGCACTGGCAGCTGAGTAGAAGGGATCTTTTTTACAACTGGTTGTCGATTTGGCTTCCTGACGATTTATGTACCTATCTTAAGTTTATCAATTGAAAATATTAAATAGATAATTTGAATTCAGTACAGGCTTTTAAAGATGGTTGAAAATTGGAAGCATTCATGATTGTAAAGCAGTGTTAAAAAAGATTTTTTACGCCCAGGCTGAACAAGCAGTCTTATTTTTTTTTAAAGGAAGTAAATTCTTGATGTTTTCTGTCATAGCTTCACATATATCAGTGTTGTTATGTTTCACACAGTTTTAAAAAAACCTAGAAGAAATGATGTATGAAGCAGCAGCATTCTTTGCACCAGCTTGAACATATAAAATATGTTTTCCACTTTCAGTGGGAATGCTTATACTTTTATATGCTGTTGTCTGCTGCTTTAAAAGAATTCACATTTATGGAGACGTATTGAACGAGTACAATGGGTCTGGATCAAAGCAAACAGCCCTAATGTTCATAAATGTGGTACAGAAATAAGCATGCATTAGCATGATTGGTTTGTGTCAATGGCAAAGGAGATTAACTGGCCGTTTACTTTGATTGCTTGCATGGTTTATGTGTGCATCAATAAGAGAATGCGGGTTATAAATTTCCTTTTAACTACAGTGATTGAGCGAATCTCGGAAAAAAGCCAACCCAATTTCTGTCTGAGTTCTAAATATAGAAAAAGCAGTGCTGACCTTACTTTTACTGGAACATTCAGTTTCTGCCAACTGGGAAGATAAAACAAATTCTGTGGCGATTTTCATTGATGGAGAGGCACATTACATTTATAATGGCCACTGTAGAAAGACCACCAAACCAACATACTTCTCAATAAGGAAACCAGGTATTTCCCCCCTAGGTAATTAATTTTTTTTCCATTTAGGAAAAAATTAGGCAACACTGTACATGTTTTCCATGCAAAGTTGTTTAGCCTTGCCTGATGCTGACAGTTTGATTTAAATGAAGTTGTCCCTTGCCTCAGAGCACTGTGGTGGACAAAACTCCAGGGGAATGGGAGAACTTCGGATCGAAGGGAACGAGAGCACCTTCTGCTCTGTAACATGTTGAAAACTTGCCCCCTGGTTGAACTGTCCATTTTCACTTAGGCACTGCACTAAGTACCGGCAATGTCGGAAGATTGGAAAAGTAAAATGGCAGAATAGGCAGTAATGGCCAAGCTGACAGGCTATGTTAACAAAAGGCCAAGTAAAGAATTTCATGATCAATTGAATCTATATTATTCTTATTGTTCTCAAAAATCTGGTTTGAAAGTTTGTCAACATCTTTCATGTATACTGCCTAGATTGTAAATTTCTGAAGTAAATAATAATAATAATACATGCTTTCAACATATTTAAAGTAATTATTGAGATTATTCAGAAACTAGTGTATGTAGAGATGACTAATGATGATGAAAAATCATCATAGATATTACAAGAATAATCAAACTAGGGTATGTATTTTATATACAAGCTTGTTTCTCAAATAATATAGATAAGCTATTTTTGAATACTGTTTTATATAATTATGCCCTTGACGCGAATTTGTTAGATATTCGAATCTACAGTAGCAATCTCAGCATGGTATGTATTATCTGTATTATTTTTTTCTCTTTTCTCATTTTCTCTATGCCTATTTTGTAAAATAAATCAATAATATTATAAAAAGTACTGGCAATCTCTCCCCCCCCCCTTCCAGGACCTTACATTCTGCAATATAAGGTCCCGCAGAAAGCTTTGCTAGCTCTGAACCTCAGGAGGCAAGTGGAGGACTGCTTATTAGAAAGCATGTCTGTATCACACATTTCTTGATTTTTGCCCGGCTAGCTCATCCAAGAGAGAGGTTCTGTCTTAGCTGTCTCCCTGATACCCTTGCTTTGATTTGTCAAGGAGAGTTTAACAGTCATATTTTTCATAACAAGGCAGTTTTCCTGTGGATCTTCTGAGCTACTGTCATTGTGTATCAGACAGCTCCAAATGCTTGTGTCTTTCATAGACTATATAGGATTGAACTTAAATGCAAGCAAGTCTGTCTGCTGTGCCTCACTACCTCTGATTTAAAGGGATTATCAAAATGAGCACCTCTCGGAAGCATTACTGTCTTTTACACTGTCATAATTAAAGTGAGGGAGAGGAAGGTCATAGTGAAGCCGCCGGTCTCCAAACGGCATGCCGCAACACCCATGCTTCAGCTGTATATGAAAGCAACCAACTAACACACAGCACAAGTTCCCTGATATTACTCAGTCCCCATCCTACCACCCACAGAACAAGAAAAGGGACAAAGGCAACAGACTTGGCAGTGTCCTCAGGTATACCAAAGACAGTGATGTGCCCAGTAGGAGCCCTATAGTTACCACACTCCTGGGAGCTCCATAGCTGAGGGCTTGAATTCCCTTTTGCAAACACAGCCCTTATAGCAAAGTAATCATGGCAATTTACCATTCCACTCAAGTTCAAGGTCTTCCCCAGGCAAGGGTTACAGGGGTGGTGGTAGGTGGACGAATCATGCCCTGAGAAGCAGCTTTCTGCAAGGTGAAGCGGAACAGCCACAAGGACGGCAAGAAAAAAATTGCACAATGGCACATTCACAGATGCCATCCCTATCATTTCCCTTACTACCTCACTGAGGAGAAGCTCCTACGTGGAAACAGGAGTAAAAGTTTGAATCCCGCCAAGGGGGGGAAGCAGGAAACAAGGCAAAGCTCACTGTTTTGGCCAGCAACGAGCCCATCAAGCAAAATGGAGGGAAGAGGAGGGAATGGAACCCTCCCTTCACAAATTGCAGAGCATCCCTTTAAACAAAGCCAGCTGGGCACACAAGAAAACAAATATTCATCATGGAACAGCTGGATGCTGCGTCAGGTCTGGTGATGAAACCAGTCATGTATATCAGGATAGGAAAGGCTTCAAAGAAAGACATAGTACCATGAAACAGCACAGGCTTAGCATGCCTAACAACCCTGTCTCTCAAACCCCATTAAAATAGAGGCCTAGTACCTCTCCTGGTCTGTCAAGGCTTCCGTATGTCTGACAGGCAGCAGGCTCACTGGTAGAGCTTATCACTGCATGCCCATGACAGGTACAAAGAGTCTGGTCAAAGAATTATCTGTTAAGCAGCTTGTAATGATGCAGGAGCCAAGCTACAACAAATTGGCACGCACACAACAGAGCCGCTAGGGGCATACTGATTATTGTAGCTTTCAGTCGTGTTGTAGGTTGAGTAGGTCATTGACACTTGACTCTGAATGGGATCCATCTTGGCCTTTACCTTTTGGAGGACTACCTGCTAAGAGACAAAAGAGACATGAGGACAGTAAGAAATAATGTTCAGCAATAGTAGCAGAAAGCTGATGGGCTCAAGCACTCTGCACATGGTATGAGCTATGGCTTGGAGAGAGCGGCACCATCTAGATGCTCTCCTACTTCCTATGCTTCCCATGTCCCTTATAGTGGTGTGGGAGATAGTACATATAAACACATGAAGCTGCCTCATACTGAACCAGACCCTTGGTCCATCAGAGTCAGTATTGTTTACTCAGACCAGCAGCGGCTCTCCAGGGTCTCAGGCAGAGGTCTTTCACATCGCGTACTTGCCAAGTTCCTTTAACTGGAGATGCCGGGGATTGAACCCTGGGACCTTCTGCATGCCAAGCAGAGGCTCTACCACTGAGTCACAGCCCCTTCCCAGCTATTGATTGAGTACTTATTGATTGACCACTTGTACGGAGTTGCACTAGAACTCTCTTCAATTTCTGTTTGGGTGGAGCTCTGATCCTGCAAGGCAAAAGGGCTCATGAGTGTTTGGCAGGAGCAATGTGTTTTTTTAAAAAACTGGTGTACAGTTACATGAGCAGCAGGATGTGGCTGAGGAGGCTTAAGATGCTGAATTATCCTATTCCTTCCTTGCCATGCCCCTGGCACTGATTATCGCTGGCCCCAGCACTAACACAGCTGTGCTGGCGACAGATTTATAACATCATGGATTTGGTGGGACACTATCTCTGAGTTATGCTGGCATTTCTCTGCGCTGTGCTGTCATGAGGATTAGTAGTAAACCCTAAGCAGTTTACAGAATGGCTTCAGGATTGTGCTATTAGTGAGGTCATTAACTTGATTTTTACATTTTCATATTTTTACATATTCGGGGGAATAGGTTAGCAATAAGAACAGAGCTTTGACCGTGGCTCCAAGTGCTTGATGCGAGTAGACTGAAATGGATGTTTATCTGTATGACTTGGATGCTTGTATATCTTTACAAGTGGGGACCTGCAACAAAATGTTGCATATTGTGGCTGTGGAGATGTGTGGAAGGCTCCATCTCACCCCCTGCTTCCATAGCTGCAGCCTTAGCTGCCCTCTTTAATTTTTTTTTGCCAACTTCTAACTGGTGAGAGCGAAGAATCCTCCTCTCACACACACCCTAGAGGGCTGCAGCCTCAGTTTTACTGGTGAGAAGCTGGAGGGAAAGCTTAAAAAGCAGCTGAGGCACCAGCTATGAAGGCATGTGGGTGTGAAGGAGCCTCCTCGCCCATCCACACGCCTCCTTAGCTGCTGGCTTAACTGCCTTCTTTAAACTTTCCTGATGGCTTCTAAGCAGCCAGACTGCAGGGAGAAGCAACGCTGGAGATGGGTGAGGGGGAGCAAAGAATCCTCCCCCTCCCAACCTCCAGCACTGATCCCCTTCTGCCACTATTTCCTCTACCCTTTTCCTGCTTCCTTCTCTTCGAATTGTGTTCACTGCTGGAAGATCTAATGTGCCAGTGGTCAACATGAAAATCTGAACAGATGCATGTCCGTAGCTCAGACATATAATGGATATGTGTCCATTACTCGTGTTTTTTTGTTTATAATTCAAGACCCCAGAATAACTCTGATGTACGCACTACAAACAGGATTTCCATGTAAACTGTGGACATTTACCTATTTGCTGATCAGACTTTTTATTAGTTTTATCTCTGCTGGCTGCTGGTTGTGGCTCAGTGGTAGAGCATCTGCTTGGCATGCAAAAGCTCCCAGGTTCAATCCCTGGCATCTCCAGTTAAAGGGACTAGACAAGTAGGTGATATGAAAGACCTCTGCTTGAGACCCTGGAGAGCCGCTGCTGGTCTGAGTAAACAATACTGACTTTGATGGACCAAGGGTCTGGTTCAGTATGAGGCAGCTTCATGGGTTTTTTGCTGTATTCATAACTGCTTTATTTATTTTTTTAACTTCCCATATTTGGATGCCATTGTGACTATTTCTTATTTTAAAATGGTTTAAGAGAGTTTTATTAACTCCTTGGTTTGCCTTTACTATGTAATGTCAATGCAAAAATCAGTGGCCCTGTTTCATGAATGTTAGTTATGATTCATTTATATCGAAATCAGTGGGACGAGTTAAACAATAACTTAAGTGTTGCTGATTTCACTAGTTCAGTGTAACTGACCTACTGTGGAGGAGCTGTAGCTCAGGAACCGAGTATATTCTTTGCAAACATAAGATCACAGGGCCAGTCCTTGACATTTCTAGTTGAAGGAACTCAGAAAGGGCTTTAGGTATCTCGAACCCCGGAGAAATGTTGCCAGTCATGGTAGAAAGAACTGAATTAGATGGACTAATAGACTGATCCAATATCTGTATGTTCAGCTCTCCCTGGGTCACACCAGCCTTTTCTCTTTGCTTCTAACTGAAAATGTACGTAGACGCATCCCAAGAGTCACAGTGTAAAAATGAAGCTGGCATCTGATGCAGATATTAGTTTTCTGGGAATCTTAACCTTAGTTTTTTTTAATGGAAAAGTAACTTTCTGTTTCTCATGGTGGCAGAGAAAATTTAGGAACTGCAGGATAATAGTGCAGTGAAAGTACAAACCAAATGTTGGGCCTTGTCTTTGCTTGTGCCATTAATGGCTGAGGCAAAGAGAATTTAGCTGACATGCATTTGTATTCTCTGAGTTGCACTTTGCCTTTTTGTTTCCTTAACAAATATCATTTAAGTATTTTAACATTTAACCTGGTTGATTCTGTGATTCCTCCCACTGGTAATTATTAGTAGTCTTTATGTTATTAGATACCTATGTCAGATAGTGAGCCTTGGTACTCAAGGGAAGCCTAGACTTACAGGAACCTCTGTACTGTACCTCCCTGTATCCTCCAGAGTCACAGCCTTGCAAGTACCTGGATCTAATATGTGGGTCAGTAGCATTGAATGTGTGTGTTAAGTGCCATCAAGTCACCTCCGACATATGGCGACCCTATGAATGAAAGTCCTCCAAAATGTCCTATCTTTGATGGCCTTGCTCAGATCTTGCAAATTGAGGGCTGTGGCTTTCCTTTATTGAGTCAATCCATCTCTTGTTATATCTTTCACTTTTCCTAGCAAGACTGTCTTTTCTAGTGACTCTTGTCTTCTCATAATATGACCAAAATATGATAGCTTCAGTTTAGTCATTTTAGCTTCTAGGGTCAGATCAGGCTTGAGTTGATCTATAACCCACTGATTGTTTTTTTTTTTTTTTTGGCAGTCCACGGTATCCGTAACACTGAATTGAATATCCTGGGATTAAGAAATTATTTAGTCCCACTTCCTTTATAAACTTTGTAAACTAACAAGAGCCTTCTACCAAATTAGTCTTTTGTTGTAATCTAAGGTAGAACCCGCAGCTATTTTTGCCGTATCTCTGCCTGTTAAGTGAACTGTGTACTTGCCTTAGGGAAGAGAGAGGAGAAATTGTGAAATTGCAGCAATTGTGTCCTTCTTCTCTTTGCCTGGAAATAGAAGGCCATTTGCCTCTATTCTTGACTTTAGTGGTCGGGCTTAATAATGGTTCCTTCCTGCCTGGAGACATGGTGAATTTTAACTAATTAGCAATTTTGATACAATCAGCTTTTTTATTACCAGATAAACTTCCTGTTGGGATGGCAAAAATATGGGAGGATAAATGCTTGTTACTTTAGGCATTGTGTTGCAGTCATCACTTAATCTTTTTAGTCTAGTCCCGTGTTGGCGAACCTATGGCACGGGTGCCACTTCCGGCACGCGTAGCCCTCTCTGCCGGCACGCGTGGTTCCTCCAGGCTGCTGGCCATTCCAGCTCTGCCCTGCCCCAGATGGGGGAAAATGTGCATCTGGAGAGTGGCAAATCCAAGGCAAAACTTCTCATACTTGAGTGGCCTCTTTCTTTCTCCGTCTCCCTCCGTCCTTTTCTTTCCCTATTTTTCTTTCTCTCCCTCGCTCCATTTCTTTCTCCCTTTCTCTTTTTCTTTCTTTCTTTCTCTCCCTCCCTTTCTTCCCTTTCCCCCTCCCTTCCCTTTCTTCCTTCTTTCCTTCCTTCCGTCTTTCCCTCCAGAGGCTTCTCCGGCGCCCTCTGGGTCGGTGCGGGCTGAGGGGCGTGCAGTCCTTTTCCACCTTTGAAGTGGCCACAAGCCATCCTCCAAACACCTTTCCATTTGTCTTGATATGTAGAGAGAAAACACTAAGGAACTAGTTCCCAATCTCCAGGTACTAGCTGGAGATCTCCTGCTATTACAAGTGATCTCCAACCAATAGAGATCAGTTCCCCTGGAAAAAATTGCCACTTTGGCAATTGGACTCTATGGCACTGAAGTCCTTCCCCAAACCCCGCCCTTCTCAGGCGCCACCCCAAAAACCTCCCACTCATGACAAAGAGGAACTTGGCAACCCTAGCCTCTCCCTCTGGCCCCCCTCTGGGGGTGGTATTCAGGTTAAATTGCCGCATTGGCACTCGGCGATAAATAAGTGGGTTTTGGGTTGCAGTTTGGGCACTCGGTCTCTGAAAGGTTCGCCATCACTGGTCTAGTCTATCTGTGCCTTATAATTATATGCTAATAACATCTGTTGGGCGAAATATTACCATTCTCTGAGAGGATTGTTTATCTGAGACATCTGTGATGGCACCATCAGCAGTTCTTGGCACATCAGCAAGGCTGTAAAAGCAAAATTGTGCTATCTGCTGCTGGATTCCATTTTTGTTGGCATTCATCTGTTTCCAAAGTTTATGGTGTACAGGGTTATCCATGTATGACTCCCTTAACTCCAAAGGTTTTAGTCTTCTGGCCAGCAACTATATCTCTTGAAGGATCATTTTGCAAAGGCAACTGGAGTTACTGAGCCAAAGTCCTGACATCCACTCACAAAGCAGCTAGTTGGCCAGTCCTGTTACAAGAAAAACATCTATTTTCATGTGTTTCCTGGCCTTGGGTTGGTAAATGGGGAGGATGGATGTCCCTTAGGATGTTGGATTTGGTGCTTCCAGTTTTTTATTTAGTTGACAACAGTCTGTGGATGACACCCAGCTCTGTATATCCTTATCGCAATCTCCTGGTGATACGGTAGAGGTCCTGAATAACTGCCTGGCTGCTGTAGTATATTGGCTAAGAGTAAACAAATTGAAAATAAACCATGAAAAGACAGAGGTAATGCAGGTTAAGAAGTGAAGATCTTGAAGGACATTGTGCTCCCCACTTTTGATGGAGTTCAGCTGACCCTTGCTGACTCAGTTAAGAGCCTTGAGGTTATACTAGACCCAACATTATTGCTGGAGAAGCAAGTTAATGCAGCTGCAAAAAAAGGCTTTCTTCCAACTCAGCCTAGCCCATAAGATGGCCCCTTACCTTGATATGTTTGTTCTGGCCACCTCAGTCCACGCCGAAGTAACATTGAGACTAGACTATTGTAATGCACTGTACATTGGTCTCCCCTCAAAATCGGCTATTTTGGGGAGCTAGACAGAGCAAACGTATTATTCCCTTCCGGCAGTCTGGCTGCCCATCAGTTACAGGGCTCAATTTAAGGCATTGGCTATCACATACAAAGAAAGCTCTTCATGGCCCTATCTGCAAGACCGCCTCTGCCCCTGTGCTCCACCATGACAGCTTCACTCATCTGAGCAGGGCTTTCTGCAGGTGCCAACCTGCAAATGGGCAAAATCAACAACGGACCATACACATGCCTTCTCCGTAATGGCCCCCACCTTATGGAACGGCCTGCCTGAGGAGGTCAGGAAGGCTCTCACTCTCCTGGCTTTCGCCAAACTATGCAAAACTGAATTATTCAAGAGGGCTTTTCTACGCAGGCAGTAGGATTGTACAAAATGATTCACAAAAGTGCTTGAATAAATAATTAAGGACATAGCTTGCTGTAAGTTGGATCCTACTGTGTAATTTTTGCATAATTTAATGTGCCATGTTAATACTTAGGTGTTACTTCAGTTCTGTTTTTAGATCTCTGTTTGGTTCTACAGTCCTAATCCTATTGCATTGTTTATTGAATGTCCCATGCTGTTGATTGTGTTGACTCATTCTGTGTAATCCACCTTAAGTTCCAGTGAGAAAGGCGAACTATAAATAACAAAAATAAATGAAACATAAATTTAAAAATGGGAGAAAGTATAGAAAGAAAGATTCTATTAAGCTGTTAATGTGGATCTTAAATACTTATTGCCACTCAAACTGTATTACCCAAGCAGCCAATGACTAGCACTGCTCTTTCTTGTCCAAACAGGCAAGATCCTGTTTCGCCGAAGTCACATCCGTGATGTTGCTATCAAACGCCTTATTCCAATTGATGAGTACTGTAAGGTGAGTGATGTTTTTCTTCTACTTTTGTGTTGCTCATTAAGATACATATTTGTTGTATTTGGTGTTTGTAAGAGACATCCCTTCCTAGTTTACTTAATTTTTTGTTTGTAAATTTATTTGGGGGAAAACATGTCTTTCTTTTTGGCAAGGTAGTCCCCGCAAGAGGCTAGTACATAATTGTTGAGGAAACAAGTAAAATCTGGTTTCTAGAACATTGGATAGTACTTGGAAGTATGTCAGCAAGATTGGAATTCGGGCAGCTGGCTTGAACTCTTAAGATACAGTGCTTGAGTTGAGCTATGGGTGAATGCTTTAAGGTGGGCTGAAATCTAGTGACAGCAAGGGAATGCTAAGATGGTGCATGTTGGGTTCTAAACTCTCCTGTCGTATTATGATGTTCAGGAATACCACACTGTTGAGGCCAGTTGTATTTTGTGACTATTTTGCTCTATTCTGGAGGCCTAACCTCAGTAACCTTCCATAGGTCCTATTTTGATTGATCTAAAAGTGCTACCGTACCCACATCTGTCGATGTAACATTATTAAGAATGTGTCACAATAAAAAGACTTACCAAGAGTTGAAACTTGTTTTGTGGTTAGGGCTGTTAAAAGGAATTGGCGTCATTGCAAAGGCATCTTAGTTTCATTCCTATCTTCCAACACCATGGGATGGTCCACTGGTTTTTCTCCCAAAGTGTTCATTTGGAGAAATTCCCAAAGGGGCTTCTTGATCAAACCTAGACAGATTTAACAACTTGTGTTGTTTTGAGCCTCAGTCTGTTGTCCGTGAGCATTTATGAAGGACAGAAATGCAGTTTTAAATATCGGTTTTCACAATAAAAAGATTAAATTTTTATCTGATTCTAACGTCTGCAAATTTTGAGTTATGTGAACATAAGTCGGGATGAGTAGATGTCTTACATTCTGCTTGGTTGTTGTTTCATGGACTGGTAGTGTGTCATGTTTTGCTCTGCTTGTCTGTGGTTTCTCTTGGAATATGTATAAAATCTGTTTTGATTTCAAAAAAATGCAATTTTCTGTGGATTGTATTTACCATTTACTGATACATACAATTGTGTACAATTGCTGATTACAAAGCAGTGCAAGAAAGGAATCCTGATGCAATTCTATGATTGTGGTAGCATTCTTTTTGTACCATGATTAACAATTCAGTCCTATGCAGAATTACTCCATGCTAAGCCAATTGAAATCTATGCTCTTCGACTGGAGTTGCTGTGCATGGGGTTGCATTGTTAAACTGCATATACACTCATGGGATCACTAACCTGTAGGGGAAAATGTGATCTAAAATCCATTTGGATGGAAAACAAACCACAAAATGGTAGGTCTCCTAACACAAACAAGGCCAGGTATTGAGTCCCAAAGAATCCCATACCTTAGGGAAGACATGCAAATATAATTTTGTGAGAGGAGTGTTATGTTGTATCTGAAATGCATCTTTGGTCTTTCAACCACTTTTTTCTCCCTGAAGCGTTGTAGTGGTTAAGAGCGGTGGTTTGGAGAGGTGGAGTCTAATCTGGAGAACCGGGTTTGATTCCCCACTCCTCCACATGAGCGGTGGAGGCTAAACTGGTGAACTGGATTTGTTTCCCCACTCCGACACATGAAGCCAGCTGGGTGACCTTGGGCTAGTCACAGTTCTCTTAGAGCTCTCTCATTCCCACCTGCCTCACAGGGTGTCTGTTGTGGGGAGGGGAAAGGAAGGTGATTGTAAGCCGGTTTGATTCTTCCTTAAGTGGTAGAGAAAGTCGGCATATAAAAATCAACTCTTCTTCTTCCTCTCCTTCTTCATCCTCTCCTTCTTCTTCCTCCTCTTCTTCTTCCTCTTCTTCCTCCTCCTCCTCCTCCTCTTCTTCTTCTTCTTCTCCTCCTCCTCTTTTCCATGTTCTCTTAGGTTCAGATCCCCATTCCCTTCTAAGAATTTTATTTCGTTTAAAAGGTCATGTTTTTGCAAGTGTTGTTCATAGCACTATAGAACGGAAATGGAGGAGACTGCTTGGATACAAGGCAATTGTCTTTGTCTGCTCTAGGTGGAAGACTGGTGGTACATTTTATCAAGATAAGCATACGGAGAATGGTAGCATAGCACATTAAACAATGTAGGGGAATATTCCCAAGCAAGAAATAAAGCGCTTTAAAATATATATGAGATTTTATTTTGGCTTTAATCTAAATAAGTAAATTATTAATTTGAATTATTTCTTACTGAGTCTTACAGTTGTTTTAAGCCATTGAAATTAGAAATGCATTAAGGTATTATGATTTATTTAATGTTTTTCTTTGTCTCTACTGAAGCCTGAGAATTCATCATTCAAGTCTTTGCAATTGTATTTTTACAAATTCTTGTTTTATTATATGCATACCTTCTAATGCTTTTGATTAGCGTAGTTTGCATTTATAATCCTTAGTAAATTGAATTTATAAATAAAGTTTCTGAATCATTCATTTCTTTTGGGAAAACTCTTAGAATAGGCACTGTCACATGCATGTATATACACAGATTTAATTTTAAATAGAAAAAAAAATCCCCTGATAGGAGACTGCATCTGTCTGCTATAAAACAATGCCAGTAGCAGCATTACCTATGACAAACACAACAAATATATCATGACTGATGATGTTGTGACCACTTCGTATTTTTCTCCTCTTTGTTGGGATTATGAGGTAACAAGAGTGCACTCTCCCTGGCCTTCCAGCTACTGGTGCTTAACTTTGCTATTTTGTGAAAGGGGAGAGATGAGGCCTCACTTCAAAAAGGATGTGTTCAGAATGGAGCGGGTGCAGAGGAGAGCAATGAGGATGATCAGGGGCCTGGAGACCAAGCCCTACAACAGGGGCGGGGAACCTTTTTTCCGCCAAGGGCCATTTGGATATTTATAACATCATTCGCGGGCCATACAAAATGATCAACTTAAAAATTAGCCGACCAAGCCCCAAGCAGGCAGCTGCACCAGATGACCCCCCCCCCCGGCACGGGCAATCAGGCAGGCATCCAACTAGTGGAGCACTTGCCCACCTGGTGGCACAGGATGGTCTGTGGCACCAGCCAGGCGTAGCCGTCCAGCCGCACGCCGGAGTTGCTCCTGCTCTGCATGGTCAGGGCCGGATTCTACACCCGGCTCCTGCTACCTCTGCCTGCAGGGATGAAATGAGGACACACTGGCTAAGAAATCCCCCTCCCCACACATTCTGGCCCTGCCCTCTTTAACCCCTTTATTGTTGCCACTTCCACCCCCAGCCCTCTTGTAGTACAGAGGGAATACGCTTCTCCATGGCCCGAGTGGGAAAGGGTTAACACAGTTTCTTGGGTGGTCCTAGCAGCTCCATAGCTAATGACTCTTCTGCTAATGACTCTTCCTTTTCTCGGCAAAACAAACTCACATCCTGCTTGAATAGAGGCTATTCCTTTCCTTGGGAGGGGGCGGATCACCAGTCTTAGATCCTTCTGAGCTAGAGATCTGCCAGGACCCACAAAGGGCTAGACCAAATGATTTCGCGGGCCTTAAACGGCCCCCGGGCCTGACGTTCCCCACCCCTGCCCTACGAGGAAAGGCTGAGGGAGTTGGGAATGTTCAGGCTGGAGAAGAGGAGGAGGTTGAGGGGGGCATGATTTCTCTCTTTAAGTATTTGAAGGGCTGCCACTTAGAGGAGGGCAGGGAGCTTTTCCTGTTTGCAGCAGAGGATAGGACTCGCAATAATGGGTTTAAATTGTGGGCGGAAAGATACCAGCTGGATATTAGGGGAAAACGTTTTTTACAGTAAGAGTTGTTTGACAGTGGAATCGGCTACCTAGGGAGGTGGTGAGCTCCCCCTCACTGGCAGTCTTTAAGCAGAGACTGGACAAGCACTTGTCAGGGATGTTTAAACTGGGCCAGTGGTTCTCAACCATTTTTTGCTCCATTCCCCCCTTTCACCATTGTTCAGAATATAATTTCCCCCTTCCCAAGATAGTTAAGAAAAACAAACTACAATTTTACAGATTGTATATAATCTACAGGACATCACACTTTGCTGAATAGTGGTCCCAGTTTCCCCCGGAACCCTAAAATCCCCCCCGGGGGGGGAATTCCCACCTTGTTGAGAACCCATGCTCTAGGCCAGTGATGGCGAACCTTTTAGAGACCTAGTGCCCAAACTGCAACCCAAAACCCACTTATTTATCTCAAAGTGCCAGCACGGCAATTTAACCTGAATATTGAGGTTTTCGTTTAGAAAAAAACAACACATTCATTAACATCTTTTGCCTTAAAAGAAAAACACAATAACAGAGCTTTCAATGATACAAACAACTTTTTATTGAAAGGTAAAAGTTTGCATTTGGCATGCTTTTGAACAATTAATGTTTGTTCAAAGCCCCTAAGCTGGGCGGCGGGGAGTCCAGGGAAGGCAGATGCGACGGCTGCTCAACTTACCTGCGTGTGCCCACAGAGAGGGCTCGGCGTGCCAAGTCCGGCACGCGTGCCATAGGTTCGCCAACACGGCTCTAGGCTGATCCTGCATTAAGCAGGGGATTGGACTAGATATCCTGTATAGCCCCTTCCAACTCTGTGATTCTATGATGGTAAAACTGCCTTCACATGAACAAGCCATTGTAGACATGATTCGGGCACCACCAAACAGAACTGTTTTCTGGCATTAGTTTCTCTCCTATGTAGAACATGGGGAAATAGTACTCCCAACTAAACCAATTTTTTTTACAATCATGGAGATTTCTGTGGTTTGTGGATGTATAGTAAATGCTGAGTGTTACAAGAATTAATTGTAACCACATCCTCTCCAAAAGCTGTATAAGCAATAGTCGTTTCTTATTTGCTTTTTCGGGAAAGAAGAGAAAGCTTCGTTTCCCAAGACAGTCCTAGAACCTCTGTTTTCATGACTGCTTGGAGGCCAGAAAGAAGCAGACATCATATTGCAAGGCCCTTAGAGAACAGCCTTATGACATTAAAGGCATTCCTTGAATGGAACTATTCAGTGGTAGCTTTCTTCTGCCCCTCCTTCCTCATAAGATTGGTCATAAATCCAAGATTGCTTTAGACATCGAAAGTCACCAAAAGTATGGAGAAACTAAGTTTCGGACTTGACACTATGGTATGCAGTGTATCCTGGGGATAAGTAAATATATTGTTCTATTTTTATTCTATTTTTATCATCACTCCCCTCGGGACAGCATAAATTGTTCTCCGTCCAGTTTTATTCTCACAACAAACTTGTGAAGTAGGCTGGGTTGGGAGATTTGACTGGCTTTGAACTCTGGTCTCCCTGGTTCTAGTCAGGCACAAGCCCCACTGCAGTCGCATTGTTTTGGCTCTTCTAGATTTCTAAGAATCCTTTTAACAGCAGATTGCCGCATAGCTGTGTGAACCACTTAAACATATGTTGCTTCCACACTAGACATTTAGTCTGGAATCTTTATTTTTACATGAGGCTTTTTACAGAAAATCCAAATGACATCACTGCTTAAACACTGCAGTCAAGCATCTTCCACGTTGTCCTGTTTCTTTTCAGGCCTGGTTCGATTAAATATTTTGGTCTTTGAGAAGAATTGCAGTGCTACCTTGTCCGGTGTGGACCGTCAAAGCCCTATCAGTGCACCTGGTGGCAATTTGGTTTGTGGTGTGTTAACACATACTCCAGTATTTCGACTAGTGAGAAGTTCCAAAAACTAGTGCTCGCTTGTTCTGGTTCTTTCTGGAGACGTGAGGGCTGGAAACACATACCCCTTTATATACAGGTAGAGCACAGGAAAAGAGGAAGACCCAACAAGAGATGGATCGACCTGGAACAAGCCCTGGGAGAAAGCAAAGATCTTCAGCAGTTTTCCCCCAGAGGTTTATGTATTTGCAAAATGCCCAGGGAAGACACTGTTGTCATAATCCATTGGTGAGCGGGAGCATGGCAGGGAAAGGTAGGCCAGCAAACAAGCAGCTTGCTCAGCTGCCATTCTGGTGGCCACAACAGGCAAAGGCTGTTTTGCACCGTCTGGTTTTGCCGTTGCCATGGGGGGGGGGGCGAGCACTGGGGATATAGTTGGATACTAAGTGGCCTGTGGAACTGCAGTTACTTCCATCTGAAAGGCATAGTTATGAATGTGAAAAGGACCATAGACCATTGAAGCCAATCTTTCCCCCCCTTTGACATGACCGTGATCTGGTGGGTACTGAAATCGAGGAAGAACATAAGATAGTCTGTGCACAAAAATGTTAATGGGGGAGGGATATTTGTTGAGAGTTCAAGTTGAGGTTGTAGACCTGTGTCGGAGGAGCAAAATGTTTGGACATTATGTCCCAACTATAAATCATGTGACTAAAATTTTGATGCTTAGTAGGTTAGACCTCCCACTTTTCAGTTCTTGGGGAGCGCTGTTTGAAAAGCGGCTTATGGACATTTGGGAAAAATATTGTAACAAGGCATAACCTTGACGGATATGTTTGTTGGCAGCCCTCCAGTCAAGTAGATAATCTTGTTTTCCACAGAAATTACTGCATTTGTTATGAAGAGCAAGCAGAGGATTGGGGGGGCATTTCCCCCCCCCCTGGGCTGCTTCTGTTGATGGTGAATATGGTGAAAGGCTTAGGGAATGCAGTTTATGCTTGGAAACATTCCCCTTCTTCTGCTTACGGGAGGGGTGGGTGGGACTTCCATCCCAAATTATTAGTCTGCATACCTTTAGGTTGATATGCTTCTCAAAACGTTTTACAGATCTTTCCTCTGTAACTGCGCCCTGGTTTATCCAGCATTTACAGACAGATGCGAGAAAGAAATGTTTTGGGCATTGGCCAAAAAGAAACACAGATATTCTAACCACTGTCCTTTTGAACTCCTGCACAGACCGGTAGGGTATTGCTCACTAGCTGGTACAGAGCTCACCTCCAGAGCTGCAGAAGTTTTATTGAGGGTAGAGTGAAAATATGAGATGCATCTAGGTGAAAGTTGCTTTCCAAATCTGTATATCTAATTCTGAAGTGTGCGCTTTGCCTGCGGATACTTAAATCCGGAGATAGGGGTCACGCTCCCCCCCAGCAGGTTTTTCTGCAAACTCAGGGGACCCCCTGGGTCTGCAGAAAAATCTGAAAAGTAAAAAAAAAACCTAGGGGGTTAAAAAACTCAGTTTGTAATGAAGGGAACTTTGACTCTCAAAAGACTTTTGCTCAAGGCCCCAGAATCACTCAAGACTTTCCCCAGTTGCGTCTTTTTTTACCCTACCAGGACTAATAGCCTTGGTTACCGCACTTTGTATTCCCAGCGATGTATTAAGAGTTTGAAAATGTTATTAAAAAACATCGCTTTAAAAGGGTTTTTGGATATCAGGGCTTATAAATGGTTGGAAGACGTCTTCACAGCTAAAGGGGCCAAACAAAGTGCGAACAGTATTTTTTATAATGTTTTCAAACTCTTAATACATCGGTGGGAATACATAGAAAGTGCGAACAGTATTTTTTATAACGTTTACATCGCTGGGAATACAAGTGCGGTAACCCCCATTAGCTAGCTAAGATGTGATCTGTATCAAAGAAGACATGCTTCTTAGTATCTTATCCTGAAATTACAGACATTGAGATAGCTCAGATCCTGAATCAGCACTTCATTTTCTTGGAGAAACCTCACCCCTGATCTCCTGCATCTCATCTGGATGTTTTGTCTGTGTAGGAAGCTGTAGCTTCTTCTTTTGTCCCCCTCCCAGTCCCATCTGCATGATAAACGAACTGTCGATTGCCTTTCCTGGTTGCTGGCTGGTCCGTGCAGCGTGCTCTGCCGGTGCTGCCTGACCTTGTCTAAGCCTTTCCCTGCCTGTCTAGAATACGTGCAGCCCCAGAGAGGAGAATAGTTCAGGAAACCAGAATCGGTCCTTATATAGAATCAGAAAGTCCTGCCAAACCCCAGTGAAACAATCAGAGATTTTATTTCAGCCCCCACCTCTAAGTGCTGCTGAAGGGGGGAAGGGAATGCAGAGCCCTTCCTGAAGGCTGCTGGGAAGTGCTGGTGGAACTGATGGAGCTGGGAAGTCCTGCCACACCGTGCAGGCACACGGCTCCTGTGTGGCTAGTGGGACATGGTGCCCACAAGCAATGTCATTGTGGTAAAATGACCCCTTCCCAAAGCCACAGGGAATGAAGGATTTACTCCAAAGCACTATATCCAGACTAAGTTATTGTGATCATCAGAGGAATGGACAGCCTTCCAGTATTATTATTTTTGCAGTTCAGGGGAGAGGGCAGTTGTCAGTAATCTGCTTATAAAATGTCTTCCAGTGGCCCATGTAAGTCCCACCATGAAATTCCATATAGTAAACACAAAAATCAATGTGCTTGTAAAAAATGCAAAATTCACAGAATGGAAGTTCAGTGTTGAGGGAAGATGTACAAGCCGTACGCAACAAATGAAAAATAAAAGTACTTACTAATGTTAGAAACTGATTAGGCAAGAAGACCAGTGTTTTTAATTGCCTAAGTGCTAGAACACTTTTGTTGCTTTTTATATATCTGGAAGTGTGTTGTGGTAATTGGTTAGGAAACAGAATCCATACTGGAGGGAATGGGTTTCCCCCCCAGTGCTACTGTAGCAGATCTTTGATGATGAGCAGCTCATGGAATTGAGAATGTACCTGGTCCAACCTATGTACAGCCCAGGTGTTCACTTTGTGATTGGCATGCCAGCTCTTCATTTTCAAACTTTTTTCTCTCTCTTGCAGGCTCTGATCCAGCTGCCCCCATACATCTCACAGTGTGATGAGGTTCTTCGGTTCTTTGAAACAAGACCAGAAGACTTAAATCCCCCCAAAGAGTAAGTTGGCTAGCTTGCCCAGCTGCAGTTGAAAATATTAAGATTGCAATATGTGCCATATAGGAATACTCCAGTTCCTTTATAAGTCCTTTGAGCTTTACGGGGGGGGGGGGGGGAGATGAACGTATGCAAGTTTGCTTACGTTGTTTATACGTATGTAGTGGTGTAGTGGTTAAGAGTGGTGGACTCTAATCTGGAGAACTGGGTTTGATTCCCCACTCCTACACATGAAGCCAGCTGGAGGACCTTGGGCTAGTCACAGTTCTCTTAGAGCTCTCTCATTCCCACCTGCCTCACAGGGTGTCTGTTGTGGGGAGGGGAAGGGAAGGAGATTGTAAGCCAGTTTGATTTTCCTTAAAAAAATAAATAGAGAAAGTCGGCATATAAAAACCAACTCTTCTTCTTCCTCCTCCTCCTCCTCTGCTGTGAATATCCTGGAAATACACTTTCACTACTGAACTGACATGAATGTACCAGCCTATTGATCTTGCCTTTCCCCACCCGCTCACTTCACCTCGTGATCACTCTTGCTGACTGCTGCTCTGGCTGAAAGAGGATAACTGTTACCACACAGGGGTCCTGCCCCCCCCCATGGACAGCAGCATGCCCCCTTTTCCCGCAGTAAACAGGAGCATCCAAATGGCCTTGTGTCCAATCCATGCACAACTTGTCTGACTTCTCTTTTCTTCCCTTAAACTCAGGAGGAAATACAAACTTCATTTTGTTTGAAAGGCAAACCTGTGGGGTAATTGCAGGTGGAGCATTTGTCTGGATGCTCCCCTATAGCTACCATGCGGGAGGAGGGAAAGCTCTGCATCCAAAATGGCAGAGTTATGCTCCTCATTCCTTCCCCCCTTTCAACCCTTTAAAGGGATCCCCCCCACTTTTTTTACTGTAGTGCTATAACACCACATTAAAGCTGGGGGGGGGATAGAACCCTTTAAAGGAGGGGTGGGCTGTGGTGGGGGTGGTCCTGTGCAATGCACAGACACAACAGGAAGGAACAGAAGTAGGAATGGCAGCAGAGCAAGCAGGGCAGTAATGGGACATGTGGACTCTGTCCCTACACCGCTTGCTGTTGCTGCCATACCCCCTCTGGAAGCAACCAAAGTGATCAACAACTAATTGCCTGAGGCAGGAAGCTTGCAGCTTCAGGGTACTAGCATAATTCCCCCAACCAGAGGAAGCAGCAGAGGGGTATAGCATGGGAGGAATGGATAGTAAGGACTAGAGGGACAGCCTGAATCAGCAGATTCGCTGGAATAATTTATCTGTTGGACCCACCATGAAGACTGGCAGGAATCTCAGCTGTAGAACATGCTATGAGCTTTCTCTTTCAAGCACATCTGGGTAAGAGGACCTTTGGTCAAGGTAAATGGGCTTTCCACTTTGTGGATTCATTGCTGCTCTCAGCAAGAACCTAGGCCTGATATAAATGTGGCATTTTGCTGGAAGAATGAGCTGACCTGTGCAACTTTGCATGAGCCCGGCATCTCATGGTGCACTGAGCTGGTATGCTTGCAGGGTGCTTAAGCATGTGTGGTTTGCATGCCAGCACAACACTTTCTGGGACTATGGATCTTTTGGCATACTGATGTAGGGTTCCTGAGGGCCCAGTTTAAACAAGATGCTGGACACATGCAAAGAGACTAGGTAAGTTTACTTGGTCTGCCAGCATCAGGTTTGAATAAGGCCTTGCCTCACCAACTTCATCCACTGAGTTTCTTCCCTCCCCCCGCCCCCATGTAGCAGCCCCTACATCTAGCAATGAAGTGGCAATTTCTTAACTCCTTCACAGGCTTGACCTCTTAGTTACACCTCCCATTCAGAGAGCCACATGCTGAATCAGTGGCAGTTCTGTTTCCTGTGATTTATTCTGATATTCCCAGTTTCTCATTGGTTATTGTATGTAGCCTCTTTAACAGTAACTAGCAAGAATAGCAAATGTAAAGTTATAAACAGCCCATCGTGGTTTACTCCAGAAGCAACCTAGAGCAAAAGACACTTTCCGATTGCTAATCTTTAGAGCAATTCATCCCAACAAATGACAGCCTCATATTTTGAAAGGAAAACAAACAGACAAGATAGTTTCAGGAAGGAATGTCTGCATCACTTCTCCTTCCCAATGTGATGAACACTTGTCTTGTGACGCTGAGCTACTTGTGGTTAGACGCCCTCTTGCAAAATGCTCTGAGCATAAATGTAAACACCGGTCCAGGCTGTTCTCTTTATGTGGCTGGAGTGTGCCAGCTTTGCAAAGAAAGATTGGTTGTGCAAGATGAAGTTGAGAAATATTTTATATCGTATTGGAATTGGTTATGTTGTTTATACTCTGTGTCTGAACACAGAGCCCTTCAACATCTGAATTGTCTGCAGAAAGTTCTCATTAAATGCATGTTTACCTCTGTTTTCCCTTTGGATGCTTAACAATGCTTACTTCCCTTGACCTCTTATTTTCTTGACTTGTCATAGTTTCTTCTCTGACTGCCAGTTATTTGATTAAATTGTGCAAGGGCCCTACAGTCCATTAACTAATAACATGCTGTCAGCCTGTGTTCCCATCCATCCTGCCCAAAGTATTTTGCCCATTAACCCATGGCCCTTTGGTAATTCATCAGCTTAATGTAGCAACTCAGGAATGGAAGCCATAGAGAGAAGATGCGACCGTGTGTGTGCGCGTGCGCACGCATGTGTAGGTGTAGCTGTTTGAATGGAATAGGTAGCACCATGGAGTGATCTATTGTTAGGACTTTTTATAGAACCTCACTTCTGTATACTACAGAAAAAAGTGTTTCAGAGCCTGGTCAAACTGGATGTCGCTTTTCATTGTGAGAAAGTCAGTGTGAGGCTAGGACTGTCCTCCTTCTCAGTCACCATCAATAGAGTATAATATTTGAATTCAGCAGTGCTATATTTATGGTTATATGTAGGACCCACCCAAGAACACGCATGGAGAAGAAGAGTTGGTTTTTGTACCCCAATTTTCTATACCTTTTTAAGGAGACTCAAACTGGCTTACAACTACCTTCCCTTTTTCTCCTCACAACCACCCCTCCTAACCACTCCTAACCACTGGCTGGAGAGGAATGTCTGCCTGCTCTAGCCCACTATATTATTTTATTCCATTCTTCGAGAATCTTTGCTCCCCCCCCCATTCTGTCATTTTCTGTGATGATTCAACACTTTTTGGGTCCTTCGATTTTTCTTCTGGCCTGTTCCCCCTGACGATGCTGGCTTATGATGAATTGCACCATCTCATGCCAGTATCATCTGTTCTGGATGGCCAACTCAACAGAGAATCTTATGGCATATGAAGCACTAACGGGAATATTGTGGTACGAGCATTCCTGGACTAGAGCTTGTTCCATCAGATGCCTGAATGACTGTTCTCAATTGGCATGGATAATGCATACCTGTAGATGAGTACAGACAATAAAAATAGCAAACAGGGTGACTAATAGGCCATGAATGGTGAGAGATCTGTGACATCTCTAGTGAGTGCCTGGATATGTACTTGGTAAGCCCTGACCTGGATAGCCCAAGGCTAGCCCGATCTCGTCAGCTCTCAGAAGCTAAGCAGGTTTGGCCCTGCTAGTATTTGGATGGGAGACCTCCAAGGAATACCAGGGTCATAACACAGAGGCAGGCAATAGCAAACCACCTCTGAACGACTCTTGCCTTGAAACTCCTACAAGGTCGCCATAAGTCAGCTGTGACTTGATGGCAAAACACACACACACAAAAACAGACTGTCCCATTCACAACAGCCGTTGTGTACAGTAGTGTCTTTCTAGTTATGTTAAGCAAATTTAACATCTTTAATGAGTATGAAACCCAGACTGTTTATCTTATTTTTAAAAAAAATCTACCAGATAAACCAAGTTGCAGTGTTGTTGTATGAGGATCAAATGAAAGGATTTTGTTTTCGATAGAGGAAAGATTGGCAGGAAAGTAGTAAATAAATCGTGGCTACTTCTGAAAAAAGTTTCTTCAGGTACACAGTACAATAATGGTTTTAAATAATTTCAAAACTACAAAGGTTGCTGGAAATTTTTTTAATTAACTTGAGCGTCCTAGTATTCCAAGAAATGCCTTGTTGAAGTTGATCAAATTTGACTTTTCCTGAGAGACCAAATGGATCTGTGTGCTTGACGATCATTCTAGAATTAGGCTTAAATTGCCCGTCTTGGCTTGAAGACAGTGTTAGGGCGAGGAGGTCTTCTCACTGCACTTCACCCTTTTGCTAAAAGGAAAATGGAAAGGAGGGGACTTGCCATTCTAACAGTGCTTTAATAGAATCCTCTGTGCTGCCAGCAATAAACTGCCGCTGTGTCTCAAGGACATCTCTGTTGTGTTTCATGGCCCAGACGGAATGCTCGAGGGGTATTTATTAGCTACAATTCAAAATGTTAATTAATAAAAGTCCTTGACTCTCCTCTGAAGGGAGTGTTATGAAGAATTTGCCCAGCACTGCATGGCCTGATAAACAGCAAGACTACCAGTCACAATGTGAAAGGCAGATTAGGCAGTTTGTGGGGCTGTATCTGGGGCTTGGCCGTATGTCATAATTCAGGACCTTGAAAAGAAGCCAGGTCTTGCAATAATAGGAAGATGCCTTTTCATAAAGTAGCAAAAACATGGAAAGGGAAAATGCAAATTACCATGTTAAAAGCCAAATATAGCAATCATTTTGATAACTGTGTTTGGCCCTAGTAGAGTGATGCTGCATCCATGCTTGGTCACCTTTTGCCGAAACAGAATTTTCTCATCTCATTATGTACTTTGGGTCATTATATATAAGCCCAAAATAAGCTTAAATCCAAATGCTGATATTAGTATTCTACTTCCATATACTTTATGTAGATGTACTAATAAAAAGTCATGCTAGGCAATTTGTCCACATTGAGTAGGAGCAGTCTCTTCAGT
Source organism: Euleptes europaea (assembly GCF_029931775.1). Lineage (NCBI taxonomy): Eukaryota > Metazoa > Chordata > Lepidosauria > Squamata > Sphaerodactylidae > Euleptes > Euleptes europaea. The sequence goes on along the minus strand of NC_079312.1, from coordinate 103,369,753 downwards.
GGCTCAGTGGTGTAGAAATTATTTTTCACCATTGGCATAGTACCTGTCTAGCACCATAACTCATGTGTAGAGAGCACAGAACCAGATCAGTCCAGTAGCCTTTCTTTATTTGACTGATCTTTGAGCATAATTGCTGAATTTGTGTTTATAGAGCTGTGAACTATATAGAAAAAGAGGAGTGGACAGGGAAAGGATTGGAATATAGGTGCCAACTCTGGCTTTGGACATTCTTGGGGAGTTGGGGTGGCACTTGCAAAGGGTGGAATTTTGGTGGGGAGGGAGCTCAGCGGGGGTTTGATTCCATAGAGTTTGGGCTGCAAAGAGCCACCATGGGCCCTCAGACAAAAATTCCACCTGCCCTCCCATATGATCCTCATCCAATTCAAATATCGTAGCAAAACAAATCATTGGCTAGATGTTACCCTGCATTTGTACTAATAAAAGAATCCGCATGTCCATCTATCCATTTGTGGCACGTGTAAGTAATCAGAAAATAAAACTAGAAATCTCAAATTAAATCTCAAAGCTAGAAATCTGAGATTAAATGACCAGGTATGTTGCTACTGAATGTTTTTGGGCCTTAAGGTATGGGTGTACACTGGGTAAGGCTCAGAAGCATAGCTGTTGGGGTACCTAGTAACCAATATGTTTAAAGAAACAAGCTTGGATCACTAAGGAAAGGATTGGATCACTAAGAAAAGGATTGGATCACTAAGTCCAGGCTGGCGCTGCAGCAGCATTGTGCTCATGGGCTCCTCCCTCTTTCGGAAAGTGTGTTTTTAGCAGCCAGGAGGAGCTTCTGCAATGAATTTGAGAAGTCAGATGTCCAGGACAAAAGCCATTGCTGAGTCAAGGGATTCAGCTGCTAAGGCTCCTCCTCACCGCAGAGCTGTGAGCCTTACTTGCACATGTTCTCTAAGTGGTTATTAAAACAATCTGCTGCGCTCTGCTCTAGCAAGAGAGAAGCAACAGACAGAAAAGATTAGCCTCCTTGCTGGATTTATGTTAATTCCAGAAGCACATCTTGCAGCCATCCATATATCATAGCCATCTGTACCTCAGTAATGTTAGAGAAAGCGGAGCCGTTCCTCTTAAAGAAATACTACCAATGTAATACACTTTGAGTGATATCATAGGAAAGGAACTAGGAGGATTGTAACCCTGTTGTGGGGGAGAGGGAAGAGGCAGAACTGCAGTGGAATGCATTTGACAGGAACATTTCACCTACTCTTTGGCGCCTTATCTATAGATCTGCAGGATTGCTGAATAGGCGGCCTCTGGGAGCTGTGCATGGAATCTGTGCTTTCTGACTGCCTAATGTCAGACCTTGTCTTTGGAATGGATGTTGACAAATTCAAGCATTTAAACTCTGTCTATACAGAGAATTAATTAACTATTAATCCCCCAAATATGTAATAGTGAGTTGACATTACCCCATAAAATGTTTCCTAGTCCAGCTATTGAGTATCCTTTCTGAGCTGGAGACTAGAGGTAGGGCTGTTACACTTAGTCTCTGGGACTTCCCCAGCAAGCATACATAGGATGGACAGGTACATTCCTCTCAGCTTGGTTTATCATGAGGTATGCCCTTTAAATCATCTTCCACAGGAAATCTTCACTTTGGTCTCTGCCTTAGAAGAACTGGATGCAGTAGTAGCTTTCCTTATCCATTAGAACTTCACTTGCATCTGTTGGGAAGCCCTTCACCAATTGATGGGTTGGATAAATTTAAGGAAATATGGCAGAGCAGGTATCTCCATGCCTCTTGCAAATGCTCAGAGTCCTTTGGCGCAAGTGAGTAGTAGGGGTTTATACACACAGTATACATGTAGCAGGAGGTTTATACATTTATTTATTTATTTCTGTCGTACTCAGCTAATCTTCACCCAGTTAAACTGACGTGGAAGATTGCTAGTTCCCTACCATCAAAGTGATGGCAGGGCACCCTATAATGGCTCCTTCTAAAAACCCACCTTATCTAAGTTCCCGCTGACCCATTTGCTTAGTTAGGTTGAATCCCAAAAATCTGTTCAGGCACCTTCCAGATGTTGCCACTTTTTGAAATGTACTGCAAATAAAAAATGCCCCCAGACTTTGTGAGAAAAAATCACTGATGCTTAGTTCAAATGGACAAAAGGCTTCAGGTTATCATTTTTCTTTTAGGATGTCTGAGTTTTGAAACTAGTAATTACTCTTTAGATCAGGGGTCTGCAAACTGCGGCTCCAGAGCCTCATGCGGCTCTTTGGCCCGTTGAGTTCGAAACTTGGTTCGGAGCCCCTGCTCTCGCGCCTGCTCGCGCAGGCAGCCGGGCTGCGGAGCCGGCACGCCTCAGAGAGAGAGAGCGAGAGTGAGCAAGCACCAGAGAGCAGGCGAGCAGGCGCGCTGTCTCTCCCCCCCCCCGCCGTGGAGAATGGCCAGGTCCCCCTTTCCCTTGCCCTCAATGTTGGGAGGCTAAAGCCTCCCCTCCCCTCTAGCCACGCGATTGCTGGGCGGGCGGCTCGGCGGTTCCTGCCCCACCCCTGCTTGCCTATCAGCTGTTGGGTGGGGCAGGCTTCCTTTGGTAGACCTGGCCTCCGGCTGAGTCCCATTGGGAGGCCATGTCTACCCACTGGCTTTCTTGGCAGTAGACCTGGACTCTGAGGAGGGGGGGAAAGTCCCCCTTCAGAGGCCAGGTCTACCTATTGGCTTCTATGGGCCTCCGGAGGCCAGGTCTACTGCCAAGAAAGCCAATGGGTAGACCTGGCCTCCCAATGGGACTCAGCCGGAGGCCAGGTCTACCAATAGGCTTTTATGGCGGTAGACCGGGCCTCCAGACGAGGACTCCGGACGGGGAGGGGGAAATGGCAGGGAGCTACAATTTAATTTTTATCAATAAATAAGATCACTATTAAGTATGATATCAAGTTTTATTCAGTGTACCTATAGTTTAATTAAGACTTAAAACTTTAACTAAAGTTTATTAAGTTAATAAACAGTGTACCTACCTATATAGTTTAAGTTTAAGAAATTTGGCTCTCAAAAGAAATCTCAATCGTTGTACTGTTGATATTTGGCTCTTTTGACTAATGAGTTTGTCGATCCCTGCTTTAGATAAAGCCTCTTTGACTTGTTCTGTGACTGTAAGAGAGATGCTGGGGATGATGTGGTGGAGAACTAATTCTTTCTTCAACATAATATATTATGGATAAGGAAAGGGCTGTACAGCAAAAACCTGGCAAACCCAGAAATTCTATGCAGTGACTTGGGTTTTCTGTACTGGAAGGAGGAAATCACTGTGACTGGCAGAGACGGCATTCAGAAATGCAGGGAGAAAATAAACTATGCTCTGACCTGCCTAGCATTTCCTGTTAACAAGGCTATGCCTCTGGGTTATCCATTTGCCCTCTCTTTATTATATTAATACAGACGTTTGGAAAGATGTGGTTAGTAGAAGGCTGGAGCGCTAGACTGACTGTAGTAACTGATTGCTTCCTGCAGCCATCTTAGAGACTCTTGACACCACCAGTAAGTTGGACTGAAAGGGCCAGGAGGAAAGGTGGGCCAAAAAAAGCATCTCGTCTTAGCTCAGATTCTGTTTTACCAGTTGCCACTAAAAGCCCTTTTGGGGGAGGGTAGATTTAAATGTGACTGCAGCCATGTGAAGGCTGCCAAAAGGCACTTAGCCAGGCACGATCTTTCCAAGCAACTGGCCCATTAGAGGTAGAGCATCCCTTATCCCGGATATCCAAAATATGGACCCTTCGAGCTGGCATGCAAGCTGATATCTACTGCCTGCTTTCAATGTTTCCTCTCACCTACAAAAATAAAATACAATGTACACTGCATCGTAGGTGGAAACTGAAAGCCTGCCGTTGTTAGCTTGTTTGTTGTTTGTTGTTGCTCTTGTTTAACAGCTGATGTAGTTATTCTGGTGAGATAGTTATGCCTTTGCTTTCTGATGGTTCAACATACACAAAATTATTAAAAATATTGTTTAAAATTACATTCAGGCTATGAGTATAAAGTGTATATAAAACAAATTTATTTATTTATTGCATTTATACCCCACCCTTTCCTGGCAAGCCAGGCTCAGAGCATATCACAGCATAATCATAAAACATCAATTAAAACATACATTAAAACATACTTTAAAATCCCGTTCTTCATATTACATAAAACAAGATGGCATTTAATTCTAAATCACGGCCACATCCCCAAATTCTAAAATATTCCAGTATACGAAAAGATCCGAAATACGGACCACTTCTGGTCCCAAGCAGTCCAGATAAGGGATGTTCAACCTGTACTTAAAAGGCCAAATGCTTCCCTCTACATCTGCAGCCTCTCTGCAAGCCACTATGGTGGCGGCCTTTGTTACAGATTGCTGTACCGGCATGAAGGCTGTGGACCTTGTCACCTTGTGTGCTGTTTTAATAACATTTTTTCCCCAAACGAACTGTTTGAAATACTATGCCTGCGAAGTGAGTACCCTACACAGTTAAGTGCTTTTTAGTGACCTCTGGGGCCACCATCATGCGCTAGGCTTGAAGGACATAACAGGTAAAAACTAAATCACTTCATTTATATTTAAGAGGGCACAGTACAAATGTTCTATATCAGTGACCCTCAGTTCTGAATGAGGTAGATGAGGAGATATGGGCCCTTTTTTGTATGAGCATTCATTGTCTGATTTCTGGCCATGTTGCTTTTCTGTTAAGGTGATACCACCATGCCGCTTTGCCTTTTTTCCTTCACGTGTAAGCATTTTAACACAATCTGCATAATGAGAGAAACTGCAAGAGTACCAGTTGTGTAGACAAAAAAGGTATATTTATTTTCCCAATACGTTTTGACTACAAGTCTTTCCCCCCCAGGCAAACATTGTTTCACAAGTAAAGCAGAGCAACAGGATCTACTCATCCATTTGAGAATAATCCTTACATAACTCCAACTCTTACCAAATCAAGGTAGTATAATTTTTCAAACAGACCACCGAGCTGTTCACTAACTTCACTCACAAATTTAATAAAGCAAAGAACTTCTGTTTTGCACATTCACTATATTATATGATGACGTCCCCCTCCTTCCTCTTTAGAAATTGTTATTCTTAGCATGATGGTGTGCAGGGGAAAACACTGAGTTTTTTTTTCCAGAGCTTTTCCCATTTTGAGCAAATTGCAAAATTTTGTAATTTTTATTCTCTTATGGCAGATACTCACCACAGAGCATTCTGGGATTTGTAAAAAGTCAGATAATGGCCTGAGTCATCCAAATTCATCTGACATCCTTTCACTATTTAGGCTTTCTCAATGCCTTTCTGGATTCCTGCCATGTGGCAAGTGTGGGATAGGCAGAGGGAAGGAAGTTGCAGGCTGCGTGAGCTTATTGCTGTTTCCTGTCTTGTCTGAGCTTTTGCTCTCTAAGGTGATCAGCCAGAGCAGCTCACACTCAGATCTGCCCGGTATCTTGGCTCAAACCAAGGAAGTTCCCAACAAAGTGAAAGCACAGCCTTCCTTCCCTTCCTCATCCTGACAGAAGAAATAGTGGAACAGAGGAGGGAGGGTGGTATTTTATGCTTAATATGTTTAGCAGGTAATGATGATGGTAAAACAGAGAAGCTTGCCTTTCCGAATGCCTTTTTCGGCAGTACAGTTGTATGCCGGACCATACAAACTCACCGAGCTTCCCCTCACTTGCTACCCAACCAATAGAGAAAGTCTGTGAGGCTGGTAGTATTTGTTTTTTTCTTTGGGGAGATATCCCTGTTAGTCTATTGCAGTAGAAACAAACAAACAAAAAGTCTTGTGATACCTTGAAGGCGCCCAAATTTATCATGTCATCAGTTTTTGTGGATGAGACCCAGTTTCATCAGATGCATGAAGTGGATCTTCAAGTGAGTTTCTGTCCACAAACACTGATACCATAAGGCATGTGCTAGTCCTTAAGGTGCAGCTGTACACAGCTGTGAATTTTCTTGGTCTTTTGCTGAGAAGGATTCGGGACGGTGGGTTATTTTTTTATCTGTTTTCAGTCCTCTGTAGGTGTCTATCAGCCCATTCCTGGGGCTGGGTGCCGAAGGAGGCAACGTGATCCCTATGCTGATGTCCGTGCCACTTGTAGCACCCCTTCCCCCCTGTCCGCGGGAGCAGTTTGGCCTGTAGATGGCTGTGCGGCCTCCCACCGGTGTCCTCCTGGTGCAAGTCCCTGCGCTGATGTCCTGGGGGGCGGACCTGCCTTTTGGCAACCTCCAAACCCCTTTTGGCCTGGGAATGCCCCCTGAAGCAACGGTGGTGCCGTGCCACCTTTTTGACGGTGCAGCATTGCTGTTTTCAATGGGGCTTTCCCCACCTTTTTCGGATTTTTATTTTTTTAATTCCCTTTTTTAGCTTTGCAGCTGCCGCGAAACCTCATTGGAGGCGCTGTGGCAGTGCCACGGCCATGCCATCCCCAGCCACTGCTTCTGTCAGGAATGGGCTGTAAGAAACACTTGAATCTACGTGCCCTGTGAGTTGCCCAATGTGTGAACAGTTACAGGTTGCAGGCACCACTTTAGATTCTTGTGCCAAATCGTGCCCCTTTTCATATTATGTAAAAATGGTGTAGGTTTTATTTTCCATGGTGCCCCTTCCTGACCAGTCTCCACTATTGCTCCTTTACTATCAAAGCCTTTAAAAAAAAAATCTTGAATTTGCACAATTTCACTTAGGCATTTAGACATGTTGTGTTCTACCAAAGATTTAAAGATCTAGATCTAAAACTTCACCATTCTGGAAATGGTTAACTATACAGACCCTTTCAAACACTGTATAAAATGGCTTGGATGTTGATTGGTATAATTGTAGGAAAGGAACGTTTTAAAACAAATCCTGAGAATGTAATGTCTAGAAGGGGATGTGACTGTGATATGCATGAATATTCCTATGAGTCTAAAAATAAAATGGGCTCGTCACCTGATATGATTACAAAAAATGATGCAGTAATTGCAGCCACTGCATGACATCTTGCTTGTGTGAAATGGTGATTGCTTGTCAGCTGACCTGGCTAGATCAGCTACCTGAAGTAGAGGCCTCTTGTCAAGTGAATGAAGTACATATCTATGAGAGATACGGCTTTTGTTAGAAAAGCTTCATTGATCACTGTCACTTCAGCTGGTTTTGTGGGTGTGCCGACAGCACTAGGGGAGGGACCATGGGTCAGTGGTAGAGCATCTGCTTTGCATATAGAGGGTCCTAAATTCAATCCCTGGCATCTCAAGTTAAAGTTATCCGGTAGTAGGTGATTTGAAAGACCTGAGAGTAGACAATACTGATTCCAGTAGACCCGTGGTCTAACTCAGAATCAAGCAGTTTCATGTGTCCATACTGGGCTAAGACAGAAGTCCATTGTATCAGTGATACGCTTGTCTGTCAAATTAAGAATGCTTATTAGATGAAAGGTTGGTCTCCGTCTTTCCTTGGAGCAACAGGGTGACCTCGGGACTCAAATGTTAAATATTCATAAATTATCTTCTTAAAATACTGTGAGGATCAAAAGAAAAGGATTTCAGTGCTGGAGATGGCTCAGTTCTTTTAGAAATCCATTTGTAAAACTAACTGAGGTATTTGGATTGATAGATAAAACCACATAAACTTCTTTCCGGTGAGAATTCTCATCACAGAAAAAGGATGAAGAAAGCAGTATTCTGTATTCTTTGTGATAAGGAAGTTTTGTAAAGTGATTTGTTCTATGCTAGATCTATCTGCCAGTCTTCTGAATAGGACTCAATAGACAATGCCTCCAAACGGCAAGCGTATAATTTTCGGCTCTTCTGTTTTTGCCTTGACTCCTCTGGAAATGAGAATTAAAGAAACTTGGTACTTGCCCTGCAACTTGTAATCCATGCTTGTTGGTACCACTCAGTAACACCCTGCTGTCTTATGATAATCCTTTTTTGTATCTTGCCTTCATATATGCCACATGTTTGTCTGACATAAGTAAAATACAACTTGTGTTTTCTGGAATCTATTCTCCCTACTTGGGATCTACAATTCCCAGAAAAACACAAGGCTGTGAGGACAAATTACCTGCTTTGCAGGTGAGCAACAGAAGATAATTTAGGGCTCAAGTGTCTTGCCTGGAGGCCTCCTTTGGCAAGAGAGTTGTGTAAGGACATTTACTGAGTGGCAGGTGTAGAAACTACCCAAAGCCTGGTCTTCCTTATTCTTTACAATTACAACACATATATCACTTTGAAGCTAGATGGAGCATTCTGTTGCATAGTCTTGCTAATTAATTTTGTTCTCTTCTTTGCAGGGAACCAATTGGAAAGAAGAGATTGGGTAAGGAAGTTGTTCCTCTTCATTGTTCTGCTTCGCTTTTGATATGTCATAAGATTATTAAAAAGTCCACACCCAGTGATTGATATAAAGTTTGAGGAAACATGTTCTTCCATAGGCATTGCAGCATTTTCACATGCTGGGAAGTAGTCCTTCCCAAGTCACTAAAGTTCTGCTTCTCCTTGAATGTTGCTCTTCTCCCATATTTCATTTCTGTTTCAATGTACAGACTGATGAAGGATGGAATGCATGAAAAAGATACTTCTATATGCCGTCCTAGCATCTGTATGCTGTCTTTGTTGGGTTCTTTGAATTGGGTTCTTTGTTCTAGGCTCCTTTGCACAACTTGTCCACCGTTCCTAGATCTCTAGCAGAAGCAATCGATTGGCAGCCAAGGTTGCCATTCTCCCACCTGGAAGCTGGCCATAGACAATGAAGGCTAGTGAAAGCTGGCACTTGAGGTTGAATGGGAGAAGGTGGATGTCAGAAGTGCCCTTGTGAAAGTAGAGGAGACAACAGTCTACAGGATTTGCATAAGGGAGAGCAACATTGTGGAAGTGGGATGAGACAAAAAATATCCCCACAATGTTCTCTTTTGACTTGAGCAAATGCTCAGAGCTCAAAATTATTAATTTATTTAAATTGTTTTCAAAAGTATTACTTATTTATATTGTGCTTTTTAGTCATACTGTTCTCAAACTGTTCTCTACTGTTTTCTCTGTCCAAACAATATATCAGTCCCCATTGCTGAGTGAATACTGTAGTTCTACCTCCGAGAGGTCCTTCATGTCCTAGAAGGCAAGCAAGGAGATTCTCAGGAGCTGGTGCTCTCTTAAAAACCAATCAAGTGGGAGTTTGGTGATGATTGGATGCAATTAAGCTTTTTAGCCAGGACTCCGAGAAAGGATTATTTTCAGTTGGATGATAAGTGACAGTTGAGGTTTGACACTTGGATCAAAGAGAAGGAGGGGTGGAGGGTCTGAAGAAGAGAGAACTACTTTGCCAGAAAAAAATATGAAGTAAATCTGCAGTTTAGAAACAGGGTGGCCAATAGGCCCGGAGGAAGAATGTTCTTTTAGTAGAGACTCAATGTCTTAATGGAAATGGGCAATTAAAGCCTTTCATAGCATGGAAGTAAATAACATCAAATTAACTCTCTATTAAAAGGACAGGGCATTGTTTTTCTTCAGGCTTAAGTTGACCTTAACTAATTAATGTTTTAATGTTTTAAAAATAAAACCTTAATTTGGTTTACTGTTAACATCTATATATTCCTTTCCCTAGATTTAACAGCCATTGGCTATTCATCTGCCATTTCACACTTTAAAAAAAGGGGGGGGAATGAAGATTCATTTCTTCTTGACACTATAAAGAGAAAAGTTGCCACATCTCTCATGCAGTATCTACTTGATAGCAACACAGTATCCGTTTCTCAGAAAGTGTCATTAGCTGTTTTATCCAGGGAGTGATATATTTATTTCGTGCAGTATTATTTTGTGAACATGCTAAAACAATGTGGGCAAGGGAGCCTACTTGATCCAGACAAAATGGGCATTTTAGAATTTTATTCAATCAATCAATTTTTATTTTACGGTCATTTGACCAAAAATAGAACACAATTAGAATTTTATTGTATCTCCCTTGCATCTCTGCTGAGTCTAATGCATTACACCTTGCCAATAAAAAGCTCATCTAAATTAGTAGATTTCTAACCAGCGGAAATAGTCTAGCAAGGAAAAAGTTCTGTTAAAGAGTATCTAGAAGAAGGGAGGTGAACATGTATATATTAAACAACTGGTTATTTGAATTTCAAAAACTGTGTGAACATCCAGTTTGTACAGTCCTTGCACCCAATGCTTTAGTATACAACCAAAGGTTATCTTTAAGAAGGCTGTTTTTTGTTTGTTTGTTTGTTTGTTTGTTTGTGTTATTTTTTTGTAAGGAAGCAAAGGTCTCTTAATAAATGGGCAACCAATGTATTAGTAATATCATAGCAGGAGTGGAAACTATAAGATCATTATTCAGGCATTGTGTCAGTAACGGAAGCAAGTATATTTTAGGCGGTACTAGCAGTCCTACAAATTTCAAGTTCCCAGTGAAATAAGCACAGGGAATCGGTTGGACACTGCATGTGGACACAAGCAAAACTGAGGGTTCATCCTTGCTAAAAATGCAAACACTAGGCTCTGCTCTGTGCTACTTTTCTTTACCTTGTTTAATTAATTGTGTGCCAAAGCAGCCACATCAAGATCTCTCTAGCCACTTCTAGCCTTTAGGCTTTGGTCAAAGGAACCTGGCAGCTTTGCCACACTGCAGAAAACAAGCATGTATATGATTTTACTTCTCAGTCTTCTAACATGCAAATCTTTTTATTGGATTCTGGAATGCAGTGCACTCCATAACTCGTGCAACAAAAACCACATCCATGGGGCGATTGCACATCTGATTCTTCACCTAGTCCTCCCTGTTCTCTTCAGTTTCCTCACTGGAACAAACAATACTGTTCTAACTCCCGAGTGCTGCCTGTGTAGAGACATAATAATCCTAAGGAGAAGTGTTGTTTAGTCTCAGTGAAGACATATCATTCAACTTTGTTTCTGCAAAGCCTGGATGGATCAGACCTGCCAAGCACGTTCCAGCTCATAAATGCACCAAACACATGTGATATGGTAGACGTAAGTGATATAGCAGTACCATTGGTGACGTTCAAGGGTTTACATGTACAAATCCTTGTAAGTAGTCACGAATCTAAACGTGGTCTCACTAACTACATTTTCCTCCTAATTTACTATCCCTGCCTTGTAGTGATTTCAGATTGCACTGTGGGAACTATTGTACCAGTGTTTGCTATTAGACGTTGTAGCGTAAATACACAGTGCTGTTTTTCCCCCTCTTGTAATCTGTTTTCCAGAGGAACGGCCCCCTTACCACCGCATGACTGAAATATACAGTTTATTTAGGCTCAGAAATGATTTTATTTATTTTAGTCAGTGCTGTTCAGGGACCAGTTTTTATGGGTGGTGGAATGTGGGAACTTTTATTTTCCCATGCAACTGAAGGAATATGTTAAAAATATATGAAAGTGTACTTTTTGTTGGCTTTGTGAATACAAAGCATAATCTAATGCTGCTAGTTGCTTTGTAGTTTTTGAAACAAGACACTTTTCAACCCTAAACCCAATTTATCTATCTTACATTGCATTTAGTGCAGGTTGTATTAAAATTAAGATTAATAAGAACACATCATCAATGTTCATGACATGTAATTTCCTTTAATTTCAGTAATAATTACAGCCAAGTAAATGTGCCTAGAACTGCAACAAACCAGACACCATCTATTTCAGCCTGGGCAGAGTGCCCATGCATGATGTAGAGATTGCCCTAGGCATCCTTTCCCCCTTGGTGCACATACATTCAGCACTCTTGGATAAGATGAAGGGGATTGCGTGGGTCTTCCATGTCCTCATCCAACTCTCCTTTAAGCCTGGGCACAACATCATGGTCCCTTAACCCTTCAGCTCTTCCACCTCCCTACTTTCCAAAAAACCCCTAGGAAATGCACAAGGAACGCAAACTAAGTTACTCTGTCCACTGATTTACCTTGGCATTTCTCTCAGAGAAATGGGCAGAAGACAGGAGGAACACTAAACAAAATATGGTCTTGGGCACTGATGCAGGCTTCACTTGGTTTCATACCATTCCCCTGTTTTTGGCATGTTCCCACTGAGTGAGCTGAGCATTTAACGCCTTCTTTCCAGATACGAAAGATTCTGTGGCACCATTCTGGTATTGGGGGTAACCACTTCCTGCCAAGCTGGCATTTGACCACTCAGGGCTTCAGGCTAGAATATTAAAAATAATCCATCATCCCCCTTCCTGACAGGGTACCCAAAGGAGCTAGCTAATCTCCCCCCCCCCCCGTTTATTACCATTCTATCTCCCCTGCCGTTAAGCTCACATTTGGCCAGACCCACACACTTAACCTAATGCACTTCACAGGGTTGTTCTGAGAATAAAATGGTGACGAGGAAAACCAAATAAGCTGCTCAGACCTCCCTGGAGGTATGGTGGGGTAAAATGGAAATAAATAACCTTATTGGATACCAGGAAACCTGTAAACTTTTATTTATAACCTCCAGCATAGAAATGTTATGCTAGCAGATTATGGGCACTCAGAAGTAACCCATAGAAGTAACCCATAGAAGTAACCCAGCAGTATGATGGAGGTGGCCCTCTGACTCCTCACATCTGGTACTTGGAGGTGGTGTGGGCTCTCTGAATAGTCAAGTTCCATTTAATTGACACTGCTGCCATCAAACTTACGTTCTATCATCTTGAAGAACCAAAATGATACCATTTTTCTTTGGTCAGCCCCTTACCTTTCAGCTCTACATTTTACATGCTTACACCTCCTCATTGTCTTTCTCTACATTTTTTTTGTTCCTTCATTAGGATTTATCCAGAGAACGGCTTCTTTCCTTCTGAGAGGTAGTAACAGCTGCTCATTGCTTGGGCCTTGCTTCCATTTTTCCTTTCTGTTGGGCAACATGTGCTGTTCTTCTTGGGCAGTCCAGGTTCTACTATTGCATCTCTGCTTTGCAGGGGTTGCTACCCTCCCCTTTCACACCAGAGTAAAGGCAAGAAGGAAGAAGAGATAATTGTTCGTGCCAGTTCATTAAAAAAAATCCCCATTCCCATTGAGATGAGCAGACAAAACCCATCTGGGTTTAATGAGGCTGGGTGGCAACCCTGCTGCTTTGCTGGTGGTGGCCTCAAGGTTTTGATGACTGATTACGAAGAAATTATATAGTGGGCTCAACGAATAACAGTGAATAACTTCTGAAAATGTCTGGGAAGAACTGGAAGAGTTGCCACATCTCTCATCCAAATGAATAGCCATTGCTTGTTTGCATATAGTCACTTAATATACGCACAACTAAAGCTCCCGCCTATTAACATTGAGTTTCACAAAAAAAAATTAAGACGCTTAAAAAAAACCCGGATCAGTTTAAAGCAGAACATTTATTTGTAGTGGCTATTGGCCACAAGACATGCAATGAAGGTCATATTCATATAAACCAATTGTTAAAATTAGTAGTGTGGCAATCCTACCATCTGCCTTGGGTCTAAAGGGCTCTGGAACCCAACAAAAATTCTGTAAGGGCTGGATCCTTTGAATACTGGTTTAGGATACAAAGTAAGACCTGTGTGTTAAGTGGAATCTTAAATCTTAAATGGAAATTATTTTTTAGGTTTGCTAAAAGATGGGTCTTACCCACCAAAACTTCTAATTACAAATCTTTCCACAGCGGTTAGAGTACTATGAGTAAATTGGAAAATGTACTTCATTAGTAACACAAATGTAAAGTGTTCATGTTTATATCCTGGTCTAAATAGACATGCCAGGTGGTTGTGAATTGATAGACAATAGCTCTATTGATTTGCTCTGGAATTGTATTTTTTCACTCTGAAAGTTTAAAAAGGTAAAGGTCCCCTGTGCAAGCACCAGGTCATTTTTGACCCATGGGGTGACGTCACGTCCCGACGTTTACTAAGCAGACTTTGTTTATGGGGTGGTTTGCCATTGCCTTCCCCAGTCGTCTTCCCTTTACCCCCAGCAACCTGGGTACCCATTATACCAACCTCGGAAGGATGGAAGGCTGAGTCAACCTTGAGCCAGCTACCTGAAACCAACTTCCGTTGGGATCGAACTCAGGTCGTGAGCAGAGCTTGGACTGCAGTACTGCAGCTTACCACTCTGCGCCATGGAGCTCCCTGAAAGTTTACCAATCAATAAAAGACATGAAAAGGATAAGGTATTTTCCTATCCAGTTTCTGTTGCTGTTCCTAAGCTGTGGCTTCCGGCACATAGGCTTAGTTAAGACATAATAGCAAACCATGTTTTACTGCTGTATGAACAAGCAAGAAGGAATCCTTGGGCTCACGTACTACCTCCTTTTCCATGGCTAGCTGTTTAGAGATTTCATGTTCTGTGCCAAATCAGAGGTTGCTATTGCCTCTGAACCACCAAACTATGGTTTGTACTTTCCCTGCAAACTGGGATTTAATACTGGGAATAAACTAAGGTTCAGAATCCTGAGTTGCTGGGCAAATGTCAGCCATAGTATGCCAGATCTGAGGTAATGGAAAAAATTGGTTTGCCATGAACCTTGAAATTTCAAGCACAATTCATAATGCTGTTTCTTACCTTTAAGGCTCACAATTCAAAATGCTCACAATGCAAAACATTTCTCATCACCAGCCTTTAAGTAAGGCGGTGATCTTTTAACACCAATTTATAATGTGCTTTTAGTCTGAATGTTATTTCAAGATGCTCCCTTGCTTGTTTTTAATGCTTTGGCAATTTTTTTTACCAATTCTGGACTTTAATAATTGTTTTTTTTATTATTAGGTTTTATTTTGTTAGCTACCTTGGACCAGTTTCCTGGAGAGGTAGCATTAAAAATTTCTAAATAAATAAATGTCCAATAAATAATCAGACTGTGCACCAGTGAAGAAGGGAGGGCACAGTGATCCACTAGGATTGTTCTTATAGTGTCAAACCATGCTTTGCCATTATGTTTGAACATAGCCATCTCTTCTAAGTGAAAGCAGGAGAGGGGGAAATGAGCTTTCTTCAGCAGCCAAAACAAAAAAGGACATGTATCTTTACTCAGCCCAGACTTGACCACCTGAAGAACACATGTTCAAATAATCCAAAATTAACAAATCAGAGAGAGTAACTTCTGCCTTCAGTTTTGAACGGATGCAAAGTTTTCTGTCCTCCCATTTCTTATATCTTATTGGAGCGGTGGAGTCTGATCTGGAAAACTGGGTTTGATTCCCCGCTCCTCCACATGAAGCCAGCTGGGTGACCTTGGGCTAGTCACAGCTCTTAGAGCTCTCTCAGCCCCACCTACCTCCCAGGGTGTCTGTTGTGGGGAGGGGAAGGGAAGGAGGTTGTAAGCCAGTTTGATTCTTCCTTAAGTGGTAGAGAAAGTCGGCAAATAAAAACCAGCTCTTCTTCTTACCATCTGAAAGAAGTGACAAGACAGTAGGAGAAATGCAGAGTTACCTGCCTAGATCCACAGTCTTCAGTCATGTGATACTGACTCTTGCATGTTGTGTTGTGTCTTCACTGGTTGTCTGTTATTATAAAAGACTCAAATCCATTAAGTGAACAAGCAACTGTAAATGAGCTTTGGATTTGAGGCTTGGGATCAACTTTATACAGAAAAAGCTTCTACCAGACATTCATACGGAGTTATACTCCACTCAATTGCTTCTTCCAGTTACTGGGTTAATCCAAATAAGCGCTGTTACCCCAGCTGCAGGACCACTGATATAAGAAACCCAACCAGTGCTATAAAAGTTCCTCACCGGCTGTCTGTGGTATTCAGTAGAATGCTGTGTTTCCTCATATCATCTGTTAACACTTCTTTGTCATCTTAGGGCTGTTTCATGCATGCATATTCATCAGTTGAGGGTCTGATCTCTTGGTGATTTCCAAACAGATATGTAAATTTTCTTTCCCACCCCCCATAGTTTTGAAACAACCTGAGGCAATATGAAACTTTCTTTTGTGATGGCTGGTTCACACAAACAGGATCGCTTGATCTGACAAGCAAGCAGCAAGATAACACACTTGGATGAGCTAATTTTTAGATTTCCAGTCAACACAGAATCCTGTTGCCTTATCTTGAGACACGAAAATTACACGCAGAGCTTGAAAAGTCTCGCACAGGTTCCAGAGATGGCCGTTGTTTTTGTTTCATGCAACCTTGCAGTTTTGCGGTTGGGAACAACTTTCCTGAGAGGAGGAGTGGCTGAAAATAATTCCCACTTTTTCCGCCTGATGTTGTTTACTGCCTTGTGTTGCTGGTTTAATAGGTACTTTGGAGGTGCCAGAGCCGCTTGTTGAAGCTGCAAATAGCTCCAGAGCACTATGAGTAATTATATGGGGAGCTGGGGGCCGGAAAAAGGTTCTCATCTCTTTTCCTGTGTTTTACCTTGTGTTTGCTGGGTGACTTAACTCTTTGGGTTAGTCAGAATAGCAGTCAGCAGGAGATGGGGCCCACAATTCTAAAGCACAGGCATTATTTTCCAGGAGTTATATTTGTCCTGTCCTGGTAGCTCCCTCTTCCTTTACAGTAGAGGAAGCTCTAATTAGCTGTAAGTAAGCCTCTGCTTTGCATACCGGGAACATTATGGAGAGTTTTTTTATGGTAAACATGGTAAACTCTCTGTTTGGTTCCTTCCCATCAGCCTTTTTAAAAAAAAAAATGCTCAAATGTCTTTTTCAAAAGTGCTCACCCTAGAGATTTAATTTTTGACTTATTTAAAACTCGGTAAACTGAAAGCTATTAAAACCACATCTGGTGCCAGTGATCGTCTTGTGTACCATGCCAGGCTAGTTCTTCCTGCAAAGCATCTTCACCCCCGCCGCCGGCGGGAGGTTGGGAGGTAGGGCTGCCATCTCCAGGTTGGGAAACTCCTGGAGATTTGCGGCTGGAGCTTGGAGCAGACAGGGACCTCAGTGGGAGACAATGCCATAGAGTCCATCCTCCAAAGTATCAATTTTCTCCAGGGGAACTTATGTCTGTAGTCTGGAGAAGTGCTCTAATTCCAGGAGTTCCCTAGGCCCTACCTGGAGGCTGGCATCCCTAATTTGGTGGTTCTCTTCGGGTGACTGCAGGCGTTTCTGGGGACTTAGAACTAGATGATTCCTCAATTAAAGGGACATAGAAGGGACAAAAAGGGACATAGAAGAGGCAATGACAGCAGCTGTGTTTTAAATGTCACGTTTTAAATTATCAGACAGACAATGGAAACCTTTTGTCAGTTAACCTACATACCTTTCTTTTGCCTCGTGTATAGAAGGGGAATCAACTTGTGTCCTTTCCTCCTATGTTCAGGACAATCATTCAGTTAAAGGAAGTTGTTCTGGTGGAACAAGTTATTCATGAAACCCCAAAATATGAAAAAATAAACCTAAGTTTAAAGTTGTTTTAAAATAACGTTTAAATTAGTTTAAATGAACTCTAAATCTTGAACATTGTATTTAAAATAACAAAAGTTATTTTAAAATATTTGTTTCTAAATCTATGGCTGAACAAGACATTTCTATTCCTTTGCTATTTGGAGACAAACCAAAATAACCAAGGGTGTATGTAATTAAATAACATGAACTTGATAAAGGATATATTTAATTTAAAAAATCAATGTGTGGTTAATTGATCTTCAGTATTCCAAACCAGAATCTCACATAAGTGAAGGGAGTGGATTCAAAATATTTTAAAAGCAAAGTGATTCTTGGTCATTAGTGTGAGATTTGACCTTTACTGTGTTTTGCACATATACTTGGGAATAAGTCCCATTGAACTCAGCTGGACTTGATTCCAAGTCAGAGTTTGGTGCTTTAGATGATTCCAAGCAACCACTTAGGGAAACAGCAGATGAAAGCTCTGTCTTGATGCATGTTGTTTTATTACTCAAGTACAGCAGGAGTTTAGCTTTAGACAGAAGTGCCCAAGATGGTCCTTTTGATTTAATAAAATATGTAGAGTATGCTCTCTTTTTCCCCACTTTGAGCATTCTTTCTTTCTTTTTGATACAGGGTGTCAGATACCCAGGAAGGGTAAACTCTGCTGCCCCTTAGTGGCTCTAAATATTTTGACTAAATTCCCAGTCTATATGTTTTCTGTTGTTTCTTCCTTTAGGTATGTTTAAAGTATTTTGTAGTCCTTGCATGTTTTTTTTACCTTAATTTTATTTATCGCAGCTACATTTGCCCTACACGTAGAAGCCTGGCTGATGATTTTGAATGTAAAAGAAGAACTGCAAACAGCTGAATTATTGGGGACTGTGGCCCTTGAGGCCTGAAACCACATCCTCCGGAAGTACAAACTCAGTTCTAGCTGGGCCATGTGTAGTGACCACAGGAAATTTCTCTAGGCTATACAAGACCCTAATGTATGGGAAGAAAATCTGTTTTCTTCCAATGAATATACATTTTCCACTGAAATTATGTTGTCTGTGTGTGTGCTTAATAGAAAATATTCCTACATGGTACCAACAAGAGTTCTGAATCGGGTTCCTCATTTTAAGCATTCGTCATCCCTCACCATCCTAATATGAAGTGAGGCATTACAGATTTGTAAGGCAACATGACTTCTGCACCAGCAGCCATGTAGAGGAGTTTAATCTTGCAAAGCCTTGAGTTGGTAAACATTTTGCAGAAACCTTTTCTTGGATCCTTCTTTAAATTAAATGTATCTAATTTTGCCTATCCTATCCAAGATCTATCCAATTGCTTTCCTCAGATGTCATGCTAATTGGCATTTAGCAACTAAAACATTGGAGAAGTAGGTTGTAAAAGAGTGATGTTAGTGAATCCTTAAGGAGAGCTAGAAAGATGGCAGACTTATCCTTGTAGTAATGGAACCATACAGCCTGATCCCTTGAGGCACTTCCTTGGCACAGCTATTCATAGGACCAGGCCATCAAATAAGTACCTTAAGTAAATTATGTGATATATTTTTCCATCTCTTGCAGTAAAAAGTAGACAGTATGGAGTGTCTCCTCCTCTTCTTTTTCCCCTGTGATAATGTAAATAAGTAAACTAAAGCACATGTAATGTCATTGCATTGAGAAATTCCTGCTCCCACTGTACTTCATTAGCTGCTGGTTGTAGGAGTGGGGAAATTTACATGGCAGTGGCATGGAGTCACACATTTTAATTTACTAGACATCACTGGGGACAGAGTGTGAGGAAACATGCTTGCAGTGGCACACTCAAGCACCTGAGTTTTAACCTTGAAGAATTTTGCAACAATTTGCTTGTTGATGCCTTTCAAGTGACTGCTGCTATTTCATCTAGGGCTCCCAGGGACAGTCTGGCTACCAGCGAGAGGCTTGTGGGGAGGGAGGTGAAAGGACTGGTAGATGATGTGACATCACAGAGCTTTGGGTGATTCCTAGAGAGGACTGAAGTCACTTACAGGGAAAGCCATAGAATTTTGGCCAATTCCTAGAGAGGTATAACATCACTTCCATGTTTTCCTGGAAGTGATGTCACACCATTATCCAACAGACATTGTTTAAATTTTGTGTATTTTGGTGGGGGGGCTGGCAACCCTAATTTCATATAACATCAGAGTATAGTTTTTGAGGGCTTAATACTTAAATTGATCAGTGATCATTAGTAGGGAAGTTTGTCTGATTCTCACACTCCGGTAAAGAGTTGCTTCAGCAGCTCAGAACATGGACAGCATACGAGTGTCAAGTTAAAAGGACTTTGTTGTACAATCTCAGTTGCATGTTCCCTTCCCATCACCAGTGTAATCTTCCTTTTACTATTCACTTTGGATTCCAAGTTTTTCCTGTCTTGTTTTTCCTGTGTGACCTTGGGCATAAGAAAAGACAAGTGGTAGGATACACTCTTCTGGTGACCACTTTTTTCCTCTTGCTTCCTATGGCAAAGGTGGAGATTTGGCATCAGCAGATCCCATGGTACTGGAGCAGTATGTGGTGGTGGCAGATTACCAGAAGCAAGAGAGTTCTGAAATCAGCTTGTGTGCCGGCCAGGTGGTGGATATAATTGAGAAGAATGAATCTGGTAAGGAGAGCTCCACTGGAACATGAGCATGGATGAGGGTGTTAATGAAAGAATTTGTAATAAGGCTCTGTGGTTCATCATAAAGGTAAGATTTGGAGTTCACTGCTTTACTGGAAAAGGAGAGGACACGGAGCAGACAAGGGTCAAACTGAATTTGTGAGGACTGAAGTAACAAATGTCCAGCTGAATATCCAGAGTTGAACTATACGTGGTGTGTGGGAATCCATGATAGAATCTCACAATGTCGTTTTTAACTTTAAAAAGTAGCTGTGGGGAGCAGGGATACAGTTTGGATTGGAACTGCAGTTTTATTGTATTTGCTGGGGGGGAGAGTCCAGAACAAGAGGCCTGTCTTTTTCTCCACCAAGGTTGAAAGCAGCTGAGGCCGGAGTGGGATTTCTGTTGAGAAAACAGTCTTTTCTCTCAGCTGCTTTTTTAAGATTTAAAAAAAAATACATGATCAGATCTCCCACATAAAGTGTAAATGTGCTCCTGATGTGTGTTAAGTGCCGCCAAGTCGCTTCCGACTCATGTTACCCTTATAAATTAATGTCCTCCAAAGTGTCCTAACATTAACAGCCTTGCTCAGGTCTTGCAAACTGAGGACCATGGCTTCCTTTATAGAGTCAATCCATCTCATATTGGATCTTCCTCTTTCCTGCTGCTCTACTTCCTTTTTATCCTAGCCCCTGTCCATATCCTTGGCAGTAGGCTATCTAGGCCTAAGGCTACCAATTCAGAGTCTCTGTTGGTTTAATAAAAGGAGGATGCCCTTAGTTGCATATCCTTCTTTTATGAGCAAGCAATTGACTCACATTCCTGCCATTATCATAATTCATTTAGCTGCTTCACCAATCCCAGTGAGAACTATGCTGTGAATTGAATTAAACTTTGTTTAATGTGTATTATGTTCATCTTGCTTACTTGATTAACATAAGAAATGGGTTCTGGAAATAGTTTTGGATTTGCATTTTAACAATGAGGAAACTTCCACCACATGATTTCGCTAGTGGGCAATTTGTGTTGTTTTTTTCAGCAAAATGAGGTGAATTAGTGGCTTCTGTTGATGTGACTTTAATAATATGCTATGCTGTTACGTTTTCTATTCAGAAACTGCTAATAGTGGAACTGTTCCAAAGCACTTTGTGCAGAATTTTTACAGATGGTTTAAAACTGTGTTTATTGTTCCCCCTTGAATAGATTCCATACCTTGTGAGTTACCTACGTTGATTTGCTTCTGTGACTTACTGAGATCCAATCAAATTTCTCTGAGTGGCTTAGCTTTCTCTCTGAATATTATTTTCACAAGTTCTGAATGTTTTAGAGAGAAAAAACAAGCCTACAATTGCAGTGTCTGGAGAAAGTAGATAGAAAGAACTTTCCCTCTCTCTCCCACACTATTACAGGGGACCTAATTAAATTGGTGGGTGATAGATTCAGGTGAGACACACTAAGCCATTTCTTCACACAACATATAAGTAACTTGTGGGACTCAGTGGAACTCAGAGAACAGAGAGGGAGGGGTGTTTAACACAAAGCTGCTTTTACCTCCATGGGGAAAACATATTTATTTATTTGCTGTTTTTGTGCTCAGAGGACCCCCCAGGTTGCTCTCAAGTGACATTTTACTTAGAACGATCACAATAACATCAAAGTAAAGTCAGTCATACAATAAATAAACAGTTTGAGTTCAAACTCAGCAGTAAAACCTGAAAGTTATCACCAGTGGTAGTAAAAGAAGTTGTAGTTGGCAATTTTTAATGGACACAGGAAAAGGGTTACCTATCTCCCTTCCCCCATGCTGGTTTCTTCTTGAATTTAGGCTGAAATCTGTAAAAGTAAATAACATCCAGGAAAAGAAGTAGGAAGGATTGTACAACTATCCCTAGTGTCTAATACTACTTTGGGCTGGGTGTATTGTTCAAGCTGAAGGAAGTAGAGGAAATTATTAAATGAGATAAAAGCATCTATAAATGTAAAAATGTAAAAGCCCAGTATCTCATAACTCTCCCTTAACATTCTGTCACCCTCTAGTGTGACCAAGGAATGGTCTAAGACAGGGTTACTGAAATAGGGACTGGCTTTTCTATCTGCTGTTCCCATTGATTTCTATGGAACAATTTAAACGGGCTGCACTGTACAAAACCACTGAGAAGGAACAGATCTTGCTTCACACTTCAGAAGCAGGGCCTTTGATGTGCAGGTTTAGCCCATGCCCTAGTGATACCTTTGAGTGGATGGCTTTACATTTGATCATATATGTAAATGGCTGCCATTTATTTCTATGGGGGAAGTTATTTATCTATATGTGGTCAACATAGTTCTAGAGGAAACACAGGATAGCTAAGAAGGAACAGATGGGTGAAGCAATGTCCTTCCTCCTGCTTTTGAAGGCACCTCCAGCATTTTCTAAAGAGAGGTGACGTGTCTTCCATCACCATGCATGCAGGTTTAGGCCGAGAGGCCATATTTGATTTGGGAAAGCTAGCCTGGCTCTAGCTCTTGCTTTTCTTAAAGCTACAGTCTCAAGGTTTGATGGGAAATAGGGTGAAAGAAGTAGGTAAGCATCTTTTGGAAAGAGACAGAAACTCTTCATCTTCCTCCCTCTTTCACCTGTCAAACTTTATGGGCCTTTAGGTAGTATTCTGATAATGGAATAACAATGCTTTTAGAAGATGGCAAGCTTTTTTTGAAATAAAAGAAATCTTCAAATGTGGTGTTTCAGTTAAGGCCACAATCTGTCAACAATCCCAGGCTGCTTGTGGTGGTGTATTTTAATAAGGGGGTTTCTTTCCCTGCTGAGTGTTTGTAATAGTCAGAGGCTGCTTTTTGTTATCCTGTTTAACTTAGTATGTGAGACTCACCCTTGTAATTGCAGTGGACAGTGAAAGTACTCTGACTGAAGAAATCTTCCAACATTGAAATTAATAAAAAAATATTTTAAAACTTAGAAGGCTGTAGGATATGGCAGCCTGAGGTCAGTGGGAAGGGAACACCACCATCTTCAGTGTGTTAATTGTAACAATGAGTGGAATTTATTCTGATGGGTTTTCCCACCATTATCTTGGCATTGGTTGTCCAAAGCTAGACTTGAATGAAGATGTCTGACTAAAGCATTTGTTCCTTATTTTGAGGTTGGTGGTTTGTGAGCACATTGGATGAGCAAGGCTGGGTCCCCGCTACGTGCCTTGAAGTTCAGGATGGAGTCCAAGATGAATTTTCAATGCAGCCTGAAGAAGGTGAGAAAATAATATGAGACATTTCAAAAGTAGCTACATCATTCCAAGATTTCATAGAATCATAGAGTTGGAAGGGACCTCCAGGTTCATCTAGTCCAAGCTCCTGAACAGTGCAGGAAATTCACAAAAACCTCCCCCACAAGAGCCAAACACTGGCACAGCCTAAGTTCAAAGAATCAGCATTGCTGACAGATGGCCATCTAGCCTCTGCTTAAAAACCTCCAAAGAAGGAGAGCCTGCCACCTCCCAAGGAAGCTTGTTCCACTGAGGAACTGCCCTGTAAGGAAGTTCTTCCTGATGTTTAGCCGGAAACTCTTCTGATTTAATTTTAACCCGTCGGTTCTGGTCCGATGTTCTGGGGCAACAGAAAACATCTCCGCACCATCCTCTTTATCACAGCCCTTCAAATACTTGAAGATAGTTATCATATCACCTCTCATAGTGATGAGAGCTGATATGATAAGAGCATAGTGTACTTCTTAAGTATATACGCACAGGGTTTGTTACTAGATCCCTTGTGTGAATGACCTACTGGTTGACATTGGGAGGGTGAAAGAAAGCAGAATAGCTAGCTGCTGTTGTCTCAGTGGATTATTCCTGAGTAAGATTAATCATAACTCTCAGCACTGGAAAAGTCCACAGCAGTCTCCCATTCTCATGCTGATCAGGGCCACACCCACAGCATTAATGATGTTAAATCATTACATGGCCCCAGGAAACATGCTAGCTTCTTTACTTGTGCTTCAATGGAAAGATGAATATAGAGAGGAAAAACATCATAACAGCTGTTGTGCTTTAGAACAATCAAACTTCCCATCGAGGAACTTGACAGTTAAATATTTCTATAGAGAGAGGGGGGAAGGGAGGAATGGGATCTACAGATACTTGTTTAATGCAACCTTTTTCTTAAAGCAGGGCATTCAAGCAGGTCTTTGCAATGGACTAGTTAGAGAGCAAGGCGTGCCATTGTGGAATGACCTACCCTTTTAAAAATACAACGACTGATATTTAAAGATGTGCAGAGTTTCCTCCTTACGTCCTGTTTTGTCCCCTTTCCTGCTTTCCCCAACATGCTTCTCCCAGTCCCATGGAGATACTGGTCTCTTCCCAGACACGTGGGCCGCCGTCGGACTCTTGGGGACTTGTACACCAGTGGATGGGGTCAAGGTGGTTGTGCCGGAGACTGCTTCTGTTGACCCTGATTTCCACTTTGGACATTAGTCTGTTCCTGCATGTGTTGTCCACTGTGTTGTGTTTGCATGGATTGCATGTGATACATAATTACTCACTGGGATTCACCCTCTGTATTTCCCGTGTATCCTACTGGCTATAAATGTTCACACAAGTTACCTTCCCTCTCCATCTTACCTTTTATACTTACTGAATAAATGCCTCATGACTACTGTGCAGCACACTGCTTAGTGTGTGACTGGCTGAGGTGTTGATTTTTTCTGCTGGGTTTAGAATTTGCTTTCTAGTAAAGTTAGAATATAAAGAAGTGTCAACACAGGACTACTAGGTGCAGTGGGAGATTTTGATGCTTCTGCTGTACCTACTCATGTAATTCCTGTTGCATCCTCCTGTTGTAATGTGGCATTCAAATGGTCATTTCTGCTGATGGCTCCCCCTTGATGTGTGTTTGATTGCTTTAATTGTAATTTGTGATGGTTAGTATTTCAGAAGTGCAGCAGGGAGCATGTTGGTGGTGTTCTCTGCAACTTAAAAGCATTACTAAGCATATCTTCCATGGTACCCATGTAAATAAAATCAAGCACCTGTTAATGAAGTCCATATTTACTGATGGGTTACATTGTTATATGGGGCAAGGACTGTACCAGTGTCACTAGTTGGGAAATGGTTGCTTAGCTATAGCATTGAGACCAGCACTGGGCTAGATATGTCTAAAAATGTGAGAATAGCACAGGGTGCAGATGTATTGTGGTGAATTGATATGTGGGCTGTCTATTTATCCATTTTTACCTCATGCCTCCTCCAAGGAGCGCAAGAGGGCATATAAATCTCTCCCCTTCCCATTTTATCCCAACAGTACCCGTGAGGTGGTTTGGCCAAAGGTCACCCTCTGACCTTTATTGCAGAGGGGGGAAGGGCTGAGATGTTAGCATGGTGAGTCACAGGAAGGGTTTCCAGCTCCAGGTTGGGAAATACCTGGAGATTTTGGGGTTGGAGCCTGAGGCAGGAAGGGTTTGGAGAGGGGAAGGACTTCAGTGGGATATAATGCCATAGAGTCATAGGGTTGCCTCCTGGCCTGGAGAAAATGCTTTATCCCTTTAAGGAAGCTTTAACACATGGAAATGGGCAGCTGAAGCTTTTCATGGCATGGACATAAATAACCTCACCTGGTAAATAACATCCCATTAAAGGGGCAGGATAGTTTTCGCCAGGCCAGTTGGACAACCCTTGTAGGGTCAGCGTGGGGGAACAGGACAAAGAGAGTACCGCCTGCTCCACATTGGCAGAGCATGTGTGGTTGTATGAGATTTCCTTGCTTCTTTTTTGTCACATTTCTGCTAACGGTGGCATGGTCTTCTTCCAGCTGGAAGGCAGCTGATGCTTGTTTACCCCTCTTTTGTGAGAGATGTCCACGCAGAACAGCATTTGTGGTGTTGCTGGCAATGTACGTGCGTCTCTATGGTTAACCAAATATGGAATACACATTGACTTGGCACCAGAGTAGCCCAGTAGCAGAAGTATATAAAAGGAAGGTTGCATGGTGGTGGGAGGTATTGAAGTAAGTACGCACATTATTTTCAGTGAAAAGGTTGGCTACGGTGTTTCAGCCCTATGCAAGCAAAAATAGAGAAACCGAATGGGAAAGCAGTCAGAATCAGTACAACTGTTCTAGCAGCTGGCTTGGCTATGAAATAACTGCTCATGTGTGTGGTTTACTTGCATGAGCAATATAACTTTGGAGAAAGATTCATGGAAGAGCATGATTTTCTTCTTCTCCTCTGAGTCCTCCTCAGTTATGCTACTCATGTGGATACACTACTTGCCTGAGCAATTCCTTGAAGAGGTAAGCCAGATGCACTGATGTCTGTACTAGCACACAAGGTGCTGGAATCTGGCAACTGGTCCAAAGGCCATGTCGGGCATTCAGAAGAGGGCTGGATTGTGAAAACCCCCCCCCAGCCAAATGCAGTGCATCAGCTATGTATTGTGACTCCACAGAGACTCCATAATCCTTTTGCTGCTTACCTGAGATTGGAAAATGTAGACCATCCAGTGCTTGGCTGCCCATAACAGATGGCAGATGGTCTGTGCTGGCCTTTATGAGTAACACGTTCTTTTGGATTCGAAGGTGGAGTTAGACTTTCTGAAGGCTATTCACAATTGACACTGGAAAAGAAGGGCAGTGGGATTCTGCCTGCTGATCTGAGCCTATTTGTGTTTGGCCTAACTTATTAATAGAGGCTATGCAGTTAAAGAGGGTTGCTGAACACTGTGCAGGCTCTCTTTGTAAGTGATGCCAGACATGCACAGGTAGGGTTGCCAGGTGTAGGTTGGGAAATACCTGGAGATTTTTGGGGGTGGAGCCTGAGGAGGATGGTTGGGGAGGGGAGGGACTTCAGTGGAGTATATTGCTATAGAGTCCACTTTCCAAAGCAGCCATTTTCTCCAGATGAACTGATCTCTGTCGCCTGGAGATCAGTTGTAATAGTAGGAGATCTCCAGCCACCACCTGGAGGTTGGCAACCTTATGCACAGGGTAGGGGGAAGCATGTTCACTCTCCCCTAAGGTAATCTATGAATAAGTCCTATGTCCAAACAATTAAGAACCAGAATTCACTCACCCCAGACTACCCAATGCTTAATTCCAAATTTTCTGAATACTGAAATAAATTACATTTCAAAGATTTTCAAAATACTTCTGCCTTTCTAATATGTCTGTTCCTGTACTTTCCTTGTCTCTGATCTTCATTTTTTTGGTAATTTGTTTTGAACAGAGGAGAAATATATAGTCATTTACCCTTACACTGCACGGGACCAAGATGAGATGAACCTGGACAAAGGCACAGTGGTGGAAGTGATCCAGAAAAACCTGGAGGGATGGTGGAAAATCAGGTACTTTTTTTGTGAGGACTAAGGAGGAGCTCCTAGGAGGACCATGAGTGAAAGTGTAAGGGGGCAACCTACATATTACACAGTAGTTGTATGTAACAAAGGATTGGTGGGCTCTTCTTTTTTTCAAAGCATCCTGAGGAGGAGGAAGAGTCAGGAGAGCAAAACTCCAGTCTAAGACACCCCTGTCCCAGCTGTGTCTTGGAAGCAGAGGAATGCATTCTGTGGCATTTCTTACTGTTTCTGGGAGGCAAAAGTTACATCCTCTTGAGGAAGAGGATTGGACAGATATATGACAAAAACTCTTCTTGTCTCCTTTCGTGTGTTGTGGAAGATGTCATTCATGGAATTATGACCAGATGGTGTGGGGTCCTTTGTGTTTGTTAAAAGGGTCGGTGGGAATTGCAGAAAAAATGCTGTGTGTGTGTGTTTGAATGTGTGATGGTCCTGTTGCTCATGGTCCTTTTGAGGATTTGGGGTAAGCATTCAAGAAATGATCATAACAGTAATGGAAATCATACTCCCCTTGTTCCTTAATGTTGCTAATTGATAGATGGAAAGAGGTGGAGTTATCTAGCTACAGCTGTAATTGATGTGCCATTAGCAGCATAAGTATGCATAGTCCAGATCTGAACAAAAATGACCTCTTAAGCATCTACAGTTACAGAAGGGACAAACTTATGCTAGGATGGAGTGGATGTGCTGACAAAATTAGGCTCAACAACTCCTGAAGAGAAGCAAATTGATGAGAAGCGAGTTCCTTATCTAAGCTTTGCAAGTGGCCATAATGTCTGGATGATCAATGCAAGATAACTTATGTGTTATAAGGAATTATTTTTTAAAAATACCTTGTATTTCCTTCTTCTTTTTGAGGGAAATGACAGCTGTGTACTTGCAGGAAGGAGATACATTTTAAAATTTTCAACCCTCTTAGTAACATATGGTAAATGTCAACTATCCCAAATAGATCTTTGCCTACAGACCTTGCTCCTCCAGTTCCGACATCTTCTGCTGTCTGAAGGTCTTCTGCAATCTCAAACGACTCCACCCTTTCTCCCTTCATACATCTGTTGCCTGAAGCTGCCTCCCTAAACAGCTGTGCGATGCCACCTCTGTGACTTCCTTCAGATCTGTTCACAAAATTCAACTTTTCCCTGAAGCCTTTGACCCAATTTCATTGTCTGCTGAAACATACCCAGAGCATGTGAAAGAGAAACTAATACATCTTCCCCCTGATTGTTCCTGCCTCCACCTACCTCTGTATTGTCTCCCTCGTGTCAAATTTCAGACTGCAAACTCCTACCCTCTGTACCAGGCACCTTGATGGTGCTCCATAAACGAATACATAAATGAACAATAAATGAATACGAAATGAATTGGGTGGATGTCACAGTTCAAGTCAGATATACTTTGTCTCTTCCAGTAAAATTAGTGGTATTAATTATCAGTGATCTGATTCCTAGATTTTTGCTAAGTTATTGGCTTAAACTTATCTGCCTTGTGCTAGGTGAGCTATAAGCATCTTTGCACCTTTTTGGTCCAATTGGGTTCTGTAAGAAACAAAATTTTCCTTTAAAGGACAAATGCTTTTATCATGCACTATGAATTAAAGAGCAGCATTGATATATTGGCTCTTTTATGTGAAATTTTATGTGTTAACACCTGAAACTTAGCATGTAGCTAAAAACATAAATTGGTGAATTAGATTTATCCAGGGCATTTCCCCCCACCCACCCCCCATCCCAGCTTAGTCTCCCCATCATATCTGAGTTTCTATTATGGCTGCAGTTCCAGGTAGGCAGGATACTATTTTATTTAATCTACACCCATCAATGGATTGTAGCCTAAATGGATTGCACTTTCTTAAAATACACTTCTTTCTACTGCAAAGGTGAACTGTATTTCAGTTGTACTAAGTTACTATATCAATATAATTGTTCTTTCTCAAGAAGTACCGTATATCTCTAGCACTAAAATGCTACAGCCATAAACATCACAGTTTTCAATCAGATTATGCAATGTAAACCAATTCAGTTTCACATACTGAAATCTGGATGTTGAATTGTTCAGTAGTAAGTAGAGTGGGAAATTAGGATGAATTTGACATTAGAGCAAGACATATATAGGGAAATGGACAAAGGGACTGGGAAGCAGCAGGCAGTTCTACCACTAACGAATAGCCGTCTGCTTTCTGATCTGCTTGGAGACACAAGTCACACGTGTATTAAACTTTTCTGTGAAGGGATCAAAGCTAAAACTTTTAAAAATATCTGAAATTGTTTGGGATAATAAAGGATGTCAACAACTGTATAGATTCCA
This sequence comes from Euleptes europaea, assembly GCF_029931775.1. Lineage (NCBI taxonomy): Eukaryota > Metazoa > Chordata > Lepidosauria > Squamata > Sphaerodactylidae > Euleptes > Euleptes europaea. The sequence continues at coordinate 103,340,204 of NC_079312.1, read as the reverse complement.
TGCTATTCAGCTTGATAACATTTCTAGACCCTTTATGGGAGGGAGGGCAAATAGGAAAGGGTTAATAAGCTCATCTCCCATGTAGCTAATCCTCATGACAAGTTTGGTCTTAGTTTGTCACTTGCTATCGATCCCCAGAATCAGTTGCTGAGTGGGACTTCTACTGAGATGTGTAATTTTGCAAGTCTTGTCCCAATAACTACATGGGGAAATGCTACAGTTAATCTGCCTGAGATCTCTTAAGTATCTCACAGTGAAGTTACTTTAAATTCTGGAGCTGGGCTGTTCCTTGAAAAGAGTGTGGTGAGCAAGGGCAGGCCGCCTCCCTTGATTTCCTTAACCTCCCAGTGAACCTGCTGTATTGGCAGCCACTGCAGCAGGAAAAAAAAATGTGCGCTGATGGAGAAAATCTGCCACAGAAAAGCCCAAGTGTTTTAAATGTACAACAGCTGGAGTCGTCTGATCTCATCATCCTTGCCTCTGGCCACTGGGGTGGCAGAACCTTGTAGTTGGCATTAGTTCCTGCTCTGTGGCAGGTGTTCTCAGTGGATGTGGTTTCTGCATGTGAGTGAAGCTTTCAAGTATTTCTGTGTGTATGTGTGCGGGAGTGTTTATGTGTAACATAAGAGGAAAGCTATGTTCCTACGCACACACACACACACTGGATTCATGCTATGGAGAAGTGTGATTGGCCTTGGATCCTTGCTGCATGTAGGCACAGTGTATATGTGTGAAAAAAGGTGTTTGCTGCTTGCTCATTAAGGGAACACCTACGTACTTCTGGTATAAGCGTGTGGTATTTCCCATGACTTGTGAAAGCAGTCCCAGGTAGATGACTTAGTTCAAAGGAAAATCCAAAAACAAAAGCCACGTATAACCTTTACCAGCCAAAATAATATAAAATAGTGTGTTAAGCTTTCAGGTTCTCCAGAACTCTTTATCAGACTGGATGTTAAAACAAACAAAAGGTGGGGAAGGGGGAAAAAATGTTTCAAGCCAAAATTTTGAGGCCTTTTGTCTGCGCATGTTTAGAGACTTTAGATGTGATAGGATGGTGGGTGGAGTTGGTATCAGGCACCCTTGGCCTTCTGGGAAGGAGGTCAGGAGAATGATACCCTCTATTGTGAATGTAAAAAACACTGGTCAGTATTACCTAGTTCAGTCAGCTCTTCAATTTTATTTTCTGGATTAGGTGATATTGTTAATATATGCACCCCCACATTTTTTCCTGCTGCTCTTCCCTTGAAGGAACTTATGCCTTCCATTTATGTTAGACGCTTGATTAGCCTTCTGCTTTTTGTTGATCACAATGGAAGCCATCATTGTTTGTACCTTCTTCCCAGAAAGCTTGATCACTGACCCTGCTCAGCACCTTGGAGCATCCTACGTGTGCAGGACTCTCCAAACAGGAGCAGAAAAAAAAAGACATCAAGATAATCTCCTCCTGCTACTCTTGTTTTTTTGGCCATCCAGTCTGGTGAAGAGTTCTGGAGAACTCAAAAGCTTGCACACTATTTTGGCCTAATGTCTTTTGTTTTCCATCATGTGTAAAGTGGCCCAAATTTGATTGCCTTAGGCAGCTCCATTAATAGAAATATTAGTATCTTGGTCTGTCCTGTTACGGGGAAAGCAGATAGACTGTCAGACTTCACCACACCGCATAATGTATTATATATACAGATAATGTATTATATATACAGGTTGAGTATCTCTCATCTGGAATTCCAATATCCAAAATACTCCAAAATCCAAAACTTTTTGAGCCCCACAAAGGGTAATAAAATGGCACATGTGCAGGCCAGTCGCGCCAATGGCAGGTTCCCCCACAATGCCACACATGCACAAAATTATTTAAAATATTGTATAAAATGACCTTCAGGCTATGTGTGTATGGTCTATATACAACATAAATGAATTTCATGTTTAGACTTGGGTCCCCCCCCCAAGAATATCTCATTATGTATATGGAAATATTCCAAAATATGGAAAGATCTGAAATACAGAACACTTCTAGCCCCAAGCATTTCGGATAAGGGATACTCAACCTGTAGTACGTAATGCATATGTATCAGATGGCTAAGAGTTAGTTTCTCAATGTCTTTGATCCAATCACAAACAGACTGGACTCCCACCTTACAGTTGCTATATATCCATGGTCCATCCCTAATCTAGAAGCAGATCACAACATGTTCGCTGTCATTTTGTACCTTTCTCCCAAAACGAGGCACAATTTTGTGCAAAGTCTTGTGAGATGCACAGTAGCACGAAGAAGCACCTATCAGGTATCTTGCATCTGAAAGACCGAAATACAATGTCTTTCTATGGTTCACTTTGTCATATCAGAATTTAATTTGGAATGTTTTGTCACTCTCAAATATTGCTATGGATTAGGCTTGCTGTGTCGGTTGGGGGTGGGGGCGGGAAGTCATGTCTGTAGTCCAAGTATCATGGCTGATGGCAGCTTCTTATTGTTTCAGGTATCAGGGTCAAGAGGGCTGGGCCCCAGCATCATACCTGAAAAAGGGGAGTGGGGACATGTTGACGCCAAAGCTGGGCTCTGCAGTTTCTGCCCACTCATACACACTGGATCTGGATGGAATTTCCCGGCAGCAGAACTCAGCAGGCCGAGACAAGGATGGATGCAACAACCAAAGGGATGGAAGGTTCGATGGTCGCCCATTGCCAAATGTGGAACTCAGGCGAAGTAAGTTGAAAACAGTGAACTGTAAAATATTAGATGGTCTGATGCTCAAGCTAGCCAGTCTGGATTCAGGCAAACTTGCAGGGCTCTGGAGTATTCCGGCCTCTACAGTTTATATCAGTGGTTCCCAAAGTGGGCAGTACCACCGCCTGGGGGGCGGTGGGATTACCTAGGGGGGCACTAAGAGGCAAGGGGGCAGCAGCGGTGTGCTAGAGGTGGGTCCCTTCAACTGTGTTGTTGGATAGGGTAGGGGGCGCTGGGGTTGAGTTTGGGGAACCAAGGGGTGGGCTGAAAGGTTTGGGAACCACTGGTTTATATGCTGGGTAAGACTGAGATTGGAATCTCTCTCTCTCTCTCTCTCTCTCTCTCTCTCTCTCTCTCTCTCTCTCTCTCTCTCTCTCTCTCTCTGTGTCTGTGTCTGTGTCTGTGTCTGTCTGTCTGTCTAATGGAGAGCTGGGTAGATAGTGGCTCAATCCAAATTAGGTATCTCTGCCAGCCACTGCTGGCATTCCTCAGCCTCACTGGTGTGGGACTGGGGATATCTAAGAACCTGACCAGTCCAAGATTGGGGTATAAATGTTTATCTCTGGAAAACCTAATCACCTCACCACCTGGCTCTCTCTTTCCCTGGCTCTCCCAAGTGTTAATGGGTGGAATGCCTTTCTCCCTTCTTTCTAGACTCCCCTGGGAGTCTAGAGTGGCCATCTCCATGTTCTAAATGGAAAAGGCATCAGTTGAATCATCTGATTTCCAAAGATTTGGGGAGTCAGTAGGGCAGCCTGGTTTCAACCCATTAAGAAGAGTGGTTGGGAGGGCAGTGGTGCGTCTTTGCTCCTTTTGTGTATCACCTTCGGAACCACATCTGTGATAATTTTGAATCATGGTGGAATGTTTTTCTTGATAGAGTCACCAAAGATGAGGCAGAGACCACCTCCTCGTCGAGATCTCACAATAGTAAGTATTGTCCGCAGCTGAGAAGTGCTTGAGAAGTGTTGGTGCTTTTTTGCGCTCAAGGTTTAAAAGAGCCACGTGTGTAGCACACAAGAAACTAGGTCGCTGGTAGTGAAAATGGGGGAGGGGGCGTTGAGCGAGACTAGCCTTGGGACACTTTGTACTTGGGGCGTGGAGACCCAATGGTAAAATATGTGCATGCCCTGTCAGTTGCCGCAAAAGCTATGTGCATCTGCAGCTTTTCCTTTTAAGTACATGGAAGTAATGCTTAGGAAAGGCCGTCATCCAGCTTCCATGTACTTAAAGGGGAAAATAGCAGTTTCTACAGGTGTGTAAGTCCTATACCACCAACACCAGTAAATAGGCATTTTGTACTCTGGTATTTGAAATGAGAAGTTTCCCTCGTTCATTTAGTTTGTGACCCTTTTGTGCAGTACATCTGGCATTTGCTCCTAGTATATAGAAATCAAGCTTAAAACCCCAAGATCCCCTTCCTTTCTACTCTAGGGTCAGTTGAAGGGCTCTAGCCTTCGTACATTGCAGACTGAGCATAAAGGCGGACTATAAATAAAGTATAAGCATGGCCTATGCAATCACCTACAAAGCATGCACGTGTGTCTCTTCCGCTGCATTCACATGTGTCAGGCAGATGCAATTGTCCACCCTGTCCTACTTCAAATGTGACAGCTACCATGACCGGCGAAATGGAATAAGCCCATTTGCCTCTCAAATGTAAGGCTGCACGCTTAAGCAATAATGTGACAAGTGGGAAGCTTCACTTCCAAGGATCGGGCAAGAATTCCTGTAGTCCTGAATTTTCCATCTCAAGATCATAGATGAACCAGGGAAACATGTCCACCCTCTGGCAATGCTGTAAGTCTCTGGGGCATACAGAACGAGTAACTACCAGTAGGGTTGACTGTTGCTAGTTAGTTTGTATGAGCTGCAAGGGGGGGGGGGAATGCATGGCAGTGATGCAGTTTGTGTGATGCTTATCCTTACTCAGTCCATGTGAGATAGAAGTAGGCTGATGTGTTTTATCTTGTATTTTTCCTGCTATAGCCACGTGGCCTCCACCTGCCGAAGCCTCCTGTGCCGCCGCAGGTAGAAGAGGAATATTACACCATTGCTGACTTCCAGACCACGATCCCCGATGGCATCAGCTTTCAAGCAGGAATGAAAGTAGAAGTGAGGTTGCATCTTGCCCTGCCCCATTCCCTCCCTCTGGTGATCTTTGCTCATGAGAAGACTCTTTCCCACAAGATTTTGCATGGCGTCGTAGGACTGAGCACCTGGTCTAATGCTACACCTGTTAAATCCCTGCTTTTTTTTTTTTTGCAGGAGTACTGTCATAAATTTAATATATGCATGGAGATGGTTTCCATGTTTATTGTCTATGGCAGGGGTGTCGCACTCAATTGTTATGAGGGCTGGATATGGCATAAATGTCACTTGGTTGGGCCAGGCCAGGCCAGGCCATGCCTTGCCAGCCCAGATCGAGAGTGGGGCGGGGGGTGGCTGCCTCGGCTGGCTTGCGGGCCAGATAAGAGCTCTCAAGGGGCCGGATCCAGCCTGTGGGCCTTATGTTTGACACCCCTGGTTTATGGGCTCCATCACATGAACACATGAAGCTCCCTTATACTGACTCAGACCCTTGATTCACCAAAGTATTGTCTACTCAGACCGGCAGCAGCTCTCCAGGGTCTCAGGCAGCGGTCTTTCACATCACCGACTTGCCTAGTCCCTTTAACTGGAGATGCTGGGGATTGGATCTGGGATTTTCTGCATGCCAAGCAGATGCTCTACCACTCAGCCGCAGCCCCTCCCGTAATGTTGCTCTAGAGAGGCAAGGCGTTTTCTGTGTTTCTGATGAGACGTGGGAATGCTGAGTGATAAAGGACGGAGCAGAAGGTTCATTTGGTGGATGGAAGTGGGGGAGCTGCTGCTCTCAGCTGATGACTAGCAAGAAGGAGGGCCACACTTTGCTCCAAGGCTAAGCAATGTGGGGCCCAAAGCACCTCTTGTTGAGTCTGATTTGTGCTTTCGTGTGCCCTTTCAGAGTGGCACAGGGCTGTCTCCTTGGGCTGCAGACTAGCAGGGAGACTGTGACATAACACAGGTGTTCAAATTTCTTCATTGATGGAAGAATGAAACCATCAATGAATATGGGCCCTGATCTCTTTCCCTACACCCCAGCAATATTGACACACCTTCCCCTTTTTTTCTCTGTGGGTGAGATTGTTTCCCTATGTAACCCTACACGTCTTTAAAGTGAGGAAAAGGAACGTTAACACTTGGTTCTTCCTTGAGATTCTTGGGATCCTGCCCAGCCAGCCTACCTTTGTGAACAACTCAATACTGACATCTAGTGGTCAGTTACTGTACTCTTTTTTGCCCAATCAGATTTTCTTTGTCCTGTGCTCCGATCGTGACGGACCACCAATGCTTTGGTTCACCATGTTGTATGAAAGGAGGTCTAAATTCAGCTTGTTATGAAGATTCTGGCAGCTGATGGTATATGTTGCCAGTCACCTGACCGGTGGTGTACATCATCATGATTTTTTATTATTATTATTATTATTATTATTATTATTATTATTATTATTATTATTATTATTATCCTGATGTTATGTGATGGGGAGAGGGAGCTGGTGCTAAAAGGTCTAAGGGCATTATGTCTTTGTTTCCTTTCCCAGGTGATTGAGAAGAACCTGAGTGGTTGGTGGTACATTCAGATCGAGGAGAAAGAAGGTTGGGCACCAGCTACCTTTATTGATAAATACAAGAAAACAAGTAATGGATCTAGGCCTAACTTCTTGGCACCACTACCAAATGAGATCGCACAGCTCCATCTTGGCAACAGTTCATCAGAGAGCAGCTTCAATGGAGAAGCCCCTGGCCCATCCAGGCCTTTGCCTGACGCACCACCCAACGGTGCCGATCTTGGAGGGAAGTGGAAAGGGAAGGAGGCCCCCAAGAGCGCTGTGTCTGAGAACAGCGACACATCTATATTTGTTGGGTACGAGGAGATCTCCGATCAGGATGCAGAGGAGAAACCTAGCCTTCCGCCTCGGAAGGAATCAATTATTAAATCGGAAGAGGAGTTGATGGAAAGGCAGCGGCTAGAGCAGAGGCCGCCTCCAAAGCCCCCTGGTGCGATTTTGCCGGCGATTCCTCCCAAGCAAGCTGTGCCGCCAAGGGACAGCAGGAAACCAGAACTCAAAACAGAGAAAGGGAAATTGTTCCAGTTGAAGAATGAAATGGGGTTAGAGTGTGGGCACAAGGTGTCGCCCAAAGAAATCAAGAAGCCAAATCTCCGACCCATAGTCAAGCCAGCCAAGCCAAAAATTGAACCCCCTGTGGAGGATAAGCCTGAGCTGGTTTCCCAAAACCCCTTTATGAAATCAAAGCCTCAGGTGAGACCCAAGCCAACAGCAGCCCCTAGAACAGAGCCCCCGGGGACGCAGGCAGACGATAAACTAGACATTTGCAATCTGAGGAGCAAACTCCGGCCTGCAAGGATGCAAGAGAAGCTTTCTGAACAGGACTCTGCGGCAGGGGAGAACGCCTTGAGCAACAGCATGCCACCAGCAGAACTTGCCATCAGATCTCAGGAAAGACCAAATGCAGAGGTCAGGCCTCCTTCCAGACCAGACAGCCAGATCTTTAAGGAGGCGCCTTTGCCCAAAGCTCCTGTTGCCTCTTCAAAGCCAGGCGACAGCGAGCCCAAGAGCAGCTTTCCAGTTCCCCGGGAACCACCCCAACGGCCCGTTGTGCCACCTAGGAGGCCACCTCCGCCCAAGAAAGCATCCTCTGCGTCTCCACATGCCCCCTCTCTGGAGCACAGAGCCCCACAGAGGGAAGTGCCTGAAGTCAGACCAGCCCCGGTGCCTGGCAGGCCGATGCTGGTTCCACCCAAAGCCAAAGGTTTCCTGCCCACTGTGGGCCAAGATGATGCCAAAGCAAAAAGTGGCCTAGGCCAAAAGCCTGCCCCCAAACTGGTGGAGAGGGAGACCAAGGAGAGAGCATCTGTCCCCATCACCAGCTCAGATGTCTCCAAAGAAGCCCTCTATGTGGCAATGGCAGATTTCGATGGAGATGAAGAAACCAGCAGCTTTAAAGAAGGGACCTTATTTGAAGTTCGGGAGAAGAACAGCAGTGGCTGGTGGTTTTGCAAAGTCCTCACTGGAGGGCCATGTTGGGAAGGCTGGATTCCTTCCAATTATCTCATTAAAAAGCCTTAGTCATTCCTCCCCCATCTTCTGTTTATTCAGCTCAACATTCCCCACTATATTACTAAAATATTTAAATTAGCTTATTAATTTATAGGGTTCTTTCCCCACATAAGGCTGGCTTTTTTAAAAAAGAAAAGAAAAAATGTATCTGGGATACCATACATTCCAACATGTGTCTTTTCCAAGTCAGGCCAGCGAGAGCAACAGGGCTTGATGTAATATAGGTCAGCTTTTGGCAAATCATTTCCTGTGCACCTTTTGATACGTAGGCCCCTGACCTCTCCCCTGCCATGGTTTAGGACAACCTTGTTTTTCACAAGACTGGCTGATGAGAACGTCCTTTTTTATTCTCTACAAGCTCTTGAGCAAATAATGTCAAACCAATTGGAGTCTGCAAAATTCATACATAATTAGTGCTCACAAGAACCTGTCTTCAGGTAGTCTGGAGGAAAATCTATATCTAGCTTAGTAAAGAATTCTTGACGTAAAGCCAGTCTTACTAGCCAAGGAAGAGAAGGGGGAACAGCAAAGGCCATTGTTTGACTGAGTTTCCTTGTTAAATGTCAAGTGCCATAACTATTAACTATCGGTAAGAGCTAAGGGACTCTGTAGCAAAAAGAATAAATAATCAGTTTGATTGTACATTATAACGCTAGGTGCAAAGGCATATCCACATAGGGGAGAAAGTCTTCCTAGCCTCAAGTTTGTGCCTTTTGTCCCTTATTTGATAAATCTTGCTGACAGAATCACTGGTTCTGGTGGGGCAGCTGGTATTATGCGATGCTTTCTTTTCTTTTTCTTTTTTTTTGAAGCCATGTGCTGTTGGACTTGAATGCGCTCTCTCTGCCGCACACATCACAGTGTGGGCTGGTATTTCTCAGTACTGCAGCCTCGTTTCAGTAAACAGAGGGGTTATCCACACCACTTAACCCAAAGGAACTGAATGACTCCCGACACTGTGGCCAGAGGACGGCTAGCAGAACGCAGTGCCTCTCCTTCAAGCCTCGATAGCACCGCTGCTTTCTGTACTGCTCCCACAATTCAGTCCCTTGCACAGTTCAGCTTGGATCCCCCAGGCTGAGTAGGTGACAGCTGCCTACACGGTAGCCCTCCAGCAGGTGCTAATAACTTCTTTCCAGCCTGGAAGTAGCAACCAGATGTCATGGGGAGGAAGGTTTTGCTGCACCTCTACGCGTTTTATCTCTTCTGTATCTCCCCCCCACCCCGTATGAGCCTTTTCAAGAAGCATGTTTCTCTCTTCTTCTTTTTTAGGTGTGTGGGTCGTAGAACAAAAACGAAACGTGGAATTGATGGAAGCCAATGCCAGCAATGTTTGCTGAAAGATGCAGCCAGCCTAAAGAAATTAGTTCTCAGAGTGGTGCAGGCTATTCTTACCCCCCCCCCCCCCCAGTCAAAGGGCATATGTGGATCCTGGTCTTTTAGCCATGGCATATGTCTGTGATACTGTGAAATTGGTTCTGTATTAAGTAGGGTACTGTAGCACTTTGTGCTAAGGGTCACATCACGTGATATTTCTGTAGACTAGAATACTACCTAAATACCACATGCGTGCCTGTGGTATCAGGTATGGAAATGTGTGCATTTGTTTGGTGCTTGATGTTTTAAAACGCACCCGAGAGGTGTGCGGATCTTCACCTGATCATTGCTCATGTTTAAAGGGCAATCCTAACAATGTGTGCGTGTGTGTATTGCATACATACATGTTTTTCAGTCTTTGAAGTTTGAAAGCAGCAGGTGAACACACTTCTGGCCTGCCAGTCCTAGATGATTTTGAGGGGATGATGTTTTAAACTAAAAATTTTAAAGGACCAAATCTAGATGGATTCACTGTGGTTCTATAGAATAGGTGGCGGTCCTAAAAAAGACTGATCAAGAGATGGAATCCCAGATCTCCCCAACAGTTCAAATTTGTGAATTGTTGTCTAGCTGGGCCTCCCCTGGGCTGAATCTGTTAATATGATTGTTAAACTAAGTACGTATTGTTTTTAACTCAATCTCTACAGGGAATCCAGCTCCCAGTTTTGCCTTTGAAAATCAGTACTTGAAGTTTTGTGTCTGCATTTTTCCTAAAGACATGCTGTTTTGGCCACCATTACCTAGTACTAGGGTGTTTACTCTGTTCATCCCACAGATATGCTCTTGTTCTTTATATTGTCAATGAATAGGGTCTGTTTTGGTGGTTTTCATGCCCGAGATCTATTCTTCTCATGCCTATCTCGCCCTTCTCCAATCTTCACCTGTTTTTTGATATTTCTTTTTTTCCTTTTTGCTGTCAAGTCACAGTTGACTTATGGTGACCCCGAAGGGTTTTGAGGTAGGAGATATTCAGAGTTGGTTTACCATTGCCTGCCTCTGCATGGTGACCCTGTTATTCCTTGGGGGTCTCCCATCCAAATATTAACCTGGGCCAACCTTGCTTAGCTTCCAGAGACCTAACAAGATTGGACTAGCCTGGGCTATCCAGGTCAGACCTTACTGATACTTTAATAGCAGTTATTGAATTATCTGCTTTCTAGCAGTGTTAATTCAGTACACAACCATCCGGTACTTCTCCTCTTGCCATCCTATTTGTTCTATATGTTACAGCAACATAATTCTAAAATGGATGGATAGAGAGAAATGTCCAGCTCAGGCAAGATGGCTTCTGTTGTTACTTTATAGCATACGTGGTGTCCTTGGACCCTTTTTGTTCTCTTGGCTGCTAAAGCACGGCCATGACACATCTGTGGCTCTATTTATTGTTGCGTAAAACACAGAAAATGAGATGACCTACTTTGCTGGGGTACAAGAAGCCAACATTCGCCTAATACTTTATTATCCTATGTTGAAAGGCAAAACGGTAACAACAACCTATTACCACAGCATGAAATTTGTTACACGTTTGTTTTCCTTTTACCATGTACTAACCTGACTCTTGTTTACTAAAGAAATAAAGGATGTTGAGCCTCTTACCGACCAAATCCAGATTTATGGTTCTTTGATTCAGGTGTTGTAGGCCCAAGGAAAGCTACCCAAATGGTCTTACATTTTCATCTGCAGTCTTTAGAATCCTGTTTTAATGTCTAATATTATGTAATCAGTCTTTACATTTCTGTGGGTGTGATTTTTTCCCCTGAGGATAGATGTAGCCTGTGTAAAAATCATGTATACTTCCAGCATTAAAGTTTTTTTTATGGTAAAGAAATAAAAAAAAAGGCTTGACTGGTTTCAAGCAGAATTGCTATGAAGTGTCTGTCTCTCTTACTTTCTCAGAGTTCGTTCACAGAGTTTAGGCGGCTAGTGTGGTGCCATTTTTTCAAGATTATGTTTGAATTACTTGGCAAGGTTTCTCCTGTTTCAGCTCCTTTCTCACCAGCCGGGCAAACTAGTAGAAAGTAACACAGACGAATAAGCTTTGCTAAGGAAGACTTCACAGCTTTTACCAAGAGAGCGCCAGACCACATCAGGTGTCTGGAGTTATTGGAGAGTGTCAGCAAGCATATAGATGGGGTAACCTGGTAAGACTTGTACTTCCAAAAGGCTTTTGACAAAGTCTTTACTAAGCCAAGGTAGTGGTTACTATATTAGAGAATAGACCAGTAAATGGTTAAAGAACAGGCAGCAAGGGGTGGAAATAAATGGAGTTCTTGGCAATTAAGTGGTGTAAGCAATGAGATACTCTGGGGAACAGTGTTGGAACTGGTGCTAGTTAAGTTGTTTATAAACTCTTATCTGGAGTTGGAGTGACCAGTGAAGAGGTTCAGTTTGCAGAGGATGAGAACCCAAGCATGCTGTGTAAAGAGCTCCAAAATAATATTTTCAAACTGAGCCAACTGGCAACAAACTATCACAACTGTAACTGTAAACTGAAGAGAGCCAGCGTTGTGCAGTGGTTAAGAGTGGTGGACTCTAATCTGGAGAACCAGGTTTGATTCCCCACTCCTCCACATGAAGCTAGTCACAGTTGAGCTAGTCACAGCTCTCCCTGAACTCTTAGCCCCACCTACCTCTCGAGGTGCCGCGGGGGTGGGGGAGGGAAGGCGATTGTAAGGCCTCCTTATGGTAGAGAAAATAAGAGTATAAAAACCAACTCTTCTTCTAAAGGGATGCACCCTGGGGCAAAATGCCAACCGTCTACACAGTGGCAGGATTTGAACAGCCTGTGACTCTTCAGGAATCTTGGAGTTGTGATGTACAGTTCAATTAAGTTTGAACTGTGTGTAGAACAGTAGTGAAAAAGGATCTATGCCAAGGATTATTAGGAAAGGGATTGAATATCATAATGCTTTTAAATCTGTAGGTGACCATATTTTGGATACTGTCTATTTTATTACTGGAATTTTGGTTTTGTCTGAAAAAGGGAAAAGAGCTAGAAAGAGTACAGAAGATGACCGCCAAAATGATCAAGGGGATTAGAGCTCCTTCTCTATAAAAAAAAAGGGGGGGTTGGGGGCTCTCTATAATATGATGCGTGGAGTAAAAACAGTGGTTAAGATCTTCCTTCCTTCCTCATAACACTTAGAACTCAGGATAGCCCAGCTCCATGAAATTGACTGACAGTAGATTCAGGACAAAACCAAAAAGTTCCTCACACAGCAACTTCTGTAAAATGTATTGATTGTCACTGGTTTAGACAGCTAACTACAAATTCATGGTGGGTAGATCAATTAATAGCTATTGTAGCTAAATAAAACCGCCAGGCAGCCTATCACTGAATACCAGGTGCTGATGGCAGAATGTAGGGCAGGACCAGTGACTTCTTGCTGGACTAATGCGTCTTTGTTCTAATCCATTTGGGCAGTTATGCTGGTTGTGAAGCAGGCTTTAAAATGATGTAACTTGCTCAATACATTCCTTTTCTCACCAGAAGTTAAGGGTTGCCTTGAGAAACCTGTTGGTGCGAATTAGATCTTTTTGGTCAGTTCAGTGCTCTTGGAGATTTTCTTGGCTAGTCTCTTTCCATTTCCCTCCTCATGCAGTGGCCCTCTGATTCCCCCCTTACTATGTTTGCAGAGGTCCCTTGTCTCCCAGGAACATCATTTCAGGCATTTTAACTACAGTGGGAAGATGGTGAAGTCCCACTCTGATGATGGAAGCCCATCCTACCGAGAATCAGAAGATTGGATTCAGCCCCCATCCCTGTTGGAATTTTTTTCTCTGCGCATTGGATCCTTTAGCTCAGAGGTTCCCAAACTGTGCTCCGAGGAGCACTTGGTGCTCCGCGAAACATCTAGTGCTTCGTGAAGAGATTGGAAAGAAAAATACTACTGTCATTCTGTTTAATATATAGGAGCTAGGTGAAAATTAGTGCTCTGTGACGGATTTCTCTCCTGAAAAGTGCTCCATGACTCAAAAGGTTTGGGAACCTCTGCTTTAGCTGTTTTGCTTTGTTTTAATCAGCAGGGTTTGGAGTTCCAAGTGACCACTATGTGGTGCTGTGAATGCAGTTACTAAGTGTCAGCAGCTTGTTTTCCCCCAACGTGGAGCCGTCTAAGCTGCTGGGCATCACCTGTTAGCTGGAGGCAAGGTAGAAGCGATTTCATGTGTTCAGCCCTGAACTTTGATCAAGGTTGGGCTCAAAGAAGTGCTGCCGAAGCGGCGCTACTGCCAGGAGTAGAAATGCCAGTACAGACAACTGCGAGAAAAGAGGATTTTTTGAAGGTAACATGGTTGCACAGACCTGTAACTCTTGTTCATCACATGGTCACCTGTGCAGCCACACACGTGGGACTGCATAGGCACCACAACAATGAATTTTGGCTTCATTCTCAGGGGAACATAGCTTTTTAAAAAGCATTGCTCCTAGGCAGTCAGGGATGGGGCAGTGACTTCGCATCGAGGTAAAGGTAAAAATACCACAAGCCCTACTAGTTTTTATTTGAAAGTGGTTCTCCTTGGATTATTGCAGTGAACAAGCATTACTTGGACCTGCTTGGTCTACACACGGCAGCACAACGTGTTATGATGAGGTGGTAGAACGGACTGTATCAGGCAATGGATGAGAGGCGACATTTTTCAAAGTTCCCCTCCATGAATAAGTGAAAAGCCCGCACACCAATACCAAAACCTTTAATGGCATAAAAAAGCCTGCATACCATACAAAGGGGGTAGGCTAGAACCTTTTCCCCTATGGGCGCTAATTTCTTATTTGCATGAAGTTTTTGCGGGAAGGGGAATCAAAACCATAACTATTTTTACCTGGTATCTGAAGTGTTATAGCCCGTTCTACCACCTCATTCTGCTATGGATGTTGTGGTGCAAAATGTTCATGTCTCTTAGTTTTTTTAAGTACATTGAGATGAATGCATGAATCTGCCTGAAATAGCCCCATAGCGGTGGATCCTACCACTGCTTTGAATTTTGGATTCTATTATTACTAACATTTGTTTATGAAACCGTTTTCTATTTGAAAGAATAAAATTGCATACACAAATGCAAAAGTGAAATATCCTAGCACTGCAGCCATCTCCCCCTTCCTCGAAGTTCTACCTTAACCTCACAACTTTAAGTTGCCACATTTCAGAATCCCAGTCAGTGGAAAAAAAACATATTGTCCTTTAGAACAACTGTGCTCAAGCAGATTTTGGTAATTACCATCTTAGAACCCAATTGTACAACAAAAGCTTCCTGACATAGTGAATTAAGGTCATGAGAGTGATGCTAGTACTGTTCAACTCCAGCCCTGCTTTCCCCTCAGCAGCTGGGAACTCAGCACCAGAGTCACCTAGGTCTTCTATTTTACCTTATTGTACTAGTTCATAAAAGATGCCATTGCCCAGGACAAGGAAATACCCACTTGGCACAGACCAGTGTAAGGGTGCCTTTGGCTTGACTGGACAGATGGAGTCATTGTATCTTATTTGACTCAAGGTCCAAGCTGTATTGGGCCCTTCCTGACCTGGGACGCATTATACTTGAAGGACTGTCTCCTTCCATATGTCCCTGTGTGCCAATGATGGCAGCCTTCTGTTGGCTAATCCACCACTTAGGGTGGCCTGTCTGGCATCGACCAGAGCCTGGGCCTTTTCCATCATGGCTCCAGCTCTGCAGAATGAAGAGGTGAGGGGTGGCCCTCCTTGGAGATATTCAGGTGGTGTGGCAACGCCTGCCTATTTGCCAAGGCTTTTGAGGGGGTCTGAATGGCAGGCATCTTTTAAGGGGGAGAGGGGGGAGAATGGTTTGCTATTTTATTTTTAACCAAATGTTTTTAATGATTATGATGAGCCACCTTGAACCACAAGGAAGGGTGGGATATAAATGGTTTGATAAATAATTTAATAAAAAAAAAACTGAGTCAAGCATCACTCGAAGTCCATCAAGGCGCTCACCACTAGCTTTTATCCCAGTGGAAAGGTATGGGGACAGGAATGCACCACAGGCAGAATTCCTGATGAAGAGAAGGTTCCTGGCAACGGCTAGACCGGAGTGAAAAATGCAAGCACTGTTTCCAGACATAAGCTTTATGTTACTTTTACACTACACCAGCATGGCATAGTGGTTAGGAGCAATGGACTCTAATCTGGAAAACCGGGTTTGATTCCCCACTCCTCCACATAAGTGGCAGACTCTAATCTGGTGAACTGGGTTGGTTTCCCCACTCCTCCACATGAAGCCTGTTGGGTGGACTAGTCACAGTTCTCAGAGCTCTCTCAGTCCCACCTACTTCACAAGGTACCGGTTGTGGGGAGAGGAAGGGAAGGAGATTTTAAGATGCCTTGAGACTCCTTAAAGGTAGAGAAAAGTGGGGTATAAAAACCAACTCTTCTTCATTCTTCCTTTGCCTCAATTTTTGCTTGATTAGTGTTCTTTTTCAGGAGGCATATTTGTGCAAACAAATGTGCAGACTGGCCTCCTTGTATCACACTTCAGGGGAGGAGGGCCCATGCTTCTCTCCATGCACAACCTGCCACTGTAGGTCACTGGGTTTTAGGCAGCACATTCATCCAGATCCCATGTTGTCATGGTATCTGGGGAAGCAACTGAGCCTTAAAAAGCATGTGCTGGTTGAGTATTGGCTTCATCGGAACAAGGACACCAGAGATCTGGTAGGGGGACTTGAGTGTCCAATTGTATCCAGAAATGGAAATATAATGAAGTAGGACAATGTTTCTCAAACAGTCTGACAGGGAACCTTGGAGTCTGTCAGTTAAAAGTGTTGGTAATAGCAGACGAGCAGTCTGTAAAGAGCTTGTCCACCATTACTTTTTCCTCCACTCCAAGAATTGTTGAAGAAAGAGCATATTCACATTTGATTTTTTTCCTTTTGCATTTGTGTGCAATTAACACTGTCAGATGTCACACTGCTCACACAAAGACACCAGCCTTTGTGTGAGCAGTGTGACATCTGACAAAAGTGCTAATTGAAAACAATATATAACAGCTGTGCATACTGAATAGTTTCATGGAAGTAACTACAACTTAAAGTTGCTTAAATCCCATTATGGTCAACAGCATCTAAGTAGCATAACAGTACCGGAGGCACCGGTTTCGGATCCTAGTCTGAAATTCTGATCATTACATGACACTGGCTTTTGTGCTGTTGAGTAGTAATGAGTAGTCAGGCCTAGATGAGTCCAGCAGGTTGTGTAGTAACAAGTCTCCCAGTGGCTGCTGGAGGGCCTGGTCCCAATGAGTCCTCCCCTCAAAGGACAAAGCAGCCCTGAAAGTGCTCTCCCCCTCTATCCATTCATCTTAATCATGGACAACCAGCTCCACTGTGTACATGCTGGGTTCTGACTGCATGTAAAGGTGCAGAAGGCTGAGTTCTGGGTCAGATTCCTGTCCAAGAGATGCAAGAGGGCCCAAGCTGGAGCCTCAAGGAATTTATAAGAGCGGTGGTTAAGAGCAGTGGTTTGGAGCGGGACTCTGATCTGGAGAACCGGGTTCGATTCCCCACTCCTCCACATGAGCAGCAGAGGCTTGTCTGGTGAACCGGGTTGGTTTCCCCACTCCTATGCATGAAGCCAGCTGGGTGACCTTGGGCTAGTCACAGCTCTCTTAGAGTTTTCTCAGCTCCACCTACCTCACAGGGTACCTGTTGTGGGGAAGGGGAGGTGATTGTAAGATAGTTTGATTCTTCCTTACGTAGTAGAGAAAGTCAGCATATGAAAACCAACTCCTCTTCTTCTAGACTGTGATCCGCTCTGCTTCTTCATCTTGGACCAACTGCATAGACCCCCCCCCCCAGTCTTGACCCTTGTCCACTTTAAGCAAGAGGGAATATTTACTAGCCAACATTTTTATTTGTTTCGTAAACAAGTAAAATTTTATATTAATTGAAAACAGACCAATTTTTTTAAAAAACACACACACATAAACACGTACACAAACACAATCCAGATCACAATGTTAGAGTGTATTAACATGTAGAGAAGTGCAACCTTCCCTCCCCAAGTAATCTTGCTGTGACAGCCTATTTCATAGAGATTAAAATCTGGTCTAGTTTAGACTGTGACATACAGATCACAGTCGTACACTAGAAAAAATATCGAGAAGTTTTAGAAAGCTGGAAATTTTAAAAAGCTTTTATACAAACAGGAAACGGGGAGGCAAGGGCCAGCAAAAATTCAATGGAAACATACTTTCACTCCAATATCAAAAAAAGCAGAATTCTTGGTGAACACATACAATTCTATAAAACTACCAACCATTGGTGTTAGGTTCTTTTTTTCCTCCATTTTTAAAGTAGCTTTAAAAAGGATAAAAAGTGCACATACACCCTTATAAGGCACAAACAGATCTTCTGAACAGAATTTTTTTTGTAAAAAAGCAATAACAAGTACTAACAAATTACTAAGTAGCCTCCACTACCTATAAATTGTCTGTCAGAGTTTGAAAATTCCTTGTGAGATCAGAGTAAGTAGAGCTGCATATTCACTAATGCTTCTCTCCCAAACCACGTTGACTTTTACCCTAGCCAAAAAAAGCCCTCTGAATCCTTCTTAGATGCTGCTCCTCTCCTGGGAAATCATTTCCAACAGAAAGAATTACACGCTCTATGTTCTGCTTTGAATCCAAGCCCATTGTGTTTGATACCGTTTTAGGCCTATAATTTTTTAAAATCACGTCAACCCAATTGTAATGGCAGCTACTAAAACAAGCATACAGTTCTGAGTTTGTTGAAGAAACTAGTTCTAGACCAGGAAGTGCAGGAAGAATGCCCAGTTAAATTTTGAAAGGACAGAACCAAATCAGCAGCGCTGAAAAGGAGAAATCAACATGGCATGTCCACTCCAAAGTAAAGCAAAGTGATAGCAGCAGAATGGAGGTAGTAATCAACACCCGGGGCGGGGAAACACGCCACTTATTAAACCACCATGCTGGTACAGCTCAGCAAAAAATGTAAACCTGTTCACTTCTTTCTGTCAAGCTTCTCCATCCACTTTTCCAGCTATGACCTTTCTTGAGACTAACCAGTGTCAGCTGTTGCAAAGAGATTCCATTCAAATTCACTATGATTTATAGTCATCTTTTGGCCTTCAGGCATGCTAGGTATGCAGGCTGGAATTAGGATATTAGGGAAATATTCATGTTAAGGTCTGTAACACCAGGGGCTCTAATCCCATACTGTTAGAAACCATCTGACACATGCTGAGCAATGGGGCCTCAGACCACACTATCCATCAAATAGCTGCTTCCATGGCCAATAGTTCATGGTCAATGTATTCTATGTTGCTGGTTTGGCCTAGAAAGTTTCATAGTTGGGTAAAAATCTTTGGTTCATACAGTCAGAGTTGTAAAGTGCTAGCTACTGCTATTGTGAAAGCATGGTGTTCTGAAATCCAGGCCTCGGGTCAGCTTTCGTGCAACAATCCTCTCTCTGCGAGGCGCTCTCCCGCTTTTCAGCAGAAATGATGCAAGCTGACTGACCAAGAAGGTCATAGAGCAGTCAAATCCAATCCACCATTACCTCTCGATTCTTTCTACCAACACCTCAGCTTGCACACGGACCGCGTCCACAAGAGCAGGCCGCAGAAGCTTATTGTGGAGCTGAAGGAAGATAAAGCCAGGGGGCGGGGGGGAATACCATGGTCGATGGAAAATGGCTCGAAGCTTTGAAGACGTACTACATTACAATACTGCCTGATGAACCCCCTTTCTACAATATACAACGGTAGTATCATCTTTACTTATTAAAAGAATTGTCCTTCACAAAGTAATCTCAGGTGGGTCCTGAAACCGGTTTTGCACTGAGGTTAAGACTGAAGATGAAGCTTTTCTGGAGCTGTCTGCTGAAGGAGCCAGCATTCATCTTCCTACAAGACAGATGCATCCAACGAAGGCAACCAACTGTCTACACTGGCCAACTTTGCAGTGAAGTTAACCACACTCTCCTCTACTTTTCTGCACTGCAATGAGGGCATTTGTAAGAACTGTTAACTTACAGGTGTGCATCATGCCGCAATACCTCCTGAAAGCTGAAAAGTAAAAGGCTTTTCTTCTTGCCCCAGGATGTTAACTAAAACTAAAAAAACTTGGAAGAAGAATTTTTTTTGTCTTTGTCAACGCCACTGAACTACCTTTCCTTACAGAAAGCGGAACTGTAACCAATCACAATTTTAGGCCACGCTGGCGTCTGACAGACTTCCAGTGCAGCTTGTGAACAAAACAAGTATTCTGGGACAGCCATTCGTTCAGGAATTGAAGGTTAAAAAAAAATCAAAACCTGCACTGTGAGCAAGAACAATGCTATGTTGTCTATTAGGCATAACTTCTCTGGCTACATTAGTCAGATGCCCACAGGAAACCTAAGACACACTTTTTATCTCAACATGCCATAGTTACCAAACTGAAATAGTTTCCTTGAAGTCCTGCAGAGCAACAGGAGCGCCCTTGGGCTACTAAGAGAGCCCCATAATATACCTTTGATGGACAAAGTCAGCACTGATTTTCATCTACTTTATAAATCCTCATAGGATGTCATTAAAAGAGGGACCCCTGCTACCTTGCTGACAGAGGAGGCACACTGGCTCAAAATATAGTTGCTATGTCAGAACTCTAAGAAAAGCCCATAAAGCCCGGGTGGTCAGGGCTATGGTTGGGTCCCAAGACTGCACAAGACACTGGTTTCCCATCAGGGCAATGTGGAAAAGGTTATGGTTCTTGTAGGAACCTCTGAGCTGCTGCTTCAGTACCGTGGATCATAGTCTAAGGCCATAAACCAGCTTAAACCCACGGATTTCAGCTTTCGACGGCATCTGTTTCGCAGTGGAATGGCAACGCTGTTATCAAGGCCGGAACAGCTGTCGTACTTTAATCTGAAGTTATTAGCTTTTTTCCCCGGTAGGCTGTTGCTGAGTAGAAAGGGACAGGTTGTCTAGCACAAGGGATTAGTGAAAGAATGGCCACAGACCCGTGCGCCGCCGTATGATTCTACCACAACACGCCTGATTAAGAAGAGACATTCAGAGACTGGGGAAATGCTTCTTCTTTTTTGTCGGCACAGCATCCCTTCCCTAAGCTGTGGTGCATATTTCACATCCTACTGAGGACGCAGCAGTTCAGAGCTGGCTACCATCTCCACCAAAATTAATTTACCTTTCAAGGCCAGCATCTAACAATAGCTTGCAAATTTGTTTTTGTTTTTTTACAGCAAACAATGCCAAGTTTTGTTTTGTTTTTAAAAAAGGACTTTTCCATTCCAACAAGATGCATCTATTCTGGAGTGAAAGACAACTTCCTGGAGAGGAAGAAATGAGAGATCCCAGTGCTGCATACTTTGCTGACGAAACCCTCGGGGAGGAATGGAGGAAAACATCAATCACCTGTTGCTAACAAAGTACAAATAAGGAGGCTGTGGAAGCTTGAATTCTCTATCATCCTCCCTCTTGGCAGTCTTGTCACCCTCCATATGTCGCAGCACACAGATGCTCAGGCACGACAAGTCAGACCCACCCTGGTATACTCTGATGTTACATTGAGAGTTCCTCCTCTGCATGTGGAGGCCAGCCTATTCCCCATAAATCAAACTCTCTCCATCACAAGATGTGCCGAGCAGCTGTTCAGCATAACAGCTGGAAGTTTAATCTTGGTTTTTTTTTCCTACTCAGAGATTTTTGCCTTTCTCTAAGACAAGACTGATGACACCCTCTGTAGACCTTTTCTAGCCTCCATTTTACTGTCATCACTGGCCGCGCAGTTTTGGTTTTGCAGTTGCCCCCTAGAAGACGGGGGGGCACTGACCATGAATGAGTGGACCATGTTAGGAGTGGACCACATTAGGAAATGAAAAATCAATGCAACAACATTTATTCGCTTCTTTTCTTCCTTGCGTGGTTTCAAAGTGCAGTCTCAGCTAGCCGCCTGGAGGGATTAGCAAATTGGACCCTGAACTACTTATTCCTCACACTCCCGCTGGTGATCCAAGAATGGAAAACAATGCCTTGAAATAAGCAAGCTCCATCCAGCATTCCAACTTCTCCCTACTCTGTTGGGGGGGGGGGGGGAAAGGACATATTGCTCCCTGACCTTTGCAGAAAGCATTTGATGAAGACAACAATCTCAACGTCCTCCTCCCCACAAACTCATACTTGAAAGTGCCTAGAGAACTACCCAATTTCCTAACAGGCTTCTTGATTACAGCAGAAGGAAAAGGTGCCCAGAATTTAAAACCTGATCAAAGAACTTATTTCTTCCAATACCTTTCATGAAGTGGGATAATCATGTATTTTAATAAGAACAACGGCACAAGACAACCCTCATTTCCTGTTGGAATCAATATAGCACGGGTATTCACAGCTTGCTGTTCTAACCCACAAGAGTAGCATCTTTGTCAAGCTCTTCCCATTCTGCAGCTGTACCTTCCAAGTCTCTACAAGTACCAGAGTGTTTCCCAGTTCACTTAATTATCCCTGATTTGTTCCTACTGGTCGAAACATGGAAATATAGACAAAAGAGCCACTCAGTAATCACTGACCAGCACAATAACCCATAAGCAGGGACAGCAAGGTGTGGCGATTGCTAGCAACATTCTTTCTCGTGCCCCTCCCCATTCACATCCCAAGGGGTGGGGGTGAGGTTAAGGGCGGTAGATTTTAATGATGTCTTTGATGACCCGTCGGCAGATGGGGCAACAGGCGTTGATCTGCTTCTTCAGTTTAAGACCACAGGTGTTGCAGAGGCACATGTGTCCACACGTGTAGATCACCACGTCCACCTCGTTGTCAAAGCAAACGGTGCACTCCCCGTTCTTACTGCTCGCGGGCTCCGGAGGTGGGAACACAGGAGACACTGGAGGGCTCAGAGGAGAACTTGGAGCAGTCACTGCAAGGAACAGAGAAGACAGAAGCCCTGGTCAGAACGGTTTCGTTTGCATATGCCTCACTCATCTCAGGCTGGGGGAAAAAGACAGTCGCCACTTCTAGAGAGCTAAAGCTGCTTTGAAATAGGGATTGATGCCCATAGTGTACAAACTCACCCCCCGCCCCAGCTTGCTTCCAGCAAACGGGTTTTTGTAATGTGACAAAACCTTGGGAAAATGTTTGACTGGAGGTGACAGTAGGAAAAAAGAAATTAGGGCTGCACAACTTTAGCTGATTAACTGCTTAAGAACATTTTGATTGCCTAAAACTGACTAATTATATCAAGCAGTAGATTTTATTTTTAATACTAACATATATTTACGTAGATTTATATGCCACCTCCCGAGGAAAGCTGTTCAAGGCATCTCACGACATAACAAATAAAAACCATTCAGGACTACAATACCGCTACTTACAAAACCCTACAGGAGGTGAGTGCCATCTCAGAAGAGGCACTGATTGAGAGAGAAGGGGGAAGGCCTTTGCTAAAAGCAGGCCTAATGAAACTCATGAGCTCTATCCAAAAGTGAAGGAGTACGCTTTTCCTTTAGAGCCACTTCCCCCCCCCCCACACACACACACAAAATAATTTCTGTAGATATAAACAAATAAATAAAGCTTGTATGATTAATCAACTTTTTAATACCAGGCAGCACCCCTAAAAGCAATGGGCCAGAAACAACCACGTTTTCTGCTGGTGAAAAAGGAGGGAAGGGGCACCCTTTGACCACTAATAAGGGTATGCAGGGGATTATGGGACCAATATGAACAAAAGCCTTGCAGGATCACAACTGTAGTAAGGAACGGAATCAGATGAGACTGGGTGAAAATGCCAGGTGGATCCAACCCAATGCATATGGGCACCATGAGTAGTGCCACCCTCTTTCAATGCTTTTAAAAACTATTGTGTCCAGCCATGCCATTTTAAGTACACCGGTAAACATACACCCGATTTTTATGGAGCCAGACTGTGCTTTGTGATAATCATATTGCGACCCATGGAAATGGCCTTTGTGTACTTATTCACCCCAATGACAACTGTAACATGAACAAATTGCCCTATTATTCTGCCACAATAGAGAGCAGTCATGCCAATTCCAGCCTCCTCTGGTACAGGACAGTGAATGCATGTGGGAATTCTCCCCTGCCAGGCGTCAGAATGTCACGGTAGCCAGAACTACGGCCACTCATACAGAATGTCTGTAATGGCTATGTGCGCACGTGTTCTGACTCTGACCCTCTATGGTGACTCGAACTAATCTCCCTTGCACAGGTGATGGGAGAACGTACAGCAGGCAGTGTGCTTTTCTTAAATCAATGCTGGCATAAGAGAACAGAAATCCCCTTGCCACAGCCCACTGTTATAGTAAGTCCCTGCCTCCTTCCTAAACTTTTGCATTGATCTTTGATGGAAAAACTCCTACAACAGCTACCAGGATGCTGTAACACTTTAACGAGAGCCAGCGTGGTGTAGTGGTTAAAAGCAATGGTTTGGAGCGGTGGACTCTGATCTGGAGAACCGGGTTTGATTCCCCACTCTTCCACATGAGCGGCGGAGGCTAATCTGGTGAACCGGGTTTGTTTCCCCGCTCCTACACATGAAGCCAGCTGGGTGGCCTTGGGCTAGTCACAGATCTCACAGGGTTTCTGTTGTGGGGAGGGGAAGGGAAGATGATTGTAAGCCGGTTTGATTCTTCCTTAAGTGGTAGAGAAAGTCAGCATGTAAAAACCAACTCTTCTTCTTCTTAATTCTACCTCCCAAGACAAAGGCACCAGCATAAGCCCTTCACTGGGACATGAGATGAGATGACTGCGTGAGCATCATCAGGGGAAACTTATGTGTGCTGGAGGATCTGGCCCTTCACTAATGCATTTGTAGTCCTCACTCACACTCATTCAGCCCCCTTTTTAAGGATCAGGATCTGTTCATGAAACCACTGAACTCTCAAAGTCTATGAGTAATACGGACTATTTATAAAAGGGATAGCTGTAAAGTGGCTCTTGGAAGTAATGGTGCAACCCTTTGCTGCCTCCTTCCTCCCCCAGAATGAGTTACCATGCAACGATTTCAATGGACCAGGGTGAGGTGAGGTCTGGCAGACTGGAGTTTCTACCCTTGCCTCTCCCTCTCCCCCCCTCTATATAAAACGATACACTGTTAAAACCATTTTTTACTGCTCTGTGCTTCAGTTTCCTCTTCTGGACACGAGAAAGGATTTATAATCATCTCCTTTATGACCCTCTGGATTACGAGCTAAGGGCATTACAGGGAACACTGGACAGGAGCCTTAGGAAATGTAGGCCGGCCTCTCACTGCAGAAGAGTGATGTTGTCTCTGCAAAGGTTGTGCAAATAGCAACGTCTACTTTTAGACAAGGCAAGCCTCAACCTGTGAGATCTGGTGTACGTATTAGCACAGTTCACTGTAAGTATTCCAGTGGCAATGGGTCAGTCAAGGTGCCTTACCTAGGGACGACTCAGAAGCTGAGGAGGACCTGTTCACGCTGAACGCCATGTCGGAATCACTGTCGTACTGAGAGCCTCCAGGGGATCCTGAGGGAGAGACAGTCGCAGGGCTGGACTGCCCAGTGCCTGAAAAAGCAATACAGGTTCAGTCAGCTTTAGGGGGTGAGGAAGAAATCTGACAGGCTTAAGTGTTGAATTTTAAGTTAAGTTACATAATTAAGCTACATGATTCATTCAATCTCTTCAGAAGTCTTTCCCAGAAGATTTTGAGTTTCCCCAGAAGATTTTGAGTTTCCAAGTCTATACTGCTATTGTTGTGCTTTTTTGGGGGCGGGGGGTACTGTCAAGTTGCAGCTGACGTATGGTTCATGCAAGTGCTAACCAGGACTGACCCTGCTTAGCTTCTGAGATCTGACCAGATTGGTCTAGCCAGGGCTAAAGAAAGCAAGCTTGCTTTCAGTCTAGTTATATTTGAGTATACTACTACATTGTTGTGGCCAGGCACATTCCGTTCCTACCTCATCCGGGGGTCACAATCTGACCGGTAGTATTCAAATGAGGAGACCCTTGCTTTGTTAAATCAGGCTTGGAGTTTAGTCAACACTGTCATACAGGGAGGGGCTCACTGCCTAACTCTTCTGAATGGACATCTCGCACTATGTTCCGTGAAGCTAAACAGACCATCCTGTTCAGAGTCTATTTATCTCTAAATACAGATGTTGGGGGACAAAGAACAGGGCAGGACTATTTTTGATAGCTCTTGGAAACAGATGGTTGGTTTGGTAGATCGTGAGCTAATCCTAATCTGTGAAGGGCTTTTAATATTTTACCTGCATCATTTTGCTTTATTCAAATTATTTTTGAGTTGCACTTACCTAATATTTTGAGCTGATTGATTACACCGTGGATTGTGAAAAATATCCACAGAGACTGTGAGGTGTCCACGAACATCAGCATACCACGGTTTATCCCATTTATTCCATGGTGCACTTCTCCGTTTGGCAAAACTACAAAGTTGAGGACATCGCCGTTGCTGAGGACTGGGAATCCTCGATAAACCACCCAGTACTCCTTGCGGTCCAGAAGAAAATCCGGATCTGCCGGGAGCTCATTTGTCCGTAATGTACCTGGATCACAAGAGGTGATGCCAAATGTCAGGGCCCCGTAATACGGCAGCCCAAGGTGTCCCACTTCCACGAAGAGGTTCTCGCCAATGTGCAAAGGTCGGTCAGAAAAAACCAAAGTTCTATTGCTCTCTTGCCAATTGGTGCAGGCAGCCATCCGGTCCTGAGAAAAGTTAACGTCAGGCCCCCGGGTTGGGTGGAAACGCAAATCGGTATCCAGAAAGGCAGGCACCACCTGGGCGAGCTGCCGTCTGCTCGGGCAGCAGGGAATGGTGTGGTTGTCAGTCGACAACCCAGGCACGCGGCTCAAATTCAGATTGGCGATTTTGGCCACCACTTGGTTGTTCTCTAGTTCGTTGTTGTTGAAGTTGGCTGAATCATGGCTGCTCTGTGGAAGGCAAGTGCTGAGGCGTGCATTGCTGAGGCGTGCAGAAGTCACGGTCTCCGCAAACATGCTATCTGTGAGGCAAGGACAAAGAAGAGCAGTATTAGGGGCAGGTTGGAAATGGTGGTCCATCCAGGCTAGCAAAGTTGGTTTTTTCCTACCACTCCTTCACCACGCCTGAATATTAAATCTAATATTTTACTGGTCTTTTTTATTTTTCCACTTCTTTTAAAATTAGCAATGTCAAGTAAGAGAAATGTACATGGAAGTACAGAATTACAAAGCCATGGGAAATCTATCTATTAAACAAGATCTAGAGAGAACATTAGCTTCTATGTATTCTTGTCCGAAAGCCACATAAAGCAAATTTGCTATAAAATGAGTCCAGCGTCTAGAAACCACAACCACACTTGATGTTATATGCAGGAGCCCCCTTTCTTTGCGTCCCGTCTTCTGTGCACACAGGAAGGGAGCTGCATAAACAGAAACCTGTATCTGACCACTGATCTGTCTCACTGAATCAGGGTGGGTAGATTTTGCGTACTACCTATTACGAAGAAAATATGTCCCTTCCCACATCCCATCTCCCTCCTTCCGTAGCCCTGGTCAGTTTAACTCATGTAAGAGAAACTGGATAGAGAATGCATTTAATCACTTCACATACCCCCATTAATAATAAACTGAGCATTAGTGATATTAAAATAGCAGTTGTGACCTCTGAAAAATGTTTCAAAGCACACTCGACTCTTTGTTATTGACAGGCCATGTGAGCAAGCCACAAACCCTCTCCCAGAACTATGTCCCATCTGATAGCATCAGATGTCAAAAAACCTGACACTTCTAGCCCAAGAGCATAAAAACTAGCGGCAGATGGCACTGCTTCTAAATTGCTCCTCTGTATTCTTGCAGGGAATTACTAACAAGAGGGATGGATGATTGCATCCAATATCTCAAATTAGCACATTTGTCGAAGGCTTTCACGGTCAGAGTTCATTGGTTCTTGTGGGTTATCCGGGCTGTGCAACCGTGGTCTTGGTATTTTCTTTCCTGACGTTTTGCCCGCAGCTGTGGCAGGCATCTTCAGAGGAGTAACACTGAAGGACAGTGTCTCTCAGTGTCAAGTGTGTAGGAAGAGTAATATATGGTCAGAAGGGGGTTGGGTTTGCAGGACAATGACTCAGCTTTGCAGGACAATGACTCAGCTCAAACCCAACCCCTTTCTGACTATATATTACTCTTCCTACACACTTGACACTAAGAGACACTGTCCTTCAGTGTTACTCCTCTGAAGATGCCTGCCACAGCTGCGGGCGAAATGTCAGGAAAGAAAATACCAAGACCACGGTTACACAGCCCGGATAACCTACAAGAACCAATAGCACATTTGGTTTATCAAATTGTTTTTTTCCCTACAAGATATTTTCTCCAAAGAAATTCTGAACAATGACAATAGAAAACAAGCAAGCAATAGCACAGCTTACACTGTTGCTCAACCCCACAAGCTTTCTCAGCACAGAAAAGTCTGGGAACTGACTTTGTTTAAACAAATGGGTCACTGGGATTTGTTTAAATGTTGCTTCCAAAACAGGACATCTGATGATGAGCAGAACTGCTATACAAGATAGGCAGGGAAAGTTACTAACTCTTAGGTACTACATGTAGAATGGCAATAATGTGTGAAGGCATTTACTGGTAAATTCCTTGGGAGCAGGAGTTTGGTTTTTCTTCATATATAGTAAAGCACTATTTGCCTAGTAATAATATTTGGTGTGATTCAGAACGAAGATGTTTTAATGATCTTTCCATCTGCTGTTCCCACTAGTGAGCTAGCAGTTTTAATAAATCACACCTCATGGAAATGGTGCCCCTCAGTTTGCCCAGGAGAGTAATGCAGGATCTGATAGGCCAAATAAGTGCTCATCATTTGCCTTTTTATACAAATTGAGTCCCACACTCCCCAAAATCACCTGAAGCAATTCAGGAGGAACAACGAATGGTTGTTCAAAAGATCTCCTTTTGTGAAAAACTCTGGAGAGTTGCCAAGGACTTTGGGTATGATGGGAGACCTCAAGCTCCCACACTCCCTTTCCCCTTCCTCCCAGTATACAGCTCAGAGACTGAAGACTTCCACATTCCCAGCAAATTAGAGTTGGCTGTGATACCTGAATCCCATAAAGTGAAGAAGAAGAAGAGTTGGCTTTTATATGCCGACTTTCTCTACCACTTAAGGAAAAATCAAACCGGCTTACAATCACCTTCCCTTTCCCTCCCCACAACAGGCACCCTGTGAGGTAGGTGGGGCTGAGAGAGCTCTAAGAGAGCTGTGACTAGCCTAAAGTCACCCAGCTGGGTTCATGTGCAGGAGTGGGGAAACCAGCCCGGTTCACCAGATTAGCTTCTCTGCTGCTCATTTGGAGGAGTGGGGAATCAAACCCGGTTCTCCAGATTAGAGTCCACCTCTCCAAACCACCGTTCTTAACCACTACACAACGCTGGCTCTCTTGCCTACACATCGGGATTCCAAACTACCATTAAAACTGTAACTTGGAATCATGGCTTGCCAGTAAGAGACATTTCAGTTATACAACACCTGCTTTGCATGTAGAAAGCCCCGGGTTCTCCAGTTTAAAACAATTATTTCAAATAAAGGTGTTGGGAAAGACTTTCCTTCACCTAAGACTGTGGAGAGTCACTGACAGTCGGTGTACCAAGGAAGAGAGATTAATGGTCTTCGGGGGGGGGGGGGCTTAGTTTTTAATTCATAGTATAATTTAGCTCATGGACTGTTTTGTCATCTAGACTTGTGTGAGCAAGTTTCCATACTGCAAGACCCATGGTTTGTGGTGATAGTTTACATCTGGCCACACAAGATATTAAAATAACTTGTAAGGTATATTTCTGGATGTGTTTATGACCACTGAGGAAGGCCTAATAGGCCGAAACACATTTGGTCTTCTATTGGTCATTTATAGTGAGTATATCATCAACTGTGCTTGATATTTTTGTAACAGTTTATACTGGTGGTATTTATATGTAGCCTGCATTCTAGGCCCAGTGTTTTTAACAAACTTATTGTGTACACTATATAATAAATATAATTATTTTGATATCAATTTCATAGTTTCCAGCTCAACTTTTGAGGCTTCCTGACTCAATATAAGGCAGCTTCAAACATGCGTACATACTACAGTTTGTGGTTTCATCTGATTCACAACTAACTGGTTGGGTGTTGTGTACCAGAACATCTTCGATCCGAGTCACACGTAAGGGAAGGAAAGAGGTGGAGAACGTGAACTCGAGGATTTCTGTAATGACACACCATGATTGTCATTGTATCTGAACAGAGCTTATGTAACAGACCAGGACTCAGCAAGGCATCACATCTTCTGCAAAGTGCAGGGTAAAAAATTTTCAGCCCTTTCTCTTTTCCAGGTACTTTGCACAAGGGTCACAGCTAACAGTATGCTGGCTGCCTATTCAATCTTCAGCCCAAAAAAGTGCCACATGAAAGCAAAGCAAAGGCGGAAAAAGCAACAAGCTGCTTTCTTCTCAGCATCTACCAGTTATCTTTAACAAAAATCTAATTTTATGCACGCTAATGTAAAAACATGCCCCCTGCAAAGTTGTCTGAACGAAGTCCCGTTAATGTATTCACTATATCCTGCTACAGAGCATCACTTAACATTCTCACTGAAGCGCAATTGCCTTTTGCAATCAGGCCCACAGGAGTGCCAGAACAGATATACGTAATACATTAATGCCAAAAAAATAAAGCAAGAAAAGACGGGTGGTTATGGTGGCTTTACGCAGATAACTTCACAATAACCCAAGGGAATGTGTTTGGTGCATGTTCTGAGAACAGTTGAGGCAGCAAGCTACATCACAGGCAGTGCCCAAACTCCCTAAGTGCTTTCTAAACTCATACTAATGGGCTTGTCTGTAAGGGCAAGAATAAGTCATTGAGCTGTACTTCTAGGTAGGAGGCTGAAGCAAAGTCATCACCCCAGCCCTGCAGGACAAGGCGATAAAATCAAGAGCAGCAAGTCTCTTGTCCAAGCAGGAGAACTTTAAAGAAGAGGAACAACCCAATGCTTTGGAAAAGTTTCCAAGCTCTTGGAAAGAGAATTACAACACTCCTGTCCCCACTGGAGTCCTCTGATAAGCAGAGAAGCTGGTGTTTCTAGGTGGTGTGCTTTCTGAAAAAACCCTGATAGGGCAGGAATGCAACGTGAGAGGCTCTAAGTGGTCCTTCTGGGAGATAATGAATCTAAAGCCTGAGCTTGGGAGGGAGAAAAAGAACACGTCTGGAGGATGAGTCACAGGAATGCTCTGGATCAGGGGACACACATACACAGCTGGCAAATGGTGGAGTCAATACATAAGTGAACAGAGGCCCAATTCCACTGGCTTGGTCCCCTCCGTCACGGGCTTAAACAGGTCCAGAAATGAAATTCACAGTAAGGTCACCGGTGCAATAACCCTGTTTGACTTAAGGGAATACATGCAACAGAAAACACTGTAGCACAACATGCTGCAGGCTGCTTCTGGAACCAGTCTTTATTTTATAAGTACTGATGTGTGCATTTTAAACATTTGTATTTTTAAAAATTCTGGCGACAACATACGTGTATATAGACTGTTAACTTGCACTAATAATATGGTTTAGCTGAAATCTAAACCAGTGGACTTCCTTGATGGTCTCCTACTCAAGCACTAATCAGGGCCAACCCTGCTTAGCATCCGAGATGTGACAACATCAGGCAAGCTTGGACCATCCAGGGCACAGAAGGGTGTAACGACTCTAGTTACTTTGAGACTTGCCTGTGCAATGAACTAGCCAGGAAGCTTTAATCAAGCTACTCACCTACCCTCTTCAATAGGGGAGATCTGCTGTGAGGATTAGAACAAGATAATGTATGCAGAGCGCTTTAAGCATCTGAAAGTGCAACACAAATGCTACATACATCAATCTATCTAATTCTCAACATGGTCAAATCTGCGGATATTTAAATCCAGAGACTGGAGCCAAGAATAGAAAAGACAAATCTTTCTACAAACCTAAAAAAATGCCAATTTGCAGAAAAACCAGAAATCTAATAAATAAATATATAAATAAAAATTGGGGATTAAAAAAGCCCAAAATAATAGAAGCAGCACCTGTAGCTTTGAAAAAGAAATGCCCTCAGCGGTTGTTGCTAGGCAACCACAACAGTATTGCCAGCAAGTTTTAGTTTCTATCAGTAAAAAGTAGGGGGAGGAGGGAGGGTCCTTTCCAGGCTGTTTTGGGCTTTGAGAGAAGACTCATTGGGACCAGACCAGGCAGCAACCACTTGGCAACTTGCTACTATGCAACTTGTATGACTGATCCAGGACTGGCTGCTTGCTAGTGTTCAACAGCAGCCACCTTACAAAAGCCAGTCTTGTGCAGTGGTTACAGTTTCAGACTGGGTTATGGGAGCCTCAGGTTCAAATCACCACGGTACCATGGAGGCTTAGAGGCTGATCTGGGTTCAGTCACATATTTGCAGCCTAACTTACTTTACAGGGTAGTTGTGAGGATTAAACGAAGGAGAGGAGAAAGATACACGCTCCTTTGAGTCACTGTTGTGAAGAAAGATAGGTATAAATGAAGAAAATAAATAATATATCTGAAGATTGGGGAGAGATAAAAGCTAAGTTGGTGGATGGAAGGAGAGCAGGGTAAAGGAGGCTATGGGGGCTGCTAGGAGGAGGGAAAGAGGAAATAGTGGGAAGGGGACTCTAGGGGAAAGTGAGGTGTCCCCACAAGTCCTTGTGGGTTCCCCACTGTGCTACTGGGCTGGGCCCAGCGGCCAGCACTACACAACTGAGCCATAGTTTTCCCTGGTAGAGGTTGCTAGGGGAGAAAAGGAGGGACAGCTGAAGACCGACTAATTCCCCAACACTTACAATAAAAATAAACTAAAATAATCCAATTACAGGGACAAGTTCAACCAAAAGGTAACAACAGGTAACAACAAAGCCAACAATACATTATTTTTTGTTTCATTATCACAAAGACCAAACATTCCATTTACTTTTACCCTCAGTATGTAATCTGACAAGGAATCACATATATATGGCTTAAAAAAAATATCCTACCAAGTATTTGCACTTCATGGGTGATTCCATAGACGTCTATCAGCGCCCAGAGAGGCCCGGAGACTTTGACGCCACAATGAAAAAGTGTTGGCTCCTCATCGTTAATGCTATAGAAAACTCTCCCATGGCGATCGACCCAGAAAGCCAGGATGTTATCCCTTTGTGCAAACCTCTCCGGCAGAGCTTTGGCCCAGTAGCCTGGCCGCGTTACCAGGTCTGGGCAAGCATATTTCGGTATATCATCTGCACTCATCTGGGATGGGTCGTGAGTGGTGAAGCCAAAGCGCAATGCCCCGCTCCACCCATGGTGCACAGACATCAGCTTGAGCCGCACTTTCTCATACAGGTGGATGGGCCGGTTGGTGAAAGTGATGCCGTTGCAGAAGCTGTTCCTCCGGGTGGCCTTGCGGGAATGGGCGTCCAGGCGTATGTTTTTTCCTTTGGCCTGGAAATGGAATCGTGGCGGCTCAGTAATCGTGAGGACAGACCGCCTCTCATGGCTACCGTTAGGCAGTGTGTAATAAGGCCTGTGGCATACCGAGCGAGTCTGTTGATTGGTATCTGCAAAAAAGAAAGAGAGGGTATCATTAGGAACTTCTCTCTTGCAGCATTTGTTCAAATTTAGAATGTGACACACCTTTACACCATCATACACTGAGATGTACAGAATCTGGACAAATTTAGTAGCAAAGTTCAGATAGTGCCTATTCTTATTATTCTAAAAGGCTTCTTCCAGCCCAGAAATACCACTTCTTGAAGGGGTGGGGGGTGAACAAAAGAACATAAGAAAGGCCGCGCTGGATCAGACCAAGTTCCATCAAGTCCAGCAGTCTGTTCATGCAGAGGCCAACCAGGTCCCTCTTGGAAGCCCCCAAACAAGACGACTGCAGCAGCACCATCCTGCCTGTGTTCCAAAGCACCTAATATAATAAGCATCTGATCCTGGAGAGAATAGGTATGCATCATGACTAGTATCCATTTTGACTAGTAGCCATTAATACCCCTCTCCTCCATGAACATGTCCACTCCCCTCTTAAAGCCTTCTAAGTTGGCAGCCATCACCCCATCCTGGGGCAGGGAATTCCACAATTTAAAGTTCCACAATCTTCTGGTGGAGTCACTTTAAAAGTAGATATGATGATGAACTTAGACATCACCTCAAGAGATAGAAACGTTCCCTATAAACAGTAAAAACAAAAGTCTTGTGGCTCCTCAATAACTAGCCCATGGTATGAGATTTTACAGGCCAGTGTCCACTTCACTAGATTTGCATACAGTGGTGTGTCCCTCAGCACTGCTTTCGGTAATATTTGGTCCCAAACTGCTGGGGCTTTTTTGGTTCCTGGGTCCTCTGGTTTTGCAGTAAAGAAGCCAATGTGCTGATCTGCTTCTAAGAACATAAGAAAGGCCTTGCTGGATCAGACCAAGGCCCATCAAGTCCAGCAGTCTGTTCACACAGTGGCCAACCAGGTGACACCTTTGGGGCAATGGCTGAGTTACTACAAATACCACTTCTTCACAAGGCAGGCAAAGTAGACAGTCTGGACTCTGCTTGGCTGAAGAATAGAGGACTGACAAAGGCTGGCAGCTGATGAGGGTGGGCTACTTGCTGCTTCCCTAGTTCCTTGCTTCCCAGGCACTGTCCTAGAAATGTGCCAGCAATGCAGAGGAAGCCATGCTTTTGGATCATCCGTGCCTACATTCAGCAGCGATGCAATGCCTGCAGGTGAACTACACTTCAAAGGCCAAAGCTTTACCTGCGTATCTCATCCTTCATTCCCATCATTTAACAAAAGGGAAATTGAGGCCAGAAGCCAGCAGCTTTTCTGAGTTGAACCAGCAGGCCAGTCTAAGCAACCCAAGCTTTATTGTATAGCCCTTATGAGTCACCTAATTCTGTGCTCCTATAGCTGAATCACACCTGACTGCCTACATGCCTCACAGCCATGATGCTGACTCTCAAGCGCAGATGCTTCAAACCTTGAGATGATGGTGGCGTATTGTCTGAAAATCCAAGGTGGGCAACCTGAATTCAGGACTTGTGTTTTAGCACAACTAGCATGCAGTTTCCCTTACTGGCTTTCAGTGTAAAGATACAGGCCAGTGCTGGACCACAAGATTTAAAAGGGGGGGAAGCTGAAAGAAGCACTGTTGGTTTTTTTACATCATTCTGAAGCAATATAACACACATCACGGGGGGGAAATTGGCTGCTCTGAAACTATTTTGGTAGGTTTAATCTATGACTTCCCCTTGTGGCAGGATCAGTGCAATAGGAAATATTCAGTAATTATTTTATTTTATTTCTTTTATTATACACAAACACACATGAACTTCAGTAAGACAAGTTTAATGCTTCTGTCCCTCATAAGCCATATAACAAAGACACAAAAACCCATAACCAAATGTAATTCTAGACGTTGGCCGTAAGAAGCAACCACATCCCAAAAGTTTCATATATGTGAGACACATGCTTACTTTCAGTTTGGCAAGAGCAAGGTATAAAAGGACAAGAAGAAGCTTATGAAAAACTGAAGTCAGCTAATATGGTTTAGTAGATGAAATTCTACAGTTAGATCTGAGACTCAGATCTCACCTCAGCTGTAAGCTCACTGAGTCAAGAGCTACACATTCGGAGCTACCACCAGAATGCAAATGGGGATCCGCACAATCAGATGCACTCCCACCCCGCGTCAAAAATAAGAGTTAGTTGAATTCAGCAGCCACTCTCCAAACTACTCAGAGTAACTACCAAATCAGAAAACCAGCTTTCCTGAGGTAAAAATTTCTCTGCCCCTTGACATTAGACCTACTGTCAATCTTAACTGATATTCTAGGCACTGCTCAGCACCCAAGAAGGCCTTTTTTGTTTGCATATAACTGGATCCCCAAAAATCCCCAGTAAGGAATTAATTCTCAGG
The DNA here is from genome assembly GCF_029931775.1 of Euleptes europaea. Lineage (NCBI taxonomy): Eukaryota > Metazoa > Chordata > Lepidosauria > Squamata > Sphaerodactylidae > Euleptes > Euleptes europaea. The sequence continues at coordinate 103,305,003 of NC_079312.1, read as the reverse complement.
TGCAGGTTCACAAACATTTCATAGGATGAACCTGCCTCTCTGGGCCTCTCTGTAAAGGGAGTCTGAATTTGCAATCCAGGACCGACATGCCTGGGAGTAAGTCAAAATAAACACAGTGGGGTTTATCTCAGAGTGAACATGCATAAGAGATGGTCACATGACAGCCAACTCTTTCTGCTTTGGTGTCACAGACATGTTTCACATCCCTTTGGGACGGCCCAACCAGTTTGGCCTGCTCTGGTGACTTGAACAGCAAAATGTTCTATAGAATTCAGTTGAAAAAGTTTTTAACATGGAGGTAAGCATTGCTGCCTGGCTAAGGCCATGACCTGGATAGCCCAGGCTAGCTAGCGTGATCTTGTCAGTTCTCAGAAGCAAAGCAGGGTTGACTCTGACTAGTATTTGGATGGCAGACCTCCAAAGAATACCAGTGTCGTGAAGAGGAAGCAGGCAATGGCAAACAACCTCTGAATGTCTCTTGCCTTGAAAACCCTATGGGGTTGCCATAAGTCAGCTAGGGGAGGGACTGTGGCTCAGTGGTAGAGCATCTGCTTGGCATGCAGAAGGTCCCACGTTCAATCCACAACATCTCCAGTTAAAGGGACTAGGCATGTGATGTGAAAGACCCCTGCCTGAGACCCTGGAGAGCCGCTGCCCGTCTGAGTAGACAATACTGACTTTGATGGACCAAGATTCTGATTCAGTATAAGGCAGCTTCATGTGTGTTCAGCTGTGACTAAATGGGGGGGGGGGAATCTGCAGACTGAATCACCTGTACAAAGAACAGGAATAAGGGCTTGAAAAAAAAGGGCAAATGTGTCTCCTTCTAACTTTCACACATGCTAAATAATGCACTTTCAATCCACTTTCAATGCACTTTGCAACTGGATTTTACTGTATGAAACAGCAAAATCTACTTGCAATCGTTAAAGTGCATCGAAAGCAGACTGAAAGTGCATTATTCAGTATGCGTGAAAGCTCCCTTAACAGTGCAATTCAAGCAGAGTTACACCCTGCCAATGGGCTTAGAAGGGTGAAACTCTGTATTGGATTGCACAGGAAATCCCTAGCAAAAGCTGTGTGTCTGATGAGGTTACACAAGTGTGTTTGTAATGCAAACATCTTGCCAAAGAATGCGAGATTGTTTTACAGCATTTCTTACCCCCAAATAATGAATCAAGATTTACAAATTAAAACAGGGAGTTTTCAAGTCTCCCAAGAGCAGCAAGACCCTCTCTGCCCTTCACTGTGCAAAAGGATTCTTTTGGAAAAACTGATCAGAGTTTATGGCAACTTCCTGTAGGTGAAAATATACTGTGTCTGGCACAGCATCCTGGGAATTTCACCCTCTTTGTATGAACACCTAGCTATATGGCAGTCATTAAAAGGTGAAAAACAACTGCCCTTTAAGGATTTTTTTTCCCAAGCAGCTGTGGGAACAGCACAAACACACAGTTCTTACTTTATATGAGAACTATAAACAGCAGCTAAACTCCTTAGATTTTTCTTCTCATTATATTTATCTTAAGGGTGAGGAGATATAGAAAATAATGGTTGGAGAGATATACACTTTTCTGTCTCTCATGAACAGAAAGTGATAGATATGCTCAACCGTAAACATTCTTGAGCATTTAAGGCAATGTTTACCTGCACTGGAGAGGAGAAGCTTTATCATAAACTTCCACAAAGACATGATAAGGCCATAAAGCTCAGAAAGAAAGCCTTGTCCAAGAATGCATTAAAGCCTTTATCAAATTTGCTTTTGTGATTGTGGCTACAACCTACTCCCAGGTATTGCTGTTGGTTCTTAACATATATCTCTACTTAGCAATTGATAAAATGTAAACAAAGATCTCTTGGTCTTTCAAGAGCAATAATGTGCTATTGTAGTTCCTGTAAACCTTATCTGGAGTTATTTACACTGACTGTGAAGAAATAGGAGACAGGAAGTTAAATTTTTTTAGTCCTGCCTCCCCTAGCAGTGGGCGTGAATAACCCAAGCTGCAAGATGCCCTTTCACTCAGAGTGGGAATATTCTTTTCAATCTCCTCGTTTGATCCATTGAAGATGATAATTGCTATAGTGAGACACTGGCCACCAAAGAACAGTACAAGGCTATTTCACAGCCTTAAATAAGATGGTGAACACCATTATTATAAGCCGTGTCAGGATGCTGTTAAAGTGGTCAACACAGGAATCCCTTATGTTAATGCCAGAATATATATATACACACACATATTATATGGACATAATAATCTTCCATCTTTTTGCACAATCGCTCTTGTTAACACTCATAAAATAGAAAGGTATGTACTGAGTTGAGATGTTCAGAGAGGCAAGAGATGTTCAGAGGTTGTTTGTTATTGCCTGCCTTTGTTGTAGCAACCCTGGACTTCCCTGATGGTCTCCCATCCAAGTACTAACCAGGGGCAACCCTGAGTAGCTTCCGAGATCTGATGAGATTGAGCTAGCCTGGGCCAACCAGGTTAGTGCATTTTAGGTACAATATAGGATTCTGGTGTGTTTTTTATGCATAGAGCCTCAGAACGAAAAGAGAAGGATCAGTAAAATGTTAAAAAATATGGAAAAACTGGTATAGTCAAAACATTAATTTTCATGTGATGAACAGGAAGTTTAGGCCAGGGGTTATTTAAAAAAAAAAAAACGCAGGAAAGCATGCTGTGATTATACAATAGGAAATTATCCAAAAGAAAATGAATGGATTTATAATGCTATCCTTTATTATTTTTCAGCTCCACATAAATCAATAGTTTCAGAGGTTACAAATCTAACTTAACTCTGACGCTCAAAATCACAATATTCAGAAACCAGTGAATTTCAGCCTTTTTAGACACATGGTTTCTGACCTGAAAGTCATATTTTTTCAACAAAAGAATTCAAAGGGAGACTCCAGTAAGAAACTGCTGAATTGGGATTTGTTAGAGGTTTCACAATATTCCCTACTCCCCCAATTCAAAATCACAATATTCTGAAACCAGTGAGTTTCAGCCTTTCTGGGCACATGGTTTCTGACTTGAAAGTCAGTTTTTTCAACAAAAGAATTCAAAGGGAGACTCTAGTAAGAAACTGCTGAATTGGGATTTGTTAAAGAGGTTTCACAATATTTCCTGCTCCCCCAAAATACTTAGAACCTCTTACTCATTACAGATGTTAACTATGGAATTGTCTTTACTTTTCTTCATTAGATTTGGATTTTACTTAATTACTTTTCACCCCTGAACTTCCTGCATTTCATGGACCCTTGACCCTGTTTGTTTGTTATGCATACCCCTACGTAAAATGACTGCAACTACTGATAACATCTGAAGAAGTGGGCTCTACTCCATGGGCGCTTTCACACATGTAGAATAATGCACTTCCAATCCACTTTCAATGCACTATAGCGATCGTCTGCTAATGGATTTTGTTGTTTCACACAATAAAATCCAGCAGCAAAGTGCATTGTAAGTAGATTGAAAGTGCATGTGTGAAAGCGCCCCATGAAAGTTTATTGTGGTATAAAATTTTTAGTCTTAAAGGTGTTACAAGACTTCTGTTTATTTCTGCTCCAACAGTCTAACATGGCTACCCCTCTGGAACTAGTCACACATTGTTTTTAACTGACAGTTGCAATGTAACAGGAGATAGTGAACAAGTAACAGAACTTTAGCTTCATGGGACCTAACTTACCCCAGGGTCTGTGCAGTCAGATGTGTGTTGAGAGTTCTGAGTTCCATGCTAGGAACTCAGTCCGCAGGTAAGTAGTACCTGATTAAGTTGGGACCATGGCACATGGGGAGAGCGTGCTTGATCTTTCCCCACAGCATTTGCTCAAGCTGAAATGTCTTTGGGGGCCCAAATCGCCTGGTGATGCAGTAGAGGTCCTAAACCACTTTCAGCCTGCTGTGGTTAAATGACTAAGAGTGAACAAGTGGAAACTAAACCCTGGAAAGCCAGAAGCAATGCTGGCTGGGAAGGCAGAGGTCTTGACGGACATTACCCTCCACACTTTCAGTGGGGTTCAGCTGACCCTTGCCAACTCAGTTAAGAGCATTGGGAATATACTAGACCCAACATTACTGCTGGAGAAGTAAGTTCATGGAACTACAAAAAAGGCTCAAAAATGCCCCCTTACCTTGAGAAGGCTGATCTAGCCATCTGGATCCATGCCACGGTGACACTGGGACTATACTGTAATGCACTGTGCATTGGTCTCCTCTCAAAATCAACTTAGAAACTCCAATTGGTGCAGAATGCCACAGCTTGGCTATCATCGGGAGCTAGTTGCCTATTATTCCCATTCTACAGTCACTCCACTAGCTGCTCATTAGCTTCTGGGCTCAATTTAAAATATTGGGTATCACATACAAAGCCCTTCATGGCCTAGGACCCTCATATCTGCAAAACTGAATTATTCAAAAAGGCTTTTCTACACCGACAATAGGGCAGCACTGTACAAAAGGCTTCACAAAGCCACTTGGATAAATTATTGGGGACTGTGGTCTGTACTGTTGGGTATAGTTTGCTCTGGGTTAGATCCCCTTGTGTAATTTTGCATCTTCTAATGTGTCATGTTAACACTTATGCTTTGCTTTCAGTTCTGTTTTGTTTTTTTTAGACTTCTGGTTGGCTCTACACCGCAAATCCTATTTCATTGTTTAACTGAACGTCCCATTTTGCTGATTGTATTGACTCACTCTGTGTAATCTGTCTTGAGTCCCAGTGAGACAGGCGGACTATAAATAATGTAAATAAATAACGTTATTTGTTATGTAAATAAATAACAATAAATTTGCTATGTTGAAGGGCAGTGTGCATGCCCATTTCCAAGGGGGCTAATAGTATTCCACTTTAGCTATCTGGGAAAATGGCAAGGGAGGAAGGCGTAAACCTTTTTCCCCATGCGCTGCATTATCGATCCAAATCAGGAACCACACACCTGGGAATTGATGGTCTCCCATCTAAATACTAACCAGGGGTGACCCTGCGTAGCTTCCGAGATCTGATGAGATCGAGCACAGAACTTGCAGTACACATCTGATCGTGCAGACCTGGACGAAAATGTAACCTGCAGTTAGGTCAACAACATGGCTCTAACTGGTAAACGTGTAATGAGAATCAACACAAAAAGTACTAACTGATTATACGGTAACAAGCGGCTACAGTTTGTCATAGGTCCACTGGTAGTGGGATTTAACAGCAGAATAAATCATGACCATTTTTGGGCCTCACACACTGACTAACAGGGATATTAAAAATGTAATAGTACTTTTGAAACAGACAGAAAACAGAAATGCAAACAAGATTTTTGTCATGGAAATTTCCCCCTTACTACTGCTGACAAAACGATAGGAGAAAATGCTCAGGTGCTGCAGAGCGGCTTCTGGTACTGCCCCCCCCCCCAATCTTCAGCTTTCCTTTATTCTGTCCCCCCGGCAGCCTGTACCAAGTAAAACTATGACCCAGTTACATGATGCTGGCCACGGGGCTAGGCCTAGGTCTATGGTGCCAACTGCAGGGACCAGTTACGTGGTGAGAACACGCAAGGATCCGTAGGAGGCACCTCACTTTCCCCTGTTTTTCCTCCCCATGCTATTTCCTCTTTGCCTCCTCCTGGCAACATTTCCTAGCTTCCTTCTTTCCTTACCAACCTACTTTTTATCTGTTCCCTCTTTTCAGCTATTATTTGTTTTCTTCCTTTAATACTCTGCCTGTCTCTACAATGAGGACCCAATACAGCTTACTGTTCTCTCCTCCATTTTATCCTCACAGCAACCTGTAAGAGTAGGTTAGGCTGAGAATGTGCAGCCCAAAGGCACCCAATGAACTTCAATGGCACAATGGTAATCCGAACCTCGGTCTCCCAGATTCTAGTCTGAAAGCACTGTATACCACACTGACTTTCGTGGGGCGGCTGCTGTTGAACAAATAGCGAGTTGCTGGGCCTGGGTGAGTTATGCCAATTGCAAGATAGCAAGTCACTTGCTGGTTGCTGCCAGGCATGGCCCCATTGAGTTTTCCCTCAAGTACCAAGACGCCTTTGAAGGGGTGCTGCCCCCTCCTTCTGCCTCTTAGTGACAGAACCAAAGGCTTGAAGACTGGCAATGTTGTTGTAGTGAGGACATCTATTTCTTAAAACTATAGGGCTCCTTTTACCCCCTCCCCCAGTGTTTTGGATTTTTAAGACTTTAGATTTTTCTGCAAACCTGGGTTTTTTCAGGTTTGTAGAAAGATCTGTCTTGTCTGTGCATGGCTCCAATCTCCAGGTATGAATATCCACAGATCTGGTATGGTTGCCAGTTTCCAGGTGGTGCCTGAGATCTCCTGCTATTACAACTGATCTCCAGGCTGAAGAGATCAGTTCACCTAGAGAAATTGGCTGCTTTGGAAGGTGGTCTGTATGACATTAAACCCCACTGAAGTCCCTCCCCTCCCCTTCTCAAACCCCACCCTCCTCAAGCTCTACCCCCAAAATCTCCAGATATTTCCCAACCCTAATTCCGGCCATGTTGAGAATTAGATATGTTAATATTTTATTGATATCCTGAATTTGTCTCTTGTGGTTTTATTCTCTAGAAATACTGTAATGGATCGTATTTTTCATTCCTCCAGAATACTAGCATCTCCTCCCCCCAGGTGTTAGCCCCTCTCCGACAGTGTAGTCATACATATTCATATTATACACATCTCTTTAAATTTAATTAGCTGATTAGCCTAGACATAAGGATTTGGAAGAGTCTAGCTGTATGAATATGGGGCCCAGATGCTGGATTCAGAAAAGCTTTTCACTGTCAGTCATAATAGTTAAAAGGAAAAAAAAATCCCACCATGACTGATGTGTCTAAAAATCATGTTTGTTTGCTAAACAAAACAGCTATCCTTAGTGCATTACCAGGGAGTGGAGGTTGTTGGCTTTGTAACTGGGAAAACAGGAAGGACACGCCAGCCCTATTTTTTTTTCTGTGTGAACTGTAGTGTCTCTTACTGCAGTATTCAAAATTCCATTTTAGTACAAAACTCTTACAGTAAACAATACTTAAACAACCCCCCCAAGATGCTCAAAATACTCTTTGCAACCTCCTCTCTAGGATAAATCTATTTTGCCTTTTTGTTCTCAGCCACACTTATCAACATTACAATCACACAATGTTTGCCTCTTGAACACTCAGGCAGTTTATTGTTCAGTATCTCTGGAGAGCAATGGCAATAATCCAGACAAACTGGAGGACAGTCTGAAATTAAAAGACAAACTATAAACATACTCTTCTCACTAAAAGTGCATAAAAAGAGTGAAAGACTATCTGGCATCATAAAACCTTACATTTGAAGGGGACCAATACCTCAGCCCAACACAGGACATCACAGATCAATCCTCCATATATTAACCATATAATCCAGATTATAGTGTGCTACAGAGGGCAGAAGAGATCAGGAAGAACTAAAAAGCCTCCAGGGCATATATTGCTGGAAGTCTGAAACAAGCAAACAAGCATATTACAATAAAGGCTTAATCATTCCCATCTACACTGCATGGGCAAACAGTCAATGTAATGTGGCATTCATTAGGCCTTGAGCAAAAAGCAAAACCGCCCACTGGTGTCTCCCAAAGGAGATCCAGTTTTAAACAAGCCTAATATATCCAACTTCCTCGGCCAAGCTGTGAGAACCCCCTGCTCCCAAGCAAATGGAAGAGAGCTCTTAACCATGGGAAAAATTCTTCTTGTGCACAATAAGCCATAAGAATTGAGGCAGCAAATCAAGCATCAGAAGAGAATGTTCATAAATGTAGTTAACTGTCTTGAAAGAGTGATGTTCGATTCCAACATTCAGAGTAGCTCTGGATGCCAAAGAGAAGCATTAGCAGAATCAACATTTGGACATCCTCCATCAGCACTTCTGGTGCTTAACATCTGACGGGGATTCATGCATCTCTATTGTGACATGCACCAATCCCAAATATATGTAGATCTCACATATCCCACCACCATTAAGATATAGAAGTTCCTTGTCAGACATTACACAAGAAAAATACTCTGGTCACTTTCTCACGACTGAGAAAGTCGTGAGAAACACAAGAAAGTCGTGAGAAACACAAGAAAGATACTCTGGTCACAAGAAAGATACTTCGGTCACTTTTCTCCCTCTCCCACGGGGTCATCTGCTAAAGCTGGAGGGCGAGAGATTCAAAACAGATAAAAGGAAGTATTTTTTCACACAACGCATAGTTAAATTGTGGAACTCCCTGCCCCAGGATGTGGTGATGGCTGCCAGCTTGGAGGGCTTTAAGAGGGGAGTGGACATATTCATGGAGGAGAGGGGTATTCATGGCTGTTAGTTAGAATGGATACTAGTCATGCTGCTTATTTATTCTCTCTAGTATCAGAGGAGCATGCCTATTGTTTTGGGTGCGGTGGAACACAGACAGGATGGTGCTGCTGCAGTCGTCTTGTTTGTGCCTTCCTAGAGGCACCTAGTTGGCCACTGTGTGAACAGACTGCTGGACTTGATGGGCCTTGGTCTGATCCAGCAGGGCCTTTCTTATGTTCTTATGACTGCCAGTATTCCTTAGTATCACCCAAAACTGCTCACGGAAGCCTTTTCTAATTTCCATTCTAAATTTTTGACCACTAGATGTTGTAAATACGTTTTCCTTCATCTGAATGTTCACTCTGCATACAGATTTCAGTCACATCTTTTCATAAGGCTGATTCTTATATTTATTTGCTTTGGGCATGGTGAAAAACCAGCTTCTATCAAATGAGGGTACATCCAAGCACCATGTTTTCTATACAAAACTGATATAATAATAAATAACTCCTAAAGCAATGGAAGAATATTTCCTCGCCATTTTCCTCATCATTTTTCTCCTTTCAGATGAACAGGCCAAACTCTTAACTTCTGGACATGAAGGGGTTCAGCATTCCTACAGTCATTTTTTATGTTCTTCTTGCTACTCGTTAAATTTTGAATACATTCTTTTTAAACATGGACTATTACCAATTGATGTAGCATTCTAGATGAGCCATATCAGTGCCTTATAAGTAAACATTAATGCTTCCTTGACCCTGACTGCGATGCCCTGCCAAATTTCTTCAACAACTGTGTTTCATTTTCTGATTCCCTCAGAACAGCCATTTCAACAATTTGTAAAATTAATTAGACCACAGTTATATAGCTCGTCTTACAGGTCTTCTCTGGAGGGCGCTTCTCACACAGGAAAGCCAGGCATCACTGCAAGTGTATTGTCTCTATGCAGATCATCATTCCACAATGAACCCAGATCTGAATTTTTTTTTTAAATAAGGGCTGATAAATCTTATTTCTTAGTTTACTCTGAAGTCAGAACATACACTTTTTGCATCTCAGAAAAGCCACTGGTGCAATGTCAACATGGCTTACAAGCTAAAAATAAAACTCTTCAATGCAACTTGTGCAGAACACTGAGGACTTCCTAGAACTCTGCAACCCTTTTTTCTTTTACCTGTATCAACGAAGCAGTAAATGAACATCCAATGAGTTGATGCCCTATTATAGTCCTTAGACACACTACCTACACTCATTTTTATCAACAGAAGCAATTTGACTAACACCTCTAAAGCACATGAGACAAGAACCCTGGAAATCTGGATCGCATCTCAGAACTTGTTCTCAAAATCAATTACCTCTTCAGCACTTCTTCATTCGACATTGTTCTCTTGTGAGTGTTTAAAACTGTTTCAAGTGGATTCTTGTAGTAATCTTTGCTACATTTTAATGAAGCTGGATTCTACGACAGTGAGAACTGACAATGTGTACAGTTATAATCATGGAGTCATGTTGGGAAAAAAGGCTTATCATTCTTATTTCTCCCAGAGTATCTCCTTTTGTGAACCTCTCAGTTCCAACGAGATACTCATTCATTTATATATTATTCCATGGATAAGGTAGTGATGGACTTAATCTTAAGTGGAAGATTGAAATTTGGAGAGAGTCAAGAAAAAAAAAGGAAAACTAAGAACTACCAAGTTAAATGGTGCCGATTTGGTGACAACAGCCCCAGAACTGTGAGGAGCTTGACGCTAGTTCTCTCAGAATAAACTGAAGCAAATGGGTGCATGAATAGCACTACTTGGATGTGTATATCCAAGGATAAAAAGGTGCTTATGCCATGAAGATGCAACTGTGGAGAAATCGAATTAGAAGAATTTTGACCACAGGGGATGCTGTGTTCTGTGCTACTATTGTCCTGAATAGAATAATGCTACCAACTGGCATGTTGGAGGAGCACATTCCTTGGTTTTGATGGTGCACCCTTGCGAGGGAGGAGGCCTCTTGTGCCAGGTGAACAATCAGATTTTTCTCAACTGCTAGGCTCCAGGAAATGGGAATTTAACACACACCAGCACAACCAAGGATTACTCAAAGGGAAATAAAATAGGATTATTAAGGACAATAGTCAAGACAAGTAAAGGTGCCTAAAGGGACTGCATTTTATGTAAACAAATGATGTTTATTACCCCACTAATCTGTTCAGGGAAATTTTTTAGATGCCAAGTTTAATCTTCTGCTTTATCAGTTCACAAAACTCAGGGCTAAACACATGTTGCAGTTCTGAGCAAGCAGAGATTTTACTACAGGTTGTAAAAATCAACACCTTGAACATTTCAATTTTCACTTTTTAAATGAGCAAGTTTATAGCTCTTATAGCTGTGACAGTAGGCTCAGAAGCAAGGGAATTGGAGTATTCTGCATACCTACTCGTGACTATTTACATATAAGTAGATACACACAAAGACCAAACCTGGCTGTCATTTTTGCTAGGAAAAAGGCATACTTACGTTTTAAAACATACTAATTAAGAACATAATGCACATATCGAAGCAATAGATAAATACTACAGAAAACAATTATTTTATGTGTTTAGTTCATCTTCATTCTGTAATCTTTCTGTAATCTTTTCATGAGAGTAGACAGAATCGGCAATAATTTGATGAGCACTGCTTAGATGTTACAGAAAGGTGTGAGGGAATCTTTGAGTAAGCCTTCATTTATATATACAGAAAACTTATTTGTATTTATTTTGCTCAAATGATGTGAATCACTTTTGACCACCCTCCGCCCCAGCTTTTGTTTGCCATCAAGTCACATATGACTTATGGCGACCCCGCAGGGTTTTCAAGGCAAGAGGTGTTGAGAGGTGGTTTGCCATTGCCTTCCTCTGTGTCTCCCATCCAAATACTAGCCAGGGTCAGGGCTGAGTGTGACTGGACCAAGGTCACCCAGCAAGCTTCCATGGTACGAGTGGGGATACGAACCTGAGTTTTCCAGGTCCTAGTCCAGCACCTTAATTACTACACAATGCTGACTCTCCCTTCCCATCTAGAGGCTCTTAAAGATGTCAAGAGATCCTTGTACAAGGGGAAGTGGCTAAGGCAGCCTTAGCACTGCCACAGATTCAAATGCAATTATTTTTTTCTGCATTTAGGAAATAACACATATGAGAGACAGCCTGAGAAAGAAGACTCCATGGCATTGTTGCTGTCCCTTTCAGCAGGAGCTGGCAGACAGTTGTGTGTCAACTCTGATAGTTCCCATTTTGAACCTATATGTATACCACTTGAAAATGTGCCTGTACAGTTTAGCTTTCTGGGTCGAAAGTGAGTGTTTTACTGCTTTGTATAAGCTACGGTGTTGTAATTCATGAGCTAGTTGGCTGAAATGCTCCCTAACAAAAAAAGGCAGAGACCCTTACCAAACTAGCAGGATATGTAGCACACAGCAGCATCTCAGAAAATGGCAAATTCCAAAAATCATGGGGATTCTGGGTGGAAAGAAACTAAAGTCTACAAACAGCATGTATCAGATGCAATCCTTGCTCTGTCCCCATGACAAACAAACTCAGTTATTTTCAGTTGGAAATCAGATTTTTACAACTTAAGAGCTTGCATACGAAATCAGTATCACTCCAGCATGGCAAGACAGCAGACCATTTTCTTTCCTGTGCTTCGTCTTGTAGCTACTTGCAGAACTGAAAATGGCGCTGTTGCCAGAGCAAATTGCTTGAGATTCACTTGTGACTTGATATTTTTCCATACACATTTAATCTTGTGCCCCATGATATGTCCTCAAGCAATAAACCCTTGTGGGGGAGTTCCTCTAAAAATAAAACAACCACATTCTCTGCAGTAGCAAAGCTTACACAAAGGCACAGTTCAGTCACATCATTAAAAAGCTGCACACAACCGAACTGTTATCTTGAAAGGGAAAATAACCTCAGGGCTGTGTTATCCTGGTTAACTGAGCATCCCTTTACTGTACTAGTATCACAAGCCAAACTGCAGAGAGGAAAAAAAACCTGATTGACTGAAGGTAGCATTAAATCCTCCCCTCCCCCCCAACCGGCCAAAGCTGGCCAGAAAAAATATACAACAAGGGAAGCTTTATTTCAACCATGAAAAAATAATATTAAAATCCTCAATAAACTGGCGCAATAAATAAATATACCATGGCCAACATTTCCTTTTCCCCTTGCCAAGTATTACAAGATACCTACAATAAATTACTACATCCAGATTCCTAAAACATATGCTGATAGTGCCCCGTTTAAAAGAACAATTCCTTTGCTTAAACATTCATGAGGCCAACAAAGGGTCATCATGAACTTTCTCCTTTACACAAAGTTACCCGAATCCGACCACAACTCTCAGCTAGGATTGCATTCTGTAGAAGTCACAGTATAACATGAGATGTAGAGAACTATGTGAAGCTACCATGAGAAATTTCCTTGTCTAAAGGTATTTCCACCCAAATGTGTTTTCATACAATAAATGCACAGCTGTTATTCATTTGTTGTACAGTATCCAGATTTCTACTCTGGAAGACAACAATTCTGTTGTACGGATATCTCATTTCTCTAGAACTCAAACTGAAATATTTTGTTGCTGGAAAACAGTATTCTTTGGTTTGCTCGCACAAAGTATTGCTATTGCAACTGTGTAAATGCTATGGATCTTTGCTGGATAGTGCATGTTATATCATCAGAGCTGATGAGACACAATTCCTACTTCTTGTGTCCACGTCACTGTGAGTGTGTTTAAAATGTTTTATGGTCATACATGCCCTGACCTGAATGGCCCAGGGTAGCCCAATCTCAAAGGTAAGCAGAGTTGGTCTTGGTAGTTCTTGGATGAGGGACTACCAAGGAAGTCACCAGTTGCTACACAGAAGAAGGCAATGGCAGACCACCTCTGAACTCCTAGCAAAGATATGTAACATGTCCCTTAGATCAGCCTCTGTACCAGAGGACTGGAGAATGGCCAATGTAACACCCATTTATAAATAAGGTTCCAGGAGGGGCTCAGGAAATTACAGGCCAGTTAGCTTAAAAGTCTATTCCAGGTAAACTGATGGAAAACATTATTAAAGATAGAATTGTCAAGCATATAGATGGGCAAGGCCTGCTGAGCAAAAACCAAAATGGCTTCTGTAAAGGTAGGTCCTGCGCACTAACCTATTAGAGTTTTTTGAAAGTGTCAATAAGCATGTGGACCGGAATGAGCCTGTGGACATTGTGTATTTGGATTTCCAAAAGGCTTTTGACAAAGTCCCCCCCCCCCCAAAGACTGCTAATCAAACTTTACAATCATGGGATAAGAGGACAAGTCCTCTTATGGATTGAGAAGTGGCTGAAAAATAGGAAGCAGAGAGTAGGAATCAATGGTCAGTTCTCCCAATGGAGGGAAGTGAGCAGTGGGCTCCCTCAGGGATCTGTGTTGGGACCGGCGCTTTTCAACCTGTTTGTCAATGACCTGGAGTTGGGGTGAACAGTGAAGTGGCCAAGTTTGCAGATGACATCAAATTATTTAGGGTGGTTAAAATAAATTCAGACTGTGAAGAGCTCCCAAAGGATCTCTACAAACTGAAAGAATGGGTGTTAAAATGGCAAATGAGATTCAATGTGAGCAAGTGTAAAGTGATGCATATTGGGGCAAAAAATCCCAACTTCACATATACACTGATGGGATCTGTGCTGGCAGCGACAGACCTAGAAAGGGATCTTGGGGTGGTAGTGGATCGCTTGATGAAGCTGTGAACAGGATAGGGGACAAAGTGGATATCTGCAGTATGCGTGTGTGTGTGTTGGGGGGGGAATCAGTATAAATTGCCTCTCCCTTCTACAAACAGAAATGCTGCTCCAGTGGAGGAACTGCATTTTTGGATACACACCACTATGCTTCAGGTGATCATATGAAGCCTCTCTCTATGGTGGTTGATATGTGTAGTAAATCATTCACACATGGAAGTCTTAATTTGATGTTGTAGTGATGGGCAGCGATACTTGTGAACCAGCCCTCAATCTGACTCTCAAGAGTTTACACTGATCAAATGTACTTAATTTCTTTTAAAAGAATTCTTAGGATAAAAAAGATGGTGTAATATGGTCATTATCTATTTCAGTTCATGAAAATGGGTTAGATGTGTGTTTTATATTTTAATGGAAACTTATTTTAATATCCTTAAAATATTTTTAAGAGTAAACAGTGATCTTCTGTTTAGATCAAGCCTTCTTCTGAGTTGCAATTTTTTAGAAGCTACTAGTAAGAGTGAGAAATATGGATGGAAAAGGGAATGGGCCAAGTGATATTTAGTCTGTCCCATCATTTTTGTGCACAAATGTGTTAAAAGCAACTGCCTGAGAGATGGATGGAAACCTTGGAAGCTGTTCCTATGGTTATAATTGATCACATTCATTTGACAGCCACGTTCTTCCTCTTACATTTGCTTCAACAGACTATCCATGTGCCAGGAATTGAAAGTATTAAAATAAAGAATTCAAAGTTGGATGAAATTTTTGGCCATGGTCAAAGACAAATGTGTTGTCACCAAGTCTTTCAATTAATCTTACTACAATTAAGTCTACTTGTCAATTTCTAGACTGTGGTAATTAATAGGCTTTGATTAATGTAAATTAATGCAACTTTGTACCACTATGAACAAATCTGATGCCCAGAGTCCCCCCCCCCTTCATTTTAATTTGGATATTTATGCTAGGCTAAGAACATTCTGGGATTTTCCCTTCCTAAGGATAGTTTTTGGTATGAGTTCTTCATAAACAAGAGGTCTGTAGACCAAATATCAAACAATCCTATGCACACTTGCCATTCAACTCAGTGGAAATAGAGTAACCATGCAAAGTGATACAGTAGGAAAATATTTAAAAGGAGGGAGGGAATTAAAAAAATGTAAAAGAAAAGAATAAAACTAATAAATATAATAAAACCAAGGTTGAAAAAAGGGTGAGGGGAGTAAAGGTAAAATGTATTCAAGCAACTATAAATAAATACTATATCAAGTTTTATAAAACTCTAAAAATTCAGTTTAAATGTCACTGAATTTCATTCTTGCATCTCATCTAGTAAATGTTACTTTCCCCCTTCATTTAGGGTAGCCAGCTCTAGGTTGAGAAATCCCTGGAAATTTTGGGGGTGGAGCCTGAGAAGGGCAGGGTTTGGGGAGGGGAGGGACTTCAATGCCATAAAGTCCAATTGCAGAAGCGGCCATTTTCTCCAGGTGAACTGATCTCTGTCGCCTGGAGATCAGTTGTAATAGCGGGAGATTTCCAGCCACCACCTGCAGGTTGGCAACCCCTACCTTCATTGCTAAATCCAATCATTCTTCAGTCCAGGTTTCTTCATGTGGTGGATTACAGCATGAAGAATAAAGTGTAATATCAGTCTTTTAATCCCCTACAACAGGAACATATGTCCAAAGATTTTTTAAAAACAAATTAAGCATTAAGCACAAATGCTGTATGAGCATACCAAATGTACTATGTAGTGCACAACACAGAATAAATGACAGACCTTGGCCCAAATTGCTGATGCTTCACTTTGTTGCTGCATTAAAGATAGCTTCTGAGCTTTCCTTTTGTTCCAGAACAGTAGATTGCTAAGATTAATGATTCAGGGTTGCTCACATCCCTTTACCATTGTTGGTGTCAAAGCCATGTTTTACACTAAAGTTTAATATTATAAAACTACGTATTTTCCAAAGGGCAGTATCATAGTGAGAATACAGAACTCTGCTGTAGCTTGACAGATTCCTTGTTTCTACTAGGCCAAATACAATAACCTACACAAAAGGATAGCTACCAATACTACTGGGACACCCTCAAGGCTGACTCTCTCTCTCTCTCTCTCCCAATCACTTACAAATAGTATTGTGACAGCATCTTTCATTCTGTTCCATTCAAATGAAGTGGGTCATGGAAGGGTGTGTTAATTTGTACACTGTTCCATGAACTAATACATTGTTTTCTACACAGACAGGAACAAGGAAAGAATTTTGTTGTCCCTGGGAGGCAGGAAATCCACCCCATCCCCTACAGACACAAATGGTCACCACACTACAACAGAAGACTAATTGTTACATAAGTACAAAAAGAAAAGTGGTTTTTTAGAAAAGTACTTTTAAAGTTAACATCGAAGATCAGAATTGCTGGTGACTTTTCCCAAGATATGGCATGGCCAGTAAACATAACTGGGACCTTGGAGTCACAGATTTAAATCATATCTCTATTATATTACCGGCCAAGCCTTCGTTTCTCAGCCTTACAGTTACACTGTTCTAAGTCCATCGGTGTCAATGAAGGGTGTAACTCTGTTAAGTTCTGCACTGTAATTTTCCCACCAGTAAAATGGCAACATTCCATATTTAGTATTTATATAGTTCTTTGAAATGTGGTGGAGGAGGAGAGTGTTATGGATACCCTGGACTGCTAAAAAAACAAATCAGTGGGTTATAGTTCAAAGCAAGCCTGAACTGACACTAGAAGCTAAAATGACCAAACTGAGGCTATCGTACGTTGGTCACATTATGAGAAGACGTCACTGCAAAAAACAATCATGCTAGGAAAAGTTGAAGGCAGCAGGAAAAGAGGAATACACAAGAGATGGATTGACTCTATAAGGGAAGCCACAGCCCTCAATTTGCAAGACCTGAGCAAGGCTGTTAAAGATAGGACGTTTTGGAGGACATTGATTCATAGGGTCGCCATGAGTCGGAAGAGACTTGATGGCACTTAACACACAACACACATAGTTGATATAAAGCACTCTGAACACTCCTAAGAACTATCACTATAACCCTGTAAAACTGCTTAGTATCATACAACTCAAACTGAGTTGGGAAACTGCCTTTAAAAACTGTCTGGAAACTTCTGTTGGTCCAAAATGTGGCCACCAGGATAATGTTGAGCGCTGGATAGTAAACTGGTTTCCTATCTATTTCTCAGCACAATTCAAACTTTTGTTTTTACCTTCAACGCCCTAAATGGCTTAGGGACGGGGGTACAAGAAGGACTACTTCTTCCCTGTCCATTCCAGCCCTCATGAACCCCTGCCTGCAGAGATGAGGCAAGTCCAGAGGCAGCTTTTTTAGTAGTGGCATCTTGCTCCCTTCCTTTAAGCACCAAGCCAAAATATTTTGTTTACTGAGGCTATACAGGGTTTTTTAACTTTGTTTTATGTTTGTGGGCTTCCTTAGAGGCACCTGGTTGGCCACTGTGTGAACAGACTGCTGGACTTGATGCGCCTTGGTCTGATCCAGCATGGCTTTTCTTATGTTCTTATGGTCTGCTTCTAGCCCAAGCGCATTCATTTCAATGGGCTTATACTGGAGTAACTCTGTATAGGATTGTGCTGTTAGTCTACTGACTGTTGTTTCAGGCCGTTTTCATGCTTTGACTGGGCTTTTATGACATTTTACTTTTAAAAAAATGATTTTAGGGTATTGTTTTACTTTGTGAACCACTTCAAGCAGGTCTCTGGAGAGGTAGCATACAAGTTTTCTAAATAAATAGAATGCTGAGGGGAAATGGCTTGCCTAAGACCACCTAGTCAGTTTATAACAGAAG
Source organism: Euleptes europaea (assembly GCF_029931775.1). Taxonomy (NCBI): domain Eukaryota; kingdom Metazoa; phylum Chordata; class Lepidosauria; order Squamata; family Sphaerodactylidae; genus Euleptes; species Euleptes europaea. The sequence continues at coordinate 103,287,110 of NC_079312.1, read as the reverse complement.
AGAGATTCAAGCCAAGGACTTGCATGGTTTTTGACATGATTAAAACCTTTACCCTCTTACATTCCATCCCTCACACCAGTCACACTACTGTCAAAACTTTCAGCTGTTAAGTTCCTTGGGCCACAGCTCTGACCTTGCTAGCCTGCAAAATGCCATTTATATTGATGGCTCTGCATAAATAATCTGAGAAACATTTTTGTGATTAATGACAACAGTGTTGTGCAAATGCTATGAATTCCTCTGCACACCCTCCTCCCCCCATAAGAATATTTATTTGCTTCCTGTATACAGCCTTTCTAATTTCAACAGGCAATGCTAAGATCCTACAAGGTTACAGTTCTCAGGATTTGCAGTGGCAGGTCTTGATTAAAAAGGTTCAAGGGTTTGGGAGTGGGAGTGAACGTGCCTCCACTCTCAATTTCCATTCTCATCTCTTAAAGAGGAACACCAATGACCTACTTCCTAGAACTGTAGTGAGCACTGAGCTAAAGACTGTAAAGCAACTGGGACATTAAAAGTATGAATTATTAACAGCCACTCTGCTGTTTGCATGTTAATGGAGACAGTAAGTGGAATTCCTCCACTTTTTTTTGCGCTCAACATCAAAGCTGCTTTCCACATGCCAACAAATTAAGTATTGCTATTTACAGTGCAACCCTAAGCAATCTTACACCCTTCTGAGCCATTGGCTTCAGTGGATTTAGAATGGAATAATTCCATTTAGGATTGCATTATTAGATGCATACAATGTGTGCAAGACCAAGCAAGCTTAAAAGGAGAGTAACAGCAAAATCCTCCCAAATTGATAAGCCAAGTACAGAAAGATTGCATTTGCTTTCTTAAATGTTCTCAGAGAAAGCTCTCTGCTGCCTACTCCTATGGCTTTCCTGCTCTTCCCGATAGTCTTTCTTAGCCACATCTAGTTATAGTTCATTTTCTCCAACAGCAACTGGCATTCAAACAGCTGCCAAGAGCAGATGCAGTTTTGTTTTTACAAGGAGAAAAATCATAGTACTGTTTCCATTCTTGTAAGCAAGGCAGGCAACCAAATTAGTGAGAGACTCAACAAAGGCATGTATATGGGGCCTCCAGCTTCTTTTAAGACAACCATCAATCAACCTCACCGCGGACAGAGCACTGAGGCTTCTAGGAAGATGTTACTTCCAGCAACCTTGGCCCCTGGTACTAAACTGGGATTAGAGACTGATGTCTCATTTTTTATTTACACACAGTTTAAACAGTATTCTGGCAAGATGGAGGAAAAATGCTTTGGGAAGAATGCATGGGTGAGGAAGCTGAATAATCACTGGCCTGTTCTTCAATCACTGCATTTTAAAAACTTATACCAGGACTATAATTCAGCTACTCTTTTAAGAAACTACATGTAAGGAAACAAGGGCAATACTGTTTACAGTCAATTCTGGGGGGATGGAGGGAAGATGCAGCTTTCTTCTTTGTCATATCATTTAGTGGCTCAGAAAACATCCCCCACCCACCCCCACATGGGAAATGTTTATGGTCTGTAGGGTATAAGAAAGAATACGAAGTGGATTTAACAAATGCAATTCAGCAAACAATTCAGCGGATCTCTAACCAAGGCAGCAAAAATGAAAAAAGAAAAGGACTGTCTCACTCATGTCAAAACACTCTGCCCACTTATGATGGCTTGTGCACCCAAATCAACAACACAGCACCCATGTAGTAAGATACCCCAAAGAAAGATGTGTTGGGTATGTTGCCAAAGAACAGAATAGATGCTAAATAACAAAGAGACTTGTGGCACCTTAAAAATTAACAGATTTAATGTGGCATATACTTCTGTGGACTAGAGCCTACCTCATAAGATCCATTAGTCAAAGTGGATTCTAGTCCACGCAAACATTTGCCACAATAAATCTCTTAGGGTGCCACAAACTCTTAGTTATTTTTGTTGCAGCAGATTTACATACCCTTCTGGAATGTGTCCACCCAAAGTAGCTGGTGTTGGATATATCAAAATGAGGAAGAATCTAGCCCCATTTAATCATCAATAAAGGAAATGTCTGTTGGGTGCAAATGGTCTTTTATAATCTTTCATGCTGCTCCCACATAATCTCAGCTTTTCAGTCTTTCAGAACATGAAGCATGAGTGTTTTCGCAGCAGAAAAATTCAGAGGATGGAGGCTATATATTTGCAAAATGAGGGAAGCTTTATTGGGAGCTGGGAAAAATTAATACAAATTTGTCTCTTTAAACAAAGTAAACATCTTCATACCAAAAAGTGTGTGTGTGGGGGGGGGGGGGAGAACCTCAGTCTGTCACCAGGAAAGGGGGGGGGGAAGAGCTGCTAAAGTTTCAGGCACAAATTGTGCCTTGCTGGAAGAAAGCTATTTGCTTAAATGGCTCACTTACAAAAATTCTATTAGTAATGCTTACTTTGCCAATGTAAAGGGATATGGTTCACCTTATGTAAGAACCCCCAGCCTAATTAAAGCTTAATTGAAAGGAGCAAAGGGGTGTATGGGTAGAAACTGTTGTTCTCTAGGTGGATGTGATTGGCATTCCTCCACCCGCCCGCCCCCCAGTTTAGGGACATGTTAGAAGGTGTGGTAATAAATTAGTACAGCAATAACAGGCGATGGACAACAATAGTAAGTACATAGTACTAATTCTCTATCATTCAGTCTCCAGCTTTTGGTAAATAACAGTGCAGTCCTAAGAACACTTTTTTCAGGTGAAAGCCCCATGGAATAGACTTGAGTAGGATCCTGAGTAAGTCTACTTAGGACATTGGTTCTTGTAGGTTATCCGGGCTGTGTAACCGTGGTCTTGGTATTTTCTTTCCTGACGTTTCGCCAGCAGCTGTGGCAGGCATCTTCAGAGTAGTAACACTGAAGGACAGTGTCTCTCAGTGTCAAGGGTGTAGGAAGAGTAATATATAGTCAGAAAGGGGTTGGGTTTGAGCTGAGTATTGTCCTGCAAAAGTATTGTCCTGTAAGTATCAAGATAATGTGCTAATGAGGGTATGGTATGTTAATATGGAACCATTGTATCCTGAAGTGATCTGTTAATGTGTGAAATCCAAAGCTAACCTGTATGGCTATTGTTGAATGTTGTCTTTGTCTGGAGGTTTTTCTGACTATATATTACTCTTCCTACACCCTTGACACTGAGAGACACTGTCCTTCAGTGTTACTACTCTGAAGATGCCTGCCACAGTTGCTGGCGAAACGTCAGGAAAGAAAATTCCAAGACCACGGTTACACAGCCCGGATAACCTACAAGAACCAATGAACTCTGACCGTGAAAGCCTTCGACAATATTTCTACTTAGGACAGCACATTAAGATGCTCACAATATGGGAAAAGCCCACCAGGGTCAGCCGTTTGCTATGTTAAACGATGCCATTTGGGTAGGAGGAACATAAGGTGCTTACATAAAACAGTTACCCACTCTTAGGACATTTCTTTGCTGGAACAGGAGACATCCTGGAGAACCTCTGCCAAACAGAGCAGACCAAGGTCATTTATGCAGGGGTACTTTCACTCAAGTCTGTCTCGGTTGTTCCTTGGAGTTATGCATGAGTTTTCCCTCCATTAGAGATGACCTCGCTGTCAGCCCATGCAATGTCAGGGTCTTTCCATTCTGTTAACCCAACTCTTCCATCTTCCCTGAGCAAAGCCCAGGTGAAATCCCCATGCAGAAAGCAAAGTGCAGGGCACACAAGCTTGGTTTCACTCACAGCCAATTACAAAGCAGCATGTCTAGAGGCAGGGAATGAAATACTTCCTGCTTCCTTAGAGCTTTTTCTGAGCAGAAGAAAATATTTTTAAAAACTGAGGCTTGAATTTCTCCCCACCCCCCTTTCAGATTGCTCCGTTGTTTATGTTTGTTGTTCTTAAAATGCTTTTTTATGTGGCAACAGGGTTTTTTTGAGGGGGGGGGTTTCTCTCACAGTAAGCACTACAAGTAATCAAATTACAAAGCAGCATTTAAAGGGGCAGGACTTGATTTGAGCTTGGAGACTGCTGGTGCATAGATTCCCAACAGGAAAGTGTGGGTCCAGCGAGCAACGAACTTCAGGTAAAATGACCCAATTGTCTATCTCAGTAAAAGTCTGCTTCATCTGTTCATATAGGATAATGCTGTTTTTTTTAAAAAAAAGCTTCACACACTGGTACTTGCCAGTTAATGAATGTGATTTTCTTGCCAGCGTTAACTGTCAGATGTAGCTGCACATATTAGCTGGTTGTTTCAGCCAGAGTCAGTCAATCAAAATCAGACTGCTTCTGAAATATATCCGTGCATTCAAGAGGTGCCCAAAGGAAAGGTGTTTCTTGTGGAAACTGCCAATTTTGAAATGAAGGTTGTTAGGCAATAGTTGCACAGCTGTTGCACCTCTGGGACGTGAGATTTCAGCTGTTCCTTCTCACAGAATTAATAAAACAAGCCATGAATAACTGACAAAATTTATGCTGTTCAGACAAAATGTGACAAGGCCTTTTAGAATCAACTAAGCAAACTGAATGAGGAACTTCTGTTGATCTCTGGAATGAGAGAATCTCTGTGGAATAAGTCTTTGTCTGCAAAGCCATTTTTAGGGGTGGCTCAGGGTTGTGTATAGAGGACATTTAACAAAAAAATAAACATTCTGAAGCAAAACAGTTGAAATTCTGCTTTATGTAAAGCTAAATTGTGCAACTGTATAAATAATGGAGGATTTTTTTTGCCATCAAGTCACAGCTGATTAATGACCCATGGTGGGGTTTTCTAGGCAAGAGGCGTTCAGAGGTGGTTTGCCATTGCCTGCCTCCACATCGTGACCCTGATATTCCTCCCATCCAAATACTGGCCAAGGCTGACCCTGCTTAGCTTCCGAGATTGGGCTAGCCTGGGCTATCCAGGTCAGGGTGACGGAGATTAGCACATACCAATATATCCTGTTTTGGGCAAAACATATCCTGATTACCATGGGGACGGCACAAAAATTTCACTGCTTGATCACCATTTAAACCTTCCCTGGGGCAGAAGGTGGATGTCACCAGGCATTGTCTTTGTGCTTTGCAGCCTGTCACTGCAGCCATAAGGCTGAACATCTAGATTTAAAATCTGAAATGTTTAGGATTTGCAGCCAATACCAAATTCTGTATTTGTGCAGGATGGTTGCAGAAGACACATCATGTTCTAACTTCAAGCCACTTTAAGCAGCAACATGTACATCTCAATCCAATTGACCTAAAATGTTTGACTTAATGAAAAGTCAACATAACCGATTCAAATATAAGAGGGCAGTGCCTAACTATTCTAAGGACTCTAACTATTCTAAACATATGCATGTGAAACTGTCATACTGAGCACAAGGTCATCTAATCCAGTACTACCTACTATGATGGGCAGTGGCTCTTCAGAGTCTCAGGCAGAGAACAGGTCTTCTCTAACATCTGCCACCCAAGACCATTTGCCAGGAGATGCCAGGGATTGAGCTGAGACTTTGAATGTAACACATGTGCTCTAGTACCAAGCCATGGTCCTTCCTTCTGTTCTGTCATGGCATACATGAAGTCCCCTTAATAGAACCTAAACCTAACTGCCAATAAAGGATATTTATGACTACAGCCTCACTATACTAGTAATCTGCATGGCACAGGTTATCTTCAGCAGGTGTTTTAAATTTTCCTCAGTCACTATGAAAACATAGGATGAGATTCATGTTATTTAATATACTGTATTATCTATTTTCTTGCATCTCTCATGTATTAGGGAATCTTTATTTCACCCAAAAAATCTGTCCTTTAAGCCTTCCACCTTTAAAAAATTGTTTTCTTCCACTTTTTTTCTGCTGCTGACATTTGTGTGTGCAAAACCAAGAGTACATTTTGAATTTCTTCACAACATAAAACATGTTGCATCACTTTAAAGGATCAAGCCCAATAAAATGTTTCACTGGTGAAGGCAAGGATAATGAAGAGAAGGAAGAAAGTCCACATACATGACTTTAAAAGGTAACACAACACAGAGTAATATCATCAATTACTGCATTCTGTGACTTTAAATGACTGTTTCCCTTCAGGTTCAGTATCCCGCACATACAGAACCTAAGAGATGATTCAAATATATTTTTTAAGCATTGTTGTATTCACAAATTTAAATGCCTCTTCAGAAAAACCACAATCAGTTCTTGAAATTCACAAACCTAGATTAAGCTCTCCACACTTTGCATTCATGTTGAATATGCTGTAATTTCATATATCTGATTATTAAAACTAGAGGTCTGTGTCAGCCACCCACAAAGAACAAATCTCCTCCCACCGATCAGTACTCCAAGATAGGAATTTGCAGTCAAGTGCTTGCCTTGTTTAGTAGTGCAAGAGAAAGTATAAACATATCACCTATAATGGGAACAGGATTTAAAATGTTACATATAACCTTACTAGGAAAGAAATCTTCACAATATAGAGAATGCTATTTTTACACCTACAGTTCCCGACATTTTGCATGATTTTTCCTTCATTCAGAAATTGAAGTTATAATACACAGCACAACAGCATATCCTGTGCCACCTAGACTCTTGCTGATTTTCTTTCAATGTATAGGGACAAAAGATGAGGGATTATGGAAGATAATATTGACTCCAAGTTGATGAGCAGAGGGTCATCTTAAGCAGTGCTTCCAAAGGTTGGGCGTATGCTATCAAGCTATGCCAGAGTACAACCTCCATTCACTGAAGTGGGGTTACACAGAATGCTTGGCAGGCAGAGAGACAGCTAGGGTTGCCAACCACCAGGTAGTAGCTGGAGATCTCCTGCTACTAAAACTGATCTCCAGCCAATAAAGATCAGTTCGCCTGGAGAAAATGACCGCTTTGGCAATTGGACTCTATGGCATTGAAGTACCCCCCCTTCCCAAACCCCGCCCTCCTCAGGCTCTGCCCCAAAAACCTTCCACCGGTGGCAAAGAGGGACCTGGCAACTCTAGCCTAAGATTGATGTGCTGTGTGAAGGCCATGTAGATGAGATCACTCTTTTCTTAAATGTTTTTAAATAATTTTAAAAGGCTCATATGAAAGCATGTACACTCTCTCACAAATACGTTATTTTTAGACAATTTCTTAAAATGGTAGATAGCTCGACGAAAACATCAACTCAGCGTGTGACACCCATGAAAAGGGCAAATTCTATGCTAGGGATTATTAGGAAACAAGACTAAAAACACTGAGTACAGTTCTAGTTGCTCCATCTCAAAAGGATATTATGGAGCTGGAAAGAGTCGATTAAAATGACCAAGGGGTTGGATCACCATCTCTATGAGCAAAGACTGGAAAGTTGGGCCTTATGCAGTGAGGAAAGGGTTGCCAACCTCCAGGTAGTAGCTGGAGATCTCCCAGGATTACAACTGATCTCCAGCCGATAGAGATCAGTTCACCTGGAGAAAATGGCCCTTTTGGAAGGTGGCTTCTATGGCATTATACCCCACTGAAGTCCCACCCCAACTCCACACGCCTCAGGCTCCGCCCTGAAAATCTCCAGTGAGGAGGATGGATGCCTGGTGCCTCAGGAGACAATGTTTTCAGGAAATCTCCCACCCCCTTTCAAGTTTTCATATTTTTTTCCTGAGCAGCCATTTACCATGAGGCTCTCTTAAGCTCAGTCTCCATTTTATTGCAATCCTCTCTAAGTAGTCTCATGTTACATTGGACTCCCTCTTGAGCACATGTTTCTGAGACCACAAAGGGGGAAGCTCCAAACCACCAGAATAAGGTAGTGGATGCTTTCTAAATATGCTTGCATCTTGAAGAAGCAATAGCCTACTTTAGTTTTTCATCACTTTATAGAGTATGTAAGCGTTAGGGCTGAAGGATTGCAGTTTTATCACCTTTTCCTTTTATCCTGTTTACTTAAGATGTGTGTGCTTTTTATTTTCTTATTAAATTTGTTACATTTTGAAAGTGGTTCATCTGATCCTTGTGATTCATCCTAAGTCCTGTTCAGTCACATATACTCAGAGAAGGTAGAGGAGAGCCAGTGGTTGATCCCTGCTCTCTTAGTGTGTGTGTGAGTAAAATTGCTAGTTCCCTCACAATTGTTAGTGTGATAGGCGAGGAAGACAAAAAAAAGCTGAACTGCTCCTTTAGCACCTAGTGTCAGAGGGTTCCTAAGTGCTAGTTCTAAGGAGGAATGTGCCCTAATACAAGTGGTCTAGCTGGTGGTGGCAGTACTGAGAGAGATCCAGAGTAATTCCAGTAGAAGTAGAGAGAGAGAGAGAGAGAAGCTTTACTTGGCAGGAGGCCCAAAATGGCTGAGTAACTTTCTCATTCCCATGAGAGATGTTTCCCCCCACAGATGTTTAGATTAGCCCCCAGACTATGAAGGAGACAGAGCCGTTTTACAAAGATTTTCTTCTTGATCAGAGCATTTACCCTTCACCTTTCCATACAGATCTTCTTTACTGTAGACAGACATATTGTTTCTGTGGCTGCACCCAAGACATTAAAATGTGCTTTAAAAGCACATTTGTAAACTAAATTAACACAGCCAACATGCAAACTGAATACATTTGCCTGATTTTAGTTCTTTTTTAATTATCTATTCATCTCACAGTTCAAACTCCGCATCAAACCATTAAATCATAAGTGATGTGCCATTTATATAAATAAAAGCTTGTTATCTGAGAAGCTTTACAGAGGAAACAAGGATTCCAGATTGCTGCCCTAAACTGTTTAGTTTAAATTACTTACTGTAAACAGTTATGAACAGAGAATTATTCAAATTAATTTGAACATTCTTCAAATTAAGATGCAAGCCACAGAGAATTTCATGCCTTATTCCACCCATGTGCAAAGATGCTTCTTAGAAGCCCATTAGACAGATGAGCAGAAACTAATGACTCTTGACAGACATGCAGAAGGTGACAAATCTCTTCGCCTCAAAAAAAGCAAAGCAAGAGGGGTTTTTTTGCAAGTAAGCTTCTTCTCCACTCACCTAGAGAAATTAAACAAAATCCTACAGAACTGAGGCATTTGCAGGTCGTTAGTCAATGGAAATGGATCATTTTGAATCACACAGAGATGTGGGAGAAAGCTGGAGTTGGTGGTAAAGGACTAAGAGGAAGGAACAAGGGAAGAAATTCTATATATTTGAACTCAAAGGATGTACATGTGGCTGAGTACATCTGCCCAAATATTGATCACACTAGCAGCTCATTCCTGAGCCCTGCAGCGGCTGTGGACAGCATAGCCGTGCCGCCGCCTCCAAGGAGGTTTTGTGGCAGCTGCAGGAGAAAAAGGGGAATTTTTAAAAATTTAAAAGGGGGGAACAGCAGTGCTGCGCCAGCAAAAACCTGGCGAAGCCACGCTGAAGCATAAGGGTGCATTTCCGGCCTGAAAGGGGCTAAGTGTCTGCCTACCAACAGCTCCGCCCCCCGGAATCTCTGGGAACACCTCCCGGGACGTCAGCATGAGGACTTGCACCGACAGGATGCCGGCGGGAGCCCAAGCCGATGACTACCGCAGCAGTCCTGAAGGGCCAGTGCAAGTGGCACTACACTGGTGTCCGTGCCAGTTTGCGCGGCACAAGTGGCATGGATGCTGGTGTTGGGGTCTGGGCACCTCTAAACCCATTCAGCCCCTGGGCTCAGGAATGCACTGTAAGGGAAGAGCCCAACTGGGAAAAACGATACCATCTTCTGACTTGTAAAAGGTAAAGGTCCCCTGTGCAAGCACCAGGTCATTCCTGACCCATGGGGTGACATCACATCCCGACATTTACTAGGCAGACTTTGTTTACGGGGTGGTTTGCCAGTGGCTTCCCCAGTCATCTTCCCTTTACCCCGAGCAAACTGGGTACTCATTTGACTGACCTCGGAAGGATGGAAAGCTGAGTCAACCTTAAGCCGGCTACCTGAAACCGACTTCTGTCGGGATTGAACTCAGGTCGTGAGCAGAGCTTAGACTGAAGTACTTCAGCTTACCACTCTGCGCTACGGGGCTCTGACTTGTACCAATAGCAATTTCCAGCCCCTTTTTAAAGCTTTCATTTATAATTGACCTGTGCTTAGCTTTGGTTTCTTTTTAGGATTTTAAAGTTTACTCTGGTTGCAAACTTCCTCTGATGAAAAATGACATGCCTCCAAAGAAAGCATGATTTCTTAGCAAAACACTTACTATTGATACTAACCTTCTGAGAAATTGAAAAAGATTCTCCAACTCATTATATACAAATAAGATGAAAAGTTAGAGCCTAGCATCAATCAGGTTGCTGTAAAGGTTTAGGTAAGTTCACTGATCTGGACATACTTATGATCCTGGAACTCCTAATGTAAATTTAATGAAAGTCAATTCAAACTTTGATTTTTGAGAAGATGAAGACTACACAATGGTTCTGTTTAGATGTCATATTAAAGCATCATTTAACATCATGAGTACTCCCCTCAGTCACCCCGATTGCCTCCCTACCTCCCTGTTTTGGAGGAAGCTATATTTTGCTGTTATAGCTGAACAGGACAAACTATGGATGGCCCAAACCATAACTGTTTGAGAAAAGAGCTGGAAAACACATTTTGAGCATATTTCCAATGGCTTGGCAAACTGAGCAAAAGATTATGCCTTTTTGCTACTCGCTTTCATATGAGAAGCCATTTATGTGCACAACAAAAAACTGGGTAAGGGTAAAGTCCCAGAAATGGCTTCCCAAATAAAAATATAAGATGGTATCTTAAAAATAAATATGTGAATAGTCCCCGAGCTCAGAGTTGTGTGGTAAAATTCATTGTTTTGCTTGAAAACAGAGCAACTTCGGTATACAAAATGATAAGGCGGGTAATGCCACTAAAGCTCCCGACAGCCTTTCTTGCAGGACACTCTGAAATACACATTCAGACTGTATTCAGAAAACACAGCCTTGTGTAACCCAAGCCACATGAACAGAAATGGCTTCAATTTTACAAATGTAATCCGCTGTCCTGTTCTTTACCTGATCAGAGGAAGATCAGTCAGCCCACCACTGATATATCTATAAGAGTTGCTTAGCCACACTGCCATTTACAAGGGGAAGAGGATTTCCAGATTCACAAAACTATATAATGGCACGGATCCAACTGTTCGGTTAAAAGAGAGTGACATGAATCCAACCAGTAAGTACTGTTTACACAGAAGGGTAGGGATATATGAAAACACGACTAACTACCACTGATGGTCTTTGGAACAGAGAAAAGTGAAAAGAACCAAAGACTGTTGTTGGCCAGTCAGTCATTAAAAGGTAAAGGTCCCCTGTGCAAGCACCGAGTCATTCCTGACCCATGGGGTGACGTCACATCCCGACGTTTACTAGGCAGACTATGTTTACGGGGTGGTTTGCCAGTACCTTCCCCAGTCATCTTCCATTTACCCCCAGCAAGCTGGGTACTTGTTTTACTGACCTCGGAAGGATGGAAGGCTGCGTCAACCTTGAGCCAGCTACCTGAAACCAACTTCCGTCGGGATTGAACTCAGGTCGTGAGCAGAGCTTGGACTGCAGTACTGCATCTTACCACTCTGCGCCACGGGGCTCCTAGTCAGTCATTAGGGGAGCCCAAAACCAACCTCTCATTGCATTTCAATGCACAAACTCTGTTTTCTTCCTTGTTGCCCCAGGATGAATCTTTGGGCGAAAACGCATGGTCACTTTATCCTCCTTTAATCGCTGTTTTAGCCAGGATCGAACGTACATTAGGCGAAATGCATGAGTTCGATCCTGGCTGAATCCTGGCTGAAACAGGGATTAAAGAAGGATAAAGCGAACATGCATTTCCGCCCTTTGTGTACTTCCTGTGCACAAACGTTTCTACCTTGTACTTTTTGAGTGTTAAATTTGCCTTTTAAAATGCTGTTTTATGCAATTGCACTAGTGTAAACTGCGTACTTGATGGAATTTGCTTTTAAAAATCCAGTGAGGAAAGGAGCTACAACATAGCCAGACTCTGGGCTCCTCTCTGTGTTATTGCAGTGACAGTAGCTGCTTCTTACAATCTTGTGGTAACATCTGGATGATGGAAACATCTGGACCGGGCCAGTTATGCAGATTTCCCCCATCTGATCCTTGCCTATACAGAAAGGAGAACTATATTACAGGGATAATCTATGCAACTGCCCCTGCCCACATATTGCTGGCTTCCAAATATGACTTTGGTGGTAGATCCCATGCTGGTCAAGCACAAAAGAGGTCCCTAGCCTGTGCTAAAATAGATTAACAAAGAGGCAAGGCAAATTAATGCAATTGCCTAAATTCATTTTAAAGGAAAATAAGAACAAGGAAGACTGAGGAGATGAGACAGGACCACAGCCAGGAAAAGGGAAATACATGTCTTCTCCTTCTTCCAAGAATATCTATTATTCAATATGTAGCTTTTGCTTTTTTGAAGGACAAAAAACCAGGAATTGAAGTACGAACAGGTATATATTACAGGATGGTGCAAATCACATTCTCTTCCTTGCATGAATATCGACTGCAGACTGTGTGAGTCTGAACACAATGTCTCAATGTCATGAAATACATCACCTGCAATCCTCCAACCACTTGCTTTGGACTAGTCACTTCAAAATTTTTAGAGAACACAGCCTGAGGACTGAAACTTAGCCACCTCATTTTGAAAGTTAGGGTCAGAGTTATCTTTATTGCACAAGAATCCAATCAAAACGTCCTGAAAGATCAACAGCTTCGATAAGCATTTATGAGGACAGATGATACAACAAACAGATGATATGTGGGAGAATCTGGCAGGCTCCACAAGAGTCGCAGGAAGAAATGAGGAACAGAATATACTTCTGAGACTTAGAAATGTTCTAGTAACATACTTCACTTACGTCAGTCCCCAAATGCTGCAAGTATCTTCAACAGAAAACTCTGATCAAGTAAATGTACAGCTTACAGTTAGTGTATGCATGGATTAAAATACCAGAGCTAACGAACAACTGGTCTCTCTGGCTGCACTCACCGGAAGTTAGCTATGTTCTGTGCCCATGTTTAGGGTGTGTAGATGCAGTGCTGCTAATCTGAGGTTACGAGTCCTCGTTTGTGTGGGGAAATAAATGGCAACGTGCCAAGGTGGCCGTATTCAGGCGACACAGTAAACTGAAGCCTGTTCAAACTGGGAAGTGCTTGATTAAACACTATGCATGCAAGGGAGGAGGAAGGAGCTAGGGAAGTGTGTGAGGACCAGAAACAAACTGTGTTCAAGCATAACACCAATAAACCTTTGTTTAATGGGAGTTTGTTGTGACATCTGAATTAGGGCTGTCGATTCGGTTCTATCCGAACTTAAAAACAGCCGAATTTACCTCGATTTGGCGGTTTCTAGTTTGGATAGAACCGAAGTCAAAAAAAGGAGGGAAAACAACGAGCCGAATTCAGCGAGTTCAGGCGGACGTGAATGAATTCAGACAAATTCGGCGTCCCTGAATCGGCATTCTCCCGCGGTCAATAGGTGGCCAAGCTGGGTCTTCTGGCCAATCAGGGAAGGGATTCTCCCTTTTGAACCTCTCTGAATTGGCCAGGAGAAGAGAATAAATACTCCCGTCCCGTCCCTGGCTGTCACGACTCAAGTCTGTATTCCTTCCATTTTGGTGCGGTGGTGCTGCTTGCTGCTCCTGTGCTGATCGTGAGAGATCCTGAGCTGAGCTGACCTGCTGCTGTTTGCTGGAATTGGACTGGATTACTCCTTCTGACTCCCTGCTTCTGCTGGAAAAGAAGACATCCACAGTTTGACCCATTTTGGGGCTTTTTTCTATAACTTTTTTCCTGTGTGTGTGTGGGGGGAGGAGATTCTGGGGGGGGAAGCTAAAGGGGGTGACCTCTCCTGGGGGGGCTTGATTGTCTCTGTGCTAGTGTGATTTTTGCTATTTTCACTGGTTGCCACCTTTGTCTGGAGGTCAGTGAGTCTCTCTCTGGCTGCCCCGTTGTTCTCCTTCGTTTGGAATTTGCGTCTTCTTGTCGCGGGTGGGGGAGTCAGGGAAAGGCAGCTGACTGAGCTCGTGGGGTAGAGTGGCTCAGGAAGGTCAGAAATGGGGGGGAAGGATCCTGTGGTGCTCCCAGGCTGTTCTAGCTGGGGAAGTCCAGAAAGAGAGTGAGGGAATGAGGCGGAGAGCAAGGCGGTGGGGGGGGGGGAGGATACTGCTGGACTCCTGGGCTGTTCTGACGGACGTGCAGAGGGTTGGTTTTTATATGCCCACTTTCTCTACCACTTAAGGAAGAATCAAACTGGTTTACAATCACCTTCCCTTCCCCTCCCCACAACAGAGACTATCCAAATTTCCAAATCTCAACAATAAGCCCCCCCCTGCAGAGTTTTGAGAATTCAGATGAAGGATATGTGCATCTAGAGAGCAGCAAATCCAAGGCAAAACCTCCCATGCATAAACAGCCAACAAGAAACAATGGGAGGTTTTGCCTTGGATTTGCCGCTCTCTAGATGCACATTGATTGCCGGCGCCTATTCATTCCAATGGGCGGTTGGGGGGACCCCTTCCAGACCCCATAACTCGGGACCCCCTGACCCAATCTGCAACAAACATGGGGGTTTTTGCAAGTAGGGTCCCTCCAAGCTACCCTGAAAGTTTGGGACCTCTACCTCCAAAAATGCCTTCCCCAGAGCCGTGGAAAGCTGTGAATGTGTTTTTAATGGCTTTAAATGGCTGAATTTATTCGGGCACGCCGAATTTCAAGCCAAATTCCCCGAAGTCGAATAAGGGGAGTTTGGAATTTGGCATTTCCCGAATAAAACGGGCCAAATTCATCCGAATCTGAATCGAGCTGAATTTTTTTTCAACAGCCCTAATCTGAATACAGTCTGTGTTACTGACAAGATGAAGTAGGAAATACCCATCCTTCCTTTCATAAAAGTGAAGTTCCTTCCCATGCACCTTCTCTGAGGGGCCATAACTCATCCCTGCACATGCTTTTCAAACACATCATCAACCCCTGGCATCTCTAGTCAAAATGATCTCATGTAGCTGGAATATAAAAATTTGTGCCTGAAAACATGAAAAGCAACTTTCAATCAAAGTAGACAATGAGGAAATTTGTTTAATGTACAGCAGCTTCATATGTCACATTCACTTTGCTCCATATATATATTTGGGTAAAATACCCCTCAACCACACCCATCATTATAAGATGGAACACAGGCAGTAATGTTGGTGATTATTGCTTTGTGCTATGTACACATCTGTCTCTATTAAGTATGTAAGATATAAATGAAGCCTACATATCTCAAACGAGCAGCATATGAAAATCCCGTGATTGTCTCCCTAGTTGCTACCCCATATTGCTAAGCTGAATCCATAATGCTGAAAGAAGTGATAAACAGTAACGGGAACTTTCCTACCAAGTTCTGTCAGGTTGTCTTTAAGTGAAAGCCCAAAAGTAAAGTCTTGGGGAATTTTTGCAAACACAAAAATACTGACAGCCAGTGTTCTGGGTTTTCCAGAAAAACTGTATTTGGAAATTTCCCCCAGAAATTATCTGATTCCCTAAATAAAGCATAAACTGATTTAGCATGCTTATTTTTACTTATCTTTTGTAAACAAATTTTAGAACTACCTTCTGTTAATTTTATGTCCCAGTAAGCAACAAACACACAAACAAATACAAAAACAACTAAATATATAATTAGATTTTTAAAAACCACAAATCCTGAGGTATACGGGTTACATTCAAACAAAGGCAAAGGTTTATGCAGAAAATGTTTTTATTTGAATAATATCTGTAAAAAGTTTAAAGCAATACAGCATCTGCATCCCTTATATCGTTTAATTTTAAGGGGGTGTGTGTGACCCAAAGTCACTGAAGCATTTAGCATACAAAAGCCCTAAACACCCTTACTAGGCAGTAAGTCCCACTAAACTCGAGTGGATTCACTTCTAAGTATACAGGCTTACAATTGCACTTTAATTTTAGCAAACACAAAGAACTGTGCATGATGTGCTATGGACATGGTTGTCCACCCATGTATTTCAATGGAATTTAATTCTCATCCATGAAGATCAATGGGGCACCTCAAAACTTGCTAGTTCTATATCAGATCGGTTTGTAATCCCCCCACCATGAAAGGGGACATATAAATAATAATTTTAGCTTGACATGACCTGTATCTTCAAATTAATAACTTGTTTTTAATTTGGATTTTTATATTAATGGCTTTCCCCACCCATCCCTGGTTTACAATCAGTCAAACATATTCTCTCTAGCAATTCCTAGGGATGGTCATCTGAAAAACACGAATTACAACTTTGAAACTGCCAATTGTGCCTAATACTGTCTTGGCAATGGCATCCATTCATTGTTATTACTTTTATGAAACCATTAATCTTCAGAAATGGAAAGATTTCTGCTGAAAAATAAACCACTAGAAATTTTTCCACGCACACACTCCCCATCTCTGCTAGGAATATTCCTTATGAGGTCAGAATACAAATACCAAAAATCTATGTCTGGGCACAAATGGCTAAAGAAGCAAGTTCTTCTATGGACATTTTGTACATAAATTAGACTCCCTACCCTCATCACCACAACAAATCTTGTTACAATGCACTAATTGTCATGAAATACCAGGATGTTAACTCAGTGTGAAGTTAATTTTTGTCAGCTGTGATATTTATACACAGACAGATCTCTTCACAGAAGTCTATGAAAATGAATATGGATGTGTGTAAAACACATAAAACGCCTGTCTCCCAGACCACCTTCTTTTACTTACGTGGCCTCTAAGACGACAGCTTTATTGTTCTTTTAGACCAATTGTTTATTAAAAGGCAGTTCTGCTATTAAAGGCTGAATGTAAAACATGGGGATTTGTCACATTGCTATTAGACATTATTGCACAAAACGAATCAGGATGAACCAGCCATCAGATAGTACAGAGAAGCTTAGGCAAGAGATCAGGGGTACACATGCAAGCATGCACGAGTGTGAGACAGGCAGCCATTTTCAAGTTAAGATTCTAAACATTCACGGTTACCTTAACTACATGCTACTGACTTAGTAAACCAATGCTGTCTTCTCGTGAAAAGAGGAAAGTACCACACTGAGGCTCCAAAGCTTTTGTGGGTCTGAGTTTTACTATAGTGCATATGCTTTAAAATATCCATAACATCAGATTTTTAAAATATTAACAGCACTGAGATATTGACAAAAATACTTTTAATACTATCACACAATGTATCCAGGACGCACTAGCCACATGCCTGTCCATGGTAAACAAAATGTTTGCTTAAGTAACAAATGGAAGGCTACCAGTTAAGCATTACATTAACATTAATGTTATGGGCAGGTAACACTGACTGGGAATCCCTGTTAACTAAGGTTTGCAAATCCTGGTTTGAAAAGGAATCTGTTTAGTCTTAACCCTGGTTAAAAATGATACCAGTCAAATGCTTAACTATGGTTAGGGCAGGTAGAGGAAGGGTGGAGCTCATGCCAGAGAGAAAGGAAAAAACATGTATTCCCCACAATCTGTTTTCAGGATCCAAAATTTTGTTTGGATTTGGCAAGCTGATACTTCTAGAGTTGTTTAGCCACAACAGTGGTACACAAAATGGAGAGAGAAGAGAATCCCTGTTATTGTCACCTGTATATTATTTAGTATACTGCAATTACTCTTTAACATCCTTTATATATCCTATTAGACTCACAATTAGGGAGATAAAAGTAGGGAAAGTATATCTTTTCACACTCTGAAGACATGAAGCTGCCTTATACAAAGACAGATCATTCATCTATCAAGGACTGTATTGTCTAATCCAAGGGTCTCCAACACGTAGCTCACAGGCCACCTTTTCTTGCGCCCCACTGACACTCGCTGGGAATGCGGCAGATTTGACCGGGCGTTTGTTTTAGCACGTGGATTTTGACTTGGTGTTCAGCTTCCCTCTGTCCCGCTGACCTGGTTCAAGTATCTTCTTTGATCTGCTACAACCTTTATGGCTCCCTATTTGTCTGGCTTTGTTATTCTTGCATTTGTTGACACCCACACTTTCCCCTTCCTCCCAAATGCGATTTGATATGGGATCCTTTCTTTCACCCCTCCCCGCCGGTCAGCTTCTTTTCCTCCAGAGCTAACTAGATTGAAGGGTCCATCACATGATAGAGGCCTCTGCAAAGAGTATTTTTGGCTGTTGGTGAGTGGCTTTTTGAAGGTTTTCACAATAAAGGTGAAATTATGTCTGCAGTCCACAAGTTGCAGCTCTCTGGGAACACAGTGACCAGAAGAATTGAAGGCTTTTCTAGTGACCTGGAATATCAGTTGTTAACTGACTTGCAGAAATGTCTGTTTAATTGTGTATATTTGCTTTATTTATATTGTTCCATACTTGTGGTTTGCTTTGCTCATAGAGAGAAGATAGGATGTAAATATTGGAAATAAAATGTTAAATACGTGTGTGGTTTTATGGTTGGCTCCACCTCTTCCAGCAGCCATTTTGTGATTGGCTCCACCACTTCTGACGGCCATTTCGTGCCTGCTCCTGCCACCTCATGTTACAATCCCAAAAGAGCTCACAGGCTCGAAAAGGTTGGGGACCCCTGGTCTATTCTGACTGGCAGTGGCTCTGAAGGGTCTTAGCTACAGGTCTTTCTGGTCACCTATTTCCGATCTTAAAAAAACAAGCAAAACAGATATTCTATCACTGAGACTCGCCCCCTCTTCTTCATTGTATTCCCACTGGCAACACAGGATTCTAAACTTTTCTGATTGTAAAGACAAACCAAAGTATGGCTATTGTTTCGGATTAAATAAAATAGAGTAAAAGGGTGTGAATATGCATGTAGAAATATGTAGAAATAACTTTCAGAAATTTCTAGTCGTCTCTAGGTACAGGTTTCTCATTCCATCCTAATTTTCCTGCTTTCCGATACTGACCCTTTTGTTTCCCGGAAAATGGCACCTGTTTCCCGGAAAATGGCCTTGCGGTCAGGAAAATCAGGGCAAAGAAAGCCATCGAATGAGGAAAGGAGCCAAATTGGTGTGTTTTAATCTTATAATGTTTAATGGTTTTATATATATTTTAAGTTGTTGCAATACTGTCTTGATTGTAAAGGCCTATGGCCATGCACAATAAACATGACTGACTGACATTCCATCCTGTTCCCGAGTCCTTTGCAGGCTCACAGTTTCAACCTTGATGATCCTTCCCTTCACGTGCTAAAACCTCCCCCTGCTGCTTGCCTATCTATGTGCAGTGGGGCAGAAGCAGAGGGTTTGTTGACAAGCAGGCACATACATGCACAGGGACCACAAGCATCATGAAACAATTGCATTAGTTTTTGGACTTGAGTTATGAGGAGTAAAACAGACACACACAAGTCAACATGGCAATTAAGCAGTGAGAATGTGCCTTCGTATGTGACTGTACCGGGCTCACATGGTAACATGACATAATATGAGACACATACTCAAGTGTTCTTTCCTATTGATTCGGTCCCATATGCTAGCAAAGGTGAAAAGTGCCTTAACAATTCCTACAGGAGGATTTAAAATGGGTTTATTTCATTCACGCCAATTATCAAACCACATTTTATGTTCACAAGGTCGTCATCTTGTAATACGTTACTTCAGCAAGCCCCCAGGTTCCCTTGCTCTGTGTTACTAGGGGGCCAATTTTGTGACATGTGAAATTGCCCTCTAATGTCATTACAGAAGATCAAGGAGAACTTTCTATCTGTTGCCTGTAGGTTGAAGAATGACTAAGGGCCTCCCTTGCAAAACAGATATAATTCACACACACTTGAAAAAACAGCCTCATAGCCACAATGTTTAAATGTGAGGGGGAGGGAGATAAACATGGATAGAATTACTTCATTGTAGCCTTCTTCCCACCTTTTAAAACCTTGGGTCGTTTTTCATTAATCTTGAGCTTGTCAGACATGGTAAGCAGCTTTAACATTTAACAGGTACTCAGAGACAGAAGAAGTAAAACAACTTCACTTTGGAAAAAAACAAAGAAGCAATGGAAAATTTGCTGCCTGGAGATTAGTAGTAGCATTATTTCCACTGGCCCTGCCTTTGCATTTCTTATGAGAATTCCACTTATTTTGGCCTATGACATCATCTGAAACTCTGTAATAAAACAATTTGTGATCTCATAAGTAATACACAGATAAATTCCTAAGGAATGAGGTCTGTGGGGGAATATTCTTAATAAAATGGGACCGTATTCAAAAATCATCATATGCAACCATGAAAAAAGATGACTACATTATTCTTTGGTAGCAAAAATAACAGAGCCCCATGAACATCTATACTGTGACATGAGCTTTGGTAGTCAAGAGCCTACTTCATCAGAAGCAATGCAAGCAATGAGAATCAAACTGTTGAGTAGAGGGCTACCTACCCACAGAACAATCTCCAACAGGCACAGATTGTGACACTGGAAGCTCAGGATAACTATTAAGAAGGTGTTGGTGCTTGCAGAAATAAAATAAAAACCACAACTCTAAGAAACAGGACAAAAGAACTAACTAAAAAAAAAGATGAAAACAAAGCTAATTGTAGGAATGGGCGGAGGCAGAGAGAAAGTGTGGTTTTACCTTATTTCTGAACCTAATCTTGTTCCTACAACAGCAGTACAACAACCTGCAGTTTTCTTACATCAGAAAAAAAATTGGGGAGGGGGGAGTCCCCTATGGTGGCTGAAACCTGAGTTCAAAGAGGGTTTGGCATAATCGTGGAAAAGACCAGAAGGTTTGCTGTTACATATGACAAATGGGGTGGAGTAGTAAATCTTATGATTGAAAGTATAAGACAAAGGGTTCTCAAAGTGGAAGCTATAAGAAAAGAATGAATTTATTTCTGAAGTGAAATTTAATATCCATGCTTGCACTAAGCAGAATTCTCTCCACTTCGTCTCACAGAAACAAGGATTACTGGGTAACCACTTGCAAAGGAGGATAGACCTCCTGGACCTTTAATGGTTTTATAAAGGAATTAAGTTCAACAGGTGCTGCTTGAGAGCGAAAAAAGCTCCACTTCATGTAATTCCTGAGCTCCCCCTTTGAAGCTAGTTTTACTGATGTATATCATTCAGGGTCAACACAGGAAAGAGGGAAAGATACTCATAATGAAACAAAGGAGGCAGTAGCACCATCTAGTATGTCTCAATAATTCCCTCTCTACCTGCCCTTAACTAGGGAAACACTCTTCTTTGGTCACATTATGTATACCCATCATACATCTTGTCAAACCCACTTCAGATAGTTACTGAGCTTCATGTTTCAATCAAGTCCAGGAGATCTTTGGAAAGAAGGCTCCTCTCTGAGATTTCCCTACAGGCCTCACTGACTCAAACACCAAGGAGAAAACAAAACTAGTTTAATTCATGAGTGCTTGCAAGGAGTAGAAATATTTATTTCCATCTTTGATTAGAAAAAGAGTGGAGCTGTTTTGCAGGAAGATTTTTATAATATGAACGGGTGTTATGTAACTTCTCAATGAATCATCATCACTTACAAACTAAGTTTCTCATTTTTAGACTTAAAGCACTTCAAGTCAAAAACTTAAAGCACAAATTCAAAATTTAAAAAATCTGCATCAAGTGTCTACACCACTGCTGGGGGAACTAACTTAGATACCATTAGCTACATACCGTATATACTTGCGTATAAGCCGAGTTTTTCAGCCCAAAAAAAGGGCTGAAAAAAGCCAACTCGGCTTATACGCGGGTCAATACGGTAGGGGAGGGGAGGGGGGAGGAGGGAGGAGGGAAACTTACCACTGCCGTCATCCTTTGCCGCTGGCCCGCTCGCCTTCCCGCGGCCTGGGAGCGGCCAGCGGGGCCTGCCTGGGAGCAGGCAGGCCTCGCCGCTGCCCCCGCCGCCCCCCCTGCCACCGGCCCGCTCGCCTTCCTGCGGCCTGGGAGCGGCCAGCGGGGCCTGCCTGGGAGGCTGCCGGGCCCGTGCCGCTTTCCGCCGCCCGGAGCGGCCTGGGGGCGGCCTCCTGCGGCTGCAGGAAAGCCGCCCCCACCGGGGCCGCGCCGCTTTTCGCCGCCAGGAGCCGGTCAGGTAAGCCTGCGGGGGGGGGGGAAGGAGTTATAAGCCGACCCTTGGCTTATACGCGGGTGCCTAATTTTTCCCCATTTTTGGGGAGAAATTAGGCACTTCGGCTTATACGTGGGTCGGCTTATACATGGGTATATACGGTATTTGACTTTTTTGGATTTCAATAGTGCAAATGGGGAGAAGCTGTGTCTCAGTGGGAGAGCATTTGCTTTGCATGCGTAAGATCCCATGTCCAATCTCTGGCATCTCACAGTTTAAAATCGATTAAGTAGTAGATGTGTAAGACCTCTACTGGAGATCCTGGAAAGCCGCTGTCAGTCTGAGTAGACAATACTGATCTTGACAGATCAGTGGACTGATTCAGTGTAAGGCAGCTTCATGTGTTCAACTGATCATTCCAGAAAATGGAGCCTTGGACACTTACCGTAGAGGCTCTTTCTCCTCTGAGGCGAAGGGCATCCTCAGAAGTGGGTTGTTTTCCCTCTCCATCCGGGTAGGCAGGACCAAAGACTTTGACTTCCTGTCCCCTTTGGCGGGAAAACAGCCTGCAGGAAGCCAGTTATCGTCTAGCCTAGCTAAAACAGCGCTATTGGAACACGGACTCACAAGAATGATGCAAAACTGAAAACCTTGATGAAACATACTCCAGAAAAAACATAAAGTATTCACTTGATACGTCATTCAGAAGAAATTTTTATCGTAAACTAATTAATTGGGATGGGCAGGATGCCCTTCGCCTCAGAGGAGAAAGAGCCTCTACGGTAAGTGTCCAAGGCTCCATTCTCCCCTGAGGCAAGGGCATCATCAGAAGTGGGACTTTAAAGAGCTCCCTTATGGGCGGGTAACTTATTATTCTACTACGTTTTGGAGCACTCTGCGCCCAAAGGCCGCTTGTGCTGAGGACCAGACGTTAATTTTATAGTGTTTAACGAACGTCGATACGGAAGACCACATGGCCGCTCGACATATTTCCTCTATAGGTGCCTGCTTATCAAAGGCTGCTGATGTTGCCATGCTGCGGAGTGAATGGGCTGTGATTCCCCTTGGTAAAGGGGTACCGGTCAATTAGTATGCCTCTGAGATACACTGTCTGAGGGTATAACTAATGGAAGCCACTGACATTCTTTTTCCTTTGGAAGGGTTTGAAATTCCAATAAACATATAATCTGTTTGTCTAAACTCTTTAGTACGTTCTATGAATATGCGAATAGCTCTGCGCAGGTCTAGAGAATGCCACTGTTTTTCTTTGTCGTTTGATGGTGAAGGGCAGAAAGAGGGAAGATTAATTTCTTGAGCCCTATGGAAATGAGAATTGATTTTAGGCCGGAACGTTGGGTCTGGAGTCAAAACCACCTTATCCTTATGGAATACGCAGAGGCCAGTCCTAATCGAAAGGGCTCTAAGCTCCAACACCCGTCTAGCTGACGTGATAGCAGTTAGGAACAGTACCTTCATGCGAAGGTATTTAATCGGAACTGTCCTAAGTGGCTCGAAGGGGGGACCCATTAATGCTTTTAAAACCAAGTTTAAGTTCCAGGATGGGAATCTGTGAATGACTGGTGGTTGAGTTTGTGATACTCCCTTTAAAAAGGCAGCAACGTGTCTATGATTTGAAATAGGAAGGCCATCTACGAATGGTAGCACCGTAGATAGAGCGGTCACCTGTCTCCTTAGAGTCGAAGCTGAGAGTTTAAGTCGTACTCCCTCCTGTAGGAAATCTAGAATCTCGGATATAGAAGGTGAGAGAGGGTTGACCTTCTTTCGTCTGGCCCATCTAACGAATGCTTTCCATGACGAATTATACATTCGTCTAGTGGATGGTCTATGGGCTTCCAGAATAGTATTAACTACTTCTAAGGAGTACCCTTGATTTAAAAGAGATCGCCTCTCAAGTGCCAGGCGGTCAAACAGAACCATTGGGGGTCTGGGTGATTCAGGGGGCCCTGGTGTAGTATGGTTCTGCTCGGTGGAATCTGCCATGGATCCTGACAAGACATTCTTTTTAGATTCGCAAACCAAGGTCTGCGGGGCCAATATGGGGCTATGAGAATGACATTGGCATGCTGTTGTTGAATTTTGCGGAGAACTTTGGGAAGAATGGGAATGGGTGGAAAGGCGTACAGGAGACCTTTTGGCCAATCGCTCAGTAAGGCGTCTGTGCCTTCCGCCTTTGGATGGAAATATCTGGAAAAAAATCTTGGTAGTTTGTGATTTTGTTCTGAGGCGAACAAGTCTAGAGAAGGGGTGCCAAATTTTTCCGAAACTAGATGAAATGTATCCTGGTCTAATTCCCATTCCCCTTCGTCGAGAGTTTGGCGGCTTAGCCAATCGGCTTGTACGTTGAGGGTCCCCTTGATATGTTCTGCTCGAATCGAGGGGATGTTCATTTGGGCCCATGAGAAGATTTTGGCCGCCTCCTTGTGGAGGGAGGAGGATCTGGAGCCTCCCTGCTTGTTCAGATACGCTTTCGTGGATATGTTGTCCGTTCTTATAAGTATGTGATGATTTTTGATTTTTGGAGCAAATTCCCGCAGTGCAAGATTTACTGCCCTGAGCTCCAGTAAATTGATGTGAAGTGTCATTTCCGGAAGGGACCATCGTCCCTGGGCTAGGTGTTCTCCTAGGGTGGCCCCCCAGCCCGTTAGACTGGCGTCTGAGAATATTTGTAGGGGCTCCTCGTGTATGTACTGTGTTTGTTTGTATAGGTTCACTGGGGAGGACCACCAACGTAGACTCTGTTTGACCTGTGGGGAAATAACTATCGTTTTGACTCTTTTTCTGGAAATGTCTATCTGATGGGGACTCAACATCCACTGCAACGGTCGTGATTGGAATCTGGCCCATGGTACTACTGCGATGCATGATACCATCAGACCCATGAGTTTGGCTAATGTCATCAGTCTGGCTGTTCTCTGTCTGACTATGGATAGAGAAAGTGTGATAATCTTGTCCACTCTTTCCTTGGTTAAGGAAATGGAATTGGACACTGAGTTGATCTGAACCCCTAAGTGGGTGGCGGTTTGTGATGGTATCAGGGAGCTTTTGTGAAAATTTATTAAGTATCCATGCTCCTGGAGAATTTGGATAACTCTGGCCGTGTGTCATTTGGTCAGGTCCAGAGTAGGGGCGCAGATCAGGATATCGTCCAGGTACGGATGTACCTGGATTTCTTCCTGTCTGAGGACAGCTATGACCGTTACTAATGTCTTGGTAAAGACTCTGGGGGTAGAAGTAAGGCCAAAAGGGAGGGCCCTGAATTGGAAATGATCGTTTCCATAGGCAAAACGAAGGAAACGTTTGTGGGAAGGGTGAATCGGAATATGGAGGTAGGCCTCCGTCAGGTCCACGGCAGTCAAGAAAGTGCCAGGGAGAAGGGACTCCACGGTAGACTTGACCGTCTCCATGCGGAAGTGTTTGTGGGCCATCCTCTTGTTGATGTATTTGAGGTTGAGGATGGCCCGCCAGTCCCCGTTTTTCTTGGGGACTGTAAAGAATATTGAGTATACTCCCTGGCATTTCTGGAGGACCGGAACCGGTTCTATGGCCTTGATTTGGAGTAGATGTTGTATTGCTTTCAGCGTAACGCTGTGTTTCCCTGACCTGGAGGGGATTGGGGATCTGAGGAAACGATCTGTAGGGTAGGTTGAAAACTCTAGAAGATAGCCTTGAGTTATGATTTTGGAGACCCATTTGTCCGGGTTGGACAGAGTCCACCTTGCAACAAACTGCTGGAGTCTCCCCCCTACCTGGGGATGGATGGCGTCACTGTTGATTGGTTTTGGTAAACTTATCTCCCCTGTCTTGTCTGGACTGGGGTCCCTGGCCTCTCTGGAATCTACCTCCTCTTCTGAAGGGTCGAGTGCCCCAGGAACCTCTAGATGGTCCCCAGGATCCTCTTCGGAAATCAGCTCTGAATCTGTTAGAAGGTCGAAAGGAACGAAAGGACTGAAAGGTAGATCTCTGGTCCTTTTTTATCTGCATAGGCATAACCTGTTTTTTATCTTTGGATTCTATAAGAATACTATCTAGTTTTTCACCAAACAAACGACCTTCCTTCACCGGGTATGACATTAAGGAGGTCTTAGCCTTAAGGTCGGCCGGCCAAACCCTTAGCCACAGGGCCCGTCTGAGGGCGGTGACTGAGGCCATTGATCTAGCTACAAACGACATAGTGTCGAGTGAAGCATCTGCCATGAGTGAGGTAGCATTGAGTACTCTCTCCAGACCACCAAGTGCCCTAATGTTATCCTCAGGGACCAGCTGAATAATCTTTTTGATCCATAGGTATGATGCTCTGGCGAATATGGATGTGGTGGCGCTGGCCTGAATCGCTAATGCAGACGCCTCATGAGCCTTCCTTGCTAGAAAGTCGGACTTTCTATCCAATTGGTCCCTTAGGGACCCCGCACCATGCTCTGGCACTAGGCCTGGTGATTGGAGATCCACTATCGGTGCGTCTACAAGTGGCACTTTTAGCATCTCCCTGGCATGAGGTGCCAGTGTGTATAATTTTTTCACATTAGAAGGGACCTGTTTATTAGATGAAGGCTTGTCCCATTCCTCCCTGACTGCTCTTTGAAAGAATTCAGGGAAAGGGACCGAGTTAGTGCGAGGTTGCTGTCTAGGAAAAACCTCTTTAACTCCTTGCTTCCATTTTGATTTGGGCTCCTCTGAGGAATCCGTCTCCTCATTTAGGTCTAACGCCAGAATGGCTTTGGCCAACAATCCCTGGTAATCCTCCCCTGTGAACAGTCTATTATGTTGTTCTGCAGGCTGGAGGAATTCTTCGTCCGAGTCAAACTCGCCCTCCTCTCTTTCTTCCCCTTCCTCATTCTCTCCCTCTTCCGCCTCCATAGAAGAAGAGGTAGACTTGGATGTATTTGCTAAGGAGTCCCCAGTGTTAATCAGAGGTGCCTTCATGGCTGCCTTAGTGGGCCAGGAGGATAGTCTAGGGATTGCTGATGAACCAGGCTCCACTGAATTGTCAGTATTAGGTCTAAACATTGGTGAGGGGGGGGGAAGTCCCGAGGGGGGGGGAATACTCGGAGCCATCCAAGGATTAGGGGGCAAACGCGCCTGGTAAGCTTGAAAAGCTAACCACTGGCGCTGCAGGGCACAGTTAATAAGGTCATCTGCATTCTCCCAGGATAAAAAATGGCCGCCCGCCACCGGTTGAGGGGGGGGGGTGCCATCTCCCGGCGGTAAAAAACCCGTTGCCGCTGAGTTACCAGTCGCCGCCGCTGACTCTGGAGCCACCTGGACGCTGGGGACCGGATTCTGTGTCTTGCAGGAAGAGGCGAGCGAGGTCCGCCCGGCTTTCCTCCCGGCTTTTTGATCAGGGCTTAATTTGGTGCCGCGTTTCTTTTTCTTAGCTCCCTGGTGCAGCGGCGCGGCTTTTCGCGCCTTTTTTACTTGAGGCTGCACTCGGGACGGCCCCTCAAGCGGCGGCTCATCAGTCTGCGGCAAAGTCCCTAAGGGTCCGCAATCGCGGCCGTTGGGAGAGCCGGTTGTCTTGTGGGAGGTTTGCACCAGCCCACTCTGATAGTCCTTTTCAGAGAGGAGGTCGTCCTCCCTGATTACAATGGCGTCGGCCATTTTGAATTCCCCTCGGCTCTAAGCCGAAAGGAATACTCACACACTGGGGGGGGTAGGAAGGGAACAAGTATGGAACGACAACGAAGAGGAAACAAATACACAACTTACTATTAGAATTTGACAGGGTGAAAAGACGAACACAATCTCTCCTAACTACACCTATGTTATTGAGAAGCACGGAGCTGTGCGAAATCTGCTGCTCTACCCGTGGAGGCAGGACAAAGACTGGCTTCCTGCAGGCTGTTTTCCCGCCAAAGGGGACAGGAAGTCAAAGTCTTTGGTCCTGCCTACCCGGATGGAGAGGGAAAACAACCCACTTCTGAGGATGCCCTTGCCTCAGGGGAGAATAGAGTAAACAGAAAGAGTGGGCTGTAATAATTTCCATACTGCCAAAAAAGGAGATAATAAGAGACAGCATCTAATCGGTTAAGTGTGAAAACAAGTATAAAATGTAAAAACAAAGAAAAGCTGAACAAATTGCAATTGTCAAGCCTGTGGCCCAATTGTTATGTTTTCGGAAGAACACAGAGTTAATTATAACATAAAGAAAGGCAGTCTCTTCACGGCACCAGATTTTGGGTACCATTAAGACTGGCATAATGGGAGGCAAAAGTCATCTGGGGGTATAATCCGGGAAGGGGGGGGCTTTTTTTTTTTTACAAACCCCACTACAATAAACAGGAGCCACTGAAGAGCACACAATACTGTTCAGAATAACTTCTAGGTAGATTGTGCCCATATCCATCATTTGAATAGGGAGATCCATTTGGATGTTAGGCTTTGGCACTACAGTACCAGCAGTCAAGACTGGAAGCAGATCATAGGCTAGAACATTGAAATGGAACTTCAGCTACATGTATAGTTCAAACCATGCAGATGTAAATACGGCCTCAGTACTCCAAAATTATAACAGTGACACCTGAATTCCTTAGGCCCACAGGATACACTTAAATGTTCTTGGCTACTCTATTTACACACAGTTCTCAAGATGTGGAAAAACTTAATAAAAAGATATTAGGAATCAACAGCAGTCACACCAGTTAGAGGGAAAGGATCATCACAGTATGGCTGCAGTTCCTTACGGATCAAACATATAAAGGAGCAGATGCATTGGATGTTAATCTGTTCAAAACATGACGTCAGTAATTACAGAATAGTCTGCATTATAAACAAAATGATTTATTCACAGTCGCAGCCAAGCCATGGCAGTTGACAACAGTATGCTTGGTGCTCCGGTCCACATGACCAAATACACAATACATGCTACATTTCATGCATGTATAAATAGCTTCATTTCATTTCAAGATACACAAAGAGAATGCTTGAGTCGCAAACCATTGACCATTATGGCTGCAAGCTGAATTCAACATCTCTAAGAGAAAGTCCCCCCGCCTTCAGAAAGAGTCGTTTCCCCCCTCCCCAATTCTCAGTGAGATTATGACTTCATTCAAACAAAGGAAAGCAAATATGTACTTTCATTCACTAGCCTGCAATATTCTTTGCTGGAATTTATACCACTGAACGTGTCAATAGAGAACAGCACTAGGTCCAAGCCTCTACTGAAAGCCAACCGGTACGTTTCTCAATTTGTGCTCAGACCAGCTGCTCAGATTATGCTGCAATATCTGCCATTCATTGTCTAGAATTTTTTATTGCCTCCCCTTCTTTCCCCATGATTTTCAAACTTTCTAGTGCAAGGTGTCTCAAAAGTGCACACTTTGTCTATATATTAAAGGCTGCCAGATTCAAGATAGTCTGGTTTAGAGATTCTTTAAAAAAGTCTTTTCACAGCTTGTCTCTGACCCTTGTCTCAAATCATTGTGGAAATTCAGAGCAAATTCGAAGGCTTCCTAAAATGGACAGAAGAGGAACAGTAGGGGCTGACTGGAGGAGGTCAAAAAATGAGAGAGAGCTAACAAGTTTTTTTTAAAGGGGACTTGTGTAGGTTTTAGGTACAGAGGAAGGACCTAACTGCCACCAAGGGTGAACGAGATTGAAGAAAATGGATGATGGAGATAGGATATGGATTTATAACTGAACAAATAGGTGGTGAGGAAAAGAAGAAACAAAGTACCAATGCCAAAGAGAATACTGGTAATGGAATCAAAACAGGCACTGGATTTTGTATACTCGCCAGGACAATGTAGTGTGTAGCCTTAACGGCCTTGAAGGAAAGTGCATGAAAAAAAAATGAAGGTATTGTTAGAACTTACAAAAATTAAAAAAGAAGAAATCTTAAGTACTGAAATCCCACGCTGATGTCCTGTGATGCACAATGAACATGCCCTAATAAATGTGTGAAGAACATGGCTCAAAGAAGTGTCTTTGTTTTTTCCCCAATCATGTTTGAGCCCAAACATGGCTCAAAGAAGTGTCTTTGTCTTTTTAGAATCATAGAATCATTTAATTCTATGATTCTAAATGTGTGAAGAACATGGCTCAAAGAAGTGCCTTTGTTTCTTGTTTAGTTTGTTTGTTTCGTTTACGCCTCTTTCAGTGGCATTTGGTAAGGAACATTCAGTATCCTCCCCCAAATTGGGTTGGTATTCTGACATCTCACTATGAACAGCAATCACAGTACGATCTTAATGGACTTACAAGGGTACAACTCTGCTTAGGACTGCATTACCAGTAGCCAGTATAAATGGCACAAATGAAGAAGGTAATAATTAAACATGCACAGAGTGGGGCTAAAGAGGAAGAAAAGTGGAAAAAAATGTCAGAAGGGAGGCACAAAGCATGGCCCGACAAGTTCCACCTGTGAATGAAGAGCAAGCAAGCCCGTGAATGAGAAGTAAGCAAGCAATCACCTAAATTAGATATGGAGGAAATTAGCTTCATGCCATAAACGAGTATTATTACTTTGAAAGACACTGAAGTGTCAC
Organism: Euleptes europaea; assembly: GCF_029931775.1. Lineage (NCBI taxonomy): Eukaryota > Metazoa > Chordata > Lepidosauria > Squamata > Sphaerodactylidae > Euleptes > Euleptes europaea. The sequence goes on along the minus strand of NC_079312.1, from coordinate 103,256,632 downwards.
AAAATTATACACCAGCTTTCCGCACACAGTCCAAGAACATCAACTTTGCCTCTCTCAGCCAGCTTTTCATGTCAGAACAAGTCTGACCCTTTCACTGCAATGTTGACAACCTAGTTTATCAGCTGTAGGAGGTAGGAAACTGGCGGTTTGTCCTCTTGGAACGGCACTGGAAGCCAGTGGCCAGTGGCACAGCTGAGCCAGAACATATGACATATCTATATCAGTCTGATTCCGATATAATGGTAATGACTTCCTCCAAATAGGGTTCCCAACTTCCTGGAGAGAAAAAGTCCTGTCGGCGTGGTGTAGGGGTTAAGAGCGGTGGTTTGGAGCAGTGGACTCTGATCTGGAGAGCCAGGTTTGATACCCCACTCCTCCACATGAGCAGCGGAGGCTAATCTGGTGAACTGGGTTGGTTTCCGCACTCCTACACATGAAGCCAGCTGGGTGACTTTGGGCCAGTCACAGCTCTCTCAGCCCCACCCACCTCACAGGGTGTCTGCTGTGGGGAGGGGAAGGGAAGGTGATTGTAAGCCGGTTTGATTCTTCCTTAAGTTGTAGAGAAAGTTGGCATATAAAAAACAACTCTTCTTCTTTAATAGAGGCTTTAATGGGATGTTATTTACCAGGTGATGTTATTTAACCTCCATGGCAGGAAAAGTTTCAGCTGCCTATTTCCACACATTAAACCTCTATTCAGAGCATTTATTTCCAAGCCTGTTGACAACCCTACCTCCAAAGAATCTCAAGTGTCGATTTTTTGAGGAAGGTCTCTAGACTTAAACTACTTAAAGTCTGGGTATGGATAGGGTGTTTCCACTCTGTTTTCCCTGACTGTCCAAAATAAGAACAAACATCTTAGCCCCATGGGTTTTCTATTGGAATGGGGCCCCTGGGAGAAGGGTTTTAATCTCTTAGAAACGTTCTGCAGATTACAAAACTGACATACTATCTTGTATAAAACTAAATCAACACACCCGGCTTGTTCAGGAAGGTTGGAGGTTCCATCAGGGTAAAAAGGAGGAGTAAAAAATAGAGCAACATCTTTGAGCAATTTATCCTAGTATAGTCCCAATGGCTGGACATAATTAGTACACAATTTAACAAGTGTGCCTATAACAACACTAAGAGAAGTGGGCTTCATGGGTTGGCAAGTTGTCATCTAAATAAGAGCAATTTTTAGCGCTCTAGAGTTTTAAAGAAGCTGTATGTTAGTTCTTTCCATTCAAACGTCTCTTCACTACCACCCCCAATACAGAAATAGCATTTCATTAGCACTGCTGCATTAGTCATTCCAGTACTGTGCCATTGCTGTTAATATGACAACTGCCTTCATCTTCTGCATGTTAACTGTTAACATGCAGGACAAGCAAAGTTGAAACCAACATTTCCCCTTAAAACGTTGTCCGAATTCCAGGAGCAGAACAGTTAGTAGCCTCAAATAGGTTGCCCCAACATCTAAAGTTAAATAAATACAGGAGGGTAGGAAAGAAAAAGGATTACATAATATTTGGTTTTTCCCAATATTGCCCACTAAAAGAGACAGTATATCAGAAATGTTTATGATTTGGATTTCTTCCTCCCATTATGTAAATGAGAATGGTCCATCTGGATTTTTTTTTGCACGACATCGGCAAGCTTCAAAGCTCTAAAGCCAAAATCAAGAAAATGAACAAAAATAAAGCCAGCTGTGACCTTTAACACAAATAATACAATTTTGTTTAAGTGCTTGCTAACAGTCTGGGTTATCCTAAGTTTTCTTAAAAATTAATGTTGTTAGTACGATAGGGAAAGATAAACTGTTTTGTTTAAACAAGAAAAAGCACCATCTGTTGTGATGTAAAGAAGGAGTTGTTAAAGGTTTCTACAGAAAGAGAGATGAAAGACACCCCTCCCCCCAAAAAAACCCAATGGACCAGTCACAACATCATTCTAAATACCCTTGGCATTTTCAAATAGGAATTGGCCCAGGAATTAAAACATGAGCAAAAGAGTCTCAAGTTCTCCAACAGCAGTAGTGGACAAATGTCAAGACATGCCATGGTCTGGAATGGCCATTACATCAACAGTATCACCTGTGTTAAAAATATGTATACAGTCACTCATGTCTGGAGAATGTGAGACACAACTACTGCTACTGCATTTTGTATATATGTATTTGCAGATAAGCCCTATACTTTAAAGAACATGCCATCTATATGCAAACCTGACTTGTTTCTGTATTAATTTTTTTAATTTCTCTTTGTCAGTTATAGGAAAGTAACAGCATTTAACCTGGAAGTTATTACATTTGTTAACAAAGATCCCAGTGCATCGCAGTTTGGAGAGGAATGGGAATTTAATGGCACAAAACAGTCTGATTTAAGACAAAATTATGCATTTTATTTTGTATTCAACTATTCCTTCACAACAAAATGGGGAAAATGGATTTTTACCATAAGGTGCTGCTCGTACCTATATAAGACCAGTTCTCTTATTCCCTGTTCACCGTTAATGTACCGTATGACAAAAGTGTGAACTAAGTAAGCAATATCTGCAAGAGAGATAATCGCTTGTTCTTTGGAATGAATGTTGCAGTCAGGCAGTCAAATTCAGAATGGAATCCAAATGATGCCCACGTGCACAAGCGGCGGCTTTTGATCAGTGCAAAAGCAGCTCTGTGCCATTCCTTAGACAAATATCTGTTCTAAAAAGTGGGTGCACATTTGCATTGTGGGCATGTATATTTTGTGGGTATGTATATTTTAACAAGAGCTTCTACCTCTTTCCACGTCAGATGATGTAAAGTTTTTCCTCCTCCACACTGCCTCCTGGTCTCCCACATTTCTGTGATTTAGTGATCATTCCACCATACAACAGAACCATTTTCAGCCTGACCTCATCCAGAGTCTGTAGCTCCTACAGTTTCAATAAGCTTAGACACACCTAACTCAGTCTGCATAAAACTGGGTTGTGTGTGGAGCTCTTTCAGATGGTGGGCTTGAAGATGCTATCAAGTTTATTTCCAGCATGGATTTTTGAGTCAACGCTTCTCATTTGTAGAGGAATGTGAAAAGAAACCAAATCCTGATCCCTTGGACATCAGGAATAGATAATTTTACACGTATGTGTTCTGTGCATATAAGATAGTGAAAGCTTTTATTTGGACCTTGACCCAGCTTTTCATGCACCTTAAGCCTACTAGCGTCACAGGTCACTAGCCTACAATATTATCTCAGCTGCATAGGTACTACTATATGGAGGAAATAGAGTAATATCATCTCGGTTGGACCAAAGGTTCAGGTGATAGATGATTTATTCAAACTTCTAACCAAACCACATCCCTATACCTTTTGGAGAATATGTGTGTAAGACTGGGTGTATATCAATCTGCTAAAAAAATAAGCAAAACATAGCATGCTTGGAAACTTTTGTTCTTAAACTGCAGCAATCAAAAGCTAGCACAGTTTGCAATGTTACTTGAAAATGTTCAGGCTTGGGTTTTGTCTCTCTGCCGGAAGAGAGCTTCATAATGGTGGCACAACCACAATTTGGAAGGGTACATGTGGCTTTAGTAAGGTATCCAGTATCCCACAAGCAATGTATAAGAGTGCTCCACCGAAAAGCAAAGACAGCTGAAGACATTACTCTCACAAGGACTCAAAGCAGTAATTCAATACTGTTAATTCTTCATCAACCAACTGCTCCCGCTGCACGCTGACTCACAGTGATGGGGATGAAGGAGAGCCTCAATTAGAAAAATGGGAGGGAGTATTTGCTTTCCATTATATTAGGGCAATACAGTTTTTATTTTAAATAAAACCACTGACTGCACCAAACAAATTTCAGATGTGCTGTCTAATTATTTTTTTGTTTGTTACTGGAAGGGGGGAAAAGCTCAATACACACGCAAAGACTTCACAAGGAAGGACAGCATTTCCCCCTGTTCAATTGTATTCGCGCCTTTTCATCTGGAAATTCAATTTCTTATTCTTTTGTTGTGCTTGCAGGGGATCAAGCAAATCCCAGCTGCTGCTAAAGGTTTGTTGTCTTTATTTCAGTTCTGGGGAGGGACAGGGAGGGGAGGGCTGAACCCTAAAAGGGCCTGAAGTTTTAAAAGCATATTTCCCCCTACTACGCAGAGACAAACAGGAGGAACAAAACAGTTCTCCCCAAGAAACCCCTCCTGCTTCTCAAACTGTCCAGCTCTGCCTTCAGCTTGGCCATCAAACAAAGGCCACCACTTTCAGCATCTGTCCTCTCTAACACATGCCTAATCCGCTAAGCATGCCCGTCACAAAGCAACTGCTTTCCCTCCCTGCGTTTGCACCAACCTCACAGTTCCCGTGACCTCATCCTCAGCACAACCCAATTCTATGCCGATTGATTTGGAAAGAAATCCTACCAATCGCTTCCAAGTACGCGTGCTCAGGAACAGAGTACTTCAAATACATACAACGTTTAGCAATCTGATGAAACAGTAGACGGTATCAACCGGGATATATTCACAGAATGCAGAGGTTTTGTTTTTTAACCAATATACGTGAAGCTCTTTCTTCACTATGGGCACAGGAAACGGCTTCATGCTGGATCAGGGTACTGGTCCATTTAGTCCATCATTGTTTATTGTGACTAGCAACAGCTTGTCGGGGTTTGAAGCGAAGGCTCTGCTCCCTCCGAACCTTTTTAACCAAAGATGCTAAGGACCGAATCCAGGACATTCTGAATGCAAAGCAGGTGCTCTACCGCTGAACCGTGGCCACTCCCCCTCCTAATAGGGTTTACTTTTGAATAAGCATAACGTGGGTTGGGCTGCACAACCGATTCGCCCTGGATCCAGGACAAAATAAAAAAAAGATCAGCCCTCGACATCCAGATACCCACTACCTCCGTACACAAGAGCAGCACACATGAGAAGAACGTGGGGTCCATGTGAGAGTCAGAAAAGATTAGAATTGCCACTACCAGAGATCATTCTGTCTCAAATAAAGATGTTCCATTCTGTAATGATGTTTTTAAAAAAAGGTTTTCAATGGAAGGGAATTTTTGTCCGCCTTTCAACAAGTCACAAAGGAAAATAAATAGAAAAGTGCATGGATTCAAGTTCGCCTCCCTCAAGTAGCCCAGCTTCCATCTTCAGCTATGCAATTGGGGTTTGACAGCTGGCCACAAACCCGGCGCCAGAGAGGCAGGGTGGCCAGAGGCATCCTTGTCCTCCCTGACAGACCACATCCCAAACAGCCAGGGGTAGAAAGCGCCACGTGCAGCAACGGGGGTGGGGGGGAGAGAATATCTGCCATTACAATAGGGCTAAGCCAGGGGTTCTCAACAAGGGGGGGTTTTAGGGTTCCAGGGGGGGGGGAATTGGGACCACCACTCAGCTAAGTGCATATTATTGGGAATGCACCTTTTTGAGATAGACTATTTTGCTAGGAGAAGTTGAGGGCAGCAGGAAAAGAGGCAGACCCAACAAGAGATGGATGGACTCAATAAAGGAAGCCACAGCCTTCAGTTTGCAAGACCTGAGCAAGGCTGTCAAAGACAGGACATTTTGGAGGACTTTCATTCATAGGGTCGCCATGAGTCGGAAGCGACTTGACGGCACTTAACACACACACACACGCATATTTTGGGAAGGGGGGAATTACATTCAGAACAAAAAGAAGGTCGAGGACCACTGGGCTAAGCGAATGCAAAGCGCCTCTCTCCGGGACGCACGCTGGAAAAGGAGACGGGGCGCCTCCCTCTTCAGCATGGGGCGAGGGAGCGCACGAGGAGGAAGAGCTCAGGCGGGGAAGGCGAGGAGGGAGGGACGGAGGGAGGGAGGCGTCCTTCTGAGGCGCCGGGGTGGGGGTCCCTTCGGGCGGCTGCGGACCCAGCTCCCCGCCGCTTACCTGGCAGGGTCTTGTGCACCGTGTTGCCCATCGCTCGCTCATGCGCTCGACGGCGCGCGGACGGCTGGGGCGCGCGACGCTCCGGGCGCGCGGGGCTGCGCGGCGCTGCGCAGGGCCATGGACGGCAGGGCGCGCGCGGGGGGCGGGCGGGGGCGTGCTGGACGGCCGCTCGCGCCTTCGCCCGCACCTTCCCGGCGACTGAAGGCGCCGGCCGCGTCCCCAGCTCCCCGCGGCCGGAGCCGCCTCCGGAGGGTGGGGCGAGGCGCGCGGCGGCCGGCCCCTTCTCCCCGCCCGGCCGGGGCGGAGCCCGACGCGCATTGTTTGAAAGTTGGCAGCAGCCTGCGCGGCGGACGAGAGAGAGGGAGGGGGGGAGGGGGTCAAGCCGGCGAGAGGAATAAAGCCGCCTTTTGCGTCACAGTGAAAAAGGCGGGGGGGGTCGTCGCTCCTGGAAAGGAGGTGCCTGGGCGACTAGATGCAAAACAATTTGTCTTCAGGGGGGAGCTGAACTTGCTTTTCTTTAGAAGAATTGCCAGGTGGCCCTTGATGCACGGGAGGTTTTGCCTTGGAGTTGCCATTCTTTTTTTTCTTTTTTTTTAAAATAATTTTTATTTTCTTGATTTAATATATCAACATATCAAACAATATCCAATGTTAAAAGATGATAATAATAATAATACTACAAAAAATAAAATTACAAAATTAACAATAAATTGACTTCCCCCTCTCCCGTCTGAAAATAAATGGTGTGCACTTTGGCTGACAAAACTAATCCCTACTATTTTAATTAACATATTATTATCCTATCTAATACTATTCAATACCTAATATAAAGGATTTGCCATTCTTCAAATGCACATTTTCCCCCAGCCAAATTCTCAAAACTCAACAACAAGCCCCCCTTCCAGAGTTTTGAGAATTCGAATGAGGAAAATGGGCCTCTCAAGAGTGGCAAATGCAAGGCAAAACCTCCCGTGCATCAAGGGCCTGTGTGTGTGTTAACTGCAGTCAAGTCGCTTCCGACTCATGGCGACCCTAAGAATCAAAGTCCTCCAAAATGCCCTATCTTTGACAGCCTTGCTCAGGTCTTGCAAACTGAGGGGTGTGGCTTCCTTTATTGAATCCATCCATCTCTTGTGGGGTCTCTCCCTTTTCCTGCTGCCCTCAACTTTTCGTATAATGATGGTCTTCTCCAGTGACTCTTGTCTTATAATGTGGCCAAAATACTATAGCCTCAGTTTAGTCATTTTAGCTTCTAGGGTCAGTTCAGGCTTGATTTGATCTATAACCCACTGATTTTTTTTCCGCCGTCCACGGTATCCGTAACACTCTCCTCCAACACCACATTTCAAAGGAATCTACTTTCTTCCTATCAGCTTTCTTCAATATCCAGCTTTCACACCCATACTTAGTAATAGGGAATACAATGGCCAGGTGAACTAGGTCATCACAATGTTATTAGAAAAGGTGAAGTGAAGACAGTAGTGTTGCCAGGCCCCTCTTCGCCACCAGCAGGTGGAGCCTGAGAAGGGCAGGGTTTGGGGAGGGACTTCAATGCCATAGAGTCCAATTGCCAAAGCGGCCATTTTCTCTGGGTGAACTGATCTCTATCGTCTGGAAATCAGTTGTAATAGCGGGAGATCTCCAGCTGTTACCTGGAGGTTGGCAACCCTAGAAGACGGATACCGTGGACTGCCCAAAAAACAAATCAGTGGGTTGAACTCATGAAGCTGCCGTTCACTGAATCAGACCCTTGGTCCATCAAAGTCAGTATTGTCTACTCAGTAGCTCTCCAGGTTCTCAGGCGGAGGTCTTTCACATCACCTACTTGCCTAGTCCCTTTAACTGGAGATTGAACCAAGGATCAAATCAAGCCTGGACTGACCATAGAAGCTAAAATGACTAAACTGAGGCTGTCATACTTTGGTCACATTATGAGAAGACGAGTCACTGGAAAAGACAATTGTGCTAGGAAAAGCTGAAGGCAGCAGGAAAAGAGGAAAACCCAGCAAGTGATGGATTGACTCTATAAAGGAAGCCACGGCCCTCAATTTGCAAGACCTGAGCAAGGCTGTTAAAGATAGGACGTTTTGGAGGACATTGATTCATAGGGTCGCCACGAGTTGGAAGTGACTTGACTGCACTTAACATACACAGTGAAGACGAATGGAGAATTTGGCTGGCTCTCTCGGTACCTTACAGATCAACAACAACAACAACAATAATAATAATAAAACACCTAGTATTTCTATAGCTCTGTCAGTGTTCAAAGCACTTCTCACAGATTTGTCTCACTGTATTCCTTACAACAACCTTATAGGGTAGGCTCCATAGTGCACACAGGAGGAGGGGTTGCCTAAGGCACTCTAGTAAGTTCGTGTCCCCCCCTTAGTCATCACACTACACACCTCTGCTAATCCCAAGCATACAAAGAATGTAACCTTTCCCCAATTACTGAATGTTATGGGTGTAGATTAAAAAAGAGGTGGGGTGGGAACAGAATTTTGTCACTAGGTTTTCAAAGAAGATATTTCTGCAGAGTCAAGATGGTTGAGAGCAGGAGTCTACTTATAGGTCTCTTTGCCCTGTGCAGGATCAGAGTCTTGGATACATAAATTCTAAAGTACCATAGATACATAACATGGTAGCGCTAAAAATAAACACACTGCCAGAATGCCCCACTGAGGATGCTCCATAGTGACATGCATCTTTGGCCAATATTACACAGTAAAGTGTATTAAACCATTACAGCTAACAGCTCTTTTATCGAATATAATGAATTAATCTATCTGGTCCAGTGAACAGTTCATAAAGCACTTACTGAATGGAAAATTTGTCAACAAAAGCAACAACAAAAACAGTGTTTCCCAATGTACACTAGCATGGACTATATGGGAGTGTATTCTGGTTGGTGGAAGATTTTTCTAGTTGAAATCAGTTTATACATTTTTAAAGGTAGAAATGTCAATAGCAATTGCTATACTTTTTTAAAAGGGAAAGAGTTTAACAGAGGGGCAGTCATATTAGTCTGTTGTAGCAAAATAAACAGAAGTCCAGAGGCTCCTTAAAGACTAACAACATTTATTCCATCCTGAGCTTTCATGAGTCAGAATTCACTTCTGATGAAATTAGAGGGAAATCATTTGTCACACATTTATAAGGAAAATTATGGTGGGGAGGGGGGTTAGGGCAGAGAGAGGCTTGGAGTTTAACCTGTCATAAATATTTTCAGGTATAATTCTTTGTGTTAGGGACTGAAACAGATTACGGTAATCTGTTACACATAATGAAAGATGCAAGAGGTCAGAGGTTACAAGCCTCTCTGTCATGGGATACAGGAAAACAAAAGTGTAACTGAGTATGAGAAACAACTAATCAAGGAAGAAGCAGCCTGAAGCATAAGAAAATTATCTGACACCAAAAAGGATTTATAGCACAATACAACCTGTTGAGATCAGCCAGTTTCTAAAATGTAGATTCTGTTATTAGAAATTATAATAAGAAAAACCAAATGTCTATTTCAGCCAGGATGACAGAAGCTGTTTAATTTCTTGATGGGTTTTAATCGAGCATTTTCACATTGTATATTCCCTTTGAATTTCTTTGTCTAGGAAGATTACAGTGTTCCCCCACTGGTTTCTGAATGGTTTGATTTCTTATGTCAGATTTATCTTCATTGATTCACATAGGGACCAACATGTCTAATGTAGATAGCACAAGGACATTGTTAATATATAATGGCATATATTAAATTGGATGATATACAAGCAGATGAGCCCAAGATGGTGTAGCTGATGTTATTAGGTTATTGTTTGTAGGCAAGCAAAGGCTGTTTAAGAGAAATATTCTTATCCAGGACAGGCTGTACAGTCATTGATGATGCACTGAACTGATTTAAGTTGTGAGTTTAACAGCACAGCAGAACCTGGGCTTGGATCCTAAGCAGCATGAATGGAGTCATGCTATAGAGAGGCAACACCCCCCCACACACACACACACACACTGCAACTTTCTTTGCTCTCCAAAGTTGTGCTCTTGTAGGTCAGTAGATCCACAGGAGCAGTGTGGAAAGCAAATTGGGACTTTGTGGTAGGAGAGAGAAATTAGTCAAAATCTCCCTCCCCTCTTCTACTGGTGGAACAGCAGAGGAACGGTGATAGTACCTTAGGATGCAAGTCCTGGTTCGTAGATCACACTTTTTTAGAAAAAGAGGAAAGAAAAAAACCACAACATACAGAATATGAATAAATGTAATGACTCCTAAAAAGTTTTCAACAGACAACATTCAGAACAATGCAGAAAAAAGTACTACAAATTTACAGCAGAGTCATCAGAAGAGTTTAGCAAGGTGCACCAACATACAGACAAGATTTCAGAAGCAACAAAAAATTTTTTATGAACCTGACAATTAATACGAGTATCATTATATCTAATAGTAAAGTGGCTGCCCCCCATGCTGATAATAAAAGCAGCAAAACCAAGTCACCTGTATACAAAGTAGAATCTCTCTGTGTATTTGAAGTGAGGGCTTCCACATATGCATTTTTCTATTTTTCTATATGCATAAAACTTTCTTTTTTTTTACTGTCAAGTCATAGCTGACGTATGGCAACCCTGTAGGGGTTTCAAGGCAAGAGATGTTTGGAGGTGGTTTGCCATTCTCTACAAACCTGAAGTCCCGGGTTTGTAGAAAAAGTGAAATCTAAAACAAAATTTTAAAAATTGGGGGATTAAAACTCCCTCAAATAATGGAAGCAATACCTATAGCTTTAAAAAAATTAATTCCCATTGAGCTCTCTGTGGCCATTTGGGAGGCTGCCAGGCAACCACAATAATATTACCGAGCCTTCCAAGGTGGAAGGGATGGGCTCAGAGGCCAAAATAGCCCTGGAAAGGGTGTCATCCCCTTCTTCTGTCATGCCCCCAATGGAGGAGGATTTGCCGGAGACAGGCCCAGCGACAACCATCAGAGACTCACTACCCACACTAATTGGCACAAACTTGGCAGCAGCAACCATTGTGCAACTGGGCCTGGCCCCATTAGCAACCACCATGCAGCTGGAGCAGACTTTTCCAGGGAGAGGCTGCCAGGCGGATGGAAGGAGGGAAAGCTGAAGACAGGGAAGTAGATAAAGGTGGGTTGGCTGGTGGGGGGGAAGAAGAGAGGGAAGCAGGAAAAGGGGAGAGGCTATGGAGGATTCCAGGGAAGAGAAAGAGGAAATAGTGGGCGTGGAGGATCCAAGGGAAAATGAGATGCCCTCTGCAAGTCATTGTGGGTCATATGCTTGTATTTTTCTATTCTTCAGACCACCCAGTATCAGGCTGAGTGTGACAGGCAGGCATGCATTCACAGGCCTAATGCCCACTATTAAAATCTTTGATGCAAGCTTGTCAAAAAGAGACAACGTTCATTGTGGACACTAGCTTGACTTCTGTAAGTCAAAAGACAGAACCTGTGAAAAACCAAGACTCGGTTCACTGAAATATATTCCTTTTTAGGAAGGGAAGCGTGTGGGGGTGGGGTAGAGGAGCGGGATGGGAAAACACTCCACTTTAGAGAGCACAGGCAGGGGTTGCTTTCCAGAAGAGATGCTTCCCTTCAGCTTATTCACACTTCTGGGTAAGTGAGGCAGATATAATTATAATGCTTGAGAAGATAAAGTGCAGAAGGATTGTGCTGCAGCTGGATTTCCATATTCTAAACAGCAGCTCGCTTTTGCTTTCTAAAGGAACAATTATACAATGAGGTGTTCCCACACAAGCCCCATTTATTTCTATGAGGAAATGCAACATTGCCACTTTGTATTTTTCATCTAGAGGCATAAATCAATCGAGCAGTTACGTTGCTCTCGTTGATCTATTGTGCACCTTACCTTACCTGTAAAAGTATTTATTTATTGCTTGCCCTATCAGAAAGGCCCTAGGAATGTAACCTTGTTGTTATGCATCCAATAGTGAAGTCAACCAGTACTCATATAAGAATTGTTTGTTAGGAGGGGGTATTCTCCATATCGGGGGATGTGCTGAAAGAAGTTTGCATGACATCATGCTTAGTATTGTGTCAGTAGAACATGCGTGTGTGAGAGAGAATAATCCAACTCATAATGATGCAAATTACAGAATGTACCCTCAAGAGACAAAAGCAATAAAAGTAGGAAGTTTCTCTAAACCTTACCCTGAGAATTAGTGCAATTCCATAATTTTGCCAGAATAAGGTTTATTTTGAAAAAGAACACCTATGTCCAGTTCACTCTCCCACATAAAGGGGAATAAAAGCAGTCCCTCTTGCATTCCTTTCACATTTCCTGGTTTAACACCAATGTGAAATGTAGAGGATCAATTTCTCTTCTGCCTCAGTTGGGCCAAGGTAGAGCAAGTGGGGCAAATGCAATCAGACTGAGCGCGTTGCACCCACAACCTTTCCCATTCCACTGTCATCACCCAGACATCTTTTATTTGGGCTCTGGAGACAAAAATCTTTTATTGGGGTTCTGGAGAGGAAAATGCCACTTCATACGTACCTCTCACATCTGATAACTTACTGACTTAACCCAACAGTGTCCTTGTTTGATGGGTAGTAACTATCCCACAATTTGAGAATCACTGACCTTGCTACATACCACATCAGATGCAGGGGCATAATTGTTATAGGACAATATATTGAGGTAGATATTTCTGTGGATGCTAAGGGAAGAATAAGCCAGCTAAAGTAGATGTTCTGTCCATTAAATGCAAACTGCAGGGTTGTGCAGCCTCAGTTTGCATTAGATCTATGCAGAGAAGCAAAAGGGTGTTTAACCCTTCAACCTCCACTTATTTTCACTATTCAAAACTGGGTTCTTTGTTTTGTCATTAGCATTAAAGGAGAAAATACATGACCTTTAAAAGATGTGCATGTTCCCTTTAAAACATTAACAACAAAAAAGCAAGCCCCGTTTCAAGACAAAACTGAAGTTGAAGGTTAAACTTCCCCTCCCTGCATGGTCTTGAGGCAAACTGAGGTTCCACAAACCTAAAATTTGTTTTTTATGGAGGGAACATTAGAACACCTGTTAGATCTCAGGGAGCCTGCATGGAGAGGGGTTTAAGCCTCGTTACCTGTAAAGGTGCAAATAGTGGCTCCATCCGACCATTTCAGGTCAGCATGAGTGAGAAGCATGAGTGAGAAGGGAGTGAGAAGGGAGCCAGCATGGTGTGAGAAGGGAGCATGAGTGAGAAGGGAGCCAGCATGGTGTAGTGGTTAAGAGCGGTGGTTTGGAGCGGTGGAGTCTAATCTGGAGAACCAGGTTTGATTCCCCACCCCTCCACATGAGCGGCGGCTAATCTGGTGAACTGGAGTTGTTTCCGTGCTCCCCCACATGAAGCCAGCTGGGTGACCTTGGGCGAGCCATAGCTCTTTAGAGCTCTCTCAGCCCCACCTACCTCACCAGGTGTCTGTTGTGGGAAGGGGAAGGGAAGGTGACTGAAAGCCGGTTTGAGTCTCCCTTAAGTGGTAGAGTAAATCGGCATATAAAAACCAACTCTTCTTCTTCACTTAAGAGCCAACCCCTGCCCTGTGTGCTGTGGTTCTGATCCAAATCAAGCTCGCGCACATCTGGAAATTGTTTTAAAAATTACTGGGAGCTACAAACACAGAACTCCCAACACATGTTTGGTTGGGCCTCAAGTGGCCACAGTGTTTTTGCTGCTAGGTGAGCATACTTTCTCAAAAGACTGGGATCAGGTTTAAAGGAATAAGCTATATTTATTGGCACTTAACTCCAGAAGGAAAGAAAGCTCTCGTGAATGTATAAAATGACTTATGTGGAGTTGGTATATTCCCTTGGGGTTCGGGTTCTGTGGGAAGGAAGGTCATATGCAAATGTAAGTGATCATTGCTACTAGACAACATTCTTGCATTTCTTAATGAGAAGTCGTATGTAACTACAGGCAAATCCCTTTCAACAGCAGCTAGGATGAAGCAGACAACCAGACAACATTCTTGTATTTCTTAATGAGAGGTTGTATGTAACTACAGGCGAATCCCTTTCAACAGCATCTAAGATGAAACATCAACACAAACCTAATTTAACAGCAGATTATAATGCCGGCAACCTAGTTTCTCAGCTGCTTCAGGGGAAAACAACTGGGGCCTTCTCCAATTCCTTAATATGGCTATAATGAATTGCCAATTGTTATGTCCCTAGTATCCCTCAAGAAATCAATTTCTCATGACTTAAGGGTTTTCTTCTGACAATTGTTTACTTTGCTTCAGTTACACCCTTAATACTGTTTAGCTTTGCCATTGTTTAATCTTATGTCAACTGTTATATAAATTATGGTATATACCAGGGGTCGGCAAACTCATTAGTCAAAACAGCCAAATATCAACAGTACAACTATTGAGATTTCTTTTGAGAGCCAAATTTCTTAAACTTAAACTATATAGGTAGGTACACTGTTTATTAACTTAATAAACTTTAATTAAAGTTTTAAGTCTTAATTAAACTATAGGTACACTGAATAAAACTTGATATCATACTTAACAGTGATCTTATTTATTGATAAAAATTAAATTGTAAGTCCCTGCCATTTTCCCCTCCCCGCCTGGAGTCCTCGTCTGGAGGCCTGGTCTACCGCCATAAAAGCCTATTGGTAGACCTGGCCTCCGGCTGAGTCCCATTGGGAGGCCAGGTCTACCCATTGGCTTTCTTGGCAGTAGACCTGGCCTCCGGAGGCCCATAGAAGCCAATTGGTAGACCTGGCCTCTGAAGGGGGACTTTTTCCCCTCCTCGGAGTCCAGGCCTACCGCCAAGAAAGCCAGTGGGTAGACATGGCCTCCCAATGGGACACAGCCGGAGGCAGGTCTACCAAAGGAAGCCCGCCCCGCCCAACAGCTGATAGGCGGGGGGGGCAGGAACTGCCGAGCCGCCAGCCCAGCAATTGCGCGGCTAGAGGGGAGGGGAGGCTTTAGCCTCCCAACCATTGAGGGAAAGGGAAAGGGGGACCTGGCCATTCTCCACGGCGGGGGGGGGGGAGAGAGACAGCGCGCCCGCTTGCCTGCTCTCTCTCGCTCGCTCGCTCTCTCAGGCGTGCTGGCTCCGCAAGCCGGCTGCCGGCGCAAGCAGGCACAAGAGCAGGGGCTCCGAACCAAGTTCGGAGAGCCGCACTCAACGGGCCAAAGAGCCGCATGCGGCTCGGGAGCCGCAGTTTGCAGACCCCTGGTATATACCCCTCCAAAAGATGTCCAATAAGCAGACATGTGATTGTATAATTACAGTCTTCAGGGGGGAAAAACAAAGTTAATTCCCCAGCGTCCCCTTACCCCATAAAGGCTACGAGGCACTTCCCTTTTCTGTGATACACCTTCCCTTTTCTATGATACTCAGTATTTTTTATGTTTCAAAAGCTGCTTGGCATATATTAGCTCAACAACTCTGTCATGAGGAAAACATAACGGAGGTCAATATTTCCATACTGCAGGCAGGGGAGGAATAAGACAAGATACAGTGGCTTGCCTAACATAAAATTGTGAATTAATAATAATAAAATAAAATAGTTAATTAACTAGTCTGTGGCATTTTGTGATGGTTCTTATTTATTATAATTCTTTGCAAATTGCCTTAGGTACCTTTTTTATTTATTTATTTTGTTTATAGTCTGCTTTTCTTGTTGAGACTCAAGGCAGATTACAGAATTAGAAAATAATGCAATACAGAAAAGCATAATAAATACAACAAACATTGCAATAAATGTCCTTCACTGTTACTCTTCTGAAGATGCCTGCCACAGCTGCTGGCAAAACGTCAGGAAAGAAAATACCAAGACCATGGTTACACAGCCCGGATAACCTACAAGAACCAATGAACTCTGACCGTGAAAGCCTTCGGCAATAAAACTGATTACAAAATGAAGAACAATTAATTAAAAACACATAATATACCCAATAAACAGTGCAATCGGGGGGGGGGGGACTCTGATTTTTCCAGACATTAACCTACAACCCTGTTCCTTTTTAAAAAGGAGCACACTCAAGCAATTATGCTTTACTAAGTATTTCTCTTTATAAAAAACACCGTCCTATACAATCCCATTCCATACATTTAACATCGAAAGGCAGCACAGAAGCAAACTAAATAAATAAAATTGCTGAGGTGAGTTCTCAGCGAGAAACGTCTCAGCTCATATTATTAAATATGACATTACGTCGTTTTATTTTATATATGGCGTAATGTCCTGTTATCTGAGCCTATGGAATCAGATGTAAGGAAAAGACACCAATGCTATATAAGTATGGCTAGTATGAAAAAATAGCACTAGGCTCAAGGATGTATGCAACTTACAAATGTGTGTGTGTGTGTGTGTGTGTGTGCGTGTGTGTGTGTATATATATATATATATAAACTAAAATACACAAGCTAACTATAAAAGTGCATAAGCTAACACCAATGTGAAAACTTCCAAAACCAAATTATTTACAAAATATTTTCTACATACCGTAAAACACAAATGCTTTGTTGTCTTGTCTATTATACTATTGTGCGATTTCCACAGTTTTTGTAATATCAAAAAAGTAAACTGGTAAGCGAATGTTCGTACCCAAAGGGCTAACGTTAGCAGTACTGTTCTTTGGGAATGAAATTCTTCTTCGCCAGAAAGGATTGTAAAGAACGCCTTCCAGATTGTACTTCTGCGTTTTCGCCCCTAGGGGCTTCATCAGCAGTTAAAAGGCTCAATCAGCTCACAGTCGCCCCAAACGGGGCTTATCTGCTTCAAGGAACCTCTCTGGGCTGGATCAGCTTTCAAGTTGCAATTGCAATCAATGGAATCAGATGGCCTACAAACTCAAAAAATCAGTAGCAGACACCGCACTGTTATATGGTTCCATTAGGCAGAGCATATATTCATGGCAGAACAGGTGAAGTGGCTGCCTCCAGTGGCAGATCTGGGGCATCATCAAGGACCAAGCAAGATGGAGGTAGCAGGATTTGTACCCATAGGTCAGATCTACTAAGAAGTCCTCCTATGTAATCCTCAAGTTAAATTAATGGGAATTTAGATGATACTGTGCACTGATCTGTTTTCACAGTGTATTTCTATTTATTTTGTTGTATTTGTTATATGGTTTTTTTAAAATTTGTTTGAAAGTTTTTTTTTAAATCTTGTAGTCAACCCAAGATCCAAGGAATAGGCAGAATACACATCTAGACAAGCAGAGTTATCCCATAAATTAGCAGTTGTCATAGGATAAATTCTTAATTACACTTTAATTCCACCTCTTTCATAATCTTTATAATCCTACCTGCAACACAGCTGTGATTCCAGATAGCTATCTTCATATGCTTCTTAAAAGAGCAAGAAGTTTGAAGAAGTTTCTAGAAATCTATTTCCACTTCCTGCATTTATTTTATTTTATTTTAAATCCACCTTTCTCACAAGTCTCAATGGAAACTTTCCAAGCTACCTTTCCAATGCCTTGTATCACCTTTTCCTTGATCCTTTTCATGCCTACACAATACTTGAGAGAGACGGCAATTCATTTTGTCCCATCTAGCTGGAATTCTGTTTAAGCTGCATCTCCCCCTTCCTCTATTTTGCATGTAAGACCTTGAAACCTTCCCATATTTGCAGAAAAGCATCTCTCGCTCTTGTCATTCCTGATACTTGATATGAAAGATGCCATATAAATGTAAATGATTATATTGTATTCTACTTCCGCTGTACTGAGCATTCAGGTAGGGAGGTGGTAACAAATTTATAGTAATCATAGAAAAGAAGAATAATGCTATCTCAGAAATATGCCACTAGGAACATAATTAAGCCACAGGAACAAACACACATTGAAAATATAATACTCGATACAATATAATGGGAACCATTCCTTTTCAGTTGGAACGCTCAAAGAATGAAGCAATTTCTTTCATACATTCTCCAGCAGGTAATAGCTCTTTCCAAACAGAATGTCCTTAGTCCTCCCTCTGCCCATTAACTGACAGCTTCTGAAAGAAACATTGGTTTAAGCATCATAGGATTAGCTAAGAGCAAATCCCTCCTTGCTTAGAGATCTGCTGGTGTTCTCTTGTCTTGATCCTCATTGCCTCAAAGCCAATAAGCAGCAAACATCAATAATAATTGTGCCAGTCATGGTGGAGGGAATTGATCAGTTGCTATAATGGACACTCAGGAGCTGTTTGTGCAAGAACTGAGGACATGATGTACAGGAATCCAACCCAAACCGAGCTATTGTGCCACCCTCACAGCTTAAGCAATTGTTTTTCTTCCCCTACTCTTAGCATAAGTACAGGATGCTTAAGGTCTCAACAGGTCATTGAAAGAAAAAAAATTCTTAGGATTTTTTTTAAGTCAAGGGACGTAGGAAATTTCCTTGCAGTCAACGGAAAACCTACCTCCTTCAGAGAGCATCTTGAACTGTCCTTGGCCGCAGAGCAACAGAAGGTGTTTCCTGTCTGGAGTCTCTACAAAGCCTGCAGGAGAGTTAAATTATGGCCATGTTTGTTTATACTAGTCTCAAAGGGGTGTGAGATTTCAAAGAAGTCAGGGTGTGCCACAGGAGTTGCCATCCTCAAACTGCATTCTGCAGAACAAGTAATATTGAAACCCAGCTAACTGCTCCAAATGGTTTGAGGCTCACAGTGACTCCCCTTAACTTAACAGAGGATTTGTTCCCAAACTGCCTAATTACAAAAGGCCAAGAACAACAGCTATAGCATGGTGTAGTGGTTAAGAGCGGCAGACTCTAATATGGAGAACTGGGTTTGATTCCCTGCTCCTCCACATGAGCGGCGGACTCTAATCTGGAGAACCAGATTAGATTTCCCACATGCAGTCTGCTGGGTGACCTTGAGCTAGTCACAGTTCTCTCCAAACTCTCTCTGTCCCACCTACCTCACAAGGTATCTGTTGTGGGGGGTAGGTGATTGTAAGCCGCTTTAAGACTCCTTTCAGTAGAGAAAAGCAGAGTATAAAAACCTTCTTCTTCACAGTCCTAAATCATAGGATATAGCTAGCCAAGTGTTTGATAAACCTTGCCAGGGAGGCAGAAGAATTGAGGCCTGCAACTTATATCCTACATTCATGGCTGGTTTATCACAGGCAACCCAGGTGACAGGCAAACCATGAATTTGATAGATTAGACCTACAACATTCAATACTGACAACAAACAACCATGGGCATTTTAGGAACTTTATCCCACTTTGAAATATTCTATGAACTGGAGGGTTGCATTTCATTTGGCTATTTGGGGGGGGGCATTAATTTGCAGTCAACTTATGGCAACTACATAAGGTTTTCAAGGAAAGATACATTCAGAGATGGTTTGCCATTGTCCGCCTCTGCATGGTGACCCTGGTATCCTATCCAAATACTACCCAGGGCCAACCCTGCTTAGTTTCTGAGATCTGACGAGATCAGGCTAGCCTGGGCTATCAAGGTCAGGATGAGGCTATTTATTAGGGTTGCCAGGTCCCTCTTTGCCACCTTCAGGAGGTTTGGGGGGCAGAACCTGAGGAGGGCGGGGTTTGGAGAGGGGAGGGACTTCAATGCCATAGAGTCCAATTGCCAAAGCGGCCATTTTCTCCAGGGGAACTGATCTCTGTCGGCTGGATATCAGCTGTAATAGCAGGAGATCTCCAGCTAGTACCTGGAGGTTGGCAACCCTATTTATGGATATGCACATTGCATTAAAGATACTCACATGGGCGGATATTAGGTTGTGACTAGTGGACATGGAGCATTTCTGTGAAGCACCATGAGCGCCTCTCTTTACAACACTTAATTTCCAAGAATCCTTCATGCCGGGATGCGCAACAAGAACTTTCTCTCCCATTAGCTTGCAAAGCATTACATGCCTTCTTGAAATTATACTCCGCATGGATAACTGTATCTGCCTGCTAAGTTGTCAGTTTTACTCATATGCTCTTGTAGGCTTTTCTCTATAAATCATGATCTCTAGAGTCTTTTTGAACAGATTGAATGTTCAAGGACTGTCACTTCCCACATTGTGACAGAAGCCTGTGGGCTACATAAATAACAAGCAGCCTTTTCCTTATATATAGTTGAAGGAATCATGAGAGCTAAAGAATCAATGTTCAAAGCAAAACATTATATTTCTAGAGACCCTCAGCACTGTTGACTGTAAAACACTTTGCCTCCAGACTGCATTGCAAAAAAACATTATGAGGAAAATGTATAGAGTTTCTCCCACTGAAGAACTGAGAGCTGAATAGTAAGACATATGTCATTTATATAACCTCCTAATAAACAGAATGTTTAGAACTATTGATAAGAAACATAATGACTGGAAATGAAGAGTCCACTCTTCAAGAGCTCATGCTACAGCTTTCTTAGTTACAGGGAGGGGAGGGTTAAAATGGCATTTCCCCCCCCCCTTTTCCTACTTGGCAAACAATTCAGAATTAATTAAAGTATCCTGAAGTCCCACTGGATTCAACAGGACAAGCTGACTTAAGCAGTTTAGTCCTATTTATAGGATCTTTGTATCTCTCCCCCCCCCCATTGCACCCAAAATTAATAACTAGCTGTGGAACACCTGAAGAGAAGGGGGAAATGGTCCCGTTTTTTAGGACACGGTGCATAGATTAAAAAAAAAGCTAGACTTTTACATCATGCCAAAGAAAGCACTTGTAGCTCAGCATCCACCACATTTTTATATACACCTCATCTTTTAAGTCAGTCATTTCTACTATAGTGGAGAACAAAGGAATTGTTTGTGGGTTGTCACAAAAAATGAATCATTTATAATTGAATCATGAGAGCCAGAGTGGTGTGGTAGTTAAGCGTGGTGGTTTGGAGCAGTGGTCTCTGATCTGGTGAACTGGATTTGTTTCCCCACTCCTACACATGAAGCCAGCTGGGTGACCTTGGGCTAGTCACACTCTCTTAGCCCCACCTACCTCACAGGGTGTCTGTTGTGGGGACGGGAGGTGAAGGAGATTGTAAGCCGGTTTGATTCTTAAGTGGTAGAGAAAGTTGGCATATAAAAACCAACACTTCTTTATCTTAATCTAGGTACATGTGATTCACATAACATGGCTACTTCCATATATCAAGTATGATTGAAACTGTACATGTTGTTTAAAAGAAGCATTTTAGTATTATGATCTGACAGAACCTGCTAGAATCCGCCTGTGACAAATTCCTTGTTATTTGCAAAATATAGTTAGGTATATCATCAGACATAGCTTAATCTAAGCCATGGATCACCAGGATGTATCTATGGAACATGTTTTCAGTGCCAAACTCAATCTAGAAATACATGAATAACAAAGACAGTAGCTTTAACTAAGTACAGAGTGTGTATTACCTTGCAATCAGTCCCCTTACATCTGGGGGGGGGGATGCTTTCAGGTAAGGGCCATATTCACCTAGAACCCTGCTTATGCCATCTAATGTAAGGAACCATAAACTAACAATGCATAAGACATCATTTCCTACCAGTCTATGTGAATTGCAACCAGCAATTAAGCTGTAGGATATGGAATTGTATAATACAATGGCACAGAGGCACAGGCTACTTGCAAAGGTGGGTGGGAATTGTTTTGTACAAAAAACGCAGAGAAAAGACATTTGCTTCATTGGGCATGCTCTATAAAGGCCACATGATACACAACAGTTTTTAAGCAGAAGCAAAACCAAAGTTCAGTACCTGCCTTACCTCAGCCAGTCCAGTCATGAGCAACTGGGCCTCCTCAAAAGATCTTAATGAATGGGGAGAAAAAGATGGGATACAGTGTTCTTTCAAATAGACAAGAGAACTGCTGTGTAAGGCTTTAATTGTTAAAACCAGTGCCTTTTGTTATGTTTGAAAATCAATTAGTAGCAAGTGCAGAGTTTTTTAAGGGCAGGTATAATATGGTCCTTGAGGTTGGTCTGAGACAGGAGTCTGGCTGCTGCATTCTAGGCCAGTTGTCATTTCTGAACAATCTTGATTGAAAACCTTGTAGCCCGATTTTATTAGATCTCAGAAGACCAAGTGGTGCCTTCCCTGGTTAGTATTTGGATGGGAAACCACCAAGGAAGGCCCGGATTGCTACACAGAGGCAGGCAATGGCAAACCACCTATGAATGTCTCTTGCCTAGAAAACCCTATTGGGTCACTACAAATTGGCTATGACTTGATACACCGAATAATTTAATTTAGCAAAGGTCAACTTTCTCTTCCACATCTAAGTTTGCCAGTTTGTTTTTCACTAGCCCTGCTGTTGTACTTTTAATACGACCCTAATACCTAGATAGAGGGGAAAGGTGGCATGGTTAGAACAGTTCCTCAGTGGAACAGGCTTCCTCAGGAAGTGGTAAGCACTCCTTCCCTGGAGGTTTTTAAGCAGAGGCTGGATAGCCATCTGTCAGCAATGCTGATTTTATGACCTTAGGCAGTTCATGAGAGGGAGGGCACCTTGGCCATCTTCTGGGCATAGAGCAGGGGTCACTGGGGGTGTGTGTGGGAGGTAGTTGTGAATTTTCTGCATTGTGCAGGGGGTTGGACTAGATGATCCTGGTGGTCCCTTCCAACTCTATGATTCTATGGTATATAGGGTTGCCAGCTCTGGGTTGGGAAATACCTGGAGATTTTTGGGGCAGAGCCTGAGGAGGGCAGGGTTTGGGGAGGGGAGGGACTTCAATGCCATAGAGTCCAATTGCCAAAGCAGCCATTGTCTCCAGGTGAACTGATCTCTATTGGCTGGAGATCAGTTGTAATAGCAGGAGATCTCCAGCTAGTACCTGGAGGTTGGCAACCCTAATGGTATAGTCTGATCTTGTCAGATCTCGGAAGCTAAGTAGGGTCAGTACTTGGAAGGGAGACCACCAAGGAAGTCTCCACAGAGGAAGGCAATGTCAAACTGCCTCTTCTACTCACTTGCCACGAAAGCCCCTTGCTGAGGTCACCATAAATTGGCTGTGACTTGAAGGCACTTGACACACATACAATTTAAAAGGTGAAGCTTTTCCTTGGAGACCAGAAGTAAAAAAGTTTCACCTTCTTAAACTGATGCATTTCAGGGTGATAAAGGTCACAGGAATCAGCCTAGTAATAACATTGGATCCCCTTAATCACTGGTTGAGTAAGCAAAGTTATTTTACTGGAGGAAGCTGAAGTGAGACTTCATGAGCCATACAATGCAGCGTGTGCCATCTGACATTTATTATTATTATTTTGACAGGTAGGCTTATTAAGAAGAGTTACAAAATGAGAGACATTTGTTTCTCCAGGACTTCGTAAAAACAATTCAAAATGGAAACATGCTAGGAACATCCTGGATAGAAGATACAAGGAGCCTTAGCTGTGACCCAGGCAGTTTCCAGGACTGTCCTACACCGCAGGATTCATGTACAGAAACAGATGTAGCTGGATTTGTCCTGACATTAGCCTGCATATGATGAACCACTTAAGCCCTTGCTGCCACCTCAACCCGTAAAGCTTACGTAGAATGGGGAGAAACTGAGAAGGGATGTCCCCTTTTAAAAAAAACTATGGATGTGTGTATATGTATGAGAGAGAATGCTCCTGAAGACAAGTGAATTCTGCGCTACAGCCCCTGTTCAGTCACAAAAGCCTGAAATATTAAAATGCATGTTTTTAGAATCCCCCCCCCCTCAAGATACTGCTGCTTCATGGTGGGGGAGCAATTAAGCCTTATGTTGCCCAGGCAACATGGCAAGTGAGATTTGAATACATCATGTCCTCCACTAGGGAGACCTACACTTAAAAATACAGTTTCACATGTAGATCTTACAGAATAATTTCAATTTCCACCGTTGTTTTTCCCTGTCTTCAGTTTGGCAACACATCGATCATGGAGGACAACTAGGGTTGCCAACAGGCCTGGAGAAGAATGTTCTGTTCCTTTAATAGAGGCTTAATGGGCTGTTTATTTACCAAGGGGAGTTATTTACCTCTACCGCTTGAAAAACTTCAGCTGCCCATTTACATAATTTAAGCCTCTATTAAAGGGGCAGGACGTTTTTCTCCTATTGGCAATGCTAAGGACAGTGCATGGAAGTCCTAAAGATTGCAACCATAAGAATCGGATCTCATGTAATTGCCCATACTGTTTATCAAGCACGTTAATTTCTGCTCAGGCTGGTAGCAAGGTAGAGCAAGTTGTCAGCTATCCTAGGTTTGATCTCTGGCATTTCCAGGTCTCAGAGAAAAAAGTACCTTTGTAAATATGTCATGTCTTTTTATGTATTCACATAGGTGGTAGTCAACAATGTGTATTAGTTAGTTATTATCGTGTTTATATAAATTTGTAATTTGCATATACTATTGAGCCTAGTGCTATCTTTTCATATTAACCTCCAGGTACTAGCTGGAGATCTCCTGCTATTACAACTGATCTCCAGCCAACAGAGATTAGTTCACTTGGAGAAAATGCCCGCTTTGGCAATTGGATTCTATGGCATTGAGGCCCCTCCCCCTCCCTCCTCAGGCTCCACCCCAAAAAATCTCCTGCCAATGGCGAAGAGGGACCTGGCAACCCTAAGTCCAATAGCGCCTTAAAGATCCACAGCATTTTCCAAGGTATAAGCTTTCATGAGTCAAAGGTCACAAACAGAATGAAGACCCATCAGTCCTTATATCCAGTTTGAAAGGTGGGAGGGGTGTTACAAAGAAGGGCCAGCTGGAGTCAGGATGCAGAGGTTGAGTGATAGAGGGAGGGGATACGCTTAACGGTGGGAAATACAGAAGACTGGCATCTGTAATGAAATAATATGTGTCATGTGGCCACTAAAGACCTTTTTTTTTTTTTTAAAGGAAAATGTGGGCCAGATGAGCCAAAAAATCCACCTCAGAGAACTTCCAGTGACTGGACATAGCTTTGTCTTCTGGAAAGTAGACTTAAGAGTCTGTTTTAAACCAGCCATTATGATGGCAGATCTTTTTAGCCTAGCTGAGGACTAAAACCAGAAGCCTTGTACATCTGTAAATGCTGTTTCCAATCCCCTTAAACTATCCATTCCCATGTTTTTGTTTTAAAAAAAACAAACAGGTCCATACATGTTAAAGCTGAATTATCCCATGCTTTTTGCACAGGAGATTAGGCATGGAGCTGGGGGAAGGAGTGCCCAGGGGAGGGAGGGGGTGTGCCGTGCACTTGTGCACGTGCATTGGAGCCAGGTGCTGGTGGTCCCAGGGGTGGTAGCTACGATGCCACCATGTGCTTGTCCGCCCCCTGGCCTCGCGCGCAGCTGATGTAGGCGTGGCATGGGTGATGAGGAAGGGTGGGCGGCAACATGCTGGGCAGTGGCATGAGCACCAGCCAGGCCGTGGGTGGGCAGCTGTGTCGTGGCACAATGGTGGTTCTCTTCTTCATGCCCACGCTGGCACCTCCTCCTTGTGCCTGGGGCACTTGCTTCCTCTAGACCCCACCCCCCCACCCCAAGATCCGGCCCTGCAGGAGATCGGGCTGTACTGTAACAACATGGTTCAGAAAGACGTTTGGGGTAAAGGGTTAAGGCCTGTAGAGTATGCTGTAAATTGTTTCCTACTGTGCAATTTTTGCATTCATTGAATGTATCATGCATATACTTATGCTTCTCTTCACCTCAGATTGGTTCCAGATTTCTACTAGTCCAGTCCTAGAGCCAGTGTGGCGTAGTGGTTAAGAGTGGTGGTTTGGAGCAGTGGACTCTGATCTGAAGAACCAGGTTCGATTCCCCACTCCTCCACATGAGCGGCAGATGCTAATCTGGTGAACCAGATTGGTTTCCCCACTCCTACACACAAAGCTAATTGGGTGACCTTGGGCTAGTCACAGTTCTGTTAAGAGCTCTCAGCCCCACCTATCTCACAGGGTGTCTGTTGTGGGGAGGGGGAGGGAAGGCGATTGTAAGCCGCTTTGAGACTCCTTAAAGGTAGAGAAAAGCGGGGTATAACAACCAACTCTTCTTCTTCTTCCTATTGTGTTGCCTATTGAATGTCCCACCCTGTATTGACTTATTCTGTATAATCTGCCTTGAGTCCCAGCAAGAAAGGCAGACTATAAATAGCGTAAATAAATAAAATTAAAATTAATAACATCTCCTTAGCCACTGCAAAACTCCAACGCACCTTCTGAAAACTTACACCTGACAGTTCACTGCCACTATTCACAAAAATCACAAAATCACACAAGGTTGGAAGAGACCACAAGGGCCATCGAGTCCAACCCCCTGCCATGCAGGATCCCACAATCAAAGAGCTCCCAACAGATGGCCATCCAACCTCAAAGACCTCCAAAGACGAGGACTCCACCACCCTCCGAGGCAGCGCATTCCACCTTCGAACAGCCCTCACCGTCAGAAAGTTCTTCCTGATGTTTAGGTGGAATTGCTTTTCTCTTAGTTTAAATCCGTTACTCCATGTCCTAGTCTCTGAAGCAACCGAGAACAAGCCAGTTCCCTCATTAACATGGCATCCCTTCAAATATTTAAACATGATTATCATGTCACCCCTTAACCTTCTCTTCTCCAGACTAAACAAACCCAGCTCCTTAAGTCTCTCCTCATAGGGCATAGATTCTAGACCTTTGACCATTCAGAGCCTCTACAGCTTGGTTCTGCTTGTGGTTTAATGGCAACATTTGTGCTGCTGTTCAAGCAGCTCAGGAGCCACACGGGTGTACCTGGAGGGTAGAAACGCAAGAGGCAGGCTCTAGGTGAGCAATTCTAGTTGCTTAAGGCACCCCCACACACACACACACACAGAGCGTGAAATGGGGACAAAGGAAATTAAAAAGCAAGAGGTATATGTCCTGGCACAAGGTTTTCTTCCACCTTCTTTCAACGGTAATGATTGCCTGCCAAGAGAAATCTGCTGGCATTGAGATCCATAATTGGTCATCCCTGGAGCTGACTAATAACCAGATTTCTCCTGACTGCCAGCCCGGATAGGAGTGAGAGCTGTCATGTAGCATGTATGCCGGCAACAGGCTGGAACAGGTTATTATATTATGCTCTTGGAGCAAACGTAGAAGGTGAGACAATGAAACAGCAGCCAGGCTGATGTTTTCCTGTTATTTAGAAAGTGTGCTTCCAGGTACAAGTGTGCTTCCAGGTTCAAGCGAAAGCAATAAAACAGGAATTGGTTTGTATGCAGGGCATTAACATTTTGCTCCCCCTCCTCGAAGGGCTAAATTTCCTTTGCAAATCATAAAGGACGGATCTTGTCACTGCTTGCTTAATACGATAAACATGGATTAAATATTCAGAACTGGCACATGGAAGTGAAGAATTATCCGGTTCAGGAGACTGGAGGGGAGATACAAACTTGGTGTGTCTTCACAGGAGTGGTTGGCCCATGGAATACTTCAGTGGGTAACATCTGTTGGCTGCTTACTAATACATATGAAATTGGTCGTTGGATCTTGCCCTATTTGTCCAACAGATAACTCGTCTAAGGATTTAATTCACCCATTTATCTTTGATCCTGGATCCCATATGGTTCTCTGGGTGCAGTTTAAGTCTGTGCTGCTCCACTGAAAAAAATTCAAACAGTGGTAGTTTGGATCACACATAGCAGTGAGAGCAAGTTCAGGTTCTCCCAAACTCTTCAGCATGGTGTAGTGGTTAAGAGCAGTGGACTCTAATCTGGGGAACCGGGTTTATTCCCTGCTCCTCCACATGAGTGGCAGACTCTGATCTGGTGAACTGGGTTGGTTTTCCCACTCCTCCACATGAAGCCTGCTGGGTGACCTTGGGCTAGTCACAGTTCTCTCAGAACTCCCTCAGCCCCACCCACCTCACAAGGTGTCTGTTGTGGGGAGGGGAAGGCAGTTGTAAGCCGCTTTGAGACTCCTTAAAGGTAGAGAAAATCGGGGTATAAAAGCCAACTCTTCTTCATCATCAGATTGTGCACCTAACAAATATCAAAACAGGCTGAAGGAGCAAAAGAGAAAAGGATGTTTCAGGACATGCTGGAGGAGTCTCTAGCCTGCAGTTTGTGAAGTCTTACAATGGAATAGATATGATGTGTTACAGACTTAAATGGATTACAAGGTGCTAAGTACAAAACAGGTTTAAAGATGCACCAAATAATAACAATAAAAGGCCACTCTCCCATTGAGAGAGAAAAAAAGCAGTTAAATCAGATGTCTCCCCATCACTAATCAGGCCCCTGATAAGGCAGAGACTGGAAGCAATGTTGTAGTCGTATCAACAAAACTGGAGATTAATTTTAGGTATTGTTCTAGCTATGTGCCACTAGAAGTCAAATTTCAGAAAGGCCATTCACATGCTGTCTCTTTCCTCAGCAACATTTCTGGACTGGTTTAACTAGGTTTCCCTATTTTTGTAACCTTGGGTGCAAGCATAATGACACTTCCAGAAATATCCCATGGCCATTCTCAAAACACAAATTCTAAAGCAAAGCCAACATTATATGTAAGAAAACCAGAATTCTCCGTGTTCGCCTGTTGTTATTTGCAAAAGTATCCTCAGTGCTGCGACCTCTTGACAGCAAAGATTATAAGAATGAAGTCATTTGGGCAGTAAGGTCATTCGGAGAATGAAATACATTGTTGCCTGCTTTGCCAAGCACTTTGCACCCACTTTGGTGTTTGATATAATTAAACTTAAACCTATATCTTTCCAAGCCTGTTCTTCTAGCAGTTCAGCAGCCAGCATTCAGCATCCCTGGGTGTGTCTGACATGTTGCTGCTCTTATCCTCAGACAAGCGACAAAGGATCCAATCTACAATGTCCTTCTCAGGGGCACATTTTGCAAGACAAGATTTATAGGTACATGTATGGTGTGATGTAATCTCTTGTCGCAAACCGCCAGTGACAGCACGATTCAAGCAGAACTTAAACCATACAGTTCTCTGATCTGACAGTCCACTCCTGAGAGCCGACCAGCAAAGACATCATGTTGTAGGAATGCTGCAGAAGCTGCTGCATATACTGTTTCCTTTGTTAATTTGTTTTCCTTTTTCCCTGCCTCTTTTAATTTCATGAAGGAAGGCCCAGTTCCAAGAGACAAGGAAAACATAGTGAGATCTTGCTTCTGTTTTCCCTGAAGGCCAAGAAATCAGAAGTAAAAAATGTGCTCAGTGGGTGTTTGGTGGGAAAAGCTCTCTCATAGTTCAGTTTTAGTCCTTAGTAGTAAAAAGAAGGAAGGAGATAGATTCCCCCATTGCACATTTTCCATTCTCTCCCCACAACCAAACACAACTCTCCAAAGCAGGTATGCTATATATTTCCACATATGGGTGAAGAAAAGGGCCAGCCACTGTTTTCCATCGAAAATCATTTTTAAAGAAGCAACATGCTCTCTTTTCAGCAGGACCTGGAACAATATTAGACTTCAACTGAATAGTTAGTGGTTGCTGAATATTAATAATATGCCACAAGCCAGAGGAGAATTTAAAATAATCTGAGTTATAATGGAATCTGAGAGACAATTTGCTGCATATTTATTGTGTGCTTCCCATTGGACTCCCATAATATTTTAAAGGGAACACATGTCCATAAATGCACAATGGAAATGGATTTGTGTGTATTAAGACACACATTTCCTATCAAATATCACTGTCAAAAAAAACAAATCAGTGGGTTATAGATCAAATCAAGCCTGAACTGACCCTAGAAGCTAAAATGACTAAACTGAGGCTGTCGTATTTTGGTCATGTCATGAGACGACAAGAGTCACTGGAAAAGACAGTCATGCTAGGAAAAGTTGAGGGCAGCAGGAAAAGAGGAAGACCCAACAAGAGATGGATTGACTCAATAAAGGAAGCCACAGCCTTCAATTTGCAAGATCTGAACAAGGCTGTCAAAGATAGGACATTTTGGAGGACTTTCATTCATAGGGTCGCCATGAGTCGGAAGCGACTTGACGGCACTTAACACACACACATCACATTGTTTATCAGGGCCAGCAGCAAACCTATCTGCAGTGTAGAATGTGAACTGGCTAAAATGGTAGGCCAGACCCCCCTCAATTCCAGTCTCATTCAGACTGCCACTACGGCTATCCAAGAAAGTTAAAAGGTTTCAACAAGCTGGAGCAAATTTTAAAAACCACTGTGGTTCTTTTAAGTCATGCAGGCAAGTCTCTTCTGGGTGAGTGGCCCTATGTAAACCCCCTGATATTAAAAGAGTTGGCAAATGTGGGAAGGAGGTGAGTGATAACCATCACTTACATTTTGCCTATTCCTAAACCAGCTTGCCAAATTAGGTAAATAAATTTTATTTGTGGCTAGTATGCCAGATAAAACAGGTAAAGCTTGCCAAATTAATTTTTCAATCAAATTAAGACAAGATAAGAGAAAACATACTTGAGTAGAATCAATGCTTTCATGCAAGTGACCTCATAGATAAGTCTGAATGTTGGTTGGTGACAATCCCTGCTATATTGACAAAAGCTTGTAAATTCAAGAGATGGCCATTTCCCATGAATTGTTAAGCCTTTCCCCACAACCCTTATATGTTTTTTTCATAGCTGCTAATGTTAAAATCTTCCCTAAGGGCACATGAGCCTAAACCTGCTATCTCAGCTGTTAAAGAAAGACACGATATTAAAAGAAACCACAACAAAACCTCAGAATCAGCAGCTTAGGGATGAAGCCTCACAGCTGTGGAATGAGGCCCTTATTTGGAGCAACTCTTTCAAAAAATTGGGAAAAGGGAGATGGAAATTATATGGCTCAGACACCAAAGTCACAGGCCTTTGCAAATATTCTCATTGCAGTACTCAATTCATCCAGCTCCTAATGGTCTCTACACGCAGTCTACCCACACTCTTTCCACCATAGCAAACAATGCTGTGATCACTTGGGGAAAAACAACAATAAATATATCTAATGATAAGGTGGTGGTGGGGAAATCCGTTGCAGTAATTTCTCCCACTTAGTAAGGTTTCCCCCCTTGTATAAACAAAAGCACAGTTAACTTTCTGCTTCTAAAACTATAATAATTTCTCTGGAATTCAGGAGCAATTTTACCAATCTTATCATGTAAATGAGTTATCCTTGGAGACATTTGGTAGCTTTTAATTACATGTGATCTTTCTCAAAAATATGAAATTCCCAGTGTTATGTTTAGAATCTGAATGGACTTTGTAACATAATATTTCGAGTGTAACATAAAAAGTGTCTCTGTAGCCAGCAAGCGCCCTATCTCAGTGGGCTTTGACTACTAAAACTGAGATCAGTGCCGCCTCTTTGCTGTCTGTCATCCACATGTAGTTTTGTTCCTCAAAACACTTCAAAGATTGTTCTCCAATGCAGGTGAGAACAGAACAATCTTTTATTCATTCTCTCATCTTGCTCCCATTTAACCGTCACATGGGCGAAAACGCATGGTTGCTTTAGCCTCCTTTATTCCCTGTTTCAGCCAGGATTCAGCCAGAATCAAATGCATGTGTTTCGCCAAACGTGTGTTCGATCCTGGCTGAATCCTGGCTGAAACAGGGAATAAAGGAAGCTAAAGCAACCATGCGTTTTCGCCCAAGGAAAGTCTCCAGATGATTTATTCAGGTCATTTTAGTTTACATGTAAGGGCTGACTCTCAAAGCCATTGGCAGAATGCCAGCTGCCACCCCTGCTGACTTCAGTGTGCCGCTCTTGTGAAAGAAGGTGGTTTTTTGGAGACCACTGTCTTGCAAGCAGACCGGGCAAGGCTCTCCGGAATGTTGTCAAATAAATGTATACAGAATTCTGGCCATAAAACTGTACACCACCACCTCTGTGCGTACCTCCAGCATGAAATAAATCGTTATGAAGTAGAGATGCTAAGCCACAGGTGTTGGGAGAAATGAAGCCCTGAAGACAGTGGGAAAATTTGTGTTTGGTTTGCTGCACAGTTTTCTGCTCTGAATTCTCAAAGGCTATATGCATGAGGGATTTCCCACCAACCCACCCCAATTCCAGGAGTACCCTGTGATTAATTAGGCATCCCCAGTGAATCACAGAGCTTCTGAGTCCCTCCCCATGAAAACGCAGCAATGTTGCACTTTACTTAGAGGGGGCGGGTCAGCTCTTAAAGGGGCGTGTGATTTTGCTGGGTATTCCTCCCCACCTTTCTTTCAACCTTTGCAGCCTTTTTCAGTGTCTTCCTGCACATTTCATGAAGGTTTAACTCCCTCTTTTGTGCTTTGCTTTGAGGGGAGGGACAGACACATGGGAGGGAGAAGCCAAAATGCGGGGAATTTGTGTTGCTCTTGCCTTAAAGCAGTATTTAAATTTGTCCTAAAACAGGATCCTAGAACTGCGGGGGAAGAACGAGGCCAGAGCAAAGTCACGTCTGAAGGTTGGTAAAATCATGAATAATACAAAAGAAGCCTCGAAGCAGTCCAGCAGGGACTGCGAAGTGAATACCCCTGCATAAATGGCCAGTGAGATGGAAGAGGCACAAACATGGGAGATTCTTCTGCCTTGGTGAATGGCACACATTTCAATTAGTCATTAGACCTTCTGTCCAAGAAAGTGTGGTTGGTATTTCTATCCTACATCCTACAATGAAAGAGGAGTGCTGGGTTGTTAATGATGGGGATGGGTACTGTTGAAAATTGAGGAGGGAGTGACAGAGACAAGGATGGAAATAAGAAAGCTGGACTGGAAAGTTGTAGTGCCCATTTGCAGGGAATCCAGGATAAACCTGAAGGGCAGGATGCAGGACTATGAGGGAACACTTGGCATACAGGGTAATCAGGAGCAAAGGCAATTAGAAATGGAAGCTACTAGCTGAACAATCATCTTCCAACTGGCTAGCTTGCAGTATCCTACTTCTTGAGCAGCACGTGTCAGTTATCTACTTTGGATAAAGGCCCCGAGACCACTCACACCAGTTCCACTATGTATGTGTTCTGCTCATGCAAAAATTAATTGGCAGAGGTGCATGTGAAGTTTTTCAAAATCTATCCTGTGGAATTTCATAGGTCTCTACATATTTTACCCATGGGAAAGCTGAAGCATTGATTCATAAAGAAACTTCCTAAGTAAGATTCTTTGGCACTTTTCTTAAATCACAGCATCCCAAGTTTGTAAAGACCATGAATCAACGGATTTGGCAAGGGTTGTGAACAGCATGGACAGATTGGAAGTGAAGTCCCAGTATGTACAAGCTGATCATTTATATAGATAGCTAGAGTATAGATCATGAAGGAACACCCACACAATTGCAAATATCAAAGCTGGTGCATGCAAATCCAGACATTCATAACTCAACACAGGCAAGATGGACCCTCAATGACATTGGGAAATTTTACCCCATCATATTTCACCCTAATGAAAATCTATCACCTATCAATTTTATGAACAATCTGATGAGAAATGAAGTGTAACCCATAAACAATATTTTTAAAATTGTGAGTGTCACTGAAAGAGTTTCTGAACTAGTATAATCTCTTCTGCTTCATCCTCTCCCACTGAAATGCAGTTTTCAGTACCTTTATGCTCCTCCTGATTTGTACACAAGTCTGTTAGCAGTTTTCTTCTGAGCCATAGCATCTGCTTCATTTCAAGTTTTTGGCCTCATCTAAGGAATGTGCAAAATAGGACAACTATATTGTAGGCAAAGAGTAGCTTTAGGTATGTTTTGCCTGGAGAGGACTGATATGATAAGGCATTTTCAAGTATTTGAAGGACTGTTGTATAGAGGATGGTGCAGAGTTGTATTATTTTGCCTCAAAAGGTCGGACCAGAACGAAGGGGTTGAAATTAAATCAAAAGAGTTTTCGGCTAAACATTAGGAAGAGCTTCCTGCCAGTTTGAGCAGTTCCTCAGTGGAACAGACTTCCTCAGCAGGTGGTGGGCTCTCCTTCTTTGGAGGTTTTTAAGCAGAGGCTAGATGGCCATCTGACAGCAAGGCTGAACTTAGGCAGATCATGAGAGGGAGGACAGGAGGGTTGCATCAGTGCTTGGCTCTCATGGCCCTTTCTTGCATGCCCAGGGAAATGCCAATCGCCATTTTGGGGTCAGGAAGGAATTTTTCTCCAGGCCAGATTGGCCAAGGATCCTGGAGATTTTTTTGCCTTCCTCTGGGCATAGAGCAGGGGGTCACTGAGGGAGTGGAGTGGAGGTAGTTTTGAAGTTCCTGCGTTGTGCAGGAGAATGGACTAGATGACCCTTGAGATCCCCTCAAGCGCTATGTTTCTAGCTTAAGGAAGGCCTTCTCAACTATCATTGGCATAAGACTCTGAAAGTTTTCATTGACACATCCAAGCACCACCATGTGGCATTGGTCATGCAATTGCTTTAACATTAACATTCTTTTTAAAAATTTAAGAATGTTGGCATGCTAAACCAGCATGGTATAGTGGTTAGGAGTGGTGGACTCTGGAGAAATCAGGATCAGTTTTGGTGCAAGCTCTTAGAAGCTGTTGGTTATGGTGCAAGAAGAGAGGCTCTCATGGAACTTTTCCATGCATTTCCCTGCATCATCTCCCCCTACTTCATTGCTGAGCTGCCTTACAGTAGTGGTCTCGGTGGGAGGGAAGAACCACAATCAAGTGTTTCAGACTCTCCTGTTATGTATATTGGGGAGAGGCGCTAGAACTGGGAACTGAAGAGGCTCCCCACTCAAAGCTGGACCACTGCCTGCCGTGCTTTTCACAGTGGTCCACTAAGGACTGATGAGTTGGCAATAAAGTCTAATTAAATCACTTATGACTTGGGCCCAATTGAAATGGGACACATTACATATGAAAGTAATGTTTCCAAGTAGGAAAGCACATTTAAATCACATGAAGAAGATGAAATATAACTGCACATGACCATTCCACTGTGTGCACACACTGAGCCCTAATTTATAAAAATGTTTATATGCTTTGAGACAGATCTTTGTGCATTCCTTACAAATGGAACTATATCTGGTCTGTACGTCTGTGTATAAAGTGCTGTCAAGTCATAGCCAACTTATGGTGACCCTGTAGGATTTTCAAGGCAAGAGATGAAAAGAGGTGGCTTGCCATTGCCTTATTCTGCATAGCGACCCTGGTATTCCTTGGTGGTCTCCCATCCAAGTACTAACCTGTGTGGACCCTTCTTAGCTTCTGAGATCTGATGATATCAGACTAGCCTGGGCCATCTAGGTCAAGGCCTAAATATCCGTAATATTTATATATATGATGAACTCATCACAACAGATATATCCCTTGTTCAATTAACGAATTCTAACAATATGCTTGGTGGGAACTTAATGACCCCATCAAGGCACAGTCCTGGATTGCAATGTATAACATGGTCAATTTGCTGAGGGATGAAAATTTGAGTATGTGCGTAAAGGAAATATCCCCTGAGGTCTTCTGAGAGCAGCTGGAGCAAAGAAGAACAAAAGAAAGACCAGTAATTTCTAGCACACAATAATGCTACCATTAAGGGAGGTGACGGCTCCTGCAAAAGGCTTGGCCATTCCATTGTAACTGTTTCCTCTTCTCCTGCTCCTTAGGAAATATTCTAAGAATAGAGAGCAGCACACAAAAATAATGTGTATTTCTGGCCCCAGGAGTAGATACATTTAAAAATAGGAAGGTACCCCACAAAAGGAAGCCGGCCAATCGAGGTGCTATAGAGTGAGTGGGTGAGTGCGTGAGAGAGCCTCACTTGAACTTTAACAGGAGGACTCTATCCTAAACCTCCTTACAGGAAACCATAATATTAGGTGGGGAGGGGGGAACCATACAATAAACTTTAAACCCTACACAATGTCTTCTATGTGAAACTCCTATTTGATTACTCAACTGAAGACCATTTCATCTGTCTGTCCTACAGGTTCTAACTGCTGATGCAAACCTACTGATCTGCCTAACGTTCCTTCCACATGGACCTCTTGTCAAGAGACTTCTTGTCAGTTCAGAAACATTGGTTCAGGCTTGGGCCTAACAAAAATAATGGAAGCTTCTTTCTCTCAGAACTCTACGTCAAACTGACGCTGGCTGTAGCTTCAAAGAGTGAGATAAGAGAGACAGAAGGTGACACAGGTGCCAGGGAGACCAGGCCTAGCAGTTTCAAGGCCAGGAATCCGAGAGGGAGTTTGGCCTAAGCTTTCCCTCTCTTTAGTGCAAGGACACATGGGTGAGAGAAGGTGCTTGCTTGATTAGGCCTGTTACAGCTGCAGAGTATATGGACTCATTCAGGCAACTCACCTGATTGGTAGGGTCACCTGGGTAGCAACATACTTGATTGGCCAAGTTACATCACTGGCCATACATCTGATTGGTCAACTGGAATCATGCCAACACAGGTCATCGAGCATAAAGAAAAGATCATTCATTCTAGTTTTGTCTTTTGGTAACGATCACATCTTTGGGATGCTTCCTGATTTTAGGAGCCATGTTAGCTGGAGCACCTCTTTTGGACTTTGAAACTCTGTTGGACTCAGTCTTGTCAGGTAACATCTGGATCTAGAACCAATACTTATAAATATGCTTAGATATTAAGCTTTAATATTTTACCCTCGCCACTTACATTTTGTATATTCCTGTACATTCTTTTAATAAAGCACTTTAATTATATCTTGTGGTGTTCTGGGGCTTGGTCCTTCAATCTGAATCCAGTACTTTAGCCCATACTGGCTACAGCTACCAGAATAAATTCTTTCTGGAATTCACCTTGTAAGTGTCCTACCTTGCAAGGCTGACTTCTTGATCTTAGACCCAGGAGAGCTAAATACTTAGTCCCTTGATCTCCTGCTGGCAGATTAGCTGACTGGTGGTAGTGTTACCCTGGGGTTGTGAGGAGTCACATCTCAGTACTTTGTGGTTTTGCTTTGTACCAACCTATCAGCCTTAAGGAGGTTTTTATAAATTTTTGACACCTCTCGTTCTGTATTCCCACCACCACCACCGTGTTTTTCATTTTACCTTCTACACAACACTGGCATGTTTCTGCCAAACCTGCTTTGGTACTTTTTCCTGAAAGATTTTTACCAAAAGTGGGTTTGGGGGAAATGTGGATGGAAAGATGCAGCTTTCCTTATATCCCCACCCATATCCGGTGTTACATCCGATACCATTCTCTCTCCCCCCACTGAAAGCTTTGTACCTTTAAAAATATATATCAATACTTGGTCATGTGTCTATTAAAACACTATAGTGCTATATCTACAACTGATAATTTAAAAAACCCAGCAAATAGGCCCCTGGTGTTGGAACCTGATGAACAGAAGAGGAAAGTGTAAAGATCTCTGTGCAGACTCTGCTGCCGTTGCGATTGCCTTTGAATTTCCAAGTGCAATGAAAGGGAAATTGGAAAATCGCCTCTGTGCCAAACCAACCTAAGGCACTGCTCTTGATGCATAAATTACATACAACCTAGCCATATCTTTAACTGCATTTATTAAAAGCTCACCTATAAACAGGAAGTGATCAGGAGTTCCTTCACCTACCTCTCCCAGCTTGAACTTTATTGAGAAATGCTCTTGGATACTGCAGCAAGCGAATGCAATATAAAAGGGCCCATGGCCCTTAAGAATGTGTACAAACCTGACTAACGGGATATTCCCTTGTCGGATAAGTACACAAGCCAAGTTTAAAATAGATCAAGAGGCTGAGACAATAAGATTCTTACTGTTGAAGGCAGGGCTCCAATGCATATGTATTTGTTTGTGAGATAGCATGAAAAAGGAGGAAGGCTAAATTGTACCCCATGCACCCATAGAAACAAATCTGACCAGGAATCAACCTTGAGGGTTTAATTTAGAGCAATTAATAATAGTCTTCCCCTAGGTTTTCACAATTATAGGCAAGAATCAAATCCAAGTTGCTGCACTTAACAGTGATTTAGCATTAATTTAAGGAATAAACTGGAACATTATAATAAGATTCTTCACATCAGTCCAGCATCCCTGCATTTTTGAGACTATTAGCTTGTTTGCACTACCATCTTGCAACACACCACTCTCTGTTTATGGTTAATACATATCTTACTCATGGTGTTTGCAATAAAACTACTGTGGCTCAAAGAGTGCTTAAATGACACTATTTCATATTTAAAGAACTACAAACTAGATGCAGAATGCATCCTTTTCTGGCACATTTGTTACATAGATTCAGTTGTCCTAGGACAACCCAACATGTGTGCATAGCAAAAAATGAAGCTATGTCTTTGATACATTAGCATGAGAGGATAACTCAATTGCTTTGCATTGTTTACAGCTGGTACCCAAGCTGTGAGACACATTGCTAACATATACTACAATATATACGTAGCTTGTGATGCACAAAAGGTTATTCTCCAATTCACAGCATCATTTGCTCTAGGGTGATGTTCATATATCTCTTATTCACTCTGTAATAAGTCTGCAGCTCATAATCTCAGTCTTACAACTTTGTGGGTAAAACCGTCACAGGCTTGCTGGTGAGAGAAACTCAGTTGTACCAAGGTTTCTTGCAAGTACGGTAAGCATACGTTTATTCCCCTTTAACAGATGGATAATATATGCACAGCAAAGTATAATTACACTATCTCAACAGAGATGATGGCTATTAAAGGTGCATTTCGATTGCACTCCTATCTAGAATGACTCACCAGACTGCTGTGCATTCATTGTACTGTGGCTTCCTGGTGCACTAAAGCCTATCAAACATCTTTGGCATAAAATGTACCCTGTGTGCAGAATTCTTTCATAAAAGACAATTTAAGCCTCTATTTGTGGTGTTCGTACTGGCAAAAGATTCTGGATTGACAGGTCTGGAGGCTGATGCACATTCTATGAAGTGTGGTTTTATAACAGACATTGCATGGATTCTCCAAGCAGGGCCTCACACCTGTCATGACTAAATAGGCCACCTTTAAGGAACAAAAAGGGAAACCAGTCTCTCTAGTCTAAGACCTCTCAGTGAAGTTAATCTTACCATTCAAAATAATAAATACACCGCCAGTTGGGGAGGGAATACAGGTGATTCATTAGAAGAAGAGTTGTTTTTTATACCCCATTTTTCTCTACCTTAAGGAGTCTCAAAGTGGCTTACAATCACAATCCCTTCTTTTCCCCAGAACAGGCACCTTGTGAGGTAGGTCAGGCTGAGAGAGTTCTGAGAGAACTGTGACTAGCCCAAGGTCACCCAGCAGGCTTCATGTGGAGGAGTGGGGAATCAAACCTGGTTCTCCAGATTAGAGTCCACTGCTCTTAACCACTACACTACGATTACCATTCACTTCTTATAAGAGCTGTGAGATAATAGCTATCAGAGATCACCAAACAAAAATGGGCACAATGCATGCCACGATGATCCTGACCAAATTTTCTCTCTGATGTTTTCTTCCTATTAATCAACCCTTCATGTTCTTATTTTGGATCTCAATCCACTCTCCTTGTTAATCATTCAAAACACTTATGTGATAGACTGGCCCTGCTGACCTGCAGGTCCTGCTGGGCTTTGGCCTTCTGAGGCATCTGCGGTCACTCTGAGTCTCTGCTGGCACCGCACCACTCTCCTGGCCCTCCCAACTTTCAGAGGGGTTATCGTGCACTTCTTCTTTGGTTCAATGACACTAGTTGGTCAATTTCAGAACTATCCCTCAAGACGGCCAACACTCCCAGCTTCCCTTCTGCAGTGCCAATTAAAATCTCTGCCTAATGCCATCACTGGATTGTTGTGAAGATATATGAAGAAGAGGAGAAAGATATAAGCTCCTTTGAGTCCCCATTGGGGAAAAGGACAAGGCACAAAGTAAATAAGTGAGCTGAAAGGGTGCTTGGCCATCCCTAGCTGAGATACTCATTAGAGACCTGCCTTTTCTATATTTGCTATTGATGGACTTCACACAAAGGATGTTCACCTGGTTACCACAGGGACAACTTATCACACTTGCACATTCTCAGGGAATTAGCTTATCTAGCAACCAGCTGCCTCTCTTCCCCTGGGGCCAGTTTTGTATAGTGTGTTCAATGGTGGAGTTCTAGGTGGTACAGAGGACAACTAGCAGCATTTAAAATAGTAAAGAATTTATTAAAAGGAGAAAGTCCATACTCATGAATTGCACAGCAAGGGATTGAGCAAGGAGCACAAAGAAAGGATACAAATAAGCTATCCTCTCTCCCTTGACTCCATACCTGCCCTAGCTCATCGTATTCTAAGGCAGGCTTTTAAAGCCTAGAAGTTACAGCAATCCAAAAGCTTCCCATTACCTTGGAGACACAGTCCGGGTTGCCAGCCCTTTGTTTGCTCCACAGGGCAATGGCAGCTATCAAGATGGAGCCCTGGTGTGAGCTCCTTCCTCCAGATGAAATCAGACAAAACAGACCCCTGCCCCTCCATGCCAAGGAATTTTATCTCTTCTTTCTGGCCACCTCCTCAGTGGGTCAAAACTCTTCTTTCTGGAATTGCCAGGAAGATTCTGTCTCACTCCCTGCCTTCCAAGCCTCTGTCACCTTTGGGGTGTCAGATTCTGGCCAAGATGTGAGCTTGTTATTTCATTGTCTTCAGCTAGGAGGGCAATTTGCATATACAAAGC
The DNA here is from genome assembly GCF_029931775.1 of Euleptes europaea. Classification (NCBI taxonomy): domain Eukaryota; kingdom Metazoa; phylum Chordata; class Lepidosauria; order Squamata; family Sphaerodactylidae; genus Euleptes; species Euleptes europaea. Next base: position 103,216,367 of record NC_079312.1, on the reverse strand, counting down.
TTGGTGGCCGGGTACTTGTCAGTGGCTAGTGGTTTTATATTTTACTAATACCTGTAATCTCTGAAGATCTAAATGTGATTAGAAGACACCATCTTTAATGGTGCAGAAGGAGCATGATGTTTGTGGGTACTTGTCAGAGCCATTGGCAGGACGGCAATAGTTGGGAACAATTGACGTCTCCTGTCCTGCCAGCTTCTGCTAACCAAAAACCTTTTAAAGCCAAGTCTGGTGTTTTTGCAAAGCCCAAAACTCAAAATAAAATGCACTTCTCCATAACTTGTACAAACAACCTCACTGACAGCAGTACGAATAAATGGTTCTCACCTAAGTGTGGAAAGACGCCATGAAGGCCCTGCACGTTGTCATTCAGCATGGGTGTCTTAGTTCCAGTGTAACTGAACTGCTGTTTGTTTCCTCTAACACTCCCATATTAGAAACACATTTTTTATTTACTTGATGTATTATCTACCTTTCTTGTCACACTGCTGCTGTACCCCTGCGGCCACTGGGGTCTCTGCCTTGGAGGAGGGTTGGGGCGGAGGAGACTCCTCAGCCTCAGACCAGACTGAGGGAGAGTCAGAACTTTCCTCCCCCTCGGACGCAGCCAGGTTGTCGACCAATCAGCTCACAGCCACGACGACCTCTTGCTGCTTCCTCCCCGGCCAAGGCTCCTCCCTCGCCTTATATCCCCTCCAGGCCAGAGAGTCCCCGCCCTCCTCCCGCCCTCATCCCACCCCCGGAAGCCTCGAATAAGCCAGGCAAACGTGAGCCTTTGGGGAACTCATTGGAGCTGGCCTGCTGGCCCTTCCCCATCCCGCCCGTGCTCTACCGCGGCTCAGCTGTTGAGCGGGGCGGGGCCTCTTGGCACGCTTCGTTCCGGCTGCGCCTGTCTCCCGTCCTCGTTGTTTGGCTGCGTCATCGACTGGTGACCTTGTTGCTTCCTGCCAGGAGCCTGGGGAGAGAGAAGGCAATGAGGCAGTCTCGCCCCGCCCGCCCCCGGAAGGGCTCGAGTCTCCGCGACCCTTTTCCGCCTTCTCCGTGAGTAGGGACTGCGTGGAGAGGTCTGTGGGGGGGACGGACAAGGCCCAGGAGAGTGCTGCAGGGCTTGTCCCGGGACATTTCTTGTTGAAAGTACCCATGCATAAACAACCATAGAAACCCAGCCTGGAAAGCTGTGGTTGCCCAGCAACAGCCACTGAGGGCTTCTGTTTCTTAAACCTACAGGCACTCCTTTTATCATTTTTGGGTTTTTAATCCCCCAATGTTTTTTTTTTTTTTCATTTCAGATTTTTCTGCAAATCAAGGACCCTTTTCAGGTTTGTAGAAAGATCTGCCTTGCCCATTCACAGCTCCAGTCACCAGATTTAAGTATCCTCAGATTTGGTCAACTTCACTATTAGTATATAGATGAATTAAAACAGTATAATATATTTCATATCCTGTATCAGTCAGTCATTGTTATCCTTGGTTATAGCTATTTATTTATTTATTTATTTAGGAAATGTATTTGCCGCCTCCCCAGAGAACCTGCTTCTAGGAACATCTGGGTGCAGCTTAATCTTTCTTTAAAAATCATCCTTTTTATACTAATGTCCACACTTTGCAATTGATTGCCCAAAAATTATCTAAGTGAGTTCTTGGATCATTCCTGGAACTCAAACCTAACCCTTTAATACCAAGGATTATAAGATTCCCTGTTGAGCATTAAATATGAGGATGCCTTTCTCTACTAGTTGCAGAATCCATGCTGGTCATTCTCATCTTTCTAGATGACAGGGAAGCAATTGAGCAGGCAACACTGAACATTTTTCAGGGATGGCTGAAGTTAAATTGTTCACTTTTCATTGGTGGTATTATAGAGTTCTTCCACACAATCTGCTGCTCTTCGGTTTTATTTCATTATCTATGTATCTATCTCCTGCTTTTCTCTCCACTGGGGAATCAAAGCAGCTTACAAAAAACCCAGAAAAAAAATGCAGCACAACTCCAATTCATAGGCTGGTCATGGGTTCAGATGGGGAATCACTAGTTCTGTTTGCACTACGTGGCATATTCTGGGTGTTTGTTACAGAAAGTAGTGGCACTGCATTAATTAATAACAATGTGCTTGGGCTTTCTGAGGAGCAATTCTGTTGTCTTCCCCCACATGGATTATGAGCATTTGAAAGGTATTTTACTGGCCATGTTAGACAAAACATTGAACTATACATGGTCTGAGTAAGCAAGGCAATTTTCTTGTTCTTATCCTTGGCTCCTCCCTTGTTTTACCACAATTTAATCTCACCTTCTCCTCACTTCCATTTCCCCCCCACGGGTGAGCATGCAATTAAGCTTGCCCACTTTCTGTGTGAGGCTAAAGCCTGATTTCTACTTTTTAATGTTTGAAGCTTTCTGTAAGAACAGCATTTCATGCAAGAACTATAACTCAAAATGAACACATATATGCATTAGCCCATAGATGATGCATGCCTTCACCTGACCGCTGTGATGGAATGGTACCTTTGTGCAAATATCCCAAGCATTTTATTTTAGAAAAGCTACGCTTGCCTACAGAGTGCGGCCCCACAGGTTGTGACATCTATGGATGTGTGTGAATAGAACCAATGCCTTTTTCTTTAACATGTGTGAAAACAACCATCTGTTCACAAGAAGACACTCCTGAATGAAGAAAACCTTATGTAAACATAGCAGTGGTAGAGCATCTGCTTGGCATGCAGAAGGTCCCAGGTTCAATCCCCAGCATCTCTAGTTAAGGGGACTAGGCAAGTAGCTGATGCAAAAGACTTCTGCCTGAGACCCTGGAGAGCTACTGCTGGTCTGAGTAGACAATACTGACTTCGATGGACCAAGGGTCTGATTCAGTATAAGGCAGCTTCATGTGTTCATGAGAACAAGATTCATGTGTTCATGAGTGGGGAAAAGGTGAATTTAAAGGGAATGTGAACACATCCTTAGGAACTTTAGAGTTATGAGCAAATCCCCAAAACTGGTCATCATGTTGGTTAGGTCCTTGTATTTTGGTGCTGCTTCAGTTGTATATAGTTTGACACATTCAGCTTATGTTCATATGGGAGAGCATATGATACAGGTGCCTTGCTGAAGCTAAGCAGATCTGTGTCTAGTCAATACCTGGATGGCAGACTTCCTAGAAAGCATGTACCCTGTCTTGAGTTCCATGATGGAAGAAAGGTAGGGCATCAAATGTAATAAATAAAATGTCCTGTATTGTTTTAAAGGAAGGTCGCAAGCTGAACACACATCCAAGTGCTCCCAAGACTGGTTCAATACGTCACAATCTGCAGGCAAAATGTGTACTTACTGCTGTACGTTAAAAAGCATTTAAGTGAACTGACCCTTTGACTTTTCTTTTAAAAAGCTTCAAAATAACTGGTTAAAAGGTCTATTAAGATAATAACTAATAAATAAACTAGGAACACTGTTCACAAGAGCGGGCCTAACTTGTGCTGGATTGCAGATAGTTGGGTTTTTTTAACCATAAGCTACTAAAATTTATTTCTTATTTAGATACAGCCCCAAGCAGCAGAAAGGCTCAGAAAGATCACCAAAGACATGGACGTCTATCTGTTCTGGGTGTATTATTCACTTTACTGTTATCTGGAATCTATTCCAGCCTAGTGTTATTTATCAAATATTGCCCTTTTAAACACACTGGTTCCAGAAAGTGCTGGGATCAAAGGATGATGGTAATACCAGCAGTAATAGAAATAGATGCAGGTTCGCAGAATGCAACAGCATGAAATCCAGTGTGTGAAGACAGGATACTTGTGCCGTTTATAGACAGCAGACTCCCTGGAGCACACACTGTCTGCTTTGATATGTGGTAAGTATTTCAGATAGAACGGAGGTCAAAAGGGGAGGATCATAGATGCTGCCAGGTTTATGATTTCTAGGATGAGGATGGTATCCAAGAATAGTCCCCTTCTCTTCCTAAGATCAAAGTTGCAACGACTAAAGAAAAAGCCATCAAAGAGCTACAAAGGGGGGAAAGTGTTTTATATTAAAAACATGCAACAAATATTATAATGGCTTGGGAAAAGAAGAGAAATGTGAACTGATTGCACCTCTGGTGCATCTCAGAATGACAGGAATCTAAAATTAATACAAAGAAAGTGGTTACAGATGGCTGTATTATCATCCACTGCAATGGATTGTATTGTGAAATTCTGGTTTGCACTGATAGGTTCATAGAGGAGTCATTCACAAGCCTCAGCCCCTCCCTGGGGACTGCTTAAATGCTTGTGAGTAACCACATGGGCAGGGCTGATCCTGTGGATCTTTCCCATGGAATCAACTCATGCAATTGGCTCCACCCATGTGCTTGCCTCCTTTCAAATATGACAGCTGCATTGTGGGATACACCCACAGAAAAGCCGTGCATGCAGCATTGCTGTAATATATAAAGAGCACCACAAGTGACCCATGACAAAGCTCATCTCAAGGTAACCAGTTCATCTGTACAGGCTCTGACAAATGGCTTCCCAAGTGGTTACAGCCACATCATGGAAAGTTATTATTCAGTGAATGGTCACCTGTATCCCCCCAGAGATTTGTCTTCCATGGACTTTTTTCAAATAGCAAAACAGGCCTTGATGACAAATCTATTCTTACCTCAGTTTTAATGACCTGAGGATTTGAATTTCATTTCACAAAAGCTTCATGCACGTAAAAAACACAACAAAACAAACTTCTCACCTTTCGATCAGAAAGAGAGAGGAAGGCCTAAATTGCCTACTTCCCACTCCGTGCTGGATATCCTTGCCATCCGATGGGCTTGTTTGTACACTTGCTCTTGCCACCAGAAGAGAAAAGGAGATGACACCTAAACAGCACCCAACTGATAATTAACAATGTTCTTGTTACATGAGCGCACATTCCTGGAGGCCTCTAATTATGAGGCGGGTCCCATTCGCTCCCTCCCAGGATAAGGAAGAGCTTCGGTTAGGTAAAATACCTCCCTGTCTAGCTAGCACTTCTTTCAGCTCAGTGCCTTTGATATACATGCAGGTACTCTTTATACGCAATATAAAACACAAGCATATTTGCTGAACATGCATACATGCATAATAGCCTAGGACAAAATATGCTGCAGGAAAAGAGGCTTCTTTTAGAAACAAATCTCAAGAATTTGTTAAACTTGGAAGGATATTAAAGTTGGAATTCTGCACTTCTAGATCTTATTACGTAGCAGCACAGATCTAACCATATTGGCTACGAGCCAAAAAAACCCTGCCTTTCCTTGCTTCAGAGCTTATTTAAAAGTTCTTTTGTCACATGCCTCATTGCAATTGCACACAGCATCCTTTACACCAGCTGAGCAGGTCTCTGGCAGTGGCAAAACGGCCATTCAGATGTCAAAATTAGTGTGTTCCCAAATGCCAGCAAGTGTAGAATGCAGGTTCGTACACTCATGCGGCTGAGGATATCATTCTGTTGAGAAAGGACATGCACTGCTCCCCACAAAATGTATATCAGTTATTGTGTGAACTGAGAAGAAGAAGAGTTGGTTTTTAGATGCCGACTTTCTCTACCACTTAAGATAGAATCAAACCAGCTTCCCATCACCTTCCCTTCCCCTACCCACACAGACACCCTGTGAGGGAGGTGGGGCTGAGAGTGTGTGACTAGACCAAGGTCACCCAGCTGGCTTCACATGTATGAGTGGGGAAACAAATCCAGTTCACCAGATTAACCTCCGCTGCTCATGTAGAGGAGTGGGGAATCAAATCTGGCTCTCCAGATCAGAGTCCATGATCCAAACCACAGAAAGATTGTGTAAAACTGGTTCTCTGCCCACATGGGCGTGTACGAAGATTGTTCAGTTCACACAGTATTTTTATACGTGAAATGGGAAGGAATGTACACACTTGTTCTCTCTGTCAGGGAACGATGGTCCTCAGCTGTCAGAGGTCTCCACCAGTGTATGTAAACTGGCTTAAAGGATTTGTCTTCAAAGACATGCCATAGATTCCCAAATAAACATTTATGCCATCACTGTAATGACCCTGGAACTGCAACTTCCAACTAAAGAGAATGAACTCAGGAAACTGCTCAGGCTTTTAAAGTATATTAATGACATCAAGTCTATTAATAATTAGAAAATGTATGCCACCGAACAGTGATTCTGCAGCATGAGAAGTATCCCTTTGATCAGGAAGCACAACACCCACCATCTGGCCTGCTTGATCTCTAGAAAACCTGCCAGTCATTAAGTTCTGCCTTTCAGTCCTTGCTGCAGGAAGTCACTGGCCAGCTATAGATTTACACAGACAAACCACTCTGATTATCACTGTGCCAGCAGTTTATGCCCATGGGAACCTTGTCCCCATCCTTCCTCACCTGTCAATCAAGTTCAATGTATCAGCTGCCCGGAGGCATTAAGAGAGCCAAGACTGACGTTTCCTATGAGGTTTCTGCTCGATGCTAATTGAGCTTCTGCAGGTGTAAAACTTGGTCGGGGAGGGTCAGGATAGAAATCAAGTAAGGAAGTAAATAAATAAATAAGGATGGTGGGGCCACCTTTACTCCTTTGGGCAATCTGTTAGCACAGAGGCATGGGAGAGGGGAGGCTGCTACTTGCACAGCTAGCAAGATTCCACATTTCTCCGTCACATCAGATTACCTAAAGGAACTCCAAAGTGCCTGGATAAGATGGCCCAATGAGGTCACTCATCCTCATCACATAATGGCAAGGAGTGGCTGTGTGATACCGAAAACAGCGTAACTAGTTAGGTTTTCAACAGAAAATCTATTTTGGGACCTGGGTGGAGGACTCCTTAACCTTCAACTCTGGAAAAAGAATTATTGCAGATGATCTCACTCAGTGGCTATCAGTGTCCTGGACTGTAAAGATACCTTATGCTCTTGGACTTCTGATCCGTCATGCATCTGCCGCGCTAGCTAATTAAAGAAGCAGTGTCTGGGTTTTCTGCTTTTGGTTCTTCTCACCGCTCTCTGTTCCATGCATGGCAGACCTTGTGTGATGATACTAGCTTGCACACTAAGATCAAAGAAATATTCACAAAATAATTCAGAAGTGGTGGGGAGAATTAGCTAGGGAATTTCAGCACACGGGGTGGGGATAAAACAGCTGGGAATCTTAGGTTTCCAGGGCTATATTTGTGAGAGATGAAATTATGAAGCTGCATGGTTCTTGAGTAATAACTTGCCTAAACGTGATGGCCACAGACCCGTAGGTCAGGATTGGATTGTCACTGAATCCCTACAACGTGAGGGATGGAAGTTTGAGTAATTTAAGCAGCATGGGCAGGCAGAAGTGAGAACTCTTCCCCTGATCATGATTTCCTCCCTACATTCATCCCTGCTTTTGAGTCATTTTTCTCTCAGTGGAGCTCCAAGACCAGCTTTAAAAAGCAGATTGGGGAAGAACCGCACAGTGGACCAAGCTGAACTTTAAAACCTTTCTATTGCCCAATTTGTAGGGATTCACCACAACCCAAGTTGTGTTGTGTTGTGTCATGGACAATTTGTCTTAATATCAAATGTACAAGCAAGTCAGTAGCTAAGCTGTCATCTTTGGGAAAGGTAAAGGGCAGATGCTATCATATCCTGTCGTTGCAAGAACATGGAGTCAACCAGTTGGCGCAGAAGAATTATTGCTTTGTTTGGCTACTGTAGTCCTATGGCGTATTTCCCCTAGGATAGCATTTCTCAAACTGGGTACCAGGGTCCCTGATGGTATTCCAGGGGATCTAGAAGCGATTCCAGGGGGTCTGTCAGGACTTTGGAACTTCAGAGGGTGAGCCCTTCTCACACGCATACAATGCTAACATGAAAATAGAGTCCTCTCACTTTCTAGGAATAGGAGCAAGCATCTAAGGAGAAGGAGTTAGCTTCCTCTTCTTTTCAAATGCAGAAGTTCATAAAACTGCCATCAACTACAATCACCTATCTTCCAAATTGTTGAAGAGCACCAGCCAGAGAATGTTTTGACTGATTGCTGGGAGCCAGACTAGGAACTCTAATTGGTTGAACAATGTACAGTCCTAACGTGGTCAAACTTACTAACCACGATTTTCCAATACAAGATATTTCAGCATAGACATAGAGAAATGATACTCTGCTATCAATATATCAGTTTCTGAACTGAGTCACAGAGGATACAATCAAGCGAACTTGAAAATGGAACCAGAGACAGGCTGGGGTGGGGGTGGGGATTTTTGCTATAAACTTGAAAGTCCCAGGGTTGCAGAGAAATATGAAATCTAAATTATTATTATTATTATTATTATTATCAGCAGCAGCAGCAGCAACAACAACAACAATAACAAAAACTAGGGGCGTTGAAATTTTCCAAAGAATAGAAATAATGCTTATAGCTTTAAGAAAAGAATGTCCATGGAACTCTGTTGCTAGGCCACAACAATAGTGCCAAGTCTTCCAAGCTTGAGTTCCATAATGCAAAGCCATTGGGGGGTGGGGGTGGGGGGGAAGCAGCCCTTGAAAAGGTTGCACCACCTGGCAACTTGACTTGGTCTGGCACCAGCAGCTACTAAAGCCAGATTTTTCTCAAGAAGAGGCTGCCAGAGAAGAGAAGGAGAGAAAGCTGAAAACACAGGAGCAGATAAAGGTAGGTTAGCTGGTGGGTGGGAAGCAATGAAGGAAGCAGGAAAAGGGAAGAGGCCATAGGGACTGCCAGGGAGAGGAAAGAGAAATTAGTGGGGGAGGGGAATCCTAAGAAAATAAAATGCCCCCGACAAGTCCTTGTGGGTCCCCCACCTGTGGTAAATAATAATCAATCACAGTTTTCAACTCAATACCAGAATACTGTCAAAGGCTTTCACGGTCAGAGTTCATTGGTTCTTGTAGGTTATCCGGGCTGTGTAACCGTGGTCTTGGTATTTTCTTTCCTGACGTTTCGCCAGCAGCTGTGGCAGGCATCTTCAGAGGAGTAACACTGAAGGACAGTGTCTCTCAGTGTCAAGTGTGTAGGAAGAGTAATATATAAAGGGGTTGGGTTGAGCTGCATCATTGTCCTGCAAAAAGTATCAAAGGTAATGTGCTAATCATTGTCCTGTAAGTATCAAGATAATGTGCTAATGAGGGTGTGGTATGTTAAAATGGAACCATTGCATCCTGAAGTGATCTGTTAATGTGTGAAATCCAAAGCTAATCTGCATGGCTATTGTGGACTGTAGTCTTTGTTAGTCTGGAGGTTTTCAGGACAGGAAGCCAAGCCTTATTCATTCTTAAACTCTCTTCTTTTCTGTTAAAGTTGTGCTGATGTTTATGAAATTCATTGGCTTCTCTGTGCAATCTGACAAAATAGTTGGTAGAATTGTCCAGTCTTTCAGTGTCTTGGAATAAGACCCTGTGTCCTGTTTGTGTCAGTCCATGTTCAGCCACTGCTGATTTCTCAGGTTGGCCAAGTCTGCAGTATCTTTCATGTTCTTTTATCCTTGTTTGTATGCTGCGTTTTGTAGTCCCGATGTAAACTTGTCCACAGCTGCAAGGTATACGATATACTCCTGCAGAGGTGAGGGGGTCTCTTTTGTCTTTTGCTGATCGTAGCATCTGTTGTATTTTCTTGGTGGGTTTAAACACTGTTTGTAGGTTATGTTTTTTCAAAAGTTTCTCCATCCTATCAGTGACTCCTTTAATAAATGGCAAGAATACCTTTCCTATGGGAGACTGTTTTTCCTGAATACCAGAAGTTCAGGTTTTAGGTGAATGGTCTTCCTTGTAAAGAGGTTTGAAAGTTTTTCTAGGCCCTTTCCCACCCATGTGGAGCTATTTTCCTATAAAGACGTTTCTTGCTGTCTTACTGAAAAGTCCTCTTCAATCAAAGGGTGAGACAGATTAGAACTTGTGTCAGGGTCCTTTATTTGCGGCCCCATATAGAGAACAGAAACGTTTTACTCAAACTTGCTTTTAAAGTGTACTCGATAAGGTTCTCATTGTATTGTTTGAAGACACAAGAGGACAGAGGCCTCCACGGGGCATGAGCAGCTTGCCACTCACACTTTGAAAAAGGACTGTCTGGCGCATGAGGGAGAATGAGAAGACTTGGGGGGGGGTCTGTTAAAAAAAAACCCAAAATGGGTATTCTTGGGTTTGAGATAGGGTTGCCAGGTCCCTCTTCACCACTGGCGGGAGGTTTTGGGGGTGGAGCCTAAGGAGGGAGGAGGGAGGGGAGGGACTTCAATGCCATAGAGTCCAATTGCCAAAGCGGCCATTTTCTCCAGGGGAACTGGTCTCCATTGGCTGGAGATCTCCTAGCAGGAGATCTCCAGCTAGTACCTGGAGGTTTGCAACCCTAGTTTGAGAAGATCAGAGCCATCTTTAAGCAGAAACAGGAAAGCAGAACAATATCTGTCACACGCAACTGCTACTGTGAGTGTTCAGAGCTCAGAAGATGTTTCTTTGAGACCTCTACAGCAAATACCAAGTTGATTCAATTTAATTATTATTAATAATAAAGAAGAACTTGAGATCTCCAAAAGACTCCACATATTCCTATCTTTCAGCAATTTATTAAGCAGTTAAGCTCTGGATGACAGGACCTCTGTGATTACAAAATTGTTGCAGAGGTCAGGCTTGAATCCCAGACCAATTCTGATGCACAGTGACAGGTACATTTGTACTTTATTACTTACTTATCCAAACAGCTGTGATTTGTTCTAAGTAATCACTTAACTCTGCTTTCTGTCTTCATTTATGTCATAATTCAGGAACAGCAGTGGCCTGATCATAGAGGAATTTAACTGAAATTAAGGCAGAAATTGAGAATGTGGCATTGGCATCAGTGAGATTTACTTCTGAGTAAGCATACATTGGATCAGACAGGAAATCTCCACTTTAAGGTTTCTGCTGGGAGTTGAATTTGGTGGTTCAGTCTAAACTGGTTATAATAGAAGCGGAATTGCCTGCATCCAGATAGAGGGAGGCCCACACCTGATTACCATATTGCAACAATATTGCTTTGACTGATTACAGCTAGCTCATTCCAGGATACTTTACACTACCTACACAGATATATAATGACCCAAACCTGTACTGGTTTTAGTGTGTGATGGTCTTTTTACAAGGTGTTTGATGACACTGACAGAAGCAAAGTTGTGCATCTACACCAGATTTTTTGTTTGAGATTGCAGACCTCATTTTCTGCAATATAATTTAAGATTAAACCAATTGCGTAACTGGCAGGTATCTATCCCAGTCCCAGCCTCTACAATTCATAGTTAATTACTATTTGTAACAGACATTTTCTGTGCTGCTGAAGGGGAGATGTAAAAGGCAGTGCCACTGAATAAGAGGTGTAAGTCAATATGCCCTTAATATTTCAAAAAAGATGCACCCCGTTCTATTTTGGTATAACTACTTGTATAATAAGGACAATGGGGTGTATCCTACCCTTATCTACCATTCCACCGAGCACAGTTTGTTTATTTATTTAAATATGTGTACCCAATTTCCCCTTTTGGCTCAAGTTTGAGGCCTTCCTCCAAATTTAGCAGCTTTTCTATTGGAGGACGAACCACTTAAATTGAAGGAAGTCTCTTTAGGCTTGGAGAAAGATCCTACGAGAAAGAATGGTGACAAAAAATTGGACACGGTTCCCAGATCCCCCCTCCATCCCTCAAAACATTATGAACTACCTGGAAATAAAAATCATGTCAAGACCTCAAATTCACTCTGCTGTTTCGACTTTTAAACATTTATCTATTTATTTCATTTATACCTCACATGTCTCCCATCAGAGAACTCAAGACGTTCTACACAGAGTTCTCAAGAAGTCTCCTGTTCAAGTATAGTCCAGATCCAGATCTGCTTGGCTTCAGCAAGACTGCTGTATCATATGCCTTCAAACCCTGGTAGCTGATGGGGGCCCAAGTCTCCCACAAAATGGCTGGCTAGATTTTTTTTTTCTACAAAAGAATGCCTGGAAAGTTTAAAGGTGTGCAAGCACCGGGTCATTCCTGACCCATGGGGTGATGTCACATCCCGACATTTACTAGGCAGACTTTGTTTACGGGATGGTTTGCCAGTGCCTTCCCCAGTCATCTTCCCTTTACCCCCAGCAAGCTGGGTACTCACTTTACCGACCTCAGAAGGATGGAAGGCTGAGTCAACCTTGAGCCGGCTACCTGAAACCAACTTCCGTCGCGATCAAACTCAGGTCGTGAGCACAGCTTGGACTGCAGTACTGCAGCTTACCACTCTGCGCCACGGGGCTCCTGGAAAATTTAAAACCAGCATCTAATTAACTTCCAGTATATAAACACATATTTTAGATGGCACTATCAGAAGCTATAAAAGGAAGTCACCAGACTTTGTGTTCGTTAATCTTACCTATGGTACAGCCTAGCTCAGAAAGATGGGGAAAGGTGATAAAATACCACCTCTGCCCGCTATCAGATACATTAAGCACTCACCAGTAGATCCCTGGCATTATATAAGGACCAGCCTCTACTATATTCTTTCATGCAAAGTGCAACTAATCCAGAAGTAAACACAATCCTCCATCTGTTCCTGCTTCTCATTCATTCAAATCATAGGGTCTCTGCAGTGCAGAAACGTGTCCCTAGTAGCCGTTACACAGTTCAATGAACTGCAAAAAAGGCTGCAAAAGAAATCAGACACTTTGTGCACTCCCCAGCATGGTGTAGTGATTAAGAGCAGTGGTTTAGAGCTGTGGAGTCTAATCTGGTGAACTGGGTTGGTTTTCCCACTCCTCCACATGAAGCCAGCTGGGTGTCCTTGGACTAGTCACAGCTCTTTAGAGCTCTCTCAGCCCCACCTACCTCACAGGGTGTCTGTTGTGGGGAGGGGAAGGGAAGGTGATTGTAAGGTGGTCTGATTCTTCCTTAAGTGGTAGAGAAAGTCAGCATATAAAAACCAGCTCTTCTTCTTCTCATCTCTTGTTCTAGGACTTAATCACAAGTGTCCAACTTTGTAAAATTACTCACAGGGACAACACAGTCTTGCCCAGTAGATCTAATGCTACGTTTTTGCCTTGTCTTCACTTACCTCAGCTTGTCCCTACAGAAGCCATCAGTACTACTTTAGAAGCGACAGAAAAATAAAATCAGGCCCCAACCACAGGAATGTTTCCATCATTTTACAGAGAGCCTCGCCTCTTTGGCTTTATGCCATCTTTACAAGGTTACAAGGTACTGTGGGAGAACAGCTTCTCAGCAGCAGTACATGACACTGGGAACAATTGTGGCGAATCTGCTGTCTATCTGGGGTAGAAGGACTAAACACTTGCATTTGTTTTACTTCATAATATGTAAACGCAGGTATGTCAGTTCAGTTTATTTATGATAATTTGACCAGCAGATAAATATTGTTACAATTGATCAATACAGAGCCAAGATTACAGTTTTGATGCGCTAACCCGAGCTCTTTGCACTCTAGTGGCAATGTAGCAAAACTTTGCCACTGTGTAGGAAATGTTGGCATCTTTATCCTCAAGTAAATATTAACGCAGGTATATCGAAATGTGCCCTGAAGAGTCCTCTTTCTGGCCAAAATCTAGTTCAGCCCCAATGGACAGAGATCCTTCCTAAAAAGGAGGTAAAAATAGCTAAGTTGCACAGAGAATATGAACCACAGCCCAGACACATGGCCAATTGCCAATTCCAACATAAGGATAGATTTCTACAGCTGACGCCCCCATTTCAGTTCACATATACATCTTGGGAGTGTTCCTGGTATCCAGCAGATATGGCCTCTGGACTAAAACTTGTTGAGCAGTACTGGTGAAAGGGACACTTCACACCTGTTCTGGTACTGTCATAGTGACAGAAAGATTAAGCGTGGTCCATCATATCAAAACACTGGAACTGGTCCTCCCATGTGCAGCCGAACAAAACGGAGTCAGAAAATTCCTGTCCATTTACACCCTCAATGTTTTTAATGATCCGGTTGCTTTAGGATTTTCTAATCTGGACAAAGAACCCATGGCCATGGGAAACTGTAACTGTTTGTCTTAGGCAGGAGGAACAACAGTGGCAAACATTAAGTATTTCAAACTGTGCTGAAGTAGGGTCAGTCATCCTGGGTTCTTTGGCCAACTATGCCTGAACTCTTATCTGCTATTAGACCAGCTATGCACAGGATTTTTAACACATCACAGCCGTAGTGTTCAGTGCTGCCAACTCCTTTTCTCAGAAGTCTAACAATGTAGGACAACTTGTACTTTCCCCTCTTTCATTTTCAAGCCTTTATTCCTTGCTCATTCTAAGTATTATTATTTTTTACTTATTTGCCTGGTTCCTTCTTTGACTTTTTCAAAAACCCTTTCCCGAAATTCTCCCTTCTCCAAGGTGCACACCTAATATGCTCAGAGAAACACATACAGCCATAGGGTCTGTCTTTTTTTATTCTACATCAGTTTATTCTATATCAGTTCACTCAGTCATTGCAAACGGCACTCCACAAATATTGCAAATTATTGCCCTACATGGGTTACCCTGCCTAAATTACATTTGTTCCTTGTATTGTAATTAATTAAATAAGCATTATTGTAAGAAGTGAAAGTCTAATAACTGTCTTACCGTAATTGGATCAGTCTATAAATAAGAGGTTTAAACATGTTCAAAGGATTCTTGGGATAAGACAGTTGGGAGACGGAGATAAAACACAGCTTCCTTTCTGCCTACTCTGCCCTAGGTGTACTTCATGAAAACCTGTGGTGGAGCTCTAGGGAAATGGACTGGGGCTATAGCTGTGAAGGACGTAACATTTTCATGCAGCTTCCAAGAAGGCCCACTGCACAGATGGAAGTACCATCCGTTGATCAATAAAATATAATTTATGTATCGCTTTTCAGCACACAATATGGATTGGTCCTATGAGGTAGATTAGGCTCCGATCACTATTTGCCCAAGGTCACGCAGTGAGCTATATGTCTGACCAAAGATTCTAACATGGGTATTGTACATCTAAACTAAAACACAATATCTAAGAAGCCAGACAGGAAGAAGGTCTGAGGACTAACCCGGGAAGCCTTTGCTTTCACGAACCCTTCAGCAATATGTATCATTTTCTCTTCAGCTTTAAGGGGAAAATATTACTTTTTCAATATAGTAAAACCCATCTTACTACATGTGTGTGTAAAGTGCCATCAAGTTGCAGCCAACTTATGGTGACCCCATAGGGTTTTCAAGGCAAGAGTCTTAGCGAGGTTTGCCAGTGCCTTCCTCTGCATAGAGACCCTGATATTCCTTGGTGGTCTCCCATCCAAGTACTAGCCAGGACAGACCCTGCTTAGCTTCTGAGATCTGATGGGATCAGGCTAGCCTGGGCCATCCAGTTTAGGGCATTTTACTATATGCTCATACAGAAATTTAATGTTACTTTTCTCTGTCAAATGTTTCCTTTGTAAAGGAGGATCCTCTTGCTTCTTGTCTTTATGATAACCAGTCAAACACACTGCCCTAGTTGTTTCCCTCCACGACTAATTAGTTCTCCACAGTTCTGGAAGCATGATTTCTTAATTAGCTTTGACACCCTCTGCTGGCTGGCTCGCTCAGAAGGAAAACTCTGTCAGGGTCACAGACACAAACGGAATGGCTTATGGGTTTTCTTTTAGTGACACAAGGCAGGCTTTGCCTCCATTTATAAACTGGGCTATTCAGGGCTGGAACTGCTGGAGCTGCAAAAGTTTGGCCTCACAATGTCCCATGCAACGTGAGAAAGATTTTGCAATCAGGATTCAGCTGCTTCTACTCAGGGTGGTAAGCAAGGGGCACAACAAAATCCAGATCAGCTTCCAATCTCTGTATTTTGGTGCGGTTCTGAAATTACCCTCCTTGATTTGTGTCAGTACAGCAGAAGCAACATGGAAACCCACAGGAACAGAAAAGCGCAGATGAGCAAAAAGGCTCCATTTCAGTCAGGTAGTTATTTATCCCAAAGTATGCTATACCGGTACTCCCTTAGCATTTTTACATTGGCCTTACATTTCGTATTCCCAGGCTTTCCTCAGCCTTTTGCAAGATTTAATACAATATGTGTCTAAGGAGGAGCATGACAGGGAGAAGCTGCCACTATTTCTGAATATTTCTCACTACCCATACCTGTGTCTGAGAAGGTCAATGGGCCATCTGAGCATTCAAACTGGGAATCCCCATGTGGTTATCACAATTCCCATTCATTATGCATGGGCTTTGCTGAGCAACACACCTACCAGGTCTACCTGGCTACCAACTGACAGTGTGAAGTATCAATATACACAAAGGAATGAAGGTTAACGTATGTTAGAGGGGCTGTCTGTGTGTAGACAGTGTTTAACATTTGGATGTATTTATGTAGTTATATTCTGTGCTCCAATGAGTCACTTTGAAAATGAGTTTCATTGGGTTAATTGCATCGTGCGAAAATCATGCTTTCTTTTATCTTTTCAAATGTATTTGCTTTTAATTTCAACAATACCTTCTTAGTTTTTTATAGCATTAGAAAGGCATTCACTCTCTTGGCTATCTCTAGGACATTCAGTATTTTGTTTTAGTCGGCTGAATAGACTAACTTTCAATATGGCTTATTGTTGAATCCATCAAGAATCCCAACTTCTGCACTATACAAAAGGTAATATGCAAGAAAGCTTTGCATTTTCAAATCTATGAGACCTCTCTCTTGGTTTCCCCATAATTCTCCTGAAGATATATAAATTCCTGAGTTAAATTAAGGATTTATTTATTTATTTAATAGCCTGCCTATAGCAGAGGCACAGAAATAATGAGAGCATGTATACTATAACCAAACGCTGGGAAAGTTTCCTATCTGTGATGGTCTAGTGATATTTTTAATCAATGCACGCTCAGCCAATGTGGAGTACACCCAGTCCTGATCCTATCAATTTATTTTATTTTTATTTTATTAAATTTACATCCCACCCTCCCCAGCAAAGCCTGGCTTTTATCCAACCAACTCTTCCTTTCCCAATATTTCTAAGGTATTCAGTAGCTTTTCATTTTTATTTGTTAGTGATTTATAGATCACCTCATATGGAGTCAGAGCCCCGTGGCGCAGAGTGGTAAGCTGCAGTACTGCAGTTCAAGCTCTACTCATGACCTGAGTTCAATCATGATGGAAGTTGGTTTCAGGTAGCTGGCTCAAGGTTGACTCAGCCTTCCATCCTTCCAAGATCAGTAAAACGAGTAAGATATAGATGACCAGGAAAGGCAATGGCAAACCACCCCATAAACATTGTCTGCCTAGTAAACGTTGTGATGTGACATCACCCCATGGGTCAGTAATGACTTGGCACTTGTACAGGGGACTACCTTTACCTCATCTCAAAAGCAGGTAACATTATGAAGTCATGAAAAAAGTATATTTACAGAAAATTATTACTTTAACAAGGGAGTGGACATATTCATGGAGGAAAGGGGTATTCGTGGCTATTAATTAGAATGGATACTAGTCATGCTGCATACCTATTCTCTCTAGTATCAGAAGAGCATGCCTATTATATTGGGTGCGGTGGAACACAGGCAGGATGGTGCTGCTGCAGTCGTCCTGTTTGTGGTTTCCTAGAGGCACCTGGTTGGCCACTGTGTGAACAGACTGCTGGACTTGCTGGGCCTTGGTCTGACCCAGCAGGGCCTTTCTTATGTTCTTATGGTCTAAGGGCCAGTAAGATTATGACAAGAAAGAGAAAGACTATAATGTTAAGTTCTCTATAACCTATTGGAACATAGATGATAGGAGTCACAAAAGGGATAGATAGGTTATAGTGGTAAAGTAAAATAAGTACAAATATTATGATGTGATTGACAAATTGGGACAGTTGGTAATAATTTTTCACAGAATAATTAAGAAATATATGTTTCTATTAGTAAAGTAGATTTTGGTATGCCATAATGTTAGAATTGTGTTGGTGTTGTGTCTGTGTGATATATTATTAGTTTTTTGTTGTTATTTTGTTGTTTGTTATATTTGTAAAAAAAAAACCACAAGTAATATTATTGTTTTGTAATGTCTGCTTTGGGTTGTATTATATGGAACTGAAAATAAAAATTTATTTTTTAAAAAGGGAAAAGGTGCCCTGATAAGAGTTTGATCCAGAGCACATAGCAAGTGTTCTCCCTTCCTCTTATGAAGTTGCCCTATACAGGATAAAACAGCTGGTCTAGATAGACCAGCAGGGCTACTCTGATTGGCTGCAACGTTTTAGTCTCTGTCAGAATTCTTTCTTATTGCTGCTATCTGATATCTTTTCCAAGAACTGAACTTGGAACATTCTGCATGAATACCATGTGCTAACCACCACAGAATTTCAGTCCCTTCTCTTAATGCCTTTGATATATCCATATTCTTTACTGCAGTGTGAATGCAATTATGTGGCAAGCTGGTTATCTATAGCATCTGGGCAAGAAGTCAGGCAAAATGTCCTTCACCTTTACTAATCCAGATTTTTAGTGATAGAGGATCAATAAATGAAGGGAAGGGAAGGGAAAGGAAAGGGGAAGGAAGAAGGAAAGAAAGAAAAAGAAACCTTGCCAGATGGCTTGGTGCTATAGCTGATTTCCCATGTTGTTGTGTATGGACTGTTGGTCATAGGGCAAAAACTCACGGTCACTTACTGCGGTTTCTGCCCAGTTTCCTCCCTGTTTATTCCCAGTTTCACCCAGGATCAAATCCTCGCAAACGAACGGCGCTTGATTTGCTGCTGGCTGAGCGATGTGTCAACCCAAAACGAACCCGGTTTTGCAATCAAGGAGCCAAACTGTTATCCCTGGCTCATCTTAATTGCTTAATTTCCTGGAGGTAGAGGATCTGGAGATAGAATGGCTCTCATTGGCTGAGCTGCCCAGATCTTGAAAGGCAGGGTAGATAGACCTATCCAGTGATGGCAGTAGAGTCTGAATCGACCAATCACCAGGGGGAGGGGGCGTTGCTGAACGACCAGGAAGTATGTGTCTCTTGCATTTTCTGTTCTCACGGAGGGATCAGCACACAGTTTCACCACGGATCAACAAAGGTAATGCGTACAGATTCTCCCTCAGCCCGGGTTAATTTAATCCTGGCTGGAACGGGGAGGAAACTGGGCAGAAACCAGAGTAAGTGACCGTGCGTTTTAGACCACCACTAGAATGCTACTATCAGTAACTTCCCTCCCCCCGACACAGCTGAACATAGACCTGGATTCAACCCACCCCCCATCATAATCATGGACAGTAGAAGACTCCAGACAGTAACTCACATCTCGGCAACAGTCTCCCTCCCCCTCAAGAATTTGAACTTAGGTCCACATTCGGCACAAACACAGTACGGTGCTCGCTGATACTCCTTCATCAGATGGGAGTTGGAAACCAATCAAGAGGCTAGCATTCTGCAAACATGAACTTTTCAACTATTTAGTGTGGTTGCTCTCATACATTTGTGTGGGTAAAAATTACTGACAACATGACAACCCCTCAAACTAGGGCTAATTAGGGAGCGGCTCCCCACTATAGCACGAGGCTACAGCAGGAGGCCTCCCGGCAATTCTCTTTGATACCTGCAGGTGCTTCAGGCACCGGTAGGAAGAATTGGGAGTGGGAGGAAAGGCCTGGTGCTCCAGTGTTCCACTGGCATGTCCACATCACTTCTGGTTTAAATGAATGCTAGAGCGTCCCCCTGTGTCACTTACTGGAAGTGACTCTAGCATTTGCACAAAGTCTATTGAGATTTTTTGAAATGTTAGGAAAAAAACCCGCCCCCTATGACACTTTCAGTTTAAACCTGCAGTAACATAGGCACGCCAGTTCAATGCCAGAGTGCCAGGTTCGCCCCACCCCATTTCTCCCAGGCAGCTGGCAACTCCTATGTAGTCCTATGAGGAAAGATTGAAGGAGCTGGGTATGTTTAGCCTGAAGAGGAGAAGACTGAGAGGGGATATGATAACCATGTTCAAGTACTTGAGGGGCTGTCATATTGAGGATGGTGCCGAGTTGCTTTCTGTTGCCCAAGAAGGTCGGACCAGAACCAACGGGTTGAAATTAAATCAAAAGAGTTTCCGTCTAGACATTAGGAAGAATTTTCTAACAGTTAGAGCGGTTCCTCAGTGGAACAGGCTTCCTCGGGAGGTGGTAAGCTCTCCTTCCCTGGAGGTTTTTAAGAAGAGGTTAGATGGCCATTTGTCAGCAATGCTGATTCTGTGACCTTAGGCAGATGATGAGAGGGAGGGCATCTTGGCCATCTTCTGTTCACTAGGTGTGGGGGGGAGGTAGTTGTGAATTTCCTGCATTGTGCAGGGGGTTGGACTTGCTGGCCCTGGTGGTCCCTTCCGATTCTATGTGTAAAGGAAAAGCACTCTGCGTTTCCTTTTGCTACAATACTGCACAACATTGGCTCAAAAACATTGGCTCAGGCTTTGGCCTAGCTAGCAGAATTTAATATCAAACCTATCAAACCTTTGAGGGCAAAGACCAGCCCCTAGCAAATGCATTTCAAAGCTCTGTTTGAAGACTGTGAGAGCGGGGGAAGGAGCTCATTCTCAACTACCTTCCCTTTGAAGCTCCCTCACTGATTGTGGGCCATATCCGCCCATTTGTTGCCAAGGTGACACATGTCACACCTTAGTTACCTCTAACTCTGAGAAACTCCTGGTGATTTGCATTCACTGCAGGGATGCAACTTACCTCATGTCTTCAAAGAGTTGGCGGGTGACATGATGAATATTAACTTGGTTTATTGTTCTCCTGGCAAATTCATTGGCTGTGTGCCGGCGTAGGTCAAGGGCTGGGCGGTGCCCGCAGTCCTCAGACGTGCGGGGGGGGGGGTATCTAGCCCCTTTCGGAGCAGGCAACAAAGATTCTGCTATCTCCCAAGGTCAGTATTCAGAGGCGTCGTCAAAACAGGCAGGAGTCAACGGCCGGAAAGATCAATCATAGCAGTAGCAAGAAGGCAGGGAAATTGCACGGTTGCTTCCGCAAAGTGAAAGTGTGCCTGCACTGCCTTTATCAGTCAGTGCACTTCCAAGCTAGGCTTCATCCTGCAACGACTCAGCACCAGTTCTCTGTCTGCTTAGGCTTTCCAGGCGAGCACTCCTTCGCCTACCCTGCAAAACTATACGCTGGCGAGTCCTGATATGCCTATCAGGTTCAGGTGAGCTTGGAGGGCTGCCATTCTCAGCTTCCACTGCAGGAGTTGGGGGACGAGTAGCTTCTGTCTGCCTTTGTTCCATCTCTCTGCCTAGCTGTGGTTCCTGCTGAGTTGTTTCAGGCTCCTGTACTACTGACTGCAATGGAGGTACTGAAGGCCCAGAGGCAACCTGTTCCTCCACTTCAGCTTCAGAGTCCTCCGGGTCCTCAGCTCCGAAGGCAGGGCCCATGACAGGCTGACTGATCACCAGCTGATAAATTCGGAAGGTATAAGAATAAACTTCTTCTGACATAGAATTATGGAGTTTTGCGGACACGCTGGCGTGGCCTCATGCTGCATCATTTTGCCCCAGGGAGAAGAGGCAAGATGGGAACGATCCTTACATTTGGAAATCTGGTAGCAACTTAGAAGCAAATCCTTTTGTCTCTGTAACCTCTTGCAAAGCCTCGCCTATTGCTTAGGAATTACTGTGTAGTTAGCAATTGTTAGACTTTCTTGTTTTCATGCTATTTTGCTTCCACGAATATTTTACTTTCTGTAATAAGCACATTTCTTTAGAATAAAATCTTTGACTTTACTTTAAAGTCTGCGAAACCTTTTTGGTCTCAGGGCTAAGTCTAAGCGCCTATGTGAGTGTGTGTGTGTGGGAACCACCTACCTTTAGTAACGTTTTTTGACAGCTACCCTCCCCTGACAGAGTCTCTACTCTGCAGGGCTGGCGCGGTCTTTTGAAACTAGCTGGGGAAGAGTTGCTCTCAGCTCCTCCCTGTCAAGGCTAAACCTTTTGGAACTGAGAGCTGGTGGCAGAAACTACCTACACTGTGCTTTAGGGGGAATCCTGAAGTTTAGTGGGAGATTTTGGGTTTTCTTAGGAAAACATTTGGCAACTTGTGACCCAAAGAGGAACCGACTTGCTGGAGAGCAGGCCGGACCTCCTCTGCACTATGATTCTATGATTTCTATGATTCCTTGTCCTTTTTCATTCCTAGACAATTCTTAGTATAGAGCAGTGGTTCCCAAACTTTTCAGGCCACTCCACCCCCTTGGTTCCACAAAGTCAACCTCAGCGCCCCCTACCCAATCCTATAAAAAGCATTATTCAAAATAGGGGTTTGCACGACTCACTAAAGAATATAATAACAATAAAATTTCAAAACAGTAACAATTGCACATCTATTCAAAATCAAATTAAAACTTTTTAGTTGAAATTTATTCAACAGAGCTGATGAACTTGATCCAGTGGTACCAGCTCTTCAAAGTCTGGAAATAAATTCTGATAGTTTGCTACCAAATTTGGCAGCATGGTGCAATAGCTTGATCTATTGTAAATTAGTGAACAACACAGTTGAAGAGGCCCGCCTCTAGCACCCCCCTGCTGTCCCTTTGCCTCTTAGTGCCCCCCTAGGTAATCCCACCCACCCCCCAGGGGGTGGTACTGCTCACTTTGGGAACCACTGGTATAGAGCTTTGGGAATATAAGCTGTTGGGTAGAATGATGCAGCTACTTAATTTCCATGTTGGGAAAAGTCTAGCTAGTTTGCTCACTGCAGCCGTGGTAAGCTGTGGAGCATGAGGGGTGGCAGAAGAAGAGCCAGAAGCAAGCTTTTAAAGAAGGACCTGTGTTTGCTCCAAGTAGCTGCTTTATTGGTGAAAGGCCTGAGCTGAAGAAGCAGTAGGCAAGAGCTATGAAGAAAGCAAGTCCCACTAGATTCCTATTCAGGACCTTGCTGTTGAGCTGTTCCTTTCACATTGCTGAGCTTAGTTTTTTCTGGTGCGGCCGCCCACCCCCTTCCCATCCTCTAGTCACTCAAATCACTTCCTGGGAAGGAAGTTGGCTCTCACGCTATCTCTTTGGATTCAAGCTCATTTCGTCTGTTGTGGCCCTTCCTAGCCTCTGCTGGCTCAAATCACTTCATGCAGAAGGAGGCTGGCCCTCAGAAACCTCACTTCAAATTGGTGGCCTGATTCCAAGGAAATGTGGCCAGGCCGCATTCTGCAAGAAAACAGTGCCTCCACAAGAGGACCATTTGTTAAACCAGATTTTGCTGAGGTCAGTACTTTCAGAACCCAGGACATGAACTGAGAGCAGCACTCTTAATGAATAGTGAGTAAGGCCCTGACTTGAAAGTCCATCATCACCCATCTTCAGACTCTGAACCTTTAGTTTAGGAAGGGGATGGAGTTTGGGGGTGGAGAGTACCATATCCAATGATGGAAATTTTATTTCCCTGTTACAATAAATGTAGTTTTGCTTTAACCAAGGCGTGTGAATAGCAGGGAGCGGGTGGGCTTCAGGAAAGAAGAAACTAGATCGTGAACTCATTCTTTGGGGGTTACCGCATTATGTATTCCCAGCGATGTATTAAGAGTTTGAAAATGTTATAAAAACATCACTTTAAAAAGGGTTTTGGATACCACGGCTAAAAAATGGTTGGAAGACGTCTTCACAGCTAAAGGGGCCAAACAAAGTGCGAACAGTATTTTTTATAACATTTTCAAACTCTTAATACATCGCTGGGAATACATAGAAAGTGTGAACAGTATTTTTTATAATGTTTTCAAACTCTTAATACATCCCTGGGAATACATAATGTGGTAACCCCCTTAGTTTCCACACCAGGTTACATTATTCACTCCCAGACAAAAGCTGTTCATGAAAGGGGTTAGATTTATGGTTCTTTATACAGTTGAATGAGCAAACACCTAAATTACTAAGTTGTACCAGTCATGGATGGATTTGATTGTAATCATCTGCTAAAAGTGATAATAAAACAAACGAGTTCAGAGAATTGGGTTGGAAATGGTCACTCTGAGTTTAGGACTGTAAGTGCTCCTCAATGTACCCCTGCTCTTTTGCTAAAATATATTTGCTATTGGAAGCTAAGGTAACCCATGATTATGTTGCTAATGGGTTTAATATGATCATTGGGAAAGAGATATAATTCAACTCTACCATAAACAGATGACAGGAAATTGTGCCTGCTTTCTTCCTGCCATGATAGTGACCCCGTAGCGTAATGCAACTCAAGGTCCTATTCAGTTCTTGAGCCAAAGTTTAAATTGACAAGCCCATTAAACAGATCTATACCTTACCTTTAGAATCTGGCTCACATTTATAAATATCTCCCATTAGTGGAATGCAGCAGTAATGTAAATGCAAGGGTCTTTATGCAGTAGCAATTCTGGTGAGACAGCCATCAAGTCCAATGTAATTCAGACTTTTGTTTCCATTACAAACTAAGATCCTTCAATCATTAATATAATGATGGCTTCCATTCATTATTCTCTTTAGTAGTGAGAGCTGGATTCCTGAAGATAATGTTGGGATTTAAAACATCCTAAATGACCTTAAAGAGTGACATAAAACGCACACATCAGAACAAAGGAATGGATTTATCTTTTGGGTAAATGAGGACTAGTTACATATGTTGATGAATACAGCTACTGTTCATTTGTATAGATTGCTCCTAAATGGAGATGCATCTATGTTCATCACTATTATGACAGTGCTAAGCATATTGCTACAGCTTGGTGGATGTGAACAGTAAGTACTTGTACTCCGGGTTGCACAGATTCCATGATTCTACTATCACATCACACAAACGAAGAAACTGATATTAAGTTAGAGTCCATGTCCTATGAAGCTCAGATTTAACAAAGTTTTCTAGTTCTTTTGGCTGAGAGAATGTGGGGTGCTGCATGGGGCGCCGCAGGAATTCCTGTGGGCTTCAGCGGGGCTAGTCCTCACTCCTGCCATGATGTAAAGCAAATATTTATTTATTTAGCAAATATTTACCTCTTCAGGAAACCTGCCCAAGTTGGTTTAAAAAATAAAACACAATAAAAAGAGCATTAAAATAATGCATTAAAATACTGCATTACAGACCCAGTATAAATACAGACCGTTGAGGGGCTTAAAAATAACAGTTTCAGACTAAAAGCACACTGTTTTAAAACCCCCGACTTAAAAGCCTGGGTGAACAGAACAGAAATGTTTTTTACCTATATAAATGCATAAAATGTGTTTACAGGACACAGAATGTTACTGGTGAATAATTTCATTTTAAAGCACTGATTATATGCATTGTGACACTTTGACTGTAATGATTGCATCTCAATCTGCAAAACTGTTGTATATGTGGGCATACAATTACATATCTCCCTCTAAAAGAAACTAAAGAACAAGCATTGCTATTTTTCTTTTTTTACTTAGCAGTGGTAATATTGTCTCCATAGGAAAGTGCTCAGTGTCGTTTTTCTCGCCCTCAAAATCTCTCATTTTATTGCTACAGAAATAATGTTTCTTTCTCTGGATAAACATAACTGAATTACAATAGCCATATTCTTCCACTGAGAAGGTATGCAAGTGCTTTATTTAGCATTTCTCAGTCACATGTTTATATTCTACTCTTCCTCCAAGGAGATTACAACAAGGCATGCAGGGCTTCCTCCTCCCCATTTATCTTGCAACAATCTGATGTGGTTGAAGGCTGAAAGACAGTGACGGGCCAAAGTCAGCTAACGAGCTCGTCACACATCCCCCTGGGCCAGACTAAGGAACAGATTCCTCATATGATGACTAGAAGGAGCCAGACACCACTCTGGGGGTAGATCAGAAGGCTCCCTCCATACCCAGAGCCTCTTCCATGCTCAGAGTTCCTAGATACTGAGGCCTCATGAACACATGAAGCTGCCTTATACTGAATCAGACCCTTGGTCCATCAAAGTCAGTATCGTCTACTCAGACCGGCAGCGGCTCTCCAGGGTCTCAGGCAGAGGTCTTTCACATCACCTACTTGCCTAGTCCCTTTAATTGGAGATGCCGGGGACTGAACCTTTGACCTTCTGCATGCAAAGCAGAGGCTCTACCACTGAGCCACAGCCCCTCCCCTCCCCAAAGCCTCAATCAAAGGACCTGACCCTGAAGGCTTAGCAAACATGCCAGACTCCAGGTCAGCCAGTCCCCTGCCGTAGGGCCAGACCCTGGACTACCAGCCCCCCAAGTTCTCCCCCCAGCCAGTGAGAGCAACAAAGGTAGCAGGCCTGTGAGGAGGCAATGCAGCTACAAAGAAGCGCTTGGCTGGCAGCCTGTGTTCCAGCTACTAAGCCAGATCACTGCCTAAGCACACGTAGTTCTTTATCAGGGCTCAGTCAAGCCCTGGCCAGATGAAGCCCAGTAATAGGTGGGGCCTCTTGCCCTCCAGAATATGTAAGCCCTGGGCTAAAGAGAAAGTATTCCTGGTTCAACCAGTTCATATGGCTAACTTTCTTCTATTCTACCTAAGAGACTGCACTCCGCACCCAGCTACTGAGTCTGTGTCAGGCCCTTGCTATCTGTCAGAACAGAGCTAGGCTGAACACACATTTGAACCCAGATCTCCTCAATCGAAGTCCAGAACCCTAGACATTGCCTCACATTGCCCCGCCCCCCCATTACTGGGCAGAGGAAGAGTTCTGAAGGGCTTCAGAAGACCGGGACAGAGCTGAAGTCTAGACACTTGCAGCTGAGGATACCTTCAGGAGGTGGAAAGAGCCTGTGAGCTGAGGAAGCTGTAGACCAGGGAGGGCAGAACAGCTATGGAGAGAGTTAGGCCTAGGGTTGCCAGGTCCCTCTTTGCCACCGGTGGGAGGTTTTTGGGGCGGAGCCTGAGGAGGGCAGGGTTTGGGGAGGGGAGGGGACTTCAATGCCATAGAGTCCAATTGCCAAAGGGGCCATTTTCTCCAGGGGAACTGATCTCTTGTCGGCTGGAGATCAGTTGTAATAGCAGGAGATCTCCAGCTAGAACCTGAAGGTTGGCAACCCTAGTTAGGCCCTAGCAGTCTGACCACAGCCAGTCTCAAGGGAGTCCATGAAGGAAGCTGTTACACTGAAGTGTAGGGAATAGGAGATTCCCCTCCTCATGAGAACGCTGGCAGAAAAGCCTCAGAAGACTGTAATTTGAATTAACATATAGAATAAAAAAAGGACAGTTGTCCTATACTCAGTTCTGTATTTTTCTATTGTTATCAAGTTATATATTGAAGAATTCTGTTGTTTGGAGTTGAAGAGAAAAAAAATTGTTCTTTTACTTGAGAAGCAAGTTCCTAAGGCCTAACAACGTTAATCAACCCCGAGTATCCTGACAGTTCAAAATAGCCCACAGTGAAGAAACATGGCACAAAGAAGACAAGCGCGCGGAACCCGCTTTACTATAAAGGTTTAAATATAAAATGACAAACAACGAAGCCATGTCCTTTATCAAGGTCACCAACACTCTAGCTAAGGGAAAGAAGCATGATCTAAAGCCACACTGTGAAGGAGATCAAAGGCAGGTTTTTTTTCCCCATATGTACTCAAAATGTGCATTTTATGCCTGTTGGTTTACACAAGTCAGTCAGAGCAAGTAGCTGCAAAGGAGCCTCATGGAGATAAGTTAGGATGTTATTTAGGTCTGTACCTTCAGGTAGAAGAATTGGCAGAATGAGCTGTGAGATGTTCATTGCAACTACCCGGACTTACGTAAGAGAACAAATGAAAGAGACTGCCACCAGGCAGAGGGAATCTAAACAACCTCCTTAATGAGCGTTTTCAGAACTCTCCAGAAGGGGAGTTTGGTACATCAAGCAACAAGTAACTGGAAAGAAAAAGTAATTACCCTAGTTGGAAACAACCCAACATCTTGTTTAAGGAGTTGCCTTGGCCTTAAAATCTGAGTGATCTCATGTATATACATGGATACACTTATTTGGCCAGAAAAGCTCAGAGCCAGCCTATGTGATCATCTTGCCCTCAGTTCCCGTGCCACTGAGGAAACTGTGGTTAACGTTATTAATCTAGAAGGAACACCTTTTCCTTTCCAGTTACGAAATCTTAAACCTCGGGCCTGTTTCAGAATGCATCTCATGTGCTAAGTGCGAAGCCTAGAGGAAAACAAGGCTATAAAGCTCGCAACGATCCATGCCTGTAATACAGAGCTGCATTTCACAGACTGGTGATCTCTTGGGCTCAGATGCTTTTCAAGCAATGCACGATAGACTACTAGCCTATTTAACAGTCACATTGAGGGTAGCAGCAATTTGAGATATTTAGCGATACCTACTGTCGTTGGCTGCAATCCTCAGTCTCGTTACTATGGAGATATTCCAGGCTTTCATTTGAGCGTTTCTCACACTGGAGAGTGGGCAGCCACAAGGGCAGGTGAAACACTGGAGAGCTGTGAACAATGCCACCCCTTTTTGTTCGTGTAAACGTAATAGTAGAGAGAGCAATTACAGAATCAACGCACCTCTTCATTCAACAAAATATATCCTTCACTGCCCGCATTGATCATTTGGTGGGTTTTATAGGAAGCTGAGATGGCTTGCAAAAAAGCCCACTCACCTGTTTGGTTTTTCGAGGTAAGGATTGCCCTCAGACATTCTCCTTCATGGGCTTAAGGGTGATAGGAACAGCTGTCTGTTTATTCCTACTCTTTGCTTCCTGTCAATTAACCAAGTTTTAATCCTTAAGAGAACCTGTCCTCTTATCCCATTACTGCTAAGTTTACTCAGGAGTTTTTGGTGAAGTACTTTTTCAAAAGCCCTTTAAAAGTCCAAGTATATGATGTTTACCGGGTCACCATTGTCTACATGCTTGTTCACTTTCTTAAAGAACTTCAAAAGTCCTATTCCTCCATGTGTCTAATAATTATATCTTTCATTACAGTTTCTAATAATTTGCCTGGAACAGACATTAGGCTGACTGGCCTGTAAGGTTCTGATTCCACTCTGGATCCCTTTTTAAAAACTGGTGTAACATTTGCCACTCTCCTATCGTCTGGTACAGTGGTTGAATTTAGTGATAGGTTACATATACAAGTTAGTAGATCAACCATCTCACATTTGAATTCCCTAAGATATCCTTGGGTGTATGCCATCAGGACCTGGAGACTTATCGGTCTTTAATTTCCCCTATAGGTCTAGAACTTCATCTCTCATCAATTTGGCTCAGTTCTTCAGACTCCCTTCCTGAAAATAGTGACTGTGGTGTGAATGCATGCCCCACACTTTCCACAGTGAACACAGAAGCAACAAATTCATTGAGCTTTTCTGCCATCTCCCAGTCTTCCTTTAGCAATCTCTTTATTCCCTGGCCATCCAAAGGCCCAACTGCTTCTCTTGCTGGTTTGGATATATTTAAATGAATGTTTATTGTTTGTCTTGATGCTTTTAGCAACCTGCTCCTCAAATTCTCTTTTTGCATGCCTAGTTATTGACTTACATTTCTTTTGCCGGAGCCTGTGGTTCCTTTGGTTCAGTTCATTGGGACAGATCTTCCACTTTTTAAAAGAAGAAGCCTCTTTATTTTTTATAGTTTCCATGGCTTGCATTGTTAATCATGTAGGCATTCTTTTACACTTGGCAATGCCTTTCCTAATGCAGTCTATCTGGGCTTCAGTTTGTGTGGTTAGAGGTTTTAGTGTGGTTTTAAATAGCTTCCAAGGATCCTCTAGGGATTTGACTCTCTCATGTTTCCCTTTCAGCTTTCTTTTAGCTATTCCCTTCATTTTTGTAACGTTTCCTCTTTTGAAATCAAATGTTACAGTTTTGGACTTTAGGGGTAACTTTCCATTGATGTGAATTCTGAACTTTAGCACTGTGATGAATGTTCCCAATTGGTGCAATGGCCTCTACCTCTCTCACCAGGTCTTGAGCCCCGCTGAGAACCAAGTCCAAAATCACTACCCCTCTTGTTGACGCTGTGACCAACTATTCATGTGTGAGTCATTTATAATATCTAGGAATCTCATTTCTACAGCTTGACTCAAGCGCGTGTTTACCCAGTCAATGTGAGGGTAGTTGAAGTCTCCCAGTATCATAATATTATTTCATTTAGTCACCTCCTTTATTTCCTTTTCCATCTCGAGATCAGCCCCAAGGGTTTGATCAGGTGGGTGATAGTACATCTCCACTTTCAAGTAACCCCTAGGGCTCAGTATTTTCACTTTTCAATTTCATAAAGATGCCTGATAGTACACATGTATATGCTAAATTCTGCATGATGCATTTGATGTTGTTAAAGTAGTAAAATAAATTTATGTTTTATAAGAAAGTAAGTATTGCCTGTATTTCAGCCACCACCTCCAATTTATGTTGTTGTTTTCCTGGAAAGATTAAATCTCTAATAGCCATCACAGTTTTCTTTAGTAAAGGTCTCACAAATGGAGATGACACAAGCAAAAGGAAGTCCAAAATGGATTTATTCTCTTGTTGCCATTTGCTCCTAGACTAGTTTTTAAAAATCTACCTCCCTTCTTGAGGTATGCAAGCAGAACACAGCCTTCTTCTGGTAAGGTAAACAGACTAATCATTTAATTCCCCTTTTCCCCAAGACGCTCAAATGCATGAATCTTAAGCACAATGGGATTGAATCTGACCTGGAATATTCAATATGACAGGATTGGAGAGGGGTGGAGGTGCAATTTGAAAACTAAACAAAATCTAACTGGAATCCAACAGTGACATGTGGGTCATTTGGCAGCAAAAACTGCTACAAATCTGCCTTTCACTAACAATGTTGAAAAGTTCTACCAACACATCTGCAAGGGAAAGAGGTTGGTATGACCAATATATTTGCTCTATCAAATTAAACTATTCCCAAGAATTGTGGGAAATTTATCCAGTGGGCTTTTTGCCCGACACACTGTGACTCCATTTCACGCAGAAGGCCCCTTTTCCTCCCATTTCTCCCTGCATAAAAGCCTCCTGTTACAGTTTTATTTTGGCATTTGTTATTGTTAGCGTGCAAGGTCTCCAAACATATGGATTTGATTGCTTTGTGTGAGCTGACAAAATTCCCTCCTCCCTCCCCAAAAACAAGAGAAATCCCCAAACTCCAAGGAAGACCCTGTAAACAAGTAATCCTGCATTCCCTCACATGCTTCTTCAGAGCCAGATAGAATTTCCATGTTTTCTTTTACAAGATTCATATGCAGTGTTTCCCTTCTAAAAGCCACCTTTCTGTTTTGTAACACACAAGATTTCCAGTATGGTAAGTTGCTTCATTCTTTTGTGACTAGGAAAAATTGCAGACTTCCAACCTATCACTTAAGCCTGAATTGGTCCAATGCATGTTGTATGATGAGTCTCCCATGCTGCATATCACTGGCATCCAACATCATGTGATGGATGCATTGTACAAAGGCAATTCTGGTTCTGCTCTGTGCAGCAGCATTGTCTACTCAAGGTATCAAGAGGACTAGAATGGGAGGGACACTAGCAGGAGTAAAAACATGACACAGGAAGTATTCAGATCAGAACCTCAAGAGGCCACGTGATGGTTCATCTACCTGTGGGGAGGCATGGAGGAACATCTACAGCTCTTTACTATAGTAGGTATGGACCTTCCATTCCAATGCTACCAGGTGCTCTGTAGACAGGGGGGCAACTCCAACAAAGCTTCCATTCTAGTATGCCATCAAGGAGAAGCAGAGGCACCAAAAGGGGATGCCCTGCAAGAGCTTCAGATAGCTAGATGTGCAGCTGAGCCACGGAACTTCAAATACAAAGAATGAACCAAGTGAACATGCCTGTAATGTTTTTAATGCTTCAAGCTAAAATAAAATGTCAGATATGGACTGGCTCCCTACGAAGAAAAGAAAAGAATGCCTTGTTCACATAGTCCGCAACCAGAAGATGACTCTGACATTTTCCCTCTATATTTAGCATCTTCATTGTCTGGCACTAATGTGCAACTGTCAGTGACTGTTTTTTATTAGATGACAGAACAATGAATACGTCAAACCCTGTTTGCTCTACTCCACCCCCCCACCACTATTTTTGCCAATAATTTCTGAGCAAATCTGTCTGCTACAGTGACTCTTGTACAGAATGATGAATGTCTGCCTTTTCTAAATTGGTTCCTCACATTGTCCTTTGGTTCCGCACTGGTCCTCTTTGGTTATTTAATCCTGAAGGACTGCTTTGCACTTAATCCACCCATCATCATAGACTTTGTTTGAAATTGCCATCAATGCTTATCATTCAGAAGAAAACATTAGAGTACTTACAGCCCAATCCTAAGGGTGGGCGTGGTTAAGTAGCGGCTGGGGACTGCGCAACTGCGCCGCCTCCAGAGCAGCTTGTTGCTGAGCACAGCAAGTCGAAAATACAATTCCAAGGGAAACTCTGTTGGAGCTCTCCAGAGTTCCATAGGGCTATGCCTGGCTTTTTGCAGGCAACACAAGGCCCCTGCAAAAAAGGGGTGTTCCTGGGCCGAAAGGGCTTAGGAAGCTGACTGACATCAACTCCACCCCCAGGAATATCCCCTTCGATGCCAGCGTGAGCCATTGTGCCAGGAAAATGCTGCTGATGAGGCTGCACCGTCGCCCGAGACTCCCGCTGCTGCATAGCTCCTCAGAGCCAGAGTAAGTACCCCCGCGCCAGCATTAGTGCCACTTCAGCTGGCCCAAGTGGCACTAACTCCAGCATAGAGGTCACGCTGGCTCCTGAGCTAGTTTGGCCCTCCACACTCAGGATTGTTCTGAAAGATTCCAATTGTTATCCACAGATTTTGAGTCTCCAGAACTAAGTCAAACATAAAATATTCCTGGTTCATGCATAAAACAAGGCCCAGAAGTAAGTGGAATCAATAGTGGGTTCACAGAAGCTTGGTGGCAGAAAAGTGCCATCAAATCTCACCCAATCTATGGCAACCTCATAGGGTTTTCAAGGCAAGAGGATTCAGAAGTGGTATGCCATTGCCTGCCTCTTCATGGCAGCCCTGGTATTCCTTGGTGGTCTCCCATCCAAATACTAACTAGGGCCGAACCCTGCTTAGCTTCTGAGATCTAGCAAGATTGGGCTGGCCTGCGACATCCAGATCAGAGCTTCACAGAAGTAACAATATCTAAAACCTTTTACATAGCATCTTCTGTTTCTTAAAAACAGCAATATCTTATGATTTTAAACAATCTAAAGATTTCTCATTAGGACATGACACACAGTTTAGTATAAGATGTACTAAAAGATGCCATAATCTTTTTTAAAAATGGCCTCTGCTGGCATTAGAACAAAGCCAAGAAATATATTGCCATGATCGCAACAACTGACTGAAGCACCTTGTTTCTCTGTTGTTCCATCTGTGTGCTGCATCTGTGCAAAATGCACAATTAAGCCAACGCTTCAAGTTCAGCTTTTAAGACTAAAATCTTTACTATGTTACTAAGGCAGATCTTACATTCCAAGTGCACAGACTTCTGCCATTGGCCATTAGCAAAGAAACTACACAAGGATAAATAAAGATGAAAATCATAACTGACCTTACAAGGATGTTGGACCTTGCAGGTTGGACTCTCTATTTTAGAGAACTGAATAGTAAATTGAAGAGTTAATGACCAGGCTAGAGAAAATGCATTCTTAATGCGGCTTTCTGTGATGGCACCCGTATTTGGGTCAGGCCAGAGTACTACTAATGGCTCATCAAAAGTCCTTGCTTGTAATGCTCCCCAGACATCCCATTGTACAGCACCAGCTCAATTGGATTCCTTCTAGTTTTATGGGTAATTCTGTATCTAGACCTTGTGGAGTCTGTGGTCCTCAAGTACCTCTTTCTTCAACTTTGGAGGCTTGAAAAACATGTAGTTCTACCATGAGTAGTATCCCTACTTATGAAGTGCCGACTGAAGGCAAGTGCAGGCCATCCTATGCAAATGGTTTGAAAGAGGGAAGTCTCAAGAATTATAGCAAATTCTCTATACTGTTCAAGGCCACAGTTTGAGAGCATATTAAGCTTCTTAATGGAAAGCTGCTTTAAGCTAGGACCCAATAGCATAAAAGATCACTAACTCCGCATGTCTAGCAGGCAATATGCCATTGTGGGAGGTAGAGCCTCCTTCAGTATCACCCGTTTTTAAACTTCTGCCCTATTTTTCACTCATGACTCATATTTTCCTCTTAGAATACATTCTTGGATATATTCCAGTTGCAATGCCAAGCATTGGACTTCTTGTAAAACTTAGGCAACTTTTAACTGGATTTATGAAAAACAACAGCGAGAAAACATGTTAAAATGAAATTAAGAAGTTGCCTTCTGTTATTTATAGCCGTGAGAATGGGCTGATGAACTCAAGCAATAGCCAGGAAATTGCAAGCATGGGTGCCTTCTTGCATGTTTGGCTTTCAGATTGTTCACTTGGTGTCATACACAGGTAGCTTTAGAGTTCATTAATGGGAGATAAACACCATAGCATAAAGTGAAAATATAAAAATACAAAGAGATCATTATTTACAACAGAATTTCTATGGAAATAGACTTGAATAACCAAGCAATGGATCCACAGCAAAATGTATAGAAACAAAGAAACGTTTCCTTTAGTGGGTCAGATTAAAAGTCCATTCTGTTTTGAAGAGTAGCCAGCTAAGTGCCCTTCGGAGGCTTACAAGTAGGACTTGCTAGAGGTAGACAATCCTTTTGGTTGTTGACATCTAGAAACCAGTGCCATACTGCCTTTCAAGATGGAGGCTCTAGTTAGTTATCAAGGCTAATAGACTTTGAAGTTTCTATATCAATCTGTCTAGTCCTTATAACTCTTACAGGTCTATTTTTCATTATACAGGTGGTAATAGTTTCATTGGTACATTTATTGCTTGAAAAATTTCACTCCTTTAGAAATATCCTTGTTTTTCTATATAAAAAGTTTTGTAAAAAAAATTCTTTTACCTTAATCTGTGTTGTTGAGCTTCATCTCCAATGAAGCACATTTAGCCTTTTATCGACTACGGATACTTTTGCAGGTGGTTTGCTGTTACAACTAAAATAGTAGTCATCAAGATATTTTGGATATCAGGCTGATTAGAGATCATTGACCTTTTCCCACTTTTTCTTAGGTTTCCAATTAAGTTTTGAGCTAGGTTTGCCCCTTTTTCTCTGCCTTTTGTCACAAATGACAGCAAAGCTATCTTCCAGACAGGGTGATAATTTTCTCTCATTATCACTCTGGGCTGGTTTGAACCTGAGATAACATGAATATTTGCCATGCTTCATCAAAACACTGAACCAGTCACTTGTAACAGATTTACTAATAGCATAAAGTGGAATATATCAAATATTATTTTGGCATAAATGTTGGTCTGTGTTGTAAGATAGGCCTTGGAAAATACAGACAGCATTTTTTCTTCTTTTATCAGCCTACTGCTTGCCCTCTTTGCTTCACAAATGTTGTGGGAGGTTGTTAGAGGGAAATGTTTTAATATCTCCTGTAAAACAACAAAAAGTTTCTTCGTAACAAGGGGAAGAGGCGACCTCAACACAGAACAAGTTAATGCCTTGTTTGCAAACCGGGCCAAAACTGAAATCTGACCCACCCCTGAGAAGCTTAATAACTGCAAACAATGTTCTCAAAATTGATATCTGCAGTGTAGTAAAGTGGAGGCAAAACAAGAACTGAAAATAAGGATTCTGAGAACTTTGTTTGCAGCTTCTCAGTCTCTTCTTTCTTCTTGTCATAAGTACATGTAAGTACAACTATCAAAAATAAGGAAGGAGGAGGAAGAAGTTGGTTTTTATATGCTGACTTTCTCTATGACTGAAGGAAGAATCAAACCGGCTTACAATCATCTTCCCTTCCCCTCCCCACGACAGACTCCTTGAGGGGTAGGTGGGGCTGAGAGAGTTCTAACAGAGCTGTAACTAGCCCAAGGGGTAGGAGTGGGGAAACAAATCTGGTTTACCAGATTAGCATCTGCCGCTCATGTGTAGGAGTGGGGAATCATAGAATTATAGAGTTGGAAGGGACCACAAGGGTCATCTAGTCCAACCCCGGTCATCTAGTCCAAACCTGGTTCTCCAGATCAGAGTCCACCACTCCAATCCACTGCTCTTAACCACTATACCATGCTGGCTCATTGGCACAAATGTCTAAACTTTGGCCATTTATGCATGTTTCCTCGCGGTCACCCCACCGACTACTTTCGAGCTTTGCTTTGATTAGGCTTGCATTTTCTGACCGTCAGAGGTCGCCTCACTCTCCCCGTGCATTTCTGCGCATTTTGCCTGCATTTTCTGGATTTGTGTTTAGCCAGCATCCGGGAAATACACGGGGAGAATGAGGCAACCTCTGACAGTCGGAAAATGCAAGCATAATCAAAGCAAAGCCCCATAGTAGTCAGCGGGGTGACCGCAAGGAAACAGCCATGCATAAATGGCTTTTCGATTCCTAAAGTAAATTCCCAGGAACTGACAGATGCAGCAAAAAAGGTGGTGTAATCCGGATATCACACTGGGTTCTATCCTACCCAGCTCAGCTAATGGAAGCACCTTTTTCCAGGACAAGGAGTCTTCCTCTAAAGAGGGTGCCCAGTTAGCTCAGCAGAATGGTAGGATACAGCCCAGAGATACATTGGTTTTTCCTCAGTCAGTTTTTCACGTCTTGCAAATGTACACATGAAGTTGCCTTATACTGAACCAGACCCTTGGTCCATCAAAGTCAGTATTGTCTACTCAGACTGGCAACGGCTCTCCAGGGTCTCAGGCAGAGGTCTTTCACATCGCCTACTTGCCTAGTCCCTTT
Source organism: Euleptes europaea (assembly GCF_029931775.1). Lineage (NCBI taxonomy): Eukaryota > Metazoa > Chordata > Lepidosauria > Squamata > Sphaerodactylidae > Euleptes > Euleptes europaea. The sequence continues at coordinate 103,179,765 of NC_079312.1, read as the reverse complement.
AACTGGAGATGCCGGGGATTGAAGCTGGGACCTTCTGCATGCCAAGCAGATGTTCTACCACTGAGCCACTGAAGAATGGAAGAGAGGCACTTGCTTATTTTTCAGTGTGACAATAGCAAAAGTGAGCCAGAAACAGCTGTGTGCTTATTGCATCCACAACCACATTCATCAGTCTTCACACTAAAGGAAGGTCCTAGCTCCTGCAGTTCCCTTCTCTTTAAATCCAAAACAATTTGTAAACAAATTGCACCAAAACACACACAGAAGCTGCTTGCAAATGTCTAGGAATAGTTTTATCCCCAGCATGAGCATAACCACCTATCATCAGTCATCATATTATTATGAATCTAGTATGGAGATTTCCCACAGCAGTGTAACCACTTCTGGAAGGTACAAAAACACCACAAAAACACCTCATGTGACCCAGCTAATGATTCTGTCAAAAGCTCCCGATATGAGTTGGTTGTAGTTACATTACTTGATTTTCAGAGGAGATTATACAACCCGCTTTTACAAAAGATTACTCAAGGTAGCTAAAAAGTAGAATGCAGCAGAGAGAGAGAGAGAGCTTGTACCTCATGGGACTTCTGAATGTTTATTTTGGCTCTTACATTTCCCCTTTAATTCTGATCAACAGGATCTGGTATTCTCCGTGGGCTGACTTACATACATCTAAAATGGAAATGCTCTACGTACAGTAAGGCAGTAGGAGGGCACAACAGAACATGCAGTATGTATGGCATGTGCATACGTCTGTACACCTGATTCATATAATCTTCATCCACTCCCTTTTTCATTTCAGGAGAGTAGCTGTGTTCATTTTCAATAGAACAACTAGTTTTGAATCCAGTAGTGTCTTAGAGACCAACAAGATTTTCAGGGTATACGCTTGTGAGAGTCAATGCTCTCTTCAGGTATCTCACAAAAAGGAGTTTTGACTCTCAGAAGCTTTCCCCCCAAAAATCTTGTTGGTCTCTCAAGAGCTACTGGACTTGAATCTACCTGCTCCCTTTTTAGTGGCAATGATCACATGAATTGGACATAGCCATTTTTACTCTTTAAAACCTCCCCATGTTCCCGTCGGCAAGAAAAACTGTGGAGCCAGACAGAATGCAGCCAAAAATTAGCACCCGCTACAATAGAGAAAAGCAAACTGCACTAAGAAAACAACAGAAACGATGGTTCTGAGCACTGAGATAGGCTTCACAGACATTTTTTGTGATTGATACAATGGAACAAAGGTAGTAAATGCACACAGAGTCTATTTAAAGGAGAAGCTGCAGTCTGATCTGTCTGTTATCAAAGCCCTCCCAGGAGTGTGCACAACACCACAGCTGAAAGGACCAGAATAGCAGGTATCAACGGGTAATATCCTCTCCGGATTCGCACATAGCAACAGTGCAGGTTTCTATAGAAACCTGAGGATTATTTTTAGAATTCATCATATTTTAACATCAGCAAGCCCATCATGGGTCCAGAAGAGGAGGGCTGCTTCCCCCCTATTTCTTTTTCCAGTTTTGAATGTCAAAACTACTCTGTATGTGCGTGTATGCACATGCATACACCTGAAAGATTCTGCCTACAATGAAAACAAAATTATCCCTTGTCAATTATCAAGAACTTGCAGGGACTCTTTTATGGCTTTTTTTTTTTTTTTTTTTTTTGCAATGAAATGATGCTTAGTGAAATGAAACAGCTCAAGCTCAAAAGAATGAGGTGGGGACCATACAATCAGGCTGTAGGATGGAATGCGGTCAGTGTTGTTTCCTGGATTTCACTAAAATTTTTGACAAGGTTCCCCATGATGTTCTGATGGGTAAACTAGAGGATTGTGGACTGGACCCTAGGATAGTTAGGTGGATAGGGAACTTGTTGGAGATCAACACTCCAAGAGTAGTTGTTAATGGCATTTCATCTGAATGGAAAGAGGTGTCCAGTGGGGTGGCACAGGGTTGTTCCGACCCCGGTACTTTTCAATATTTAAAAAAATGATCTGGATGAGGGTGTGAAGGGACTACTCATTAAATTTGCAGATGACAATAGGGCTGTTGATTCGGTTCGGCCTGAACTGAAAAACAGCCGAATTTCCCCTGATTCGGTGGTTTTTAGTTCGGGACGAACCGAACTCAAAAATGGCGGGCAACCGGGGAGCCGAATTCAGCAAGTTCGGGAGTTCACGAATAAATCCTGCCAATTCGGGGCGTCAGTAAGCAGCATAACCGTCAGTAAGCAGCATTCTCCTTCCCCGGCCAATCGGTGGCCAAGCTGGGTCTTCTTCTGGCCAATCAGTAAGGATTGAGTACTGGAGGAATCAGCTGATGTGCGGCCCGGCCGGGGAGAGAGAGAGGGAAATCCTCGTGTGTGTGTGTGGGGGTGCTTGTGCACATTCACTCCTTTCTGTGGCTGCAGGGGGCGTATTTTTTGGGGTACAGACCCCAAACTTTCAGCAGAGATTCAGACAATCCTTCTTAAGATACCACCCAAGTTTTGTAAACATTGGGTCAGGGGGTCCCGAGATATGGGCTCCCCCCTTTTTTCTTTCCATGGCTGCAGGGGGCGCATTTTTGGGGGTACAGACCCCAAACTTTCAGTGGAGCTTCAGATGAGCCTTCTTAAGATACCCCCCAAGTTTTGTAAACATTGGGTCAGGGGGTCCCGAGATATGGGCTCCACCCCTTTTCCCTCCCCCCTTTTCCATTTACGTGGCTGCAGGGGGTGCTTTTTGGGGATACAGCCCCCAAACTTTCAGCATAGCTTCAGACAATCCTTCTTAAGATACCACCCAAGTTTTGTAAAGATGGGTTCAGTGGGGGCAGAAATATCGGCTCCCCCTTTTCTCTTTCCGTGGCTGCAGGGGGCGCATTTTTGGGGGTGCAGATCCCAAAGTTTGAGCGGAGCTTCAGACAAGCCTTCTTAAGAGACCACCCAAGTTTTGTAAACATTGGGTCAGGGGGTCCCGAGATATGGGCTTTCCCCTTTTCCCTATTGGGATGAATGGGATCCTGTATGCATCTCCAGAGCAAAACGTCCCGTGCCTAAATGGAATCGTCTTGGATTACCCAGTTCTCCCCAGCCCCTCCTGATGGAACAGAAGACAGCCACAGTAAGACCCCTTTGGGGGCTTTAATCTATAATTTTTCTCCTGTGTGTGTGTGTGTGTGGGGAAGCCGAGTCTGTGTGTGTGTGGGGAGGGAGCAGTTTCTGTGGGTGGGGGGGAAGCCAAAGGGGGCTTTTGCCGGTTCTGCCTGGAGTGTGTGTTCTCCGTCGAGTCTCTCTCTCCCTGGTTTGGGGGGGGTTTCAGTTGTGTGTCTTCAGGTTTTCTCTCATTCATAAGAGCGGTTAGGTCTATTTGGATGCCTGCTCAAAACTGGTTTTCAAATGGTGACTTAAAGAATGCATTTGGAGTCCCATGCAAAAAGGGGAAATTCCACCCCTCCTGCTCATTATGCATAGCTAGCTGCCTCTGTCCCTTTCCATGGTTTGCAAACTCCCAGGTGTCAGGTGTTGCTTTGCACAGTTGCAAAGGTGTTGCTGTCGTGTTGCTTTGCAGTTGTGTTGCAATGCTTTGCAAACTTCTCAGCTGTTTGTCGGGGCTGGGAGCTTTGTGTGTGGGCGGCAAGCTCTGCTCAGAGATGCACATTAAGGGTGGGGAGGACCCCTTTCGGGGCCCATATCTCAGCCCCCCCGACCCAATCTTTACAAAACTTGGGGGGTCTTTCAAGAAACGTCCTTTGAAGCTCTGCTGAAAGTTTGGGACCTCTACCCCCAAAAATGCCCCCCCCCGGAGCCGCAGAAAGGCGCGGTTGTGTTTTTAATGGCTTTATTCGGCCGAATTTTTTTCCCGAACTTTGAATTCCCGCCGAATTGCACAGACCCGAAGCGGGGGAGTTCGGACTTCGGCATATCCCGAATCTAAATGGGCCGAATTCAGCCGAATCCGAACTATACCGAATTTTTTTTAATTCAACAGCCCTAGATGACACCAAATTGGGAGGAGCAGCGAACACCCCAGAAGATAGAGATAGAATTTAGTGAGATCTGCACACACTGGAAAAGTGGGCGGATGTGAACAAGATGAAGTTCAACAAGGATGAGTACCGAGTTCTACATCTGGGTAACAAAAATGAGGGACATGCATACTGGATGGGGGAATACACTTCTGGGTAGCAGTGTGCATGAACAAGATCTTTTAGTATGGGTGGATCGTAAGTTAAATGTGGCCAAACAGTGTGATGCAGCAACAAAAAAAGCTAATGCGATTTTTGAGTGTATCAACAGAGGCATAACATCCAAATCGGAAGATGTCATAGTCCCTTTATACAGGCCACACCTGGAGTATTGTGTGCATTTCTGGAGGCTTCACTTCAAAAAGGATGTGGACAGAATGGAGCGGATGCAGAGGAGAGCAACGAGGATGATCAGGGGCCTGGAGGCCAAGCACTATGAGGAAACGCTGAGGGAGTTGGGAATGTTTAGTCTGGAGAAGAGGAGGTTGAAGGGAGACATGATTGCTCTAAGTATTTGACGGGCAGGGAGTTGTTCCTGTTGACAGCAGAGGATAGGACTTGCAATAATTAGTTTAAATTGCGGGCATAAAGGTACTGGCTGGATATTAAGAAAACCTTTTTACAATAACAATTGTTCAACAGTGGAATCGGCTACCTAGGAAGGTGGTGAGCTCCCCCTCACTTCAAACACTGGCTGGACAAACACTTGTCAGGGATGCTCTAGGCCAGTGGTCGGCAAACCGCGGCTCCCGAGCCGCATGCGGCTCTTTGGCCCCTTGAGTGCTGCTCTGGAAAGCGCCCTCCTCCTCCTCCTCCCCTTTCCCTCCCCTCACAGCGCGGCCAGGTTTTACACGTGGTGCTCGAGGGCCGGCGACGCCAAGGTGGGCGGTGGCAGCCAATCAGCGGGCGGGAGTTTTCCTGCTGGTTTTGGCTGGCGGAGGAGGCTGAGGCGTTGAGGAGGAGGAGGAGGAGGAGGCAGTGGCGGACAGAGCCGGGCAGAGCCGGGGCGGCCAGCATGGCGGGCAGCGAGGAGAACTACTACAGCAAGCATGGTGAGCCCCGGAACCGCTGGGCCGAGCGCAGGAGGGCAGCGCCGGCGGGGACGCTCCAGGGAGCACGGCCGCTGGCTGGGCTGGAGGGGGCACCGGCCAGGCCCCTCGGCGGCGCCCCCCATTTAAATTTAGACAAGCGGCGCAGGAAGTCGGCGCTGGGCGGCGCTGGAGTGGCGCTGAGAGCCCCGGGGGGCAGGGGGGGTCTGGCGGTGTCCCAGCCGCGCGCCCAGCCCAGCTCCAAGTTTCAGAGGAGTTCACGCGGCAGCCCGCCGGCCTGGGTAGTGCTGTGTCCGGGCGCGTTTGGCCAGGCGGCGGGAGGTGCCGGCTTCAACCCCCGGCTGTTCCAGTTAAAGGGACCGGGCAAGAAGGTGATAGGAAAGACCTCCCCCTGAGACCCTGGAGGGCCATGGGGAGGGGCCGTGGCTCAGCGGCAGAGCCTCTGCTTGGCACGCAGAAGGTCCCAGATTCAACCCCCCCGGCATCTCCGGTTAAAGGGACTGGGCAGATGGTGAGGCAAAAGACCATTTATGAATGGGAGGTTTTGCCTTGGATTTGCCACTCAGATGCACATTTTCCCCATCCAGATTCTCAAAACTCTGGGTGGGGGGTTATTGGCCATTTATGAATGGGAGGTTTTGCCTTGGATTTGCCACTCAGATGCACATTTTCCCCGTCCAGATTCTCAAAACTCAACAATAAGCCCCCCCTGCAGAGTTTTGAGAATGCAGATGGGGAAAATGTGCATCTAGAGAGCAGCAAATCCAAGGCAAAACCTCCCGTGCATGAATGGTTGTTAAAAGGCGTTTTTGCTCTAAAAAGAAATCTCAATCGTTGTACTGTTGATATTTGGCTCTGTTGACTAATGAGTTTGCTGACCCCTGCTCTAGGCTGATCCTGCATTAAGCGGGGGGATTGAACTAGATGGCCTGCATGGCCCCTTCTAACTCTATGATTCTGTGATTCTAGGTGCATCACTTTATTGCTACTAAAATACAACAGAATAAAGGAAACTGTATATGGAATTTCAGTCCCAAGCAATGAGTGTGCATTATTTGCTGTGCTTAATTACTGCTATTTTAGGCCCATTGTGCAGAGGGTGACTATCACAACTGCATTTCACAAAAAGGCTACCATGGGGAAGGTGGTGGAACAGCCTACCCATAATATAATCTGTCCTCATAATGCAGCCAAATGCATGGAGACCTGACCTTGACAAATAAACCAGTTGAGCAGGATCTCCCATACAACAAGCATTAGTGTGGTTGCCCTTCTGAAGTTCTCTAAATGCAAGTTCTAATTAGTACAGTTCTCACACAATTGCTCATCTAATTAGGGGTATGCGCATCTGAAATATGCAGTACAATAGAATAAAGCAGGAATCTTCAGTGGCACCTTAAAGATTAACAAAATTTATTCTGTCATCAGGTTTCATGAGTCAGTACAAGAGGTATCCGCTCCCCAAATAATGCAAGCACATTTCTGATACCCATTTTGCCATATATAAATGGAGCCTAGAAGTACCACAAGTAAACAGTGTATTCTGGTCACACCACTGGATAAAGAAAATGCATCAAACCTAGATCAGGCATCTTCAACGTATCGATTTGCAGAGCTTTTAGCATAGGGATCATATTGGTTCAACAGCACACGAGAGAGACATATGCTGCAGCACACCTATCAGAAACTTGCCTATCAGTTAAGTACTAGCCAGTCTTCACGATCCTAGAGTAAATATACTATTGATTTTCAAAGTGTATTTTTTATTATTTACCCAAATGCTTAGTATCACTTTAAGTCTCCCATTCAAAGGAAATGGCTCTTGCCAGCCTTGGCCTCCACATTCTACAGAAAGGAACAGAAAGTGATGGCATTCTTGGATCTGTCATTGGTCGTTTATGCATGGGAGTTTTACCTGAGGTTCGTTGCTCGCTGGGCCCACACTTTCCTGTTGGGAATCTATGCACCAGCAGTCTCCAAGCTCAAATCAAGTCCCCAACCCTTGAAATGCTGCTTTGTAATTGGCTTACTTTGTGGTGCTTACTGTCAGAGAAAATCCCCCCACCCAAAACCCAACTGCTGCATAAAAAAGCATTTTGAGAACAAAAAAACAACAACGGAGCAATCTGAAAGGGGGTGGGGAGAAATTCAAGCCTCAGATTTAAAAAGCCTTTCTTCTTCTCAGAAAGAGCTTCGAGGAAGCAGGAAGCATTTGAATCCCCACTTCTTTACACACTGCTTTGTAATTTGCTGTGAGAGAAACCAAGCTTCTGTGTCCCGTACTTTGCCTTATGCACAGGGATTTCACCTGGGCTTTGCTCAGGGGAGAGGGAAGAATCAGGTTAACAGAAGAATGGGAAGTCCTGGGATTTGTGAGGACTGGCAGCGAGCTCATCTCTAATGGGCTGAAAACTCATGCATAACTCCAAGGAACAACTGAGACAGACCAGGGGCAAACATGAGTGAAAGTACCTATGCATAAATGACCACTGAGGCTTATTGAAGGTCCAGCCTACTTCTAGCACTCTCTTTCACCTTCTTCTGAGACTCTCTCAGTGCCTTGGAGCATTTAATGGTACATGGTGCAAGAGAGGGGGAAAGGATGGCAATCCATGGCAAGCAGTGCCTTGAGTGATCACAAGGGGGTCTGTAGTGGTGATCAAGATTAGCATCTCAAAGAAATCAAGGAAGCTCTTGGCCTGGCACCTCTTTTGACTTTTTAATTTGCACAAGATGGTGCTTTGCTTCATGCACAATGTGAGACAAAAGTTTTCTGTGCCCAATATAGGTTACAGGCACATCATCTGATAATGTGACTACCAGACAAGATCAGTCGAAAAATACTACATGCAAAATTACGTACTTAATTCTTGGCCACACACAGCAAGACCTATCAAATGTGCAGATGTTGCCTGGATTATTTAGAAATCTCCAAGACTTTGATCACTTCACAAATGGAAAAAAAACCCTGCCTTTCAGATAGATGGGATCTGATGGGATTCTTCAAAATCTAAACATTTCAGTTTAAGAACATGGACAGTTATGGGTACTTGCACTGCTCTGTTGTTTTGTGCTGGCCAATGGCCGTAGCAATAAATGTAAATGAATATGGACAGCACTGCCTTGATACAGAAAATTCTTCTGTTTGGATACCTCTTCCCTTACCTTCAAAAACCCATCTCCCCATCCCCCATCGCCATTGCACATATAAATCCCAGTCCTCGCCAATAAAACAAAATTGCAGGTAAAAGAGGAATTTGCTAGAATTAAAAAAAGTAAGTCAAGCCAATTTAAATGAATTAGGTATTTTGGACAATTAATTACAGACCACAAAAATGGGAATTTCTAGGTCGCAGAATTATTGTTTAGCATATTATTCTGAAGTCAGGGATTACTGCCCTTTGAGGATAGAGTCAGCAGACAGTTTAGCAGGCTTAGATACAAAACTATCCTGATTTTAGTATCATTCCATTCAACCCTGTATACTGCCTTACATTAAAACAAAAACATTTATTTGGAAGCTATTTTCAGACTTGAGAGAAATGAGGATTGTAACAACCTGCAACACCCTTAATTGAATGTAGTTCACTGGAACTGCTACTGCTGTTACCACCATATGGAATCTTTCACGCCTGCCGGTCTTATTTTCGCACGTTTTTAAAAAATCCCAATAGCTGCTTTTCTGAATGTGATTACGTACCTCACACTAACCAAAAGAAATTAAAACTTTCACAAGGTGTTAAATTCAGAATCTTAACATCTCACACATTTTTAAACCACTGTATGTTGCTCTGATTATCAGGAAATACCAGCTCACCCAATCCACCCCCATTATGTTACTCCCAATCCTCATGGAATACGAATGGATACGAATACGAAAGCCTTTATTGGCATTAAAAAGGAAACCCTAGTGACATTTACAGTAAAATCATGTTATAAGGGCATGCAGATATCATACGATAAAATTTACTATAAAATCATTTTTATAAGGACATGCAAATCCCACTAAATTGGTTACTTGGTTATTCAATCCCAACTTCACCATTACATGGTACAGAGTAACAATCGCGTTCTTTAATTACGAGCTGAAAAAACCTCGCCACCGAGTCAATAATTATTGGATCCTGTGTGGACATAAGGTGGGACACCTAGGAGCATGGCAATAGCTTCATTCGTTCATTTGATCATGGAGATATGCAGACACTAACAGTCCAAACCTAAACAGAATTATATCCTTCTATGTCAATTGAAGTCAAGGGGCTCAGAAGGGTATTACTCTGCATAGGACTCCACTGTAAGACCACATTACTAGAACAACTGCCCTATGAGGAGCAGTTAAAACACTGCAGCAACTGCCCTATGAAGAGCAGTTAAAACGCTTAGGGCTGTATAGCTTGGAAAGAAGGTGGCTAAGGGGAGACATGATAGAGGTCTATAAAATTATGCATGGTTTGGAAAGAGTGGACAGGGAGAAGCTTTTCTCCCTCTCTCATAATACTAGAACGCGGGGTCATCTGCTGAAGCTGGAGGGTAAGAGATTCAAAACAGATACAAGGAAGTATTTTTTCACACAACGCATAGTTAAATTGTGGAACTCCCTGCCCCAGGATGTGGTGATGGCTGCCAACTTGGAAGGCTTTAAGAGGGGAGTTGACATGTTCATGGAGGAGAGGGGTATTCATGGCTACTAGTTAAAATGGATACTAGTCATGATGGATACCTATTCTCTCCAGGATCAGAGGAGCATGCCAAATATATTAGGTGCTGTGGAACACAGGCAGGATGGTGCTGCTGCAGTTGTCTTGTTTGTGGGCTTCCTAGAGGCGCCTGGTTGGCCACTGTGTGAGCAGAGTACTGGACTTGATGGGCCTTGGTCTGATCCAGCATGGCTTTTCTTATGTTCTTATGTTCATTTCACTGACACCTCCACTCCCTTTGATCTTATGGATCTGAGCCTGCACACATCACCAGGGGTCTGAATGTGAGACCAATGAAAGAAAATTCTGCTGTTGTCAATTTCACACCCCCTCATGCTGACCACAAGTAATATCAGGATGGCATGGTTGTTAGTGTACATGACACATTCAGAACCCTACCTCTACTGATAATGGTTCGAAGTTTAGATACAAGGAATCTGATAGCCAGCCCATATTCTGACAAATTATTGAGTGATAACTCAACAGAGAGTCTTTTGAGAAATGAGTCACAGCAGGACTTTTCAGATGATTTCTAGGAAAGGGTCAAGGTGTCAAGGTCCCAGGAGATAGAACCCGAATTTTGCAGAAAGTAGAGGTAGCAACAACTACTGGCTAACCCTGCATGTGACTGTCTCTTGGTTTCTTTTGAAGGATCTTTCAGGAAGTTGCAGCCAATCATGGAGAGCCTTGCTAGCTGAGGAAGTAGAAATCTAACCAAGTGCAACATAATAGGCTAAAGAAGTGGCTCCTGGCATCCTCATACAGCACACAATACAAACCTGGAGCATATATGAACCCTGGACCAATGAACTAGGTACCTCCCAACTCCTTTTTACTGCAAAATATATGAAACGTTTCAGGACACTATCTTTAGAATATGGAAGCCTCTCCTAGGGAGTGCCTGCCAGTTATGAAATCACGGCGTGTGAGGTCCACAGATGTTCAAACTCACTTCTACATGCCAGCCAGAATGTAACCACAAAACCCCTTAGGCAAGTAAGGAAATGAAAAGGGAGAAGCCAGTGTTAGATTCTGCAAACTCCTGATATCTTTAGTTAAAGGTTAGGAATCACCAATTAAAGGATCTCTGCTAGCACAATGTCTTCGGCCTTAATGCGTGGGCTGTGGCTCAGTTTGAGATCTGCTGCCAGGAAGGGAGTACTAAGCTAGTCATCTAGTGGACTCAAGAATAAGACACCTCCTTATATCTTTATTTGTTCTTCATTCCCACTCCATGACCTTTGCCAGGGCAGTTATTTCAAATCCTTTGTACCTCACATGCTGCAAAGCATTCAAAGTGTATGAACGCTTGGCACATTCTCCACTACTGTGCATCACACTCTTCCCTAAGGTAATGGGATATTTTTTCTAATTAAAAATAAAACTAAATTAATTACCCAACTTTTTAAAAATAGAAAATAAAATCCATTCAACCAAGTGCTTCAGGCACTTCTTAAAGAGGAAAACACTGAGAAGGGAGGTAGAACCTGTCCTACTTCATTAGTGCCCATTTCCCCTCCAATTCAAGCAGCCAAAGAAAAGTATAATGTTTTTCATAAACTTCTATGTGTGGAACAACAGACTGTCATAAACATAAAACTGCCATGGAAATGACAGCTCCATTTTGAGTTCTCCCCCTACATAATATCTTGTAAAATTAGTTGTGCTCCTGATGTCATGTGTTCCATATTGGCTGGCATTGAAAAGAATGTGGAGCACATAAAATTGTCACTACAAGTGCTAATATTTTGCATATCCCACTCTGTCGATTGTATTGACTCACTGTGTTGTGATCTGCCTGGAGTCCAAGTGAGAAAGGCAGACTATAAATAACATAAATAAACATAAATAAATCCTGCACTTTCTAGAATTAGATTTTACGTTATTCCTACTTTCCCTACCTAATAGTCCGGGACAGATCTTCTCACCCATACTGTATGAACTCTTTTGATTGGAACTTACTTTAAATTCGCCTGTCTTTGTAACTTCTTTTCCCATCCTGCCTTTCTGGTGTTAATGCAATGCAATGCAAAATGCAATGCAATGCAATGCAATACAATAATGTTGTTAATATAAAGACATTAGTATAATGGATATATACATCATCCATCTGATGAAGTGAGTGCTGGCTCACAAAAAATGTCCTAAATTAAATTTTATTCATCTCCAAAGATGCTGTTGGACTCCTGTTTTATTTTGTTGCTATAGATTAACACAGCTGCCCATCTGGAACTGGCATAGTTTTGTGATGTCACAATATAAAATAAGTACTACTCTTAATTTCATGGTCACCACATTTGACCATGTGTATCATAATATGTAATTCTATTTTAAATAACTGTGGTTGGTACGCAACTGCCAGTTTTTGACAATGAAGTGATAAGATGGAACACTTTGATTCTGTTGGGGTGCCCCCCTCACCCCGAATGCTGGATGCACAACTTCTGAAAATCTCTCCCTTGTCCCTTTTAGGTACATGTTTTAAGAGTAATTCTGACATAATTAAACTCCAAGAGCATATTGATATTTCTGATACGATATAGGGTTCTATATTGAGTGCCAGCAGTTCAGTAGCAATGACTCACTGTAACCCTGGCCCTTGTAACTAATGTAGATAAAGAGTACTCCGACTTCACAATGCTAGTTGAGTATGTCACAAAGTTACTGACAAATGACAATGTGTGACTGAGATCCAGATTTTTTGAACATTTCTCTTTCTTTAAAATTCACTGGGATCAAGAAAAAAGATGTCAATAAAGGGCTTGTGAGAACATTCAAATATCCAGAATTTCCAGCAGATTCATAACGTTTGCAATTTGCAGGAACACCTATAAATGGAAAAATTAAGCAACAGCATACAAGAGAAGCATATCAGTCACCCTGTCACTTAAATTCACACGTGAAACACTAATTTGCCCCAAAATACCGGCAACAAAAGAAAACCACTATATGCTTGCTCAGAAGTAAGATTTACATCTGACTAAAATACATATTTGGTAAATATGGATAGAATTGGGCTGCCCCTCTATAAGGCAAGATTCTTATGGCTGCTACATACAATGCAGACTCTGGGCAGGGGATAATCATACTGCATGGATGGATATTGTAACATTTGAAGGGAGAGGCAAGTATGCAAAGACACCACAAGAATGAGCTGGAAACTGTGACTAACCAAGGCTCCATGGGGCACACACCATTTTTTTCCTGTTGTCAACTCACAGCTGACTTATGGCAACCATAGAGTTTTCAAGGCAAGAGACATTCAGAGGTGGTTTGTCATTGTCTGCCTCTGTGTTGCGACGCTGGTATTCCTTGGTGGTCTCCCATTCAAATGCTAGCCAGGACTGACCCAGCTTAACTTTCAAGATCAGGCTAGCCTAGGCTATCCAGGTCAGAGTATTCATTTGTTACCAGACATTATTTTCTCCTCCCAAAGGTTACAGTCTTCCCACACACAAAGTGGACCTTCTTCAAACACCTAATTTCCAAAACAAAATGTTTACGTAGTGGTTCTCTTTCAAGTGAGTTTGAATAATGATCTCAGATAACACATCTCCATGCTTATCACAGGCAAGACTTCCACTTCTTGTACTTTAGAACACTCCCCTGCAGGTACAGATGCAACTTGTAATATCAGAAGATGCTCCATGTGGTTTACTGAATACAAAATGAAAGACAATTAATTATGCCCATACTTTAACATAAGCCTTCGAGTTGTGGATTTAGCTCCCTAGAACGAGGCAGGTTTTGTGGAACTGTATTTATTTTATTTAGGTATTTATACCCACTTTTCTCCCCAGTGGATGCAAACCTGGAGTTGCTGTCAAGATGAACATCTGAAGTTCTTAAAACCTTGCCCAGGAGGTTCTAAGCAGGGGGAGACTTGACTTTCGGAATATTTAGGCAATCTGAAATTTTTCAATACTGGCCAAATGTCCTTGTTTAAACCATTTCAGCTGCCTTTTGAAAACCAAATGATGGTTGGTTCACCCATAGTTGGGCTTCTGAATATTAACCACAGCAGGTAAACTACATATTCAGCTAGGGAACATGGAAGAGAAGGAAAAACCACAATAACCCATAGGTTTTGTAGTTTAGTTCCCAATTGCTGGAGCAGCTCATGGCCTTGCACATCTTCCTTTGTTATTCAGTGGTGCCAACTGTATAACTGAAGGATATCTCTACATTCTTAAATCAAGGCGGTAGATAATAATTACGATAACTATTGGCTTTGTGCATGGCAAAGTTTGATAGTTTTGCTTTGTGCTACTGGTTCACTTTACCAAAGCACTCATTTTCTGGCCTTCTGAGATGTTCAGCCTTCTTCCCAAAACAGACTTTCCAGGCTAACCTTAGGGAAAAATCAGTTTGCAGCCCTGTTGATAAGACATTCTTATAATCCTTTGAGGGCAAGTTGTGAAAGGAACAGAAGCACAGCTAGCTGCGCAAGCAATCTTCCACCAGCGGGTGACCTTCCTCAACCCAGGTAATTGGTGCTCTACTTAGCTTAATCCCTGGATATCCTGGGCCATAACCTAAAGGACTTGCCCGCAATGTATAGTGCTATAATTAAAACACAGACTTTTTCCCCAAAGAGCTTTGTAGTCCTTGGGTTATATTTCGCCTCCAGCTTGTTGACTAATTAGTAATTCCCATTGCAGAGATTTTCAAAGCATTTGAAGGCACGTGGTGGGGAGAGTGCCTAGTTAACGACTTTAGAATAGCAATTGGGGAAAGGCGCGCTGCAGAAGGCACACAAGAGGCATGCAGATGTTTAGTCACAGATCCTTTCAATGCTCTTGGTGGAGTCCATTTTTATAAGCAATGTTCTTTTTTTTGCATTTCTCAGATAAATGTGAAAAATCTTCTTACACCCACATAAACATCACCATATAGAAGAAGCACCTATAACATCATATCTATTTCCAAATTAATAAGAACAAAAATTAAACTGGGCAAATACATGTTGGTAATCTTTTTTTTTTTTAAGCACCCTATATCTCTATGCCTCCATAGAATGGATTTGTATGTACAAGCCATGGATGATATTTGGATTCAAATTACAGGCAAATGTATCAGTGATGAGGACCCTACTCATGGGACAAAGACAGTCATTCTTGGGTGGCCAGACAATTCTTCACAATCCTGTTGAAGGGTAAATGCTTCTGAGGCAGATCATCTGGGCTGTCAAGAGCAAGCAGACAGTTCTCTTGGACCAAGCCAAGAAGCATAAAGAAATCTCCCAGAGCAGCTTTTGTTCCAAGAGAACAAGCTATACCTTTTCGTAGGCTTTGACAGGACTGCATGTACGGCAGCCAAACAGCCCATCATCCCTTGAATTCTTGTCCCATTTGCTCTGGTGGGAGGATGGAGTACTGGTCTGCCAGCAGCCGATTCATGTCTTTGTCTGGCTTTCTTTGGCTTTATCTGTTGCTTCTCATCTTTGGAATGGCCACCCTCATTCAGTAGGTCAAATGGGGCCATTAGCACAGAGGAAACATGACCAATTTCCCAGTCCACTAGAGCATGGTGAGCAGAGCTCACGGAATATGTTTAGGACTGCAATACACTGTGTGTAAGAAATGATGAAATGCAGTATCTTGAAAACCTTTACCCTTTAGCAAAAGGTTGAGTAAAGTGTCTAATCGTTGGCGTTGTAACTCACAGGATGAATCCCTTAAACATATACGTTGGGCATGGCCAGTCATTTAGTTTTTATGGGAAGAGGTTATTACTCATATCAGTGTTGTATTAGAATGTTCATTGGTTTTTGAGGATGTTATATACTTTTAAATTATTTGCCCATCTCAGAGGCTAACCAACGATCAACGAAAATGGACTCTCCGTGTCCTTACTACAGCTAAAAGACTCATATTACAACATTGGAAAGATAAAAGCCCACCTTCGATGTGTCAATGGATTGAGGACCTTAAAACTCTATCAGTATTTGAACGCATGGCATACAGGCAGCAATTGCGCATGTACTTATTTTTAGATATTTGGAAACCTTTTATAGAAACCTATGGGTAGATCCGCAACCACTGTTGTCATATTTTTGTTTTTATGCATATCTTTTTCTTTTCTTTCAAATGTTAGTTAGATGATGGATTTTATTTTTTTCCTTGTTCTTTGTTGTTGTTTATTTTTGAAAGAAAGAAAGAAAAAGCCTTGAGTATCGTGCAAACCTATGGCCACCTAAGAACAATCCCTTTATAAGTTCTCCTAGGTTTGTTATGCATGGGTACTTTCACTCATGTTTGCCCCGGTCTGTCTAGGTTGTTCCTTGGAGTTATGCATGAGTTTTCCCTCCATTAGAGATGACCTTGCTGCCAGCCCTCACAAATCCCAGGACTTCCCATCCCTCTATTAACCCAATTCTTCCATCTCCCCTGAGCTCAGCCTGCTTGAAATCGCCATACGTAAGGCAAAGTGTGGGACATGGAAGCTTGGTTTCTCTGTCAGACAGATCTACAGCCAATTACAAAGCAACGTGTCAAGGGGCAGGGATTCAAATGCTTCTTGCTTCCTCAGAGTTCTTTCTGAGCAGGCTTTTAAAAACGAGGCTTGGGTCCCCCCACCCCGTTCCTTTCAAATAGCGCCATGTTTTGTTTTTGTTCTTAAAATGCTCTTAAAATGCTTTTTTATGCAGCAGTTGGGGCTTTCTCTCACTACAGCCAATTACAAAGCAGCATTTCAATGGGCGGGGATTCAAATGCTTCTTGATTTGAGCTTGAAGACTGCTGGTGCATAGATTCCCAACAGGAAAGTGTGGGTCCAGCGAGCAACGAACCAAGCCTAAACGACCCTAGGAGACTATTCAGAACAGTTCTGTCAATTATTGTAATACGTAACAAGTTACTAAGGCACTGGTTATAAATTACCACAATCTATATCTATTGCACATACAGAATACATGTGATAGTGCACCACTCCATCTCTTACAAGCAGGAAATAGCTGCACACTTCAACTTAATCAGATTTATCAAATTTATTTATTTTATTTATTCAGAATATTTCTCTGCTGCCTTCAGAGTCCTGCCCAAGGTGGTTTACAACGAAAACAACGTAACAATATAAAAACAAGCCTTTAAAAACTTTCTCGTTTCCTTAACAGGACATATTAAATCCCCTACAATATCGCAAAGACAATTCCTTTGATATGCAAGCTTGACGGAGAAGCACTATATTAGAATGAGGGAAGGAGAGGGAAAAAACAGAACCACTGGTCTCTTTAGTCAATTTATTGACCTGCAAAGTACAACTGTTGACCATTTGTTGCGTGGGATGGGATTCAGGCATCTGCTCTCAAGAAAGAAATTCTATTTCAATGACATCACGTTTTCTTACCACTCGAACAGATTTCACTGTGACAATCTAATTTTTTTTTCTCAAGCTAGCGAGGCCACTGTGATTTGGAATGGGGTGTGCCATCTGGAAGTGCAAGGATCACTGGCATCTCTTGGTGATGCAAGACTCGCTAACCAAGCCACATCCAATATAACTACAAGAAAAACAGTCACATTAACTTTATCAGGTGCATTTGATAACACATCGTTCATTCTTTGCCTCGGTGTAGTCTCTCTTTCTTTGACAGTTTGCCAGAACTCTTTGCATTGTGCCTTTGATTTAAGATGGTAGTAAGATTCAACAGGTTTCAACTGGGGGAAAAAACCCCTAAGGATTTACTATTTCTGAAATGCAGTCAGCAAGAATAATCCAGATGTTCATCTAATCGGCTGCCACTCAAAGCAGAAGCTGTTAGAAACATTCAGGCTGTTTGTTTGTTTGTTTCATTGAGAAATTAAGCACCAAACAAACGGCTCCCCTAATTTAGCAGGTTATTATTGTTGCAGCAGGGGTGGTCATAGGTCCACACAGACGACATTATTTACTTATTATCCAAGAGTGAATATGACAAAGTGAGTCAGTGAGATGTGAAGCGCATGGCTCTCAAATCTCATCTAAGACAAGGAGTACACCAGGTCTCTTTGGGCAAGCCATTATCTCTCCGCCTCAATCTACCCAGCCGGGACTGTTAGAAGGACTACACAAGAGCATTTGAAGCAGTCAAGAAATCTTACATAAATGGCAAGTATGATTATGTCTGTTAGCAGAACTGCGGAAGTATAGAGCAGTCCTGCGGTGGTGAAGGACTGATGTATACTGACTCATCCGACAAGCAGCTCTTAGATTCCACACACTAATTTGAGGGCATAGGCTATATATATATATATATATTCATGGGTTGCTTAGGGATGCATATGATACATGCCTTTCATAGTTGTTCCAGTAACAGATACATATAGATTGCAGCGGCTGCCTTAGCATATCTCATCTGAAATCTGCTACCTCAAGGCTGTCTGAGCTCTCCTATCATATCCAAAGCACTGGTATAGCTCACTGTCTTAGTCATGTACTGCCCTTTTTGCAATTCCAGGACAGTTTTTTTTAAAAAACACAACTTTTTAATTGGTTGGTAGAATGTTCCAGAACCTTATAACGTCCTTGTTTTTGCAAACTGCTCGGGCAAAGCCATAAAACAAGTTTTGCTCTACATCATGTATACTATGTCCCTTGCCCTTAAAAGTAAATCTGATTCAGTTGGCTCTCTTGTCTGTGGCAGGGAGAAACTATGTCTGGGATAATTACTCTGCTTCAACCAGAATGCTGTGGTGTTGGAAGGGTTGAAGATCTGTTGAATTTCAGTGCATCATCTCTGAAAACAATGAGAGGCATATATACTGGTGGCTATGGTGGGGAGCCCATGGTTCTGTCCCAGCAACCTCCGGAATGCATAGCATGTGAATAAATTACCATGTTGCTGATTGGTGCTAACAATTCTCCCCAAACTTTTCTTCCAGCAACCACTTCACTTCCACCACAATCATCTCTAAACATCTCTGTGTGCCTTGTTAGGCATATTCTCATTCAAAACAGCATCTCTCCCTTTATCTCCCTTCTTTCCAAGATTTGCTGCCAGAAAGACGGGAATCCAAAAGTAATCTGGAAAAAAAGGCTACAGCAGAAACAGTATCATAAAGCAATGCAGAGATGGAGTTTAAGGAAAGCACTGAGAAATGACGGCATCCCTTCCTTTTCAAAGGGTTTACGTACAAGATAACTAGGAAGCTTCTAGAACCCACTGAATGACATGGAAATGGTACAGAGTGCCCCACTGTCATTTCTCCTTGCAGTTGTGCAGTCTTTGTGTAAGGTAAAAGCAAGTTAAAAATGAGTTAGAGATGAAGTCTGCCGAAGGCATACTCCAATAAGTAGTACAAACACGCTCTTTTTACTTGAAAAACTATTCTTAGCATGTGTCATTCATATGAATCACACATCCTGATAATTGTTGTTCAAGTGAAAAGAGGATGTGTGTCTGTGTGTGTGTTTATATATACAGGTTGAGTATCCCTTAACCAGACATCCAAAAACGGGAATGACCCGAAAACCAGAAGATTTGAGGAGACATGCAGGCATTACTCACAGGTCCTCAGCAGCAAGCCAAGCCTCTCTCATGTCAGTTTATAAAATCAAAGACGTTGTTAATGAGGTAGATGACTCTGGAGGAAACATTTTTTTAAAGCCATCCAGCAGAATGCCTCCTCATCCCTAGAGGACCCGCTTCCTGGTCCCTCAACTGCTTCTGATGTTTCTTCTATAAAAAAATAAAATACAGTGTACACAGCATTGTAGGGGGAGACTGAAAGCCTACCATTGTTAGTTAGTTTGTTGTGGTTCTTGTTTAACAAGAGAGAGAGCGAGCCAGTGTGGTGTAGTGGTTAAGAGCAGTGGTTTGGAGTGGTGGAGTCTGATCTGGAGAACTGGGTTTGATTCCCCACTCCTGCACATGAAGCCAGCTGGGTGACCTTGGGCTAGTCATGCTCTCTCAGCCCCACCTACCACACAGGGTGTCTGTTGTGGGGAGGAGAAGGGAAGGTGATTGTAAGCTGGTTGGATTCTTCCTTAAGTGGTAGAGAAAGTCAGCACATAAAAACTAACTCTTCTTCTTCTGATACAGGTATTGTAGTGAGATAGTTACACCTTTGCTTTCTGATGGTTCAATGTACACAAAATTATTAAAATATTGTTTAAAATTACATTAATGCTATGTATATAATGTGTGTATATCATCTATCTATCTATCTGTCTGTCTGTCTGTCTGTCTATCTATCTATCTATCTATCTATCTATCTATCTATCTATCTATCTATCTATCTATCTATCTATCATAAATGCATTTAATTTTTAGACTTGGGTCCCATCCCCAAGGTATTATGTATATGCAAATATCCCAAACTACAGAAAGACCTGAAATAAGGAATACTTCTGGTCCCAAGCATTCTGGATAAGGGATACTCAACCTGTGTGTGTGTGTGTGTGTGTGTGTGTGTGTGTGTGTGTGTGTGTGTACACACACACACCTCCATACATTTTAACAATACACACAATCCAACATTTTCATCTGTACCAATCATGCTCAGCTTTGAGCAAAAACAACAACAACAATTAATATTGGAGACCACAAGATGCAGCGGCAACCACCTCGTCTTGCACAAGTTATCAGCAGCAGGTCACATAAAAAACAGCTAGTGCAGATAAAGATTTATGTGCAGCATATGGAGCGCACCATCTGGAAAAATTATGCCTTTCCATTTGCAGTTCTCCATTATAGGAGGTCTTATATAATCTGAACGCAAGGAGATCCTGAGAAGAACTCAGAGTAAGCGTATAATCCCTGACGAGTCAACTGCGAAGAGCAAGAAATTGCTGATTCCAAGAGTACAGATTGTTCAGAGCAAAGAAGATAACACACATACGTAGGCAAGAGGGGCCTCTCCTGCTTTGCAGCAGAGGCGACCCAAGAATGAATGCCACGGCAACTCCACCTCATTGTATAAATCTATATTACCCAATAGGCACATTCTCCCTCTGATCTCAGCAGAGTCCAAACCTAATGAATTCCTTGTACAGAGTCAGCAAGAACACCGCAATCTTGATTGTGGCTTTTTGACACACAGGAGCCTCATCCAGCCCATGAGCCAAAATGCTGGGTTTAAAATCAAGGCCATCTGCATCTCTGACCACAAATCCAGCTAACCCCAGTGTCTTTAAAACACAACCCACAGTATCTCTCTCAGGAAGAGCCCTGCTGTGATACAATACATTCCCTTTAAAAGGCGGCCTGTAAAAAGGACAAACACAGTGCACTGGTTTTCCCTTACTATTTACATTGTGATTTCTACTGACTCAAAGCAAATTTGGGGTTTATGGAAAAGGCCTGTACCATTCCAGAACATTCACAAGGACTGATTGTGTCCCCACATGAAAATCTCCCTGCTTGGGCAAAGCTGACACTTTAGACAAGAAGAAGAGCTGGTTTTTATACCCCACTATTCTCTACCTGTAAGGAGTCTCAAAGCAGCTTACGATCGCCTTCCCTTCCCCACAACAGACACCTTGTGAGGTAGGTGGGGCTGAGAGAGTTCGGAGAGAACTGTGACAAGCCCAAGGTCACCCAGTAGACCCCATGTGGAGGAGTGGGGAATCAAACTCAGTTCTCCAGATTAGAGTCTGCCGCTCTTAACCACTACACCACCTAACTAAAAGACTATCACAAAACGAGGTGTACCCATTATAAATGTTTAAATTAACTCTTGCACCAGTCTGTGAGGCAAAGAAAGTCTTGATGCTGCTTTTCTTCTGGCTGATTCAACTTGCAGAAATAGTTCAGTGCTTTCACAAGTTCTTGGCATACTGATTCCTAAGGAATAGTGAGTGAGGCTGCTCAACATACCACTGGGGTATTCATCTGCAAGAGTCCATGCTCTTCCCACTGCTGTTTAGTGTATACAGGGAGGCTATTTAGGCAATATGGAATAGATATTTAGAGTTAGGCGTTGCCACTATCTTAAGTAGCTTTATTGTTACTTTTTATACCACTCATGCCTTGCAAGTCTTGTTGTTCACACAGTGTTTGGTAGTGATGGAGAATAGGTGAAAGTGAATTCAAACAAAGACAATGGTGAAAAGACCTTCAGAATGAAGAAGGTAGGAAGAGACCTATCATATAGTCTGTCCTTCAAGATGCTCCTAGGTTCACTGTTATGCTTGGTACATCACCAGTGGCCAACTGTCCTCTTCACATCTCATCTGTGAGAAACAGCACGTCCTGTTTCAAATTCAGACTTTGTGGCCATTATTCATGTGTAATTCAACTGTAATATTCCAATGGACTGACAGCAACTGCGTTGACAGCAAACGTTATTTAAAATGAAATACAAGGGTATGGCGTTACCTGTTACATTAGAGCTCGATCTTATTTGGATTTTCTTCATAGGGCTTTATGTGCGTAGGTGCAGACTTTTAACCTTATCATTAAGGGGTAGTCAGACGATGTGTACTGCCGCTTCTTTTTCTTTTTTTAAATTCTGAAGCCTGACTTTTTTGTGCAAAGGTCAGAATACAATCGATGCAACCATATAAGGCATTAGAGGAATCTGGATATACAGACACTGTCTCACTGTGGGGAGGTAAGACTGTTTTACCTTCATGTCTGCTATTTTATGACCCCCATCTTTGTGAGAGACTGGAGAGAAGAGAAGGTTGGAAAAAGTCAGCAGTGTCAATGTTCTCTCCCCCCCCCTCCAGCAGCCCAGCAAACAAGAAAGCAGACTTCTTTGCCAAACACAGCATGAACTCTAGTGGAACAAATGGCTAGGAAGTCTCCTTTAGTCCTTCAAAGTAAAATACCAATCACCGAAAAGAAACTTTTTGTCACTTTTCTGAGATTAAAAACACACACCTTTTTTTCAAGTCTTAGCAAATGTTTTAAAAGCAAACATTTTCCCGTTCCATTTCCTTTGCAACGTGCTTTTAGCAATTTGAAATTAGAAGACTCACAATTGAGAAATGCATAATTGTTTTTTTTGGGGGGGGGACACTTTAATGTCTGAAGGAACAACCCCCCAACCTTTAGTACAAAAAGACTTAAAGTTCCTTAGAAACATGTGAACTAATTTTATTTTCTGACAGCTATACTTGTTTACACAGGTGGGTGGGACTTCCCACGAATTTTGGTTATGCTTGGCGGAACACTAGGGACTGAAAATCCAGTTGATTACCCCTTGGCTGAGGGAAGATTTTAAGTAAAACCATTGAGCTGGAGTCTGCATCTTTTGCTTATATTAAGTTTTTCTTATAAGCAAATTAAAGCCGGTGTGAGCCTAGGTGAGTTATACATAATTCAGGGATACTGAAATTCCTGCGTTATTGGGGATTATTACTTTGAGGGTAAAATAACAAGTGGTATCAGATCCATGGCCCTGACCTGGATAGCCCAGGCTAGATCTCGTCACGTCTCGGAAGTTAAACAGGGTCGGCTCTGGCTAGTATTTGGATGGGAGACCACCAAGGAATATCAGGGTTGTGACGCAGAAGCAGGCAATGGCAAACCACCTCTGAACGTCTCTTGCCTTGAAAACCCTACGGGATAGCCATAAGTCAGCTGTGACTTGACGGTACTTTCCACCACCACATCAGATCCATGATCTGCTCTGGCCAATTAAGACTTGCCTTGAGAAAATGGTTTGGGGCAAAGGGTAAACATTTCCTGTGACCAGTACCACAGCCTTTATAATAAACCAGGGGGTACTTTTAGCCATTTAAAAGCAGAGGGCCATGACTCAGCAGCAGAGCACCAGCTCAGCATGCAAACTACTCCAGGTTCAAAACCTGCATTTCCAAAGGATCGTCAGTATCAGTCAGGGTTAGGGTGTGCAAGGGGGACAATGCCATGCCAGTGGTGCATCATCACTTCCAGTGAATACTGACATGTCGTCAGCACAACGGTGATGCAGTGCTCTAGGATTTGGGCAAAACTTGTCAGCAAAACCATAGAATGTATGGCAAAACCATAGAATTCTGCCCAAGCTTTAGAGTAGCGGTCCCCAATGTGGTGCCAATGGTGCCCACTGACACCTTTCCTGATGCCCGCCAAGTGTTTTTAGAAAGTGGGTGGGGCCAGGTGGGGCTTTTGGCCAGCTGGGCTTCTGATTGGCTTCTGGAGATCTGATTGGCTGTGCAGATTTTTTTAAAAATTTTGCTTTTGCAGAAACTGCCACAAGGATCTTCACTCCATGACTCCATGAGGCTAATCTGGTGAACTGGATTTGTTTCCCCACTCCTATACATGAAGCCAGCTGGGTGACTTGGGCTAGTCACGCTCTCTCAGCCCCACCTACCTCACAGGTGACTGTTGTGGGGAGGAGGAGGGAAGGTGATTGTAAGCCGGTTTGATTCTCCCTTAAGTGGCAGAGAAAGTCGGCATATAAAAACTAACTCCTTCTCCTCTTCTTCTTCTTCACTTTGTTTTGACTCCAAATTTACTGATGCTATGGTGCTGCTACACCACCGTAACGTCATTGGACTCTTCTGTACTCCCAAAGCAGAAAGCAAATCGTCATCACAGAAACAATAATGTAGCAACACGGACAGACACTTGTATCCCTAGCAGCTCTCATCCCACCCACCTATCATGACACTGTGCACCGACAATGTCCAATTAATGTGTGGTCAGAGCAGGAAAACATTTCATGAACCCACAAAACCATGTCCACACAGGCTCCTACATTCATTCTGTCACTTATTTTGTTCAATAAACACTAGGCCTGTTTCAAGCAGGTGTCCTTTCTAGGGAGGCCTAGCCAATATGGAACTCCTGCCTTGTCACTCCCCACAGCTTTCTTCACAATGGACACAGACAGGAGGAGAAGGGGCCCTGAGTTTACCAGTGAGGGCCTGTACCTTGGCCAGGGCCTTGCCACTGAAAGAGTTTGAGCAAGATTAAGCGTGGAGGTCTCAGAAGTTCAACATGCTCCTGCCCTCTCCTGCTTGCTGATGGTGGGATAATTAAGCAAGTAGTATTGCTATTATGCAATGGAGGGACTGCTAACAAGGTGCACTGAGAAAGAAACTGCAGGCTCCAACATTCAAACAGAAGAACACAGGAGCAGTGTAGATGGATGGGATGAAAGGAGCTGGGGAGAAAAGAAGTATCCAGGGGCATGACTGACACTTATCTGACCTGAGCTATTGGTGAATTTGCTAGTTACTCTTGGCTCTCTGATATATATGTGGGTGGGTGTCCCCAGGCCATTCTCCTGGGAACCCACTGCTAGTTATAAATCCTGGAACTTTTGCATGTGGATCATGTGTTATTATGATTCCCAGGAAGGCTCCTTCAGTACTGAACTATATGACTGAGATTCCCAGGAACAGGGAGGGATGGGTCAGGCCCCTGGAAGCCTATAAAGACCTCATCATGAGTCTGATTTGTGTCCATCGCTACAGCTCTTGCTTCCTCTACCTCTCATATGTTTTGACTAGAAGCAGCATTTCCATCAGGTCATGTCTCCCTAAAGGCAAGCGTTGTCTTGTGAAGGCCAGCTGTACATCTTACACCGCAGGGTGAGGATATTTTGCTTCTGTGAGTTTTTGATGGTGGCCTGATCGCCTTTCTAGGAAAAAGAGAACTACGGGAATAATAATCAACAACAGAGAGCCGCAACAAGCATTACTTGTGACTGGGGTGCTTGTTTGAGGTTGTCAAGTACACACTTGAGGAAGAGTTTTGCTATGTTGGTATTCTTCCATTTTTCTAGCACTTGCCCTACTCCACCCCCTCAATAGTAATTCCTCTTATATCAACATTATGGTGCAGATAGTGCACTCATTGATATACTACTCAGCCATCCAAGACAGATACTTGTTCTTTTTCCAGATTAAAGTTTGTTTTACTTCATACGTCCTGGTTTTGATCCTGCAAGGAAGAATGAATCATGGCCAGGACTACCAGTAAGTGAAGTGCTAAATGTATGGTTGTTGTGTTTCCCACAGCCTTCCATGGTTCATGGTGGGAGCTTATTTAGATTGAGGACAGGAGTATTTGTGGACAACAGAGCCAGTCTCCCTGCCTGGTGCATTCTTACTCTGTGCCCATTGTGTCAGACCAATTGGTACAACCTGTTAGGAAAGTCAAAGTAGTTTAGCCAATACGTAGTTCTCCCCATATATCGGAGTGAGTGGAGGGGAAAGATCATGACCATGGGTGTTTGTTGGGAGGGAGGGAGGGAGGGAGGGAGGGTGCTCCGGAGCAAAGCCATCCTTTTGTTCACCTCTGTGAGGTGCTTTGTTCTTGTAGGCCCAGTTGCCAGTGTGGAGTTTAAGTTTCTGGTGGATATTTGTGCCTGGAAACCCGAAACAGGTTACTATTATAGAAGGATCCCTAGGATTTAGGAAGAAACAGGCCTGTTCTGTTTGAGTTTGAAGTAAAGCACAAAACTTCATTACACAGAGATACACAACACAAATTAGTATCACAGATTTCTTTTTTTTGGGGGGGAGAATCAGAGTACAGATATCACACCTGGCATTTGTCACAATGACTTGGCAACTGTCAATGGGGTGGGGATGGAGAATTTCTTCTGGCTTGACTATATAGCAGCTTCAGAGCTTTTTTCCTTGTCACTATTAAATCATTATCCTAACCTTCTATCTATACCTTGTCTGTTCCACCTCACCAGCCCAGACTCCTATCCTATGCTTATCAAGTACACAATCCACACTTATACTGAATCATAAGTGTTATACGGAATCATAAAAGCAGAAGAAGAAACTGTTTGCAAAGCCAACCCATCATAGTTCAGTCAGTGCTCCCACCCTCAAGCTGTTTATTGCAGGGTGTGGCAGAGGAGTTTGTGAATGGCAGCGTAGTAAGCAACAGCAACAAAGCCCTCAGTTAAGTGGCAGGACATCTGATGCCAGCTAGTGCAGCTTCCAGGCACCATCTGGATCAGATCATAAGAGCCGCGTGGAGATGTGCCAGCTGACATCAGCTCATGCCAAGCCCTGAAAGCCATAAACCCGACTCCACCAACGAACTCCACAGAGCTAGATGCACACCCTCGGAACTGATGGAGTGGGCCTGTCAGGGCGTTTTTGGCTTTTTAAAAAGAAAACAGGGCATTATTGATGCTTTGCAATTCATCTCCTCAGTGCCAAACCCCAGAAAATGTATCTACTATAAAAGTAAACCAGATGGAAAATTTGAGGCCATTTCACAATGCAAGTAAAAATGCCCTCACAGTATTTAGGAGCCAATAATCTCTATTGTCCTCTGGTGATAGAAAAACACCTCTCCTCCTAAACTGGAATTAGCTCATTAATGATGAGCTTTACTGTTGTTCATGGGCCATCACTGTTTAATTTTTAAAGGGGAAAAATCAGGGGGGGTTTTTACATGTAAGAATATAGATTACTTTTTTTGTTGTTGTTGCATAGATTAGATACAGTTAAACAATTCCAAATCATGATTTTTAAGGTTAAAGAGAACTGGGGACAAGCCCAGAGGAGGTAAAAAGTCTGTGCAAGCCCTGAAATAGTTTGCATTTAACTCTACTACTTTTGGTTCTTTTGAGGTTCACATCATCAGCACAAAAAAGCAAGGAATTAGAAGTGAAGGGGGAGGCTATGGGCAGTGGCAGACCTACATTTTTGGGGCCCTGAAGCTTGAACGGTTATGGGGGGCCCTTCGCAACCAGCAACAATAGGGCAACATCCAACAAGGTCCAAAGGACCTTGCTGCTCTTGCAAGGACCTTGAGGCCCAAATAGTGGAGAATAGAGTGGTGGGGTGGAGTCCTTGAAAATGGGCCATACAGTGATGAAATAAAACTATAGAACTATTAAGCCGTGCACCAACGAAGGATTTGAGGATCCAGCTGCCAAAATATAGGCTATGAATAGATTCTGGCGAGCTCAGAGAGCCCTTACAGCTGGGGGTTCGGGCACTGCAAGCCACCAATAAAATTTTGAAATTTGACCAATTACAGGGACATTTTGAGGACTTATGAAATGGGTATTAGAACATATTCTAAAGTCAATATTAAGTGCTTTGTCCCATTGGCTTAAAAACTCCACCGATTTTTGTTGAGAAAGTCACTCATTTTTTAAAAAGTTGCTTTAGGGGGCCCCCTCCGGGATTAGGGCCCCTGAAGCTTAAGCTTCAATAGTTTCACAGTAGCCTCTGGCTATGGGAAACCCTTGCTTCTTAGGTCCGACTAAACCCACCAGTCAAGCCAACACTGGAGCAAGACAAGACCAGCCAGGACAAGCTACAGACATTGCCAGGATGCAGCCTCCTAATAAGGTCATTCTCTCCAACACTCTATACCCCCTCTTCCTTTACTTCCACCCAGCACTATAGTTTTTTCTGAACATTCAGATCTTGCAAAGGGGCAATTAAAAAAAAAACTTTGTTGCCTCTTCCTTAATTTTTCTAACACTTCCCCACACTTTTCTTCTCCTTTGTTTTGTTCTTTTCATGATCTGCCATTCCTCTATTCCCACTTTTAATCCCCCCCCCACATTTTTCAGACTTGGTTTCATCTGCTTCTCATCCATCCTGTTTGGCAACTTAAAATGTATTTACTAGTTTTATCGCCGCCAATCTTACTTAATATTATAAATATAAGGGGGAATTAATATTTCCTGACAATCTATCATAGTAGTGAAAGATGCTTCCCCTCACCCTTTACATGCATAATAACAGAATGTTCATCTACTATAGTGGTAATAATAAATGAGGAACACAAGTTAGAACTTAGCTTAGCTAAATAGCACGGGGGGGGGAGTGTCTGGAGATCTGGGCCACAATATTCCGAGTCCTTTCATTTTTGGCCCTGGACCTCCCAGAATCATCCTGATGTTAATGGCCAATTTTGAGAGTCTTGGTTTTATTTTCCAATGAGTTATGCCTGCCAAAAATTGACAGATGGGTAGACATGCGGATTAGTACTACCACTATTATTATTATTATTATTATTATTATTATTATTATTATTATTATTATTATTATAGTATCCCTTATCCAAAATGCTTGGGACCAGAAGTGTTTCGTATTTCGGATCAATTTGGATTTTGGAATATTTGCATATACATAATGAGATATCTTGGGGATGGGACCTAAGTCTTATCGTGAAATTCATTTATGTTTTATATATATTTTATACACATAGCCTGAAGGTAATTTTATACAATATTTTTTTAAAAATTTGTGCATGTGGGGCATCATGGGGAACCTGCTGTTGACGCAACCGACCTGCACCCATGCCATTTTATTACCTACCCTTTGTGGACATTGAAAAAGTTTTGGATTTTGGATCATTTTGGATATCGGATTTTCGGATAAGGGATACTCAACCTGTATTGTTATTATTTTGCTCTCATGTCACAGCTGACTTATGGTGACCCCTGGTGGAGTTTTCAAGGCAAGAGATGTTCAGAGGTGGTTTGCCACTTTTGTGTCATGATCCTGGTATTCCTTTGGAGGTCTCCCCATCCAAATACTTGCCATGGTCGAGCCTGCTTAGTTTCTGAGATCAGGCTAGCCTGGGCTATCTAGGTCAAGGATATTATCTAGGTCAGGGTTATTATTATACATGCATAGCAATAGCCAACCAAGTTATTTATTTTGTCACATTATTTGATTTGGATCAGGGTTACACGAAGGCAGGAAGAAACTTTATCTGGGAGCCCATGGTGGCTCCTGGCAGCCCTGTTTGGAGCTTCCTAGCTTGGATAGACACATTCCGGGATTGCAAAGCTTCCCTGGATTTGACCATCATTCCCTGGAGCTATAAAATCAATCTCTGGAAGTGTCTACTTAGCTCTACCTGCGATGTGATCAGAATCCAGAACCTGAACAAAAATACGCTTTAAAAAGCACATCTTGTACATGTTCATAATCTCATTTTACATTACAGGTTTATTTTGAACTCTTTATGGAAAGTTCAATTTATAATGCATCTGAGTTAAATGAGCTAGGCAAATTTGTATCCCCAGCCATGTAATTACAAACTCTGGCACGTTTACCAACATGGCTATTGTTGAACTTTCTGATAAGGTTACTACTGCAATGGAATTAAGCGGGCTGATCCTGGAGATTGTTTAGAAACTTCAGAATACAACTGAAGTTTCCTTCAAATTCCAAAATACAACTCCACATATTTTTGTTTGATGCTAATCACAGAGATCATACAACATCCATTCTTTGAGAACTTCACAGGTTTTAACCTTTAAAATTCCTAAACAGAGTCACATCATTTTAAACTTATTGATTCCAGTGGACTTAAAAGGTATAACTCTGTTTAGGATTGTACTGTAAATGTCCTGGGTCCAGGATATTTAAGGAATAATCTCCTACAAATTGCCTGTGAGATCTTTGAGAAATGCTGTTGTTCATGTGCACCACTGGAAACTGAGCATTTTTGAAGGTGGAACATTTACTGTGGAATTCCCTCTGTGCAGATGTAGCTGTGAGATACCATACTGCACACACTCTCTTATTCTATGATATAAAAACTCCTATAAATAACACCAAGAGCAACTCTCAACACCATTCCTTTCTTCCAGCCAGAGTGGTGTAGTGGTTAAGAGTGGTGGTTTGGAGTGGCAGATTCTGATCTGGAGAACCGGGTTCGATTCCCCACTCCTACACATGAGCTGTGGACGCTAATCTGGAGAACCGGGTTGGTTTCCCCACTCCTACACATGAAGC
The DNA here is from genome assembly GCF_029931775.1 of Euleptes europaea. Taxonomy (NCBI): domain Eukaryota; kingdom Metazoa; phylum Chordata; class Lepidosauria; order Squamata; family Sphaerodactylidae; genus Euleptes; species Euleptes europaea. The sequence continues at coordinate 103,149,396 of NC_079312.1, read as the reverse complement.
CAGCTGGGTGACTTTGGGCAAGTCACAGCTCTATTAAGAGCTCTCTCAGCCCCACCTATCTCACAGGGTGTCTGCTGTGGGAAGGGAAGGGAAGGTGATTGTAAGCCGGTTTGAGTCTGCCTTAAGTGGTAGAGAAAGTCTTCTTCCATGCTCAACAGTCAAACACTACATAATCATGGCTGCAGTCATCTTGTTTGTGGCTTCCTAGAGGCACCTGGTTGGCCACTGCATGAACAGACTGCTTGACTTGATGGGCCTTGGTCTGATCCAGCAGGGCCTTTCTTATGTTCTTATGTTCAGGCACAAATATTCTTGACTAAAGTATGCACAGACATTCACTGTGAGCAGAATTCTGAAAGAGAGGTAATAAACTCTGCACCCTCATTTTTTGTTTTGCTTAAATTATAATTTTCCCTCCAGTGCAGCTACATCTAATATTTCCTGTAGCAACTTATCTTTGCAGCCAGGAAATGTGTCTTTCCATCTGGACTCTGTCAGTTTTTTGGCTGATCCCACACAAAAACTTTAAGAAAACCCTGTCGCTGCTTTCTCCCCCCCCCCCCAAAAGGAAACTTGGAATTTTTATTTTTCCATGCAGTCTCCAACAGACTCCAAGAAAACACAAAACACATAAGCCCCAATGAACTGTGGTCAGGTCTTATACAATATAATTTGTGGACAACAACAAAATATGGAAATTAAAAGATTCAGATATCAGAACTATATTTACTGATTTATTTAGTTAGTAACAGCTAACTGAGGAGTATGTAGCCACTCTTGCCCCATTTGCCATTCCACTTCATCTTAAAATATTATTTGAAAACAGTAAACATATTCTTAATATGCATTCCCAAAGATACAGGGTAAGAAAGATGAGACCCAACTAGATTTCTGGGGCAAGAAATAGATCAGTGATGAAGCACCAGTGTTTATATGAGTGCTATCTATATTTAGGTAATAGCATTTTAAAAATGTGAAGTATTTGTGTACATCAGAGGAAGAGATAATGGACAGGTCAGTGGTGAGGCCTCTATGGCCAAATAGTTGAGAGGCAGCATGTTGTAGTGGTTAAAAGCGGTGGTTTGGAGTGGTGGACTCTGATCTGGAGAACCGGGTTTGATTCCCCACTCCTCCACATGAGCGGCGGAGGCTAATCTGGTGAACTGGATTTGTTTCCCCACTCCTACACACGAAGCCAGCTGGGTGACCTTGGGCAAGTCACAGCTCTATTAAGAGCTCTTTTAGCTCCACCTACCTCACAGGGTGTCTGTTGTGGGGAGGGGATAGGAAGGTGATTGTAAGCCGGTTTGATTCTTCCTTAAGTGGTAGAAAAAATCAGCATATAAAAGCCAACTCTTCTTCTTCTAGTTTATGGGGTTACATGCTTCTGCAGGTATTCTCCATACCCATGCAACACAGGCATATCCCATCAGTAAGAAATGGGGAAGACAATCCAACCCACCAATGCTCTCCCTACCAGCTCATACACTAGTGGTCACTGTACAGAAGAGGCATACAGTGCAATCCTAAGAACCCTTTCCAAGGAGCAGTCTCCATTGAATAGACCTGAACAGGATTTGGAGTAGATCTGTTTAGGATTGTTCTCAACGTGTGGTTAGAAGAAGAAGGAGAAGGAGACTTCATTTTTATACCCCTGCTTTTTCTCTGCCTTTAAGGAGTCTTAAAGCAGCTTACAATCGCCTTCCCCTCCCCACAACAGACACATTGTGAGTTAGGTGGGGCTTATAGAGTTCGGAGAGAACTGTGACTAGCCCAAGGTCACCCAGCAGGCTTCATGTGTAGGAGTGGGGAATCAAACCTGGTTCTCCAGGTCCACCACTCTTAACCATTACACTATACTGGCTTTCATCCAGGCTAGTACTGTATGCATTGACCAAGGTTAGTATTTCAGACTGCCCTTTGTTAACCACATGCTAATCCACTCTAGGACAAGTGATCTATAAGAGAAATTCTAGAAGCAAGTTAAGTTAGTTCTTGCTCTGACTATATGTAGAGAAGGAAGCTCACTATTAATTGGTGAGGGGTTGCGGCTCAGTGGTAGAGAATCTGCTTGGCATGCAGAAGGTCCCAGGTTCAATCCCTGGCATCTCCAGTTAAAGGGACTGGGCAAGTAGGTGACGTGAAAGACCTCTGCCTGAGACCCTGGAGAGCCGCTGCCGGTCTCATTAGACAATACAGACTTTGATGGTCCAAGGGTCTGATTCAGTAGAAGGCAGCTTCATGTGTTCAAATGCTGCATCTGTTTAAACCTGTGCTGACTCCAGATTTTTATCCTTAAGAAAATCCCTAGTCTTCTTGAGACAACACATAGGAATGGGCCCTCCTTTAGAGGACCAGTCAGCACAACTTAATAATTCAGCCTTAGCTCAGCTCTCCCTGCTTGCACCCAGTGTTTCTGTGAAGAGAAATGATGTGAGGGGGAAGACAACAATTCATGAGATGTTTACAAAACGTTGTCTGGTAAATGTGACATAGTACTGTCTTGCTATTCCTAAAATCAAAGCAGTAGTTTTCTCCATTTCAGCTGGAGATATTAAAGTTTAATAGGAACAGCCTTTCAGATTTCAATAAAAGGAAGTCATTTTGTGTGTGTGTGTGTGTGTATATATATATATATAAAAAGCACACACTAAGCGAAACTACTCACAATATGATCAATGCAGGATTCGCAACAGGTTTTGCTTGTATTAATGTGATTGGCTGCAAGCAAGACTAAGAAACCTGTTCTCTGAAATGCTTCTCCCAGCCAAATGGAATTCCTGTACATATTTGCAAACAGCACTGTTAAAAATGGACTGCATTCTTACAACATACGGAAAACTTATTTACCTGATGTTTTTCAGCCACCATATTCAATATTAGTTTGAAACAATCTTATCTGTTCCAATGCCATTTTTTTGGCCATCAAGTCACAGCTGACTTAGGCAGCCCTGTAGGGTTTTGAAGGCAAGAGACATGGGGAAATGGTTTGCCATTGCCTGCCTCTGCGTCAAAACCCTGGTATTCCTTGGAGGTCTCCCATCCAAATTCTAGCCAGGGTCAGGGCTGAGAATGTGTGACTGGTCCAAGGTTACCCAGCAAGCTGCCATGAAGCAAGTGGGGATTTGAACCTGGGTTTCCCTTAACCACTAGACCACACTGGCTCTCTCTGTAGTCCTCCCTTGAGATAAAATAAATCCAACCTACCTGAACAGCACAAAAGCATAACATATGGATAAACTTTCAGCATTCCTTTCTATGTCAGAATAATATTAACTTCATCATCCTTCAGAAAAACGTGAACTAATGTTCCACCTGGAGTCGTGCAGTCAACTCTCAAAATCAGGGCCAAGATAACGATCCATATTCCTTCAGCCTTCCGAGGTTTCTGGAATGTCATTTTCTCAGGTTCATTTTTCTATTTAATGGCAACTTAAATCCTGCAGTGATGAGAGACTGTTTCTTCAAGTAGAGGGGATAGGATGTTTACCTTTGGAAACCCAGTCTTCATGGAAACATACTTGTATTTCACAAGATAAGAACTAAATGCAACTCTGTGACTGGGGCAGGGAGAAAAGTGAGGGAAGAAGCTGACTGTGGCCAAGAAGAGGACCTTTCCTTTTAAAACATCTTAGAATGTATTCCAACAGGCAGGAGCTATGCAGAACTCCTCAACAATAGTTGTCAGCATTACTTACTTAAACCATATTTTTCTACAAATCTACTCATGAATGCTGCGACAAGAGTATCTGTAATGTTGCAGCACTGGCACATACCACCACCACCATTATCCTGAAAATTGATCTAGTCAAGGAGTAGTATCGTGGAGAAGAGGTGAAAACACTAGAGAGGTTCCCTACATTCAGGTCTACTGGTGCTTTAAAACAACCCATTAGAAGCAGTTCATAGAGTACACAAATTTGGAATCTTGCCCTATTGCCTCTGGAGTCTTGCCCTATTGCCTTTGAAGAGATGAAACATAATTTTGGAAATGAAGAATATAAAAATACACCCTACACAAAATATGATATCCCATGTATTAATTCAAGATGTTCAGTTCTAATCAATTCATCTCAAACTGGAAAATATATTAAAATAGTAATAAATTTGTGAGGATAGAAAAGTTAGCATAAAAGAGAGATTACTGGCGGAATACAACTAGCTGAAGTCCAAATCCACTCATGATATAAAGAAACAGCAAATAGTTTTGCAGAAACTTTTTTAAAATGTGTATTGCAATTTCTGGGAAACAGACTTCAGAAGGTCTTAAGGAGACTAACTGTATACTATAAAATGTTGACTTCATTGGTATGGAAGAAGGCTAATACCAAATAGTATAACTCACGCTTGGAATACAGACTGGTGTAATTGTTGTTTTTTTAGGAGCCCTGTGGTGCAGAATGCTGCCCTGCTCACAACCTGAGTTCGATCCCGACGGAAGTCAGTTTTAGGTAGCCGGCTCAAGGCTGACTCCAGCCTTCCATTCTTCCGAGGTTGGTAAAATGAGTACCCAGCTTGCTGGGGGTAAAGCATAGATGACTGGAGAAGGCAATGGCAAACCACCCCGTAAACATAGTCTGCCTAGTAACGTTTGTGATGCAACGTCACCCCATGGGTCAGTAATGACCCGGTGCTTGCACGGGAGACTACCTCTACCTTTAATGGTTATTTGCCAAGTGCATTATGAGCAGTAGTTCTCTACTCAGGATGCCCCTAGATAACAGAGGTTTAAGACTCAGAATTTTGGCTGAGGCCCCACTAAACATAAAGCAGAACTACAGATGTTAACAGAAGAAAGTAGCATACTTTTTTGACACCAATGACACCCAAGGAAAGAGTAGCCAACACTGTTGAATACACAGCTGATGCCCCCCCAATGATTTCCTTTGCCAAGAGTGCTGTTCTGTATTATCAGCAAGATCCAAGATTCCATGTCTATATAATGAAAAACACTGCAGTGCTTCTCATTTGTCTGGCTTGGACTTGGCAACAATTCTGCGCTAGGAATCCCACAGTTCACAGAAGAGGTCTATTCACTCTATGGTTTTAATCCAACTTCACTAGCAAAGATGAGCTCTGTGTATAAACATACTGCACTGCATGTCTTCAGCCTCCAGGCAAGAATCAGACACTTCCTTTTGAAGGGCTCTTTGCAATTTGGAGAGCTATAAACCAGAAAATATCAAAACTGTCAATACACGGGCTAGCCTTTATTCCCCCAAAGGTTAACCTCCATGAAGTGAAAGCCTGCATGGTGCAGTAACCGAAGTGTTGGATTTAAAACAGAGAAACTAGAGTGACGTTAGTTCAGTTATTCTATCTCACAGGTTTGTTTGGGAGGATCACATATGCCATTTGAGCTTGTAGAGACGTACATTTTTCGTTGGAGGTTTGAGCTGAGCGAACATTCACTTTGCATTTTAAAAAGTGTTTCTCTTTCAGTGGGAGCTTCACCCACTATCATCTCATACACACATGCACCTCCAGCTAGACCAGTGGTTCCCAACCTTTTTTTGACCAGGGACCACTAGGACTTTTTTGTTCGGTGCAGGGACCCCAAGGTTCAAAATAAAAATTCAGAGAATTTGAAAATAAACTTTAATCATAACTGTTAATTAAACATTAAACTTAGAATAATATTTGAATATATATTTTATAATAGAGAACTTTTAATTGTAAATCAATGTGATTTTTGAGCTTGCATCCTTTTTACAAGCTGGGCAATTCTGGGGCTAATACTGTTGCTCAGAGCTACATGAATATCATCACTTTCTTCCAATCGATTTCTTGTCGTGTTCTATAAGCAAAGCAGAAAACCCTTGTTCGCATAAATAAGTTGTGGAGAAGAGCATAAGATATCGCAAGGCGAATCCCCGAACTGTAGGATATGAAATTGCTTTTTTACACCAGAACTCTTCAAGAGAAACTGATTCAAACGCATCCTTACAGTGCCTATCATTTTGGAATTCAATGAGCTCTTCCTGGATTTCTTCTGCAACCTCTTCAACAGCAATACCAAAAGGATTGTGAATCAGCTTTTGGGTATCTTTTGATTCTGTCTGGTTATATTCCGGGAAGTAACGGTGGAATTAATCGACCAGCATTTGCAGATGACTTCTGATGTTGTCTTGTATATTTGCGGTGATCATGTCATCTTTACTATCATCGACCAGTGCTTTTAATGTCACAAATGCAGAATAATTGTTTTTGCCTACCCATAATTGAAGTTTGCAAATAAAGGCACACAGTTTATCTTCAGACATAAAAATGTTTCCCACACCTGCTAAATTTATGTTTCCAGAACCTTGCAACTGTAAGTTTAGTTTATTCAAATGTGAGAAAATATCCACAAGATAAGCCAAATGCATCTGACTTTTCGAATCAGAAAACAGCTCTAGTAAATCTTTAATTTTCTTCTCGGCTAGAAACAGCTCAACCTCTTTTCTTAGTTCAAATAACCATCCCAGCATATTGCCTTTTGATAGCCAACGAACTTTGGTGTGGAAAAGAAGAGTCTCATGATCGGAGTCCATTTCAGTGCACAGTTTTTTTAAAAGGCGTGTATTTAAGGCGCTGCTTTTAATAACATTGACCACTTTTATGGCCATTTCCATGGTATTAACAAGGCTTTTAGGAAGAGTCTTGGAAGCTAACGCCTGACGATGTATGATACAATGAGTTGTTATTGCTGAAGGATTCTTCTGTTTTATTAACGTTGCTAGACAGGAGCGTGGTCCTAACATGGCTGGAGCGCCATCCCTACAGAAGCCGGCGAGCTTTTCCCACATAATGCTATGTTTCTCAAAATACTCCGCTATTATATTAATGACGTCAATACCTTTTGACGTCGTTTCCAGTTTCCGCGAAATCAATAATTCCTCTTTAATAGTGTTGTTGTTGTCTAAAACGCGGACAAATACGAGCAACTGACTGCAATTAGAAACGTCTGTCGATTCATCACACTGCAAAGCGAAACATGGTGAATTTTTTATTTTTGAAACAAGCTGCTCCTCGATGTCATTTGACATAATTTCAATTCAAGCTTTTACCGTGTTGTTCGATAGAGGTATTTCTTGTATTTTCTTTTTGGCTTCCATCCCTAAAACCTCTTCGACAGCTATCATCAAACAAGGTTTGACGAGTGTTTCTCCTATTGTGTGTGGTTGTGTGAGTCTCGCTTGCACCCTCCCCCGGCCTCCCCGCCCCCTGCATGTTCCTTATTTGTCGCGCGCCGCTCCTGCGAGTCACCACCACACGCCGCTGCGCTCTGCGCCCGCAAGCTGCCGCCATGCCACCCATGTAAATATTAATTTATTATGGGTTTATAACTTTGTTTCGCGGACCCCTGGTTTAGTTCTCATGGACCCCTGGGGGTCCACGGACCCCTGGTTGGGAACCAGTGAGCTAGACTGATGATATCTAGCAGGGAACAGAGATTTGGAGGACTTAAGGAGCTAGAAAGACTTCAAGAAAAAAATTATTGGAGACTTCAGGAAAACCTTCTTTGATGTGGTCAGTGAGAAGAGAAAGAGAGATAAAACTTCTGGGAGCGAGGAGGAGAGTTTGTGTGTGTGTGTTGATTCCATCAAGGCAGACAGAATTCTTACTTGAGGTCTGTTGCCGTGTGTTGGCCCGCACACCTGAGCAGAGGCTTCAGGGTAATGGGAACCCTTTAGAACAACTGTAACCTTGTAAGCTAAGGAGCCTGCCTTATACTAAGGTCTTTTATGCTTGGGAATATAACCTTGGGCTCTACAATTTCTTGACCCACACTTTTCTGATCCGAATTCTCAAAAACCTATTCATGGTGGTTGTTTGCCCTGAATAAATTCCTGGAGTATCAGGAGTACTGCAGAATCACCAGAAGTCCAGAAGCATCTGAGTCACTGCCCCTTGAAAACGCTGCTTTGTAACTGGCTGTGGTGTTTATTGCTAGAAAAATGTCATCCCCCTCACCAGCTCCCCTCTGCCCCCTGCAAGTGGCCATTTTACAACCCAAGTGCCACCAGGAGAAAAAAAGCCAACGCTGCAGCCCGGGGCTCAGCTACCCGTCCCCTGCAATCAACAGGGACTGTAGAGGTAAGCAGCCATGTGACTGCTTACTTCTCCGGGCACCCTCCATGGTTTTTTTCTTTTGATATGATGATTTATCATTTATTTGATTAAAACATAATTAAAAGTGAAGAGAGAGGCAGCTGAGGCTGTTCCAACGGTACCTCCCCCCCACCCCCGCATTTGGGTCATGGGTTATCCATGGGGGGGTGAGGGAGCACTGGATCTTAGCCTCAGCTGCCTCACTCTTCATTTTTAATTATATTTTAATCAAAATAATGATAAATCATCATATCAAAAGGAAAAAAAACCAGTGGAGGGCACACGGAGAAGTAAACAGCCTCATGGCTGCTTACCTCTCCAGTATCAATGGCTTCCCGGGGCTTTGTGGAGGGGATGGCTGAAGGCTGGCTGGAGGAGGAGTGGGAGGAGGAAACATGAGAACGGGGGCATGTGGGGTGTGGGTAGAGAGATCCGTGCTTTGGCTTATGCACAGTAATGGCTACAATTTGACCTGGGTTGATCTCAGAGAAGAACTAAGAATCGTGTTTAAAACGCATCGGGAAGTCCCGGAGAGAGTACATGGTAGGCACAAGGTCAACTCTGAGGGATGGAAAACACATGCATAACTCCAAGGAACAACCGAGTTAGTCCAGGGGCGAATGTGAGTCAAAGTACCCATGCATAAAAGACCTAAGATCCACTAGGACATGTAAAGAAAGAGTAACAGAGGAATTGCATTTTATCCTTTTCTTTTGAATCCCTTGCTCAATCTGGTGCTGTGCTTGAGAATGTGTGTGGACATCTGTTTTTTAATAAATACTTTACAACTTTTAATGCTGGTAGCAGTTCTCCGTACCACATTAGACCTCCATTGTTACAGGCATGCCATTTTAAAAAGGAGTGCCATGCCAGGGGGTGGGGGGAGGCAGTCAGCTGGCAAGAAGCTACTCCCTCTATGGCGCACAAGGCAGTAAGCTGTCCCCGTGGTAACCAGGCACTGGATAGCGGGAGACACAGGCGCAAGGCTTGAACACAGGGAAAGGAAGCTGGGAACCCTCTCAGTGGGCATTTCCTACAAAGGCCAGGTGGTGAGTTAAGGAAAGCCAAGTGGGTTGCATGTGCCAGGCGAAGACCTCAGATGGCCACTGGTACGCAGACACCTCAGAGGGCACAGAAGAATAGGGCCTGCAAGTCAGAGTAGGAGTGTACTGCCAAAGTGCTTACAAGAAGGAGAAGGTAATTAAAAATATAAAATGATTAGGGCAAAACTGACTGACTTTGGTAGGTGTAGAGGACAGGGTGGTGTGATTTTGTGTAGTGGCTGACAAGTTTACACAGGGATTGCACTTTTTTAAAAAGTGGAAAAATATATAAACTGTCCTCAGTTTAGATTGATACAATAAAAGCCTGGGGGATAAAGACAAGAATACTAGTTCAGCTAGAGTCTGCCTCCATCTCCTTGAATATTCCCATTGCCATATGTTGTCAGGGTTAAAGCCATAAGACACTGTTCTGCTACGGACATGCCTAAATTCCCCAGACAAGGGACAATCGCTTTTTGCTGAAGTAGTGCAATGCAACAGCGTAGACAACTGCCACTCAAATGAGCTATGTATTCATAATGTGTGTGGTGATATGCATTTCGGAAAACATTCTAAGAAGTTGACCTGGGAAGCTGGTGAGCAGTCCAAATGCACAAACATTTCTACTCTCAAGGCAAGCTTGGTTTAAGAGAAATGCTGGTGGTGTCTCAAGGGAAGGTTCCTTTTGAACTGGTATGACTAGCAAATTACTCATTATTCAGAAAAGCCAAGTAAATGACATGCATATATCTCAAAGGCGTCCTCTAGACTGTCTGGCAGTTTGGGAACAAAAGGTCACGCTCAAGGAAATCTGGGAGTAGAGGTATAAAGGTCAAGTTCTGTAAAACCGCCTGCCTTTTTAAATCCTTACGTTTCTCTTTACATAAATAAAGAACCAAATGATTGGTAGGAAAAAGAGATCAACACAAATAAAGCATTTGTCTGCATTATGAATTTACCAGGGTTAATGCCAGTTGATTTAATCAGCTGCTCTGCTGAAAACATCAGTGAAGAGCTGTCCAGAAATATATTTGTACGTGTCACATTACATTATTTTCACTAGGGGCAAATGTTGCCAGTAAACCTTAAAGGAGTTTTTTGTTTAAGTGTGCGTAGTGAAATGTCCAAGTAAGCCCCAAACGCAGCAGTTGCTGCTGTGTTAAGACCTAACTGCTCTCCTGCTGTGCTTCATCCCCTCCCTATTCCGAAAGAGATCATGTAACAAACAGATCTATTGTTCTCTGGTGTGATGTTTATATTGGGTTGTTTTGCGTAGTTACACAACTCTCCATTATGTATTGAAAATAACAATATGTGAGAGTGGCAGAGTGTGAAACTTCCACTTATGGGAGTTTGGGAAGAAAGCCACAACCACAAAGTGAGGGAAATGCTGGTTGGCAGAGACACCCCAACGCTAGGCAAACACAGGATTCTTTATCCATATAATTCTGCAACAGTTTTTAGATTGTCAGTCACAGACAGAGGCCCAGGCCCAGCAAACTAATAGGTTCTACTACAGCTTGAGTATCGCTTATCTGAAATGCTTGGGACCAGAAGTGGTCCGTATTTCGTATCTTTCCATATTTTTGAATATTTGCATATACATAATGAGATATCTTGGGGATGTTGTAAATACGAAATTCATTTATGCTATATATACACCTTATGCACATAGCCTGAAGGTAATTTTACACAATATTTTTAATAATTTTGTGCATGTGGGGCATCGTGGGGAACTTGATGTTGGCACGACTGGCCTACACGCATGCCATTTTATTATCCTTTGTGGGTGGCTCAAAAAGTTTTGGATTTTGGATCATTTTAGATATTGGATTTCCAGATAAGGGATACTCAACCTATACAACACACTGGGAAAAGGTAAAGGTAGTCCCCTGTGCAAGCACCGGGTCATTCCTGACCCATGGGGTGACGTCACATCCTGACGTTTACTAGGCAGACTTTGTTTACGGGGTGGTTTGCCAGTGCCTCCCCCATACAATACACTTTACTAAGTACTTTATAACCCACTGGCTTTTTGTTCATTTGTAAATAAGATCAAACTTGATCTCAGAATGGGCTTTAACTATTTTTATGACTAGAACAGAATGGCAGTGAATGTATGTGGGTTTTGCTAGACCTCCCCCAATGTTATGATTATGCCTAAACCAAACCAGCGCCAGGAATTCTAGGCACTGAAATTGCTCTCCTGGATATCAAGGTTGCTCTCAGGTTCTTGATACATTGACACAGAGCTCTGATAGGAGCCCCATGCTGGAAACACTAATCAAAATATCTCTTGGATAAAAATTGAGCTTCCATGAAGTTTAGTGAACATCAACACACAAAGCACACTTGTAACGATACATTTCCTGGTATAGATCAAATTATCATATATTGCAAGTATAAAGGAATTGTGATGGGCACTGGTAATAGCATGGGTATAATGACTTATAAATGAATATTTGTGGATTCAATATATCTCCAGCCAATTGGCATAGATCATGACAGAGTACATCCTTAATTCTAATTATACACCCTGGTTTATTTGTTTGTTTCAATAATACATCGCATTTCTCCCCAATGAGTACCCAAAGTAACTTACATCGTTCCTCCATTTTATCCTCACCAGTAAACCAGTATCTGGATACTGAAGGTATCGTTTTATCTATCAGAATGTATTTGTGCCAAATAATTGTTTCTAATAATGTGATTGCTGGTTAGTAAAAGTTAATATGGAGAGGAGCATGAGGTAGGTGAAGGATACTGCTGAATGAGCTCTGGAGAACCTGAAGTATCAAGCAGTTAAAGCGTGTGCCTTTGTAGAATGTGCTCAAAAGCTGGAGGGCAGAAATGACGAGGGTTTGTTTAGACAAAAATTATGTATCCCCATCCAGTATTTTCTGAGAGCCAGCATGGTGGAGTGGTAAAGAGAGGTGGTTTGGAGCAGTGGACTATAATCTGGAGAACCAGGTTTGATTCCACATTCCTCCACATGAGCGGCGGATGCTAATCTGGTGAACCGGGTTGAGTTCCCCAGTCCTACACATGAAGCCAGCTGGATGACCTTGGGCTAGTCATAGCTCTCGTAGAGCTCTTTCAGCCCCACCTACCTCACAGGGTATCTGTTGTGGGGAGGGGAAGGGAAGGTGATTGTAAGCCGGTTTGATTCTTCCTTAAGTGGTAGAGAAAGTTGGCATATAAAAACCAACTCCTCCTCTTACTCCTCCTCCTTCCATTTTCAAAGGCAAATGTGCCAACATATGAGCTGAGTACAAACCAACCTCTCCTTGTCTTAACTAATCTTAATGTTTGTTTGCTATAGATCATGGGATGGAAAAGGTACCATTTCATCTGCAGCCATTTTCTCATTTCCAGGAGTGTTATTTCTAAGATGGGTTCTTTTCAAAGCACATGGCTCAAATCTAGCAGTGGTGAACTGAAGGCTCTGCTCCAAGGGTCAAAGTTGCATGATTCAGCACACCAGAAGAGCTCTGTCATTCTCGCAGAATATACTAGTTCTTTCAAAGGAAGGAAACAAACTATGTAGGGTCTTGAAATTACTAAGAGTTACAAATGACTCCCCAGAGGACAATAAGTGCAATCCAAATAAGTAGGGTTGCCAACCTCCAGGTACTAGCTGGAGATCTCCCGCTGTTACAAATTATCTCCAGGTGACAGAAATCAGTCCCCCTGGAGGAAATGGCTGCTTTGGCAATTGGGCTCTATGGCACTGAAGTCCCTCCCCTCTCCAAACCCTGCCCTCTTCAGGCTCCGCCCCAAAAATCTCCAGGTATTTCCCTACCCAGAGCTGGCAACCCTACAAATAAGGCTGCAACATTTAGTCAATTAACTAGTTATATTGATTGTTTTAAAACCTTTTTATCAAGTATAAAGGAGAAACCAATTCAATGGGCAGCAGATTGTATAAAATCGTTATTTTGAATATCGGAATTTACTGAAACATTGGGTGGCACCCTGCATCTCAGAAAAGGCATTCCACATTCTCCCCTTTCACAGGGGAGAAATGAGTCTTCTTGGATGTTGCCCACTTACATCATCTGAAAAATAAAAGTAAGCTCTTTTTTTAGTCATATGCAACTGTATGCAAGTAACTGAATGATCAACCAGTGGATTAAAACTCGTGAATTATCATCTGTGGCCCAGCTTTATGAGATACTGGGGATTTAGGATTAGTTCCCCAACACAGACTTCAGCCTGAAAGAGCACCCATGGAAGATCAGTCATCAATTGGGGCAGAGGAAGTAAATGATTGTTTATTGCTTTTGTTATTTAAAATATTTACACACCCACCTTTCTGCTGACCAACTCAGGACCCACACAGTTTCCACAATCAAGCCTGTCCCTGCCAGATGTTGTTTAGCTTGGTACAGAAAGCAGTACAGTACAAGTAGAGAACCTCTGTTTTTTCTACTGGGGCTACAAGCAGTGAAGGAGGATAATTTCTGATCAGCAAAACAGACTGGGATGGAAAAGTTACCCCCCTCCCCTCCACGCACAGTGTTACAATTTCAATCTATATCAGGGTTCTAAAAGCTGTTTTCAAATTACAAATCAAGTGATCCCCAGTATCATGCGTTGTTTGACCCTAAGAATTATTTAATCAGATACTGGTTATGTTTTTAATACTCCTGATCTGAAAACGTATACAAAAAAACCAGTCATATTGTAAAAAGCATCATATTGCAGACACATGTATGGCCAGGGAAAAGGCTACAGTCACAACCCAACACAAAAGAAAGAGTGCTGAAGTACATTTAAATCAATGGTCTTAATCAAGATTAACTATATTGGATTGCAGTTATATCTTACAATGTGGTCTCATATCATAGCGTGTTGTATCTCATTAATCTTTCCGTCCGCTAAATGCTGTTAAGCGTCCCAGTGAAAGCAGATAAATTAGACATGGGAATTTTTTTTGACATATTCCATCTTGTCTAATAGTCAAGCCACAGAACACACTGTACTGTTATGGATTTAATCCCAAATATTTCCAAATTGCCTTAGAGAAAGCAACAACGGAATGAAGAAAGCCCATGGAATTAATAAGAAAAAATAAACTCTCTTGCGCTCATTATATAAAATATAAAATACAGGCAGAAGACCAAGCATCTTTCTTCATTGGAGAAATGCAGGTATTTAACTTCATTCTATATGAATTACTGTTATACTTATTGAAACTATGTGGTCCAAGCTGTACAATGTTTGAGCTACATAGTGTATCAATACACAAAGTGTCCTAACAGCTGGGAATAGAGACTTCTGGTTTCCTTTGCCAAACCTGATTTCTTGAGTGATTGGAGAATTCAATTTGTATAAGTCTACTCAGTTTTCAGCATTCAACTGATATTGCGCGAACTCATCGCCTTATATTTGTTAGGCAAAAAAAAAAAACGGGGTTATTGTTGTTGTTTTGGTTCAGTAAATACATATTCTCTAAAAAAAAATAACAAAAATGACAGTGTGTGGGAAGTCTGAGGAAACATTTATTTGCTCATCAGAAAAAGAAACACATTGTCTTTATCTCTTGCCTTTGGATTAAAAAGAGCAGTGTTTTCCAACCAGCTTTATTATTTCTTTCTCCTATAAATCCATGTCTCCTATTGTTAGCAAAACACTGCATTAAATATGAACATTAAATAATGTTTAACATTGTTTCAGAGATGTTTCTGAAAAGTTCTATATGTTTCAAAAGGTCCTGAGTTGCAGCGTGGAGAGCCAGCAAGGTGCAAAGTTTTGGGTTTAGTGGTGAAACACCAAAGTCTATCTCCCTGCTGGGATACAACATTCACTTTGCAAGTCACTATCTTTCAGCTTAACCTACCTCACAGAGTTGTATGGACACAACAGTGCTCTTGCCTATGAGAGGTAATAAAGAAAGGGACTATTTACTGCAAGAAACACTATGAAAATGCCCCCTCGCCATTGCTTGACAAGATCATCTTTGGGCGAACCGAGCATGAGCCCCTGATCTAAAGAGGCCGCGGCCGTCTCAGTTCCATCCAAGTCAAATGCAATGAGCCTGGTATGGCCACAGCTTCCCTACGCCAATGCCGGGGACACAACTCCAGCTGTTAGCAGAGAATGACAGCAGCTGTGTTTCATCAGAGACACAGCACTGTTAATGTAGTCTGTCATTGCTGGATTTGAAAAGGCTTTTGTTTTACTGCAGCCTTTCAGGAGGCTACAAAGTGGTGCCAAAAGAGATTCATTTAATGTCAAAGCAGCAAGTTTGTTCTGCCTCAAATTATGAGAGCTAGAGGACTGGCACTTAACAGACTCTGAGCCACATTTTAATGGCCTGCTGCTAAGGCCTAGTTAGTCAGGGGTCCTGTCTGCATCAAGACCCCTGTGAGACAGACTACACACGATTGTGTAATGGCACCCAGGTCACATCTGTTTAGCACTTCCACATCCACACGCTTAAGGGGCGACAACACTCTAACGTTTGAATGGTGTGTAAAGTGCCATCACTAGGGCTGTTGATTCGGTTCGGCCCGAACTGAAAATCAGCCGAATTTCCCTTGATTCGGTGGTTTTTAGTTCGGGACGAACCGAACTAAAAAATGGTGGGTAACCAGGGGGGCCGAATTCAGCGAGTTCAGGAGTTCACGAATAAATCTGGCCAATTCGGGGCCGTCAGTAAGCAGCATAACCTTCAGTAAGCAGCATTCTCCTCCCCCGGCCAATCGGTGGCCAAGCTGGGTCTTCTTCTAGCCAATCAGTCAGGATTGAGTACTGGAGGAATCAGCTGATGTGTGGCCCCGCCGGGGAAAGAGAGAGAGGGGGGGAAATCCTTGTGTGTATGTGTGTGCGGGGGTGCTTGTGCACATTCGCTCCTTTCCGTGGCTGCAGGGGGAGCATTTTTTGGGGTACAAACCCCAAACTTTCAGGGGATATTCAGACAAGCCTTCTTAAGAGACCACCCAAGTTTTGTAAACATTGGGTCAGGGGGTCCCAAGATATGGGCTCCCCCCTTTTTCTTTCCATGGCTGCAGGGGGCGCATTGTTGGGTGTGCCGACCCCAAACTTTCAGCGGAGCATCAGACAAGGCTTCTTAAGAGGCCCCCCAAGTTTTGTAAACATTGGGTCAGGGGGTCCCGAGATATGGGCTCCACCCCTTTTTCCTCTCCCCCCTTTTCCATTTCCGTGGCTGCAGGGGGCGCTTTTTTGGGGGTGCAGCCCCCAAACTTTTATCATAGCTTCAGACAATCCTTCTTAAGAGACCACCCAAGTTTTGTAAAGATGGGTTCAGTGGGGGCAGAAATATCGGCTCCCCCCATTTCTCTTTCCGTGGCTGCAGGGGGTGCATTTTTGGGTGTGCCGACCCCAAACTTTCAGCAGAGCTTCAGACAAGGCTTCTTAAGAGACCACCCAAGTTTTGTAAACATTGGGTCAGGGCCCCCGAGATATGGGCTTTCCCCTTTTCCCTATTGGGATGAATGGATCACCCTCGAGAGATGCATACATATGGATCTCATATTGGATACAAATGGAATCATATTGGATGGAACAGAAGACAGCCACAGTAAGACCCCTTTGGGGGCTTTAATCTATAATTTTTCTTTTCTGTGTGTGTGTGGGGGGGGAAAGCAGAGTCTGTGTGTGTGTGGGGAGGGAGCAGTTTCTGTGGGTGTGTGGGGGGAAGCCAAAGGGGGCTTTTGCCGGTTCTGCCTGGGGTGTGTGTTCCCCCTCCAGTCTCTCTCTCCCTGGTTTGAGGGGGGGCTTCATTTTTATGTCTTCAGGTTTTCCCTCATTCATAAGATTAGCTAGGTTATTTTGATGCTTGCTCAAAACTGGTTTTCAAATGGTGACTTAAAGAATGCATCTGCCTGGTCCCAAGTCCAATGCAAAAGGAGAAATTCCACCCCCTCCTGCTCATTATGCATAGCTAGCTGCCTCTGTCCCTTTTCATGGTTTGCAAACTCCCAGGTGTCAGGTGTTGCTTTGCACTGTTGCAAAGGTGTTGCATTGCGTGCTTGTGTTGCTTTGCAGTTGTATTGTTTTGCAAAATTCTTCACACCTGCCCCGCCCTTTGCATGTTTGCAAAGGTGTTGCTTTGCAGTTGTGTTGCTTTGCAAAGTTCTTAGCAGCTGCCCCGCCCTTGCTCTCATCAGCTGTTTGTCGGGGCTGGGAGCTTTGTGCTTGGGCGGCAAGCTCTGCTCAAAGATGCACATTAAGGGTGGGGGGACCCCTTTCAGGGCCCATATCTCAGCCCCCCCGACCCAATCTTTACAAAACTTGGGGGGTCTGGCAAGAAGGGTCCTTTGAAGCTCCTCTGAAAGTTTGGGACCTCTACCCCCAAAAATGCCCCCCCCCAGAGCTGCGGAAAGGCGCGGTTGTGTTTTTAATGGCTTTATTCGGCCAAATTTTTTTCCCGAACTTTGAATTCCCGCCGAATTACACAGACCCGAAGTGGGGGAGTTCGGACTTCGGCATATCCTGAATCTAAACGGGCCGAATTCAGCCGAATCTGAACTATACCGAATTTTTTTTAATTCAACAGCCCTAGCCATCACGTCACAGCTGACTTATGGCAACCCAGTAGGGTTTTCAAGGCAAGAGACTTACAGAGGCGGTTTGTCATTGCCTTCCTCTCCCATCCAAGTACTAGCCAAGTCTGACCCTGCTTAGGTTCTGAGATCTGATGAGATCAGGTTAGCCTGGGCCATCCAGTTTGAATACTGACAGTAAATATCTGTAGAAAGGGAGATCTGACCTATTTTAGTTAGGAGAACGTGAGCAAGTTTTAAGGAACCACAAGGCTCTTCTGGCTTTCTCTTATGGATTCTACTCGGCTCTAGATCAGGGAAAGGCAAGTTTGGGCCATGGCTGTTTCCAGTCAATGGCTTCTGGCTTCAAATTGGCAGCAAAAATAATGGGGTATAAATTAATAAGGAACTGTGAGCCTTGGCCTTTCTGTCCATCACTTCTAAACTTCAATTTTCCCCATACCGAGTCAGCTTTCCTTCTGTGCAATTTCAAGAGAGTTTGCTTCTTCCTGTGGGGAAAAATGGTTTGAGGAGGACAGCCTGGGAACACAGGAGCTGCAGGCCAAGGGATAAGCATGCCCCTCCCTCTGCCTTTTTCTGCTCCTCCCTAAATTCCTTTATTGATGTATGAATATTTTGGTAATATGTGCTTCCACCCTCATGCTTTCCCCTCTGGAAATGAGTAATAGCAGCCATAACGTTTTGTGTGTTTTGCGAGGACACACAGCAATTGTACACAAAATGCAGCAACCAAACCCAGTGCACCACAGATGCTAATGATTTGCTTTGTGTTTCAGGTAGATATATGTTGCCATGACCTGGATAGCCCAAGCTAGCCTGATCTTGTCAGATCTCAGAAGCTAAGCAGGGTTGACCCTGGTAAGTATTTGGATGGGAGACCTCCAAGGAATGCCGGGGTCATATAAAGGCAATGGCAACCCACCTCTGAACGTCTCTTGCCTTGAAAACCCTACAAGGTCACCATGTCAGCTGTGACTTGACTGCAAAAAAATAAAAAAGATATATGTTGAAATGTTTTGCAAAATGAACTAGTGCTAGCAAAGTTTATCCAGATTCACTTATGATATGTTAGTGATTCTGCAAAAGTCAACAAACTCATGTCAGCTTTCATCAGTTCAGCATAAGCATCTGATCTATACTGAGTAATATAGACATATACTTACAAAGTTTCTTTTCAGTTCTCATTCATTTCTAAATATATGCTTTTTAAAAAGACTGTAATATATCACATCATCCCTACTACCACTTTCATACCCACCCGCTCAATATTTTCCCAAATATTGTTTTCACATGGCAAAGAAATCAGTGTTTAGTACTAGTTATTACACAATGTACAACTAATACAATAAAGTAGTAGACCAGTAAGGTGAAAGGCAACAGAATCTATTCGGTGGATTTTTAGAAGGTATGCACTTTCAGTATGACCCCCAACCAGGGATAATACTTCCTAATCTAAGGATCTTAAAGCATGTGTATATATTCACTTGAATTATGTTTACTTATTATTTCCTAGTTGGGGTGTCTCCCATAATGACAGTCGAATGAATGGCCTCAGAGAATCCTATGCCAAAGATCATGTGGAATACCCTAGTTAGAGTAGTTTCTTACCTTTAGAATGGCTGCAATTTCCATTCTTTACTTCATCCCTCAATGACATTGACTCACAACTTTCTGCACTTGCTTGTGGGCTACTCAGCAGTTCAACATGTCCTTCCATTTTAGCACCAAGTTTCTTCATGTTATAGACAGATACACAGCAGTGTGGAACTGCTTCAGCTCCACGCTATCACAATATTGCCTTTTACCTGTATACCCTCCAACCAAGCAACGTTCCTGGAGAATTCCGCATGAAAGGTATTGGAGATCCCCTTAGGGAAAACAAAACCCAAGCACAAGAGCCGTTTCTTATTACCAAGCAAGAGAAATGGGACTCATCTACCATATGGGATTCAAAGGATCAATTACAGCCGCACCAGGAGACTATGCATTCACTACTCACTTGCAACAGGTCTGATGACTGCAGACAGATTATGGCACCAAGAGATTGTTGTTAATAATGCAAACATTCTTAGAATAATGCAAATGGAAGCACCGACATTTTTTTTTTTACTTGCCATTCAATTTAGTAGAAATTTTAGATGTTTGGGGAGAGGGCTTTAACTTAGTAGTGACCAAATATTTTCTCTCTTTCTCTTTCTGTGCAATTAGCAATGCAACACACACAACCAAAATTGTACATAAACAAAATTGTTACAAACATGGTAAACCCGCATCAGAGACCTCATCAAGGGAAAAGCATGTGGAGAAAAGATTTAAGTGCTGCTCCCCACTTGCGTCTTCTCTGTTCCCAATCATGCCCTCCTGCCGTGACTCCTTCAAAAAAAGGTAAGGAGGCTACAGTTCGTGTGTTAACAGGTAGATTAACATTCAGGTAGATTAACAGGTAGGTTAACATTCAGGTAGATTAACAGGTAGGTTAACATTCGTGTGTTAACAGGTAGATTGGTCCTTTGCAGTTATTGCTGTAAATCCACTACAATTAAATGTATATAGAGTTTATACAGAAGATAGGATGTATATAGAAATCAAAACTGCATGGAAGAGCCTCTTCCACAAACGTTTGACCTTGCAAAACAGCGACGGGAGGGGAAAAGCTGAGTCCTCCTCCTACAAAGTAGTATTATCTCCAAGTGGCAGTAATGTCACATAATAAACAATTAGCATCTATTAATTAAGCTGAACTATTATAAAAATGATAAAGATATGGAAGATCTAGATGCTGTCTGGATCCCAATAATCTCCAGTATGGAAAAAAACTTTAAAAAATCTAGAACATGGAGAGGAAGATGAGTAATGTTTTTGCTGGCTTTAATATGCATAGCTGAGTTCGTTATCTTTTATTTTTATTATTATTATTACGTTTCTCTGTAACAGTACGTAATTTTGATTGATAATTTTGTTTCTTTTTCTTTCCCCCAATTTTATATATGAATGTAGTTTTATGTATGTAATCAAGTTTAAAAATAAATAAATTAACAATTAACATCTACTGCCCCCAGATTTGAAGCACCAGGTCCATATCAATCAGTTCTTTGGGCGGAAGGAAGTACTCAGTTAAGAGGCCACACTTGAGAAGAACCATCAATTGGCAAACTTTCTCCTACTAATGTCTCATACAATCACCATCAACATCATACTGACTGAAACCAGGGATGAGCCACCTTCAGAATCCAAGATTTCTGCTAAACACTCGCAGGGTTGGATTTTTACATCCACCTGAGGTAACTTGAGAACTATTGGCTACCTCTGTTCTTTTACACAAAATACATAGTGCATTTTTCCCCCTGTAGAAAATCACAGTCAGAGGATTCAATGCGGGCGCTGCAACCAATGTGCCAAAGCAGGTAAGGTCTAAAAGGCATCAAGAAGGGAAAACTGTCATCTAATACCAGAAGAACAAAAAAAATTCCTTCCCCCCGCATTCTTCCCCAAGTGTCCTTGATATATGCCTCGTCCTCGGAAAAAGGAAGTATGGAATATTTACTGCTGTGGCCACAAATCTGGCATGATACAGAGAATTATGGCAACCACCAAGTTCACTTCCATTTATCTAGTTTACAGAGAAATTGATGTAAGATTACTGGAGGGCTTTAAAATGGTTCTCAGCCTTCCATCTTGTCTAAGGACAGTGGTCATAAGTATTACACTACTCAGAGGGGGGTTAAGCATTTTGAGCATTCAAAAACGTTGCATAAACGCTTCTATCATTGCATTTATGGTTGTGGCAGCCTCCAGTACTAATTGGGTGATTTGGTGCAGACATTCTAACATACAAACATTCCAAACTGTTGAGGAGACAAAGACGATTTGCAGATCAGGAGGAGATGTACCATGTTGAGGGAGCTGGAATGAAGACAAGGATTCTCAGAACTCTGACAAAGAATCAGGTTGGCTAAATGGCAGTGGGACAAGGTGGGCTAAAAGGCAGGATCAAAGGAAACTATTGTCGAAGGCTTTCACGGTCAGAGTTCATTGGTTCTTGTGGGTTATCCGGGCTGTGTGACCGTGGTCTTGGTATTTTCTTTCCTGACGTTTCGCTAGCAGCTGTGGCAGGCATCTTCAGTGGAGTAACACTGAAGGACAGTGTCTCTCAGTGTCAAGTGTGTAGGAAGAGTAATATATAGTCAGATAGGGGTTGGGTTGAGCTGAATCATTGTCCTGCAAAAAGTATCAAAGGTAATGTGCTAATCATTGTCCTGTAAGTATCAAGATAATGTGCTAATGAGGGTGTGGTAAGTTAAAATGGAACCATTGTATCCTAAAGTGATCTGTTAATGTGTGAAATACAAAGCTAATCTGCATGGCTATTGTGGACTGTAGTCTTTGTTAGTCTGGAGGTTTTCAGGACAAGAAGCCAAGCCTTATTCATTCTTAAACTCTCTTCTTTTCTGTTAAAGTTGTGCTGATGTTTATGAAATTCAATGGCTTCTCTGTGCAATCTGACAAAATAGTTGGTGGAATTGTCCAGTCTTTCAGTGTCTTGGAATAAGATCCTGTGTCCTGTTTGTGTTAGTCCATGTTCAGCCACTGCTGATTTCTCAGGTTGGCCAAGTCTGCAGTATCTTTCATGTTCTTTTATCCTTGTTTGTATGCTGCGTTTTGTGGTCCCGATGTAAACTTCTCCACAGCTGCAAGGTATACGATATACTTCTGCAGAGGTGAGGGGGTCTCTTTTGTCTTTTGCTGATCGTAGCATCTGTTGTATTTTCTTGGTGGGTTCAAACACTGTTTGTAGGTTATGTTTTTTCAAAAGTTTCTCCATCCTATCAGTGACTCCTTTAATAAATGGCAAGAATACCTTTCCTATGGGAGACTGTTTTTCCTGAGTTTTCTGATTTTTGTTTGGTTTAATGGCCCTTCTGATTTCATTTCTGGAATAGCCGTTTGCCAGCAGTGCGTGATTTAGATGATTAGTTTCTTCCTTGCTGCCACAGTACCACCACAGAAGTTTTGCGGCCACAGCGGGGGGGGGGGGGAGATGGACGGTTTTAAATGTTAAAAAATGGGGGGAAAGCCCCATTGGGGGCATTCCCAGCGCGGAAGGAGTTAGGACACTGCCTAACGGCAGCTCCCCCTCCCAGAACGCCCTAGGAACGTCTCCTGGGATGCTGGGGCAGGGGACTTGCGCCGGGAGAATGCTGGTGGGAGGCTGCACCAGCGTTCAAGGGCTTTGCTGCCACTGCGGTCCAGAAGGGCCAACATAAATGCCCCAACGCCGACAGCCGAAGTTTGCACAGTGCAAGTGGCATGGATGCCAGCGTAGGGGTCATGCCGGCTCCTAAGAGCATTCAGCCCCCCACCCCACAGAATGCATTTAGAGTCTATGTACTATTGGCAGGAGACAGAAGTTGGCAGAAAAGGAAAGAGTGGAGAGTTAAGTACTGTGAGTCAGGGATAACTGGGTTGCTATGTCTACAGAATAGACCAAGACAGGGCTGCAACTTGAAGAGTTGTATAACTGCTTAGTTGTATAACCGCTTCTACCATCTCTGCAAAATTGTGACCTGATAACTGTAAGAGGGCAAAAGTGTTGGGTATTAGAGAGCGAGCTTTGTTACATGTCAGACAGTTAAAGGGTTAATATTGTAACTGACCATTTGGTCAGTGTAGTGGCCATTGCAGTCGTGCCCGAGGGTCACGTATACAACTACTTTGCATGTTCAACTGCTTTCGATTTCTTTGTTAGAAGAGAAAGTAGTTGATCACTTTCTTCTTGCTTGACTGCTGAACAGGCAGGATGGAGAGAGGCTCTCCTTTTGCTAAGGGTGCCTACTCGTAAGTAAGCTTAGTGCCTTGCCAAAGGCTTTTGGCAAGTATAGGAAACATAGAATGTAGACAGATATTATTTGTTTTGTATCCCAGTGACTTTTTCCCTACCCTGAGTTAGAGTAAAGATTGTTTTACTTCAAGACAAATGCGTCTTGCCTCTTTTGTGCGTGTGTGTGATCTCAATTCTCATAGTTCAAGAGGAACGATCCATTCCCTCTGATTTGGTAGCAGATAAATTAAAGATCGGGGTTCCCTTTACAGGAACTGGGGCCCCGATTCCCCAATAAGTGGTAGCTGAGTACGCTTGGTTTTTATTTTGGCTATTGAGATAGGATCACACCGCACCTTTTTTTTGCTTTTGGGATCTTCACTGGAGACGAAAGGATTTACAAACGCCCAGAGGGAATTTTTCCTGTGACGGAGCCAGCAGCCTGGTCTGCAAAGGACGGCAGGAAACTTAACCCCGCGCGCCGCGCTTGGATCCTGTGAGGAAGAAAGCAGCCCTGAGCCGCTGGAATGAGCAACGATAAGGAAAGTATGAATTCAAAACAACCCCAATCCGTTTCTGTCCCCCATATCACCCAAGCCTCCTTTCCAGTATGGAAGAGAATGGTGGAAAATGCTTTAACAGCAATTGGGGTGAATCACGTTTTGAATGAAGACCCGCCAGCTGACACAGATAGAGAAGCCCTAAAGAAATTTAAGATTTCAGATGCCCAGGCAATGAATTTGATTTCCAATGCGATTAATCCCGAAGAAACTGCAATAATTTTGAATAATGATAGCGCCAGGAAAATGCTAAATGCACTCAATGAGAAATTTGGAACTGTGTCAAAAACCCAGAAAATGATTTTAAAAACTAGACTGTATGCAAATAAAATGTCTGGTGATATGACCCTCTTGCAACACCTTAAGAAAATGCAAGATATGGAATCAGAGTTGAAGGCTGTAGGAGGGGAAATCGGTGAAGAAGAGTTTCTTGTACTATTTCTGGGAAGTTTGCATTTTAAATATAACGCTGAAAAAAGGAATCTTTTGGGTAGAGAGGACTTAACCCTTACTAAGCTGGTGACTGCACTTAAACAGTTTGAAGCAGACAGGAGCCAAGAGAGGGAATTGTCTCGTGGAGTGTCTGTACTGCGTGTAAATGACAAATCCACAATCAGATGCTTCTTGTGTGGAAGGCATGGTCACCGGTCGTTTCAATGTGAGAGACGTGAAACAAAGGGAGAAATTCCCCCCCCCTCTCGCCGGGAAGAAAAGCCCGCCAAATCCTCACAAAGGGAGAGGGATGGAAATGGGAGGCAACAGCCCCAATCGTCCACAAGAGGGAGCCCAAGTACAAGCCAAGGGAAGCCCAGATGGCACAGTCACCCAAAGGCTTATCTAGTCTCGAATACAGCTTCAACCAAAGATTATTTAAGGCGTGTAAATACATTTGTTCTTGACAGTGGTGCAGATGTACATGTGTCTGGCTTGAGATCAGCTTTTGACTTTCTAGAGCCTTGTGATGAAACATTAGTTATGGCTTGTGGAGAAAGATTTCTATGCACTCAGAAAGGAGAAGTTTCTATTGCAATTCAAAGCTATTGTGGAAATGTGATGCATTTAACCTTACAAGACGTATTCCTAATGCCTAATTCAGATGAAAATTTATTGTCCGTGAATAAACTAGTGGATGCAGACTTTGAAGTGTCTATAAAAAGAGACAAATGTCGCTTATTTGATTCTAAAGGAAGAGAATACCCAGTGCTATCAGTAGGCTCGCACTATTGCCTGGAGAATGTTGCAAGTCAATTGGAGGAATATGCTTGTAGTGATTTTGAGAGCAATGTTGATTCTGATGAAAGTGATTTTGATGGAAATGAGGATAATGTTGAGGAAGAATCAAAGTGCCTAGTTGCTTTTAATAAAGGATTGGCAGAGCAGAAGGCTGCGGATTGTAACCACAAGGACTGTTTGTACCAATGGCACGTGAAACTAGCTCATAAAAACTTTAAGTCAGTGAAGCAACTGCTGATTGATTGTGGAATGCCAGTTAAGGAATGCTTTAAGGACAAAGAACGTTGTGAAGTGTGTCTCAGAGGAAAGGGAACAGCGCCTAAGCACGTGCAGAGGCCAAGCAGTGTTAAGGCAGAAATTTTGGAAGAAGTGCACTCAGACTTGATTGGCCCACTCAAGGCTTCAGCAGGAGGGGCAAAATATGTTCTGCATTTCATAGACAGCGCTTCAAGATTTGCATATGTGTATTTGTTGAAATCAAAGACTGAAGTAGCTGAAAAGTTTAAAGCTTATGTTGCCCTGATGAAGAATAAACATGACAGAGGTATACAGTTATTGTTCACTGACAATGGAAGTGAGTACCTTAATAAAGAAATGAAAGAAATTCTTGAATCTGAAGGAATAGAGCATGCAACCTCAGTTGCATATACCCCTAGGAACAATGGGTTGTCAGAAAGGTTTAACAGAACTCTGATGGAAAGTGCAAGATGTTTAATGCTACAGGCAGGCTTGCCTTACCCCTGCTGGGGAGAATGTGTAAATACAGCAGCTTACCTTTATAACAGGACAATTTCAAGTGCTATCAACATGACTCCATATGAAAGATGGAATGGCAGGAAGCCTAGTCTGAAACACTTGAAAGCATTTGGATCTCGTGTGTTTGCATACATCCCAAAGGAGAAAAGGGGAAAAATGGATCCTACTACAGAACTTGGAATTCTTGTGGGATACCATCCTTTCTCAAAAGGATACAGGATAATGGACATTAAGACTTACAATTTACAAATATTGAATGCAGTATATATAGATGAAAGAAATGTTATTAATAATCAACAAATTAATAACTTTGATGATCCAGAGGTTTGTGAAGAGGAAACCATAGAGATTCCATTTACAGCATGGGATTGCAATCCACCTGCTCCTGCGGAACAGCAAGAGACTGCAGATTCAAAAGGGGTTGATCCCGGTGCTGATGGAACAGCGGAACCCTCTCAGACCTTAAGGAGATCTACAAGGACTACAAAAGGAATACCAGCAGAGAAACTGAGTCTTTTCACTAGAATTGACAGCCACGTGGAACCCTCAAGTTGGGACGAACTGCAAAAGTTGCCCGATGGGGAGCGGTCGAGATGGCTGAAGGCAATTCAAGAAGAATTAGACTCACTGCAGAAGAATAATACCTGGAAACTAACCAAACTCCCACCAAACAAAAGGACTGTGGGGTGTAGATCAAGGTCAAGAAAAATTCGGATGGAACTGTTGACAAATACAAAGCAAGACTAGTTGCAAAAGGATTTACCCAGAAGTATGGAACTGACTACACAGAAACCTACGCACCTGTGATTAGTCACACGGCTATAAGGACTTTGCTGAGTATAGCCGCCTCCAGGAATAAAGTGGTACTGCAACTCGACGTCAAAACAGCTTTCCTGAATGGAGACTTATCAGAAGAAATATACATGGAACTTCCACCAGGATTAAAGGACTGTGATACTAAAAATCAAGTTTGTAAACTTGAAAAGACTTTGTATGGACTCAAACAGTCAGCAAGAGCATGGAACCACAAACTAACCTCATTATTGAAAGCTCAAGGCTTTGAACAAGGAAATATAGAGAAATGCTTATTCAGAAGGAAGAAAGATGATGGATGGGACTTTGTTTTGGCCTTTGTAGATGATCTTCTGATTTGTTCTGACACTGAAGAAGCTGCAAAAGAAATTGCAAACAAACTGAATGAATCAGTAGAAGTGAAACTACTTGGAGAAGTAAAGAACTATCTTGGAATGGAGATTGAAAGAAACCAAGACAATGGATTTTCAATCAATCAAAGGAACAAGATACTGGAATTTCTACAATTCATGAATATGAAGGAGTGCAAGACCAAGAACACTCCACTTGACCCTTCATATATGGATCTAGACGGAGGTGAACTATTGCCTAACAATCACAAATACAGAGAAGCTATTGGAAAACTTCTATACTTGAGCAATGTTAGTAGACCGGATATAAGTGCAGCAGTTGGAATCCTAAGTAGAAGGACCAGCACACCTGCAGAACATGATTGGAATGCAATCAAACACCTCACACAATACTTAAAGAAAACTATTGATTTGAAGTTGAAGATAACTCCAAATACTGAGCTGAAACTGATAGGATACATGGATGCTAGTCTAGGTGGTACTAGAACAGACAGCAAATCTACAAGTGGATATCTGTTCTACTTTGGAGAAAACCTGATCTCCTGGACCAGCCAGAAACAGCAAGTTGTGTCAACATCTTCAACTGAAGCAGAATGCATAGCAGCCAAGTGCGCATGTACAGAGCTGGAAGAGATAATTGAACTGCTACGCGACTTTGGACTAGATGAACTGACACCTGCTACAATGTTTGAGGACAATCAATCGTGTATAGCACTACTGAATGGCGAGAACTCTAAGAAAGGGAAGAGACTTCTTCGACTCAAAATGGACTCAGTAAAAGACAAACAAGAAAGAGGTCTCGTAGTAGTGAAGTACTGTGAAAGTAAAGAGATGGTGGCCGATATCCTGACGAAGCCACTGCCTAGACAACAGTTTGAATATTTACGTGATGCATTGTGTTTATATGTCTGAATGTAACTAAACCTCGAAAAGGGGATTGTTGGGTATTAGAGAGCGAGCTTTGTTACATGTCAGACAGTTAAAGGGTTAATATTGTAACTGACCATTTGGTCAGTGTAGTGGCCATTGCAGTCGTGCCCGAGGGTCACGTATACAACTACTTTGCATGTTCAACTGCTTTCGATTTCTTTGTTAGAAGAGAAAGTAGTTGATCACTTTCTTCTTGCTTGACTGCTGAACAGGCAGGATGGAGAGAGGCTCTCCTTTTGCTAAGGGTGCCTACTCGTAAGTAAGCTTAGTGCCTTGCCAAAGGCTTTTGGCAAGTATAGGAAACATAGAATGTAGACAGATATTATTTGTTTTGTATCCCAGTGACTTTTTCCCTACCCTGAGTTAGAGTAAAGATTGTTTTACTTCAAGACAAATGCGTCTTGCCTCTTTTGTGCGTGTGTGTGATCTCAATTCTCATAGTTCAAGAGGAACGATCCATTCCCTCTGATTTGGTAGCAGATAAATTAAAGATCGGGGTTCCCTTTACAGGAACTGGGGCCCCGATTCCCCAATAAAAAGGGGTAAAGAAGCAAGGGAAGGGGAACGAAGTTCCCCAGGCAGATTGGGCTAAGTAGTTATTTCCTTAGTTCTAGGTTCTACTTGTTATTTTCTTTACAGGAGTGTGAGGACAGTATGCAATGGAAGATGACAATTTAGAAATAATCTAGGCTGTTCTTCTATTTAGTGTCTGACGTTTCTGCATTTTAGGCCTTTTATGCATGGCTGTTTCCATCCCAGTCACCCCCAATACTTCCCTGTGTTTTCCGCACGTTTTCACATGGGTAAAATGGGCAGAAATGCACAGGGAGAGAGAGGCAACCTCTGAAGGTCGGAAAATGCATGCATAATCAAAACAAGGCCCCAAGATAGTCATGGAGGGGTGAACACGAGGGAAACAGCCTTAGATAAAACACACATACAGAAATAAAATGCTCTGCATTCAGCTGCTATTCCATAAAAGGATAGCAAAGGCCTTGTTGGCAAGCTATTGTTTGCCTCTCCCTGAAGCAAAGTTAAGAATGCAGCACTGTGAAAATCTGTCTTTCTGGAATGCGTGGATGAATACAATCTATGCAAACTTCTGCTGCTGCAAATCTGCTTCCCTAAAGTTCAAGCTAGAACTACGGCATCGGCAAAAGGTACTACGAATGCCCATTAGGGTTAGGGACTCACTAACACCACTTGTCTCTGCTACTGCAGATACAGAAAAGAACTCAAAACTGATAATGAAAATGTATAGAGGCTCCGTATCACCACTTTCCTGGAGATACTAGGAGATTTTCAGGTGATGGTATGTGACACTTAGCCTTTAATAGCCACCCTGATCTTAATGGGGCCTTTGCTCTTCTATCTGATGCTCTTCTTAGCACCTTCCACTCATGCCTCTCAAGCATTAAACAATTACTCTTTTAGAAGGACTCTGTGGTGAGATAAGCAATGTGATAGTGTTTTCCATTCCCGGTGTGGATGAGGCACAATATCCTGGAGTATCTAAAATGATCAACCAAAATACCATCACCTTCCACACTAATGTGGCTGAAGCCAGGGGTATGCTTTAAGTTATCCACACAATTATAGTGGGAAAGTCAAAGGCAGCGTAATCACAAGAAACAGCCATTTTTCTAGTAGGCAAGGTTCGAAACAGCAACCCTTGGGACTTCAGAAAATGCACTTTTGAGGAATATGAAATTATGCATAGTAGGGTTTATTTTAACTGCACACTTTGTTTCAATGTTATTGCCCAGAGACATGGAAGAGACTGTGAATCTCAGGAATATCCCAAGCCTCTTCCCAGAATATTCAGTTTTTTAAAAAAACTTTACTGCAGAGACTCCCCACTACCGATCTGGGGGGGAATCCCTATGTGGAAACAGCCTTATATTTTTACCCCTAAGAAGCTCAGTATTACATACATAGTTCTCTTCTCTCCTCTGTTTTATCCTAATATATTCATAACATTTTATTGTCATAGAATATGTTAGGATCAGAATGAAGAAGAAGACTTGGTTTTTATAGGCTGACTTTCTCTTACCACTTAAGGAAGAATCAAACCGGCTTACAATCACCTTCCCTTCCCCTCCCTACAATAAACACCCTATGAGGTAGGTGGGGCTGAGAGAGTGTGACAAGCCCAAGGTCACCCAGCTGGCTTCATGTGTAGGAGTGGGGAAGCCAACCCAGTTCACCAGATTAGCATCCGACGCTCATGTGGAGGAGTGGGGAATCAAACCTGGTTGTCCAGATTAGAGTCCACCACTCCAAATCACGGCTCTTAACCACAACACCCTAGAGTTAGGCAATGAGCTTCTTTGGTGAGGAAGTATCTGAAGAACGAGCCTCTCCCATCTTAATCCAATGCGCTAACCACCACATTCACTCTTGTGCTTTGTCACATATCCCAAGATATCACATACTTTGCGGAGAAGGATTGAAAGAACAATCTCTGTAATGATTTTACATTGTCTTCAACTACATTTAATCGTCAGAGCAATGTGTTTTAGTCATTTTCTACCTTATTCCTCTTTTTTATTGTGTCTGGAGACAATCTGGATGCCACCATCAAAGGATTTTATCACTTTGCAACTGATGCTCTTGATTGATGCTGTACCGCATGGAATTTGTAAGTGCCGTGGATACATCTTAACATGAATTGTAATATCCTGCATCAGTTGGAATTTGGATTCTTTAGCTCTTTTATGGATGATGGGGGCCCATAACGCAGCTGGCTGTCGTATCCAGAAGATCAGCCATCAGAATTGGGAGGCAGCACAAATTTAAATGCCCTGACCTGGGTGGCCCAGGCGAGCCTGATCTCATCCGATCTCAGAAGTTAAGCAGGGTCAGCCCTGGTTAGTATTTGGATGGGAGACCACCAAGGAATACCAGGGTTGCTGTGCAGAGGAAGGCACTGGCAAACCACCTCTGTTCGTCTCTTGCCATGAAAACCCCAAAAGGGGTTGCCATAAATCGGCTGCTACTTGACGGCACTTTACACACACACACACACACACACACAAATTTAAATAAATGTATAGTTTAATAATGAGGTTCCTTCTCTGCCTAGGGTGACAGGAATAAGTCGCTTAACTTGCTCCTGTAATTTTCTTGTGTCCTTCTAGCCCCATTCTGCATCAGAACCCAGGCACAGTCTGAAACACTGGTCTGGATCAAGGAATGAATCTATCATAAACACCATGCTGGCATCACATAGATGCAAGATCTCTTCAAGTATGGAGCAAATTCACTTGCATGGGATGGTAGGGAGGGGGAGGAAACAAATATGCTTCCTGAAAATTCTACTCAAGAGGCAGAGTGACAGCAACCCTTTGTTTTTCCAGAAAGCAAACAAGATTCATACACTGTAAAGGTCATATGAAATACATGCAGCAGTTTATTGATTCTTTTCACTGCCAGCTCAAACTCTGAGAAAAATACTTTATCAAATCTGAACCACTGGAGGGGTTTAGACTAAAAGTACAATCCTAAACAGTTTTTTGGGGGGATGTTTCGCTAGCAAGTCACAGCCAATTTATTACCACCCCATAGGGTTTTCAAGGCAAGAGACATTCAGGTATTGTCATTGCCTGCCTCTGCATAGCAACCCTGGACTTCTTTGGTGTTCTCCTATCCAAATACTGACCAGGGCTAACCCTACTTAGCTTCCGAGCTCTGACAAGATCTGGCTAGTCTGGGCTTTCCAGGTCACAGGAACATAAACACATGAAGCTGCCTTACTGAATCAGACCCTTGGTCCATCAAAGTCAGCATTGTCTACTCAGGCTGGCAGCGACTCTCCAGGGTCTCAGGCAGAGGTCTTTCACATCACCTTCTTGCCTAGTACCTTTAACTGGAGATGCCGGGGATTGAACCTGGGACCTTCTGCATGCCAAGAAGATGTTCTACCACTGAGCCACAGCCCCTCCCTCTAAATACATCCTTCTAAATGCATTGAAGTCAATGAGCTTAGGGTTGCACTGGAACTCTGCTTAGGGTTGCACTGGACGTTGCTTGGGAGGGGGTCAGTTTTCCCACAAGCTGGTCAGCCCTGAGGTACCTTATACTAGGATGTACTGTAAGCATTTTGTATGCGGTGAGTCTCAGCAAGAGAGGTGGACTACTACTGAAGCCAAGTAAATAAATAAATTTGTTGTAAATCATTCACAAATAAATGAATTTGTTGTAATTCAGTAATACAATCTAGCTATGACAATACTTACATGTCTTTGTGGAGTACATTATTTCACAGTTTCATCATGGACTGAGCATCAGCGTGGAGAATACATACCACGTTGAGGCTATTAATATTTATGTCTGGTTTCTCTGGTTACTTGAAACCACAAATGGTATACATGGGCTTCTGTGCATATTCGTTATCCTCTGTAAAGAAAAGAACTACAAGCTTAGCTTATTTCTTAGCGAAGGCAGAAAATTCAAGGAAAGAGATTTAAGTAAAGGCTTGGCTTCCTGCCCTGAAAAACCTCCAGACAAAGACAACATTCAACAATAGCCATACAGATTAGCTTTGGATTACACACATTAACAGATCACTTCAGGATACAATGGTTCCATATTAACATAC
This sequence comes from Euleptes europaea, assembly GCF_029931775.1. Classification (NCBI taxonomy): domain Eukaryota; kingdom Metazoa; phylum Chordata; class Lepidosauria; order Squamata; family Sphaerodactylidae; genus Euleptes; species Euleptes europaea. Next base: position 103,116,668 of record NC_079312.1, on the reverse strand, counting down.
CATACCCTCATTAGCACATTATCTTGATACTTACAGGACAATACTTTTGCAGGACAATACTCAGCTCAAACCCAACCCCTTTCTGACTATATATTACTCTTCCTACACCCTTGACACTGAGAGACACTGTCCTTCAGTGTTACTACTCTGAAGATGCCTGCCACAGTTGCTGGCGAAACGTCAGGAAAGAAAATTCCAAGACCACGGTTACACAGCCCGGATAACCTACAAGAACCAATGAACTCTGACCGTGAAAGCCTTCGACAAGATTTAAGTAACCTTGAGAGACTCTGTCCCCATGGGCCCTGCAGGTCTACGGCCTCAAGTACATTTAAAAAATTGATTCTGCACTTCATTTCAACACCATATATAATTCAGTGCTCCTCTACCAGAGATGCTAAGAATTGTCTTTTCATATGTCCCAACGGTTACTCTTTCAGATCCCACATATAATGTCTAGCAAACTGGTCAGCCTTATCTTTTGGGCTAAGAGGAAAACTGCTAAGGAATTCTTAGTTCCGCTAGATCTTTGATCTCACTGCCTTTTGAGCTGTTATTCTTTCTTCCTGCACTAAGACAGTTCCCAATATTCCCTCTTTAGCAGATGTAGATCATCAGATAAACAAGAATGTACTGTATGTGCTTTTTATTATAGGAGAAAGAAGAGGAGAAAAAAATTACCTTTCAAGGAAAAAATAAGCCTGGTAAAAATCCTTTGAGTAATGAATATTTGTTACTCCAAGGTAATGTGGTAGCAAGCAAAGATGACCTCTGGATTTCCACAACTATTTGTCACTTGTTGCCGGGGCAGGAAGAGAACTATGGTCACTCAAAAGGATGGTACCAATCTTGATTTTGTGTATGTGTTAAGTGCTGTCAAGTCGCTTCAGACTCACAGCGACCCTATGAATCAATGTCTCCCAAAACATCCTATCCTTAACAGCCTTGCTCAGATCTTGCAAATTGAGGGCTGTGGCTTCCTTTATAGAGTCAATCCATCTCTTATTGGGTCTTCCTCTTTTCCTGCTGCCCTCAACTTTTCCTAGCATGACTGTCTTTTCCAGTGAAATCTTGATTTTAAAAGTGAGAAAAGCAGATTTTTCAATCCTTTAGTTTTCAAGGGGGAGCCCTTCAGCCAGATATCCGCTGGAGCAGGTTGCTACAGATTTCTAGAAAGTACTTGCTCTATATTAACATAAGAACTCTCTCTATTTCAGAACACCACCACAATAAAGTTCAAAAGCGTGGTGTAGTGGCTAACAGCGGCGGAATCTAATCTGGAGAACTGGATTTGATTCCCCACTCCTCCACATGAAGCCTGCTGGGTGACCTTGGGCCAATCACAGTTCTCTCAGAACTCTCTCAGCCTCACCTACCTCTCAAAGTGCCTGTTGTGGGGAGAGGAAAGGAAGGCAATTGTAAGCTGGCTTGAGGCTCCTTATGGTAGAGAAAAGCAGGGTATAAAACGCACCTTCTTCTTCTTTATTGTAAAACACACTGACAACCCTAAGAAAGAGAGTCTTAAAGAAATTAAAATAATCACATAGATAAAACTTGAGTATCCATGGACACTACTGTAGACAAATTGTTGGATTTGGATGTCGGAAAAACCAGTTCAAGCCCTTGCTCTGAACACACCATGCTTCCTACTCCTAAGCCAGTACAAATGGAGGATCCTTATTCACATCCTTGCGCTCATCTCAGTTACAGGTAACTGTAACAATAGTAGACTGTAACCCACATTCTTGGTCTAAGCCTGGCTAGTTCAGCAGTCACAGATTTATCACGCTGTGCTCCCCATGTACTGGCATATTGCCCGTTTGCTTGTTTTAACAAAAAGCAAAGTTCTTTCTTTAACTCAAAATGAGGCAGTCTCCCTAATTTGGACAGAAAGATAAATATTTTGGTGCAGCACTGAAATCCAGAAAAAGAACAACATTAATTTTTCTCATGAGCAGTTGAGGATAAACTAAAGCAAAAAGGGGGGGAGGGAAAAAACTGGGGAGAATAAATCTGGGAGAGCGGTAAGCAGAGGTTTGTCATATCAGACATTACCTGGAATGGGAGCCTATACGGGGTAGTGGTTAGACTGTTGAACTGCAGTGGCAGAGACCCAGTTCAAATCCCAGTTTCGGCCATGAAGTGCATTGGGTGACCGAGGGCCGGTCACAATCTCATCCTGAACTACCTCACAGGGCTGTTGTGACAATAAAGTACAGGAGAATGAAGTCACACTGTTCCCTTCATAAGGGAATGAAGTCACACATGCACACTGTTCTCCTTGGAGAAAAAGCAGGATTTAAAATGAGATGATTAAATTACTTTGCCTTTCTGCCTTGTCTTTCTATCTGTCCCTCTGCGTGTGCTGTTCCTTTCCCAACCCCTTCTTTCTAGTTCCATACAGAGAATGCAGAATACATGCAGCTCTTTAGAGCAATTTCGTCAAAAATTTGGGGTTATCTTTAATACACTGCCGTTGTAGCTCCTCTGACTCACCCACCCACTTATAATGAAGGAAACATGCTGTCTGATCTGCACCAGTGGAGACGTCAGAAGGGGAAAATAATCATAAGGATCTTGCAAAAGCAGAAACTTGGTCGAAAACAAAGAAAGCAGAAGGTTAAAGGAGGCACCTTTCCTGTCCCACTCCAGACCAACTGGAAAGCTGCCCTTGTACTCTACCCGAACTCATTCTGAAATTATGTCATTCTTTATTCTAGATTGCCGCCTAGAGACAACCAATTAGTACAGAACATCTTCTGGAGCGATCATGTGCAGTCAAATCCTGTAGTCTTTAAAAACACAGATGTAGTTAAGCTTGACTCAGGAAAGCAATCATTCAATCTTCCCCAAGTCAGGTGTAACTAGATTTCATTGCCCTTGGCCATTCCCTCATGCCAACAAAACATTTATTACTGCTTCTGTATGAGTGATCCTGGACTGGCACAGTCAAATGTTTGCCATTCTGCTGCAATACTTCAGTGACGAGGACAAAGACAAATGTATAGGTGGATGTGCAGAAAGGCCTGCAACACCTCACAATTTTCAATTCTGCATGTTTTGTCAGGATGGATACAACCATTCACCAAAAATATTTTTTTCAGTACAGACACTAGTTTCTGAATCTATTTCACTCCATGATTTCTTAGGAGGTTTGGTTAAAAAGCTTATGTATATACAGAGTCATTTCTGTCTAATTATGCATATATGGGATTATTGCAAAACAGGAATTGTGGACTACCCACTCACCCACCCCCATTTCTTGTCAATATAAGTGAGCTACGCTAATCTCATTCCACAACCAGAGACTGTGAACAATAAACAGATTACTTGTTTAATTTCTCTACGTGACATATGGCACTTCTTCATAGAATCATAGAGTTGGAAGGGACCACCAGGGCCATCAAGTCCAACACCAGGGCCATCAAGTCCAATCAAGTCCCTTAGTCTTCAATTTAGGAAGACCATCTTAACAATGTTACTTTGGGCAAAAGAGACCACCTTTTGGTGCCTACTAGGTCAGGAGTGGGTGTGTGTGTGGTGTATGTGGGGATTCCCGGAATTTTTATTTTCATACTAGAAACTGCATGATGCTGTATTTCCTCAAACTAAAACCTCTGTCCTGGCAGCCACCAAATGTTTCACAGGAGGTCACATTATCAGTTGCATTAATTTGAGAGTAGCCAAACAAACATATCAGGACATCAATTGAGTTGTCTTTTCTAGTCTTACAACTCCAAGCAGCTACGTCTTTATTCTAAATGTTTTTACAGATTTTTCGATCTTGCTACAGATCCCCACGACTGATGTACCAAAGGTTGATTTAACTTTCTTTTTCTTCTTTTTTGCTGCCAAGTCACAGCTGACTTATGGTGACCCCATAGGATTTTCAAGGCAAGAGATGTTTGGAGGTGGTTTGCCATTGCCTGCCTCCACGTCATGACCCTGGTATTCCCTGGAGGTCTCCCACCCAAATACTAGCCAGGGACAGGTCTGAGAATATGTGACGGGCCCAAGGTCACCCAGCGAGCTTCCATGGCATGAGTGGGGATTTTAACCAGATCCTAGTCTGACACTCTTAACGACTACATCACACTGGCTCTCTATTTAACTATAGGCCATAACAAAGGTGTACACTACTGTGCAGTAACGCAAGGGCAAAAGGAAAAATTCCTGAGTGCATTCAAATTACCACTGCTATTAATATAGTTTAAATATCAGTAAGCGTTTGAAGAATTGCTTTCTTCAGGAATATAACATACTGCTTTCTAAGGCAGTTTTTCATAGACTTTAGACCAGGGGTATCAAAATCAATTGTTACAAGAGCCGGATATGACATAAATATCACTTGGTTGGGCCGGGTCGGGCCATGCCTTGCCGGCCCAGATCAAGAGTGGGGGGAGGTGGCTGCTTCGGCTGACTCGCAGGCCGGATAAGAGCTCTCAGGGGGCCGGATTCGGCCCACGGGCCTTATGTTTGACACCCCTGCTTTAGACAATAAATAATTAAATGCTTTTACACTCTGTGACATGTCGGAGAAGACACTGCATTAACAGTGTTACAAGTAAAACAAGAATGCTGAAAATACTCTAACACACATATACAGGATCAGTTCCCAGCTTCCCCTAGACACAGAGGCACATGCTATCACCATACTAGAAATATGAGAAATATTTATTGCTGTAAAGAAAATTGCACTTATGCTTTTGTGACTGGTTGCCGTTAGCCTTCTGGACACCTTGCGACATTATCTGGAAACCTTGCAACCCAAACTTCTAATTCATTACCCATGCAAAGTGTGCAAGATCTGAGAGAAGCATGCAAGATCAATTTAGGACAAGATGGACAGCATAAGGGAATGGCATTTCCTCTTCCTCTTGCTTATCAAGTCCACCCAAGATGGGTTTAAGTCAGTGCTGTAATACTCAGACTAGTGGTATAATTACACTAGTCGATATTAGACCTCCCCCCTACCACACACACACACATACACACACACACACACACACACAAAGCTCTTTTTAGGCTACATTCCCAAAGTACTAATAAGTTGGCTCTTGATGCCACACAATTTTTTTTCCTTACTGAGTTATTTAATGCAGCTGTGCCATTCCTTTGGTGCATGAAGATGTTACAGTAAATACACAGATCTGCATAGCTCCAGCTATGAAATGCAACAGATTTAGTAGGGCAATTTTTTCTCACTTTTAACTCACAAGTTTCCTCCCTGTCTAACCTCCCATCTTGCCTCCTGCTCTCTTAATCTTTGGGAAGCTGCTTCCTTTTTCCTGCCCAGATGTTTCAGTTACTTTGCGACAAGATGGACACATTTGGTCTCCAAGGGCTTGCAGTACATCTGAAACCTAAAGCTAATGACTCCATTCAAGATTAATAATCAAAGGGCTGGTGGCAAGAAATCATCATTTCCTCCTCTCTTAAGTGTTTTGCTTAAACAGCAAATGTTTGTTTACCAGATTTCCCAGAAGCGGAAAAGGTGACAGAATGGCTCGTTCAGAACCTCCTGTTTATCACTATTCTAGGATGCAACTAAGTATTCAAACACACGCACACATTTCTTGGTCTATCTTAAAGATGTTCCAGTATTAATCTCATCCAGAAACGTGCAAGCTTTTGTTTGGCATGAAAAAGATGTAGTTAAAGGACAGCCTGTTCAGTATTCACTTTCCTCTGGTTACCATGCAGTTTCCCCCATCACAGGGCCATTTCCAGACAGGTACAACGAAATAATCTGCATAGGACAGGCAGGAAGGGGTAACTGCTGTTAGAAGCAACACCTAGAGGGGAGAGAAGAAAGTCACAAGGCAGAAAGCTGGTGAATGGATAACTTGAGGTAAGGCCAGCCCTCATATTCATATTCGAAAGATGGCTTCGACCTAGAACTTCTGACATGCCAGATAAGAAACTGAATCACAGATGAGCAGTTCTTGGACTGTTGTATCACCTGGGATCAGGTACACCACCATGCAATCTGAAACATGTATACCTGGAAATTTCACTTTCCATTAGCCAAATAATACAGCTAACAACTTAAAACAAGAAGAAGAAGAAGAAGAGTTGGTTTTTATATACCGACTTCCTCTACCACTTAAGGGAGACTCAAATGGGCTTACAATCACCTTCCCTTCCCCTCCCCACAACAGACACCCTGTGAGGTAGGTGGGGCTGAGAGAGTGTGACTAGCCCAAGGTCACCCAGCTGGCTTCGTGTGGAGGAGTGGCGAAACAAATCCAGTTCACCAGATTAGCCTCTACTGCTCATGTGGAGGAGTGGGGAATCAAACCCGGTTCTCCAGATCAGAATCCACTGCTCCAAACCACCATTCTTAACCATTACACCACACGAAAAAGATTCTGGAATCTGTGCTCCTGCAAGTCACGTCTTTGGTGCCGTTTCTGCTCTTTACATCTCAAGTCTCATCATTACTGCCCATGCTGTCAACATTGTTGGCCACTTCCCAAGACAATCGCCCACAGAGAGGGGGCTCATACACCACTCTGCAGTTTGAAGGTTTTCAGAGCTAGAAAAAAAAGGATTTGAATGTTCCAATGTCAGTCCTTTTTCTGGGAGATGACAAATTATCTCTATAACTTGAAAATCCTGACAGGCTACATTGGAAGAAATCCTGGAACCACGCTGTACTGGCAGCAACCTGACATCACTTTGGGGAGCAGCAGCCCCTTCACCTCTGTTCTCACCATGCAGGGCTAACATCTGTATTTGTATTTCAGCTTAGGAAAAGGTTTCCTTTTCCATAAGGGTCTCTAAAAGTCCTCAGACCATGGAAGGGTCCCGTAAGGGTCAAAGGAAATGACTGCCCTCTGAGTCTTGTCCTCCCTCTTGGAAGACTTTTTCTCCCTTGTCTCCATTAGGATATTATCCAAGGTTTCTGTCAATAATTTTCCCCTTAGAAGATGAAAGACAGCTAAGTGGGCACTCCTGCCTTGGAGCGTGCCCCCTGGTTTCTGCCACTTCCTGTTTTGTTTGTAGGGTTGCCAACCTCCAGGTACCAGAGAAAAAAAGCATCAGAGGATTAGAAAAAACTGTTGTATAATGAACAACTATGTATTACATGACCATGTGAGTTACAAGAAACAGGTAAGATCCGAATTAGAATTTAACAATAACCTGTAGATAACATGCATTAATACCAGAGAGAAAAAGCATCAGAGGATTAGAACTCACATGGTCATGTAATACATAGTTATTTATTATACAACAGTTTTTCTAATCCTCTGATGCTTTTTTTCCTCTGGTATTAATGCATGTTATCTACAGGTTATTGTTAAATTCTAATTTGGATCTTACCTGTGTCTTGTAACTCACATGGTCAAATAATACATAGTTGTTTATTATACAACAGTTTTTTCAAGCCTCCAGGTACCAGCTGGAGATCTCCTGCTATTACAACTGATCTCCAGCCAATAGAGATTAGTTCACCTGGAGAAAATGGCCACTTTGGCAACTGGACTCTATGGCATTAAAGTCCCTCCCCTCCCCAAACCCTCCCCTCCTCAGGCTCCGCCCCAAAAACCTCCCGCCAGTTGCGAAGAGGGACCTGGCAACCCTATTTGTTTGCATGGCCCACTTGCTTCTGTTAGCAGGAGCTGGCTGTGCACTAGAAGAAGAAGAAAAGTTGTTTTTTATATGCTGATGTTCTCTACCTTTAAAGGAGAATCAAACCGGCTTACAATCTCCTTCCCTTCTTCTCCCCACAACAGACACCTTGTGAGGTAGGTGAGGCTGAGAGAGCTCTAAGAGAGCTGTGACTAAACTAAGGTCACCCAGCTGGCTTTATGTGTAGGAGTGGGGAAACCAACCGGGTCCACCAGATTAGAGTCTGCCGCTCATGTGGAGGAGTGGGGAATCAAAGCCGGTTCTCCAAATTAGAGTCCGCAGCTCTTAATCACTACACCATGCTGGCACTAGTGAAACAGTGGGCTGCTTTTCAAATAAAGTCCACATGCTTGTTGCTCTAAGAAAGAAATGGTTTTCTTTTATTGCTAAAGAAATCCATACTGTGATAGGAAAGGCAAGGTAGCTAGAATGCTTATCTGTCTAACCAGATAAAAGGAGGGAAGGCAGAGAGAATTTAAAAAGGGCCTAGCCTAACAAGACTGCTCTTGCAAACTCCCTCTTCCCGTTTGAGTCAGGAAGCTGTAGAAATATCCTGCCTCTAAATCCCAGTGGGAAGAATCACTCATCCGTCAGGACAGTTCCTCCTTCAGGTGAGGTAAGGAGTAAAGTTCATAAACTGTATTGTACTGCACAAACCACGTTATGCACGTGCACAACAGAAGAGAGAAAAAGTACTGAAGAATGCATTGGGTTGGACCCAGACTAAATTGGTAATTTCCACTGATTCCTCCTTCTTGCTATAGACCCCCTTCATGTCTTTCCTTAGGGACCCCAATCTCCCTGGAGCTGCATTTTGTGGTGATTAATGGGCTGCAGTGGGTAGAGGGGGGAAGTTCCAGTCTGCCTTTGGAAAATTTAGTCTGGATCCAATTTATCAAGTGGAAATCTGTGAAATCAGTCTGTGGTGACTGACAAAGTTCTAGTCACACAAAAAGCACCACTTGATTCATTACTAACATTCAGTGTTTTTGCTCTGTTGCTTAACAATGAAAAGGCAATTCAAGGATACAAGCAAGTGCCTTTTATTGAATCTGACCTGATTGTCAGCTGTTCTCTTAAGCTCTCAGGCAAAGTTCTCTCACTCAAGTCTGTCACCTGAAATTCAAGAAGACTTTATTGCTTTCTCACTGTTTGCTATACAGTTGGTCCTTCTACCAACCTACACAGTCCCTTTTGGGCACCCAAACTTCTTCTCAACAAGTCTATGGTACGTTGCCTACGACTAATAATTTAGTTCACATTTGCTTCCAAATTACTGCTGTGGATGCAAAGGGCTGCCAACCTCCAGGCAGTGGCTGGACATCTCCCGCTTTTTCAACTGATCTCCAGGTGACAGGGATCAGTTCACCTGGATAAAATGGTCACTTTGGAAGGGGAACTCTAAGGCATTATACCTCACTGAGGTCCCTCCCCAAACCCCACCCTCCTCAGGCTCCACCCTAAAAATATCCAGGTATTTCTCAACCCGGAAGCTGGCAACCCTAGTGAAGCATCACCTTTCCTTCCCAATCTCAATGTATTCTAGTTATTTCTTATAAGTACATTGAAATATTCTTGCAAACCCACAGCACTAGTAATTCAAGGGCCTAACATTCGGATTCATCACAACATCATTGCCACACTGACAGGTAGGGTCAAAACTGGAACAGAAAGTTGTCAGATGATAATGATCACTTAGCTTTAGCACCAGAAATCTGGTGTGGTATCTGCTAGTGTGTCAGGCTAGGACCTGGGAGGCCTCAGTTCAAATTCCCATTCAGCCATAGAGCTCATTGCATGTCCTTAGCTCAATTAACCCCTCTCAGCCTAAGTTACCACACAGAGATGTTGTCACATGAGTGGAGAGAACTATGGATGCTACCCTGAACTCCTTGGAGGAAGAGTGGGATAAAAATGTGGTTCAAGGGAGAGATGCAAGAGACTGCACACAATGGAACTGCATCCATATTCCCGAGTCCATGAAACATTAACAGCCCAGTTATATGTATGGCCATTTACACGTGGGTGGTTTTGCATTGGATTTGCAGCTCTCTAGATGCACATTTTCCCCATCGGAATTCTCAAAACTCAAAACTAAGCCCCTAAGCACAATTTTGAGAATTTGGAAGGGGGAAATGTGCACCTAGAGAGCGGCAAATCCCAGGCAAAACCTCTCATGCATAAATAGCTAAAGTTTACTTGGAAGTAACTTCTAGCAATTTCAGTGGGGCTAAATTCCAAAAGTGTACAAAGGATTGTGGCCTTAATGAGACTGACAGGAAGTGCTTGAATTTATTTGTTTATAATTCAAAGACCTTTTTTGAAAAGCCTTGGAAGGGAGGTTACAGAGTTCCAAAGAGAAACCTTAGAACTGACATTGTCATCATTTTGCTTCATAAACATGCAAGCCTACTGTACACGGCTATTTTGAAGGTTACCTGCAAATTAAGCTGACATTAGAAAAGGGCACGGTCTAATTCCCTGAAGTAGTACATTGACACAACCTAAACACAACCCTGCCTCTAGTGCTGCTCTACTTATTTATAATGAATTCTGTTGTAGGTAAGGAATTTGCTCAGGCTGGCTAACGCAAGGATGCTAATTAACATTAACCTCTCCTTGGCCTTTCTCATAGAAAGTTGGTAGTTGGTACATGTTGTCTTTGTTTAAAAAATGCATCTACCTCCCAGTTGACTCACAAACAAACAAATCCATGTTCCACCAAGGTTATGAACGAAGGCAACTGAACTGCATCAGCAATGCTTTGTAACACTCAGATCGAAAAGAATATGAATGGGATGCAGTCCTAGGTGACCAGCAGTTTTACTAGGATGGGATCACAGCATAGTCATTTCTACTGGTGTAGGATCGACTGAAGCCATGTTTCCTTTCCTCTTAACGGCAGCAGTGTCTAGCAATGATGTACATGCACTCTGAGGAAAACCCCTGGGCCAGATTAGATACGATAAACTCAGGCTGTATCTTACTTTTCCCATTTCAACATATAAGACAAAAAACATATCTCTAAATTTGGGATGTTAGCATTCTTTAACACCATGCTAAAAATCCTTGCATGTTAAAAGGAGAACTGACTCTCTTAAGTGTTCTTTATCCTGAAATCCACAGCCGTCCTCTCTTTTTGCCATAACCATAATCTTTTGAAAAGAGTGACACTGACTTAGACTGGAGTAACTTTCCTTAGGAATGCACTTAGACTGGGCTTAGACTTAGGAATGCACTTAGAATGGGCTTAGACTGGAGTAACTTTCCTTAGGAATGCACTGTGAGTCTACTCTCAGGAACTGGTCTCTTCCTTTTATTGCCCTCATTTTGGGAAGGGGTGCTTTCAGCTGCATCTCCCTTGAAGAAATCTTTTCCTGTTCAGTCCTTCTGCCTACTCCTGTGGCTTTGTCTTCTGTTAATATTTTGGCATGTTGTCTCTGGCTAGTGTACAAGACACTCCATGGATGGACTATGGCCATCTTTGCATTTATTCAGGGCAGCTTTTTCTTTTAACAAGTTGTCATTTAAAAAGAAACCATCTATGCCTGGCAGGGTCACATGAATGCAGTCTCAAGAATCTTGTAGGCTTGCTGAAAGTCTGGGATCTCTAGTATCAATTATGATGACCTCAATTTCCTGTCTCCCAGTTTCCCAACTTAGAACTGCTATTTAATAAAACTCACTTTCCCACTACACAAAGCCAAAAACATCAAAATAGTGTTCTCTCCCCCTTGCCTGTGTACTTTTCTCCACCCCAAAAAAATAACGCAGAGCAGAAGCATTAGAACTATGTAACCCTGGGTCACATTTCACTCTGGACTCAATTAGCAAGGGTTAAAAATGGAATAAGGCTTTACTTTCCCATAGGAAACCCATACTACAGTTGCTTCTGGTCAAAAGGGGGTCATCTGACACTTTTTCTAAAGAAAAACAGCAACATTTCCCAATCCTGCATGCAGAGATTCTTTGCAACCTTGAACATTCCTAGTGCTTTTTTGTGCAGATCTATGGCTATGATCAAACATGTCACATCTATATTTATCTATCTTTATTATTCACATGATCTTCCTTAGCAGATCATGTAGAAATGGCACATCTGACACTGACTGTAGTTCTACACAAAATAGCGTTGAGAATATTCCGAGGTTGAAAAGACTCCAAAGAGGAATGGAAACGTTACTGTTCTTTGGGTTACAAAAAAAACTGACAGATTGCCCCTTTTCGCACCCGGCATTACCCAGCAAGAAAAGGGGCAGGAGGGGAGATTTGTCTACACTCTTCTATCTAGCAGTTTTGAGTCATATTTCATTACTCCTATTATTTTATTTCTGTATTACAAAACTGCACCTCACACTGCCCATTCAGCACTTCACTGGAACTGTATTGGAGAACTCCATGCCTAGAGACACAAAGGCATCGAGGGAACGAAACAAAACAGAAAAAAATGGAGTGAGGGGAACTGGTTCCCCCCTGCCTCCAAGTTTTTTCCCCCCAACAGAAATGTTTTTGGGGACACTAAAAACAACAATATTTTTCTTTTCCCATTAGTGAAATGTTTTTAAAGCAAGGTTTTGGAAGCAGTGCCGACACAATTTCAGTGCAGTTCCCTACAAGACAATGGGCACTAGTTTGCTTATTGGTTATGTCATCCAACAGGTGCAGCCCGCCATATGGGTAATCCACAATGCAGGGACTGGGAAGCTGAAGACCCTGCCAGAGCAACATTTGCACACCTTTGGAGCCTACTTGCTCTTTTTTGTTACTGTGGAACAATACTCATTTCTTTCTTTGTGTCCTTCTGGTCGCTTAGGTTTGGTTGAGCTGATGTTGGCATGGAATGTTCACAAATGGTACAGTTTAGACCAGCATTTCTCAACCAGGGTTCCCCAGAACCTTAGGGTCACGTGAGAAATCGCTAGGAGTTCCGCGAGAAATAGTGATGAATAGGCTAATCATATGTAAATCATATGTAGGGGTTCCCTGAGACATCAATATTATTTCAAGGGTTCTACAAGGGTACAAAGGTTTAGAAATGCTGGTTTAGACAATGAAACTTTCATCAGTATAGTCCAGCTTCTGGGGAAAAGGAAAATAGTCAGTTTTTCAAGGGAAAAACACTCACACAGGCCTGGGGACTGAAACAATTAGGAAGACCAGCACAGAATGAAAAAGCTCGGTGAAATGAGGTGGCAGGGGCCCCAGAGGCTGAAAGGTAGCAGCAGATTAGGCAGTGAAATGGAAAACAGGAATAGGAGACAGAGACATCAGGAAAAGTCAAAGAATGGACAAATCAGAAAGGGGGCATAGAGTTGCCAAGTCTAGGCCCTGAGAGGGATTCTACCCCTTTAAAAGATGCATAGAAGAACAATTTCTACCATGGCACTGGGATCTGGTAACCCTGCAAGTCAGAGCCAAGAATCACTGGGATGGAGCTAATTTCATATCATAATCTGAACCAATCTATTATCTGGCTATACACTTCCACTATTCTTATAATGTATTTGAGTGGAGCAACTTGTTTATACAGGCCGAGAAAAAAATATGGGATCATTATCATTGATTAGAACAATGGATATGAATGGGAATATTGCATAAAGGGAAAACTGCTCTATCTTGCGCACTCTGCTATGCTTGTTTCACCCCTACTTCTCCATTTTGGCACTGTATAATTTCTTAAACTAATTATCGGGCATATCTTATTTTTTTTCCCTAGTGCAAACTCATGGAAGCGTCTCTAAAACTCCTCATGGTATATGATATTATAATCTAAGATGCCTCTGTAACTCCCACAGTATTCAGAAGCTTCGGAACAGGTTGTCTCAGTATTGGCTGATTTCAGAAACACAGAAGTACCCCCTCGTCTGCTACTTGATTTACATTAAATTAACATCTCTTTGCAACAGCACTACAATACTTTTTTCTGTCCTATTCCCCTCCTCTCAAACCTCCCCTAATTATTTGTTCGTCATTTAGCTAATTATAGAACTTGTTCTGTGTCCCACCCAGCCTAGGGCAACCCATTAGCATTATGATTTCTGTCCAAAGTGGTTTCTTTTTGGATTATAGAATGTAGGTGGCTGCAAAAGCAAAAGGCATTGTGGAAAGGCTTTAATTTTCCCCGCTCTCTCCCACACACTCCCTACAATCAACAGCCATTAGCTATGGTGTGGGAGCTACAAAGCTCAGGTCCACAGACAATTTAGTTTATTCACCTTTGTCAGGAGCAAGGCCGTTTTAAGGAAGCACAAAAACAAAGGCTGAAAAACGACATAATCAATGCAGCCCCCAAGAGGGACGGCTATAAGCCCTGTGCCCACCCATCACAAGTGTATCCCCTGCAAATTCACCATGCAGGGGGATATAAAATGTGACATCACAAGGTATAATATGTATATAGAAAATTGGTAACATGCCCAGACAAAGAAGCCTGCACTACAGAATGAGGAGTTGAATCACATCCTCTCTTTAGATGGCAGATTTGTCAGGGGAAAGCTGGGGAGCTGTTCTTTGCCTTGCTGTAAGGAAAAAGAAAAGAAAACAAAGTTGCCCTTACCTGTAACTGTTGTTCGTCGAGTGGGCTTCTGTGCAGTCCCATATGGGGACCGAGCCTGCACAGGCCAGCCACGAAGAAAAGATTTGCTAGCTTCTAGGATCATTGGCTCCATAGAGTGCTCCCCTTCCCTTGGACTAGTTGAGCACATCACCTTTTTTCTAAAGTTATATTTATTTATTTTAAATATTAATACAGAAAAAAAGAAAAAGTTATAATAAAACTGACCAAAAAAAGGATAATATAGATAGGGCTGGGATTACAACTACTCAAGAGAATACTTAATAAATTCAGAGCAAAGCCATAATTAAAATTTAATGCTTTAAGCTTATTTAGCATAATATTAACATAGCATAAAAGAAGAGATCACACTTTAGAAGTCATACTGCGTTTGAGAACGTCTTCACCGATTATCTGATAAATCATATAAGAAATAATTAAACTAATCAATGAGATATATGGCCTAAATCAATTATTTCTATGAAGCCCATAATTATTTCAATTCGTCCCTGCATAACAGTGCCTTCTGTATTCTCTATAACTACTTAAAATATGTTAATAAAATAAATGTTAATAAAATAAATCATACTACATTATATTGAAAAGTTTGCTTCTCTAAAAATAATAATTCACATTTGGAATAATAGCCTAACTTTAACTTGGTTCTTAGGAGCAATATGAACAATATAGTTTCCATTTATCTTCAGATTATTTTCTTGGCCTTTTGTTAACATAGCTTGTCAGTTTTGCCATTGCAACATATTCGGCAATCTTGCTATTCCATTCCTCCAAACTTGGGCAGTCTTCTAATTTTCATTTCATTGCTAGTACAAATCTCGCAGGTGTAACCATATACTTAAATAATTCTACTGAGATTTTAGGTATAGTTGTTGGTATAATCCCCAGTAGCATGTTCTTTGAGTTCATTGGAAATATCACTTTTAAAAAATTTTGTATCTCTCCATGTACTTTTTTCCAGTACTTCTTAACTCTGTACAAGTCCACCACATATGGTAAAACAGATCTTCAATCTCCGTACATTTCCAGCAAAAAACCTCTGTAATCTTTATTCATCTTTTTGATGACTTTTGGAGTTATATACCTTCAGTAAAATATGTTATACCACTTTTCTCTTAACAATTGGCAGGCCATGAATTTAATGTCTCCCATGGTTGCAATTCTATTTCTTCCTCAAAATTCTGCATCCATTTCATCATGAATGTCTTAACTTGCTCAGTTTCTGGATCATATTGAAGCAGCAGTTTACAAATTCTTCCCAACAAATGATCTTTACATTGCGAAATCAACTTTTCAAAGTCAGTCAAATCTCTTAGACCACCTCCTAAAAGTTGAAGCTCTTTTTATAGCATTTATTTATAGACTGCCCTCTATCCCAAGGCTAGGCTCAGAGCAGTTTAGATCAAACAATCAACACTTACAATAAATACAAATCTTGATACCATCTGAAAATAAATCAACCATTGTATATTTTTCCATCTTCCTTTCTCATTTGCCACGATTTGATTTCTCCCTGGAGCATTAATCATATCTTGATAAATTAAATAATCATTTTGTCATAGAATGTTTCTAGCAGAGACATAATTGGTGAAGGGAGCACATCACCTTTAATCGGCATTGTGGAGCAACAGATGGTATATTGGATCTGATCTTGGGAACAACTCATTCAGCTAAAGATGCCTTGAATGCTCTTGCGCAAGTGAGTCTTGGCCTCACTTCCCCTTGCCACCTGTTATCATGGGAATAATGTTTCCAAGAAGATGACTATTAGAAACCACTATGGAACAGTTCATCCTTTTAGTAGAATGTTCACTATGTTGATGAAGTTCAGAATATATACAATACTTTAGATTTCAGCATGGAGCATCGAGAAACTGTCTCTTAAGCCTCAAGTTCCCTGAATCATGAAAACCCGCTGCTAAATGTGACATTCCTCAGATGAAAACCCAACAGAGCTTGAATAGCTGTAAATGTCATGAAGCCATACAGCAGCCTTTCAGCCTAAAATACTTCAGCAGCCTGGGAGAAAAACTTGAAAGCTGTGTAGTGTTACCAAAGGTCTTTCTTTCCAGCTGTTAATTCATGAATTCTCCCAGTGCAAACCAAGAAGCCTAGCGCTGATGTGCAGCCATATAAATCACATACAGAACTGACAGAAACCATCCCTAGCACCAATTTTAAACTTATTAGCATATGGCTGCTCCTGGGCTTGATGTTTGAAATCCCAATTCCCAAGTGAACAACTAAAATCCACCCATAGGTTAAGGGGGCTTGCAGGTAAGGAACAAGATTTCAGAGTAGATTATGGAAATAATGGGACACAAGAAGGAAGGAAAGGTGATTTCTTCTGTATGGGGTTTGAAACAATTGGAAGTCAGTCTCAGAGAGTAGTCATGTTTGGTCTGCAGCAGAACGGTTAGATTTCAATCTGGTCACTCATTCTTTATAACACCACTCCCACCTTCTGACTAGGATAAAAGGACTCGGATCTCCACTTCTGTTCTACTTTGTCTAACGAAGGGAGCTTTGACTCTCAAAAGCTTACACTCTGAAACTCTTGTTGGTCTCTATGGTGCTACTGATATCTAACGTGGAAGTCAACTTTCTAAGGTTCAAAATTCTAAATATGTGAACAAAGGGTGACAACTAAGGGCCCTAGTGAACCCTTTTAGATTTGGTTTACAGACATGCAGCCAAAGTGTTCCTACCAGCAATATAGAATGTCCATGCACAACACTGTTGGCTAAAGATGGCCCAGCAGAACTGTGACCCAGCCTTGTGTTCTTGCAGCAGGAAGCTGTATTTTAAGCATTAGACAACAACCCTGTAATTACATGATTGCCCATGATCACACGTATCTGTGCACAGAAGTACAGCCTCAAGATATTCACCGCCATCTGAGCAGATTTACTTAGAAACACCTCTCACACAGAGTTCAACAGAACTTGCTTCCTGGGAAATATGCTTAGAACGTATGCTGCAGCCTGAACAAATTAAAACTTAAGCTCCTTTTGAAAAGTAGTTTGGCATGAAGCCATTCATTATATGAGCCTGTTATCCAGACTTTTCTTAAACTAGGACACCCTCCCTGCCCTCCGATGAAATTCATAATTTTGCCACATCTCTAATGGACAATGGTACACACAGTAGTATCTGGCGCATCACTTCTAAGTACATTTGGAAGCAAGGAGGGGGAACACATGTATAGAATCTATTCAAGAACAAACAATATCTCTCACTCACACAAACACACAAATACTGAGAGAGATGGTCGTTTATATGATGGAGAATGAGAGGCAAATTATCCAAGCCTATTAAAAATGCATCCAGCATCATTTGCAGTAAGTGTTTCTGTAACAAGATGAGTGTAGGTGGATCCTCCTATACCAGCCAAAAGTGCAGAAAGCTGCTTCTGCTTTTATTTGGAAGAGTTCTAATGTTTCCCAGGGCCCTCACATGCTAGGCAAGGTAGAGTTTCCCACACTGGCTCCCAGTTCTGAATATAAATGCTATAGATATAATTGTTTGAGCTATCAATCTGCCCTGGCCTGTTTGTTGATCTGTTATATAGTGTTCGACTTTCCAGCTCCACCAAGTTTTCACTCTGCCTTATGTGAAGAAGTATTGATGGACTGATGGGAGCATCTTTATTTGTCTTTAAAGAAAACTAATGGGGTCCCCATCACCACAACATCCAATTTTCAAACAGAACCAAACGAAATGACATACATCTAGTAGTCTGAACTTCTTGATCTGTGAATGACCTATATGGACTTGTTACAAGCCTAGGGCTGCCAGATCCCCCCTCTCCTCCGGCGGGAGGCTTTTGGGGCAGAGCTGAGGGAATCATGTGCGCCGACGTGCGTGCACATCACTTTTGGTTTACAACCGGCAATTCACCCCTCTGCCCGCCGACCAGCTGAGGGTCGGTGGGCAAACGTGCACTCGCGCATACACACAGCGGCACATCACTTCCAGTTTACAACCGGAAGTGCCGCCTTGCGAGGGGCCTTATACCACTCAAACTCCTAGTTTGAGTGGTAAAGGGCCGCTTGCGATGTGGCATTTCCAGGTGTAAATGCATTGCAAGGGGCCCTTAAAGTGATAAAAGCCCCCTTGCAATGCGTTTACACCTGGAAGTGCCGCATCGCAAGCGGCCCTTTACCACTCAAACTGGGAGTTTGAGTGGTATAAGGCCCCTCGCAAGACGGCACTTCCGGTTGTAAACTGGAAGTGATGTGCCGCGGTGTGTACGCGCGAGTGCACGTTTGCCCACCGACCCTCAGCTGGTCGGCGGGCAGAGGGGTGAATTGCCAGGGGTTTGACCGCCACCAACAGGCACCTGGCAACCCTACATAAGCCCCAGATATTACTGAGGATTTCTCTAATACCTTGATGAAGTTTTCCCTCAGTGGCTTAGATAGCCAAGCAAGCTTAATTTTATACCATTTATTTATAGACTGCCCTCTATCCCAAGGCCAGGCTCAGAGCAGTTTAGATCAAACAAGCAACACTTACAATAAATACAAAAAGATCTAGTCTTAATTTCAATTAAGGGAGGCCAGTCATAATGGAAACTGTTGCTGCCCTCAACCATAGGCCTGGCGGAACAATTCGGTCTTACAGGCCCTGCGGAACTGTGCGAGGTCCCACAGGGCCCTGGTCTCATTTGAGAGGGAGTTCCAGTTCCACCGGGCTGGGGCCAGGGCCCAAAAAAGCCCTAGCTCTGGTTCAGGACACCCAGACACTTCAGCTGGGCATGACTGGCCTCCACAAGGGTACCACAAGCCTCTTTTGGCTGTGTCAGTTGGGCTGTGATGAAAGAAGAAAGTGATGAACCAGTGGAGTCACTCCTTTCTTCCCGCTCTGTACAAATATTTGGCAAAAAAAGTGCAAGTCATAACTAAATGTTCTTGCTAGATATAACTGCTTAAGCTTCATCATCTTTATATGAGTTTACCTGCACTCATTCATTATCATGAACCACTCATCATGAACCACTCATTCATTATCATGAACACAGCCACAATGATGTGCCTTCAAGAAGAGCAGCAGAAAGATCTGATAACTCTTGATAACCAACAGTAGATTGTAAGTATGGGGGCAGGGTTGCCCCTTGTAAACTGTCTAAAATCACGAACCCTATCCTGAAGACACAACTTGGAATGCAGAAAACTTTATGATGGATACAATCATGTAGTTCCATTTGGCAAGCTTTCAACTCCTCAAGCAATTTTGGCTAAATGTGCAGGGCCTCCCAGTTGTAATTACTATCCCAGCTTGTTTGGATTACATTGTCTAGCACCAGGCCAGGCAAACACAGTGCACACTTATTACTGCCAGGAGATAATTTCAGATAGCTTTTTTATTTCACATAAATTTATTCTGAGATATATACTGAAATAAACATTAAGTGAAATGTTCCATCCATGCAACGATGCTAACCACAACCTCACAAGTTTGCACAAATTTTTATTTGTCTTTGCATGAAGCCAGGGATGAGGGACAGTATTTAATAATGACATTAACGAAGGCCTCCAGCATTGCAATTCCTTTTCCTTTATCCCTTAGAAGCTCCTTGATCCATTGATCTTGAGCAGCATATATCTAATGTTTGAGGGATATAAGGACTGAAACAAATTTTGCCACTGACAATATAGCCTTGGGATCCCTGTCACATAGTAAAAAAGGCATTATGTCAGACACAGAGGCATCAGATTTATATGTTAAAAGGGGAGAGATATAGATCGAAATTCCTCATAAAAACAGCATTCCAAGAGAGCATGAGCTAATGAATCCATAGAGCCGGAAGAGCAAGGACAGGTCCTGTCTGGGTATGGTATATTCAGAATTCTGCCCTGCATAACTATAGAGGGGTTAGCATTCAGTCTAGCTAAACAGAAGGCTCTAGAAAGACGAGGAGTTGTCAAATAATAAGTATAAGCAGGCAAACCATGTGGTGGTGGCATTCTGAAGAACTGGGATAAACAAACGCGGCAAGCATGAAAAGTAGTGCTGTTATAAACAAGCTCTTGCATTGCAATTAAAGTAGACACAGCTATTTATGTTCTGCTAAGCCAGGCTCTGAGAAACACAAGGGTGCTTAACAGAATCTTGTAATTACTGGTCTGTGAAAATGCCCCACTTCCCCGCTAGTGGCATGCTCCTTTAACTTTTATCTTACATTCCAGTAAGTTATTTTGCTCTCATTGTTGGGGGGGGGGGGGACAACAAAAAACCTTGCATACCTTAAAATATTGTCGAAGGCTTTCACGGTCAGAGTTCATTGATTCTTGTAGGTTATCCAGGCTGTATATAAAGAAAATACCAAGACCACGGTTATACAGCCCGGATAACCTACAGGAACCTTGCATACCTTATTTGATAGGATAATTTCAAGGTTTCTCTTTTTTCGTTGTACAAAAGGACAATTTTATAACTCTGTTGTACTTAGCTGTTACTTGTAGAGAAATCTGTCTTTAAGTTGTGATAAATTACTCTAAACAAAAAGGATCTTGGATAGTTTTCCCTTCAAGTAAAGCATCTTGTTGTTTAAATAAACTTCTTGTTTAAAATTTAAAAAGATTCTAGTAATTACCTCTTTGCTGTGGTAGTGTCTGATTGTGTGTGTGTGTGTGTGTGTGTGTGTGTATGTGTTTTAAAAGAGGATCCTATTTTACATTCTCGAATGCAAAACAGCATGAAACAGCGTGGTTTATGAACATTTTACTCTGACACCCTGAGCACAACAGAAAGATTTCATACATCTGTGTTAAAAAACAACAACCACTATACACAGTAGGTGAAGTCATCCATCAAAACGAAATTTAAAATAAAAGGCATCATTCTGCTGATAGAGAAGATGGCAGATGGGAGTTCATTTCAGCCAAGCCTGACAATTGTTTAATATTTCCTAGAAAAGTGGTATAATTTTGCAATGTTAACTTCTCTTGTACTTGTAGTTACAATTTGGTTTCTAGACTACTAAGCCATTCAGCTGACTTAATCAAAACTAAAAAAAACAGCCATCTTCAGGCTTCAAGACTTGTGCATTCTGCAGCTGACGTCTATGAGAAAACTGACATATACAACAAAATGAGTTAAATTGGTATAATTGTCATCTAGCTACTACATACGTACCACCGCCACTTAAAAGCATAATAATTGCGCCCCCCTTCATTGTAGGCAACTAGTCACTTAAACTTTGCATGACTTTAAGTAAAACACTGAAGTGAGCAAAACATTTCCCTCTGAAAAAAAATCACATCATTGTAGATATCTAGCTTTAAAGCACACTACTGTACAAGTACTGTGCAGCTCATTTATATTGCCAGAACTTGACAATCACACATACTCAGGGCTTCTTTGTGGTGGTACTCACGGTAGTAAGTACCAGCACCTTTGGGGTCACTTCCAGTACTTTTTTAAATATAAAAAGCACTATATAGACTAGTCAAAAAGTAATCTTTATTAGCTACAGATATATATTTGCCACAGCAACTACTTATATTTCCATCTGACAAACATGATCTTTCAGGACTTTTAACCTTGACAATCAATAGGATATTCATATTTTGCCCAATCAGATCCTACAGACACCCTTCTTCCTTGCAAACTGGTAGAGGCCAGCCCAGGTGCTCTTCCGGTTTCCTCAGCGTAAACAATAAGAACAAGAGAACAGGGTAAACAGAGGAGTTTTGTGTTGGAGTTTAGAGCAGAAGTTTAAGGGGAGAGCCCAGGAGATGGCAAATGGATCTAGAGATCCTAAGCAACAATGTCATCATTTAAGTTTTGGGTTTTCCTGCCTGTAGATAACATGAATTACACTACAGCTAATTCAAGCTCATATCCCTGCTGGATGAAAGAGCTCAAGTCATGCCTGTCTGCATGATGGCTAATGATGGAGGATGAACAATTTTTATATGTTTGGCAAGATGCACTCCTGGGGAAGATGGTAAAATCTTAACAGAAGACAGAAATGAGCCATACAGCCCAATCCTAATGAGGGGGTACTTACAGCGGGCTCGGGGATGGCATAGCTGCGCCGTCTCCTGAGCATCTTGCTGCGGCGCAGAAGCTAAACTAAAGTAAAATGCCTCCCAAAGCCATGTGAAACTCCTCCATAGAATTTCACAGGGCTATGCCTGACATTTACCAGGCGTAACTTGGTGCCTGCAAAAAGGGGCATTCCCAGACCGAAAGGGGTTAGGGAGATTACTAAAGTCATCTCCCCCCCCCCCCGAAATGCTCCCCTTCACGCTGGCGCAAGGCCTGGCACAGGGGGAAACCAGAGTAAGTGTCCTGCCGCTGGCGTTAGTTACCACTTAGCCAGTGCAAGTGGCACTAATGCCAATGGCGGAGTCATGCCAGCTCCTAGCCCTTTTGGTGCACCCCCCCCCCGCCGTTAGGATTGCACAGTTAATTCCTATTTTGCCTTGAATGTCTTCCATAAGAGGAACTGTGTCCAACTTGGGAAAAGAAGGAAAATTACATGAGGAGCAACATGCAGCTCAGGTTAGGTAAAGAGAAATAAAATACCTGGTAAAATTCTACAAATTACTACAAAACAATGCACCATATATACATTATTCTGAACTCGTGAAACTACCTGATATTGTGCCAAACTATTGGCCCGTCAAGAGCAGTCTTGTCTACTTAGACTTGTTGCAACTCTCCAGTGTCTTCAGTAGAGGTTTTTTGTATCACCTACTCCGTTCCTTTTTAACTGGTGATGTGAGAGATTGAAACAGGGACTTTCTGCATGCACAGCAGATGGCACTACCACTAAGTCACAACCGCTTCCCAACCTGCCCTGTGCCAAACTATCAGTAAAATCAGCTGTCCATCATCTAGTCTCGATAAAAATGACTGTATTGTACCCCCTCATTGTAAACATGCCATCAAGGCATCACCATAGAAATAAATATTGATGCTAACTAAGGCTGAAATATTTCCTCTATCCATCTGCTCTTAGTCAATTAATATGGAAATATAACTGCCTGAGGTCTTGTAGGGGTTAAAGCTAGGCCAAAACGAATAGCTTGTAAAGAACTCTGGAACTCTGAGAAAGGGGAAATGACAAAAAAAATGGCCAATCTGGACTAATATATACATCCCAAATACACAGATGTTGCACAGCTGCAAAGAAGGACCTTGGCGACTGCAGTGAATGATCGCATATGCAGTTTGCCAATCTGGTGGTACCGTATAGCCTCTCTGAGGCACATGCAAACATGGCAAATCCATTTACCCAGTGACTCCTCTGTTGACTGTTCTACTTAGCATAAATGGAAAAATAGAATATGTATTGGGCTTTAAATGAAGATAGTTATTTTATGTTCATTTTTTATTAATTAACGCTGGAGAAACACTAAGAATTACGCTTGTATTTTTTCACTAGGAGGCAAAATCCAGATCAGATTAAATGGAATTAATCATCATAAAACTCTGCTGCCTCAAGCAGGCAATATTCTCCAAGCCCAAAAAAAAGGCAGTTAAGCATCCTCTCTACTTCCTGTTCGAAGCAAATTATACTAACAGATGCAAGAGTACATATGTAGATTGGTGAAATTCAGTCCATTATATTAGGGGAGAGGAGGAGAAGAAGAAGAGTTGGTTTTTATATGCCGACTTTCTCTACCACTTAAGGAAAATCAAACCGGCTTACAATCACCTTCCCTTCCCCTCCCCACAATAGACACCCTGTGAGGTGGGTGGGGCTGAGAGAGTTATAAGAGAGCTGCGACTACCCAAGGTAACCCAGCTGGCTTCATGTGGAGGAGTGGGGAAACCACCCCGATTCACCAGATTAGTGTCTGCTGCTCATGCGGAGGAGTGGGGAATCAAACCCGGTTCTCCAGATTAGAATCCACCGCTCCAAACCACTGCTCTTAACCAAGCTAGCTCTCTAAAGATGGACTACATGTAGGAAAAGTGGGGGAAAGGGATTCAAGTCTGTAGAAGGACATGAGGACAAGTGACCACTAGACACATTTAATTATTTATTTATAGTTTGCCTTTCTCACGAAGAATGCTATTATCTTCTGTCTGTACTTCAACTTCCGCAGACTCCCAGTACAAACTATCACTGGCATTGATTGTACGTTCCTGATGTTGTGACTAAGCATAGGTTAGGCATACTGCTTGTTAACCAGCCACCTAGTTCTCTGGTAGGCACATTGTCAGAGTTGGTGGAGGTGCTCTTGGGTGTGCTGCTGGAGATGCCTAGACTGATTGTTCTGGGATACCTCCCCAGGGCCAACCCAAAATTTGTAGCTTCTTTGACTACCTTGGGCCTCTCTCAAATCATGATGGGTCCTGCACATGAAAGAGGCCACGCCTTGAACTTAATCTTTTGCGCTGAACAAAAAGATGTGGTAGAGGTCCTGAATCATTGCCTGTCCACTGTGGTTAAAGCAGAATTAGCTGAATTTGCAGACTGCGTTTTGGTAACCAACAAACGCACAACATAAGCAAAAAGCTTTGCCCCTGCCAATCTCAGCAAAAAAACCACAACCATTATCATCTAAACCGGTTGATTAATTTGCAGGCAATGAGCTGAACTAACAAAGCTAAAGGGGCCTTATATGAGCCATTCAGTGGATGCCAGTAGAAAGTTGGAGTGAAAAGTAAAGCTGTCAGAATGGATTAACATTTGCCTACTGGTGACATTTCTGCTCACTAAGAGATGCTGGGAAGACAACACAAAACTCATGACCCGCATTGTACAAATAGGAAATGATGGGTCTGGTAAGGAGAAGGGGGAAGATCATGAGGCCGGATGGCTGTGGGTGATTAGGCAGCCGTAGTGAAAGTGTTGATTGCCAGAGACAATGTTTCAGCTTGGACTGCAAACCCTCCTCCATTGTTTGAGATTCCTTCCGAGACAGCTGGAAAAAAAACATTCTTCCTTCAATAGGATGTCATCCTTTCCAACAATGTCTGTTTTCTCTGGAGCAGAAATTAAGTGATACTATTTAGAAAACAACCCCCAAATACAAAGTGAAGCAAGGAAAAATGAATTACAGCTCTCTCTTTTTGCCAAAAGAAGCATTTTATTAAGGGTACAATTTAATTTTAGCTTTGATTGATTGATTGATTAGTCATACCTGCTCTATATCCCAGCCAAAGCTGGGCTCAGAGTGGCTAACAATCACAAAATATCATACATACATATGGATTAAAACTAGATCAAATATACAATACAATTATTATTAATAAAACCAGTTGGCGCTAAAACCGTCACAGAGGTCCACAGTGAGCCCGAGGAAGAGCAATTAGGATCCCGAATTAAACACTGTAGGACAGAGATTGCAGCTTGCTCTAGAATATTTCTCCAACAGTGTAATGCCTCAAAGCACACTCACAACTTCACATACACTAAACAAGACAAATGACCAAGAACCTCTATGTAACTTTCTTGCAAGATATCAGTGGCACAACAAACTAAATAGCATGGCAAGGACAGGGCAATACAGAAACAGTTTTAAGCCAGCACACAGGCTGTACTGTAAATCCTCTGATAATAAGAATATTGGCATCTTTTAAAAAATCCCCTCTGCCTAAAAAGGCAAGATTGAGAGTTTTAATATAAAACACAGTAATTGTTATGAAAGGGAACAGTACAGTCAAGCCAAGGAGATTGCTCTCCAGCAATGTTCTTGACATACCAAGGAATATTTAAAAAATCCAATGTATGGTCCATTTTTTTGTATACATTTGCATTTCACTGTAGTAGAGACCCTGAGGGTCAGTTTTACTTTCACCATTTCAAATCATGATTCTGAAGTCCTCCAACATGATGCAGGGAATACATCTGACAGGAATATCAATTTCTGAAAATAAAAGTGGGAGGGAAGAGCCAAATAAGGGGAGAAGGTCATGTTACGAGGCCCTGTAAACGTACGTGAAAAGCTTCATTACTGATGCACTTATTTTTAAACTATGTTTTGGCCAAAAAGCTAGCCAACTGTCATTT
Source organism: Euleptes europaea (assembly GCF_029931775.1). Classification (NCBI taxonomy): domain Eukaryota; kingdom Metazoa; phylum Chordata; class Lepidosauria; order Squamata; family Sphaerodactylidae; genus Euleptes; species Euleptes europaea. The sequence goes on along the minus strand of NC_079312.1, from coordinate 103,090,485 downwards.
TTAATTCGCTTTGATGAAATTAACAAGTGCTGAAGGGAATATGCAAATGGAGGAGGGAAAGGGAATACTAGGTTTCCCCTAGCAATACAGCTATGGCACTTTAATTGAAGCCCCCCCCCCCAAATAAAATTGTGAGTAGCTTTATTCATAGTTAAAATGGACTGATAAAGAGAGAGAGAGATTATTGTGCCGTGTCTGGAGCCTTAGCTTTATCAAAGCTGTCACAGGACATAGGGCATTTGTTCATTTTATTTGAAAATGCCAACAAAATCCGCAGAAACAGCCTGAAGGGCGTAAAGAGAAGGTCTTCCTTATCTCGGGCACATAAAGAACTTAGTTTGTACATTATGAATAATGAGCGGGGAAGCAAGAGATGCGGAAATTGGCTTTTTCAATGTTTCTGTCGCTGCGAGTCCTCTCCCGCTCTCATGGGACCAAAATTCTGGTTAGCAACACAATTTTCAAGGCATAGCCAATGGTGCTTTCTGCAGCTACATAGTTTCAGGCCTGAGAACATCCTTCCCCAAAGACATGACCCGAAGGATTTTTGGCCAGCTCAGTGTTCTGTTCGTAATTTTTTTTTAAGTTCCCATGGTTCAAATATGGTGATCATTAAAGAAACAGGCATTTAGTGAAAACTGGATTCGGATCAGAGAGAATTACATCCCTCCTGCCAAGGCTTCAAGACCCTAAATTCTAGAGGTTGATTTGGAGAATGGGAAGTGAATAGAAAGCTGTTTTAAAACCAGTCTCACTGTCAGCAATGCTGATTGTATGAACTTAGGCAGTTCATGGAGAGGGAGGGCATCTTGACCATCTTTTGGGCATTGGGTGTGTTGTGGGGGAGGTAGTTGTGAATTTCCTGCATTGTGCAGGGGGCTGGACTAGATGACCCTGGTGGTCCCTTCCAACTCTATGAGTCTATGATTCTATGGTCTGTTTACCCACCCCCATGACCAGTATCATTAGTTTAGAGCTGGGGTGGGGAACGTCAGGCCCGGGGGCCGTTTAAGGCCCGCAAAACCATTTCGTTTGGCCCTTCGAGGGTCCTGGCAGATCTCTAGCTCAAGGATCTAAGACTGGCAACCAACCTGTGCCACCAGATGGGTGAGTGCGCCACCAGTTGGATGCCTGCCTGCTTGCCTGCACCGGGGGTGGGGGTCATCCGGGGCAGCTGCCTGCTTAGGGCTTAGTCGGCTAATTTTTAAGTTGATAATTTTGTATGGCCCGCGGATGATGTTATAAATATCCAAATGGCCCTTGGTTGAAAAAAGGTTCCCCACCCCTGGTTTAGAGGAAAGGGAACTTGGAAATACCGTGCTGACAAGAAGTAGGTGATTTACATTAGAATAATTCTGGGGAAAGACAGATCCCATCAGTGTATATGTGAAGTTGGGATTTTTTGCCCCAATGTGCATCACTTTACACTTGCTCACATTGAATTTCATTTTAATGCCCATTCTTCCAGTCTGTAAATATCCTTTTGGAGCTCTTCACAGTCCGAGTTTGTTTTAACCACCCTAAATAATTTGGTGTCATCTGCAAACTTGGCCTCCTCGTTGTTCACCCCCAACTCCAGGTCACTGATGAACAAGTTGAAAAACACCGGTCCCAACACAGATCCCTGAGGGACCCTGCTGCTCACATCCCTCCACTGGGAGAGCTGACCATTGATTCCTACTCTCTGCTTCCTATTTTTCAGCCAGCTCTCAATCCATACAAGGACTATGTAGGATTCTCAGCAGGATCCTATGAGCAATGCATACATCTTCAATCAACACATAGTACACACATATGTACTGCCACACACACACTTTGGCTGGTTAAGCCAAGTAGAAAGGCAATTTTCAGCTCAAAAATAACAGCTCATTTATAAACTTCACTGCAGCAGTTAGATCCACTCACCTTTGTTTTAGCTTTGTTGCAGTCTGCTATGGCAAGGTGTATCAAGTCCCTGGACTAGTATCAAGAGACACTGACCTTAGGAAAGGTGTGCAGGCAAGGATGGAGGGGGGGGAATCATTGGATCAACAGGAGCACAGCTCGGTGACTCACTGTAACTTAGAAGTCTTTAAGTGGCAGACTTACTGCAGGGCAACATTATTGTATGAAAGATTCTGCTGCAAATTAAAGGTCATGTTCGAGAACACGAGAACATACTATGTAGCAAGCTAGTTCAAAAAATGGCTGACTAAGTCCACTTTGAGAATGAAGGAATAAACAATGATAGGAAAGGCCCTCATGGCAAAGAACATGCTTTGAATTCATTAAGCCCCACCTTTAATATCTATGTAAAAAGGGCAGTAAAGATCCTAACACAGAGAGTTACTGACAAGCAGGGCAGGCCAATGTAGGGCTACATTACTATTGGTTCTGTTCAGAACAAAATAGCTCCTTATGTAAAGAAATGCACTTCCCAAAACCATGCAGAAGCAAGACAATGGTCAACAAAACAGATGAGGAAAATATGGGGTACATGAACTGCATGATAGTCTCTAACTGTAAGAGAATGTTCTCAAAACATAGGTGCAAATACTTTTTGTATAGTTACACAATGGAGCTTGGAGGGAGAGGCTGCATTAGTTTCAAGACCTTTCGTGGGCTAGGGAGACCCCAACTGAAGAGCCCCTATCTAATAAAAGAAATAAGAGACTGTGGAGACACGAAAGGTAATTTCTAAAGTAACAGGACAGAGAAGAAAAGATAGAACAGTGCATTTGGGGGAGCTGTGTTTGTAAATGCTATTTTTATGTATTCTGAAAATGAAGTACACAGTATGATAAAGAACAGATAGGAAGAAGAAAGTACCCTACTGAGCATGGGGTGGTGGTGGTGGTGGGGAAATCAAGGTCCAAATCAGACATACACTATAAATATGAGTCTGAGGCAAGTTTTTTAGTCACTGCTCAGACACGTAGGAACAGCCTGTTTTGAACTGGGATCATGCCACACAAGAAGGAGGTTTAAGTCTTTCTCCCACGTGCCCTTTCCCTGACCTGAAACAGCCTTCAGAAGCCACTATCTGGCCTGTAGGGATAAACTTAATTTCCAGTCAGGTAGATGGTGAGGGAACTCCCAGTACACACCTGCTTTCGCCCAAAGAGTTGTAAAGCAGATAAGAGAATCAGAGCGCTCTCAGATCAAAGAGTTCATTGAGAAGCATTTAAGAATACAGGGCATGGAGAAAGAAACAGAAGGGATTTAATTTTATTCAAACTTTTAAATTTTTTACCTTTCTACTCTCAAGGAGTACTCAAAACAGCTTACAATAATAGGAACAAACGACAATCCCACTTCAAACACTACTACCACAATTTAGAAAATCAGTAATAAATCACAAATCAAATTAACTCAGATCAGCTAAAGACAGCAGTAAGCAGAGCAGCAGGGGTCCAAAAACACCTAAGCAGAAACACAGGTAATCAAAATGCCATTCAGAATAAACAAGTCTTTAAATGATGCTGAGTTAGAAGAGACTAGTCCAACAGCACTTCTTGGGGCAAGAAGCTCTACAACCATGGATGGAGTGCAGTCGGCTTTTGCAGAGCTAATTAAGAGCTTGGGGGTTCCCACAGACCCAGCCTTGCCTTTTGAAAAAGCAAGCTGGCACAGCGGCCAAGACTGCCGTCTATCACCTGCACCTGGTTCACCTACTCGGTCCTTCCTTAGTCCCAGCCGATCTGGTCATACTGATTCGTGCTTTTCTATCCTCACAGCTGGATTACTGTGGTGCACTCTATGTTGGGGTGTTCTTGAAGACAACCTGGAAATTTCAGCTGGTTCAGAACATAGCAGACGATTCCTCTCAGGGGCTAGCCAATGGAAACAGCTATATTGGCTGCCAATTTGTTTTCGGGTTAATTTCATGGTGCTGGTTATGACTTCTAAAGCCCTTCACAGCCTTGGACCCACATATCTAAAGGACCGTCTCCTCCCAAAACATCCCCATGCACCAACTACGATCTTCAAGCTGCCACCCAAAGACCAGCCTGGCATTCTCCAGAGCCTGTTCCTTTTTCACTTTAGCTCCCGCTCTGTGGAATGGGCTCCCTAAGAAGGTGAAGGGAGTGCTGTCATTAGAAATCCTCAGGAGGCACCACAAGGCCATTTTATTTGCTAGGGCTTTTAATGGGAGGCTTTTAATGCCGACATCTTTTAGGGGGAGGCAGTTTTCTGGGTTTTTAATCTATTGGTTTTAAATTGTAATGTTTTGACTATGATGTCTAAGCTACCTTGAGTCATAAGGAAAGACAGGATATAAATATTTTACAAAATAAAGAAAATAAATAAACCAGGGGATAACAGCTGAAAAAAGCCCTGTCAGAAGAGCCCTCCAAAAGCATCTCTTATAGCACAGTACCCCACAGAAAGGCATCACCAGGTAATTTCAGGTCCCTGGAATATTCATTGGATGAATGCAGTCCTTCACATACTTCAGACCCAATCTCTTTAGACCTTTTGGACTTGGAAACTCCGTTGGACTCAATTTGGTCATGTAACATCTAAACTTACAGAACTAATGCTTGTAAGAGTGCTTAGGTTGCATATTTAGCTTTTATTACTTTATCGTTGTTGTTCATGGCTCTTATATTGTATATCCCTGTAAAAAGGTAAAGGTCCCCTGTGCAAGCTTCGGGTCATTCCTGACCCATGGGGTGACATCAAATCCCGACGTTTACTAAGCAGACTTTGTTTAAGGAGTGGTTTGCCAGTGCCTTCTTCAGTCATCTTCCCTTTACCCCCAGCAAGCTGGGTACTCATTTTACAGACCTTGGAAGGATGGAAGGCTGAGTCAACCTCGACCCAGCTACCTGAAACCAACTTCCGTTGGGATCGAACTCAGGTCATGAGCAGAGCTTGGACTGTAGTACTGCAGCTTACCACTCTGACCATGGGGCTCTTTTTATATCACTGTACACTCCTTTAATAAAACTTATTAATTATATTTTGTGGTGTTCTTGGGTTGGGGGCTTCAATCTACATCCAACACTTTAGCACTATTGGCTGTAGCTACTAGATTGTTCTTGGAACTCAACTTGCAAGTGTCATTCATGGACCAAGGGTCTGATTCAGTATAAGGCAGCTTCATGTGTTCATGAGTGACCTGGGAGAGCTGGAGGCTTGGCACCATGGTCTCTGGTCGGCAGGGGGACTGATGGTGGCACATTACCCCAGGGTTGTGAGGAATCACACTCCAGCACTTTGTGGTTTTGACCAACCCGTCACCCTTAAAGAAAACAACTTTTGACAGTGGCCAGGTCCACGTTCTCCATTAACAACTACAATTGGTAAACTAGCCTAATGAGGAAAATGGCACTCTTGGCCTCCTCAGCAGCAAACTTTTCTAGAGATAACAGCAGATCCAGAAGTACCCCAAACTGCAAGCTTGATCATCCATGCCAGCAGAGGTAGGGCTCCTTAAGCACAGGTTAGGGCTTTATATATGGCCAACTGAAGTTACCAGAGTGATTCACTGAAAACACAGTTAACAGCGCAAAATACAAAGCAGACATATTTCTTAATAAAACTTATTTTAGGAAATGAGAATGCATATTCCAAAATGGGTTTCTGGGTTTAAAGAGTAGCAGGGTTAACTGCGCTTATCATTAACAGAGCTAGGTTATGTAAACTGCAATTGACTGAAAACGCCTATGGCCTAACTGAGAAAGATCAGAAATCAGATTTAACCAGTGCTAATTCATGTGCAACACATAAGAAGTGAGAATCGACTGCTCTATAGAATGAGCCTTGGATACTCACCATGAAGGCTCCTTCTGCTCTGAGACACGAAGGGCATCTACGATTGGGTGTTTCGGCTTTGCTTGCTTCGGGAGGCAGAACTTAAAACATTTTTCACTACCACTTCCTGTCTCCTGGGAAATGCCCCCCTTCCTCTCCAGTTCAAGACTTTCCGAGAATTAGAGGGCTCGTACATAACTCCCCAGGAAGGAAGCAAACTTAGCTAACAGGTTATTCACAAGAAGGAACAGTAAGATACATAAATACACAGAAGAAAATGCAATAAGTACCAAGACTACAACAAGGTAGCACAGGGCAGATAAAGGTGATAGACCAATAAAGACTATCTAACTCTTAAGGGTTAAGCTAACTATAACTGCGCCAACCCTAACAAATTGCCGTCAGTATGAAATGCAGAACGTCTGGGCGGGGAGATGCCTTTCGTATCTCAGAGCAGAAGGAGCCTTCATGGTGAGTATCCAAGGCTCATTCTCACTCTGAGAAAGAAGGGCATCTATGATTGAGATGTACCAGAGCTGTCCCCTAAACGGGTGGGATTAGACGTCCTGTAATAAGCTCTGAAGGACCCGCCTACCAAAGGATCTGGAATTAACTTTTGGGCAGAAGGACGGGTCTGGTCTGAGCACCACTTTATCTGCATGAAAAATACAAAGTCCCGGCCTAATGGATAAGGCACTAAGCCTCGAGACCCTGTGTGCCGAGGTCACGGCTGTCAAGAATAGAGTTTTCATGCGTAGCCAACTGAGCTCCACTTGTCGCAGGGGCTCGAATGGGGACTTAGTTAGGGCTGTAAGAACAGTATGTAAGCTCCATGTCAGGAACCTATGGGTGACCGAGGGAGATATGAGAGTAACCCCCTTTAAAAATGATTGAACATGAGGGTGTTTGGTGATCAGGAATCCCGAGACTTTTGAGACTATAGTGGCGATAGCCGCCAGCTGTCTGCGGAGCGTGGAGGCCTTCAGTCCTTGTTTGTACCCATCCTGTAGAAAGGAAAGGATATTGGCTATGCTTGGTTTTAGGGGATTGACCTGCTTGCGACGGCTCCACCTTGCAAAGGTATTGTATATTCTGACTGTGGAGGGTCTCCTGGACGCTAAGATGGTTTCGGTGATATCTGAAGAATAACAGAGTTCTAGGAACCTGTTCCTTTCAATGCCCAGGCGGTCAGTTTGTACCAGCCTGGGTTGGGGTGGAGAATTGGCCCTTGGTGAAGGAGATCTTCTCTGTCTGGCAGTCTCCAAGGATCCTGGGTGGATAGTTCCTTCAGGATAGGAAACCACAGCTGCCGAGGCTAATAGGGAGCCACAAGGATGACTGATGCTTGTAGATCTTGGATGCGGCGTAATACTCATGGTATCAATGCAAGCGGCGGGAAGGTGTAGAGATGTTCGTTGGGCCACTGCGCCACCAGTGCATTGACCTGTTCCGCTCCGTACTGCTTGTACCTCGTGAAGAATCTTGGAAGCTTTTGATATCCGCGTGCCGCGAAGAGGTCTACCGCTGGGTGACCGAACCGTAGTGTGATTTGGTGGAACACATCGTGGTGGAGAGACCACTCGGCTTCGCTCAGGACCTCCCTGCTGAGCCAGTCCGCTTGTACATTCAGGGTGCCCTGAATGTGCTCCGCTGAGATGGAAGATAGATTGGCTTCGGCCCAGAGCATCAATAGTCTGGCTTCTCTTCCGATTACCGCGGAGCGGGATCCCCCTTGTTTGTTGATGTGTGCCTTCGTGGCCACATTGTCTGTTTTGATTAGGAGGTCCGCTCCTTGGATCAGGGGCGAAAAGAATATCAGGGCCTTCAGTACCGCTCTGGTCTCTAGGGCATTGATGTGGAGTTTCTTTTCCCAGGAGTTCCATACTCTCTGAGCCGGTCGACCTAGAAACGTGGCCCCCCATCCTGAGAGACAAGCATCGGTGAATATCTCTACCGGAGTGGGCCTGATGAATGGTAGCTCTCTGGAGAGGCAGTTGGGGTTCGACCACCAAGCAAGGCTGGACTTTACCTTTTCCGGTACCACTAGCAGTTTGTCGCGCTTCTGCGTGATGTCCCTCTGGTAAAGATTGAGGAAACCCTGAAGTGGTCTCGCATGCAGTCTTGCCCACTGCACAGACGGTATGCAGAATATCATTAGTCCTTGTAATTTGGCCAAAAGCATCAGTCGGGATGATTTGGATACCATTGTCTTTTTGGCGATGGTGTACATCTTGAGTACCTTGTCCTCTGGTAGAGTGAGAAGGTTGTTGGCAGCGTTGATGTAGACTCCCAGATGCCGAATGCATTGAGCTGGTGTCAGTTGACTCTTCTCGAAATTCGTCAGGAAGCCGTGATCAGCCAGCATCTGCAGGACAATGGCTGTACGGTCTTGACTCTGTTCCCTTGATGACGCACAGATCAGAAGATTGACGAGATAGGCATGAATTCTTATGCTCCTCTCGTGTACAAGTACCACCAGTGTTATCATCACCTTGGTGAATATCCGCGGAGCAGATGTCAATCCGAACGGAAGCACTCTGAACTGGTAGTGTTGCTGGTGAAACTGGAAACATAGAAATTTGCGGTGTAAGGGGTGGATCGGGATGTGAAGGTATGCTTCCCTTAGGTCCACTGAGGTAAGAAAGTCCCCCGGTCTGAGAGCCTCTGAGATAGACTTCAGTGTCTCCATGCAGAACTTTTTTCGATAGATAAATTTGTTCAGGAACTTCAAGTCGAGAATGGCTCGCCAATTGCCATCTCTTTTGGGAACTGTGAAGAAGATAGAATAAATCTCGGATCTTCTTTCGAGGAGAGGGACTTCTTTGATGGCGTGGATATCTGCTAGATGTTGTATAGCCGCCAAAGTTCTCAATTGTTTTTCCTTGCTCAATGGGCGTGGGGAAGGCACCACATGGTTTGGGGGGGTCTTGAAAAACTATCTGGTAACCTAGTGAGACTATTTTCATAACTCAGGAATCTGGGTGGGAGGAGGACCACTGGTCCAAGAACCGATTGAGCCTGCCCCCCACAAACTGTGGAGGGGAGTCATTGTTTGGGTTGGTGAGGGGTTTTATCCCCCTTGTCAGACTGGAAGTTGGAGAAGCGGGATGATTTGGAATAACGCCCTCCTCTACGAAAGGTTGGTTGTTCCACTGACCTCTCCTATTGTCTGGCCTGTAACGTGACAGGGCATGAAAGGAACGAAAAGGAGTCTGGTTGTGATATTTACTGTCCCGACGTAGGACCTTGGGGAAGCCTTTTTCTTATCTCTAGTTTCTACTAGGATAGACTCCAGAGAATCCCCAAACAACTTCTTGCCCTGATAAGGGTAACCCATTAGCACTATTTTGGAACGGTGTTCAACTTGCCAGGGGCGGATCCACATAGCCCTCCTAGCTGCCACTGTGGTGGCCATTGCCCTGGCAGAAAACACCATTGTGTCCAGTGAGGCATCAGCCAAGAAGGACACAACTTTAAGAATTTGTGACGCTCCCTCCAAGGCATTCCTATCATCCTCGGGTATAAGAGTGCCCATTTTCTAACCCACACAAGCCCTGGAAACTAACGCTGCTGTAATGGAAGCACTAGCAGCCATGGCCGAGGCTTCGTGCGATCTTTTGCAGGCTAGATCAGCCTTACGATCCACTGGGTCTCTAATCATTACGTGCCCCTCTTCTGTAGCCAGATCTGCTGAATGCAAGGCGGAAACTGGTGATTCAACTGGTGGAACGCTTAGTAGGTCAGCTGAAGCGGAGGCCAAATTGTAAAACTTTTTTGTCATTTGAGGAACCCATTTTCCCCCCAAGGGCTTGGCCCATTCAGCTTTGACTAGCCCTGTGAAGTAATCAGGGACAGGAATAAATCTGGAAGGAGCGTCATTAATATGGAAAAATTCTTCAGACCCCTTCCTCTTTTCAGAAGAGGAGTTGGTATCCTCTGATAAGTCTAAGGCTGCCAGCCTTTTAGTTAGGAGCGAGGGAAAGTCCTCCACATTAAATATTCTATTTTGCTTCTTTTCTGTGACCGTCTCCTCTTCACTGGAGGAGAATTCGCCTTCCTCTCATTCCCTATCCTCCTCCTCCTCATCTGTGGAGAAGGGAGAGGTATCAGGCTCATGCTGGCGGCAGGAGGAGGAGGCCTGCGGGGCCTTTGGATCGGGCTTTGTAAGCCGTCCGTGATCCTTTTTGTGTTTGGCGGGCAAATCCGCACTGCGCCTACGCGGGGAAGCCTCCTGTGAGGTATACTCGCGTTGGGAGGAGCTGGGCGAGGGCAGGCTAACCATCTTTAAACCTTCCGCAAAGGAGTCTCTGATAAGAGCAGCCAGCTCGGTCCTTAAAAAATCTAATCCCCCCGCCCCCAGGGGACCCGGCGCTGGTACGTTACCAGTAAAGGCTTCTACTGCTGCTGGCCCCTGGAAGGCTGAGACGGCGCCGTCTCATGGAGTTGGAGCGGCAGCCACTGCTGTGTGCTCCGCGCCACAGCTGAGAGGTGGAACGGCCACGGCCGTTGTTTGCTCTGTGGCGCATCCTGGGATTGGAGCGGTTGGAGCCGCTGTGTGTCCCTGAGCACTCAGAAGCTGTGGCGGACCTGAGCTCAATTTCGGCACCTTCGGGGCTTTATGAACCCGGGCAGCAATGAGGAGGCGTTTCGCCGCTCTGCCATGCGCTGACCCGGCTTTCTTTTTCTTGTACGTGGCTTTTTTATCTTTTTTGTCGTTTTTATCTTTTTCTTTAGAGCCTGCCACCTGACTACAGGAGGGCTGCTCCCTATCGGTAGCCGGTCTTAATAGGGAAGGATCAAGATCGTCCTGGACGATAAAATGATCGGGATGGTCCGACGCCATTTTGTTTTGGTGGGAATGTCTGCACCAACTCCCCCCCCACCAACGAAACCTCTGAAAGAAAGAAGGAGCACTGATGAGAAGACAAACCACAAAGGGTAATAGTGGGACGAGGGTGGGAGAGGTAGATTAAAGTTAGGGAACAAAATAGTAAACTTTCCTATAGCTGAGTCAGAGAGCTGCGAAAAAACACGCTCTCCCGATAAGCAAGGCAGGAAAGAACTGGAGAGGAAGGGGGCGTTTCCCAGGAGACAGGAAGTGGGAGTGAAAAAAATTTAAATCCTGCCTCCCGAAGCAAGCGAAGCCGAAACACCCAATCGTAGATGCCCTTCTCTCTCAGAGCGAGAATAATAGTGCCTCAGCTCTGTGGAATGGAAAAAGATGCATAGCCTGGAAGATACCCCATGCTCAAGTGATAAACCAAAACCACAGCTATATATACACACACCGTATAATCAGCTAAACTTTCATTCACCATTGGTGGTGCTGGTTGGTACTGTTCTTTTGCAGCAATCTAAATGTAAATAAAGTAGGTAAAACCTTTCCCATAACTGACGGCTCATACTGGGAAAAGCTCTATCTGCTAAATGTCAAGCTGTTGTTAGAGACACCAGAGCAGAACCACTTTTTAAAAATCTGGCAACCCTATTCTTGTGTAGCGTTCAATCTAGTCATGGAAAATGTTGACTAATATAAAGATGCCACAGTGTGATTTTTTTAAAACACAAATGCCTGGCACAAACACAGCTTCCTTCTTTCCATCCACATTTCCTATGTTTTGCAGGATACGATGAGCTGCGACAAAGCATTCAAAATGTCTGATCAACATGGCAAAACAACACTCCACGGGTGCTTGCTTTCATCCCATAACCTCCAATTCAGTTATGACATAAAATAAATATATTTTTAAAACACATAAGTGCAACTAAAGAAAAGCAGAGGCTGTAAATTTCAACAGAGGTCAGTTGGGGCTTTTCATTACTTCATACTATTTCGATCCAGAGATATGCCTTTATCAGCGAAGTCCTTACAGCCAACTTTATTATACAGCATGGCCATGTAGAGGAGATCCGATTATGTGGCAAAACACATTTCCAAACTGTTGACCTCTGAGGACATAGTACAGAAGTTGGCCACCTCTCCCTGGCAACAGCACAGAGATACAGTCCAATAGGTATGCACCAAAAAAACTATTTTAAGCAGCAGTTGTGTTAGGAACACAACTAAGAAAAGATGTAATTGAGCAACATGCACAATAACCTTTGCAATTTATGGTCAGATTATGAGTGACACATGGGAAATCTTTGACTGGATCTCCTAATGTTTTTTTATTTTTTTTCCCTTCAAGCAGGTACACTCAACATACTCTGAAAATAGGCAGAGTATGGAGTATACTATGTGCTCACACTTCTCAGAAACACATAAGAAGAAAAAAGACAGTTCTGTATGGCAAAGGAACTAACTGCCACTGAGATTTGTTCCCACCATATGGTCATAATGCCAATGCAACATCCCAGCTCTGCATCCTGTTCTGGGTGACACAATCATCATAAACCACCCACCCCAAAGAGCAAACAGAACATTACTGAACTACAGCTCGTATCCCACTTTATAAGAGTATCCTAATGGCACTCTGGCAGTATTACAAGGAAAATAGAAGGCAGAATTACGTAACAGAACTCGCAGTGTAAAAGGCCTTTTAGAATCTAACTGATGCAAGCAAACCAAAGTTCACAATGAATGTTGTAAGGGATTGGAGGTAATCCTGGCTGCTTCCACAGTAAGGATTTCCCATGTTTCAGCCACCTATGTTTTACAGATCATTATCAGTTCCTTTCTTCCACACACAAAAACTCTGTGTTACTTTAAACCTGTGGGGTCTTGCGAGGTTCCATCCTATCCCTTATGCGTTTTAGTATCTACGTGAAACTTCTGGGTAAGGTCATTTGGAGATCTGGGCTCAGTTGATACCAACGCACAGATGATGCTCACCTCCATCTCATGCTCCCAGCCGATTCCAGGGAGGCTGTAGAAACCCTGAACCAGTGCCTGGAGGCAGTTTTGGAGTGGATGCAGGCTAATAAACTGAAGCTTAATCCCCACAAGTGCTACTGGTAGGAAGAAGGTCTGACCCAGGACTTAAGGTATCACCCATTCTGACTGTGGTTGCACTCCCCTTGAAGTAACTTCTGGACCCATGCATACTTGTTGGATAAGCAGGTGGCAGCTGTAGCCAGGAGTACCTTTTACCAGCTTCACTGGGTTAGCCAGCTGCAGCCTTTTCTGAGCACAAAAGATCTGTCCACTGTGGTGCATGTCCTGGCTACCTAGAGATTAGATTACGGAAATGTGCTGTACATGGGGCTGCCCTTGAGAAGTGTTTGGAAACTTCAACTGGTGCAGTCTGCTGCAGCCAGGATGCTGACTGGACTGGGTCATATGGACAGTATCACTCCAATCTTGACTCATCTTTCCTGGCTCCGTCCTAACACGTTTCTGGGCACAATTCAAGGTGCTAGTGCTGACCTTTGGTTTGGGGCCAACATACGCTGCCTACTCCCTTATGAACCTATCCAACCACTATGGTTATTCTAGGATGCCCTGCTTTGGGTGCCCCCAATGTTCTGACATTAGGTGGGTGGCAACCCTCTATAAGGCCCTCTTGGTCATGGCCCAAAAACTCTGGAACTCTCTCCCCAGGGAGATTCATCTGTCCCCTTCTGTTGACATCTTGTGCCTTTGGGAGAATAATTTTTGTTTGTTTGTTTTGTTTGGCATTCCTTCATTGATCCCTCTTTCCTGCTCAATGTTTTTACTTGTTTTTATGTTTTATATGTATTTTACCTCTGGTTTTAATTGTATTAATGATTTTGGAGGGGTTGGCTTTAAAATGTGATTTTATTATGTATGTCTATTTTGTCAACTGCCTTGGTGGCCCTTGTGAGGGCAAAAAGGCAAGATATAAATTTTATAAAATAAATTATAAAAATGAATAATAAAAAATGGTGCATTATTCCTATCCACCATTACATATGCTCCTCAAAATAAAATAAAAACAGGGTGGATAGAGAACCCTGAGGGTCACATGAGAACACAGCAGGGGAGCCTTAAATGCCCATCAGGTGAGAAAGGGAAACCATAGTTAACAATGGAGAGAAAACAGATTACCCTTTGCCTCTAGAATCTCAGTTGCAAGGCAAATTTCACACACAACTGCATAAGTAACCAGTCCACCACAGAAAACCACTCTGGTTTGGAGGCAACCCGTACTTACTCTTACCAAGATCTTGGCCACACTGTCTTGTAGGGAGAAAGCCTCCTAAGTGCTGACACTAGGACATTAACAGAGGCTGGTATGTTCAAACGCCTATCTCTTCCTCTCAATGTATTCCATAGCTGCTAAACCCTGCAACTAATTACTAAGGAACCAGGAAAAAATAATGCACAGTTTCAACTTGTTCCGTCACTTAAAGCCAGCACCGTTTCCTTAGCAATGTCTTACTCCCACGATTTCCTGTTGCTGAGCACTGCACTAGATAGAAGCCTTACGTACATGAATATGAACATCAAAATGCACAAGCAGATTTGCAGCCAGTCATCTCACTTTTTCAATTATAAAATAAAGCAAGTAAAAGAAAGAAGCCTACATTTATGTGAAACTGCAAATTGCAGTGATAAGAGTTTATGGTTTAGAGATATTTTCTTATATGTAATAATGTAGTTTGTGGACTTGCCCTAACAATACATGACCTTAGTTCTAGAACAAGATGTTTAGTGGCTGTTCATATTAAATGCCTTCCATGCATATGCTCAACTAAACACAAGTAGGTCATGGGTAAAGCCTACTGCCATAATCCTCCCCTGTCCCCCTACACTTGTTCACCATAGTTATGTCGTCTTTAAAAGGCTTGTAACATTCCTCAAACATAACAGCTGTAAGTTGTGACTTGTACGTTTCCTTCCAGCGAAACGCAGTCTTGCCTTCACCCTCATCTCACTGGCAAAGCTGACATTAAGGGAGCTGGAAATATCCAAACTAAATAAACGAACGTTTTCTCAAAATAATGAAGTGTTGTCAAAATAATGAAGTGTTGTCAAAATAATGAAGGGCCCTGCTGGATCAGAGCAGTGGTCCGTCTAGTCCAGCATCCTGTCTCCCACAGGGACCAGCTAGTTATTCTGGTTGCCCAACAACATGGGCACAGACCTTCCCCTGATGCCTCTGAATGTGGAGGTTCCCTTTAGTCACCACGGCTAGTAGCTACTGATAGACCTATCCTCTATGAATCTATCTAATCCCCTTATAACACTCTCTGGGTCCATCACTAAATCAATTCCCAGCATTGAGTTTGACTTTTTCACTGCTGCTTTCCTCCCATGCTGTTTCCTCAAAAGAAATCCTCATCCAGCTGATATTAACTACCGTATGAAAGAAAAGACAGGTACGATACAGGTGCCCATCTTTTCTCATTTACCAGGGTCAAAAGCAACGCAGAGTGGAAAAATTTGTCAGGAAAAGAAGTGATGGGAAAGAGTTAACCCCCCTTGCTTTTTAACATTAAAAATATGATAATAGATTTCCCATATATCATATAGTTTGACCCTGATGCAGAGATACACTGCAAGGTCTCTCAGGGGCAACTTTTCCTAGGCCTTACCAGGAAAAGCAGGGCCAGCAACATTAAAACATCCCAAACCTATTTGTCATCATGCAAAATTTTTACTGATGTTTTCCTCTGCAATCTGTGAGCACCTCCCAGATGCAGGTGGGCTTTTCATATTCAATATGAGCTGTGTTTACATCAACTGACAAAAGCGAGTGAAATACTGGATTCGTTGGCAACCTAGAGAAATGATTTAAAGCCCAAGAGGTAAACATCTTGAGTTTACCCAGTACTCGAGGCAGTAAAAGCTTTTCTTCTTCTTGTTCACTCCAGCCAAAGCTCAAGTTTTGAAAGATGAATAACTGTTATAAAGATTCACAAAGACCCCGCTGCCTCCTACACGTTCCACTCAGGAATCTGAAGAGAACACTCTGATTCCCATCAAAGTAAGACAGCACCAGAGACGGTAGACACAAACACTCATTTCTCTTCCTGAACTTCTGCGCTGAACCGAAGAAGGGAACACGCTCCAACAGCCAACGTGCTGGCAGGAGAAATTTCACTCCCACACTGCCACATGCTGCAAGTCAGACAGCGGCCTGCCCGCTGCTTAGGCACATAAAGAGAGGCATAAGCACCCTAGAAACAGCATAGTATGCCTTCAGAGGAAGTGGTCCAAATCGATTCTGTCGCCACACAGCAGCTACCCACACTCCTGATTGGGTGCTGGAGGGCCCAAAACAGAATCTCTAAAGAGCCCCTTCAGAAAAGCAGGTCCTATTTTTCTTGGACACCGCTATCCTTGCAGCAGGAAAGAGGCCTACCATGCAAGGACATTATGCCTCCATTGGCTATACAGATGGCCAGGGAACACGGAAAGCTGTATAGTATTGTAGGGATGAAATGTACAATACAAAGGCATACAAACTCCAAGTTATGTTTCGTGTCAAGCACTCAAATAAGTTCTGTGAAGATGTGCCATGCAATCCCAGCCCCTTTTCATTTATGGCTCATAAAGGGCCCCCTTTATGCCACATCTTGATTTCAGGAGACATTGTTGTGTCCTGACAAACACGCATACACACACATTCCATTGTCTGGAAGCAGAAGCATCACAGTCACACACACACAGCCCGATTAGACTGTCTCTACCCAAGGACAGAGGCTTCCCTTCCCCCATTCCAGCACACAAGAAACTCTCTGGCCTCTATAGATTGCTTTGTTCCTCTATGTGAACTTGAATGGCTAGTTCAGGGATGGGGAACCTCAGGCCTGGGGGCCGTATACGGCTCCCGAAGACATTTTTGTGGCCCTCAGGAGCTCCGGGGCCCTGCCGCGGAGGCGCGGTGCAGGGCAGCCCTCCCGGTGGGTGTTCCTGGGGCCATGGCTTGCAGGGGCACTGCGGCGCCCTTTGGACCTCCTCTCGCCGACTGACAGCTGTTGGTCGGCGAGAGGAGGGGGAGGGACGCTTCCCCCAAGGCTGCCCTATATAGCCGCAGCATGCAGGAATGCCGGGGCACACTGTAAGCCCCTCTCACTGCCTGTCAGCTGTTGAGCAGCAAGTGGGGGGAAGAGGCCCGCAGCTCCCAGCGGCAGAGCAGAGCATGCGCGCAGGAGCCGATCGGGCTTCGGGGGGCCTTTTGTGGACTCTGGGGGGCAGGGCATGGAGCCTGGGGCCAGGTCGCGTGGGGCCGGAGGGTGTGTGTGTGTGGGGGAAGGCTTTTCTCTCTCCCTCTCTTTCTGTCTCTTTCTTTGTCTGTCTCCCTCCGTCCTTTTCTTTCTCCCCCTCTTTCCATTTCTTTCTCCCTCTCTCCCTTTTCCTCTTTCTCTGTTTTCCTTCCTTCCTTCCTTCCTTCCTTCCTTCCTTCCTTCCTCCCTTTCTGATCGACTGCAGGCTGCGCCCCCCCCTGGTGCCTCATTTGCTCGGGCCCACCGCTGGCTGCCCTCCCGCCTGGGAGGGGGGGAGGACCGGGGGAGTGGAGGCGCCCTCCAGGCCTTCTCTGCGTGGCCTCCCCTGTGGTTGCCAACCTCCAGGTGGTGGCTGGAGACCTGGCAACCCTAGCCTCCCCCCCACACACCGGGAGATCTACACCTGGTATGGCCCCCGAATGATGTTATAAATGTGCAAATGGCCCTTGGCAGGAAAAAGGTTCCCCACCCCTGGGTTAGTTAGATGCATATGCATAAGAGAAAGTGCTGCTGACTTTGATTTCAATGATGCTACTGAAGACTTGTATGGCTGAATGTATCTTTTACTGGAATGCAACCGCCTTCAAGGTATAAACAGTACTGCTTTCCCTCTGCTCGGGTGTGACAGCCTCCCGACTCTGTATTGGGATCTGTTCACCCAGTTCTGTGCTTTGGCCAAATAAGAGTTGTAGTTCATCCAACCTCCTCCCTATTGTCTTCATTGGACCTCTATTGATAATTGGGTCACAACAACATTGTTCATATTATCTCATCCATATAAACTGAATACTTGATTCTAACAAAAAAGATTTCCTCCTGGCTGCTCATTTACCACAGTTCTTAATATTGCGAATATGAGGATTCAACACAATCCTAATTTCTTGAAGGACCTCAAGGAAGACAACATAGCTTGCAACCAGCATTAGCAGCTGTACACAGACCATTCCTTCCACAGCTTCTCTCTCTACTTAGTGTTCTTTCAGTCCCCGTTTCCATTTTGATCTTTCTCACAGTTTACTTCTCTTGTCAAACTGGATTTGTCTACTTACATTTATCTCCCATCCTTTGTCCAAGGAACTCACGAAAACCACGAGAGGTAGTTTAGGCTGAGAAATGGCAACTTACCCAAAGCCACTGAGTTACATGGTGAAACAAGACTTGAACCTGGCTCTCCCACATCCAACCCAAACTTCTAACTATTATGACACACTAACTAGTCAAATGCTATTTGATAAAATTAAACATTCTTCCTCCAGAGAGGCCAGCTTACATACGGTTCCCAAGCCATCGCTCATCTAAGGAATTCTCAGTGTCAGTCCACCTGAACTTCATCTGCAGAACTGCATCGTGTACTTAAGGGCACCGGGTCAGTTTAATACAGGGGTGTCAGACATAAGGCCTGCAGGCCAGATCCGGCCCCTTGAAAGCTCTTATCCGGACCACAAGCCAGCTGAGGCAGCCACACGCCCACTCTCGATCTGGGCTGGCGAGGTCTGACTTGACCTAAACAAGTTACATTTATGTCATATCAGCCCTCGTAACAATTGAGTTCGACAGCCTCAGTTTAATATGTTCCTTTAAGAGGGCTCTCACTTCATAGCTGAAATCACCATGATTTTTGCCCATTTTTATGATTTCTAACCTTAAGGGCAATAAAAGAGCTTCCTTCCTAATGGCAACATTTCTAGTCCAAACTTACCCATCTTTTAAGTATTATTAAATACAGCATGCTTCTGAAACAGACGTTTGACAGCAATTACAGGTTAACACACTCATTTGTAATGGCAGGGATTACTGGCACAATGAGCTAATGCCAGCACACGAAGATGGCAGTTTTTATGACCTTCATCTCACAAACAAACTTTTAACTAAGTCAGAAGCATGAGTTAATAACCATCCTACATTATGTGCCTTGCTGTGGATAGCCACTGCTGCTCAAACCACCTTAACTTTACACAGAGTGGATTTAATTTTAATCCATTAATCAAGAAGACACAACTTTATCATGGTTTTCTACTTAACGTCTCAAGAGCTTGTTTCATTCAGGCAAACAGGCCTAGCATTTCTTCGTTATGTTTGCATTTTTGAACACATGCCTGTCTTACCCACAGGTCAAGAAACTTCGTTATAACATTCCCCAAATGGGACTCTTTTATGGCCTGCTGCCATTTTAGGTTTTTCCTTCTCAAGAGAGAATGAAGGCTACACTCAGAAAGACCTCAAGACTTCTGGAATATGCTGTTCTAACAGTTTCACTTTGCTTCTATGCTGCTCAATATGCAGCTCCAAGAGTTTCACTTTGCTTATCCCTTACTTTTCACATTGATCTCTAGGCATCATCTCCTTGTTTAGATCTATTCCAACCCTCTCAATCTTCCTATAACAAACTGGGAAGAGCATATTACAGAATTCTAATGCAAAATGTGTACATGGGATGAATGATTAGAGTCCTAATAACTGGCCCTAAGAATGCAGGAATGCATGTAGTTATTGCTTCTTTCGCATTTATTTCTGTAACTATTGTTGTGGATTTTTAGTTGCTGGTTGAGCATAGGATCATGGCTATATTATGCTAATTCTGGCATAGCAGGCATGTTAGCACAGCAGCCACCCAACCTTGCAGGACTATAGGATCACCCTTTAAGGCTGCAATCCTGAGCAGACATACTTGGACATAAATCTCAATGTAACTCAAGATAATTTACTTCTGACAAAACATGCATAAAATCAGAATATGAACATAAGAAAAGCCATGCTGGATCAGACCAAGGCCCAACAAGTCCAGCAGTCCGTTCACACAGTGGCCAACCAAGTGCTTCTAGGAAGCCCACAAACAAGATGACTACAGCAGCATCCTGCCTAATATAACAGACATGCTCCTCTGATACTAGAGAGAATAGGTATGCATCATGACTAGTATTCATTTTGACTAGTAGCCATGGACAACCATGTCCTCCATGAACATGTCCACACCCCTCTTAAACCCTTCCAAGTTGGCAGCCATCTCCACATCCTGGGGCAGGGAGTTCCACAATTTAACTATGCATTGTGTGAAGAAATACTTCCTTTTATGCATCCATACAACAGTTACAAAACTGAGAAAATCTGTCTACCTAGAATGCCCCGTTTCTGCCACAAAGCCCACTGGGTGATCTTGTACCAGTCACACTCTTTCAGTCTCATGTACTTGACAGGGTTATTTTAAAGTTAAAATGTAGACAGGCAAACCATGTATGCCACCCTGAGGTCCTTAGAGGAAAGGTGGGATAAAAATGTGTTAGAAAGAGTCACAGAAGGCCAGCAGAGTGACATCACTATACACACGCACACAAGCACACTTAATATTCAATACTATTATGCATAAACCTGAAAAATATCTGCAATGCATTATCACAAGAATAATATTTTGTAATTCATTTTGTGGACAGAAAAGATTTGAAAACTAATCTGTACAGCAAGCCTCGCTCTCAATAAATTATCAGTTAATACAGTTAAATAATAAGGCAATTAAAGTCATGAATGTAGGCTGCCCTCTAGTGATGGCCTTGTAACACTGCTGGATGGAAGAAAAATCATTAAGACGCTCGAAAGCAAAAGCTTTTCATTACGAAAGAATGACAGATACATAGCCACTGTTCACTCCTCACCTTGGGCCACAGCTAACACGTGGGAAATCCAAATAAAGAAGCAAATAAAGGATGAATTTCTAGGGATAATTAAAGAAAACAGAAACAATAATAGCATATGGATAGGGTGCTTCTTCTCCCTAACCATATTCCAGAGTGGTATAGTGGTTAAGAGCGGTGGTTCAAAGCGGTGGACTCTGATCTAGAGAACCAGGTTTGATTCCCCACTCCTCCTCATGAGTGGCGGATGCTAATCTGGTGAACTGGATTTGTTTCCCCACTCCTACACACAAAGCCAGCTGGGGGACCTTGGGCTAGTCACACTCTTTCAGCCTCACCTACCTCACAGGGTGTTTGTCTGTTGTGGGGAGGGGGAGGGAAGGTGATTGTAAGCCGGGTTGATTCTTCCTTAAGTGGTAGAGAAAGTCGGCATATAAAGACCAACTCTTCTTCTTCTATCAGTCTTCAGAAGAGAAAAGTTCTAGATGAGCAGCCTAACTATTTCAAAAAGAGAAAACAGAGTATTTATGTACTTATTTTCATTTATTATTGCCTTTCTCCCCAATGAGAACCCAAATCAGCTTACATTGTTTCCCTCCCCCACCTCCACTTTATCCCCACAACAACCTTGTGAGATAGGTTAAGGTAACAGTGGGTGACTGGCCGAAGGGCACCCAGCGGGGTTCCATGGCACAAGTAGGGATTTGAACCTGGGTCTCCCAGATTCTAGTCCAACACTCTAACCAATACATCACACTGGCGACAGGAGAGAATACTACCATGATTAATTAACTCTGACTTGGGAAATTCCTAGAGATTTGGGGGTGGAGCTTGGGGAGGGGAGGGGTTTGGAGAGGGGAGGGACCTCAGCAGGGTATAATGCCATAGAATCCACCCTCCAAAGCAGCCATTTTCTCCAGGGGGACAGATCTTGATCATCTGGAGATCAATAGTAATAGCTTATCTTAAGCATTATATTTTGTAATGTTTATCTTAAGCAATATATTTTGAGTATTGACAACACATATTTTGGTAACTCTTCAAAAATCGTTTATGCTCCTATCAAAATTGGACCAGAATCTCTTATTGTACACATAACATATGCAATGAGCTCTGGCCAGCCCTTCAGAACCAACTGTCATTGTTAAAAGAAGTAGCGCAGGCTGAAAACCTCTGGGCTCATCTAAAGCTAAGAAGCCAGGAGAAGCATTTTTTCCATTTTGCATAAGTATGTTAGATGCCTGCAAAATGATACAGATACAGCCAGATCAGGGTTTCTTAGCTAGCTCATGTATACTTATTTTGTGTGTATGCAAAAAATGTTTTAAACCAGTGGTCGGCAAACCGCGGCTCGTGAGCCGCATGCGGCTCTTGGGTCCCTTGTCTGCGGCTCTGCCACAAATGACCCCGTGCGGGTCCCAGAACGCTCGCCTGGCGCGCTTCCTTTCCCCCCTCTTCCTCCCCCGCGCACACCAGCCGGCTGAGGTAGCCCAGTGTGCTGCGGCGCGCGTGAGTAAGAGAGTGCGAGAGGGTCACGCGGCGAGAGGGAGCCGATTTCAACCTCGCCAACATTGGTGCTCAGAATGCCACGCGAACAGGCGCGCACGTGGAAACTTTTCTATTTTCCCCCGACTTCCCGGTTTCTTCCTGTCCAGCACACATGCGTGTATGTCACGAGACAAACCCTGCCGGGCCCCGCTCGGACGTAACCACCCCTCCCAGACGGGAGGCTCCCGCCTCCTCGAAAGGAAAGGGGGGAAGGGATGCCAGAATCCTGGGCGGAACAGGCGGCAGCCCCTTCCCAAAGAGGCGTGTTTTCTCTCCAGGAGCCAAGAGCCGACGGAACCCTGCCGGCCGCTTGGGAGGGCTCGGGTCCAAAGAGCGAGGCCCCACCTACCTCACCAGTCGGGGGGAGAAGGAGGAACCCCACGTCAGCTCAGCCAGGAGCCGGCAGGAACCCGGGGAAGCAACCGGCCGCGGCCGAGCAACGCGCCCAGCCAGCCTCAGCCCCGATGCCCAGCTGAGAAGCGGCCCGGTCCTAATGAGGACTCGGGAGGCAGGGCTGGTGGGAGGGAGGATCCGAGAGCCAGGCCTACAAAAGGCCAGGCCAAGGAGGAGGGCAAAAAAAACGGCCGAGGGGAATAGTTTTCAGTTTGGGAAGACTGCTTTTGTTTTGAAAGGGGAGTGCAGTTGCTGGGTCACCCTAAAATCCCCACCCAGTGGTTCACCTCTCTGGTTGCACCTGTTATCAGATGGAGAGGCGCCCATAACAGCACGTTTGTTGTGGGTGTAACATTTGAGGGGATGAAGAGCACATGTGGGCTATGTTGTTGGTGTTCTTTTTTAAAGGCAGGAACTCTTGGCTCTCAAAAGAAATCTCAATCGTTGTACTGTTGATATTTGGCTCTGTTGACTAATGAGTTTGCCGACCACTGCTTTAAACAACATGTTAATTTTAAAAGGCATCCCATTAAACAGAGCTTCTGTCTGAAATGCTGAAGAGCGATTTTCAGAGTTATGAATAAACTCACTCCCTGAGATTTTGTGGTTGGCTCCACCTCCCATGGCAGCCCTTTTGTGGTTGTGCCCACCGCCCTCTGTCAGCATTCCAAACGTGCCCACAGGCTGAAAAAGGTTGGGGACCCCCTGACTTAGACCTTCTATCACTAATGCCATGTGTAACTACAGTACTAGAAACTCAACCACGTCCATCCCTTGTACAGTGTTTAATAAATCTCTGTTACTTGGTTGTTAACTTGAAAACGCCTCTGGTGTCTCATTTCTATTGAGGTAAAATAAAGAGACTAAGGAGGAAAATTAAAACTCCAATCGAACATTTTGGAAAGCAGTCTCTCTCTTGGTACACACGGATCGTGTTACCCCTGGTCTCTGCAATGAAGTTAGAAGTTCACTTTCTTTGTTCGCCTTTAGGACCGGTTGCAAGGCAGTGCTCTTTGGGTGGGTCTTATTGAAGGCAACATATAGTATCTCTGGAGGACTGTTACTTTATGTTATTCCTTCTAATACTATTTTAACTCCCAGTGTGTCCTTTTTTTACATATTTGGTATGAGTCTATAAACCACCCTGAGCCTCTCACTAGGGAGAAACTGTAACACAAAAATGTCTCAATAAACAAATAAACAGACAGATCACTTAAAAAAGAAGCTATCTCTCTGTGCCTTAGAAGTTCTCAGACCAGCAAGATAGAAATGCTCAGTATCTTTCCCAATGCTTAAATATATTTCAAAGATCCCATCATTATCACAGCAACACTGTCTACCTATCAACTGATTGTACTATTGTCAGCCACTTTGAGGACCATTATGATAAAAATGATAAATAAATAAGGGACCATTTGGCAGTTGGGATGCACAGATGGGTGTTTTCTGTGTATCATTGACGCGTGAAGGACATGAACACACTGTCCAACGGATTAATGGATTAATCCATCTTTCTCCCCTGTTTTTTTTTCTTTTTATAGATGATAAAATGCAGATATAGTGAGAAGGTAGAACAGCTATATTTTGGGTAGGATGTGATGTATGCTAGATTATGTAAGATTATGACCCAGATGTAATAGCCCCTATTGTGTTTTGCTTAGTGTTTATGGTGTTGTATGTATGGAAAAATAAAAATATATATTAGAAAGACACATAGTGCAATGGCAAGTGGGTTTTAAGGAGACTGCTGCAGGATGGCAGTTATTGTTGCTATTGGCATTTGTTTCTACAAATATTGACTCTGGTGCTAATTGATCACAGAATCCTGACTGTATCAGCTTTAACCCTGGCATAATTCCGATAAGCATTGCAGAATTATTTGATCATCCTGCTAAAATTTGTCTGATGCTGAAAGAAAGAAAGAAAGAAAGAAAGAAAGAAAGAAAGAAAGAAAGAAAGAAAGAAAGAAAGAAAGAAAGGAAGGAAGGAAGGAAGGAAGGAAGGAAGGAAGGAAGGAAGGAAGGAAGGAAGGAAGGAAGGAAGGAAGGAAGGAAGGAAGGAAGGAAGGAAGGAAGGAAGGAAGGAAGGACGGACAGGTGCTGACAAATTTGCTCTTGAGTCGTTCACCAATAAGCCTGGTCTGACAGAAGCTGTGAGCCAGCAGAATGAACATAAAACCATGGATTACTTTTGCAAACCTTGGCATTCCTAGTCAATAACTGTTAGGCACATAAATGTACCATGACAACACATGGTGTTGTTTTCTTTGCAGTGTGGTTGCTATTTTTGGTTCTTTCTGTATGAGGCACCAAGAATCAAAAGAAGGGCTGGGATTTGAATTGCTTACCTATCTTTAGGCTGTACATGAAGTATTTGCCTATAAAATATCCCTCTAGCATATACAACATACTAGATGAAGCAATCGGTATAAGGCATCAGATTTTACAAAACAAGTTCTTAAAGTTCCTTCATAGTTTTAGTTATCGTCTATATACTTTTTGTTCTTTAAAAGAAAGGAAATAGACATAGTATTTGCAAAGAACTTTAAAAGAAAGGAAAACGCCTGGTATAATAAAAGACATTATTAAAATACATAATTTATAATTGTCATATATAATTGACATTGTAATAAGGGGGGAACAGTACTAGACTGCTCACTGAATATGAGTAAAGGGCACTTTTATTTAAAAAAAACACCAAAAGTTTTTTTAACAGCCCACATACTTTCACAAGCCCAACTAAAGATAGCTTCAGGTCCAACATTTTATGCTTTTGCAAGTACTCTTGTTTTTTTTTTTTATGGGGGAGACTAAAAACCACTGCATGAAAACATGGGACACTGTAACTAATACCCAGAGATAAAATTAAATATTCATACCGATTAACATAGCAGCAATGGACCCTAAAAGTTTCAGTAACATTGGCATGCATATACCCAACCACAATGGACTCACTTGAACTTTGAAAACATTTACTTGGAATGAAATGTAATTCATTTCACCACTTTGCGTTCCTGAATCTGTGAGACAGCCACTCTACCCCCCACCCCTTTATTTGGTGCTTTTGGACTACAATGTCGTTTTGCTTTTTTTACAGGATTATTTATAGGATTATTGTTTTACTTATTTTGTACTGTGGTTACTGGAGACTCAGAGTGTATTACAATATACATTCAATGTTGATCAGAAAAACATATGCAGAGATTAAAGAAGCCCCAGTAGGGGTCTCTGGAATTATCACATGCCCAACTAAGTCCTGAGCATCATTCTTCTTTACCTAATCCAAATCTTCACATATCATATTGCTCGTCACTATATTTGCATAAAGGTGTATGACCTCTCAGAGAAGCAGTTATTTTAGTCTGTTGCATCCAAAAAGTCTATATACACACATACCTACAGATGTCAAAAATATTCCAATGTTTGAAGCATAAGCTGTATCCTCCCTGTTTATTGGCATGTGTTTATATACTATATAGTTTATTTAAAATTATCTAAAGCAGCTATCCTCACTCAGTGGTTCAAGAGCCACATGTGGCTCTTTGACATGCCACCTATGGCTCTTCTCAACATCATTCCCCGGTGCTGCACCTGTCCCATGTTTTGGGAAAGTGGGCAAGACAGGTTGTTCCCACCTTGCAATAGCTGCCACTGGAGGGACTGGAGAATTAATAAGTCCTATGAGAGTCTCATGCCAGGGATGGAAGGATCCATCCTCTCCAACAACCCTTATCTACAGCCTCGGTGGTCTCATCCAACCACCTAGGCATTTGCCAAGAAGGGAGCAAGCTGGCCACACAGGCAAGAGAGTAAAACTGTCATCACTACCATGGCAACTATCAAGGAAAAGAGAAAGCCGGCCACAGAAGGGTGGTGGAGGTTTTACTCCCTGGCTTGCAGCCTGTCTTCAGAACGCAAATAGCCCAACTCAAGCAGGTTCCTGCAGTGATAAGCCCAAGTGTCCTCTGCCTTCCTCCTCTCTCCCCAGAATCAGACAGTGCAGGCTTCTGCAGCTGTCAGCCAGATCCAAGTGAGTGGACTCAGTCTGCAGAAGAAAAGACAGGTGCTTCCCCCTTCCTTCCCCTGAAAAGCCTGGATACAGTAGTTGGGGCTCTTTTGGTTGATGGTACTTGCAAATGTGGTTCTCAGTGAGCCACAGAGTGAGTCCCACTGATCTAAAGATTTTAAAGTAGGTAGATACAAATGCCCTGAGTACAGAAAGGAGGAAAATTATCCGAGCAATGCAAGAGGTAGAAGTGTGTGCATCATTGTACTATCCATGGCATAAACGAGTACAGAATCCAATCTGATGAAATCTAACATCCACTAAATATGGCTGAGAGCTGCTGCCAACTAGTGGCTACTAGTGATGAATCGCAAGATCAGTAATGGAAATAAACAGGTGAAGTAGGACAATTACTTTCTGTAACTTGCTAGCTTTTCCCAGGGTTTGTTGAGACCAATAAATTAGTTTTGATAAATCCTGTTTATTACAAAAAATATTTGTCCCATGGTATTCATTAGGCATTTTTACACGATAGATCTTCCTATGTCAGCTTGTCACCACAAGGCCACTAATTAGGAACGGGGCACACCCACACCAGCTTGCATTCTGCATTCATACATACCCTGTATAGTATTACCCGTATGTTCTGCACATCACCGTGCCTTGCATTGCTTCGTCTTTCTAAGCTCCCTTAGCAAAAACACTAGTTATTTTTCTTCTTCGCTCTCTCTCTTCTTCATTCTCTCCTTCACTCTCTTTTCTTCTTCACTCACTTCACTTAGATGGTCGCTTCATGCATTTGACAAAGTGGGTTCTGGCTCATGAAAGCTTATGCCACAAAACATTTATCTTTGTAATATCATAAAGGCTCTCCTACCTAGCACTTTACAACTCCCTTAAGAGAAAGCTGCACTTCCACTGGGGAATCTGTCCCCACCGGGTTTTATTTCTAAAACAGAAAGGTGTCCCATGGCTCAAGCTTGCCTGGAAGCCCACAGCCCCCCCCCCAGTTCCATTTGTGATGTGTGGTGGGGATAAAAGCATTCTATACATACATAGGGTTGCCAGTTCTGGGTTGGGAAATTCCTGGAGATTTGAGTGTGGGGCCTGAGGAGAGCAGGGATCACAGTGGAATATAGCGGCATAGATTCCACCCTCCAACCCACCATTTTATCCAGGGGAAGTGATCCCTGTAGTCTTAGGGCTGCCAACCCCCAGGTACTAGCCGGAGATCCCCTGCTATTACAACTGATCTCCAGCCGATAGAGATCCCCAGGAGAAAGCGGCCGCTTTGGCAATTGGACTCTATGAAGTCCCTCCCCTCCCCAAACCCCGCCCTCCTCAGCCTCCGCCCCCAAAACCTCCCTCCGGTGGCAGAGAAGGACCAGTCGTCTGGAAATCAATTGCCATTCCGGGTGAACTCCAGGCCCCACCTGGAGGTTTTTTGATACGAACATATGCTGTATTAACCCCAGCTGTACTAAATATTCAGCCCACAGGCTCTGCTTATAAATCTCAAATTATATTTTGTCTTCAACTATATGTCCCTCGTTTGTACAACTCGTGCAACACTATGCGTATCAAAATAAAACCTGGAGGTTGGCAACGCTGCCGAGACGTGCCCCCCGCAGCACCCTGGGGCATCATTCGCCGACGGGCTCCAGCGCGGTCGCTGCAAACCAGCCCTGCTGCACTCACCCGCAACAGGAGCCCCCGAGACCCCGCTGCCGCCACCATTCATACGGAGGGGGACGGAGTCGGCGTTGCCCATCGCTGCGGGGAAGGGGACGGCTCCGCCGGGGAGGCCCCAGGGCGCGGGCTCGGCCGCTTGCAGGGCTGCCCGGGGAGCTCCCGCAAAGACTTTGGCCTCTGGCGGCGGCCGGCCGGCTCTCCCGCCCCAGCGCGCGTTCAAACCCGCCAATCGACGGCGGCGAGGAGCCACGGCCGAGCCCGGCGGGAGGCGCCTCCCGCCCTCTGCCCGGGCGGCCGCCATCCTCAAGGAGGGGGCCGGGGGGCAGGGAGGGGCGCGAAGGGGGCGATCGGTCCGCCAGCCGATCCCTCCTGGGCAACGCCTGCCCGCGCCAATGGCCCCGACGGACTACAGGGCATGAAACGAGGCCCCACCATGCCAAGCTTTGCCTCCCACACACACAAAAAGACTTTGCACTTTTCTTCCAACTGAAACGCCGCTTCGCTCCCTGGCTGTCTCCGCTTCCGACTGACGCTGTCGTGGTGTTGCAATAAAACAGGGGTTCGCGGGTGGGGAGGGGGACCCAAGATCGTTATCAAGAAAACAGTTTATTTGCAGCTGCTGACTCGGAGGCCCTAATGGGCAGAAATCTCTGAGTCCCGATTATACTGGGGGAAGAGAGATGGATCCCAATTCAAGTTGTGACGACCAACCAGTGATGCAGATCTGATTGTATTGCAGACAGAAAGGCGACTCAGGACAGTTGCCGTTTCGTCCAGTTTCTCCTTGATGGTTCACGGTGACACTCCATGGCTCTTCGCCCAGTGGCCCAGTGCACAGAGCAGGCTTGGAGCGAGGCAGAAATTCCTTCCCTGGCAGTCTGGAAGCCAATTGTTACCGGGAGATCTCTGGGGTACTGTCACAAGGGCAGTGGAAAAGACACACGCAGAGGGGATGTGCTAAAAACGAATGACATACTAGCCCATTAGAAACAACGGGAGAGGCTGCACAGCCCATTTGAGATCATAGGAGCCGGGGGTGTCCATAGACTTGCATGGACTCCATTGAAATACATTACAGCACAGAGTTGCAAAGAAAATGTGGAATGGATTTTCCAGCAAAGTCTCTAAGCCCAGATTCACTACTCTGGGACTGGAATGGCAGCCCCCCCCCCCCAAAGTGGATTGACACCCCCTGGCCCTGGGACTAGCACAAGTGTCCTGGGGCGGGAATGACAGCCCCCCATGTGGATTGACAGCCCCTGGGACTAGCACAAGTGTTCTGGGGTGGGGATGGCAGCCCCTGGGACTAGCAGAAGTGTCCCTTTAGTAATTATTTGATGGCTGCTGCATCAGTCTTGTAACAAAGAAAAATTCCCTGCTGCTCATTCACTTTGAAAATGAAATATGTAGGGATGCTCAAAAACATACTGACTCGGCTCATACCCCGCCTGCAGATTGGGAACAGGGAGCTGACCAAGAGACCAGCTGTTCTATAGCTTGCAAGGAGCCCTGTACTGTATCATGCTATACATGAGGAGTGTGGCCCAATGAACAGGGTCAGTTGGGGCCTCCAACAACCCCCCCTAATTCCTGCCTTTCCCACAGACCTACTGCTTCAGCTCAGCAGCTTCTTAAGTCTCACCAGGACAAGGCAGGCAAGTCCAGGGCTTGGCCCACAGGTGGTCACAACAGTCAACCATAGTGTGCTCACCTGGAAAATATGCCCACCATGAGGTTCATAGCATCCCTAAAAAAATACTGACTTCCCCTGACAGTCTCTTTTGGCGCTTTTTCTGTGCTCAGGCAACATCTGTGGTACAACACAGGCAGAATCAAAGCATGTGGTTTACATTCACTATAATTACCACCAGAGAAAATAGCCATGAAGCAATTTGTAGCCAGGAGCAAACAGATCTCAAACTTTGCCATTTATGAGATTGCTTTTGACAACTGAAACAGACATCTAATTTTCTTGGGTGCTACAATATGCTTTGCAGGAGGGGAAAAAGACAGCAGAAATGTGTCCCCTTTAGGGCCATGTCTTTCTCAATCTCTTCTCTCCTCAAATGATGTAAGCAAATCTTGATAATGTCTTGGTAGAGGATGAGGGTGGAATAATTCGGACATCTGCTTGCTACTTATCTGCTTGCTAATGCATTTCTTATCATTTCCATTAGGAGCTGCTACAGGCTTATATCTGGTAGGCGAGCAAAATATAATGCATGTAGTTCTGTGGACAGTTAGGCTGCTTAGATCTCACTGACTTAATTGGGATTGAAGCAACCTAACTTTGTGCAGGATTACGCTCATATTGACAGTATCAGGCCCTGGAAGGCTCTTTAGAAGTTGGAACCAGAAACAAAGGATATTTTTAACAGTAATGTTCAGTACTAATGAATGTTAATAACTCTTCTGGTCTCGTAGTATTTAATATGATAAAGGGTGCACACTTGCTTTGAATAAATTCTGTGGGACTTACTTCCAATTAAAATACTAACAGCCCAACCCTGAAGAGGGGGGCAGATCCAGAGCAGCTGGGAGTGGCACAGCCACACTGCTCCTCAGAGGCTTCCCTGCCACCACGGAGGCAAAAAGAGACAACCAAAAAAAAATGGGGGAAATCCCCCATGGCCTACAACAAGGCTGCGCCACCAGAAAAGGTGGCACAGCCCTATCACCACACGGGGCGTTCCCGGGGTGAAAGGGCTGTGGAAGCAGCCTAAAGGCCACTCCACCCCCAGGAACGCCTCGGGAATGCCCCCCACGCAAGCATGGGCTTTCCCATCCGGGTAAGTCCTGCCGGCATGGCTGCACTGGCAGCAAGGGGCGATGGCGCCTGGACACCAGTGTAGGTGCCACCTTATTCCGTGATAAAGTGGTACCTACTCCATTGCAGGGTCACAACGGCTCCAAAGGAGCTTCGGGGGGGCCCTTCAGGAATGGGCTCTGAGTAAAGATAAAACAAAAACCACTCAGCACCACCATAAGGATTGTGATGTTTTGCAATTCACAGTGAAATGAATAGCAAACATGTGCCTTTACAGGAAAGTCAAGCTTACTTAAACAGGCAAAATATGCACCTACATCCCCTCTCAGCTAGTAACAGCCTGTCTCGCAAAAAACAAACAAACAAACAAACAATGCAACAGATCATAAAGACATCTGCTTGGCACATGCGGTATTAGTGGTGATGTAATAGCATCAGCCAAGGCCAGAACTCCTGGAGCACAACCCAGCAATTCCAAGTAAAAAATGTCAGTCAAAGTATTCTCTCATAGCTACCTGAGCTGTTCTCAAGGGCATGGAGAAGAAAGGTGAGAACAAACAATGAAACATTCATCTGAATTCACTGACACATGGAGAGCAATTTTGGCCATGCTTTCTAGAGAAGGGTCTGATTGTGTGGAGAGGAGTTGGATAGCAAGGGAAAAGACTTCAGTAGGCTCTACAAATATAATGCTGCGGTTTGGCTGGAAATACAAAGGGACCCCCCCCACACACACACACACACACACTCATGCACACACATCACATACTTGGAAGTACTAAGAAGAATCAGGCATATTTAATTTGTCTGCAACAAAATAAATCCACAAACAGGGTAATTGTGGTAAAAGACATGTTTGGGTAATTGCCACCAGAGGGCTTCTGACCTCTCTGGTCTAAATTGATAAACCCACTGAAAGATGTGTGTGTGGAGTACTGTCAAATTGCAGTTTTTCAAAACCTTGCAAGACTGGATAACTTAGTCCATCCTACTGAAATCCCAGAATAATTTCCAAAAATGTTGTTTTTACATTGCATGTTTTGCCCACTTCCATGGATTTTCTATGAATGAATGGGAGGGGTGAATCTTACATACATTACATTTTATGCATGCAGGTTCATATCCATGTATCAGATTACATGTGTCTTGTAATGTAGATCCTGCTGCATTAGCATATGGTTTAATTAATTTAATTTCCAGAGCATTATTGGGAAGTGGCTTCTTGATGCATGTATTTGTATGAAAAACTGTTGATGAGGCTGTTTCCAGTTTAAAGAACATGTTTGTGTGTGTGTTAAGTGCTGTCAAGTCGCTTCCGACTCATGGCGACCCTATGAATGAAAATGCCTTCATTTACAAGGATAGAACATAACATATTTTATACCTAAACTTGGCTCCTTGTGCAGGTAAATAAATGCAGAGAAGGGGGCCAAATAGGGCCCCCCCAGGTTTGCAGGAAAACGTAAAAAAAAAAGTAGGGAGGTTAAATCCCCCCCATGAGTCTACCCATTTGTCACATAGGTCCCCTTCAGACAGCTGTGGGATGGGTGGGGTGGGTGCCGCCGTCAACATTTTCCAGGCAGGTGGCTTCTCTAGGGGAGGCTGGCTAGTCCACTGGGGACGGGACAAAAATGATGGGGTTCCCTCCCCCCGATGAGTCTCCCAGGCCCCACTTGTGAAATTATATTTTTTTATTTATTTTGTTTTAGTTATTTATAGTCTGCCTTTCTCACTAGGACTCAAGATGGATTACACAGGGTAGGTCACTGCAATCAACAGGATGGGACATCCAATAAGCAGTGTAATAGGATTAGGATTATGTCAGCTCCTGACCCTTAGAACCAGAAATTACCACAGAGCCGTATAGAATCCAAGCAGATGGCTTTTACTGGTCAAAAAGGTAATACAGTGCAAACAGGAAAATATGGCAGCTATGAGAGTCTCACTAGCTGGAAGATAATATAAGGCAGTTAATGGCGGGAGATTACAAAGCATCAACAACGCATAGACAGAATACACTTTCCCAGGAGTAGCATTCCCAGGCTTTGGTATGCGAGGTCGACCTTGAGTCTAGACAGTTCAGCACAGGCACAGAGGCAATACAGAAACCGAGATAGCAGCCTGACATCCTGCTCCCCTTAAGGCCCCCTCCCATCCGGCAAGGGGGCTGGTCTATCCGGGTAAGTAATGTGAAAGGCGTTGACGAGTTTGGGGGCGGAGACATCTCGTGCGCGGACCCATTCGTCATAGGCAGGGGGGAAATGCTTCCAACGGACTAGATACTGTAGATTTCCATGGTGAATACGAGAGTCAAGGATTTTGGAGACTTCGAAGTGTTCTTCCCCCCCCACCATCACGGGTGGTTCGGGAGGCGGATCGGGATGCCACTGTGGAGAAGTAACATGGGGTTTCAGGAGGCTAATGTGGAAAACGGGATGCACACGCCTCAGGGTTTTGGGGAGAGCTAGTTCCACTGTGACAGGATTTACGATCCGTGTGATGGGGAATGGGCCAATGAATTTAGCATTGAGCTTATGGCACGGACGGGTGGAGCGTAGATTCTTGGTGGAAAGGTAGACTAAGTTACCCACTCGCAGATCACCCCCGGGGGAACGATGTTTGTCGGCCTGCGTTTTGTACTTGCGCTTGGCTCGGTCGAGATTGCTAATGAGCCAGGGCCAAGTGGTACGGAGGGTGTGTGCCCAGGAGGCGACGTCGGGGTCCCCCTCCCCCTCCACATCATTTCTCGGAGCAATAGGACCGAACTCCTGTCCATACACCGCATAAAATGGGCTAAAACCTGTAGATTGATGCACAGCATTATTGTAGGCATATTCTGCAAAAGGTAACAGTTCTACCCAGTTATCCTGGTGGTAGTTGACATAACAGCGCAAATAACATTCAAGTACAGCATTGACACGTTCAGTTTGACCATCTGTTTGGGGATGGTATGCACTAGACAATCCCTGCTCCACCCCCACCAACTTGAGGAATGCTTTCCAAAACTTAGAAACGAAACCACTTCCGCGGTCACAGATTATCTTGCGCGGAAACGAATGTAATCTGAAGATATGTGTCACGAAGAGGTGGGCCAGTTTTTGAGCAGAGGGGACCCCTGTGCATGGAACTAAATGAATTTGCTTGGAAAACAAATCAGTAACAACCCACAATACGGTTTTTCCCCCGCTGAGAGGGAGATCAGTCATAAAGTCCATAGCAATCACTTCCCACGGTCTGCTGGGTATTTCAAGAGGTTGCAGCAGTCCCGGGGGTTTGCCCTGCGATCGTTTCACTGTTGCGCAAACAGGACAGCTGCGAATAAAGGAGTCAATGTCGGAACGCATCCCCCCCCACCAGAATTGTCTGCGCAATAAGTGAAGAGTCTTCAGAAACCCAAAGTGTCCGGCTGTCTTTACTCCATGAGCCAAGTGCAAAACGTCTTTTCGGAGTGCTTTGGGCACATACAATTTCGAGTCTTTGTACCAAGAACCCCCTTGTTCTATTACACCAGGAGGTAGGATGTGAGCGGAGCATTCCAAAAGGCAATGGTCCCGAAGGGAATTTAAAAAGGACTCGGAGATGGGTCCTTTGGCGGGTACCCCCCCCCGTCCATGGCGGTCTGAGGCATAGCTATGGGTCCCTTGGCGGGTACCCCCCCCCCGTCTATGGTGGTCTTAGGCATAGCTATGGGGGTAGTGCTTACGTGCGGTGGCGCGCAGACTGCAGGCGGTAGGGCGGCTGGTGGGGTTGTAGGGGCGGGAACGCCGGTTCGTTGTCGTTGAGGGGGCGGCTGGGCAGCCGGTCGGGCTGGCGGAGCCCGTGTGCTGAATATGGTGCGCTGCTGCTGGGATCGAGTTTGTACGGCCAGTACAGGTAGGGCTCCTCTTTGCGTAGGGGTGAACAGAGAGTTGGTTGGCCTCTCGAGTTTCATCGGGTATTGTGGTAACCGGGAGAGGGCATCGGCGAGAACGTTTTGCTTCCCAGGGACATGCTTTAGGACGAAACGAAACTGTGCAAAGAATTCCGCCCAACGTTGTTGTTTCGCCGATAGTTTATGGGACCCCGTGAGGGCAGCTAGATTTTTGTGATCGGTCCAAACCTCAAAGGGGACTTCAGACCCCTCCAAGAATTGACGCCATAGAGTCAGTGCATGGTGAACGGCCGACGCCTCTTTCTCCCAAATGGGCCAGTTCAATTGAGCGTGTGCGAATTTCCTTGAAAAGTAAGCGCAAGGGTGAAGGAGACCATCTGGTCCTTTTTGTGGCCATTTGCGGGCCCATTTCCCCGCAAGTAAGACAGGCACCTCTCTGAAATCGGGCTTCACGTTCCTGGGGCGGACGTGTAGGATTTCGTGGAATGGGCGGTGGTGCCTTGGATTGGGGCTTTTGGGTGCTTTTTTCCTTGTGCTTTTGACGGACAAGAGAAATAAAGCGTCGGCGGCTTTCCACTTCCTCGGCCAATAGAATCCACTCTTCAAGGGTATCGGGATCACCCCGCATGTATGACCAGTTCAGAACATCAGGGTGCAGGGCTTCCCTGAAATGGTGAATTAGGGTGGCTTCGGGCCAACCCACAATTTTACTTGCCAGTCCTTGAAATTCATCGGCGAATTCTCGAACTGGAGCAGAGCCTTGTCTCAGTTGTAAGAGTTCCACTTTGGCTCGTTCCCCCAGAAAGGGATCCTCAAACCTCCTTCTCAGAGCAGTCATGAAGTTGTTGAGGGAACGTATAGAGCGGGAGCGGGTGTCGAACTGGAGAACCATCCAGTCAGCTGCTTTACCTGTCAGAAGGGAAGCCACATAGCGCACCCGGCTGTCCTCCGTGGGGAAAAGCTGCCCTTGTTCTTGCATATAGCTGTCCACTTGATGCAAGAAACAAGGCAAAGTCTCGAGAGATCCGTCGTACGTAGTTCTCAATTTGAGTTGCTTCCAAGGACCGGGCGCAGGCTGACCCGGTTGCACGGGTGGTCCGGGTGGAGGAACAACGGGAGCTCCGGGAGGCAGGAGTGGTGCAGGCACATTAGCGGGTGGCTGGACGGGCACCCCCTGACCCGGTATTGGAGCGGGCTGTACCTGGGCTAACAAGGCTTGTTGTAATTGCCTGTTATCCTGAAGCATACGCTCCATTAGCTCTTGGAGTTGATCAACACGGTCGGTGAGCTCCCGATTCTGGGCTCGTAAGAGGTGAACATCCTCGCTTGGGCCACCAGTAAGATGAGGTTTACTGGTCCGGAAACTCGTGGCCCATTGAGAGCTGTCCCCATATAGATCCTCGTCCTCAGACTCTCCGGAGTCTCGGCGTCGGTCAGCAAGGCGGCGTGCGCGTTGAGTCGTGCGCGACGGGACAAACGTCGGGGAAAAAGACAGACCTAACAGCCCCTGTACAGTGTCCTTGGGGCGAGTGTCCATTTTCGCCCGGTCCCTACCCTTTGCGGCCAGAGCCTCGGCTGCTGCCTTAGCTGTTTCTTTATCCTTTGCGGCCAGAACTTCGGCTGCCGCTTTAGCCGCTTCGGCGGCTTCCTTATCCGCAAGAACTTTGGCGTTCTCAAGTCTCAGGGCAGCCTCTGCCGTAACATGCGGTAAAAGCTCCGTTTCCAGGAGTGTGAGTATGGGGTCAGGTTCCCCGCCCAGTAATGGCTGTATTCGAACTGCCAGCGCGGGTGCATCGGTCCCGAACGTCGGGGTCAAACATTGAGCCAAGGTGGCCACCGGGGTGTCC
Source organism: Euleptes europaea (assembly GCF_029931775.1). Classification (NCBI taxonomy): domain Eukaryota; kingdom Metazoa; phylum Chordata; class Lepidosauria; order Squamata; family Sphaerodactylidae; genus Euleptes; species Euleptes europaea. The sequence continues at coordinate 103,053,864 of NC_079312.1, read as the reverse complement.
TTTGTACATTCCACAAGGAGAAGAGCGGTGCGAACAGCAATCCGCTTGGCTTCAGCTTGACAGCTGGCCGCATCAGGTATTAGGGAAAAACCTTCCTGCGGGGCTCCTGCCATAGCAGCGTTTCCCAGGGTAATAGAACTAGAGGGAAGAGTCCCCCGAGAAATAAGATTGTCCAAGAGTCCAGTTAGTACTTGTAAGTCCTCAGTTGCCAACCGGGCATCGTCCAGTAATTGATCCAAATCCCGAAGGTCTAAATGAGTATTAGTATCTTCCGACGTCAACATCCAGAGAACCCCCCTTAGAGATTGCCACTGTTCCTGTACCAGTCCCCTCAAGCGGCAAACCTCTAGGGTAGTTCGAAAAAGTTCAGCGACTAAGTCCTGTAACAGGGTGGGATCCTCCACAGAGGAATCCAGGTTAGTAGGTCACTCGGAGAGCCTCCCAGCTCCCATCCAAGTGGCAGGCGAACCCCCCCGGGCTCCAGCCTGGCTAATAGTATAACGAAGAAGGTGTAAGATAGCTGCCATAATGTCAGCTCCTGACCCTTAGAACCAGAAATTACCACAGAGCCGTATAGAATCCAAGCAGATGGCTTTTACTGGTCAAAAAGGTAATACAGTGCAAACAGGAAAATATGGCAGCTATGAGAGTCTCACTAGCTGGAAGATAATATAAGGCAGTTAATGGCGGGAGATTACAAAGCATCAACAACGCATAGACAGAATACACTTTCCCAGGAGTAGCATTCCCAGGCTTTGGTATGTGAGGTCGACCTTGAGTCTAGACAGTTCAGCACAGGCACAGAGGCAATACAGAAACCGAGATAGCAGCCTGACAGATTATGGAAATCTGAAAGCAAGCAGAAGTCTGAAACAGAGATGAAACAAAGCATAACTACTAGCATGATATGTTAACCAGTGCAGAAGCTACATTGTAGGATAATAGATACAACAACACATAGTACTTTCTATACACGATAGAGTGGTCCACAGTCCCCTTTCCATTTATTAAAGCAACTTCCTGAACCATTCTGCTATAAGTCTATTAACTCCTTTAAAATGCCTTCATCAATCATCCATGGTTTTAGGACCAGCTTCTAGCACCTGAATGAAATACTACATGAATAATGCTGCCTCTATCACAAACCAGATTTGTATTTAGTATTGTTGCACATGCTGCTTCAAAAGAGCTAGGTGACAAGTAAAACAATATTTAAAATGCTGTCAGTAGTGCTGGTTGACGGCAGTAATCCCTTTTAATTTGCTTGCTGATTTTAACTCTTACAAAAACAAAGCTTCCTAATAATGACTGGTGGGCACTGAGGCAGTAGAGTTGAAAGTGCAAAGATCACAGGCTAGGATTAATGGGAAATGGGGACCACATCAGAAGAAGAAGAAGAGTTGGTTTTTATATGCCAACTTTCTCTACCACTGAAGGAAGAATCAAACCGGCTTACAATCTCCTTCCCTTCCCCTCCCCACAACAGACACCCTGTGAGGTAGGTGGGGCTGAGAGAGCTCTAAGAGAGCTGTGTGACTTGCCCAAGGTCACCCATCTGGCTTCATGTGGAGGACTGGGGAAACCAACCTGGTTCACCAGATTAGCATCCGCCGCTCATTTGGAAGAGAGGGGAATCAAACCCGGTTCTCCAGATTAGAGTCCACTGCTCCAAACCACTGCTGTTAACCACTATAATACACTGGTTCCTGGTGGCCATAGTGCCAGCACTCCCAGCTGCACCCACTGCCCAGACCATCAGGAAAAGGGCGCTCAGGTGATGTGGGCAGCTGTGACCACAGGTAGTGGGAAAGCTTCCAAGTGGGTGGGGGAAGGACACATAGGTAGGTGAGGGCATGCAGATGGTTGGGCAAGAAAGGGGGCCTGGTAGTACATATGGGGGGGGGCTGTACACTCTTTGACCTGGGCCCCTCAAAACTTGCCACTGGTCAGAAGAACAAGATGGGGCCAAGGCTGTGAAGATCTCTAAAAGTAAGGAATCAAAGAGGATGCAAAGGTATTTCAGGGAACGTACTGTGTCCTGTGATATTCTGCTCTTTAAAGTCCCTTGTCTATACATCTGTCAACTTTTCTAATGACTTATGGACTGAATAAATAAATAAAGTTCACTGTAGAAGCTTGAGGAAGAGTCTGCCATGGTCAGATTGCTTTCAGGGAAAGGGGTCAGATGAATCTCCTCTGTACCATAGCACCTTCCTTGAGATAACCAGATGGGAAACACATTGACTGGATTGAGCCAACGAAAGCTGCTGGGATCAGCTGATGGAAGGACAGACAGGCAGATATACAAAATAAGATCTAGCCTCGAGGTATAAAGGTACAGCCTGTAGACTTGGCCCTTCGGCTTGGCCGAGGTCTAAAGACTGCCGCTGCCTGCCTGCCTTGTAGATTCTGGCTCCCTGCCCAAGCTTGCCCATACTTCTGCTCAAACTACTCCCTTGACTAGATTCAGACTTCCGGCCTGATCCTGACTGAATCTGCTATGCCCTGCAGAGCTGTTGCCTCTCTCTGAACCTCTGGCAACTTGATTTCTGGATTGAGTTTGGGTGTTTCTTTCCTGCCCAATGATCTATGACAGAGGCATTGGTGTGATGGTTGGAGAACCTCAGAACCAGAATTCACAGAATCCATGCCAGATGCATCCTTAGTCTGTCTCATCGATAGGATCTCAACACCAGGGACACCCACTATGTACAGACTGTTTTCCTGAGAGGGCCCTTGGTATGAGAAGTTGTTCCACTTCCCTGAGCATTTCTCCAGTGTTTAGGTTGAGTACCCAGATGGAGGCATTTGTGCCAGTACAGAGTCACCTGTCTCATCCAGCCAGATCTCAGTAATAAATGCCATGATGGTGGAAAGTGCCATCAAGTCTCAGTCGACTTATGGTGACACTGTAGGGTTTTCAAGGCAAGAGACAAACAGAGGTGGTCTGCCATTGCCTGGCAGCCTCTGCAGAGCAACCCTGGACTTCCTTGGTGGTCTCCTACCCAAGTACTAACCAGGGCTGACCCTGCTTAGCAGCTGAGATCTAATGAGTTCAGGCTAACCTGGGACATCCAGGTCAGGGCATTAAATGCCATGTTAACACTTTTATCCAGGATTCAATCCTGAACTGTTGCTGTTTTCTGGATAATAAACCTAATATTCACCAGAATTAACTGCAAGGAAAGTGGAAAGCTGGCAGGACACAGAATATTCCTGGGGGAAGGACTGGAAGAACAACTACATGCTAACTGTCTAACTCCTCTTCCCTTTACATGGCTCTTCCAATCCCTACTGATGTTTTCCGTTTTATTGGTTACCTAAGGTTCATTGCTGTTCAATTCCACCTTGAAGCCAACCTTCCTGATAAAAGAAGACCAAAAGTGATCACAGTGTACAGAATGAGACCTCAGTAGTGACTTGTAGCAGAGAAACCACAATCACTCACCAATTACACCCAAGGCCTAGAATCACAGTGTCTCCTTTGTGCAAATGCATGACACTGGCAGCTCATAGCTCCTCACTGTATTGTAACCAACCAAGAATCTGAAATCTGTTTCCTGCTTATTCGTTCCCAGATGATGAGCCCCCAGCAAACAACAAAAATGCTTATTGTCTGTCCTCAGATGCATGACGTTATGCTTGGTATGACCGCATTTCATTCCACTGCTCCAGCTAATGAGGTTGTTTTATTCATGCTGCATAATTTCCTGATTCTTCTCTGTATTTGCAATACCTCATAGAGTAGCATCATCTTCAAATGTCATCAATGTTGTTTTTATTCCCCGTCCTGAAGTCGCTAATCAAAGAAGTGAATAACATGGGCCTTGACACTCATCCCAAGGGGAGACACTTTCGGTTATTTCGTTTCAACTGGAAAGCTCATTTTTTCAGTATCTCAACAAAATTTATCTCAATAGCCATTTAATATTTTCGCTTCCTGGAAATCTTCTCCTCATGTAGCTACTACCTGAAGACTGCTTAAAAATGCCTCCATGCAGCAGTTCCACACAATAAGATGTTTGTGTATACTGGTTCATCAAATGAGTTGGTTTTCCCAACATACCACCGCCCTATGTTTCTGGTGACCTGGAGACAAGCCCTTGCAAAGAGCACAGAGGCTGTTTTAAGCAGCTGGATAACAAAGCAACCATCTCATGGGGTCCTCCTTGTCTTATTTAATGCAAGGCAATTCATCATCAATCTATGAACAATGCACAGGTAGGTTTGGATCTCTTCAGACTCTCAGGGGTTCTTATTCCCTTTTTTTGGGGGGGGGAAATATTGGTCCTCAGAGTATAACTGATAACATTCCTACTTTATATTTCATACTCAGATAAAGAACTCCATGTGCCTCTCACCAAGATGTACATAAAATGCATATTCTTTTAACATACTGAGATGTGGATAGCAAGAAGAGATTAGGCCACCTCCAAGTATTTTAAAGGAACACGTGCCAAATTTTACACGAGTGCATCCTTCATATTTGATGAGAGGTACACCATTCATAGGGTCGCCATGAGTCGGAAGTGACTTGACGGCACTTAACACACACACACACTTTTTGTACTTGGTTATTGATACCCAAGTGCTAAATGTAAAGTGAGATTTGGGTAGTCCATATGTCACGTCAGCGGTTTGTCATGCAATCTGCTTCTTGCCTTTGCATGAGGACAGTGTTGTCCTTGAGAGACACAGGCCACAGCCTGAGCTGCATCATGTGAATAGTCAGGGCGATCTTTTCTCACACCAAATTGCCCTCTCATGAAAGACATGCAAGGGTTTTTTGCACGATTGATGCTGGCTGGCTCTTTCTTTGTGCCTGCCCCTGGCCATTGCCCCACCACTTGTTCTTCTCATTTGCCAGGCACTTCTTTTACGCTGAACGTTTACTCTTCCACTAATACCTCATTATGGTGTTAAGCGAAAGCTACACATTTAGGTTCCAGAATTTCTCTATAATGTTGGAAATTGGACTACTTAACAACCAAAGTTCCTTGCCTATTTTGTTTTTAGAATGCAGGCAGCATACTGGCACGGACGCCGGCATAGGGCGACTTACACCGATCCCTCTGGACAGTGGTGGCAGCGCAGCTCTTGGATGCCGCCGTGGCCTCCCACTGGCATTTCCCCAGTGTATCCCCCAGCAACGGCATCCTGGGGAACATTCCAGGGATATGCCATGGGGCAGAGCTGCCTTTAGGCAGCTTCCTAACCCCTTTCAGGTTTATGCACCATTTTGCAGGCATCAAGATATGCTGCAAAATTCATGGCATAGCCTCATGGAACTCTACGGGGCGTTCCATGGGGCTCTTTACAAAAAATCTTATTTCCCCCCTTTTTTCAGCTTGCTGCCAGTGCAGGAAACTGCTCTGGAGGCACAGCTCTGCCACCTCCAGCTGCTGCAGAACCACTCCCCCCCCCCACTCAGGATTGCACAGTTAGAAGACAGGTAGGTACATGAGTGCATAGTTCACATGTGTACATCAGTATATATTTAGAAATTCACCCCTATGGGTGCAGTTCTAAAAGAGGAAAACACATATTATGGGAAATGCACAAGGATTATATCAGACCAGCGAGACAATTTTAAGAAGTGACATGAAATGGAATTTTGATACAAGCACAGCCACAGCTAAGTCTAACACACAGGCCATTTATTTGGGGTCGATTTTGATGCTCGCTCAAAGCTGCTTTTTTAAATGCGACCTTTAAAATGACTATTCACGGTCCCGATGCAAGAGGAGAAGTCAAACAAATCCCACCCCCACACTCGTTTTCTCCTTTGTTTGCATAGCCATTAGCAACGATAGTTTGCATAGCTAAGCAGCAGCTGTGATTCTGCATGCTTCTTTCCGGAAATGCTTCGATGTGGGGGCGGAGCAAACACAAAAGTTTGGCGTTAAAGGGGATTTTAAGAAATGCAAAGCAGGTATGCTCCGGCTTTGCAGTGATGGCTGGAATGATGGTTCAGCGTGAAGAAATAAAAAAAATATGCGGGGCACTTCAGCCTGGAACGTGCTGCTAATTACCAAGCATAAACGGCCACAGACTCATCAGCAGATTCTTCCTATGACCAGAAGATGGCAGAGTGAGACCCAGTATATAGATTTTATTTCTTGCTTTATCGCTTATTAGATGTGCTGCCATATTAGACTTCCATACACAATTATTTTCTTCATGAACATCACTTTAATGCAGGGAATCCATCATGTAATGTGCATGTACTCATCCTGGCGAGAAAGGGAAAGCATAAATGAAGTAAGTAAATAGCTAAATAGCCTATTTTGCCATGTGTATCCACAATGGGTGTGCATTGGAAGCAGCAATTGATTGTGTGTGTTGTGTTAAGTGCCGTCAAGTCGTTTCCGACTCATGGCGACCCTATGAATCAATGTCCTCCAAAGTGTCCTATCCTTAACAGCCTTGATTACAGCAATTGAGTACAGTTTCCTTAAGTGTGAACAGTCACAGAACCTAGGGTTGCCAACAAGCCCGAACAAAAATGTCCTGAATTAAAAAATATTTTTAGCCATGATTTAGACTTCCAGGCCTTTGAAGCAGAGATTAAGGCTGCCATATTATGCACACTTACTATGTATGTCCCAGTGAACTTGGCTGGGGCTTACTTCTGAGAAAACTACATCTAACGGTTCAGGCTGTGTGAATCTTTTCACTGTGCAGTCCCAACTAGGGCTGCCAGGTCTCCCCAGCCACCAGCAGAGGGTGGGGGTGTAGGGTTGCCAGCTCCGGGTTGGGAAACTCTGGGAGATTTGGGGATGGAGCCTAGGGACAACAGGGAACTCAGGGAGTACAATGGCACTCTCCAAAGCATCCATTTTCTCCAGGGAAACTGATCTCTCTAGTCTGGAGAAGAGGTGTAATTCTGGGGGGTCCCCATGTCCCACCTAGAGGCTGGCATCCCCAGTCGCAACCGCAAAGTTCTGCTCTTTGGACCAGGAGGGGATTCCAAATGCACAAGAGCCTTGGGGTTCTAATGGCATCAAATTTCTCAGCAGTTTACTACCATGAAAGTTTACTATCATGAACTGCAACAGCTCTTCAATGGGTGAAGCAAGGATGCCAGCCTCCAGGTGGGTCCTGGGGATCCCCCAGAATTACACCTCATCTCCAGACTACAGAGATCAGTTCCCCTGGAGAAAATGGATGCTTTGGAGGGTGGACTCTGTGGCACTGCACAGCACTGAGGTCCCTGTCCTCCCCAAGCTCCATCCCGAAATCTCCTGGCGTTTCCCAACCTAGATCTGGCAACCCTATCCCCACCGGTGACCAGAGGGACCTGGCAAGGTGAAGAAGTTACACAAGAAGTGGGTATTCTTATTAGTCTGAACCAAATGTCATTCATATTGCCTGAAATAATATCCAAAGGTTGTTTCTAGACTCATAGAGCATGTGATCATGATAATTTAAATGTGGATTCTATATAGGCCCAAGTTTACTATGAAAGTTAGTCTGGAAAATTTAGTTCTAGAGGAGAGTAATGGAAGGCAACCTGACAGAGCAGGAAATCCTTTCATGTTGAGGTGTTATTATGGTTGCCAACCTCCAGGCAAGACCTGGATCCCTCCTAGAATTACAGCTGATCTCCAGATGACACAGATCAGTTCCCCTGGAATAAATGGCTGCTTTGGAGGATAGATTCTCTGAGGTCCACTACACGTTACCATTCTTCACTTGTTTACACTCTTTTCATGTGCTCCGCACATCCACACAGCAGCTGAGAGAGGAATTGCTTGTAAAAAGGGGGCAAGAGCCTGTGTATTGCCATAAGGCAAGGAAGGGCTCCTGCCTCCCCTCCAGCAGTTTATTTTTCCACACGAAAAATACATGGGGGGAGTAATTTTGCCAATTTTGCTGCTCCATGTAAAGTGTCTGCTCCATGTGGATCAACAAAATTGACAAAATAATGCCCCCACATGGTTTTCACACAGGAAAAATGTCTTGGGGGGAAGAAAAGTAATGTGTAGCTGACCCCTATGGATTATACTTCGTTGAGGTCCCTCACCAGGCTTCTCCCCCAAATCTCTAGCAATTTCCCAACCCAGAATTGGCAACCATAGGTGTTGTGAATATGGTATGACAAAAGCAAACCATACATTAAGTGTGGCAACTTCTTTCTGACACAGAAGAAGACAAGGATGCGAAAAAGCAGTTCACCAAAACCCAGTTAAATGGTTCACGTCTCCTTATACACAGTCATATTTGGATACACTGTCTAGGCCCGTTTTCTTTTCTTTTAATCCTTTTAATTGTTATTTCATTTTCTTCTGGCATGTGAACTCTGTGAAAAGTGGTTTATAAATGTAAAAATAAAGAAATGGGCCACTACTGCAGGAACTTGGAGGAAAGGGGTCAAGTCCAAGGAGGGGAGGGGACAGATTCCATACCATCAGGAAGAATATCTGGGGTTAGGGATTACCTCTCTCCTTGTGTCTTAGTGGCAGAGTACTGCAGTGGGAGCTTCCATTTACTAGAGCTCAGATCCTTACTCAGCCCCTTCCTGGGCTCATTGAGTATGATACTCATGAACATATGAAGCTGCATTATACTGAATCAGACCCTTGGTCCATCGAAGTCAATATTGTTCACTCAGACCAGCAGCGGCTCTCTTGGGTCTCAGGCTGAGGTCTTTCACATCACCTACTTGCCTAGTCCCTTTAACTGGAGATGCCAGGGATTGAACCTGGGACCTTCTGCATGCCGAGCAGATACTGTATCGCTGAGCCACAACCACCTCTGATAAATGTGTAACTATTTATCAGTCTCCATCCTACAAACCATAAAATAATCACATTAATTATCTGCCTCGTGGTCTTTCTGAGGATTGTGACTAAAACACCTCTACTATTACTTTAAAAGAACATGCCAACAGGTGTTTTTTTTTAAAGGCTAGCTAGGTGATCACCGCATTGCTGTTACCTACAGTAGATAGAACCACAGCACTGGGAGTAATTCCAAAGTAAACACAGTGACACAATTGAGGCCTTCCTCGTGGATAATAGATGTCGAATTAGGAAGTGTAGGAATGTTGTCCACTACCTAAAAAGGAAGAATTACATAAGGATCGGCAAACTGGGTCAGAACACTGGTAGGTCTTGCTCAGTATCCTGTCATCAGCATTAGCCAGTCCTAGATGCTGGAGGGAAAAGCACTCAGCAGTACCGGGCAATGATAATTATACCTGTCTTTGTTGGCTTCTTGCTTCCAGCCACCAAGAGGCATCCTGGGCTTTACCTTGCCTCCTGAGGAGTCATAAGAACATAGAACATAAGAAAAGCCCTGCTGGATCAGACCAAGGCCCATCAAGTCCAGCAGTCTGTTCACACAGTGGCCAACCAGGTACCTCTAGGAAGCCGCAAACAAGATGACTGCAGCAGCACCATCCTGGCTGTGTCTACAGTCGTGTCCACAGATTGCAGGTTCTCATTTGGTACATTTGACCCATGTGAATTCCATGCTCATCTGTACTCTGTGTGAATCCCCCACCACTACTGCCATCTTTACTGTGGCCAGGGACTAGGGAAAGGTAGCTGGTGCATAAATCACATAGTGTATACAGGAAACAAAGCCAGTGCTATAGTATTACTATATATATTTGGGGTACTTCTTCCCTCACTTCCTGTTTAGTGTTGATGAACTGCCAAACTGGAATTCTGTGAACCTGCCATGGAGATATGCCACTAACTGCTACTGATATGTGTAACTTTGAATAGTATTTCCAATCCCTTTTTGGAACTTGATATACTGTTACCATCGCTACTTCCTGCTGCACGTACTTGAAAGGTCAGTTATTCTATGTAAAGAGCAAAGTAGTCTTTCTAGGTAAAATGGTAAAACAGCTGTCTTTAAGTCACTCTTTCCACATTATTCATACTATTCTCAACCATTATGCCTGAAGAGCTTTTGTGCCCTATGGAAGATATTCAGCATCTCTGATCTTTGCATGGTACTTATCTTTTCGCATTCTGCAGCATCTGTTACATGACAGTGTGTGTGTGTGTAAAGTGCCATCAAGTCACAGCCGACTTACGGCGACCCCACAGGCTTTTCAAGGCAAGAGACTTGCCATTGCCTTCCTCTGCACAGCGACCCTGGAATTGAGGAAAGGTTCTTGATTTGTGCTGATCTCCTGCCCCTGGCTGTGTTTTGGCTGGACCAGTGGCAATCTCAGCAACAGGCTGACCTGGCCTATACAGTTACTGTGCGTGAGTATGGGGAGAAATGATTAAAAACAAATTGCATACTGGAAAACAAATAACTGTAATAATTAAAATAATAAAGTTTTGTCAAACAAAATCATAATACATGAAAATGGAATACATTTTGCGTAGAGCCTAGGGTTGCCAAGTCCCTCTTCGCTACCAGTGGGAGGTTTTTGGGGTGCAGCCTGAGGAGGGCGGGGTTTGGGGAGGGGAGGGACTTCAATGCCATAGAGTCCAATGGCCAAAGTGGCCATTTTCTCCAGGTGAACTGATCTCTATCAGCTGGAGATCAGTTGTAATAGCAGGAGATCTCCAGCTAGTACCTGGAGGTTGGCAACCCTAGTACAGCCCTATCAGATATTTCCTCTGCCTTCTCAGGTCATTTGTTTCCTGGTACTGTAGACACACCTATAAGGCCTAGCTGGCGGGTGGAGTTCATGGATGCCACATAATGAACATCTCTAAAACTAGCCTGTCCTAGAATTTGCATTGCACATTAAAATTACATAAGATGCTATAGAGAGGTGTGTCCTTTACAATACCATAAACCTGTCACGGTCCAAAGACGTCGACAAAGATGACTGGCAACATACTGTGAAATTATATAATAATAATAATAGGGTGACGTAAAATAACTTTTAGTCTGAAAAGGGTAAATGCCTGAGGAAACACAACGGAAGCATCAGAGAGAGGATTAAGTGCACAGAGTACAACATCCAGCCATTCATCCTCCTCTCTGAGCTGTTCCATAGAAAGAAGTACTGATACTCTTTGAAATAGCCAGTCATCAGCATAGGTGACGATATAGTTCCTAGACCACAAAACTGCAGAGTACATTTCACAAGAGATAGCTCTTCTGCATGAAAAGCAACATCTGTGTTCGTGGAATCATGATCGCTGAAAAGAAAACTTGTGTGTCAGACACCCATATGAAAAAATGACAAGAACTCGGTTAACCAACACAGGTGCATGTCCTTGAAGCAATGTATAAAACTGCAGTTCCCCCACTGTCCATCCAGCTTTCTGAACCAGGCCTTGGAAGGATATGGGATATTTTCCCCTGCATTTCAGCTCCATTCCCTCTGTTAACAAGAACTCACCACTGTACAAAAAGTAACAGCAAATCGACACACACACACACTGGAGGCCTTAGAACTATGCATAAGTACAGAACTGGGATTGCTTCTACAGTTGTAGGGAGCGCAGTTTGTAATGGTTTGCATAGCATCACGCTCTGGAAGTTCAGAACGCAGGATGTGGTTTGTTTCATAGCAAAATAAAGAGCAAAGGAGGGCGACCTAAGATGATTTGGAGCATCTTTTTCATCAGAAAGGCTAGCAAGTCTGGGACTTTTCAATCCAGCAAAAAGACAGCTACAGGGAGACGTTATAGGGGTTTATGAAATTGTACATAGGGTAGAGAAAGTGGATAGAGGGAGCTTTTCCTCCCTGTCCCATAATAGTAGACCTTGGGAGCACCCAATGAAATTGTTGGGCAATAGGTACAGGACAGACAAAAGGAAATACTTCTTTATTCAATGAGTAATTGAACTGTGTGGAATTCACTGCCAGTAGAAGTAATGAGGACCATGAGCATCAACAGCTTTAAAAGGGGGCTAGACAGATTCATGGAGGAGAGGTCCAGCAATGGCTGCTACCCATGGTGACTGAAAGGAACCTACATCTACAGAGGCAGCAAACCTCTGAATACCAGTGCTGGGAGGCAGCAGCAGGGGAGGGACTCACCCTCTATGCACTGTTTGGCCCCCCAGAGTCACTGGTTGGCCGCTGTGTGAAACTGTATGCTGGACTGCATGGGCCACAGATTTGATCCAGCAGGCTCTTCTTATGTTCTTAACCATTTGTGATTTACAAATATGATTATTACAGCTATGGATCCTGCAACACCAGGAGGTGAGACTTGTGCTGTCCCAACAGGCCTTTTGGAGCAAGCTGAAGATATTGGCTCAGTTCAGACTTCACTTGAAACCATGGTTTATTTTAACAAGGGTTGGTTTGTGAAACCAGGATTCAGTTCATAATCACTCAAATCCTGCTTTGCTTCAATACAATTCAGTTACTTCTGTCTGCCTGTAGTCCTAAGAACAATTTCCTTAGAGTAATCACCACTTCTGAGTAGACCTCTTTAGGGTTACTCCCTCTATTGCCTGAGAGGGCATGAGTAGAGAACTAGCCAGGGTTAAACTAAGATTAAGCCAAGATGCCTGTATACTGACATTACATGAAACCATAGTTAAGACTAACTGCAGTTAATAAACAAACTTCACATCCCGGCTTCAGATCCTGGTTTGATGGATTCTAACCAACTATAGGTAATGGAAGTGGCCCGCATTCAGGAAATCACACTAACCATAGTTGGGTTAATTAAATCATGGCTTTGTGCAGTGTCTGAACTGAGCCATTGTTAATTTTGAAGGCCTTTGAGTTAAATGAATAAAAGGGGCAGTGTCTCCACTTGTATTTTCTGATGTTGACTGTTCCATTACACTTTGAATTGTTTACGGTGTTTTAAATTCTGTATTTTTAAAGACTGTTAGCTATAATGGAGTAGAGGAGATTTTCCACAGGGGAAGAATTAACCTTCTTTCCTGATAGTCTGAATATGCAGAAATACTAAATGTGGAAATTAGAATCACATCTCTTACATCTGGGGTTAACAATCCCAGCCAAGGGAAATATTCTGGGACTTGGGAGTATCGTGACCCTGTGGTACCCTTTGCAAGTAAACAGAAGGTCCTTACTTGGTTTAACTTCTCCCATCTCCAGTTAGTTTTTTCTGCCTGAGACTCTGGAGCGCTTCTATTGGTGAGAGCAGACAATGTTGACTCAGTGTTCTCACTCAGCATAAGTTAAATTGCCAACAGGGCAGAGGAAAAAATGTCTTGTCCCTTTAATAGACATTAAAGGTGACATTTTTAATGGCATAGAGCTAAATAACATCAGGTGACATTTTTTAATGGCATATCGCTAAATAACATCACCTGATAATGTCTGCTGATCAAATTGATAATAAAGGAACAGTTAGAGGGACCAGTGAAAAGATGGCAGCCTTTAAGTTCAAAGCAACTCGCTGTGTATGTGTGTGTGTGTGTGTGTGTGTGTGTGTGTGTGTGTGTGTGTGTGTGTGTGTATGAAGTGCAGTCAAGTCATTTCCAACCCTCGGCGACCCTATGAATCAATGTCCTCCAAAATATCCTATCTTTGTCAGCCTTGCTCAGGTCTTGCAAACTGAGAGCTGTGGCTTCCTTTATTGAGTCAATTCATCTCTTGTTGGGTCTTCCTATTTTCCTGCTGCCGTCAACTTTTCCTAGCATGACTGTCTTTTCTAGTGACTCTTGCCTTCTCATAATGTGACCAAATTATAATCAAAGTGTAACTTTTTTAAAAAATCCCCAGTTTAATTCTGAAATTTTGTTTTGTACAAAACATGCAGAGAGAGAGAGAGAGAGAGAGAGAGAGAGAGAGAGAGAGAGAGATTTCATACATAAATGTTACATTTCTAGATTTTGCCTGTCAAGGCCTAGACTTCTTGCGCATATATGCTGCAGTTGGGAGTTCCGACTGATAGATGGCACCAAATTTATTATACAACCTGATTGTGGAGCCATCAGGTTGTGCGGTAAAATGTGTTTCGGGCGCTAGGACTACTGTCTGAAAAACAGAATGGCTTCCCAAGAATACAGAAGTTGCCCACCCCTCATCTACCCGGAATCTGGGTGCTGCTTACATTGGTGCAAACATTCCTTGTGCTTGCCTTGCTCTACCCATTCAAAATTGTGAGAGTGGAATAGCCATGTATTCCTGATCCTCCACAAATTACTTTATTTATATCCCACCTTTCTCCCCAATGGGGACCCAAAGTGGCTTTACATCATTCTCCTCTCCTCCTGTTATATCCTCACAATAACCCTGTGAGGTAGTTCAGGCTGAGAGTGTGTGACTGGCCCAAGGTCGCCCAGAATGCTTCCAGGGCAGAGTGGGAATTTGAACCTGGGTTTCCCAGATCCTAGTCCAACTTTTTAACTACTACACTACCCTGGCTCTCATCATTGGCTTTGTATCTCTCATTGTCAGTGCTATAGTGCCATTACCACATGCAAGTTTCCCGTTCCCGGAGCCCTGCGATTTACTGAACAGCGGAGCCTGGAACATTTAGAGAAATGGGTTCTTCTGCTGCCCCACAAAGCCTTGCTGTGCCGACGCTGTTGCTATGTTTGGCAGTGACTAAGCAAGACCCATTTCTTGTTTCAGGCACTGACGTGAATTGTGCAAATCTGGAAGTGGTTACATTAGGCCACAGCATTCCAGAGTTCCTGTTTGGGCCAATAGGTGTGTGTGTGTGCCACAGTCTATAGTTAAGAATTGCCTGCTTAGCCAGACAGGGATGAGACCAGCACTGGAAAGTACAAAAACACATTCAGGCTGGAGTTTTTAGTCTTGACATTCAGTTAAATCCACCAGCACTACTTTAAGAGGTTTACTAAGAAGCAGAGGCCAGACTTCAGGACTCCTAGCCCTGGATTCCAGATGAATCTATGGCCATTTATGCATGGGTGTTTAGTTTCACGATCCCCCACCAGATTGCTACTGGGCTTCATTGGGGTTATGCATTATTTTTTTCTAACCTTCAGAAGTCACTTTGCTCTTGTCCCGCGATTTCATGATGCTGTTTTACCACAAATTTAAAGTTTGCCTCAATCCCAAATCGAAGCAAGTTGCTGCCATTTGTGTGCATAGGTACAACTTTGGGTTTCTATCCCCCTCAGACCCCCTATGCCTCCCAAACCCCCAGCGCAAGCCAGGAAGAGGATATGTATGAAACTGACCAAGCGGGGATCAGCATGGCTCAGTTGGATCCCTAATGTATAAAACTGACCGGGGTGGGACCAGCAGGAAATCTTGTCCTGGTCAGCCAGCCCTCTACCTGTTTTTTTGTTTGCTAGTGCAATTTTAGCGATAAATATTTATAACAGTTAGCATTTTATCACTAAAATTGCACTAGCAAACAACAAAAACAAAAACAAAAACAAAAAACACAGGTGGGGATGCCAGCTGACCAGGACAAGATTTCCCATTGATTCCCTCCCCTCCTTGTCCAGTTTCAGACATCGTGGATCCAACTGAGCCATGCTGATTTCCCACCCTCCCTATTCTTATGATTCCTGCAGTGAGATAGCCAGAAACAAATTGGTTGGGTAGACAGCCAAAAACAAATTGGTGTTTGTCCAATCCCTTCTCTGTTTTGGCTGTAAAATGGCCAATTGTTTTAAAAAAACAACGCTACAGCCAATTACAAAACAGTGTTGGCAAGGGGGAGGGACTCAGATGCTCCGTATTTCGCTGGGGATGCATAACTGATCACAAGTTACTCCTGGAGTTTCTTGGGGGCAAAAAAGCCCCCATTCATAGAGCTTTGAGAATTCAGATCAGTAAACTGTGCATCTGCAGAGCGGCAAACCCAATGCAAACTTCCCATGCATAAATGGCCTACATGTTATATCGATCATGGGGAGCGTCATTCCACCTGCGAGAGTCTTACCCATCCAGCTGCAACCGTGTTATTTAGCAGCACTCTCTCTTAGAATAAAGAGAAATAAGTGGGTTCTTGATCAAATCAAACCTTAATTCTCTTTAGCTGAAATGACTAAACTGAGGCTACTGCACTTTGATCACATAATGAAAAGACAAGACTCACTGGAAAAGACAATAATGCTACAAAAAGTTGAAGGCAGTAGGAAAAGAGGAAGACCCCACATGAGATGGATGGACTCAGTAAAGGAAGTCATGGCCTTCAGTTTCCAATACCTAAGCGCGGCTGTCAATGATAGGATGTTTTGGAGGGCATTAATTCATAGGATCACCATAAGTATGAAGCAACTTGACAGCACATTACACATATGGTTTTAGAATCAGGACCATCACACTGTGAGCTTCCTCCACCCACCAGGTGAAGCAAGTACTGATGTGGTATCTCTGCTCCATCTATCTATGGGCTCAAACAATAAGGCAAAGATCATACATCTTGGTCCATCTATACAATGAAAATTGCAGGCTTGCGCAACCTCAGTTTGCCTTGATGTTGTAAATGGAAGGGAAAGGAGGTTAACCCTTCCACTTGGTTTCACCATTCTAAAACTAATCCCCCCACTTTTTTATTAGCATTTTAAAGGAGACACCCTATATCTTGAGAATTCTAATAACAGAATATGGAGCTTGTTTTTGAATAGTGAAACCAAGTGGAGGTTGAAAGGTCAAACCCTTCCTTGCACTGTCCCTAAGGCAATTTGTGACTGCACAAACTCGCAATTTGCATTATGAGAATGGACCCAAATATGTGATTTTCATGTCCTCTGTTTGAACTTTATCTATACTTTGTTATCTTGCCATTCTTCAAGGAGTACCAGACAGTATATATAGGCTCTCCCTTTCCCTCTGTGCGAAGGGATTTTATCTGTTTTCCCATCACCTTGTAGGTCAAAGAATCTTTTCCTGAAATCTCCAGCAAGATAAAGTCTAGCCTCTCACCCCCCCCCCCCAAGTTTCTGTGTCCATTCTAGGGGTCAGATTCCAGCCACTGTATGAGGTGACTATTTCATTGTCTCCTACCAGGATGGCTATTAGCATTTTCCAAGCTTTGACGGTGTGTACTTGAGCAATTATCGGGAAGAATTTATTTTTTCCCCTCCTGCTGTTTTCTGCTAGGAGAGAGAAAAACTTTTTAAATATAATGGGGATTGTCAAATCTGAAGTAAATAGGTATTTCTCCATAGCCACAATAGGATATGGCTGGCTGATAAAGCTCCTTGCTGGGAACTAGAAGGTGAAGGACCAGGAAAGCAAGTACCAAAGCAAGTGAGTCAGTGTTCTGATAGCCAAACTGGTAGATTTGTAGGATATACTCAAGTGTTACGGACAAATGTGGCCAATAGCAACTGGCAGGTGGATCATATAGCAAGGTGGAGCACATACAAGGTTTCATGCTGCACAGAAGCTTTCCCAATTCCAACTTTCCTTGTTTTTTTATGAAGAGAAAAAGGTCATAGGAGGTTGCAACTTCAGGATTATTCAAGATCTTGCTTCATAGTGACTATATATGGGTAGCTATTCTTCACACACACACACACACACACACACACACACACACACACCGCAATCTTTATAAGGAATGTAGCAGGCAATTGCTACACCAGTCCCCTCCTATCCCACCCTCACAGAGATTGTGAAAGCACATACTTCTCTTGCATCTGAAATGCATTTATGCCAATGTTACTAAAGTTCAGAGGATGAGTAATTTTCTCTGAACTTTCAGTTTCTGCCATAAGGGCTGAATTTCGGCAAAGACTTTAAGATTGGTGTTATGAGGAAAAGACTTCAGGTAGCTCATCGGGGCACTTCAGTGAACAGATAATGTGTGTGTGGAAAGTGCCGTCATGTTGCAGCCAACTTATGGCGACCCCCCCCCCCAGGGTTTTCAAGGCAAGAGACTAACAGAAGTGGTTTGCCATAACCTTCCTCTGCAATGTCTTCCTTGGTGGTCTCCCATCCAAATACTAACCAGGACCAACCCTGCTTAGCTTCCAAGATCTGATGAGATTGGGCTTGCCTGGGCCATCCAGGTCCGGACAACAGATAATGTGTGTGTAAAATGCCGTCAAGTCACAGCTGTTGTATGGAGACCCCAGCAAGGTGCTTTCAAGGCAAGTAAGAAGCAGAGGTAGTTTACCATTGTCTTCCTCTGCCGAGTCTTCTTCGTCGGTCTCTCTTCCAAGTACCGACCCTGCTTAGCTTCCAAGATCTGACGAGATCAGGCTAGCTTGGGCCACTCAGGACAGGGCAAACAGATAATAGTCACATGCAAATTTGTTCCTGCTACTTTTTAAGATGTTCAAAAAGATGAAGTGGAATACACTAAGTAGGGTGCAGATGTGGCACTTGATAACAAAGCTGAAGTGTCTTGTCTGAGGATAGTGTGTTAGTCAGTGGCAGAGTCTGCAAAGCATCATGCTCACTAAAAGAGAAATTCAATAGGGCTAGAATGCAGATGAGCTTCTGTGCTCTTGCTATTGACCTATATTAGCCCTGAAGGCAAGTGATATTCATGGGCAATCAAACACAAGCTGAGCGATAGCCTTACTTTGCCTTTGTCAGACTGGGAGGAAGAGGGGCGGCAAGCGTTCTTTCATTATTCTCCCTACCAGCCAAGTTTTTTTGTTTGGTCCTTATGCACCATTCCTACCTCACTGGCGCCTAAACTCCTTGGAAAAATACAGCGAGCGCATGAGATCATCAGACTGCCGTGCTCGGGAGGAGTTTGTTTTTGCCATCCCATGTGAAAAGAAATATAGATCTGGAGCTCTGCCACAGAAAGGGGCTTCAATAATAGCCTGAATTCCCTATGGGACTCTCCTGGAGTCTGGCTGATGTGATGAGGAAAGGAGGGCAACAGGCCAGATTTTCATTCAGTTATGAGTGGAATGTCTCTGACTCCTTTCAGGAACACTGTGTTCCTTCCTGCAATATTAACGTCACCATCTACAAGTAAGAAGGCCAGGCATTAAGGCTTGAGCTGCCCTTCAGGTTCCCACCCTCCTTTACACTTGATACTGTGGGGTTTTTGTTGTTTTGGACCTGATATAAACAATCCCTCCTTTCACAAGTAGGAGGTAAAGGAAATGAATGGAACAATGGTCGCATAGGCCAATCGCTAACTAAGGGGATTTAACTTACTAGTCCCACAGCATTAGGCTCATAATTCCCACACACGCACACAATGATGTCCTTACTTGTCCTGGGCCTCAGGACCCAACCACATGCCACTCTTGAACCTAGGGTTGCCAACCTCCAGGTGGTGGCAGGAGATCTCCTGCTATTGCAGCTGATCTCCAGCCGATAGAGATCAGTTCACCTGGAGAAAACGGTTGCTTTGGCAATTGGACTCTATGGCATTGAAGTCCCTCCCCTCTCCAAACCCAGCCTTCCTTAGGCTCCACCTCAAAAACTTCCCACCAGTGGCGAAGAGGGTCCCGGCAACCCTACTTGAACCTGGCAGTGATGCTTCCTTGCAGATGCCCCCAATTACAGTCCGTGTGCATGATGGTGATGCCACATTATCTCATGTCATTCAGTCTACTACTCCCAAACTCCCCTGTAGCTTCTTGCTCTATTTGGTGCTCTCCATTGCATGCTCCTTTGTAACATGTGGCAAACCTTGTTGGCGTTCTGGCCAGAGAGCATAGCTCTGCCTTTTTATAGCAAATGAGTGCATCCTAGACACGAGAGAAGCAAAAGGCTCCAATATCCCAGACCTTGCTTGAACTGTGTATGGCTCAGACACGATGGGAAGAGGACAAAAATACCGCCGCTTCCACCAGGCAACAGGGCAAACAACAGAAAGCGGCTGTAAACAAACCATGGCCTCCTCATTCCTGACAAGTGACTACATAGCTGGCTATAACCCTTCTATGAAGGCAGAAGAGAGAGGCATCCAGGTTGCTGTTTCTTGCTCAGGGACCCACAGCAGTTCTGCTTTCTCTGTCTGTGAGGATATTTTTCTTCTTCGGAATAAGCGCCTCCACCCCCAAACCCCAGAACTTTACATTAAACCCCTGAAGAATGCTCCACATCAGCACCAGAAGGATTCAGCAGGAGTCTTGTACAATCTTCTTCATTTAGTAAATAGAGTCTCAAAAAGAAAAATGGATAGGATATGAGAGGGGATATGATAACCATCTTCAAGTACTTGAAGGGCTGTCATATAGAGGATGGTGCCGAGTTGTTTTCTGTTGCCCCAGAAGGTCGGGCCAGAACCAACGGGTTAAAATTAAATCAGAAGCGTATCCATCTAGATATTAGGAAGAATTTTCTAACAGTTAGAGCGGTTCCTCAGTTGAACAGGCTTCCTCGGGAGGTGGTAAGCTCTCTTTCCCTGGAGGTTTTTAAGCAGAAGCTAGATGGCCATCTGTCAGCAATGCTGATTCTATGATGTTAGGCAGATGATGAGAGGGAGGGCATCTTGGCCATCTTCTGGGCATGGAGTAGGGGTCACTGGGGGCGTGTGGGGGAGGTAGTTGTGAATTTCTTGCATTGTGCAGGGGGTTGGACTAGATGACCCTGGTGGTCCCTTACAACTCTATGATTCTATGAAACTAAGCACTATCTCCTGTTTGCCAGATGTGGGACATGCCTGCAGGAACTGTACAGCCTCACATAGCATAAATGCTGCTAGGATCTCTGGATTGGAGAGCAAGAACTGTTCATATAAGGAACCACAGATCTAACAATATTTGATAAAAGGTCTCAAAAGACTTTTTGTTTTGTTTTGTTATGGCTTGTAGTAGCTAGAAGATTGGTAGTGTTGCCAGCTCTGACTTGGGATATTCCTGGAGATTTGGGGGCAGTGCCTAGGGAGGGTGGGGTTTAAGGAAGGAGGGAGCTCAGCAGGGATGTGATCTGCCCTCCAAAACAGCTATGTCCACCAGGGGAAATGATTTCCATCGTCTGGAACTCAGTTGTAATTCTGGGAGAATGGCAGTCCCCAACTGGAGGTTGGAAGCCCTACACATTAAGAAGGTACTAAAAGCAAAGAGCGCTATGAGCAGCCTCAGGCCTGTAGGAATGCCAAATTCAGCAGACAGCAGGCCTCCACTGTACCTTTGTTCCATAAAAGGGAAACATTTGGCAGGCGTAGCTTTCTCCTCCACGTTAGCGTTAGGACGAGGAGATGAACCGGCCAAAATTCTTGCCTCTACCTAGCTTTTAAAGACAGGAACTTGGATTTGCTAAGCCTACATAGTCATAAGAAGAGAATGAGACTGTAGGTAGGCCCAGAATAGATGAATAGGGTTGCCAGGTCCCTCTTCGCCACCGGCGGGTGGCCCTTTACCACTCAAACTAAGAGGTAAAGGCCCTCGCGAGGCGGAACTTCCGGTTCTAAACTGGAAGTGCCGCGCACGGTATGCACGCATGTGTGCACGTTTGCCTGCTGACCCTCAGGTAGTCGGCGGGCAGAGGGCAATTGCCGGGGGTTTGCCTGCCACCAGCGGACACCTGGCAACCCTATCCATTGGACTCTATGGCATTGAAGTCCCTCCCCTCCCCAAACCCGGTCCTCCTCAGGCTCCGCCCCAAAAACCTCCTGCCGGTGGCAAAGAGGGACCTAGCATCCCTAGTCATAGAGTCCAATTGCCAAAGTGGCCATTTTCTCCCGGTGAACTGATGTGTACAGGCTGGAGATTAGTTGCAATAGCAGGAGATCTCCAGCTAGTACCTGGAGATTGGCAACCCTAGATCCTGTGGCATGGTAAAGGTCTTCCGTATATACTTCTTTACAAGGTTTCCTGCTTTGTATTCTTTATAATACTGGGTAGTAATAGAGCCTTCCATTTAATGTTCTCCAAATATTTTGTAAGCAACATATAAACAACAAAAATGCTCTTATTTGGGCTATGTGAGTGGTACTTTAAAGGCACTGGGACTGTAGACAGTACAAAGTACAAGACACTGTACTGTTTGTATGGATGGACATATTGTTGGAGTGGGAAGGGAAGTGCCTCTTGAAACAACAGCAAGAGTCTGGCAAATCAAATCTCTTGCTCATAATGCCTCAGGGTGGCAGATTAATTCTCCCAAATCTCATCATCGATTTCTTTCTTAGGTGATTAGGATTAGGTTGGAAAATAAGTGTTTTGTATCCTTTCAAGAGCCAGCTATTTAGTGCCAGTCATTATTAAATGAACACTAGCTCATTCTGTGGTCACCAAGCGGAAAAACATTCTTGCAGTTTATCTTTCACAAGACCTAATTCTTCTCTGAATGCAAAAAAGAATGGGAGGAAAATCTTTCATCAGTCATGTGCTCAGACAACTGTTCCTTTAGAAATACCAAAGATTTCCATTGCAAATACTTTCTGATATTTAAAAATAAGCTTTTGGAGACTGAAAACAAAGTTGCCTTCCTCAAACCTTAAACATGGTCGGTCAGTCCTCTCTGTTCTTTAAGTGGCCTATCAATTGTAAGGTTTTTAAACACCATTTTTAGTGCTCTGTCACTGTTATTACCAGGGCAGTCGTAGCCTTGAATACACCTGCTGGACAAAGAGATTATCATTACTAAACTCTTTGTGCCGGTGGAATACAAAGATGGGCTCACATAATGCATTTATGCTGGTGTAGCAATCCTTGTGCTGTCAAGCCTTGATTTTTGCTGGCCTTTTCCTTCCTTCTTCATTTTGGTGCTGAAATCAGCTTCTCTCTGCCAGTCACATGGGGCTAAGAAATTTCAGGCTATCTGCAAGACAAAAGGCTGAAAGCTGGCAGAGATGGGGTAGGGTTGTTCAACTTCATTGTGCTTCAGAGAGATCCAGTCTCACGAAGAACGGGGGCTTTCAGACCATAATCAGGTCTGCTAAAATGGGGTTGCCAACCTCCAGGTGGGGTCTGGCGATCACCCAGAATTTCAACTGAGATCCAGACTACAGAGATCAGTTCTCCTGGAGAAAACAGCTGATTTAGCAGGTGGATAAAGGTAAAGGTCCCCCTGTGCAAGCACCGGGTCATTCCTGACCCATGGGGTGACGTCACATCCCGACGTTTACTAGGCAGACTTTGTTTATGGGGTGGTTTGCCAGTGCCTTCCCCAGTCATCTTCCCTTCACCCCCAGCAAGCTGGTTACTCATAGCAGGTGGATGCTATGGCATTATACCTCACTGAAGTCCCTCCCCCACACCCTGTCCTCCTCAGAATCTACCCCCAAATATCCAGGAATTTCCCGACCCAGAGTTCGCAACCCTATTCTAAAACAATAAATCAAGAGTATGCATAGCACACAGGAGCATGGCCAATCTGTAGTGTTGCCAACCTCCAAGTACTAGCTGGAGATCTCCAGCTATTACAACTGATTCCCAGCCGATAGAGATCAGTTCCCCTGGAGAAAATAGCTGCTTTGGCAATTGGACTCTATGGCATTGAAGTCCCTCCCCTCCCCAAACCCCGCCCTCCTCAGGCTCCGCCCCAAAAACCTCTCGCCAATGGCGAAGAGGGACCTGGCAACCCTAGTCACTGGGCACCCACCCCACTACCTGGAGTGCTGCAGAGGGTAGGAACACTAGGTATTCTTATCCTGTTGCTCTATTGAAACAACACTGCCGTGTCGTTCAACACACACAAAATAAATAAAAACCAGGTTCAGTGAATTGCCAGCGAGGACAGCAAGCAGTTCAAAATGCAGAGGAAGGGAAAGGAGGGGGTGCTTCCTGTCAGCCAAACACGAGGCATAGCTTCCTTTCTAAACACAAGAAATCGTGCTGAAAATGTCATGTTGGAGGGGGAAAATTGGGTTTTTTTCTGGTGTAAAATAAAGCAGGGTTTTCAGAGGAAGAGACAAGCTGTTTATGATTTGAACATGTGATGTGGAAACGTTAAAAAAAAACTTATTAATACTGTTGCCAACCTCCAGGTAGTACAAAAAATAGAACCCTATGCTGTAAGGGGAGCAACTCAACCAAAAAAGGAGCAGCACACTGCTCAAGTATACATCAACCAAATATATGTACAATACATTATAGTAAACAAAGGAGACAATAGTTCACAATATAATACAGTACAAACCCCAGAAAACATAAACAACAAAGGCAAACATTTTCTCAAAGCCATAATCCCCGGAATGTCTGTGATGAATATATTTACATTAGCCTTCAATTCCTCCCAAAGGACTTGGCGAATCAACAGAACTGTAATAGTTCTTGATGCTGTGCTGCACTGAAAGATCCAGCTGAGAAATAAGCCAGCTTAACCAAGGTCTGGTGACTCTCAGGGAGGCCGGACTCAGTCCACCGGGGTTGAAGCCAAATTCAAAATAGGGCTTGAAAGACAAATCCCAGAATTCCGGGCGGAGACAGAGCTCGCCAGACGCGAGTTTTCTCGCGGCTTCCCAACCGCTTCCATAGAGACCCCCCCCAGGCCTGGGGGGAGTTGGCCTGAAAATAACATCTCCAAATGACCACAGAGGGTTCCTACAGGAAGCTTACAGGAACGGAACTCCAGGTAGTAGCTGGAGATCTCCCACTATTACAACTGATCTCCAGCCAATAGAGATCAGTTCACTTGGAGAAAATGGCCGCCTTGGCAATTGGATTCTATGGCATTGAAGTCCCTCCCCTCCCCAAACCCTGCCCTCCTCAGGCTCTGCCACAAAAATCTCTATGTATTTCCCAACCTAGAGCTGGCAACCCTACTCATGAATCAGGTGACTGACATGGGGAAAATCCTCTGTGTGGAATCAGCCTTAGTTTTCAAAAAGAGTTCTCCTATTGGCTATGTAACCCACCGGTGCAGATAAGCTTTCTGCATACCCCTATGAAGGCACGATAGTTGGTAAATGCCAGCCACGCACTCCCCTGCACTGCTACCACTGCTGGTCAAACTTTTAAGATACACTCTTCCATGCAGAATGAGAGCCAGAATATATGGACTAGAGTGTATAGAAACTGCATACAGAATTCCCTGAACTCCCTATAAAAGACCAATCAGTATTGCCTTAATGACCACCTTGTCTCCCAGTCAGAGGAGGTACATGTCTGCAGAGGGAAAGTCCACGTGCAGTAACTTCTTTTTAGAGTTTTAACGTTTTCTATGGCATGTTAATATGGATGTTTTTCATGTGGGAACTCTTTTAGACTAGTGGCTCCCCATGCTAAAATGAGGCAGCGAAGTCACTAATGTATGCAGCTTTACCACCTCGGAAATAAAATGCATGACTCAGGCTCCATAGGCTACAAAATCTGTAAAGTCATATCTGACTGACTGAGCCAACTACATTGTTAGCAGAGAATGAAAACTTCGGATTAACTCAAGACATTCTTCATTTGAACATTCAGCTAAGCAGCAGCAGAGGCCAGGAGCCATTTCAAGATGCCAATTCCCAAGACGCTCATTAGAGTCCTGGTCCCCATTATATGCCTTTTCTCCAGTCATTTCTTTTGTCTCCGGCCTGCTTAAAACTAAAAGCTGTGCCTTTCACATGAAAAAATTTTTTCCCCACAGCCTCCAGGAAGATCATTTAATACCAGGAACAGAGCAAACTGTAATTGGGATACTGCCCAGGCCAACT
This sequence comes from Euleptes europaea, assembly GCF_029931775.1. Classification (NCBI taxonomy): domain Eukaryota; kingdom Metazoa; phylum Chordata; class Lepidosauria; order Squamata; family Sphaerodactylidae; genus Euleptes; species Euleptes europaea. The sequence goes on along the minus strand of NC_079312.1, from coordinate 103,028,515 downwards.
TAAAATAGCTCAGTGTGTAACCTTCAGTGCTTTGCATCCGCTCTGATGTCTGTAACAGATGGATGGACTGGTACCCCCCGCCCCCAATGAGTAGATCTGCCACATACGCAATGCCATAAATGACCAGAGTGCTGTCTGTTGCTCTAATTGGCCAGTGGCACATGGACAAGCTGGTAACATTGCCAACTTAGCCACCTCTTTCCCTTTAAGCCTCCCCACCCTTCCTCAGTCATCCCATCACCCTCCACACAAAAAACCTCACCACTGCATTTTAGATTTCAAAAACTTATGGAATGCATTAGTGCCGGATAAAAGTACAGCAGCTCAGAAGCAAATCTCTGACGTCAACCCTTCCTAGAGTTTGGAAGAGAAGCTATAAACAGAGGAATGAAAGGAAGTTGTAAAGACCATCTGCTTTAACTTCCACCAACACATATTAGACAGGCACTGACACAAAAGGTGGTGGAGGAGGGTGGGCTTATTCTTTGCCGAGTTGGCCACTGGTTGCTGGAAAAGAGTAGAAGCAGCTAGAAAGCAATGCAGAAAATCTGTTAATTCCTTTGGATTTCACTCATTCCTTTATTTCTTTTTATTGGTGAGAAGGTACAAACACTGTTGCGTGAAAATCTTCACAACCCGCTGGCATCCCAAGAGGGTTCTTGAGAGAAAGGCATCAGAATCACAAGCCACCTAGCCTCTCCCTCAGAGAATCATGTTTATATACAACAGATTTCTGGAAGTTTGCAAGAAAATAATTTCAGAATGGCCTTGTTATTTTAATAGATGCCTTTCCTTTATTATTTTAACAGATTTTTCTCCCAGATAGCAGTCATCAACATTTATTTATTGATACCTCATTTTTCTCCCCAGTGGGGACCAAATGCAGTTTACAACATATTCGCCTCCATTTTATCCTCACAACAACCTTGTGAGGTGGGTTAGGCTGAGAGAGAGAGAGTGACTCTCTCTCACTACATTTCCATGGCAGAATGGGGATTTGAGCCTGGTAGGGTTGCCAGGGCCCTGACCTGGATGGCCCAGGCTATCCTGATCTTGTCAGATCTCAGAAGCTGAGCAGGGTCAGCCCTGGTTAGTATTTGGATGGGAGACCACCAAGGAAGTCCAGGGTTGCTGTGCAGAGGAAGGCACTGGCAAACCACCTCTGTTAGTCTCTTGCCATGAAAACCCCAAAAAGGGGTCGCCCTAAGTCGGCTGTGACTTGGCGACACTTTACACACACACACACACACACACACACACACACACACACAGGGTTGCCAGGTCCCCCCTGGTAACCAGTGGGGAAACTCCTGGGGATTTGAGGATGGAGCCTGGAGAGGACAGGGGCCTCAGAGGGGTACAGTGCCATGTAGTCCACCCTCCAAAGCATCCATTTTCTCCAGGGGGACTGATCTCTGGAGATGGAGATGGGCTGTAATTCCAGGGGATCCCCAGGTGCCACCTGGAGGCTGGCATCCTTAGATCCTGGGTCTTCAAGATCCTAGTCTAGGATTCTACGCTACGTCGTGCTGGCTCTACTGTCTTGCACAAACACACACACACACAAAACCCCTGAATAAGTATGGAGAGTATTGTAGTCTCCTGCAGTGTTTATTGGAAGTTTCACCTCCCTTTTTACTTCATTGTCCTCTACATCTGTAACCCTTTTTCTTCATTATAGTACATCACACCTTAGACAGTTTTGTTACCTTAGAGAGTTTTTCCCTCCCAGATCTGTAATCCTAGCCCTACTTTATTCTTTATTGGAGGTCTTTGGTGCCTAATCTAATTGCTTTTCATATTTGTAATCTGCTCTGAGTCTCAGTGCCAAATTAAGATTAACCTGATCATCATCATGATAAAAACAACAATAACAATATAAAGCCATGGCTAATGTGATTTGTGATTAAGGTGAAAGGGTCTTCTTGGTCATGGCACCAAAACTGGAGGACCCCCCCCCCCCCCGGGAGATTCGTCTGTCCCCCTCTATTGTTATCTTCTGCCAGCAGGTGAAAAATTTTTCATTTCATCTGGCATTCCCTTACAGGTTTATCTTCTTGTTTACATTTTCAGTGTTTATGTTTTTAGTTTTGTTTGATATGTACATACTTTTAAAAGTTGGTTTTAATGTTTTTAACTGTTCACCGCCTGAGGGCCCTAATTTGGAGGAAAGGTGGGATAGAAATGTTTTAGGCAAATAAATGTTATTTATTACTGCGGTCTTATGTCAAGGAAACTTGTAACATACAAGTGTGTGCTTTGTTTTTGGAAACTGGCAAAACTGCATGAAAAATAGGGTTGCCAACCTCCAGGTACTATCAGGAGATCTCCTGCTATTACAACTGATCTCCAGCTGATAGAGATCAGTTAACCGGGAGAAAATGGCCGCTTTGGCAATTGGACTTTATGGCATTGAAGTCCCTCCCCTCCCTAAACCCTGCCCTCCTCAGGCTCTGCCCCTAAAACCTCCTGCTGGTGGCAAAGAGGGACCTGGCAACCGTAATGAAAAGAGAACTCTTTGCAGAAACAACAGTTAGCCTAGCTTGGTAACAAATTTGGGAAGGGTATGTTGCTACTATATCTTCTCAGGAGGACATTGCAATGTTGTCTGTTGTTTAAAGTGATATGGTTTTGGTTTGTCTTTCAACTTTAATGCAGGGACTCCACAGGAGAGCAACTACATCATAGTGATGTTACAACACCGTCATTGCAGCACTAGTGGCCACTAGTAATACTGGGATCACAAGACTGCTGTGCTAACCTTGTAAAGGCTGCATTTAAATTCCCACCATTTGGGTAAGAGGAAGCAGGAACCAAATGCATTTGCCTAGATTTAAAGGCAGACCATGTAAGTGGCTTGATTCAATGGGCTGGGAAAGACTGGCTTACTGAAAAATAGATGATCTGACCTCAGAGCGGTCCTTATTAAATGGACTGTTCCTACAAAACATTATTAAAGACTCCACCCAACACCAGCCCAGCAGCTCGTAATGATGACTGAACTGTGTACATCTTGAATTTACTGAAGCAGAGGGATCAATGAAAACCCTCATCTAAACTTGGATTTGTGGCAGAGAGGGAACCTGAGAGTTTCCTAGTTCATAATCGTGGTGCCGTACTGGGTTCCCTAAGGCCAAACTACACTTTCATGTTTTTTAACTAGCTGGATCCGGGTTCCTCAGACCCAGATTGGGTTTCCCACAGCCACACAGCAACTTCGGAAAATGGCTTTTAAAAAATAAAGGAGAGCCCAAACAGTTTTGAAATGTTGCCATAGGGGGAAGAAGGACTCCTTCCTCCCCCCTGCCCCCCCAAGCCATTTTCCTGTGTGGAAACAATGCTGAAGGGAATCATTTCCCCATTTTGCTGCTCCATATGGCGTATTCTATGACATTAAGTGGCAAAAATGGGGAAATATCTCTCCCCAGCACTGTTTCTACACAGGAAAATGGCTTGGGGGCAGGGGCCATTCCTCCCTCTACGGTGGCCTTCAGAGATTGTTTGGGCTCTCCTTTATTTTTTTAAAAGCCATTTTCCACAGCTGCTGTACAGCTACGGGGAACCCAGACCCAACCCAATAAACCTGGACCCATCTCATGAAACCCAAACATGTAGTTTGGCTCTTGTGCTGTAGATTATTGGACTTCAGCCAGGATGCAGATCTCCACTCCACCATGAAGCTCAGTGTGTTGCTTTGTACCAGTCATTACCTCTCAGCCTAACTCAACTGACAACCTCATTATGAGGATAAAATGGGACAAACCCACTCGGAGGAAGTGTGATAAATAAAACAAGTAGGGTAGGAGAGAGAAAACCACCCAGTCCCCTTGATAGGCCGATGCACATGAACGACTTATCATGTGGATTCAGTCACCATCAGGAGCAATATAAAGCAGCACCCATGTGGTATATGTGGGCTAGGTTATAACCCTATGGAATCCTCTCTATGTGTACTTGAAGTTCCTCTTGGTACTTCACATGGATAGCTGATCACATATGGTTATCTGACCCTGTGAGCGTTGAGTCTTCAGATAACCTTGTTTTGCCGTACTTTAGGCTAGTTCCTTTGACTTGCAAGATTCCCCTAACTAGTCTGCCTATAGCACCACTTTAAGCAGCAAAAATGATGCCTGCATCTTACATGTACAGTGGTGTTTCCCTATCAAATGTAGATGTCCTATTCCTGTGTATGTGAGTACACTCCCATACATGCGCCCCAATCAGAGTTCCCAGGCTATGGTTGTACAGCTTCCATACTTTATGAGTTTGTGGGCAGAAGTACCGGTGCCACACTGGCTCATAAAGAGCAACCATGTTTGCATTGTAAAGTGTGATTCCTCTGAGACAGTTTTAGTTGACACAGCTCCTTAATCCCTGTACAGAATCTGAGAGCCATGTGTACTCTGATTTAAAAAAAAGGTAAAGGTCTCCTGTGCAAACACCGGGTCATTCCTGACCCATGGGGTGACATCACATCCCGACGTTTACTAGGCAGACTTTGTTTGTGGGGTGGTTTTCCAGTGCCTTCCCCAGCCATCTTCCCTTTACCCCCAGCAAGCTGGGTACTCATTTTACCGACCTCGGAAGGATGGAAGGCTGAGTCAACCTGGAGCCGGCTACCTGAAACCAACTTCCGTCGGGATTGAACTCAGGCCGTGAGCAGAGCTTGGGCTGCAGTACTGCAGCTTACCACTCTAATAGGAGCCAGTTAATACCCACAACTACAAGTGAGATTTTTTTTCATATTTCTGTTCCTTTGCAGAAGTGTTTTGAAAGGGGAAGCCCATCACTTTGTAGTTCTCTGTTTGCCAGGAAATGTGTATGAGCCCAAGGGTAGGATAATTAACCAGGGAAATCCCATAAGAAGACAGCTATTATATCCCAAGCATGTCTTTATGAGAGAAACCAATGAGCACAGCCAACGTATGTCAGATGTTCATGATGTCTGTTTTGACTTGCAGTAAACCAGCACAGACAAAATTTAGTTTAATTACTGGTGTCGCCAACGATGAAGGAGGAAAACTGACAGTTTGCTTTAGTCCATAATGACCTACATAGCTAAGGCTGTGTTTAACAACTTCCCAACTGAGGTCAGCACAGATAAGACTTGCTTCTTCCTGATCCGGTGGCACCAAAGGCACGCCATGCACAAACAACCCCTTACAAAATGAGCCCAGCTCATCATCCATCTGATGTAATTTTGCTTTTCAGTAATTACCTGGATGGCGTAATGTAACTGTTGGTACTCTGTGGGTTGGTAGCAAAGATGATTCCATGAGGTAGCATGCATGCACATAACTCTCTTTTAAAAGACAATCTGCTAAAGAAAGTCGAAAACATTGTGCCACAAGGAATACACCTGGAAATAGTTAACTGGGTGTTTATGGTTAGAATTCTAGATCCCATGTATGTCATATGCTGGGTTGCCAACTCCGGCCTGGGAAGAAGAAGAAGAGTTGGTTTTTATATGCCGACTTTCACTACCAGTTAAGGGAGACTCAAACCAGTTTACAATCATCTTCCCCTCCCCACAACAGACACCCTGTGAGATAGGTGGGGCTGAAAGAGCTGTAACAGAGCTGTCACTTGCCCAAGGCCACCTATGTGTAGGAGTGGGGAAACAAATCCAGTTCACCAGATTAGCCTCCGCCACTCATGTGGAGGCGCGGGGGAATCAAACCCGGTTCTCTAGATCAGACTCCACCGCTCCAAACCACCGCTCTTAACCACGACACCATGCTGGCTCTGGAGATTTGGATGGTACAGTCTGGGGTGGGTGAGGTTGGGGAGGGGAGGTATAAGGACATAGAGTCCACCCTCCAAAGCAGCCATTGCCTTCAGTGGAACTGATCTCTGTAAGCTGTAGATCAGTTGTATCGCCAGATCAACCTGGAGGTTGGCAACCTTATCTATATGCTTGTATGTATACTGTAATTCCTGGGTCATGTTGGTGGTGTTTTCTTCATCTTGCCCTTTTTGTATGTATCTCTGTGGGCTTCAATAGTTGTCTGATCATTCACACTGGAATTGTGCTTTCCCCCCCCCTGTGGACCCGTCAATGATTACAATGTTTACCGTTGTGTGTGTGTGTGTGTGTGTGTGCATTTGTAGCACTGCATGGCAACCAGCTAATCCTGAAGCAGGTTCCTGCCAACGCTGAACGGGCCTTTTTTACCACTTCGTGAGAAACTTGTTTTGTCAGCAGCAGGAAGTGATGTTATTGCCTTCCTCACAAAAGGGAAACTCCTAGTGGTTTCCATGGGGATATAGGCAACTGTAATTACAGACTTATATAATCTTAAAGTTACACACGCAGGCTTTTGTGTTTCGCTCAAATGGGGAAATAATGAAGAGCACTGACTCGGAGAGACAGTCTGAACACCCTGGTTATAAAGAGAGTTAAATAAAGAGCTGGCCGGGTGTCTATGCTGTGAATTTAGGTAAAAGTTCTGCACTAGGCATAGCAAATTATTATGCATGTATATATGTGCGTGTGTATGGATGTATACAGTTTCTAGCTGAGATATTAGGGAATGTCTAGGGGCAGGAAAAAGAACCTTTAAAAAAAAAATAATAACTTTGGCTTTCCCCTCTGTAATAAATCACTGAATGCAAATAACGGAAAAGCCTTCGAAAGTGACTGTATGGCCTTGTGCCTCAGAGCAACCAGCTGGGATGGGTTTGTTCTGGAACATGAATCATGCCCAAATGGCTCTTTTGTGCCCTTCTGTCAGGTGCTCGCTTAGACTGTAAAGTCAAGAGGCTGCCAGGTAATGCTTTCTGTTGTTTTGTGAAATACATAAAACCAAGCTCCTGCGGCTCACAGGGGAATGGAATCCTACTGGAAATTCAATTAAACAGGCGAAATCTTTCTTTCTTTCTTTTTGACTGGGGCTGCCAAGGTTGTATTTTTCCATTGACGGAGCTTTGGTTTGAAGGTGGAGTCTCATTGTACAGCCCACATCACAAGCACGGGGGGCGGGGGGAGACTGCTATTTTATTCTGAAATAGCTGTTACATAAGAAATAACCAGGGTGGCGCGGGGGCGGGTTGGTGGGGTGGGGACAACATGATTCCATGGAAGAATAAAGTTCCTCGCAGACTCCTTTCTTTCTTTCTGTGTTACGTTTTTATCTTGCCCGTCCTCCAACAAGCTGTGGATGATATATGTGGTTTTGCCCACCCACTGTGCTTTTTTTCTTCCCAACCATCTTGCGAGGTAGGCTACACTGAATGATAATGACCAGCTTGAAATCGCTCAGTGAGCTTCCTGAGGTTTTGACCGCTGGAGCTACTCTGTCAAAATCCCTCAAAGAAAGAAAAAAAAAGCTATATTAGGAACATTACCGAGATGGGAGTTTGGAAGAGGATATAGAGAAGTTAATTCGTGAATATGCTATTCAGCTGTCCATGTACACAGTGAACATTTGGGATCTTTCATTTGGGCCACACGTCACCCTGGACTTCAGCCTTTGGTTTAATGATTAGCACACTTCCGATGAAGTCACTGGGATAAAAGCTCCTCTTGTCTTGCACCTGTGCAAGCCTGTCTTAGATGACCTGTAGGAAAGAGAAAAGCAGAATGGGAGCCGCTGGACTTTAAAGGCATAAAGCTTAAATGGCTATTTGTGCTTCTTCTTTTTTTCTTTTTTGGCACAGCTAACTGCATTAACACCCATACCTGAATAGACCAGGCTAACCCAACTTGGTCAGATCTCAGAAACTAAACATGGTCGGCCCTGGTTAGTATTTGGATAGGAGACCACCAAGGAAGTCTAGGCCCACTACAAAGAGGCAGGCAATGGCAAACCACCTCTAAATGTCTCTTGCCTCAAAAACCCTACTGGGTTGCCATAAGTCAGCTGCGACTCGACGGCAAAACAAAACAAAACTCTGCATTAATTACTCCCAAAAAGGAAGGCAAAGATGGCTCTTGTGGAACAGATTTTGTCTGAGACCTAGGGTGAACAGCGTGTGAAAGAGAGCTTATTCCCGTAAATGGGACATTGGCCTTGAAACTAAAAGTGGGTGTGTTCCTATTCCTGATTAGCCACAGCCTCACTGTTTGGCTTCAAGGAAGGTACAATTGGGTGGCCTCTGTTGCCCATTCACAAAATGGGAATAATCGGTAAGTCTTTGAAATATCCCACATGCAAGTATTGTCTATACACACAATAAAGACCACCCCAAGCACATGCAGGCTACAATCCTACGCACATGCGTCATTCCTACCAAACTGATTTAACTGGCATTGCATAGATACTGCTGGCTGCAGTATGCAGCATTACCCTGCATGTACTGAAGTGGCCCCTAAGAAAACTGGGTGGAATTATTATCACAATCAGAGACTTTAAGCAAGGGACTGCCTCTCATTAGACTCTCTGTGAAACAGGCATCAGTACTAACACCTCGCTATCATTCAACAAGACTGAGATTGCGAACAGTGGCCAGCCAAACTCCATCTCAGGGAGCCTCTTCTGCTGTTCTCTGCTGCACTTTTCCCTTTGCCATCACACGCATATACACCTCGCCCTCATAGCAGACAGGGAGAGAACCAGGATGCATGGGTGCCATTAGTACTGCCACTATGTTTCTACGGCTCAGCACAAGTGAGAGATGCTCTTGCTTCCCGATTTAGAATCTATGCTCTCGGTCCAGGAGAAAACAAGAGACCCCCCACACCCAGCCTCTGTAACTCAGCTGACGGGAGTGCAAGGCAGCATGTGGCAGAGCAGATCAGGAAGATTTGTGCAAGTCACTGTCTCCAGGTGAGCAGGCCAGTCTCACTTTTCATATCTGGGAAATGTCTAATTACAGCCCTGCCCTAACACACGGGCGATAGGTTCAAGAGAAACCGAATTAAGACCCTAAGCAATGTAAAAGTATTGTCCCTCAGATCACTAACGGTCACTGAAGCTGCAATGTCCTAACAGATGTCCTTGGATGCTTCCTCACAATGACTTGAGAGATCAGGGCCCGCAAGATGAAGAAGAGTTGGTTTTTATATGCCGACTTTCTCTGCCACTTAAGGCAGAATCAAATCGGTTTACAATCACCTTCCCTTCCCCTCCCCACAACAGACACCCTGTGAGATAGGTGGGGCTGGGAGAGCTCTCAAGTGAGCTGACACTAGCCCAAGGTCACCCAACTGGCTTCATGTGTAGGAGTGGGGAAACCAACCCATTTCACCAGATTAGTGACCACCGTTCACGTGGAGGAGTGGGGAATCAAACCTGGCTCTCCAGATTAGAGTCCACTGCTCTTAACCACTATACCACGCTGGCTGAACCAGCCCCTCCACTGCTGTGTTCTCCTAGCCACTTAAGAGGAAAATTTACACTATTGGATCTGATAATGCTTGTGGTGGTTATGGGCCAAGGACTACTATATGCAATCTAGCTCCCCTTTTCCCTTCCCAGCAAGTGATCAGAATAGGCAGAGTTGACAGTGCAGCTAATCATCTTTTGAGGAATGCACGGCTGCATGTGAGCTTTTGTTCCTCATGGCAATAGCCATTTGATCAATACTTCTGCGGAGACCTTTGACTGCAAACCTGTTTGTAATCCTCGCCAAATCACAGCACAGGCCTTTTCATTTGGGGCTATGTCAGTATCTGGACTCACTACGGGCACCACTTCCCTCCACAACGCAATCTGTTATGAAGCAGAAATTTCTTCCTGCGTGCTAGCTAGCAGGCTTTCTGGACTCACCGCTGTCATTTGTCAGCTTTGAAAGAAAACTCTTTCAGAAATACGTCTTTAATAGAAATGTCATAATTTATTCCGTTTGTATAAAAAGTCATAATTATAAACAACCCCCCCAGATCTTCCATCGTAAGAAGAAATATATTATTTCACATCATAAATAAATCAGCAAACATCCCACCCTTGGCAACCACAGCCACAAACACTCCTTTGTGCTTTCAATGTCAGTGCTTAGGAAACAGTTTAAGATATATTTACAGTATTACAGTACCCAAAAAAAAAACACTGAGGTATTTGGTGTTTTTTTTTTTTTTTTGGAATAAAAAAATGAAACTTGAGACTTATAAAGGCAAAACACACGCACACACTGCATTATACCATAAAATAAATAAATACCGGGACTTCCTTACACAAGGGGACAGTGCCACTGTAGACCCAGGAACGAGAATACTGTAAGGTTTGCTACTAAAGCACAGACTGACGGACAGAAGGAGACAGAAAACAGCAAGAGGAATAGTTCAGGAGTAAAAAGCAATGTTCACTGTGCTTCGTCTCCTTTGTAGGCATCCAAACGTTGGTCAAACATACATCTCAGCAAAATCTAGCAGAAAGAACCTTGTTTTCTGGAGTCAGAGATGCTGCTCTGTGCTGATGTCTCTGTATTGCTTTGCAGCCGCGAGGAGAGGAAACCTGTGTGAGCGAAGGTTAACTGTCCCCCTGGTTATTGCACTTTTTGAGATAAGAGCCACAGTATCAGATCTTTGTGTCGAGAGTCAGTTTGCACCTGCCTTTCAGCAGCTTGGCAAAGTGGTGATCGGGCTCTGAAGGTAGTTTAGTGCATTGGCAGAAGGATGGACGGGAATGGAGACTGGGAAGTTGAAGACAGTTGTCGTGGGTGCCCCCCTGTCCAATGCCGCCATGGCAGGGCTTCCAGCCTCCGCCGAGCAATTTGGGGCCAGGACCTGGGACTCGAACTGCAGCAACTGTCCCATGAAGCTGAAGTTGGGGGAGATGATGCTTCTCCTCTGCTTGACAAACTCAAAGGCTTCGTCCAGTTTGACTCGGTTGGTCCTCATAAGGTAAGCGAGGCAGATGGTTGCTGAGCGGGAGATGCCAGCTTGACAGTGAACAAACACTCGTCCGCCATCATTTTTAACAGAGTCTGCAAATGAGTAGAACATCCATATTAACAACCAGGCAGCTCTCCTGCAAAAATCCTTCACTCTGACCTTCAACGTTACCCTTCCTAAGAATCTACGGTGTTATGCTACTTTGCTGGGAATGGAGCTCAAGGCACAAAGGACAACTGCAAACCAGTGGCTATGCATACTCGGTTTTGACCCGAGGATTATTATATTCTCTGCCCACTGGCCACTAATTCTTTGTTTGGAAAAACTGCATTTCAAAATGGTGTCAGCAGGACAGCCCTGGCTAAAATTACTAGCCGATGCAGTTATTTATGTAAACCCATGGATGTTCTTAGCATTTGACAACACCATCATCCCGTGTAGCTCAAGCGCCCGTACAGCTACAGATTTATTTCAGGCCGTGCTATTTTAATCCTTGAAGATATAATATCCTGCGTCTCGATTTTAAAGGGGCTAGAGGCTCCAGTTAAGATACTGACTCCCAGGGATAATATAAGCTCAATACTGTGACTTGCAGTCTGCACAGAGAAAAGTCGTTTACCTATGAAGTCGATGGCTTCGTTAAACCAGCAACTGATGTCAGCCTTGTGGTTATCCTCTACGGGGATGCTTTTGTACTGATAGTGGCCCTCAAAATGGTTCGGGCAGTTTGCAGAGACGTTGATCAAGGCGGTGATCCCCAGAGCATCCAGCATATCTTTCCTGGAAGCATGGTAGGCACTACCCAAGTACAGGAAAGGTAGGATTTCCACTGGACCACCCTAAAATAGAGGAGAGAGAAGAACGCAATCCATTAATCCTGCTTCAAAAATAGCTTCCCACGCCTCTGTCTCTATACGATTGCTGTCTTGTCACCCGCAACGTGTGTTTTGTTTCAAACATTGTACGGTTCCAAATGGGATATATCTGTGGGTGCCCTCATTTCAGACACATCATTTCCAAGCTAACTGCTGAACAAATTGTATTTTCCCCCCAGACTCTGATGCTTTGCAACTGACCTGATCGTACAGAGGGGTCCCGCAGGAGCTGCAGTTTGAATCTGTGCTGCCAGGCACATTGTTGGTGCTGAGAGGCAGAGTCAGGCCCTTGGGAGCAGACGGCTTTGTGCACAACTCCGGGTATGAAGATGACAAGGCTTCGTATCCTCCTGGAAGAAAATTGGAAAAACAAAAGATGGGGTGGTTAGCTATTTTCAGAGCAGTACGTTTTAGCCATGGGGTTTGTGGGCGAATGTACGGGAGGGGGGGAACTCCAGTTAGCCACAAGGATCCTAAACACACACCGATCACATCGCCCCGTTTTTCCCTGTGTGTGTGTGTGTGTGAAGTGCCGTCAAGTCGCCTCCGACTCATGGCGACCCTATGAATGAAAGCCCTCCAAAATGTCCTATCTTTGACAGCCTTGCTCAGATCTTGCAACAATGAGGTCCGGGGCTTCCTTTATTGAGTGTGTCGGGGCGAGGTTTAATGAGGAGTGGGAACTAAAACCTCCCCGTTCAACATCTCCCTCTCTTTCGAGAACCTCTCTCTTGAAATTATTGCACAGCCTTTGTTGTGGGGCTCTAGCTTGGTGTGTGAGCGGGGGGGGTGGGGGTCTCCTGGCAGCAGGCGGAGGGCCTCACTCACCCTTGAGGAAGCAGAGGCGGACGCCGCGGGCCTCCCTGCCGAGGGTGTTGAGGGCCAGCAGGAGGGCGCTGTCGCGCTTGGGCGCCTCCAGGTCCGCGCTGCGCTCGTCCAGCAGCACCACGGCGTGGTAGAGGCCCTTGCGCAGGCGGGCGCGCGCCTCCTCGCTGGGCAGGACGTGCTCCAGCCCCACGGCCCCCTTGGCCCGCCGCCGCACGATGGTGCTCAGGCGGACGTTGTGGGAGCCGCCCACGTGCGAGGCGCTGAAGGAGAAGAAGGAGCGGCAGTCGAGGAGGAGGCACTGCCCCGCCCGGTCCTCCAGCAGCCCCCGCAGGGTCTCGCAGTCCAGGGCGCACACCTGCATGTTGACCATCGTCGCCGGGAGGATCGGGGCCCCCGCTGCTCTCGGGCGGGGGGGAGGCGGCGGCGGCGGCGTGCTACCCCGGGCGCTGCTTTGTTCCCGCGGGGAGGCGGTCGTGGCGCTTGCCAAACCCAAAGCGGCGCGGGTTGCAAACCAAATCTTGTTTTCAGTGCGTCTGGGTTGTCCTTTTTTGGCCCCCTATATCCCAAAGGTAGCTGGATCTGGCGGGGTGAGTTAGTTGCTTGCTTGCTTGCTTGCTTGCTTGCTTGCTTGCTTGCTTGCTTGGCAGCTTCTTTCCCCCCCCCCCCTCTCGTTGGGTGGCTTGGTGCAGTTTGCTTGCTGGCTGGACGCGGCGCCTCGCCTTATATAGAGTAGCCGGAGTTTGCCGCGCCGACTTTTTTTTTTTGTGAATGGGGCTGGGTCACGTGGCCGCCCTCCGCGGAAGACGTCACCGGGCGGGGAGCCAGGCCGGCGACACTCCCCGGCTCCCGAGCGCTGACGTCATCCGGCGAGCTGGACAGCGGAGCCGAGTTGAATGCGCACACACACACACACACACACACACACACACACTCTCTCTCTCTCTCTCTCTCTCTCTCTCTCTCTCGAAGCCTTCCTTCTTCCCCCCTGCTGCGGAAACAGACTGATGCAACCCGACGCTCTTCTCTCCAGATCCCCTGCTAGCAGGAGCCCCAAATGTAACCCTCCGGTGGCAAAAAAAATGTAACCATGGTTTTTAATGATACCTCTTTTTAACTGTAGATGTTATATTTTTGTATTAGTAGAAAAGGGCCAGAGTCCAGTAGCACCTGAAAGACTAACAAAAATATTTTCTGGGAGGGTAGGAGCTTTCGTGAGCCACAGCTCCCTTCTTCAGATACAGCTAGAATGTGAATCCATCGGTCTTTAAAGAATCCATCTGTCTTTAAAGACAAATGGATTCACATTCTAGCTGTATCTGAAGAAGTGAGCTGTGGCTCACGAAAGCTCCTACCCTACCAGAAAATATTGTTGTGAGTCTTTAAGGTGCTACTGGACTCTTGCCCTTTTCTTCTACTGCAGACAGACTAACACGGCGACCCACTGTGAAATATTTTTGTACGTATGATTATTTATGTATTATGGAATGTACTGAATTCGTTTTGCTTATGACCAGTTGGTCCACAGGCATAAAGAATGGAATAAAGGAAAGGAAATAAATAAAGGAGCCTGGCTTTTCAGATGGTGGTTAAAGGGTACAGCGTGTAAAAACCAAACGCCAGAAACGCTCTTGGATTCATTCTTATAATTTTACTAACCCCAGTCAGGATTACTAGAGTTGATACTAATTTTATATGTATAGATGAGGTCTAGACTCATCGTTGCCCTCTGCTGGTTGGAATTAAATCGTCAGCATAGTCCCAGATGCTATAAACCAGCACTGAGGTTCTCAATGGGCGAAAACGCATGGTCGCTTTGTGTGTGTGTGTGTGTAAAGTGCCATCAAGTCGCAGCCGACTTATGGCGACCCCGTCGCTTTAGCCTCCTTTTATTCCCTGTTTCAGCCACGATCGAACGCATGCGTTTCGCCGAACGTGTGTACGATCCTGGCTGAATCTTGGCTGAAATGGAATAAAGAAGGCTAAAGCGACCATGTGTTTTCGCCCAATGAGCCCAATATCCAGTCTTTATCTCTGGTTTATGTGGAAGGCAAAAAGGAGGATTTCTTAGTCCCTATTATATGCAAACTAAATATGGCATGCAGGTAGTAACTGCGTAATATTTCTAAGTGGGAGAAGATGTAATAGACACACCGTTTACCTTCCCATCATGATTTTTAAGATCAATGGAGAGCACTCTCTCGATCATACAAGCCAGGAACCAAGAGCTGATAATAAGAAAGGAACATTGTTTCATTGTGGGATACTGACATCATGGCAAGGGACCCAAGAAAATCATGTTCCTAATCCAGAGAAAGTTAATTGTGCTTAAATTCCATTGAAATTAGTGGGAGTTATATTAGTCACAGCTAACTTGACCTACTGACTTCAATGGGCCTTAAGTGCAATTTTCTCTGATTTGGGCCTTTGAATCTCAAAGTGAGATTGTTACTTCAAGAAGAATTATTCTACTTTTATATGCCTCTACAGACAAGGGGTTAAGAAAAAAACTGAAATACATTATGAAGGGTGACACTTGTCATATATATTTTACTGACATAGGTTATATAGTACAGGTGAAATCTGTGTGGACTCTATTTGTTTCAAAATGATCAATAGAACAGACTTGTAACATACTGAACATGAGTACCTAAACCTAGCAATAGGAAGTAACTAGAAAACCTACACATATGTGCAGTATATTGTGAGGAAATACATATTTGGCTTAGAAATATATTGCTCTCTGGCAGTGAGCCTCTTTTTTTTTTTTTGTAAGGGGAAACAAGTTTTCCTAACAGAATGCTTTGCACACTTAATACAATATCATTCCAGGATCGGGACCCCCAAGAGGGTTGTATTACCATGGAAATTGTATTACCATACTTGGAGGCTTACAGTTGTCATTAATCACTCCCTGGAAAACATTAGTTGTCAGGGACCAAAGAGGATCGCTCAAGCACCCAAAATAATTTCTACTAGATTAAAAGCCTGAGATCTTTATCACGATAACATCTAAAGCAGGGAAGTGGGATATTAGTAATGCAGATTTATTCCCATGTCATGTGAGAATGAAAAGATGTAATTTTTTTTGGAGCAGAAGGACACGCTGTCGTGAGTTTATTCCTGGTCTTGTGATTGCGGACTTCATGAAGCTCCTAAAATCACATGATCAAAA
Source organism: Euleptes europaea (assembly GCF_029931775.1). Lineage (NCBI taxonomy): Eukaryota > Metazoa > Chordata > Lepidosauria > Squamata > Sphaerodactylidae > Euleptes > Euleptes europaea. The sequence goes on along the minus strand of NC_079312.1, from coordinate 103,012,866 downwards.
CACGCCTGGCATCCCTGTATTGTGTGCTGTCCAGTCCTTCAAGATTTACAAAATGCTTACCGCCTACTGAAACATACTGGTGGAACTGTCACATGGGGGTCGTTTTACTTCCCTTTCTCTCTAGTTGCCCTGCTTGTGAGAGCCTTTGCTCCGGTTTCTTGTGCTGCTTTTACAACCATCTCAGTGGAATGAGAGTTGAATTTACTCCCAGAACATACGATCCTTTAGTTCACAGTCTGTCACTAACTCATGGTGTTATTGTAATAACAATAACAACAATAAATAAATAGAAATGAAAAAGAATAAGCCTGCCAGTTTTTATTTTCAAGTCAACAAAATCTGGATTGTTTTTGAGTCTAAAATGTTGGCTGTAAAACTACTGAACACAGACAATTATACAATCACATGCTGCCAGATTGAGAATAGAGTTTGTTTTCTTGAAGTAGAAACAATGGGAGCATTATCATAAATTCATAAAACAAACAGTCATTAAAAAGCATATCTCTAATCCTCACAATTCAACACATATAATATTTGTGACTGAGGCGTGCTGTCAGACTTAAAATACAAAAGACATTGAAAGTTAAAAGTATCAACCTGAGAGAAGATTCTGGAAGGTTCAGGCATTGTTGATAAAATGAACACATATATGAAGCTGCCTCGTACTGAGTCAGACTAATGGTCTATCAAGGCTAGTACTGTCTGTTCTGGCTGGCAGTGAGACATCAGGATTTTCACATCACCTCCTGCCTGAACCTCCTCACTGGAGATAGCAGGGATTGAACTTGGGACCCTTCTGCATGCAAAGCAGATGGCCTTTCCCAAGATAAAGTTTGGAAAGTACCTACAACAGAATATTCTGAACCTGCTGCTTATTTACACTACTAGTAGCAGACCTAAACGTTTCCAGGATAGATAATAGTCTACATTTATGAAAAATACTGGGAAAAGTGAGAATGTTCTGGAAAAATGATGTTTGTATGAATGTGAGAAAGGCAGCCAAAGCAGCCTGTGAGTATTTTAATCATGGATTAGAAAATAAAATATCTATTCCAGGGGGATATTAAAATAGAAAGTGTGGCCTAGGTGATATCATTGAAAAGGAAATGAATTATAAAAAGCAGTTACATATGTTAAGGGGCAGGCAAAGAAAACAACCACAGAGTAAAACGGAGGCAAAGAGGTTTGAGGTTTAATGGGTTAGACGTTTTCCAGTAATGTAGCATAAGTGGAAGTAGCCGCCTACCAAAACTCTGGGTGAAGACACACTCCAGTTGCTTACGATAAGCTGCTCTGTTAAAAGAGCACAAAAGGGGGATTCAAACCACTTTGGTTACTCACAGTCAGCTCTGGGGGGTTTGTGAAAAAACCAGAGCTATTGTTACTTCCCATGAGAGGCTGGGAAATACTAATTAATGTGAACAGGCATTCCACAGAGCTGATTCCTGAACACTGAGCGATCATTTTGAAAGCCCTCCATGCAGTCTAAATTGTGCAAATAAACCGGCAGAGAGATACACACGAGAATTATTAACCCCAGTATTAAGCAAGAGTATAACAATAATGACTCAAAACTACATTTCTCATCAAGAAACTATTCTTTCCAGAAACCACCCCAAAGCCTAAAAGCATAATTTCTATCTTTGTGTTTGTAAATGGCAGTATATTGCCATCTTTTCAAAACAAATGGATGGGTGTACATGTTCATTCTGTCTCGTTTGGAAACAATTACAGCTAAAGAGTCCTCTTCCAAGTGATACTGGATGCAAAGGTTGTAAACTTAAATGTACTTAATCTTAAAGATGAGGAAAAAAGTATTGAGGGATAGGCAAAAGAAAATATTACAAAGCAAGAACAGGAGAAAGAATCTTGAGTAGGGTTGCCAACTTTCAGGTACTAGCTGGAGATCTGCTATTCCAACTGATCTCCAGCCAATAGAGATCAGTTCACCTGGAGAAAATGGCCGCTTTGATAATTTGTCTCTATGGCACTGAAGTCCCTCCCCTCCCCAAACCCTGCCCTCCTCAGGCTCCGCCTCAAAAACCTCCCACAGGTGGGGAAGAGGGGCCTGGCAACCCTAATCTTGAGGCTTCATGGAATCAGATTTAACAGTGAAAAGGCTATAATCCTGTAAGCTTGCTAGGAAATAAGACAGGTTGAACCCAAAGAAAATCCCAAGTAAACTTGCTTAATACTGTATGAGCCCTAGGGTACCTGGAATTCCAGGTTGAGCCTTGGGGTACCTGGAATTCTCTGCCCATCTCCTTTGTGAATAGTAAATGCATTTGGATCCTTCCCCTCCTCACTTTTCCACCAAATTGTTACTGTCTTCAAACAGCAGTACATTTAAAAAATGATATAAATCAATAAAAAAGGCAGCAATAGTTTTATTATTTATTTATTTATTGACTTAAATTTATACCCCGCCCTCCCCAGCCGAAGCCAGGCTCAGGGTGGGTAACAGCATTTAAAATCAGCCCACGGGCATAACAATAATTCATGCTGATTAAAAACAATAATAGATTATACTAAAACATCAAATGGCGCAATAAAAGTAGGTTCCGATTAAGAGTCTTGCAGCCAGGCAATCCTCCCACAGATTACAGCATTATTCACACAGAAATAGTGTGTATGTGTGAGGTGGGGGGGGGGGAGGCAGGCAACGGCAAAGTTGACATCCGCGGCTGCCCTCAGTTGTAGGCCGGGTGGAACAGCTCCGTCTTACAAGACGGAGAATTCTTTCCTGCAGAATTCTTTCAAGTCCCTCAGGGCTCTGATGTTGCTGGAGAGGGAGTTCCACCAGGCTGAAAAGGCCCTGGCTCTTGTCAAGGACAGCCACACAATCCTAGGGTCGGGGACCACCAGTAAGGTATTATCTGCAGAACGAAATATTCTTTGGGGGGGTGTACCAGAAGTTGCATCCATTCCTGGTGCCTTTAGTGCTGCTACCATAGTTTACCACCAAAGTTTTCTATGGAATACTCAGAAATCTGTAGAAAGAACACAGGACTGTCCATGGTAACAGATGAATGCTACCATAATAGCCCCACTTCAGGAGCAGGTTTCCCACCACCCAGCCCCTGTACCCATTCTGTGACAGTGGCTTGTGTTTTATCTCAGGGATATCCTCATGTATCAATACAAAACTGTGTATCTGTGCATAAAGCAAGTAGGGGTAGAGTGTATTTTTAAACAAACAAATATAACAAATATTCTTGAAACGGCCATCCCCCACCCATCATGCTTAATGAAGACTTTGTGATCATTTATACATGTACCTGATGGACTTTTTAAATTACTTTTCTATATACTAAGAAGATTGTACTATTTATAGACTGCATCAAACACGTTTTGTATATATTGTTTATTGTCACTTGTTGTAGTCCATTGTACTTGTTGAAATGTTTTGAAACACAATACACATATTTTGTATCATTGTACTGATTTCTTCCCGTGCCAGTTTCCAAACCTAACGGTATTAGCACGGAGGTGTTCTCTTTTTTCTTGTTTTGCTAACCTCCAGGTAGTAGCTGGAGATCTCCCGCTATTACAACTGATCTCCAGACGATAGAGATCAGTTTCCCTGGAGAAAATGGCCGCTTTGGCAATTAGATATTAAGCCATTAAAGTCCTTCCCCTCCCCAAACCTCACCCTCATCAGGCTCCGCCTCCAAAATCTCACGCCGATGGCAAAGAGGGACCTGGCAACCCTACTCTAAAAGAAGAAGAGTGAAGTAAGCCTTGGGAGTGGCTGGATTTCCCTCCCTTCTCCTATGTAAATAGTTTATGGGTTTTTAAAGAGATGCCCATTTAGACGTGAACTGAAGGACATAGGCACCCGGTCACATGTAGTTTGAGTCTTAGTTGCTAAAAAAATCTCTCAGGCTAGCAGCATATAGGGTGGCAACTTCTGTATAGAAAATGATGTAGGGTGTATGCACGTGTGTTGGGGGGAGCGATCACCAAATCCTTGTCTCCTTTCAGATGCTTCAAAGTAAAATTCAAATATATTAACATTTTGTAAATCTTAAAACAACTTAACAGCTAGCTGGCACAAAACACAGTGGGATGCCAATGGAGATGTAATACAATAGAGCCCCACCCTCCAAGGATGCTGTTTTCTTCAGGGGAACCGATCTCTGTGATCTGGAAATCAGTTGTAATTCCAGGAGAACGCCAGGCTCCACCTGGAGGTTGACAATCCTAGGTACTAATCATGTTATCATGTGATTTTAGGAGCTTCATGAAGTCTACAATCACAAGACTAGCAATAAACACAAAATAGTGGGTCTTTCTGCTACAAAGATGCATATTTTCATTCTCATGACTGACAAAGACCGGGAAAACTTTGCATTACTAATATTTATTTCTGTATTAAACCTTTACACCCACCTTTCCTCATGATTCAAGGCAATTTACAATAATATTCCTCTTCTCTGGTTTAAATTTTACTGTGATAGATATTTCAGGCTTTTAATATGATCTAGATGATTCTGAGTACTTGAGTTCTCTGACAAATAATCCTTTTCAGTGGGTGATTAAGTCCCATTTACCACAATCCTTGAAATAACTCTACTCATTGTGAAGTAGGTGACACAATTTGACTTTTCCAGGTATTTCAAATGGCATTTAATCAAGAAGGCTGTTATAAGCTTGGATATGTACAATTATTCAGTATTAATAAGCATGCCTACACAGATCTCTTTTGGGAAAGTATTCACAGAACCAAGGATTGTTAATGCATGACTGAACCCAAAAGCAATTTTACAGTGGGCATAATCTTGAGGTTTCTCCTCTGATTCAGCACCCCACCCTCAGTCCCCAAGCCTAGGTTACACAACTGGAATACTGAAGATGGGGGTAAAACTTGTCAAGGAGTACAGCACAGCAGTGTACAAATAACAGTGGTGCTGGTAATGTATCTGCACTCTCCACAGGAGTTATCCTCCATGAGTATTATCAGGGAGCTGGAGATAGGCAAAATGATATTCAATCATAGTACCACAGCTAGGAAAAATACATATTTATCTGCACCGTTATATGGATTACATTTCGTTTTCTTGATTCTGTAAGGAGATGTTGTAATCTCTTTCAGTTGTTAGTGGAGCGGTTTAATTGGAGAATGATCATTCAAACAGCTGTGAGGGGTCAATGATAAAATCAGAGGCAATGGGGAGGGGATCCACAGATCCCCCCGCCCCCAGACACATGTGAAATGTCAAAAGCAGTTTGTGGGTACTAAGGCTGTCTATGGAAACTCCTGGAGATTTAGGGGAGGTGCCTGGGGAGGGTGGAGTTTGGGGAGGGGAGCAGTGTTGCCTGGTAACCTATTGGAGACGGGGGGGGGGGTTGTCAGCAATGGTGTAAAGACTCTTCTGGGAAAATCCTGGAAGTGATGCCACACCTCTCAAGAAATCACCAGAAATTTTATGGTACAACCATAAAGTTTGCAGAGATTCAATAATTCATAGGGGAAAAATATTTTACCAAAATAAAAGCCTTTAAAAGCCTTTTTTAAACCTTTCGGCAGCCATGAAACGGCTTTGGAGGCGCCACGGCAGCGCCTCAGCCACGGCGTCCCTGGCTGCCGAAAGGTGAGGAATGGGCAGTTAGAGTTTTTATGTTAATTATTGATGGTAGGTACATATATTTATGTATGTTTTATGTTCCATGTTTTAATTGACACATGATGTAAATTATATGTTGCTAGTTGCCCTGAGCCTGGCTTATGCCGGGAAAAGGTGGGACAAAAATAAATACATAAATAAACAGTATAGAACACACACACACAAGCACACATGTATTTGCACTTCTGTTTCCAGCTGTTTAAGCTCCTGGACTGGTTTATCTGGTTAAAAAGAACATCTCTGGACCCTAAGCCACACTGTTTCACAGAATGCCAGCAATTCACAGACATTTAGGAGTCATTGTCTCTACTGATCTGACACTGTAGAGAAAGTTTTGGTTCAAATATCACACACCCCTGTTGGCTTATATAAATTAAAAGCTAGCGTGTGAGGAAAGCAGAGCTGTTCTCACAACATTTCCTTACTTTATCTCTTATTTATTTGTTTTTTTAAAGATCCTTAAAAAAAAAAAAAGGAATAGAGGACCAGGCATGAAAGAGCCAAGAGACTGTAATGTTAACAATCACATTTAAATAACTCTAATGACTTAAGTTTGGGTTGGACTTCCTTCCTGACTTAACAAAAGCCAGGAAATCCAAAGTTAACTTGCTGAATCTCAAATAGTTCACCTTAAAAAATCAAATAGTATTGCCAACATTATAGAATACCTGCTAGGAACTATGTTGTGGTGTGCAAAGCAGAGAACTGGCTGTTTATTTGGAGTATATGGGACATCAGGTGACAGAAAGTATACGCAAAAGGTTTTCAAGTTAAGAGATGGTTTGCCATTGTCTGTCTCTGCATAGCAACCCTGGACTTCCTTGGTGGTTGCCCATACCAAGTACTAACCAGGCTCAACCTGGCTTAGCTTCCAAGATCTGATGAGATCAGGCTAACCTGAATAGGGTTGCCAGGTTCCTCTTTGCCACTGGTGGGAGGTTTTTGGGGCGGAGCCTGAGGAGGGTTGGGGTTGGGGTGGGGATGTACTTCAATGCCATAGAGTCCAATTGCCAAAGCTGCTGTTTTCTCTAGGTGAACTGATCTCAATTGGCTGGAGATCATTTGTAATAGTGGGAGATTTCCAGCTAGTACTTGGAGGTTGGCAACCCTAAGCCTGACCCATACAGGTCAGAGCAAATCAGGCCTTGGCAAATCAGGCCTTGCTTTGTTTCTTCTTCTACAAATTGAGCTTGGATTTAGGGCTGCCATGTCCCCTCTTTCCTCCAGTGGGAGGCTATGGGGCTGCGGTTGCGATTGCGTGCGCGTCACTTCCTGTTTACAACCGGAAGTGCCGCCTCGAGAGGGGCCTTTTCCTCTTAGTTTGAGTGGTAAAGCAGCCCTTTACCACTCAAACTAAGAGGAAAAGGCCCCTCTCGGCGCTTCCAGTTGTAAACTGGGAGTGCCGTGCGCGCGGTGTGTGTGCTCGAGTGCACATTTGCCCCCTGACCCTCAGGTGGTTGGCAGGCAGAGGGGCAAATTGCCAGGGGTTTGCCCGCCACCAACGTGCACCTGGCAACCCTACTTGGATTACCCCTGCCTTCACAGAGGCACTGGCCAGTTAATTGAATGCTGAGCCTTTCTGAGCTAACTGGGTTGTTTCTCTTTCTTTTTACTTTTAAAGCACCACATCTACATAGTAGACTCGAATCTTGCACCTTTACATATATTCCCTCCCCTAACCCCCCAGAAAAGCAGAATCGATTAGTGAAAAACTGCTTTGGGGAAGAAGTGGACGAAGGGATAGTAAAGACACCAATCCACAACCAATCAGTGCTCAGCAGGCTTCTACTGCAGAAAAAAATTCCCCTGATTTTGATCTGGAATACTATTGTAGAAGAACCATGAGTTTTCTGCAACAGAGGGCTTTGGTGCTCAAATTATGTACAGCAGCGATGTACACCCTTACATTCCTTGGCATTTCACATAGAGTTGGCAACCTCCAGGTAATAGCTGGATATCTCCTGCTATTACAACTGATCTCTAGCCGATAGAGTTCAGTTCACCTGGAGAAAATGGCTGCTTTGGCAATTGGACTCTATGGCACTGAACTCCCTCCCCTCCCCAAACTCTGCCCTCCTCAGGCTCCACCCCAAAAACCTCCTGCCGGTGGCAAAGAAGGACCTGGCAACCCTAATTTCACATTACTTTCAAAAAGAGGGCCAAGGAATTGTGGCTACGTGGCTCTTAGTATATTATTAGCTAGCTCATGGTGACATGACAAACACATGAGGATAATTCTTCGTCATGCTCACAGGGAAGGAGACTCATTTCCCAGCCACCTCACCATGATTTCATAGCCAGATTTACCGTGCTTTTTACACATCTGGTCTCTTTATGTATAAATATATAGTGGAGTGGGAGTAAGGTCCACAAATCTCCTTGCTTTTTTATATTTTAAGAGAACAGAGGCTTCAAAAGCCAATTTGTCATTTCTCTGAATGTGTAATAATTAACTACTCATGGAAAATGCATACAGAGGCCAAAACCAATGATGATTTACTTAGCAAACTAGTGACGCTGAGAGATAACCTCTCTGACCTGACATCACCTTGCCTCTGTGGACTTCAACCCTTCCCCGGAGAGACCTTTACGTTCCAAAGTGCTGGCTGCTAAAAACAGTACACAGGGTCACATTTGGAACTCCTCTCAGATAATGTAGTTCCACAGACACCAAATTTTAAATTTACCATGAAACTGGCAGCCATCCACAAAGGCCCAAGCCATCAGCAACTACAGTGTCTGTCCAACTCTCCCTTCACTGGAATTAGGCCCTACAAGATAAAAGAATATATGGAAAGCCGGAAGACAACTCAGATTAATGTCTTTAGGATGTGTGGTACTTCAGAAGACACATTTTGGAGTCAGAACACGGCTTCTATTTTTGTAAACACTGGCTCTAGGACTACACTTAAAACCAAACACATAAAGGCACTCAATCGCAGAAGTAGGCTTCATCAGAATGGCTGCTCTGTTGCATTATCCAGTGGCTCTTTCCCAACGGAGAGCTTAGACGGCTGGGAACAGACAGGTTATGAATGACAGACAAGTTGAGATGGATAGCAAGACCGTCCTTTTGTTTAACTGTTGCTTGCACAGCTGAGGCTGGCACTAGGGTTGCCAACTCTGGGTTGGGAAATTCCTGGAGACATGGGTGGTAGGCCTTGGGGAGGGTGAGACTTGGAGATGGGAGGGAGCTTAGCAGGGATATGATGCCATAGAGTCCACCCTCCAAAGCAGCCATTTTCTTCAGGAGAACTGATCTCTGCAGTCTGGAGACCAGTTATAATTCCAGGAGAGCTCCAGGCCCATCCTAGAGGTTGGCAACCCTATTGTTAGCAGTCGCAACCCCCCTCCTCCATTAAGGGCTTCTTACAGTGCATCCTGAGCTCTAAGGGCAAATGCCAGGAGGCCAGGAAGGCACTGTGCCGGCAGTCGGGGGGGCCCGTGCTGGCGTCCGGGCAACTTATACCAGCATAAGGAGGGAGGGAGCCCCAAAAAAGAGGGGTTTTTCCTGGACCCAAAGGGCTTAGGAGGCCACCTAACGGCAGCTCCTTCCCCAGCCCGGTGCCAGAACGCCCTGGGAATGCCTCTCGAGATGCTGGAAAGCCCCGGGAATCCTCCCGGGACACCGGCATGGCCTTTGATGGAGTTCAGATGCTGGCAGAAGGCCCTGCCAGCGTCTTGTGGTAGCGCTGCCACGGCAGCGGCCGGTGACCGGCATCTGGGCCTTCCCACCGGCAGTTGGGCCACTAACGCCGGTGTAGGTTGCCCGGATGCCAGTGCAGGGGCCCCGGATGCCGTCATAGCACCTTCCTGGCCTCCTAAGGGCTTTCGCCGTTAAAGCTCAGGAATGCGCTGTTAGTGTCACTCACGACAGCATCCATTGGGTGTTCTTCTAGCACTTACTTTCTCAATTATAAAAGAATTCCAAGCATAAAAGAATAGCCATTTTACCATCAATGTTATTTGTTCTCATACTGTCACTTTTGTTTTCCCAGCAATTAGGCTTGCAACAGCGTAAATCAGAGGTGGCATAAAACATACATTCAAGTTCTGAGGGTTATCTCTGAGTTGCAGAATCACATACCATTTTAAAAGCAGGCAATGGTGGTTCAATCTCATCTGACACTGTCGAAGGCTTTCACGGTCAGAGTTCATTGGTTCTTGTAGGTTATCCGGGCTGTGTGACCGTGGTCTTGGTATTTTCTTTCCTGACGTTTCGCCAGCAGCTGTGGCAGGCATCTTCAGAGGAGAGACACTGTCCTTCAGTGTTACTCCTCTGAAGATGCCTGCCACAGCTGCTGGCGAAACGTCAGGAAAGAAAATACCAAGACCACGGTCACACAGCCCGGATAACCTACAAGAACCAATCATCTGACACTGTTATCAAATCCAACACTCTTCACTGCTTAGGACAGTTGCAGTTATGCGTGTCATAACTACATGATAATTTCAAAAAGGGAGAAAGTTCACAGAGCAATTACGGATGTTGGTACCCTGAAGAGAAGCCTTCACAGCACAGAGGGTGTTCTCACCGCTGAAGAATTCAAGCACAAGAACCGCACCCAGAGGACCTTAAGTCAGGTGACTAACACTATAGGTCCTATCTCATATTTCTGCACAATGTAAACACAACTCTCAGTGCTCTCAAGGCTTCCTGGTTCCAAGAAGCATCACTCATCTTATATTCAAATTCATTTTCCTCCTGCAAAAGCCCAAACTTACAAATGGGAAACATGCTCCATTTTTTAAAACATATGCTGAACTAAATATACAGTGATAGAATTTAACAGATTCTGAAGATAGTATCGCCTGACTGTGATTTTGGGGAATGTATACAGCCATGAAGGAGCTAGAAAAGATTCTGAAGTGAAGGATGTGTCACTGGCCACCAAGATTAAGTTAATTCATGCCATCGTATTCCCTATTACTATGTATGGGTATGAAAGCTGGACAGTGAAGAAAGCTGATAGGAAGAAAATAGATTCCTTTGAAATGTGGTGTTGGAGGAGAGTGTTACGGATACCGTGGACAGCTGGAAAAAAAATCAGTGGGTTATAGATCAAATCAAGCCTGAATTGATCCCAGAAGCTAAAATGACTAAACTGAGGCTATCTTATTTTGGCCACATTATGAGAATTTCCAGTGTCTTCCCCTTTTCCTCTTTAAGACCAAACTTCAAGTAGCATCCTTGGAGATTGTTGGCAAAGTTCCCTCTGCAGACATTGGGTTCTCATAGTAGATCTGCATCGCATTTTCTTCCATCCCAAAGTCGCAGAGAGAAATCCCAATAATTCCAGCCTTTCCACCCTTCATGTCCTCCAAGCTGACATTAAAGAGTTCTTCAGGCAGGTTGTAGAGACTAAAATCAAAGGCTCTCACATTTAGATACGTTGTAGCCAGATAATCCATTGCTATTTCTTCTTGAAGGTATACAGCTTCTGGTTGTTCATCATGGCTTTCCAATTCCTTTATAGGGTTTTTCTGTTCTTCAGCTGTCTTTTCAGTTGGAGAATCCACTGCTCTCACATCTGGCTTCATTGTAGTAGCTTGGTTATTTGTGTCTTTAAGTACGTCTAAGATAATGTCCAATTTCTGGTCGATAAATTGAAATTGAGAGTTCAACAGAGCAATCAGATGATCAAGCTGATTCACTGCACGTTCCATGGTTGCTGCTTTTTAGGAATTCTGTTAAAACTCAGTCAGTAAAGTCCAGACAAATACACCGAAAAGATAAAAAAAAATTGTAGATAATTTGGCAGGATTCTTGTATTGTGAGTAGTACTTTAAAATTAAAATACCATCGAGTTGAAGACACTCTAGCACGGAGATGTTGCAGGAAACATAGTGTGCACAAGGAGTTTCAGAGTCGTGGACCTTCCATTATCTCCTCTTGGTATCCAGGAACTTGGGAGAAATTTGCCAGTTGCACAAGGAGACACACTTCCAGCCCTACGATCAATGAAGCTACGATGGTATTCAACGCCTTAAGAAACAAAAAATCTACTGTCTTCCGGTTCTCCAAGACAAGTCACTTCCAAGGAAAATGTGGCTGAAGGACCTACTTAAGTCGGAAAGACGTCACCTCTGGGGTGGGTATCTCCTCCTCCCTCCCCTTGCTACGTCGTGGTATCTGATTGGTAGTTGTAGCGTCTTTCAAAAGATCCTGTTTGTTGTGTCTACCCACAGATCAAATTGATAAGGTTCCTGCCAAGGGTTGCACAGATTTTTTACAGCCGCGTTGCCTCCCATGACCGGCGCAGGCATTCCTCTCAGGAACGCACGGCAAAACAGCCTTGAACTGGTTCTCGTAGGTTATCCGAGCTGTGTAACCGTGGTCTTGGTATTTTCTTTCCTGACGTTTCGCCAACAGCTGTGGCCAGCATCTTCAGAGGAGTAACACTGAAGGACAGTGTCTCTCAGTGTCAAGTGTGTAGGAAGACTAATATATAGTCAGAAAGGGGTTGGGTTTGAGCTGAATCATTGTCCTGCAAAAAGTAACAAAGATAATGTGCTAACCATTGTCCTGTAAGTATCAAGATAAATCAGCAGTGGCTGAACATGGACTGACACAAACAGGACACAGGGTCTTATTCCAAGACACTGAAAGACTGGACAATTCTACCAACTATTTTGTCAGATTGCACAGAGAAGCCATTGAAATTCATAAACATCAGCACAACGTTAACAGAAAAAAAGAGAGTTTAAGAATGAATAAGGCTTGGCTTCCTGTCTTGAAAACCTCCAGACTAACAAAGACTACAGTCAACAATAGCCATGCAGATTAGCTTTGGATTTCACACATTAACAGATCACTTCAGGATACATTGGTTCCATATTAACATACCACACCCTCATTAGCACATTATCTTGATACTTACAGGACAATGGTTAGCACATTACCTTTGTTACTTTTTGCAGGACAATGATTCAGCTCAAACCCAACCCCTTTCTGACTATATATTACTCTTCCTACACACTTGACAGTGAGAGACACTGTCCTCTGAAGATGCCGGCCACAGCTGCTGGCGAAACGTCAGGAAAGAAAATACCAAGACCACGGTTACACAGCCCGGATAACCTATGAGAACCAATGAACTCTGACCGTGAAAGCCTTCGACAATATTTTCAGCCTTGAACTCTTTTTTAATGTCTTGATGTTTTAATGTTGAAATGATTTAATGTTTTGATTTCACTGCCTTGGGGCCCCTATTTGGGTAGAAGGCAGCACAGAAACATTTTTTTAAAAAACCAATAACGCACATGTATTTCACATAGGTACCTGGACAATTAGCTTTTTCATAGAATCGGGCAGACTCGTTCTTATAGTATCACTATTTGGAAATACCTCCTTTTGTCTTTTTGAAGACAAAAGTACCACAAAACATAAGAATGCTTATTCATTTTCTCTGTGAAGTAAGTACACTAAAATGTTCCCTATGGTACATGACTCTCTCATGTGACTGTGTGAGGTGATACTTGTGTCTCATAATAAGAGGCTAGCAAAAATACAGCATTAGTCATAAAAAGGGAACAATACTTGGCTGTTCTGAATCTGAAAGCCCTCAGGCTGTGGAAAGTCAAACCTTGTCCCACTGTGTCAGTTCCAGAGGTACATCACAGTGTGTACAGATTGACTCATGTAGTGTTATGCTTTGTGTACTGAAATAATGTCATAGAACCACTCCAAGATGTTGAGTCTTGCCACTATTCTTCGCTCATGTAGCGGTGTGTTTGGCCCTCCCCTCCCAGTACTCTTTCACCACTGCCCTGTCACTTTGGGGTTATTCACACATTACTTTTCAATTTATCTTTTTTTTTTCCAATTCAGTAGTACAAGTATTCAGTTGCACCTGATCTCTAATTTAACACACTCACAATGTTCAAAACTCAGTGATTTCTGGCCATTGAATGGTTATAACCACTAAGTTGTAGGTGGTTTGGACATCATTACCAGCTACAGGAGATTGTAAGCCGGTTTGATTCTCCCTTAAGCGTTAGAGAAAGTCAACCCATACAAACCAACTCCTCCTCCTCCTCCTCCTCCTCCTCCTCCTCCTCTTCCTCTTCCTCTTCCTCTTCTTCTTCTTCTTCTTCTTCTTCTTCTTCTTCTTCTTCTTCTCTTGGCTTCCTGTCCTGAAAACCTCCAGACTAACAAAGACTACAGTCAACAATAGCCATGCAGATTAGCTTTGGATTTCACACATTAACAGATCACAATGGTTCCATATTAACATACCACACCCTCATTAGCACATTATCTTGATACTTACAGGACAATGATTAGCATATTACCTTTGATTCTTTTTGCAGGACAATGATTCAGCTCAATCCAACCCCTTTCTGACTATATATTACTCTTCCTACACACTTGATACTGAGAGACACTGTCCTTCAGTGTTACTCCTCTGAAGATGCTTGCCACAGCTGCTGGCAAAATGTCAGGAAACAAAATACCAAGACCACGGTTACACAGCCCGGATAACCTACAAGAACCAATGAACTCTGACCGTGAAAGCCTTCAACAAGCCTTTCTTTTGCTCAGAAAGAGCTCCGAGGTAACAGGAAGCAGGAAGCACTTGAATCCCTGCCTCTTTACACACTGCTTTGTGATTGGCTGTGAGAGAAGCCAATCTTCTGTCCTTCCCCTGTTTGGCTATCTGCATGCTACCTTGAAGAGGGGTTTGGAAAAGGGTGGGGGCAAAGCTCAACCCGAGAACGGAGTATGCATGCTCTGTGACTCCGGAATGAGCCAGGATGAATGGTTTAATTCGGGCCAGAAGAGGAATGGGAAAAGCTGGGTTCATTTTGCGTTGAAAAAGTGTTGAGCTTCCAAGGAATGAGGTAACGTGCATACTGAGAAAATTGATCCTGGCTGAAACAGGGAATAAAGGAGGGTAAAGCGACCATGCATAAATGACCATACATTCTCTCTCTCAAGGCAACTTCATCTCATCTCTGTTGTGAATATAATGTACAAGTGAATTCTCACTTGATTGTATAAAAAGCCCAACAAATTACAACTTAAATGACCCCAAAGAAATCACCTATAGAATCTTTTCATCACGACATTTTCCAAATGTTAATCTTTTCTGTTTTTCTCCAGCACTTTGACAAACCATTTCCCAATGGGAATGAATAAGTGATGAAATCATAAGGAAGATCTGGCTGAATGGAATTTGATTGAAGATTGCCCTTTCCTAGCAGGGTTTGGCCAGACATATTCCAACCCTTACGTGGATTCTGGAACTAGCTGTGAAACATTATTTCATCTCCCAGCTTACAGGACACGTCAAGGCCAGTTAGGATAGAGTCCAGGTAGCAGGAGGGAACTTTTCTCCAAGAGTGTTTCCTTAAGAGAAGTTGTCAAAACAATTCATCCAAACAGAGACATGGACAGGCACAAACCTGGACTGGGGCCAAAGTGCAAAGTTGGAACCTGAGGGTCCACCAGATCAAAAAAAGAGGACTTTGTCTTCAGACTTCAGTGGGCAACGTGGATTAGGCTTCACTCCAAATGACCAACATTCCCAAACATCAACTGTAAGAGGATGTATCTGTTGCAACCAACTCAGAATGATGACATGCATTCGCAGCAGCTCACTGACCCTGCTGTTTTAACTATCCCAGTCAAGAGCCCCTTGGTATAGACAAGAGGGTACTGAAGAGAATGTCTTTGCTGTAGGCTTTTGACTAGATCTAGCTTCATGGATCTCAGGTAATTTAGAAGATGGGAGGCAGAACATTAGACTTTTGAGAAGACACTGCTTACTGGCTGTATCAAATTGGATACGAATCAGAGTTCATTTGTCGGTAGGATTTTACTAGAGAGGTTTGTGAAATTAAAAGAGATTTGTAAAAAGATGAATGATACAGACAGTGAAAAGCAATTTTTCTCTGCCATGATACTCATATTCAGCCTCACTCAGACAAACAAAGAAGTTCTTCACATATAACAGCAGTGATTTTTAGACTTCCAGCCTATGGAGAACCCTTTGCACGCTGCGTCCGCTGCAAAATTCTTGCCAATTGCACAGGATTCTGCCTCGTACATCCAGCCTATTCAGACTGTTAAGTCAGTATATTGGGCCAACTTACATGAACTGAAACTGTGCCCTACAGCACACCCAACACCCTATTGCTTCCTTGCTTTGCAGTAGAAGAACAGTAGGGACGGGTAAAGCAGCTTTTAGGAAAGCCACCTTCAGTGGAGAACATCTGATAAGCTTCCAAGGAACACTGATTCCCTAGACCAGTTTGAAACCTTTCATGAAGGAAGATCGTTACTGAGATTTATAGTCCCTTGGCTTTAAATGGGTGCGCTGGAGCTGGCTTTGAATAATACAGACTCACATTCCAGAGCTTTGAGTATGAATTTCAAACCGTGGCTTTTAAATAAATATCCAGATAAAAAGTAAAAGAAATTGAGAACTAGTCACATCATATGAAATTGGTTCAAATATCTGAAAACACCTCAACAACAGCAACAACATTGTATTTTCTACACTGTCTTCTTACAAAGGCTTTGGGGCATAGAATACGCTGTCATCCTCCCCCCTTCCCTGCTTTCCTCTTGTGTGTTATTTTATACATCAAACAGATTTCACATCTAGTATATAGGAGATTGAAGTATTTCACACATTGTCATAAAGTTCTGAATAAAAGCATCTGGACATTTTCATACGTCAGCCTTAGAGTGACTCTTCTGCTGATTTGTGCTCATATGTAAAAACGACTCTGTCTACCATGCTAATTTATCATACAAATATCTCTCGTCACACGAACTATGATCAGATCAAACAATAAGCAAGAGAGTGGCTCAACTGTGGTTTTTTAACCTTGCATATGGAAATGTTCTGATTTTCATTTCTTGATGCTGATCTGTTCGCTCTGTTCTTGTCCTGTTTCTATCACTAATTTATCTTACATCATGATGACCAGTTTCCTTCCCTCTGAACTGAAGACTTTTTTTTAATGAAAAGGAGGAAGAAGTGAACATTTACGAAAGGCCCGAGCAGACTCTGAAACTGTAAATACAAGAGGTGCATGAATCATCCTCATCCAGAAATGACGAGGAAGGGCGAAAAAGATAACCGTTTGGGAGACAAAGCTCTGTTCTACCCAGCTGAATGAGCTCTCTGGACTTAGAATGAATCACCAAAATATTTCAATCATGTTACCAGCAAAAAACATGCAGAAAAATCCCAAGCTAAGAAAAATCTTGCTATTATGAAATGAACCTGGTGGAAGAGAACAATGACAGTTTTCCGAAACACAGTGTACAAACTGATTAGCACATGTACCAGGTAGAAAGAGATGTGTCTGCAGTGATTACGAAAACAGTACAGTATTGGGGAAAATATTGGTATAATTTCTGTCATACAGGCTCTAGAATAACAAGATGTTTCAAGATATAGATATGAATATATGGAAAGACATTATTATGAACATGCTGATATATAACATTGGGGGAAACAAAACATTAAATCTGCAGTACTTTACATCAAGCCTTTACATCAAGCCTTTCTTTTCATAGATTAACCAGGTAGAAGTCTCTCTCTCTCTCTCTCTCTCTCTCTCTCTCTCTCTCTCTCTCTCTCTCTCTCTCTCTCTCGGTTTAGTGGAGAGAAACCCAGAATATTCCTATAAATAAAAATACTAGAATATTCCTATAATTAAAAATACCTTATTTACAATATGCTGGCTTTATGCTGCTTTTGTGGTGTCAAATACTAGGCAAGTCCAAAGACAAGCATGCCCAACTATCACTGTTTCATATTAACCAGAGGGATATACATTAGGAATGCATAGAGGCTTCATTGGTCACACACACGAAGCTGCCTTCTACTGAGTCAGAACATTCCTCCATCAAGATCAGTATTGTCTACTCAGACTGGCAGCTGCTCTCCAGGATCTCAGGCTGAGGTATTTCACATGCCTGCTCCTTTTTATTTGGAGATGTTGAGGGTTGAACCTGGGATCTTCTGCCTGCAAAGCGGATGCTCTGCCACTGAGCCACAGCTAGAGGCTAGAACACACTCAGGCAAAGGTGCCATTTACACGAATTGGTATCTCCACATAAGGGGTGTGTGAATCCTACAGAAGCGTTCATGGAATACGTTGGCAGAGCTGAACTTTCCCCACTTTCCCCTTCTCCAAGCAATTAGCGTGAAATTCCTCTCTGGTGATCAAGAGACCCCTTCAAGCAAAATGCACCACCAGAAAGGTTGCTAACCTTCAGGTATGTGTGTGGAGGGGGGGGGAGATATCCTGGAATTACAAATGATCTCCAGGCTCTGTGGCATTGTACCCAACCAAGGTCCATCCCCTTCCCAAACCCTGCCCCTTTAGCCTCACCAAGGGATGAGCAATAGTTGTAGCCACTTTAAAGTCAACAATCAGTGCAATCCTATGCAGAGTTACAGCAGTCTAACAGTGCCATCCTAAACATCCTTCTAAACTCATTGACTTCAATAGATTTGGAGGGGGTAACTTGAACATAAGAAAAGCCATGCTGGATCAGACCAAGGCCCATCAAGTCCATCAGTCTGTTCACACAGTGGCCAACCAGGTGCCTCTAGGAAGCCCACAAACAAGACAACTGCAGCAGCACCATCCTGCCTGTGTTCCACAGCACCTTGGTTTAGGATTGCACTGTAAATCCACTGAAGTTAATGAACTTAGACTGCAGTAACTCTGCATAGGATTGCAATGAATGCTTGGTACGATTTGGTGATTTTTTTAAAAAAAAACCTCATCTATGTTTCACTGCTGGCTATGGGACCATAAAATAATCCACAGCAAGGGTGTTACCTTCAGTGACTGGAATTCAAAATTCTACAAAGAAACCTAATGATGGGTGTCAGAATAACAAACCTAAGCTAAAAACCTTGAGTCTATTGTATACACAAGACCTAGGTATATTCCTTGGTCTCACTTGAGACAGTCAAGCTTGTCCCATTGCACTAAATGAAACTTGTTAGAAACAAAACCTTGTCCCATTTATTCCTTTCCTTTAATGGTTGACTCATTTGACCTAAGGTCTCAAGTCAGGCCACACTAAACTATTTTTATTTTTAAACATTTTTATTATTACTATTGTTGTTGTAATATTTCTATATATTTTAATTGTACTTTATTTCTAAATTTGAGAATAACCCTATACATTTTCTTAACCCCATCATAAAAAGTTTATCTTTCCCTTCCATGTAATCACCACCAAGTGTCTCATTTATTTCATGTGACTGATGGTGCAATTCTATGTAGAATTATTTCAGTCTAAACCCATTGAGTTCAGTGGCTTAAACTGGAGTAACTCAGCATAGGATTGCACTGTGATAATTCCATCCTAAGCAGAACTACACCTTTTTAAACCTATTAACTCCAAGGGTATAACTCTGCATAAGATAACACTATATTTAGTGCTATATAAATATATATATTTAAATTGGGACCTTTTTGTCCCATGACTGCTATGGGTATAAGAAAGAAGAAGTCTGACTAAAAAATGAGTCAGGGATTGTAATAGATGGGAGGAAATTTTCTGCCCAGCTAACAAGAAGGACAACCACAGGGGGCCAAGAAGTTGAAGCTTTGTTTTCAACTTACTGGTTACTGCTGCTTGAGGAACCCAACTGGAGAACCCGTGAGTCATTTTTGTTACTTCTGCCTCCTGCTGTTCTGTGTTCAGTTCAAAATCCCCCTTGCTCCCCCATGACCATTCTTTCATTCAACATGTGTAGTTCAGAAAGAAAGAAAAGACATTTAAAAAACACTGTGTGTTCTTTCAACCTACACTAGAAATACAGCTGCCTCTCAAGCACAGCATGATAGCTCGCTTGCGGCAGCAGGATTACAGTTTCAGAGGATAGCCATGTTGGTTTGCAGTAGAACAGTTAGATTTGCATCCAGTAGCACCGTAGAGACCAACAGTTTCAGGATATAAACTTTCAAGAGTCAAATCTCCCTTTGTCAGACACAGTAGAATAGAAATGTAGATCTCTACTGTGTCTGACAAAGAGAGATTTGACTCTCGAAAGCAAGATTACACAATCCCTTGCCGCCTTTGCTCCATCCTAGCCCATAACTGCTCCTCAGCTTCACAGTAGCTCACCTAGCCAGTGCAGGGAAATAGCAAGTGATGTGGCTGACCTCCCTAGAGAGATAGGCCCCAGTTATTCATCCCATCCCTTCCACAATCTCATTGGCAGTACGTGTCATAATTGCTGTATCTGTTTAATTTTGACATTATCATGTCAAATTTTGACATTATCATGACATTATCAGAGGTGTTATTTAAGAAGGGCCTGAGAGAAGGGGATAGCTTTCCTTGTGTTTTTGCTCACATATGATTATACCTCCAAAGACTCACATTCTTCTGCATAACAAAAGACTGATTACCTGACCTGCATACATGACATTACTATAATTATAGAGTGTAAAAAAATAATCATAACAAATACTCTTGAAATCCACTGCTTTTTTGCAATGTAATATTGAATTAAGCAGACCTCTGAACCTTGCTGAAAATCTCTCCTCCCTCACCAAAATCTGGTACACACTGCAGTCAAGACGTTGATTGGAGTGGGTCGTAGGAACCATATCACACTAATCTTGTCCCATCTACACTGATTCCCACTTTGTTTCCGGGCCCAATTCAAGATGCTGGTGTTGACCTTTACAGCCCTTTATGGCTTGGGACCAAAATACCTGAAGGACTGCCTACTCCCATATGAACCTACCCAACCATTAAATTTATCTTCCAAGGCACTGCTTCAGGTGCCCCTGCCTTCTGATATTAAGTTGGTAGCAACCCAGAGAGGGCCTTTTCAGCCATGGCACCAAACTATGGTACTCCCTCCACAGAGATTTTTGCCTGTGCCCTTCTGTCACTATCTTTCTCCAGTGGCAAAGAATTGTTTGTTTCATCTGGCATTCCTTCAGTGATCCATCCTTCCTGCCCTATGTTTTAATTACTGTTTTATGTGTCATTAGTATTTATTTACATTTTGGTTTAAATTGTTTTAATTATATTTTTACAATGTTAGGTTTTAATTTTTAGCCCCCCTAGTGGCCTTCACTGAGCAGAAAGGCGGCTCCCAAATTCTGTAAATAAGTTGGGTTGCCAGGTCCTTCTTTGCCACCAGTGGAAGGTTTTTGGGGCGGAGCCTGAGGAGGGTGGGGTTTGGGGAGGGGAGGGACTTCAATGCCATAGAGTCAAATTGCCAAAGCAGCCATATTCTCCAGGTGAACTGATCTCTATCGGCTGGAGATCAGTTGTAATAGCAGATCTCCAGCCACTACCTGGAAGTTGGCAACCCTAGTAAATAAGTATAATAAAACCATGAAACAAACAGAAAGAAAATATGGGTAAAGTGGGGAAATAACACTTGTTTAGGAGTAGGGTCCCAGCTGAATTTTAATGAAAGTTCAGTTCTCTTCAATTATTTTAGCAATTCTGTCCAAAATAATTTAACAGTTATGGAACATAGAGCCTCTATGCCAAGCTAGTCTAAAGCATGAAGGAAAATGCAAACACAAGAACATACCAATAACAAAAATATATTACAGATTTAATTGCGGAAGAAAGCAAGGGGGGGGGGACGGGACAGAAATGCACTTTTCAAGAACTTCCTAAAACAGCTGAAACACACTGTCATTTACAAAGAATGTCAGCCCATCCTAAGATCGAGAAGGTTCCTATTAGCAGTCAGGAGACCACCAAGGCTAAAAATATTTCAGATATGTTTTAAAACAGAGCTGCACTGAAATTTCTATTTTTCTCCTTTAAAAAAAATCTTCATAGTTTCTAAACATAATAAGTTTGTGTGCCATGTCTCTTCAAAGTTGGTTGGATTCCATCCCACACACTACTAGCATGATGTAGTTTTATATAACTATATAGTTAGAGCCTTTCTCCTCAATGATTTCAGGAATTTTTGTTGCCACTGGCAGAAGTATTATATTATTTTAGCTAGAACTTGAGTCCAGTAGCACCTGAGAGACCAACAGTATAAATACCCCAAAAATCTTGTTGGGCTCTAAGGCTCTATTAGACTCAAATCTAGGAGTTCTACTGCAGACCAAAGTGGCTACCCTCCAAAACTATATTATTTTATTAATTTCAAATATGTGTACCTCACTTTTCCATGCAACCTGCCCTTATATAGGCAGAAGAGAGATTCTATCAACATCACAGATATCTGATAAACAGACCTGCTTAAAACCTTACCAAAAAATTGGAGGCGAGTGTCTAGGGCATGGGTGTCAAACTCATTTGTTACGAGGACCAGATATGACATAAATGTCACTTGGTCAGGCCAGGCCATGCCTTACCAGCCCAGATCAGCGCTTGGGGGATGGGGGGTGGCTGCCTTGGCTGGCTCGCAGGCCAGATAAGAGCTCTCAAAAGGCCAGATCTGGCCCGCGGGGCGTATGTTTGACATCCTTGATCTAGGGATTTACTCTTTAAGTGCTTAGAAGCCAGTCTTCTAGGAGAGCTGTGTGGTCCATCATTCCAGATACTGGAAATGCATAACCCACTCATAAACCAGACATCTTCAATGACTAGGGTTGCCAGGTCCCTCTTCGCTACCGGTGGGAGGTTTTGGGGCGGAGTCTGAGAAGGGTGGGGTTTGGGGAGGGAAGGGACTTCACTGCCATAGAGTCCAATTGCCAAAGCGGCCATTTCCTCCAGGTGAACTGATCTCTATCGGCTGGAGATCAGTTGCAATAGTAGGAGATCTCCAGCTAGTACCTGGAGGTTGGCAACCCTATCTATGACGTTAGTCACAGTAGTGCCCAAGCAGCTGCTTGCCTGGTGAATAAGGAAGACAATCAGGGCACTTTCTGGACTGGACCCATCACCTCACTGTCACTCCAGGTATCAGAAGCTTCTACCTAGAGTTAAAGAAAAGGAAAAGCTCTCATCCCGCATTTCTTGGCAACAGCTTGAGGAGAAGGATCTCTGTTAAGTCCGCGTGGGGAGAACACACGAGGTCGAGACGGAGTTCCAACAACAACGCGTTTATAGAATCCCAGAACAGAACTGGAGAACTGTGTGAACCGGCCCCGCTTATATGCCCCCCTGGCCGCCTGCGGCCACTCCCCCCCTGATCCGTGATAGGGGGAACAACCCCGGGTCGGCTTAGGGCCAATGGAGGCTGCCGGCTTGGGCCAATGGCGCGTGCAGGCTTAGGATTCTTCGTCGGGGACTCAAGCTCCTAAGTTTCCCCCTGCATATCGGCCTAACTATGTACATACATAACAGTCTCAAAGGGCATGGGGTTGCTTTGGCCCAGAGCTTTGGCACCCTGCCATCTGTCTTTGGCACCCTGCTGAGGCGTCGCATGGTACAGCGACCACACTTTTGTGTTCTGCTCTGTCAGCCTTTAGGGGTTAAAAAGAAAAAAAGGGGGGTGGAGGGAAACCTCTGATAAGAGACAGAGAAAAAAATGTGCAAAGCACCAGAGGTTACAAGGTGTTTATCTAATCACTTGTAGTCCAAAATTTTTACAACATAGTAGTAACAACAAAGGTTCAGATACATTCCAAAACATATTTTACAGAATACAAATAAAACGCAAAAAGTGATTAGATAAACGCCTTGTAACCTCTAGTGCTTTGTACATTTTTTTTTCTCAGCCTTTATGGGCTATGCATGTAAGTATGCATAGCATGACATCTGATTTATTGTTACAGGAGTAATTCACCGGATTCGTTTTGGCAATGGTTTTTATTCCTAATGGGACTGTAGGCTTCAAAGCGCTAGAAGTGTTCTAGAATGATCCGATGCATCATCTTGTACCTAAGGAAAGAAACAACATTAGTTTGACTTTTGTCCATTGCTTGACCTTTTCTGCAGCGGGGGCTCTGACAACACGCTGCCAAGGAATTACTCAGAAGCGCCTGAGGCTTTCGGATCAAGGGGTGGAGCTGACATCTGCGGTTGTATCTGTTAACTCCACCCCGTGACCCGCAACCCTTCGCACCCATCTCCGCATCAAAAACCGGCCACGAAATGCTCCAGGGAGGGACTCATTTGGGGTAGGAAATTATTAAATGAGGCAAACAGCTGAGGCAGGAGCCCCACACGGCAACACATTCAAGGATGACCTCACCAACAACCATACGGAAAGCTGTGTGGAATTCCTGCGGGGAGTAAAATATCAGCCTGCAGAAGAAACGTTTTCAGTTCCTTCTCAGGCCTTGCGTTGCTCAGGCTGCCATCTGGACCCAGCAATTAAAGCTTTGTTTTCCATGCTTAGGGCAAAATTATAGCATGAAACTTGGTGCCTGAAGCGAACGATGATGCAAAGCAGAGCTGCTTCGGCGAGAACTCGGGAACGCCCGAAAGCCCTTTCTGTGCCCAAGGTGAGGGAAACGTAACCGGAGAAGGAAGAAGTGACAAAGCAGCCTTCTTGTTAGCGGCCTTGTGTGGCCTAGCATTTAATAAGAATACCTGCCTGAGAACTACTGGGCTTTGGGGGTGTATGTGCGTGACTTGGATGATAACCAAGGAATGTCATGTGATTACCACCCAGGAGCTCCGGAAAACTACATGGCTGTGTTTATGACCTAGAGGAACCAGGAGGGGAGAGCCCAGCACAGAATCCAGTGCATTGAACAGACTCCTGAGAATTTTTAGTTTTAAAAGAAAGCAAGTTATTAGACCGATGGAATGCAGTTAAAAGCCCATGTCTGGTTTATTCTTTATTTAAAAATAGAAAATGGAGAAGATCTGTCCTTCTCCTGGCAGGGAGTCCACAAATTCTTCACTTAGCCCTACAGCACAAACTATTGGCTACACCTAGGGCTGCCAGGTCCCTGTTTGCCACCGGTGGGAGGATTTTGGGGCGGAGCCTGAGAAAGGCAGGGTTTGGTGAGGGAGGGACTTCAATGCCATAGAGTCCAATTGCCAAAGCGGCCATTTTCTCCAGGTGAATTGATCTCTATTGGCTGGAGATCTCCAGCTGGTATCTCGGGGTTGGCAACCCTAGCCACACACCCGGTATTAATGATCTTTTATTATTCTGACTTGTTCTGGTTTTTATTGTATTTGTGTGGGAACTTTGTGCGCTTCTTCAAGACCTTTGTTAAGAGACAGGAAATAAATATCTTAAATTGATAACATGCTGAATTTCAGAATGCTCTGCAGGTCTGGCATCAGCATGCCCTGAGATGGGGCATCGGCCGTCTCTGGTAGGGCCCGCTGCTGCCAGTACCATCTGCCTACTGACTGCCTAGCGCTTTACCACCTATGCTTCCTGCTGCTTGCACTGCCTGGTGCCACGGGGGAAAGGTCTGCAGGCAGCTGTGAACATAGGCAGTGTGAGTACTTGTGAGCAGACAAAGGAAGGACACACAAGCAGGTGGGTAGGATGGAAGAAGGGCGCGAGTGCGTGGTGGCGGGCTGAGGAGGGCAAGGCGAGCCTTAGGAACTCTGCCTGCCTCCCCCCAAAACCTGGAACTGGCCCTGCTGTCTCTCTGTTACGTCTGTTTGACTGTGGGGCACATACAGACGGAGCTTACAACCTCCCGAGGAAGCCTGTTCCACTGAGGAACCGCTCTAACTGTTAGAAAATTCTTCCTAATGTTTAGATGGAAACTCTTTTGATCTAATTTCAACCCGTTGGTTCTGGTCTGACGTTCTGGGGCAACTTACGTTGGCTCTCTAAGGTCGCTTTGGGGAATATAGGACTATATTCACACGGACGCATCCACAGAGAACACATGTGCCTGGCCACATATGGTAACAACAGGGCTTCAATCTTTTGCCACATGAAGCTGTTTTTCAATCCTACCCCTACCTGGCTGACACAGATTCTTGGGTGTGCTATCATGTTAACAAATGGGCAATGTTCCCTGATGTAAGCAATACAAGCACCTTGCGAAAGACTTGAGAAAACATGCAAAGTACATCCCATAACATTTTTCTTACTCATTCTTCTGGGGAGAACTTGCTCCTGCAATGTTACTGTCCCAGTACATAGTGTTCGGTTGCTCCTCTGCATTTCTTACTGTGTTACAAAAACCACAGGAATGTTAGATACTTTCTCTTTACAGTTACTATGACTTATAGAAGATGGAAGGAAGTATTTTATCTCCCATCCCACATAGCAGCTTATCACTGTCCCTTCTATGAGCTCAGCTTTCAGCTTTCATAATAGCTAAAACATCCTTAAAAGTAGACGGATTTAAACTGTGCTTTCCCATGACAGCGGCACCCAATTGTATGAACTGCTGATTGGCTGGAATCTGTGGCATCATAATCCCACCCCTTCCCCACCCCCAATTCTTGAAGTGATTTTGCAACTTTTAAAAATTGATTTTGCTTCTTTTAAAAACTCTAAGGTGACCAATTAAGATTTCAGTGGATAACTATGTGTGGTGCTTCAAAATAAAATTAGGGCTGGACCTAGGGTTGCCAACCTCCAGGTACTAGCTGGAGATCTCCTGCTATTCGGGTTGCCAACCTCCAGGTACTAGCTGAAGATCTCCTGCTATTCGGGTTGCCAACCTCCAGGTACTAGCTGGAGATCTCCTGCTATTCCAACTGATCTCCAGCCGATAGAGGTCAGTTCACCTGGAGAAAATGGCTGCTTTGGCAGTTGGACTCTATGGCATTGAAGTCCCTCCCCAAACCCCGCCCTCCTCAGGATCCACCCAAAAAACCTCCCGCCGAAGCTTGTTTATCAGCCAAATCTGACAAAAGGTGTTGTGCCTTAGAGGAGACCTGAGCCTCCAACTTTAGGCCAGGATCCAGCAGCACCCCAAGCTATGGATCCAGCTTTCTGGAGGACAGGCTGACTTTGAGTGCCTTCGAACACCTTTGTCACTGACCAACATTACTGCAGACTTGTCTGGATTGAGCTTGAGTTTATTGGTCTTCATCCACCCCATTACCTTCACCAGGCATCTGTTCTGGTGGATATTTTGTCCAGGGGGCAGCCTCCTATGGTCTTTACTAGGATTTCCAAAAAAACAAAACTGGAACCAGTCCTGCAAGGACGAGGAAATTGTTATCAGGCAGGCCTAAGCTTACCAACCTCAAGGTGGGACCTGGCTTTCTCCCAGGTCCCACCTTGCTCTAATATGTCAGATAAAAATGAATGTATTTAAAAGCACATGTAAGCTGAGGACCCTTACGCATAAGTTACCCACAGCTTGAAAAAATGGTGCCTATTTATTTGCCGACCCTGACCTGGATGGCCCAGGCTAGCCTGATCTCGTCAGATCTCAGAAGCTAAGCAGGGTCAGCCCTGGTTAGTATTTGGATGGGAGACCACCAGGGAATACCAGGGTTGCTGTGCAGAGGAAGGCACTGGCAAACCACCTCTGTTAGTCTCTTGCCATGAAAACCTCAAAAAAGGGGTCGCCATAAGTCGGCTGCGACTTGACGGAAATTTACACACACATTTATTTGCCATGAGCTACTATGAGTGGGGCCACCCTGGAGATCTCAACAGACTGAACAATGAAATGTAATTTGAAACCTGTAGCACTGAAGGACTGAATGAGCAGAGTTTTGGTCACACAGAATAAACATCAGCTTCTGTTTGTTGTACAAGTAACAAAGAAAGGCCAGGCAGTTCTTATCTGAATGATATGGCTTATATTTAATGTTGATCTTTTCTTTCCTTCAGAGTTTGTGTATTACGTGACGGAATGTCCTTGTCAGCAATGGGAGGTTACATTTGCTACTGTGGGTAGTCATAACCTTTGTGTGCTGTTAATTGCCTCAGTGAACTATCTCTTCATAAATGTCCTATGGGAAATGGCAGATTTTCAGTCTCACAAACTGTGCGTGCTTCTGCTGTATCAGTGTGTACTTTTAGTGGGTGAAAGAAAGCTGTTTATTGGACTGTTTCAAACCTTCAGAGTCTGGAGAAGGTCTTTTATCTTCACAATAATGTACAACAAACACAAATGCAGATAGCAGTTATCTCTCTAACCTGCAGGAGTAATTACTGCTCCTTTGTACTGGCAGATCCCTCATGTAGGGTTGCCAACCAATCTGTTGGAGTTGGGCAGGCCAACACAAAAACACACTAGCATGTTCCCTTTAAGCCTGTAAGATCTTTACAGTGCAGTTCTAAGAAGAGTCACACCTAGGGTTGCCAACCTCCACGTAGTAGCAGGAGATCAGTTCACCTGGAGAAAATGGTCGCTTTGGCAATTAGACTCTATGGCATTGAAGTCCCTCCCCTCCTCAAACCCTGCCCTCCTCAGGCTCCACCCCAAAAGCTTCCTGCCAGTGGCGACCTGGAAACCCTAGTCACTCCTTTTAAGTCCATTGAAGTCAGTGGACTTAGAAGGGTATAACTCTGCTTATGATTGCAATGATAATGTTTTTCTCAGCCTAGGACTTAAGAGTGTTTCTTTTCATATGAACTCTCTTACTCTCTGAAATCATCATTGTCATCAAGGGCTGTTATGAGAAGCAAAATCATCTCCAGTGAATGGGAGAGTCTGTTGGATACTCGCCCCAGGATTCTAGAATAGCATTACTCAAAAGGAGCAATAGCATACCGTACCTCCCTCCTGGCCTTTAGGCAACTGAGTAAAAGACATTAGTTCTGGCAAGTTTTCTGCATTAATTTTTTTTAGTTTTAAGAGTAGGGTTGCCAGCTCCGGACTGGGAAATAAGGCTTAGGATTCAAGCCCACTACTTTTTAATTTATTTTAGAATTTGGCTTGGCTTGAAAACATAACATAGACGACAAAATAGAACATCAATAGTGCTTAAAGGCAATTGTCTCTTAGGGTTGCCAAACAGGGCCTAGCAACCAGTAGGAGTCCAGGATGTGGAGACATGAGGGGGTACCATCAGCAACAGTGTGTGCTGTCACTTTTCCTCAGAATCCTTGTGATTCAATAAATTCTATAAGGCATATGTGTGTTCCAGCTTTCCAAGAGTTTATCATGACTTTTGGCTCTTCAAAGTGCAGTCACCCACAAGACCTTTTAGACTTCCTATGTATCTGCTGGCAAGATGCGTAGGACATGAGTCACTGGAATGATGCATGTAAAAACGGCAGATAGAAGGGTCAAAGTCTTGGAGCCTGATTTGCCTCTTGTTTTCATGCCATGCAAATGCAACTTCAGAGGTTTGAATTAACGGAAGGTTGGCTTGTGATAGGGTAAAGAACATGAGATTCAGATTCAGGCCTTTTCCCCCCTGAGAGCCAGCATGGTGTAGTGGTTAGAATGTCAGACTAGGATCTTGGAGGCCCAGATATTAATCCTCACTCTGCCATGGAAACTCACTGGATTACTTGGGCCAGTCATACACTGGCAACCTAACGTGGGTCCTTATGAGGATAAAATGGAGTAGAGGAGAACAATTTAAGCAGCTTTGGGTCCCCATTGGGGAGAAAGGTGGGGTAAAAATGAAGTAAATAAATAAAATTCCAGAATCACATCATTTGATGGGGACACATGATTATGGATTTCATCTCTGCTAGGATTTTGACTGTTTTCATTGCTCATTGGCATCGTCGCTGTCCAGGATGAAATCCTTCAGCCAGGGTGACATTCAGTACTGAACTATTTATCAATTGTACTTTTTATTTCAACCATGTGAGGAACTGAAGGACCTTAAACTGCCTTTGAAATGAACATATGATGATCTATTCCCAGGGTACAGAATACTTAGGCTGTAGTTTACAACATCCCCTTTTCCTAACCACTGTCCAAAGTCTATGGTATGCTCAAGTACGTACATTTTATTGCATTTTGCAGTCTGGCCCTATGAAAGATAATCTAGCAAGTGTCAATTGACAGATTAGCATAAATAATCCAGGACTCCACACAGCACTAACCACAAGAGATGTTTGCTGCTGTATGCCTGCTCCATCCCTTGGGTATAGTGTAGAAAGGCTGTAGAATGAATACTTGTTATCATTGTCCCTCTGTGGAGGGAAAAAAGGATACTAAGCGCCAGAGCTGAAGAAAATAGGAATTGATCCCAAAGATTTCTTAGCTACAAAACGCTTGTGTCTTTTAATTTTGTATACATGATTAAAACATCTTGGAAGCATGGATGTCATGTGCTGTTCACATGCTCCATTGATATCCATCTCATTAGTATCCAGATTAGGGGCAGTAACATTTTTTGGTAGCTGGAAAAAAAATTAGCTTGTGTTGTTTACCACCCTTATTCTTGTAATTTCCCAAATAAAAATTTAAAAGGTTTTTTAAAAAAATACCGGGGTGGCGATAATGTGGGAAATAATCACATTCCTGGATCCACATATATGATCAACTTCCTTCATACATCACTGGGAGTGGTATGGGAGAAACTGTGTCATAGGAAGGCTCGCCACTCTGCTGGGTCTCCAATTCTGGTTCCTACAGAACAAAATAATCTTTCCATTAGCAGGCCACCAGAAGCACATTACACCAGTCTGCAGTGACTGCATTGCTAGGGTTGCTAACAACCTGGAGAAAAAAATTATCCTGCCCCTTTAACAAAGGCTTAATACCTCTGTGTCATGAAAATCTCCATCTGTATGAAAATCTCCATACATTAAACCTCTATTAAAGGGACAAGACATTTTTTTCCCTCCAGGTTGTTGACAACCCTACTTTCCAGGCACAATCCATGGTACCAAATGGCTTGATGTGTCTTATGTATTGTACATCTGGTGCTGAATTTCATTTCAGGCTTTCTTTAAGCATGACCATCAGTGACTTTGGGGTGGTATACGAAAGGTGGAAAGGGTTGAATGTATGTGGAATGGAGACAGCATGGTTTATGGGTTTATGTATAGTAGGAGTAATGTTGATAATGGGTTATTTTGTACTATATTGAACACATGAACACATGAAGCTGCCTTATACTGATTCAGACCCTTGGTCCATCAGAGTCAGTATTGTCTACTCAGACTGGCAGCGGCTTTCCAGGGTCTCAGGCTGAGGTCTTTCACATCACCTGCTTGCCTAGTCCCTTTAACTGGAGATGCCGGGGATTGAACCTAGGACCTTCTGCATGCCAAGCAGATGCTCTACCACTGAGCCACAGCCACATTTTCTTCCAGTTTTAGCTCTGAAATGGCAGCACAGATATAGCAAGCCTTCAAAACAGACACCGTTTTGGAGCACTGATCTTTCCCCAGTAGTAGACTTTGTAGACATGCCCTGACATCTCTTTTTGGTGACCAAATTCCTTTGTTGACCAGGAAGTCAACCTGTTATACCATGTTTTACAAAGCTGCCCCAAGGAACAAACATCTTTGACCCTTGACCACCCCATCCCTGCCTTCAAGGAAGTGAGGAGAGGGGTGTGTTTTGGCTGCTGGTGGCACAAATAGAGAGCTAATCGGATTTCATGCTTTGGGCCTGACGTGGAAAGCAGGGTTGCCGGGTCCCTTTTTGTCACTGGTGGGAGGTTTTGGGGGTGGAGCCTGAGGAGGGCAGGTTTTGGGAGGGGAGGGACTTCAATGCCATAGAGTCCAATTGCCAAAGTGGCCATGTTCTCCAGGGGAATTGATCTCTATTGGCTGGAGATCAGTTGTATTAGAAGGAGATCTCCAGCTAGTACCTGGTGGTTGGCAACCCTAGTGGAGCAAGAGGCTGGCCCTTGAGAAAGGGCATATAGGGCCTACGTCAGGCTGTTCCTGCATCTTGGGCAAGTGAACACAGGAGGTTCCCTCCCTCTCTCTCTGTTCGGAGCAGATGTAAGCTGGTTGCCCATTTGGGGGCTGGGTAGGATTTTTTTAACCCCCTGCACAATTGGCCACAAGCGGGAGCAGTGAGGGAAAATGTGGCTTCCATGGTACATAGTACAACTCAGGTGAGCACCCTGAGGCATCAGTATGGAAGATGAAGGGGTAACAGTTATGAAGAGTTCTCCTGATTTTTATTCAAAATATGTCAGCTACTGCATTTTCTGTGACAGGAGTTAAATTTTTGCAGGTTTTTTTTTACAAAAGGTTGAACATATAACATCTGGATCAGCATTTCCATTACACAGCATCTGCACTATTCCTTCTTAAGTGTTTTTCTAGTTTGGTGCTGCATGTGAATTTTTAAAAAGTAGAACTTGATAGAAGAAAAGAGGGATATTCTTCCTTTTAAAGCAAGTAGAGCAGGGAAGGAGGGATTTCTACACTCAGGAAATCTGAACATCCCATTAAGATTCTGTTAAAGGGGCTGGAAATTTCCCCCTTCTACATTGTTGACAATTATATGTGAAAATGGACAGAGACTACAGTAGAGTGACCCCTTTAAGGACTATAATTTAAATCAATCAGATGAAAGTCCAGTGTGTTAAAAGTGTATGGCTTTGGCTCTCTTTCTAGAGTTGCTAACCTCCAGGTGCTAGCTGGAGATCTCCTGCTATTAGAACTGATCTCCAGCCGATAGAGATCAGTTCACCTGGAGAAAATGGCCGCTTTGGCAATTGGACTCTATGGCAGTGAAGTCCCTCCCCTCCCCAAACCCCGCCCTCTCAGGCTCCGCCACTAAAACCTCCTGCCGGTGGCAAAGAGGGACCTGGCAACCCTATTTCTTTCACCCAGTATTATGCTAAAAAAAATTAATGAATTAGAAATATGCTGAAGTGTATGTCGTTTCTGAGTGAAAATGTGCTACTGGCAACCTGTCGTACATGGTAAACTTAATTTTAGCCATTTTCATAGGAAGGTTTGCAATATGTGAAAATGCTCATTTCTAAGGCATCGCTAGGGTTTATGCACGTCATGTGGTCTTAAAATTTTTCTTTTTGAAAGTTTTTGCTTAAAACTTCAAAGGCTGAGATGAGAGTCCCCCAAACCACTCCATCTGCAACTTATTTCTAATATGAAATAATAAGAAAACAAAGGAAAGTTGTATTTATTCCTACATCTGAGAGGTGTTTGAACATTTTCTGCAGTAAACTAATACAAACTAATCAGAGGTTTGAAGAAAGATCAAAGGCTCTTATCACAGGTAGATTGTTAATGTAAACAGGTATCCATCAGCCTTGTTAGCTGGCCGGGCCTGGTCAAGGTTGTTACCAGATGATGCTGAAGTAATCAAAAAGTCTCTCTGTGTAAGTAAAGCTGACCTGAGGTTACACATTCACGAAAACAACTTACCCTCTTGGAAACATAACCAGGATATCTAGAACGATGGCACATGCTAGATGCAAATCAGTACGTTGATTGCATTTGTAGTCTGCAATAAAATCTTCACCTGAGAGAGTACCCAGCCCCCTTAAAAGAGTGACTCATTTGTGAGGGAATCCAGTCCCATCAGGACTACTGACTCATCTGTTTGCAAAGCTGAGTATGTCTGACTCTTCTTTTTCCTTCACTTTTCTTAGAAATCCTTCCAAAAATGTAACTTGCGTGAAATGTAGTGACAGTCCCTGTAGAATAGGGTGTCATATGCAAGCCAACCCCCCCTGAAAAGCAGTGTGACCTCTTAACAATATGCAGTATTTCCCATTGTCACCTTATTGTCTGGTTCTGCTACAGTACCTTTACTAGCTTCCTGATACAAAGAAATTAAACAAAGATTTTCAGAGTATGGAGATATAATTTTGGAAACGCTCGTTTGCTGAGAGCTGATGCATATATGCTCCGCTTGTCCCTGTCTAACAGTGACAGTCTCTATTTTTGGATCTATCCCTGGTAGAAGAGGACAATTGGAACAGTACCAATTTGCCTGTTGTGCGTTTGAGGAGATGATGGGGGATGCCTTTAAAAATGTTTCTATACAAAAATAATGAACAGCAGGGGAGAGGGACCTTGACTAGTGCATGTGCACAGCACACACTGATACTTGTGCATGGATACACAGTGCCAGTGTATAGCTTCTCTGCTAGACTGCGCTGCTGCCTATTGTGTTTTGAGTGGTCCTTAGTTAGAGTTACAACATTTGAAGTCTTAAAGAACAGCCAACAGTGATTGTCAGTTTGTGAACCCATTAACATGCCCTATTTGGGAACCAGTGCGAGACAAGCTGTTGCAGAGCAAATAAAGGTCCAGCAGGAGGGATGACAGCCTC
Organism: Euleptes europaea; assembly: GCF_029931775.1. Lineage (NCBI taxonomy): Eukaryota > Metazoa > Chordata > Lepidosauria > Squamata > Sphaerodactylidae > Euleptes > Euleptes europaea. The sequence continues at coordinate 102,979,246 of NC_079312.1, read as the reverse complement.
CAGGTGGGACCTGGGGATCCCCCAGAATTACAGTTCATCTGTAGGCTACAGAGATCAGTATCCCTGGAGAAAATGGCTGCTTTGGAGGGTGGACTCTATGGTACCCCACTGATGTCCCTGTCCTCCCTAGGCTCCATCCCCAAATCTCCAGGAGTTTCCCAACCTGGATCTGGCAACCCTACCCCCCATCCCTTGCTGATGGCCAGAGGGGACCTGGCAACCCTTTCCAGGCTGAGCAGAACCTTCACCAATATGTAATGGCAGAGAGGAGAATGGATAGTCTCAGTCCATGATCCTTGATGTTAAGAGTAAGTAAAGGTAAAGGTCACATCACCCTGTCATTACCGAGTCATTCCTGACCCATGGGGTGATGTCACATCACGATATTTCCTAGGCAAACTATGTTTATGGTGTGGTTTGCCATTGCCTTCCTCAACCCCAGAAAGCTGGGTACTCATTTTACCAACCTCGGAAGAATGGAAGGCTGGGTCAACCTTGAGCCGGCTACCTGAAACCAACTCCCGTCGGGATCGAACTCAGGTCAGGGGTGTTACAAACGCAGTAGGCAGCCTAAAGCAAGCTGCTCTCTTTCACACACTGCAGTCCACGCACTTTATCTTAGGGGTTAATAATACTGGTTAACCTTACAAAGGTATTGTAAGCCTCTCCAAGATGATTAATGTGAAGTGCTTTGAATGCTCAAAAAATGCTATATTATTATAATATATAATATATCTATTTTATATTAATGTCCTTCTATCTGGGAGAACATGGGAGCAAGATGAGTAAAAAAAATCTTGTGGCAACTGTACTACAGTGTGATCTTCAAAACAATGGTGTTGTTGGAGCAACATTACAGAATGATGCTTACATGTTACCTGAGCAATCTACAAAGGTTGTACACTTGCATCAGCCCAAATGTTTACGTCAGTGTTTGTGTGCGTGCATACTCACTTGGGAGAGCAGGACAATCTCTGCCTCCCCTCCCTTAGCCTGTTACTCTGACCAACCAGGTTTGGTATGATCTTTTTGGAAAGTCAAAGCACATTTGAATGCCACGTGGATGGGAAGGTGAGAATTTTTTTGCAGGTCCGTCCCATCCATATCGGCATCAGTTTCCTTAGCAACCATCCCCTCCCACACACACCAGAGGTATTTTGGAAAGTGGCGTTTTAAAACAAAAAGGTAACTGACAAGTTGCTATAGTGCAATAATGTTACAATGCTCTGTTGCAACAGTGCACTAGTTCCCAGCTTTCATGTTAAAAACATTTCTAGACCCTTTCCTTTTGGAGTTATAAGGCAAAATGTGCAAGCTGCACATTTCCCCTTACCACTTTGCAATGGAAAGAGCTACAGACTTCCTATTTTGAAAAGATAAACCTGAAAACTAATACATTGTTGCAATAGATATTTATAACATTATTGTGCTATAGTGATCTGTATGACAACTGACTGTCTGATTACTGATTTTTAATAAAGCTTTCCCAAAGCCTTTTTGTGCGTGTTGGGGGGAATGACACCCATAGGGGACGAGGCAAGGAATGTGCTGGAAAAACTGCTTTAAAGGAGCTCCATTGCCACTGTGAATGCATTCTGCATTCGTGATCACAACAGATTGCACTGTGGGCATTACACCTTTGTTGATATTTAACAGCCTGAACTGAGCAAGGTTAGAAAATGTTTTTTAACACAGTGACCAACTGATATTTAAAAAGAGAAATGAAGGCTTCTAAAAATTAGTGAAAATCCCCCCTAGAAGAGTCACAAACCTCAGACCCACACTGTATTATGAGTGTAGGACAGACAGATTTAGATAATTACTTTGCTTACTTCTTCAGTGGCATCAAGAGATCACAGCAACTACAAGGGGACCCAGTATGGCATAGCATAGGGTTGCCAGGTCCCTCTTCGCCACTGGTAGGAGGTTTTTGGGGCGGAGCCTGAGGAGGGTAGGGTTTGGGGAGGGGAAGGACTCCAATGCCATAGAGTCCAATTGCCAAAGTGGCTTTTTTTCTTCAGGCAAACTGATCTCTATCGGCTGGAGATCAGTTGTACCTGGAGGTTGTCAACCCTAGCATAGCGGTTAAAGTGTCAGTAGGTCTGGGAAGACCTGGATCCAAATCCCCACTCAGCCATGATTAGGGTTGCCAACCTCTAGGTACTGGCTGGAGACCTCCTGCTATTAGAACTGATCTCTAGCCGATAGAGATCAGTTCACCTGGAGAAAATGGCCACTTTGGCAATTGGACTCTATGGCATTGATGTCCCTCCCCTCCCCAAACCCCGCCCTCCTCAGGCTCCACCCCAAAAACCTTCCACCGATGGCAAAGAGGGACCTGGCAACCCTAGCCATGATGCTCACTGAGTGACTTTGGACCAGCATCTCTCTCTCTCTCTGCTTAACCCTCCATACAGGGTGATTGTGAGCATAAAATGGAGGAGTGGAAAAGCATGCATGCCACCCTGAGTTTCGTGGAAGAAAACTGGGATAAAAAGTAATGATATTGCCAATCCACAGAATAGACTTCCTATAAAATAGTTGGACTATGTGAAATTACTGCCCTCTTTCTCCTTGAGATTTCTTTCAAACAATAACTCCTGTCTTAAAGATGATCTATACAACAGGCTTTGACTCCCTCTCCCACAATGCAATAACTCAGGGAAATTGTTGGGAAACGGGTTCAGGACAGCGAAAAGCCAACACTTCTTTACTCAACAGTTAAATTTATTAAACTTTGGAATATGCTGCCAGTGGAGATAGCGATGGCCACAAGCAGAGATCACTTTAAAAGGGCATTAGACAGATCCATGGAAGAGAGGTCCATCACTGGCCACTAGCCATGGTGACTGAAGGAAGGCTCCATCTACAGGAGCAGCAAACCTGTTTGTTTGGCCCTCCAGGGTAACTGGTTGGCTTCTGTGTGAAACAGTATGCTGGACTAGGTGGAACGCTGGCCTGATCCAGCAGATTCTTCTTATGTTCTTATGCTGTAAACAAGGAGGGGGAGTTTTACAACCATGAGAGCATTCTGTGATCTGTGAACTTCAGCTGTAAAATGTGGAACACTCTGAACAAGAGGAAGGTAGCTTTACACAGCTCATAAATCAAAACCAGTTTATTGAAAGTACACTGAATCCAGAGTAGAGAAGGTAGTAATCGAACCTTAGTCATGAATATTGTCCTGTGCTATTTCTGAGTCTCTCATGCATGAGGCATAGGATCAGAATCCAGATACAGTCACCAATAACCTGTTTAAATTTAGAAAGTGATCAGGAACATGGAATGCACATGGAAGCAGGAACCCCAAATTATAATTATGACTTTGAAAGTCAGGAACTCAGTGGCTTTGGCTGATTCACCTCAATTTCCTGTCTTTTCGTCTTCATCTGTAAAATGGCATCTTCCAAGTAACATTGTGAGGGTCTCTTAGTAATGTACTCTGAATAGACTCCATTGTGTTATTAAGATTACTGCCTATACATTTTTGTTACATACAAGTACAATATATAGTTGATTTCAGCTCCAATCACTAACATCAGCTAGCTCACAATATACTGACTGTCCTCATTTAAACTCTTGCTTTCAATGCTCATTCTGGCAAACTCTGTTGTGTTCTAAGGAACTGCGCCCAGCTGGCATGCCATCAAATTCCTGTTTCTTATCTCATACTTTCTAGAAGATTCATGTTATTAAACAATGGAATGACGAGGGTCTTATCTTAGGTCATTTGCTTCTTAGTGCTTTGGCACGATACCATGTGAGCCAAATCTGTCTTCCAGAAATTCTTTCTTGTGAGTTCATGTTTTCTGTAGAATGCGACCTTTCTTATGGCTCCTTCAAATACTGCAAAGTGTATCCCAGATTACTTAACATGGGGGCTTAGAAAATAACTCAATGACATGTAAAAAGATTACTTATTTCTTAACCATGTCCGCTTAATTAGCATAGGACACAGCCCAGTCCACTAAAACCCCATGTATTTAAATGGGAGAGATCTAAGAACGTGTTTAGCTTTTGCATAGAAATCAATGGAATTTAATATTGCTTTTTCTTCTCTTCTCAATCTAGGGTGGTTTACAAAGTTAAAATGTTAGGAATGACGACTGCCTGATGCATTCTCATTCATTTTAATGGGGAAGGTTAATGCTGTTAGTTATATAAAGGCATTAATATTAAAGCAACTGTCCAATTAATGATTTTATGAACCACCTTTGGATAATGACACATACAATTTAAAAAATTACATACTTTTTTTTTGCCCAAGAGCAGTTCACAGAACAAACAAGTTTGCTCTGCAATTCATGCCCTTGCAGCCTATGAGTCTGTGATATGAGTGCACATGGAACTACTGACAAGGCCAGGAGACTTTTGTCACACATTAATTGAGAACTTCAGTTCATAGGAGAGGATGTGATATGAGTTACTGCAGCTTTAACAGAAATACAAACATTTGTGAGCCTTGTGACGTGCATGACAGTTGGTCGTTAGATCTGGAAGTCTGATATACCGTGTTACGCTTTAGCAGTATAGTTGTCACTCTGATAATCAGATAACACCACAGAAGAAACAGAAAAAAACAAACTCAAATACCTCTTGAGATGTGTGGATTGCAAGATGGCCCTTATTTCTTTACTAATTTTAAAATTCTAATCTTAGGGTTGGATCCCACAGAGGATTTCTGTGGACAGAAAGGATTGTGTTTTTCATCTATTCCACCCAGCTATTGGGGGGGGGGGGGCTTTTCTCCAGGAGCAACATTTGAGGGGGATTTTGGGCTGCAGTGGGAGGTGGAAGGCACAGAAGTCCCATTATGCAGCCAGAAATGCTTCAATTGGTGGAAATCTCCACTGCGTCCAAGCTTCAGTTTACACAGTTAACAACTAATGTTACATTTAACAGAGGAGTTGCTTTCTGATATTCAGTTACCTGATGCAGGACAGTGATTTTGATTCACTCTGGTGTGGTGGCTGGTGTGATGGATTTGGATGTGGTCCAAGAAAAAAAAAGGGGGACCCAAGGGCGGGGGGAGATGCCCCATTTGAAGTTTTCCTCCTTTTCAGTCTCTTGGATTTGGATATAAGAAGCACAGGTTCCAAGCTGAAGTAAGTGGTTTTAGACAAAGGTTTTGAAAATCTAAGTTCCACACCCTATTCTGCACTGACTGTTTGTATAATGACTTGCAAATTATACGGTTGTTAATGCAGCAAAGTCGCTATAGGTTCCCTTCCATGTAGGATGGTAATGCAGATATAAGTATGTTTAAAACTCTAAGGTCATTCCTGAACTAAAGATTGAAGGGTATAAAAGTATATGAAACAGTAGATGGATAGTTAAGGATGGAATATAACTATGGTTGTCAGGTCCCTCTTCGCCACCGTCGGGAGGTTTTTTAGGGCAGAGCCTAAGGAGGACGGGGTTTGGGGAGGGGTGGGACTTCAACGCCATAGACGCCAATGGCCAAAGTGGCCATTTTCTCCATGTGAACTGATCTCTATTGGCTGAAGATCAGTTGTAATAGTAGGAGATCTCCAGCTAGTACCTGGAGGTTGGGAACCCTAAATATAACAATGAATGAATAATGGGAACAGAAGTGGCTTTATTGGCCTTTTACGCAGGGACGTTTTCTTGCAGTCACCCCTGCCGACTGCTTTGGGGCTTCCTTTTGATTATGCATGCCTTTTCCCGCCCGTCAGAGGTCACCTCGCTATTCCCACGTATTTTTCCCATGTTTTCCAGATGCTGTTTTAGCCACAATCTGGAAAATGCAGGCAAAACATGCAGGGAAAGCAAGGCAACCCCTGATGGGCAGAAAAAGACATGCATAATCAAAAGGTATCCCCGAAGCTGTTGGGAGGGGTTACTGAGAGAAAACGTCCCTGCATAAAAGGCCATTTTCTTTGTTCACCTTTGTGTTTTAATAAATGGCCGCAAGTTTAGTTGTGTGAGGAGACAATATAGGCTGCAGACCTAAGCACACTTACTAGAGAGTAAGTGCTGTTGAACTCAATTGGATTAAGTTTTGAGTGAGCCAGGAAGTCCCTGGTTGAAATGTCATCTCAATGCTGAATTCAGGGCCGAACTACACGTGGTATTGGGGATCTGTGAGCAGATATCCCTGTGTCCAATTTAGTTGCAAAATGGTCTCCCCCACCCCGTACGCAGTTTCCCCAGTTGAACAATATTCCTTGGGACTGGTTTAAGTCTCTCAACAGATCTTGAAAGCTAAGCAGGGTTGGCCATGGCTTGTATTTGGATGGGAGACCTCCAAGGAATACCAGGGTCATGACGCAAAGGCAGACAATGGCAAACCACCTCTGAATGTCTCTTGCCTTGAAATTCCCACCAGCGCTTGCCATATGTCAGCTATAACTTGATGGCAAAGAAGAAGAAGAAGAAAGTACTAACCTTAGTTCCTAACCTTTTTTTTAGTCCTGTGGGCACCACTAGAATTCTAACATAGGGTGGTGGCTGCAACCACAAAATTGGCTGCTGCAGGAGGTGCAGTCAACCACAAAATGGCTGCCACATGAACCTCAAGGAGTGAGGTTATGCATAACTCTAGTAACATTTCAACATTTCAGGCTGAAACTCTGTTTAACAGGATGCCTTCCTAAATTAACATATTGTTTTAAAATAATTTCTTGGATACGCACAGCTTACCTTCAGTCATGCAGTGAAGATCCTTGTGCTGTGGTGGCCACTGCCAATTGGATTTCTAATGGCCAGCCAGAAGCCTTGCTGGGCAGACACCCCATCTGACCCTGCCCACTTTCTAAAAGCACTTGGAGGGCACCAGGAAACGTGCTGACAGGTGGCATGGCACCAATGGGCACCATATTAGGGACCTCTGGGCTAGATATGTACTTAAAAAAAGAAAGCTGGGAATTCAGAGGAACTAGTAGATACATCATTATAATGTTATAGTGATAGATCAAACACTCAAAAAGCCCTCCAGTTATAGGGGAATTGACAGTTATGGTGTGTGTGTGAGGCATACAAACATGCTTTGACTGCAATCTTTCAAAAAAAATTGTAGCTAACCAAGTTTGGGAAAGATTGCAGCAAAGTGTGTGTGTGTGTGGGGGGGCGCAGAAAATGGACAGTTAGAGAATGACTCCGTGTGGAACTCCACAAAAAACAAAAATTGCTGTTCCAAACAAAGGTTAAAACCTCTGTGTGTGTGGAAGAAGCTTTCATGACATGTTGGAGATTTGATCCTGGATTCCCAGCATCACATGTAGTTACATCCTTAAATGCAGCCTATCCCTTATGCCAATTTAAGGACTGATACCAAGATTTAAGGACTGATACCCAAGATTATTATACCTTTTACTGAGATAAACTTGTAACATATTATATCCTTCAGACTTTCTTATGTCAGGATCACGTAACTCGGACTTAACACAAACAATTTTGTTCACGTTGCCAAGACAATTACTTCTGCAATTCTCTTCGTAATCACGCTGTTGTTTATATAAAGTCTAGGTTTATGGACTAACGCTCCTAGGCATTTGATGACGTGCGCTCTGGCTCGTGATAATTTATGACGGAACTTTCCCCCCCTTTAAAGTGCCACTGGATTCCTGTTTATTCTGCGGCAATATGGAAGTTGCTTACCACTCTCATTGCATGTATTTTAGTTGCATTATTGCATGCGTACAGGACCTATTTCCCAATAATTCCCAATGAGCGGCAATAATTCCCAATGAGCTAATCCGGAATAATAGTGCATTCTTCTGATACTGAAGCCCCATCGAGTGTAGCAAGGCAAAGGGATATGTTTTGATCTAATTCAAATTGTTTGAAGTAATTTAAGATACCAAAATTAAAAGATTAATTTAAAGAGAAGGATATATAAACTTCCCCTCTCCCCTCCTCTCTCTCTCCCTCTCTCCCTCTCTCTCTCTCTCTATATATATTTAACTTCCCCTCCTCTCTCTGCGTTAAGTGCCGTCAAGTGGCTTCCGACTCATGGCGACCCGATGAATGAAAGTCCTCCAAAATGTCCTATCTTTGACAGCCTTGCTCAGATCTTGCAAATTGAAGGCTGTGGCTTCCTTTATTGAGTCAATCCATCTCTTGTTGGGTCTTCCTCTTTTCCTGCTGCCCTCAACTTTTCCTAGCATGACGGTCTTTCCCAGTGGCTCTTGTCGTCTCATGACGTGACCAAAATACGACAGCCTCAGTTTAGTCATTTTAGCTTCTAGGGTCAGTTCAGGCCTGATTTGATCTATAACCCACTGATTTGTTTCTCTCTCTCTCTCTCTCTCTCTCTCTCTCTCTCTCTCTCTATATATATATATATATATTAGTGATAAGATAGAAATTGTTCATATTATATACTACGACTGGAATGATATAATTGAATGTGAATAAGTTTGAAAAATATATATTATATATTATCTATAGATATAGATATATAGAGATATAGATATATAGATATAGATATAGATATATCTATATATATAGAGTTCAGTAAGGCTGACTCCCTAGCAGTTTGCTCACAGATTTCCTCCGTTCTGCAGGAGCATAAATCGGTGCGGCGTCACCCATATCTGCACTTGCAGTCTCTAAAGACGTAGCCCGCTCTGGTCCACCTGACTCCCGTCTCCTGCCCTTGAGCCCGTTCGCCGTCCCCTTTAACTCGGCGGCGGAAGCGGCGCGGCGGCTGCCTTTTGCCGCCCAATGAAGGCTCGCTGCGCGTGCTCTGGCCCTGGCCGGGGAGGGTCCGTCACTTCCTGCCCCTGAAGCCGGCACGAGGGAGGGAGGCAGGCAGGCAGGCAGGCAGAGATCCTGGGGCGGGAGGGGGGCGGGGGAGGTTGCGCCGCCTTCGCCACCAACATGCCCTTTGACTTCAGGAGGTGAGTGTGGCGACCCCCAGGACGCAAAGGGGCGGCGGCGGCGGAGGACCCCCGGCGCAGGAGCAGAGTCCCGCACTTGGGGGGCAGGGGGACCCCCCTCCCCAATGCTGAGTTGTGAAGCTCTCTCCCCCTTCTCAGGAAGAGGGACAGGCGAGCCGCGCGTCCCTTGAATGCGGAGCGCCCCTCTGCGGTGCCGGTGGGATGGGGTGAAAGTGGCTCTTAGCAAGCACGGCTGCGTTTGGGCGCAGCTGGTCGATTTCCATCGCTATACACGGTGCAAAAAAGATGATCCCTGTGGTTGCGCTGTTATTGTGGTGTGGGAGTAAGCAGCTGGCAGCCCACCCCCCACCCCCCACCCCGGCCAAATTTGACATGGAGAAGGGTGCTGTCATGATCCTAGTTGCCAAGCCTGGATAAATAAGATGCTGGAACTGACTGAGATGGCAAAACTTACAAAATGATAATGTGCAATTTTGGGGGGAATGGGAGGTGTGGAGAATTTATTGTGAAAATCAATTTTTAATGGGACAATTTAAAGGATACTCTTTGATCTAACCCCTTATCTATAGCCTACTAAATAAAACAATATAAATATGTGTTAAACAACAATGGGATTAGTTTCGCTAGCAAAAGATTTTTTAAAAAATTTTAGATGGAAGAGGGTGAGGAGGAAGTCACCTTATCATTGAACTGTAATATTATTTTTAGTATTGGATATTGTTTCATATGTTGATATGTTAAATGAAGAAAATAAATTTTTTTTAAAAAAATGATCCTAGTTGCCAAGCTAGGGAGAAAAGAGGAGTGTGGAGAAAGCAGTGGGGGTTGGTTGGTTTGCAGGATTATTGGAGCTGGAGTCCTTCCCCAATATTTCCTATTCTCTTCTTTAACAAAACCAGCTGCTGGCCGAAGTAGTAAATGTGCCAAATGAACTGCAAATAGAACAATCTGAAAGCAATGGAAACAAGAGGGAATGTTCATTAGCTGTTTATAGGGGTTCATTTGTTAAAAGATTTGTGGTACAGAGGGAGACATCTGATGTTACCTTTAGAGCTACTGGAGTAATGGGAAGTGTGTCAGGAATATCCAGTGAGAGAGCCAGTGTGGTGTAGTGGTTAGAATGTAGGCTAGGCTTTGGGAGAACCAGGTTTCAGTCACCATTCTCCCATGGAAGCTTGCTGGGTGACCTTGGGCCAGTCACGGACTCTCAACGTATCGCACAGGGTTTTTGTGAGGATAAAATATTAGGAAAGGAGAACGACGTAGGCCCCTTGGGGAGAAAGACAGGGTAAAAATGAAATAAAAAATAAGAGAGTAGAGGTGAGCAGGCATGGAGAATAGACAGAGCATTTAGTACAGGGAAGCTGAAACAAGAACATAGTGATACCTGTTGAGATGTGTCAGATGTTCACTTCACTTAACACTCTTGAAGTGGCATCCTGATATACCTACCAGCTGTCTGTCAAAGTAGTTCTTGGTGTTACATCACGTGTCCTAGTTGCAGGATCAAAATGCTTGTGATGCCCGAGTGGTGATACGTGCTCAGGGGTTCTGTTCTGTCATTCTTGTCTCCTTCCCCAAAAGTGATGCGCTGTCCCTTTGTCCATCCTTCACATCTGCTGTTTTGACCTTCTTCCATATTGTTGTTTGAGCCTGGTTTTGGTTGTTCTCTGGTTATTTTGTAAAGTCTCTTGCCATATCTTACATTCTCTCTACGTCTCCTTCCCACATTCCTGCTTGCATTTGATATTCTATTACGTGATGCAGTGTGTTGCAAGGAGGTTTGGAAAAGCGGCGTATAAATCTTCTGAGAATGTTACTGGTATGGTTTTTAAAGGAAATAATTATGATAGTTTCTTTTATTCTAATTATTTCCAATTGCTGTTCCTCCATTTTGTTGTAAGGATTTCAGATCAGGCTATCAGTTATTGGGCAAAGTAGGTAGGTATATAGGGTGGCAATTTTTTGCATGGAAGTCTTCTTTTCTTCTAGTTCCATTTTCTTGTATATGGTTAGTATTGTCCTAAAATAATTGTTTCTGTAACAGTGATTCAGGTGCCCTTGTATTCTACTGCCAGTCACTCCTGAGACAGCCATTTTTGATTGGTTTCAGACTGTCTGCTGCAAAAGGATACACAACCAAGTTCTGACACTTTGTTTGCTCTCATATCATGGGGCAATGCAGTGCTCAAGTCCTCCCTGCCACCTCTGCTAACTAAGGTCCCACCTCTGCAGATATTTACCAGAGGTGTCTGCATCTTTGCCTAAGGGGGAGGGAAACATAGGTGGGAATGTTAAGGAAGAAAACATGCTGTTGTTACAGAACAGTTGGATGTTCCAGGTGCTTGGTGAGGTCTGTGCTACAAAGACCCTGATGATATAACTTTGATCGAAGTTAACATGCAAGCAGCAGGCTTACGGGTAGGGTGTGCTGGCCTGGCTGATGGGCATGGGTGGTTGCAAAAAAAAGTTCAACTTTGGAGGAGTGGAAGTTCGAGGCTGTTCCAGACCTATTATTATTATTACAATTATTACAATTACTATTACTATTATTATGCAATGCTGTTATGTTACTGATTTCTATCAGATATTTGAGGACACTGGTTGCGTTGGAGAAGGATATCAGAAAGTTCTCTTTAATAATTTGTACTATCTTAAATAAATTTGAGAGAAAGCCTCCTCCTCCCCCCCACCCCATGTTGGGGTCCTTGAGCTGCTGCCAGCATGGTGTAGTGGCTAACAGCGGTGGTTTGGAGCAGTAGACTCTGATCCGGAGAACCGGGTTTGATTCCCCACTCCTCCACATGAGCGGCGAAGGCTATTCTGGTGAACTGGATTTGTTTCCCTACTTCTGTACATGAAGCCAGCTGGGCGCCCTTGGGCTAGTCACAATTGTCTCAGAACTCTGAGCCCAACCAACCTCACAGGGTGTCTGTTGTGGGGAGGAGAAGGGAAGGTGATTGTAAGCTGGTTTGATTCTTCCTTAAGTGATAGAGAAAGTCAGCATCTAAAAACCAACTCTTCTTCTTTTGTTCTCAGAGGTTGCCCAGAATGAGAGTCATTTAACATCTAACTTGCCTTCTTAATCCAGTCATTACACATGGATAAGAGAATAGTGTGCTTGTGAAATTTAGTGTCTTTGTGCTTAAACTGTTTGGTCATGTTCTCTGAGGAGCAAGGGAAGAGTAGTACAGGAGCACACCAGAGAGTCTCTGTGCCAGAACAGCATGCTCAGCTACTCAACTAAACACACCTTTAAGGGAACTTAACATTTGTTTATTTATATCCTGCCTTTCTCCTTAACAGGAACCCAGCGCAGCTTACATCATTCTCCTCTCCTCTGTTTTATCCTCACAACAAATTGGTGAGGTAGGTTAGGCTGACAGTGTGTGATTGGCCCAAGGTAACCCGGCAAGCTTCCATGTCACAGCAGGGATTTGAACATGGGGCTCCGAGATCCTAGTCCAACACTTTAACCCCTAGACCACATTGACTCTCTATGGTGTGAATGAAATGGCTCTGTTGAATGTGTCTTACATAGTTCACAAGAAGAGCAGGTTGGGAAGGAATTGTAGTTATCAGCTATGCCACGTTTGCAACAAATCTTTTGCTGGTGTAGTGTACCACTCCAAAAACATGATTAACACAATTTTTTGTATTATGGATGGCTTCACAGCACACATATTTTATGGCCACATGTACATATGACAGTACCAAGGCACAGGGAACATACAATACAGACTTTGGCAATGTATATGCACCCTTCCCCAATACACACAGACACCCCTGTGCATATGTGTCAAGTAGAGGGACCAGATTTGCTAACTCTAGGGCTGGAGTTGGTATACAGGCAATATTGGGTCAGACACATGCATAACAAATTGTGCATTCATGACATGCTTGTGTTTTCTGTTACTGTCTTTAAATGGGCAGACAGCAAGGAGGGGAAATTCTAACTACTATATAAACAAAGGGAGACCTGCATGGGGAGGGGGAGTCCTGCACCCCTTCCTTGCAGTTAGCTTCATCTTGCTGCCGCCTCCTGCTGGCAACTGCATTTTCACATGCTAGGGCAACCAAATGTGTCACCCAAACACTGGCTTTTTTGAGTGACAATACCACAAAATTATGCAACTTTTTTGAAAACTTAAGAACTGGGTTTCCACCAGATTGGCAAAATCCTAAATAGCCTTTTTTGCAGATTTGCTATCCATAAGTGGCCTAGCCCTTGGCTTTAGACACAGTAATTTGTAACGGTGGGTGCATAAGGGTCATATTTTGAATACTGGTCTACTTGTATATGCTAGTTATGTGGGAGCAGAGTCAGTACTTCTCCCATCACTTCTTTCTTGAGTCCAGCATGTTTTCTTATTCTTGGAGAAGAGATTACTTAGGCAGTTGCTATTGCATATAGATTTCATATCAATAGCTAATAAGAAAATACAAATTTGAGAGTGGGTTTGAATGTCAAAGGCCCTTTTGTGGAGAATTGAATTAGATTGTCAGGCTGATTTGTTCTGTCCCTCTCTCTCTCTCTCTGTTTGTTCTTTCCTTGCATATTTCACAGGCTGCATTAATTCAGCTCAGCTTGTTATTTTAAAAAGTTAAAACGTGTTCTGCAAGAATTGTAGATAGCCATGTTGATCCATGGAATAAATCCAAAACAACAACAATGGCTTTATACCTTTTAAAAAACCCAGTACTGATTAAAATATCACAAAATAGTGGACGTAAGCCATGGCCCGGAGTTTGCAAGATCCGAACAAGGCTGTTAATGATGGGACATTTTGGAGGTTATTAATGCGTTGGGTCGCCATAAGTAGAACTTGAGAGACAGAGTGTGCACACACGCACACACACACACTTCCTGGTTTTCCCCAGAACTCTCAAACAGCCTGGATTTATGTATGGAAAGGGAGAGAGTTCTGAGTTCTTTGCTGCAGTACATTATATTGGTTTTGAGGGTGGATGCTACAATATATATTTTTTTTTTTGGAAAGCAGTGAGAGAAACAGTCAGTGCTCGCTTCTTCTTTTGCCTATGGGATGAGTTGTACTTAATCTTGCTTTAGTATTATAAATTGACTAATTTTTGTGGTATCTGTCAGTAGTCAGTTATATAAATTATAACCGGTAAGAGGAAATGGCTAGGGAAAATACATTATTCTTATTTACTGGTGTAGTGGTAGCTGGTTTATTAAAATTACTGTGTGATGAAGGAGATTGTAGGAACACATATGATAAAAATGTAGATGTACCTGATCTGGAGCAAGAATATATTCTCTGTATTTATCAACACCAAGTGGTGAGCAAGCTGTCTAAATGTACCCTTTGCACCTCCAAGTTAAAATTCACTATTAGGCATGATATGAAATTGTTATCAAGACATTCCCAAACCTGGACACATACTGGATTTGTCATATTTTGCGCCTGTTGGCAACTTGAACAAGAGAGCTTACAACTTGAATTATATTGGTGTTCTATGTAGTCGCTGGGATCCAGCAGAGATGGATTGTGGGTTTCATGGCATTTTTTTGTTGTTGGTTGTACAAAGACTGAAAGCCCCATATGTTCTTGGATTTCTTCTTCCCTTAATTGGCACTGAGCCCCTTGCTGATGCATGGCTTTCAATAGCAGACATTGGGTATACAGTGGTCTGCTATCAGTCATCTGTGTGGCTCTGTCATATTCACTCTTTATATTTTTAGATGTACACTTCTGCTTTCATTTTGATTCCCTTATCTTGGGAGACAGATCCTATGCATTTGAACCTATTTAATGTTGTTTTCTGCTGGGGATGTAGCAAAGAGGGGGGAGTCTGAATGTCATAATGATTGTTTATGACATCAGGGTCTGAGGTGACATTGTTTCCAGGACAATGTGTTTGTGGTAATATCACCTACAGCTAGTTAAAACAGAATGGTGGAGAAAGGGTGTAGGCAAAGGTGAGTGTGACTGTTGAAGGGATTGTCTGAGTATTATGTGTACAAGCATGTGGTTTTGCTCATGGAAAAAAGCAAAATGTCAAATATCTGTTACTGATGATCTTATCCAATGAATAACTAATACATTAGGATAATTTTGCAATGACTGTGCTGCTAATTTTGCTTTGCTCCTAAAAGTGTTCTAAATTGTCACTTTGTAGTTAGTAACCAGTACTGTAAAACTGGTGAGCAAGCTGGTGACTTGAGAAAGCTTCTCAATAAGAGAAGTTCCTTACATAGGTACTAGTTGGCATGATGATGTGATGGAGCGGTATTTTATCTGGTTGTGCAGGTGTACAAGGATACATTTTTAAAAATTAAGTGTATTGAATCCCACGTAGGAAATAGTGTAAGGGATGAGAAACTGCTTGAGTCAATGAGTGGATTCTCAATGTGTACATGCCTGCATTCATCTAACAGTTGCTGACCCACAGCAAAAAGACCATGTCATATTTTGCCTCTCAATTATTCTTTAAAGAACACATCACTGATTTTTTTGTCTTGCCTTACTTTGGCATTACGCTGAAATGGATGCTGCTGGTAAAATATTGTTGCAGTTATGGGATGTAATTGTGATAATTCTTAGAGTTTTCAGTTAAGGGACCTTAAGCAATGAATCTTAATTTTCCTCTCAGGCTGATGTACCTTTGGTAGAATCCTTTGTATAGTGAAATAACACCAGAGGCTACAACCCCTTAAATAGACACAGATAACTGGCAATATAGACTTGTGAGATCTTGGTTGGCATTTTTTTAAGTTGCAGTTTTTTAAAAAAACTTGTGAACTACTTACCTTTGGAACTGTGAAATTTTGGGATCCTTATGCTGGTAGCTAAAGCAGTGATTAGACCCACACAAGGGACTTGTGGGATTCAGGACTTTTTTCTTTGGACTGCAGACCCTCCTGATACATTTTAAAACTGTCTTTGAAACGCTCATCCATTAAAAAAACGTTTGTCATGTACACTTGAAGCTGAAACTTGGGAGAAACAAACTCAAAGCCCCCCTCCCAAGATTCATGGCATGTTTCTTGATTTTGGCTCCAGGCCTTCATCCTCAGATAAGTGATCTCCTTTAGGGCCTTTGACTGTATACAGAAGGGGCCAAACAGAAATATATTAATTTCACAGTTGCAGATAAAATTCTGCAGTGCAAAAGGTGTGGTGGACTGCATGACCAATGGTTTGAGAGGATACTCCTAGGTAATATAAAACTAATACTTTTTAATCATTCTGGCAAGCGTGCGTGTTTGAGCAATGTATGAGTTAGAGAATGAGAAGCTTGATTAGTGACACTAGGTTTGATCCTTCTCTTCCATGAAGTTTGTAGAAGGTATCTTTGCCACCTTCCCTGTTCAGTCCCCTGTGCCCCTTCCAAAAGTAGCTTCTGGGGCTCAGGATGTCCCCTGGGATGTTGCTGTGGGGGGGGGGGGCTGCAGTGAGAGGGGAGAACTGGCAGAAATCTTCTCCCTCCTCTTTTGCCAACAGCAAGTTATGTGAATAGAGTGCATATTTGTGGGAATTTCTTTCAAGTTTCTGTTTTGACACAGCCCCCTGAGCCATATTCCATGTTGTTCCTGAGTGTCCCCAGCCCTCAGGAGCCATTTGCCAGGTAGTACAGGGGATTGCATGGATAAGGGAAAGGAAGGGCTTGCTCTCTTGGCAGACTGTTTTGTATCCAATCCAATATTATATCTCTTCCCTCTGGGATAAATTTAAATTGCTTTGATTTAAATCAGTCTGCCTGGTCTAGTACTACTTTCTGTATGTGCATACATGCCTACCTATCATCTTCTCAATCTCACTCAGGTGTCTGATGAGGAAGGCTTGTAAAGATTCATGACACAGTAAACCAGCACCATTCTGTAGGTATCATAGCACTTTTTGCCTTTGTAATCCTATAGATGATTAGCGCAGTAGCTCTTCTGGAATGTTTTATACTGTAGGTGTTTAAAGCGACACATTTCAGTCTGAAGGAACTGTCATCTTTCCCCATACCCCTAAAATGCTTGCCGCCCTCAAAACTATGCTAAGAGGTAAATGTTTTGTCTGTCACAAGCTAATTTTCTGCCATATCTCTCATTGGCTGGCTTTGTTGGTCAGAATATAATGTCTGAGTGACAGATAAAATATGTGATAGTGTTTATTTCAGTGTGGCAAGAACTTTAGTATGTGTGTGTTTAAATTTAAATTCTGTTGGGGAAAAAAGCTATGCTAAATCAAGTTGTGGAAATACTATAGAAGTAGGAGAATAACTCTGCTTGTTACTTTGTAGGTCTCATTGGTTGTATTTTGTTTTGCTGCTTCACTTGCAGTGACATTTTTAGTTTTCATTCCAAAAATGGGTTGGTCTCCTTGAATATGACTCCTTTTACTGGAGCACATTTTCCTCTGTGATCTTGTAATGAAGTGGCTGACAGGTTTAAAGGGGGGAAAACCTGACTGTGAATATGAATCTATTTGCTTTTTTTCCTTTCGTGCTACTTAATAGAAATGACAGACGTTTAGGAATAGTCTCAAACTGAAGTTGTAGAATTCCCTCAGAAAACCAAATTTGTCTAGAATGCCTTTGCACTGGGCGAATGGGCTGACTTTTCTTTCTGCCCCTTTTCAATCCATTTTAACTCCAGAAATGCAGAACGCATAAAAGAAAAGCTAATCTGACATACTCGCAAGAGGTTCAAAACAAGTTTTGTTCATACACACACATTTGTACTCTCCTTCCTTCAAATGCCAGTCTAGTGAAACCTCTAAATAAATGAAAGAGGATGAGCACCAGAGAAATAACTGTAACACATAGTAGGGAAATTTGTTTCTCTTTTAATAAATATTGCTGTCTGCAGGCCACTTCAGACAAGAACTTGCAGTTAAACTGGTTTACTCCCACTGGAAAATAATTGAGTTAATATGAGAAACTTTTTTAAAGCTTTCTTTTGATGCATCCCTTTCAAGCTTTAGTGCGTGTGATTGTTTTTTTCCATCTAATACAGCCATCAAGGACAGACTATGCTCTATTCGGCCACCACTCTGCATAGTAAGTTAGGGAAATTGCAGATCCAGAATGTACAATGTTATGCCTTCTGTTTTGTGGGACTGCTTCCCTTACTGACAATTTTGCCCACGAGTGCCAGGATTACAGAACGCTCTTAGGCAGATATGTTTTTCATGACAATAAATGTAGTCGTGATTGATAAGGAACTTATATCTTGCTTAGAAAGGGGGAAACAGCTTCAGTGTTTGCCTTCAGAGACAAGCACTTAAGTGGCTCTGGCATTTTAGCTCTTTCATGCTATTGTTGAGTATGTACCTCACTGATGTTGTGTTCTGCTTGTATGATGAAAGTTCTAGTTGTGTTTCCACAGTATGTATCAGTGCTGTATAGTGTAACATCCTTGTTGGCTGGCATTCAGCATTCCTCCTTCCTTGAGAAACTTCCTCTGTGAATTTCAGTCTGTTTTTTTGGAAAGGGAATTAAGAGGGAGGAGCTGATTGACAATTAATAGTGTTCTTGCTCCTCAGTATTGGCCAACTTTTCAGTATGTGTCCAACTTGTAAGTAAAAAGCCAAGAAAGGTAAGGATTCTGTCTATCTAGCCCATCTATCCTGGCCTTCCTCCAAATGACCGCAGGGCAACATACAGGTTTCTCCCTTTCCAGTTTTATCTTCGCAACAACCTGTGAAGTAGGTTTGGCAGAGAAAGAATGACTGACCCAACGTCACTCACCCAGTGAGAATCATGGCCAAGTAGGGATTTGAATCTGGGTCTCTCAGGTCCTAGTTTGACATTCTAATCAGAACCAGTATGGTGTAGTATTTAGAATAGGGGTTCAAAACCTTTTTCAGCCGGAGGACACCATTGGAATTCTCACACAGGATGGTGGGTATAACAACAAAATGGCTGCCGTGGGAGGCAGGGTCACCCACAAAATATCAGGGGGTGATTTTATGTATAACTTTGGTAGCAGGTCTTCAACATTTCAGGAAGATGCTGTATTTAACGAGATGCCTTTTAAAACGAACATGCAGTTAAAATATTCTTTTGCATACACATAAAATAAGTATGCATGTTGAGGTAGCTAAGAAACACTTATCTGGCAGTATTTGCTTTCATTTTGCAAGTGTCTAACACACATGTATTTAATAATAAAGTGGCTGGCCTCTGTGTGGATGACAAAATTGGGCCACCGAGACACTAGGCGAGGTTTCTACATATTCAGGGGACTTCACAGGTATGCATAAATATAGGACTTTGAAAATTAATTAAAAGTAGGGGGGGACCTGTCAAAACCCAACCTGATGAGGGATGGAATGTTGAAGGCTAGCTGAGACTCAGTGAAAGGAAACAAGGGGAAGTGGAGAAGCCAGCCAGCAAAAGCCCCTGTGACACTTTGATTGGCATTCTGCATTGTGGCGTGTCTTCTTGCCCACACCTATACAATTAAAAAAAAAAGTACTGGCTGTTAAAAAAGTAACGGTAAGGCCCTGCCTCTCCTCTTCCCTGCAACTTTGCCTGACCACCGTTAGTTATTTACCTTAGATTTTATTTGTTATTTCAAGCAAATGTCTTTTTTTCAGAATTTAGACTGCAAGTTATTCATGCACCCCATGCAAGTTATGCATGTTTACCCCCAAGGACTTGTGCTATGACATCATACTACCCGAAGCTGATATGTTATCTGTAATAAAATGAATTTCAATGGAGATAAATATAAAGTTCGGCATTTAGGTAGGGAAAAAATCAAATGCATAATAATAGGGTGGGGGAAACTTGTCTTGGCAGTAGTATGTGCAAAAAGGATCTAGGGGTCTTAGTAGACCATACACTGAACATGAGTCAGCAGTGTGATGCGGTAGCTAAAAAGGCAAATGTGATTTTGGGCCGAATCACCAGAAGTATAGTGTCCAGATCATGCAAAGTGATCGTTTCTCTTTACTCTGTTCTGGTTAGATCTCACCTAGAGTATTGTGTTCAGTTTTGGGCACCACAATTTAAGAAGGATGTAGACAAGCTGGAACGTATCCAGAGGAGGGCAACACAGATGGTGAGGGGTCTGAAGACCAAGTCCTATGAGGAAAGGTTGAAGGAACTCAGTATGTTTAGCCCAGAGAGGAGATGACTGAGAGGTGATATGATAACCATCTTCAAGTACTTGAAGGGCTGTCAAACGGAGGATGGTGCACAGTTGTTTTCTGTTTCCCCAGAAGATCGGACTAGAACTAACGGGTCGAAATTAAATCAAAAGAGTTTTCGGCTAAACATTAGAAAGAACTTCCTGACAGAGCTGTTCCTCAGTGGAATGGGCTTATTTGGAAAGTGGTGGGCTCTCCTTCTTTGGAGGTTTTTAAGTAGAGGCTAGATGGCCATCTGACAGCAATGCTGTTTCTGTGAACTTAGGCAGATCATGGGGGGTGGGCAGGAAGGGTTGCGTCAGTGCTTGGCTCTCGTGGCCCTTTCTTACATGCCCAGGGTAATGCCAATCACCAATTTGGGGTCAGGAAGGAATTTTCCTCCAGACCCGATTAACCAGGAATCCTGGAGGGTTTTTTTGCCATCTTGTGGGCATGGAGTAGGGGTCACTGTGGGTGTGTGTGGGGGGGGAGGTAGTTGTAAATTTCCTGCATTGTGCAGGGGATTGGATTAGATGACCCTAGAGGTCCCTTCCAACTCTATGTTTCTATGATTCTATGTAAGTGTGAACACAGTCCCTGACCACAACAATATTTTTAGATTGTTTTTAAATAGTTTTGGAAGATGTAGGGGACAAGGAATCGGACTGCCATATAATGGCCAGTGTCTCATCAGCAGTACTGGAATTTGTTCCACAGTACTTAGCATTATGAGTTGCAAAAGCTTGACCATATTTCTTTCAGTTTTAGAGGAAGACAGGCTAGCTGATACAGCTTCTCCCTGAGAGTTCAGTTATCCATTCTATTGTTGTGATGAGAACACTGATGAGCTTTGTGCATGGTAGATCTGGCTGTGCCCCATTTTACTCATAGCAGTAGTCACATGATGGAAAGGAAGGGAGGTAACTGTGTCTTGTTGAGTCCATGATTAATATAGTAGCCACAGTAGCCTTGTGAACCAGCTGGCTGTGCTGGCCGTGCTTCCCCCCTCTGACAAAGGCATTTAGTATTTTAGATTTTCTCTGAGCAGAGCAACAGGAATGAAAGGAGGTCAATGATTGTTGATGTGAAAGTTGTTTCCTAGTCATGACTTCTTCATCTGTGTAAAGGAAGAAGACAGGTTATTGGTCATAGCAAGTTGCTAGCGTTAACAGATATCAGTAGGCAAGCAGCTGCCATCAGTTTTACAGTCCTACCACGGATCAAGGTTGACTCAGCCTTCCCTCCTTCTGAGGTTGGTAAAATGAGTACCCAGCTTGCTGGGGGTAAAGGGAAGATGACTGGGGAAGGCAATGGCAAACCACCCCGTAAACAAAGTCTGCCTAGAAAACATCGGGATGTGACGTCACCCCATGGGTCATGGGTCAGGTACCTTTACCTTTTTACCTTTACCATGGCTACACATTGCTTCATAGAGAAGTTCAATTCTTAACAAAACCATATAAAACCCTTTTCCTTCCATATAATTTTGGTGCCCAATATCTGGGTACTGTCACCAACTTGATCGTGTTATTACTTTGTATTGATAATCTTCATAACCACACTTACTACAGTGTCTGCAAAATACTGGCCAACTCTATGTCTTTCATACCTCAAAGTACAACTTCATGTTTATATCAGTGCAGCTTTTAAAGACCTGTAAAGGATCAGTGCTCTCACTGTGAAAGAGTGTTATAAGGGTTGGGAGTTTTCAGAGATTGCTGTACAGGATATCTGATAAAAGCTTGCAGTGGAGTTCTGAAAGCTGATTAGGTAGTACCTTTCATTTCTTGCAGCAGTGCCAAACTAATGGTAAAGACAAAGAGTAAACTTGGTAGGTTCTGTCATCACGGTTTGTTCTGCACCCTTGACATAGCCTAGTACTGTTCAGCCCCCCTTGTCCAGCCCAGTCTACCAGACTTCCGGGATCCTTCTCAACAAAGACCTGTGCTGACTTGGGCAAATGTATTGGATGCAAGAAGGATATGGGTAGCCAGTGCTAAGAGATCCAAAGATCTCTCCAAGTTCTGATAAAAGAATATTTGCAGTCTTTGTGTCTTAAAAGATGTTGGCATAGGAGAATGGGAAAGTCAGACAAGTAACAGGATCAAATGGAATCACGGATTCTGGCCTACCACTCAGAACAGCCCTTCTTAAGAGTATAAAAACAAATGTGATGAGGCCAGCTACGTTTATTTTTCCATCAATTGCTGGCCTCCCTACCCTGCTCGACCCCTACTGAGATTATTATCTAACGGAGGCTGAAACATACAGGCCCTACTGTGGCAAATATGTCAAAACTTATGCGCACTATCTAATACTTGGTAGGGGTTTTTCTATTTATTGATTTTGGGGGCAGATTTTAACCATGCTTTATCAATTTTACTGTGTTTTAATGTATAATGTACATTGTGTAAGCTTCCCTGAGGCCTGTTTCTCTGGGGAGGGCGGGATATATTTAAAATAAAATAAGTAAATATATGTGAGCCATCATAACTTTTGCAGGAAGGTTATAAGTCCTGCACATCTGGCAGAATTTGCCTGATCCATGATTGATCTCTTCCGCTCCCAGAGGATATATGCTTTAAACTAATTCATCTCCTCTCAAAAGAATGTTCTATGGCTTGGTGAAGACCACTATCAGCCATAGATCTGCTGGTAAACCTACCATGTGGTATGTGGTGCTGTGGTTTGTAGTTAGTTAACAAGACAATCCTATGCTGTGTGTAGACTGATCAAAACAAAAAAGACAGCATGAAGGTCAGAGTCAAAAGAAGGGTTCCAAATATCAGTCGTATGTTGTTAGAGGGGTACATTTCAGCTATTCTGTCTCTGTGTATGTTATATATGATAGTAGATATAAGGTTGTATGTATTAATCTTCAGTAGATAATAGATAAAGACGTTGCATTTACTAAGCTTCTGACTGATATTTGGAACCCTTCTTTTGACCCTGGCCATCATGCTGGTGGTTTGTAGCCTCGTGTAATGCGATAAGAAATTTTTTACTGTGGCTCTGCTGCCTTGCATTTATAATCAAATAAGCATATCAGGAGCCACCATATAGTTAGGAATCATTCTCTGTAAAGTGCATATAACAGCAAAGATATTTTACAATAGGGGATGTAAAAGAGCCTTTATTTGTTTACCCCAGAGTTTGGATCCAAAAATCTACAGTGGGCCAGATACAAAAAGAGGATTTATTTCTAAGAATCTGGGAGACCCTTTCCCTGTTTGTAGAAAAACCTTAAATTATAAAAGAAGAATTAAAAAAAATTAAATACTAAAATGCGAAGATATCACAAGATTATATCATAATATCTCAGTAGCCATTTTGGGATGCCTAGACAACCCACAACAGTCTGTGGTTTCCTATGTCATCCAAAATGGCTGCTGCAGTTTTGTTTTGATATCTGAGGTGAGTTGGGAGGGTGGAAGAGGAGGGGGCAGGCAGGAAAGATAAGAAAGAAGATAGGGGTGGAGGAAGCAAAGCCAGAAGGAAAGAAAAGTGGAGTGAAAAGAGGAGGGAGAACAGAGGGAAGAAAGTAGGTAAAGGGGAGAAACGGCAAGAGCTGCAAGGAAGAGGGAAAGAGATAAAGCAGATGTAGCATGGGGAAGAGAACCAGCTGGGCAGGGGTTAGATTCCCCTCCTGTAAGGTCCTTGCAAGTCCCTTGCTTGCTTTATTGTAAGTAATCGAAATGTTTAATATGGTCCCAGACCAACAATAAAAACTTTTACATAATAAAAATAGTAGCAATATACATCAATACATCAATAAATATATAATCAAACATTCGTAGGGGAACTATTAAAAACATAAGCGTAACTAGAACGCAGTTAAAACTCATTTGTTGGGTTCGACCCATGCTCATCTAGCCTTCATAATTCGCCATCCAAATTTGGCCATTTTAAAAGCTGGGTGTCTTTAACTGAGAGCAAGTTAGAAAGGCGAGTCACTCTAGTGCTCCCTGAGTGGTCCGCTATTACAAGGGAAATGTCTTCTCTTATTTTATTATAAATTTTGCAGTCATAAATGACATGTTCAAGGGTCTCTATGCTCCCATCAGAACAAGGGACTTGCTTTATTGTATTTCTGTCATAGTGACTGGTTCACTACATTTCCATGCAGAATTAATCCCTTGGTATTGTTTCTGGTTGTTCTAGCTGTTTAAGATTTGAGAGCCCTTGACCCAGCATTTCTAACAAAGTAAAGATAAAATATGCCATGGTCATTCTTTCAGAGCAGTGATCCAAGAGAATAGTGGAACTAGTTGGTTATTAAATAATTTGTTGCTCCACCCACTTGATGTTGTGCGTGATTAAATGTTCTGCTTTGCTGAAATAAAACGGAAAAGGCTTATTTGTTTGCGATGGAATCAGCTTCTGTTGCCAGGTTTAGCCATAAAACACCCCTAAGCATGTGCAAAGTGTCTTTTCCCACACCATTAGGTGATGACCATCCAATCCTTCCGTGTTAAGTGGAAAAACTTGTTGGTCAGGACTGTATGACCTTCCAGACAAGTATCCCTTATTTGATAAACAAAGCTCCGTGTTCCACTTTCATGACCCCCTACTATATATATTTATATTTTTCCAGCTGCAAGTTTTTTTTGGCAAAGATAGCTGTGAGAAGTTGAGCACGCAATACTCTCGACCTTTTCTTAATATCCTCTGATATTTTACACCATGAAAACTTTGTTTTGCTGACATTGGAGGAGGAAGGAAATTTGCAAGTACCTCCCAATGTCAACCTTCCAAGAGCAATATTTGATGCTAAGCTATTATAGATACTGCAGCTAAAAGGTCAAAATAATGGGGTGGGGGGAAGTTGTGGTAGGAATTGGAAGGTAGGAAGAGCAGCCTGTTACGGATTTTAGAAACATTGTTGCTTCCCCTAATTTTCCCACTCTGAAATATGGCTATAGAAAACGCCTTAAAATATGCAATCTGTTTGCTGTTTTTTTCTCTCTCTCTCATACATTTTTATCCCACTCTTGGTCCAGGGAGCCCAGAACGCCTTTATCTGCATCTTTCAAAGGCTTTAGATGATTTGTCGTCTACCTGTTTTGAAAAATAAATAGATAACAGAATGCTGCAGTCAGGATGTTGACTGGAGTGGGTCATAGGGACCATATCAGTCTTGGTCCGTCTGCACTGGCTCCCAGTGTGTTGTGGGCCCAATTCAAGGTGCTGGTGTGGAGCTTTAAAGCCCTGTATGGCTTGGGACCAGCATACCTGAAGAACCACCTAACTCCCACACAAAACTACAGGACTGCTAAGGTCATCTTCCGAGACCCTGCTTTGTGTGCCTCAGCCTTCTGAGGCTAAGCAGGTGGCAAAAAGAGGCCCTTTTCTGCTGAGGCACTAAAACAATGGAACCCTCTCCCCAGTAGGGTTGCCAGGTCCCTCTTCGCCATCAGCGGGAGGTTTTTGGGGCGGAGCCTGGTGGGGTTTGGGGAGGGACTTCAATGTCATAGAGTCCAATTGCCAAAGTGGCCATTTTCTCCAGGTGAACTGATCTCTATCGGCTGGAGATCAGTTGTAATAGCAGGAGATCTCCAGCTAGTACCTGGAGGTTGGCAACCCTACTCCCCATGGCTGTCTGTCTGTCCCC
This sequence comes from Euleptes europaea, assembly GCF_029931775.1. NCBI lineage: Eukaryota > Metazoa > Chordata > Lepidosauria > Squamata > Sphaerodactylidae > Euleptes > Euleptes europaea. The sequence continues at coordinate 102,953,681 of NC_079312.1, read as the reverse complement.
TTCTTCCACTGTCTTCCTGCTGCAGGTGAAGATTTCCTCTCTGTTTGGTGCTCCTTCAATGATCCCTCCTTCCTGCCCAATGTTTTAATTACCGTTTGTTTTATGTATTTTAGTTTTGGTTTTAATTGTTTCTATAGTATGCTTTTCTAATGTTTTGGTGGCCCCGATTTGGTAGAAAGGTGGCATTACAAATGTTGTAAATAAATAAAATAAATACAGCTTCCATTTTAGCATCTTTGATATGCCCCTCTGTGACTTTTAGCTTAGTTTACCTGGTTGGAAAGGATTTCTCCTTGAATCATAGATTCCGAATTAGGAATCACCAAAAGCTGCCTCCCGCACACACCCACACATCGCATAATGCAGTGCCATCTGCACCCCCACTCCGTCAGCCCACGCTACCTAGACCATGTTATGTAGAGAGCAGGTGTGCTAGAGGATAAATAGCTCTGGGTGACTCAGCTCCCGTGTCTTTGACTCTGGAGTTGACAAAAAACATATATTTTTTTCTTTAATAGATCTTTGTACGTGTGTTAAATAGTAGGGTAAGAAAATCTGCCGTACATTATAATAACAAGGCAGTCTGTTGTATGCATCGTGTACTGTACCATACTCTTAAGTCACATTTTGAAGTTATGCACAAGTGCTGTCCCTGACAGTTGCTTTTGTGTGCAGTGGTGGCAGATGTGGTTCCAGCTGTCACTCGGGCAAAGGCTTAAACCAAACCAGTTTTTAGAAGATTTTTTTAACCATAGTGTACCCCATGCTGGCAAGAAAAACACAGCCTCCCAGTGTGGCTTTGTTGTACATTTTGGAGTGTGTGACTTAAACATGCAATCACAGCAGGCTTGCCAGGTTTCCCAGGCTTACTTTGTAGATATGTAACGGGGCCAGAAGCATGAGAATAGCTTAAATGTTTGTGAGCCTTTTCAGAAAATGCAGTCCTTTGCGGTACAGCTGCCTGTGAATGAAATGTCCTTATATAATCGGCGCTGCAAGAAAGGAGAAACCATACCTTCCTTTAACCAAATATATTTGGTGCCTGCAGCTAACACTGAAAAGCACTGTTGGATCACATTGTAATGGCCTTCAAATGCGTAAGCTTTGGTATTTTCTGTTCTGGTTCTTTAATATATGTAGCATTATGAAGTGGTTCTCTGTTCTTCTGCAAGCATCACGCTTCATTTCATTTACTCCATGTTGCAATGGATTTTCTGTGAAGGAAGTTTTGATTAGTTCCACCGGTAATGTGCAGTTTTACTGTATCTTGTTCTGTAGGAGTATTTTGAGTGCCCTTCTTTACTGGCCCCCAGAAAATGCACTCCTGTAGCAAGAACTCATTGTTAGGTGTCTATCCAGTGTCTAATTCATTCAAGATGAGATCATTATTCTGCATTGGCAGCTTAGAACAGACTGGAGACTTTGTTGATGTTGGAGGTGAGAGTGATTTCCATCAATCCCCTCACCCACACTGCGTACTTTCAAAGGGGGCTGCAGAAGGAGAAGGGAGGTGGGGAAAACTCACTCCACCAGCTATACTCCACTGGTGATGATTTCGATCCATCCCAATGAAAATATGCATCTGCCATATACTTAGTCATCTCCCTGGACCCACTAGCTCATTATGCGTACTCTATCAGTGATTTGTAAGGGGCACAGACAGGGAAGTCTTTACCACTAGCTGCTGCCTGAGATCCTTTTTAACTGGAGGTCAGTCACTAAATGTGGAGCCTTTGCCTTTCAAAGAATGTTATCTGCCCCTTAGCTGCCATCCTGATGGTGTTGCCACCTTGCCTTCCTTAGTGTTTCCTACTTATTTTTGCTGTCAGCAAAGGCTCTTGCCTTACAATTCTTAGAACAGGATGGCTTAGTTATATTTGTAGAATGACAGAATGGTTAACCTATGGGGGTGGCTCTGAGGTAAAAGGGGATTCTTTACTCTAAATAAAGAAGTTGTTTTCTCTTAAACATATAGTTTATTTAGAAATATAGCAGCGTAACAATTTCAGTAAGGTTCATAAGTGTAATGGTTTCAGATAGGTACAGTTCTTCTTTCTCTAAAGTTTCTTAAATAGACCTAGCCTAAAAGGTTATTTTTTCACTTGTCACTTAGGTGAATAATTTCTACAAAGCTTAATTTCCCAACTTGCCACTTAGGCTAATAACTTCCACTTGAGGCTTACCTGGCACCTGTGCTGCTTTCTTTAAGGTGTCAGGCCAAAATATTTATGTGATGTCACCCTATAGGTCAGTAATGACCCGGCGCTTGAACAGGGGATTACCTTTATCTTTACCTTTTACCTGATGGCCACGTGTCTCACCTCTGAAGGCAGGGGCACAGGCAGCAGTAGCTATTTATGTTCACCCAAGCTTTTAATTAAAAGGTTGATATTTTTAAATTCTATTGTAGTCTGGACACTTATGCTTTCTGTGATCTGTTTTTAATGGTCTGTGTTTTTATATTGAGCTGGTTCTTTTTTCTAATGATGGCTTTTAATCAACAACTTTCAATGTTTTGTTTTTATTATTTTTTATTTTGTAAGCTGCCTTGGGCAAGTTGCTGGAGAGGCAGCATAAATATTTTCTAAAAGAGAAAATTCCCACTGGAAAGTCCTAACTGGCGTTTTAAAATCTAAATTGTGACCTTTTTGTGTGCTTTTAGAATGTTCTTTTATTTGTATTATTTTAATGTGTTTTTAAAATGATCATTATGTTGTAAGCTGTCTTGAGTTCAGCAAGAGAGAAAGGCAGCTAATAAAGGTTTTACATAAATAATAAATAAGTTCACAAAATCCCAGGTATTGTTTCAGCTTGCACTATGAGATTTATGTTATAGAATAAGATTGGATTTGTATAGCAGGTTTCATTTCTTGGGTTTACATGTATTATGTCTACATGTGCAACAGAATGAATTGGTAGAATGGACTGTATCTCTTCAGACTTCAGGTGTGACAGATGGCATTTTGTAATGAACCTACATGGGAAAAGCTAAATCGGATAGTTTCTTTTTTTAAAATGAAGGAGTTTTAGTGCTGTCAAAGACTAGTTAACTTGATCAACGTTCCCACCTGAAGCTCGGGTAGATCAGCCTATCTGCTGTTTGTGAGAACTAAGCTTTTGTGGCATAATGTTAACTAATGGCCTGTGCATGTATATTGTTTCCATTTAGACGTCAGAAATGACATTCTAAGCTTGTGCAGTGGTGGGAGAGGTGTGATGCCTGGCTCTAACTGCATATCCTAGACCTAGGGCATCCACCTTTCCCCTAAACTTGGTGCTCATCAAAACCCAGCCTGTTGCAGGCTTTGATTTCTTAGAAATGGGTAAAGAGAGAACTGTGATTTAAGGTGCATTTTCTTCATCCATCCACTCCTCATCCTGCCAACACAATAGAAATTACATGAGAAAAACAAATTGAAATATCAAATTTGCATCTGTGGTTCATGCAAAAATGATATGAACACACGTCCCACTTACTTTTTCATCCTTTTGGTGTCGTAAGGTACCAGCAAATATTGTCACATTTTTCCTGATTCTTGAATGTTATGTCGCATTTTTAAAAAAAGAAAAGAAACAATCCTGCCTGGAAAAAAAACCTGCATTTGTCTAAATATATTCAATTGAACAAATTTTTATCTCCCCATTTTCTCCTCCCTTCACCAAACAAGTGTTTATTTTTGTAGAGGGGTGTGTAAAAATCTTCCTGATCTCCCCCTCCCCCAATTTTGTCTGAGAACTTGCTGCATGTAGGTGGTGAAGGAATTTTGTGTCTCTGCAATGACTCACCAGAATGACTCACTCGTACGTAGAGAGAAAAACGACCCTGAGTAGCAAGTTAAGTGGTGTGCTGTGTTTAGAATGCTTAGCCTGGGTGGCACACCTGGGGTCTCATGCCTTTTTCATTTTTGAAGGCTGCCATTCTCTCCTCGCCCCCTTTCATGTCTCCCTTCTGTGGTGGTGGTGTGCCCTCCTGCATGGGCAGTGAGTTACGCTACCACATTCATTAACTGCTCATGCACACCTTTCCCTTGAGATAGAGGGAGGAAAGCAGACTGTCGTGTTTTATAAAAAATTAAACTGAGGCATTTGTTGTGGGTGCAACCCAGATCTGAGCGCTGTGTTCTTCTCTACAGTCCGGTCAGTCACGTCTCGCCTCCCCACGTCATGCGACTTTGCCCCTTCTCTCTTGGAAGATTGAAATGATGTATAATCAAGTTGGGAGGGGGAGTGCAGGGAGAAGATATAAACACATGAAGCTGCCTTATACTGAACCAGACTCTTGGTCCATCAAAGTCAGTATTGCCTGCTCTGACCAGCAGCGACTCTCCAGGGTCTCAGGCAGAGGTCTTTCACGTCATCTACTTGCCTGGTCCCTTTAATTGGAGATGCCGGGGATTGAACCTGGGACCTTCTGCATGCCAAACATATGCTTTACCACTGAGCCACAGCCCCAGTCAGGAAATTTCTTCCCCAGAAGTTAACCAGCGTGGCAGTGATGAGCCCTGGGGCTAAATAAATAGTGTCCTGCTTGCCTAGTCCAGGACTTGAGCACTGTGAGGACATAGGCATGATGGCTGAGATTGAGAGTTTAGGTGTACAAGAGACTACCCATGTAGTACTGAACCTGAGCATTAATACACAGGAGGGGGATATTTGTACCTCTTCTTCCTTGAGCTTCATGGGAAAGCATATGTGTTTGGGGGCTAACTGGGTTGGCTTCCTCCACCTCAAGTCACACTTCTGCCAGAAGAAATAGCCAGTTAATTTGGAAGAAGGTTCCTTTGGCTGGAGGGAGCGGGGGGGGGGGCTTCCAGACTTTGCTGAATGGAGTGGTGGGGTATACCACACTGAAACCAAACCGCATACCCCTCCCCCAAAGCAAAGAGCCGATCCTGTTCCCATATCAGCCACATTCGGATTGGTCCTGCTCCGACTGCAGTCATTTTGTAGCAGTGCCCTCTACCCTCTCAGAACATTCCAGAAGTGCTTGTAGGCTCGATAAGGTGGGGGGACTCCTGGTATAGGTGAGGGGCTTTCTCAAGCACTTTTCTTGTCCTTCTGCTGTTTTTGCTCCCCCCACCCCTCTGGGTTGCTGAAATGCCCTAAACATTCCTGGAAGACAATTGGCATGGTCTTTTTCAGAATATACCTGGGCAATCCCCTGGCCTTAACTGTAGGTGCCCTATTGATGGACGCAGGGCTTTCTTTAATTTGGCCACGAGGTACCTCGGGATAGTGGAATAGTCTGGCTTACCACAACTCACTGCAATGCAAGTAGCCAACAAAGGGAGTCTTATCAGCTTTACATTGAATGTCGGATGCATGCAAACATTTCTTTTCAATGGCTAGAACCAGAATTTTCCCATTTTTTGATAGCTGGGGTGTACTTTTTTTTGTCTCACAATTGGAATCTCTCTTCCCTCATACGTCTGAAATTGTTTACTTTTCAAATATGAAAGAGTAACTCAGTCTTGGAGGAGCCCACCCTCTGTGTTTCTGTCTGAATCACTATTCTGAGCATGCCTGCTGATTGGGCATTCTGCTGCGTCTTTGCGTCAGTCTGAGTGTAGTCGGTCTGATGGAGAAGTGCAGGAGAGTTTGCAGCTTCCAGGGGAAGCTAACTAGAAGGTCAGGGTTGTGAATCATGCATAGATGCATCAGGCAGCCTCCTCTTGACAGCTGCTTTGAATTCACAGCAGCTTTGTTTATTTGATGAACGTATTTCTTGCAGCCTTCTAATAAGTCCTGGCACAAAAGTTAGGAATTACTATGTTTGAATAATCATGGGGGAATTGGTCTTAAATGTTTCATTCCAGTTAAAATGATGCTTGTGGCAGATCCCCCCCCCCCAGAGTTTCAGCGTCTCCTTGGTATATGACAGTTGCCTTTCTTCATAAGGTGTTGTCATTATGCAGCAAGAACTGCTCATTAGTGAAGCTGCCTTTGTGACACCTTTCTATTTATCCCCGTCTTCCATAACTACAGATTGTAACATACTTTTCAGTCATTGTGACTAGCTGCCATTTAAAAATGCATGGCAGCTCACTTCAGCTTTCTCAGCGAGGTTTATAGAAGACTCTTTCTTGTTCTACAGCAGTTGTGTTCTTCTCACCTGTTGTGTTAGTGATGGTTGAAATGAGGTCAGGTGAACTTCTAAGCAGTTTGCTGTGTGTTCTTCAGGTGATCACCTCGGCCACAATGAAATAACTGTGCAAAATACTTTATCTAGAACAAATAGTGATTCTCCAAAATGACAAATTAAAACACATCTTGGAAGTTCTAGTACAGCTGTATGTGTTACAAGATAGTAAGTAGATGTTGTTAAGCTTTGCTTATGCTCCATGTCAAAGCACCCCTGATGTATTATTTGTTACGTACATTTTTATCCCATTCTTCTTCTAAGGAACTCAGGGTGGTGTGCATCATTCTCCATTATTTTTAACCTTGTGATACAACCATGTGAGGTGGTTAGGTTAAGAGTGAATGACTGGCCCAGAGTCACCCAGCAAGACCCCAGTTGTAGGCTGACGAATACAGAAGTATGTTTACCACCTAATTAAAAAGGTAAAGGTCCCCTGTGCAAGCACCAGGTCATTCCTGACCGATGGGGTGATGTCACATCCCGACATTTACTGGGCAAACCTTTGTTTACGGGGTGGTGTGCCAGTGCCTTCCCCAGTCATCTTCCCTTTACCCCCAGCAAGCTGGGTACTCATTTTACCGACCTCGGAAGGATGGAAGGCTGAGTCAACCTTGAGCCGGCTACCTGAAACCAACTTCCGCTGGGATCGAGCTCAGGTCATGAGCAGAGCTTGGACTGCAGTACTGCAGCCAATAAGTCAAAAAGTCAATTGAAAGAATTTGAGATAATTTATTTATCCAATTTGTATCTTCGAAGGAATTGAGGGTGGTGTACCTACCTCATACTAGTTTATCCTCACAACAACTCTGTTGGGTGGGTTAGGCTGAGGGATTGTGTGCACTGGCCCAGTGAACTTCGGGGCCAAGTAGGGATTTAAAGCCAGGTAAATCCCTGATACTAGTCTGATTCTCCACAATGGTGAAAACCTTCAGGTGAAGTACTTCCCCATTCAGAGAGAACATTCAGCCTTGTAACACAATGCAAGTTCCAAATACCAGGGTGCTTTTCAACAAAATCACACAATGACTTTACCTCTTCAATACATCAGCACATACCAGTCGATGTTTTCAGAGCTATACATTTTTGTAGCCTGATTCATCTTTCCCCTCACACACATTTAGAATAATATTTCTGGACAACATGGCCCATTTATGGACCCGCAGCTTCCCTGGGAACATCTGGAAAGCAGTGTTTACATTCTTTCCACATAGACGGCAGCAACAGCAGCATATGATAAAGAGCCCCATAGCAGCTCATGACATCATGGCCTCACAGGCAGAGGAAATAGCTAAACTTCCTGCTCACAGCCCATTGAAACCTCAGCACTGGCGTCGTCTCGCTGAAATGACAATAATGCCTCAACAAACCTGCCAAGGAAGCCAGGAGGAGAAAGAGAGGGGCTTTGGAGTGTAACTAAATAATTGGAAACAGGAAATAGCTCTGGGTTAAAGGCAGTAAAAATAACACCATGTGGATACTATAAAAGGAAACAAGTTCTTGAAGGAAGAGAAAACTCATGGCAAGATTTTGAAATGTGTTGTCAACATTTTGGGAGGGGAGAAGGGGGATTAGAAGAACATGATTCCTTCTCCCGGGATGAGGCAGCTTCTTTGTGGCATGTTTCACTTAATCTGAAGTGGCAATCTTCTGTGCAAGACCACCAAACCAAAAAAAGAAAAAAAAATACCATACGTATGTATTCAATTAATACGTATTACATGTATGCCCTCCAGAACTCTGTGGATGAAGGATGCAATAAAAACTGTGTATTTCAGTTGCAAAAAGCAGGTGTGGGGAGCAATATTGATGGGTCATGTGGTGCTAGAAAAGGGGGAGTTTGCCGTCCCCTTACCGTTTCCCTGACTGGAAACTCCCTCCCCAACCTTGGGGGGGGGGGGAGAACAGGCACAGTGTTGTCTGCTGCCTTTTTTTATTTCCAAGACTTAAAGGCTCAAGTCAGTACACCATTATTCTGGGTGTGTGGGAGAGACCTCAACGCCTAGAGTGCAATGGCCAAAGTGGCCATTTTCTCCAGGTGAACTGATCTCTATCGGCTGGAGATCAGTTGTAATAGCAGGAGATCTCCAGCTAGTACCTGGAGGTTGGCAATCCTAAATATCCCTGATACCTAGTCGAATTCTCCACAATGGTGAAAACCTCCATGAGAAGAACTTCCCCATTCAGAGAGAACATATGGTGCTATACGTGGTTAGGGTGTTGGATCTGGGAAACCCAGGTTTGGGTTTCCAAACCCCACTCTGCCATGAAAGCTTGCTGGGTGACTCTGGGCCAGAGCACTCTTAGGGGAGTTCACATGACTAATTGCTCCCCCCCCCCAATTCTCTGCATAGAGGAAAACTACATGCTAGTGAGAGGGATTTTAGCCTAGTTTTCATTCTGACCTGCTTGTTTTCTCTGTTTAGGGCTTCTTTGTATGACTGAGCGATATAGGTGTTAGGCTTACATGACTGAGTGCTCTTCCACACAGAAACAATCACTGCACATAGAAAGCTAGCATGTCAAGGAGAAGGCTAGTCTAGGTCCCATCTCCCTGACATGTAGTTTCATTTGTGAAGGTTTTTTTTTTTTAAGGAAGGAACCTATAGTCTGGAATGGTATAGTAATCCTCATGTGCTCTGTGTGAGAGCTAGACCTCAGAAATGGGGAGGAGTGGGGCTGTGCAGCTGGAAGCTGGCTAAGTGTTCCCATGGGGTTATGTGGAATAAAAGTAAAGGGTCTTGAGAGGAATCAGGTTTTCCTTCTTTGCCTGGAGAACGGTGGTGGAGAAATAGGAAAAAGAAAAACTGGGATTCTCCATCACCCCTTTTCCTTCCCCTGACTCACCCCATCAAAGTTACCTAGCTTTTGGCTGGTAGGAATAGTTTTAAAAAAAAAAGAAGTTCCCTTATATGACTGAATGAAAAGATATTTGCTTTTGCACTTGTGTGTAAAATGTCATTTTTGGAAACCCAAATGGAAATATCCTCAGCATTTTTCAGCACAAAGGACTCACAATAGTGAAATGTTCCGTCTGTTTTATAGCATTTGTTTTTTCCCCTCCCCAGGTTTGACATCTACAGGAAGGTGCCAAAAGACCTTACGCAGCCAACCTTTACAGGAGCAATTAGTAAGTGCCTGTGTGTGTACATGTACCTACCCCACTCTAAAATTAGAATTCCTTCTGGCTTCTCATTGTAAGGCAGTATGATTTATTTCTGAAGCGATAGTAAATCCACTAGGTTTTGTAGCGCAACAGCTTGCTCTGTGTGTGTATGTTTTGATTAGATAGCCCTGTAAGATAACCAGGTGAACTGCTGTGGGCTGGCTGGGGCGCCCTGATGAATCACACCACAGTGGATGTCTTCTGGCAAGTCTCCTTCTCTTGAGTCTGGGGTGAAAGCAAAAAAGCATTTCCCTGGCTGCGAGGTTGGGAGACAGCTTGATGTAAAGCCAGTTTGTTGCTTCTTTTCTATATTGTTAGAAAGTAATTATCACAGCCTTCTTCCCCCCGCCCCCTTTATTGGCACGTAGCATAATTTTGGGTTGATGTCATGTTCTTACTCGGGATCTTGTCTTCCTTCCTTCTCAAGAATGAGGCCTGTTGGCTGAGTAATGCAATTTCACACCATCGTTGCTAGTGAGTGTGTTGCGTAGTAGAGTGGTAAATACACATCAGGCTGTTCCTGCCAGGTCAGTAATTAGATGCCTAATGTTGCTTTCCTGTCTTGTTGCACACCAATTTCCTTTGATCAAGTAACTGTGCCCCAGTTCACTCGCTTTTGTAGTTTGGGTCATCTAGTCATGGATATATCATTGCTGACGCAAACAGTATCACACCCTGAGATAGTGATTGGTGCTGAATAGAACTGAGTCAGTAATCCTGAATCATTTAGGATGCAGTTTGAAGAAGCGGGGAAGAGGCAGTTGATCAAAGCTGAGACGCCCTAACAAATACTTAGTGGGGATCTGCCATTGCACTCAAGAATGTTGTTCTTACCCCCCCTTTCCCTACTTAGCTTGTCTAGTCTTTAGCTTTCATGCTGCAACTTTTCACGTTAGCCATGATGAACAGGCGAATTACTTGCCTCTGACCAGCATACTCTGCAGACCTGCATTCATCTGTAACAGTGAATTGAAGCTTGGTCAAGCTCTGCACAGGAGTGGAAGAGGGAGATGGGAGGAGTGAGGGGTAAGGCAAGCAGTAAGCTGTGTTAGTGCACAATCAAGGTTTGTCTGTGCCTTGGTCACTCTGTACCACGGGGGGACAATATCCCTGTTTCTACCTAGAGGGGGAGAAGGACCCTCTTCTACACTTGGGTTCTCCTTCCCATGCACCCTGGAGGAAGGAAATAGGTCAGTCTTTCTGTCTGTGGGGTGAGGACCCACCCTAGTCTTTTTCTTGCTGTCTCCTGAGAGAACATAGGATTAAGAGCGCTCCTGGTGATGGGATGGCTGCCAACTTGGAAGGCTTTAAGAGGGGAGTGGACATGTTCATGGAGGATAGGGCTATCCATGGCTATTAGTAAAAATGGATGCTAGTCATGATGCATACCCATTCTCTCCAGGATCAGAGGAGCGTGCCTTTTATATTAAGTGCATTGGAACATAGGCAGGATAATGCTGCTGCTGTTGTCTTGTTTGTGGGCCTCCTAGAAGCACCTGGTTGGCCACTGTATGAACAGACTGCTGGTCTTGATGGACCTTGGTCTGATCCAGCACGGCCTTTCTTATGTTCCTATGGTATGTTTTGTTTCAGGGCTGTTAGGTCAAATTTCTTTACATTCCTCGTGTGCTTACCCTATCTTCTCTGCTTTACAAAAAACACACCTTCTCCCTTTCTGCTTGATTCTCTCTCCCCCCCCCCCTGCTGCCTCAGCCCTACTTTTTCTGTCTCCGTCTGCCTCAGCCACAGTGATGTCTTCAGCCAGTTCAGTGGCAGAAGCTTACCTAGGAGCCTCCTCTGAGACAGAATAGGGGACAGTCATTCCCAGGAAGTAGAACAAGAGGCATTTGCAATCCTTCTCTGGAGGTGGGAAGTCTTCAGAGGTTTCAACAGACGTGTGTGTTAAGTGCCGTCAAATCGCTTCCGACTCATGGTGATCCTATGAATGAAAGTCCTCCAAAATGTCCTATCTTTGACAGCCCTACTCAGATCCTGCAAGTTGAAGGCCGTGGCTTCCTTTATTGAGTCAATCCATCTCTTGTTGGGTCTTCCTCTTTTGGCACTCTCTCATTGCCTGGTATGGACTGAAAGCACCCTGGATGCAATCCAACATACTTCAGACGTTGGTTCAGTTGGGGCTGTGCCTTTGCTTCAAAGGTTTTCAGGCATTTATTCAAGATTTTTCACAGTCCCCAAAGGAGAACAAGGACTGGAGGGCCATCTTGGATCTCAGGTTCTTGAATAACTTTGTGAAGTACAGGTGATTGTCTGAGACGGGTTGGGGGAGAGAAGGAAGCAAAGGCAGGGAGGATGGGATACCCCTTCCCGCACGTTCCTTGCAGGTCCCAGCCTATCATTTTATAATAGAAGTTCATGCTGGAATAAATTTTGTTACTCTTTAAGGGGCCATTGGACTCCTGTCTTATTTTGCAAACCAATATGTTTGCTTTTGGCTATGTAAAATATGAACAGACCAGAGTATGAATGTTAATTGACCTGCTACGCCTTAAAGACTTTTTATCATCAGCTAGCCCTTTTATGTATTTAAACTCTGTTGGGACTACAGAGTTTAAGCCATATATACTATCTCTTTGCATACTGGCTGAACCTTCAATTGAAGGAATGAATTAAAGGAATGAATTGCAGAAGATGGTTTAAATCTGAATTGTTGGGAGCCATCTAAATAAGTGTATAATGTTGCTGAATATATTTCATACAACCTGCACAGTGATATGCAGTAGGCCCTACTTTCGGCTAAAATCCTTTTCATAAAGTCTTTGGCATGGATGAAGAGAAGTAAATTGCATTAACTTGCACTTATCAACTGCCATATGCCTTCTTCTGTGGTGCTATACTTTATGATGACTGCCAATAGCTGTTCCCACAGTGTAATATATCACTGTGCTGAACTGCCCATGTTTGGGTATGTAGGCTGTAGGTGACATGTTCCCTGGCACATGACTGTTAAGATGCTAATGGCATGAGCTGTCTGATAACTCAGCAGGGCCAAGTGGTCCAGACAGCTGTTCTGTCAATCCTACAATTTAGTTTTTACTAGAGGTACATAGATCATGCCGATGTGTTATACATATACATGACAACGCTATGCAAAAAATACTGTAATGCCATGTAGATGTATTGGTTTTAATTGCATAGTGAAGGTACAATTACATGTGGCTTTCACAAACCTTTTCCCTACACCAGGTTGTACCATTGCATTCACCATTGTGTTGCATGCAAAGTGGGTCAGAACCTAAGGAAGTCAGGGAATGACCAATCCTTCTGAGCCTGTGAGCACTTTTAGAATTTTTTGAACGGGGAGTGGATAGCACCACTAAATATCAGTCTTAGAATGCAGCGGCCAGTTGCAAAATGTTGGGACTTTACAAGCCAAATACCCACATGGAGGCTGATATTTTTGAATGGGTGTTTCCTGCAGACATGAAGGTGTGATGCTTCCTGGGTTCTTATGAATTACCTCCTGCTCCAGCGAGGTGGAGGAAAACCAGGACAGGTTTTTTGCATTGCAGAAGAAATGAGCAACGTAAAACCCATCCAAGGCCCCATGGCACCACATTGGCCATCATTGCTTTAAGCATTCGTCCTCTTCTTCAAAATTAGGTTGTATTCTATCACTCTGCTCAGTTATGTATAGAACCTTTGTTCAGCAGAGCAGGTGCTTCCTGCAGTGGAACGCTCTGCATTTAGCTGAGTGGAATGATAGGATACAACCCAAAATTAAGGCTACCTCTTAAAAAAAAAATTCATTTTGGATTTTCTCATCATAGGGTTTTCAAGGTAAAGGTTGATCAGAAGTGGTTTACCAGTGCCTTCTTCTGCGCAGTAATAACCAGGGTTAGCTGTAGTGGCACTGCCATTGTCTACGAAAGATCCTCCGCCAGTGTCACCTTCCACTACTGCTGCTGCCCAGTAGCTAACCTTCAGGGATTCCTCTGCCCCCATCCCCATTGTAACTGCCTGTTCTCTTCTGCGGATGTGGCCATTGATCCCTTAAGGGGGTGGAAGCCACAGCCTTCAATTTGCAAGATCTGCGCAAGGCTGTCAAAGATAAGACATTTTGGAGGACTTTCATTCATAGGGTCGCCATGAGTCGGAAGCGACTTGAGGGCACTTAGCACACACACACTTTAAAAATGCTTTTCTGACTGCAGTTCCATGTGCTGAGTCACAGGCTGGTCAACAATTCCTACACATTTCAGGAGCAGCTTTTTGAGTGGTGCAGAGGCCTATGGTCAGGGTTGAGAGGCCCTTCTTGTGGAACTCCCTATGTCATACTGTACTTTTGGGTAAAACAGCATGTATTTGTCTTTTTAATCAAGAACTATATGGTATCCTTTGAACTGATTCCCACACACACACACACAAATTCCATCTAAGGTTAAGTGGATGGAGATGTGTGTAGGCACCAATGTTGTTATCCCTCTTGCTTCTCCTTCTTCCCAGCACAGCCTTCTTAGGGGTAGGGCCTGCTATTTACTACCCTCACCCCCAGACCTTAATGTGAGAGCAGGGCCAATTTTCTTTATCTTACTGGTATGGATTTGTCTCTTGAGCCTCATCTGTCTGGCAGAATTGTGTGTGTACAGTCTTAACTCCTGGGTCAATATTTGCATTCTTTTTGTGGATTAAGCTTTTATCTCCCAGTGAAATTGTTCTTCTTCCCTTTCCCCAGCAATAGCTCTGTGATCCTTTTGTTGTAGTTGTTGTTGCTGGAAGCATCTATGATCATGGTCTTGTAGGCACTTGAGAGCAATTGGCTTTGCACCCCCCCCATCACTTAATCATATTGCAAAAATAAATGAGGCATATGTGGGGGAGGGTTTGGCTTGTAGCCATTATTGCAGATCTGCTAAGCAACCACTACACTATGTATGATCCCTTATCCACCAGTGATGAGTTATCATAATCTCTGTGAGGTGTAACATATTGTGATTAAAAAAATCGTGCTGGCAGAATTTTTGAAACCTAGCTTGAATCAAGTCCTTGTGGCAGCATCAGTAAAGTGATGGTATTTTTAATCTGCTTCTAGCTTTTGTACTCCTACTCTAGAGCATGAGGCAGGTGCCCTTGTGCTGTGATACAGGGAACTTCATGTTCATTCATATAGAGGTAGATAATGTACTTCCTTATGAAATGGCTGACCAAAGGGAGTTGTGTAGTCATCCCCTCATTATGTGTGCTTTATGCACCTACTTTAGCAGAACTAATGTTCTATTCCTAAAGCTATTGTTCTGAACTAGAAGGGACATTCAGGTATACAAAAAAACTGGGAGGATTTGACTGCAAACTTTTTTTTTTGGCTATCAAATCACAGCTGCATTTTCATTCCTTTTCTGAGTTGTATCTCTTGTGGCATTTTAATAGAGCAGATTTATTGGCGTTGGTGATCAGCATTCCTGAAAAATAGATCTCAGAAGTTAAATTAAATTCCCCATGAGATGACTTTTAAAGTTTGGGTTGGCAAAGCAAATATTCCCTTGCCCCAACCAGCACTTGAAAACAACTCAGTTTATTTTGAGTCCCAATTCTAAATGTGGAACCCATTGTGCTCCCAAATAAACCGTGAAGACAGCAGCAGTGACTAAAAGCCTACTCTGTCGTTTGCACCTATCTCATTGCTTCCTTATCTTCCTATTTACCTGGTTTGGTCAGAGAAGGCTTTTCTAGAGGCTTCTCTAAGAGAATGCTCAGCCCCTGTAACATGCCTTTGTTGTCCATCCTGAGGCACCCTGGGGCGCTGCTGTGGCGGAATTCCAGGTGACTGGCTGGGAGGAAGGGATGGGTTTGTCTCTGACTTGGGTCCCTGTTTGAGATGGAGCCAGAACTCTTGGGACTGTTTTAATGTAGGGACAGAGGAAGGTAAGATTCACTGGAATTGAGACATTGTGATGATAAAAGTGTGTGTGTGTGTGTGAGAGAGAGAGAGAGAGAGAGAGAGTGTAGGGGTTCTTAAGATGGCATTGTGGAGAACAGTTCTGGATAAGCCAGAGGAAAACACAAACTGCAGTACAGGTTGGTGGTGCACTGTGAGGAGACAGGCCTAAGATGAAGCTAGATCTAGAGCAGTGGTTCCCAAACTTTTCGGGCCACCGTCCCCTTGGTTCCACAAACTCAACCCCAGCGCCCCTACGCTTTTCAACACCACAGTTGAAGAAGGCCACCTCTAGCGCCCCCCCTGCTACCCCCTGCCTCTTAGTACCCCCCTAGGATATCCCACAGCCCCCCAGGGGGTGATACTGCCTACTTTGGGTACCACTGAACTAGAGGGAGGATGGTAAATATGCAACTGTAGGGTGACTTTAAGTGGAATCAAGCTGATGGTCTTGTATTGTGACTTTCATGCTGGCTAAGTTTTTTTTTAAATCTGAGCTGCTGCTTTTACTGTGTCATTGTGACTGCTGCCAAAGACTTGTGTCCTTATCAGAGACTTGATCTCTCTGGGTTTTGCCAACTAATCATTAGAAAGATCTTGATGAACCAGTTTCTTCTGCTCTGAACTGGTCTGGGCTGCTTCTAACCAGCCTGAAACAATCTTTATATTCAGTGAGGTACCCAGAGTCTTAGAAGAATGTCCCTGTATGTCTCTAAGTTCCTGTGAGTGTTTAGTGTGGGCTGGCCACTGTAAAACTGAACAACCCTTTCTTCCTCATGAAGTTCTTTGTATTTTGAGGTCCCTCTGGTTTTGCCCCCAACCAGCATTGCATCCTCATCTTTCGTATTTACTCCTACAAGTTATTTCTCTGACTGAAAGAATTCTTACACATGGATTGTATTGTAACCTTTCCCAGAGAGCACCAATAGCACATTCTTGCCCTCACAATAATGTGAAAAGCAATGAGGGGCCTTTTTCTTGGTTCCTGATGCAGTGACTGTGCTCTCCATGGATTTTGGGTTGGTCTGTTTGCTATTTAACTTGTGAAAACAAAGGAGGCGATGTCACTGTGTGGGGAGTCTATTCTCCTGGCTTGATGCCCTGGCTGGACTCTGCTGGGTTTGAGAGTGTGTATCGAGTGGCGGGAATGGGAGACAGGATTGGGATTCTGTTGTTGTACTGCCCAATCCACTGACCAACTGTCCTCTTGCCTGAGCTTGCAGAGGTGGTCTTGGATGTGGTGTTAAGGACTCCTAGGCTGGTTGTCTCAGAGGCCTTCAACACCCATGCCAGGGCTACCTCATCAGGAGTGGCTCAGGTTTTAATGGCCTCCATGACAACCATGGGCTTTTCTCAGGTAATAACAGGCCCCGCACACTGTGCAGGTCACACTCTTGATCTGGTGTTTTGTGCTGGACAGGAAGAAGGTGATCTGAAGTTGGGGGGATTAAAATGGTCCCCTTGTCATGGACAGATCACTATTTGCTGGCGTTTAGACTTAACAGGAGTACAAATACCCCACAGGGGTGGGGGTCTGTTAAAGTGATCTGCCCCTGTAGTCTGATGGATCCAATAGGTTTTCAGATGGCATTGGGGTATCTTCCTGCAGATGGCCGGCACTCCTGTTTGATGCCCTGGTTGACCTTTGGAATGGAGAAATGATCCAGGCAATTGACACAATTGCACCTAGGTGCCATCTCTCAGGTCGAAGAGCCCGGGAAGCCCCTTGGTTTGCTGAGGGGCTGTGGATGATGAAAATGGGCAGATGGCTAGAATGACGGTGGAGAAAGACTCGAGACGAATCTGACAAGGCACTGTCTAGATCTCATTTGAAAGCCTACTGCGTGACTGATGTTGGTAAAGAAGCAATACTTTCCCAACACCATTGCATCCGTACAATGTAGACCTGGCAAACTCTTCTGGGTAGTCAGGGGCTTATTGGGTTCTGGTCAGTTGGAGGAGGTAGACTGCTCTGCACATAAAATTTCTCACATCCTTTCCAACTTGGACTCTACATTACCTGCAACAGGATCGGATGGTCCCGGGGTGTCAATTTGTCCAGTTGTTTAGGATAACTTTCAGCATGTGCAGTCTAAGGATGTGGATAGGATTATTGGAAGTTTGAGACCTATCATCTGTCTGTACAACCCTTGCCCCTCCTGGCTGCTTAAATCTGCTGGGGGGGGGCTGGGAGACTGGGGCTGGGAGACAGTAAATGCCTCTCTGAGAGAGGTGGTGGTTGCTATTGCCTTGAAGTAGGCAGCATGGTGTAGTGCAGGGATGGGGAACCTCAGGCCCGGGGGCCGTATGCGGCCCCCAAGAACATTTTTTGTGGCCCTCGGGAGCTCCAGGGCCCCGTCGTGGAGGCGCGGCACAGGGCGGCCCTCCCTGAGGGTGTTCCTGGGGCAATGGCTTGCAGGGGCGCTGTGGCGCCTTTTGGACCTCCTCTCGCCAACTGACGGCTGTTGGTTGGCGAGAGGAGGGGGAGGGACGCTTCCCCCAAGGCTGCCCCCTATAGCCGCAGCATGCAGGAACGCCAGGGCACACTGTAAGCCCCTCTTGCTGCCTGTCGGCTGTTGAGCAGTGAGAGGGAGGGGGTAAAAGAGGCCCGTGGCTCCTGGTGGCAGAGCATGCGCGCAGGAGCCAATCGGGCTTCGGCGGGCCTTTTGTGGACTCTGGGGGTGGGAGGGCATGGAGCCTGGGGCCAGGTTGCATGGGGCCGGCGGGGGTGTGTGTGGGGGAGGCTTTTCTCTCTCCCTCTCTTTCTTTGTCTGTCTCCCTCCGTCCTTTTCTTTCTCCCCCTCTTTCCATTTCTTTCTCCCTCTCTCCCTTTTCCTCTTTCTCTGTTTTCCTTCCTTCCTCCCTTGCTGATAGACTGCGGGCTGTGCCCCCCTGGCGCCTTGTTTGCTCGGGCCCACCGCTGGCTGCCCTCCCGCCTGGGGGGGGAGCGGGGGCGCCCTCCAGGCCTTCTCTGCATGGCCTCCCCTGGGGTTGCCAACCTCCCGGTGGTGGCCAGAGACCTGGCAACCCTAGCCTCCCCCCCCCCCGCACTGGGAGATCTATACCTGGTATGGCCCCCGAATGATGTTATAAATGTGCAAATGGCCCTTGGCAGGAAAAAGGTTCCCCACCCCTGGTGTAGTGGCTAAGAGCGGTGGTTTGGAGCGGTGGAGTCTGATCTGGAGAACTGGGTTTGATTCCCCACTCCTCCACATGAGAGGCGGAGGCTAATCTGGTGAACCAGGTTGGTTTCCCCGCTCCTACACATGAAGCCTGCTGGGTGAACTTGGGCTAGTCACAGCTTGATACCATTGATCATGGTATCCTTCTGGATCGCCTTTTGGGACTGGGAGGCCCTGTTGTGGGGTGGTTCCAATCCTACCTCAAGGGCAGATTAGATTACTTCTATTGCGCTCTACATAGGGCTGCCCTTGAAGACTGTCTGGAAGCTACAGTTCGTTCAGAATGCTGCGGCTAGAGTGTTGACTGGAGTGGGTTGTAGGGGCCATATAACTCCAGTCTTGTTCCTCCTACACTGGCTTCCAGTTTGCTTCTGGGCTCAATTTAAGGTGCTGATATTGACCTTTAAAGCTCTGTATGGTCTGGGACCAATATACCTTAAGGACTACCTTCTCCCATACAAACCTACCAGCTCACTCTGGTCATCCTCTGAGGTCCTGCTTTGGTTACCTCTGCCAACTGAGGCTAGATGGCCTTCACCATCATGGCACCAAAACTCTTGAACTCCTTTCTCATGGAGATTAGTCAGTCTCCCTCTGTTGGCGTCTTTCGTCAGCAGGTGAAGACTTTCTTGTTTCACCTGGCATACCTCCGGTAATGGTTTTTGGCCCTCCCTCTAGTGTTGTTTATGTGTTTTTAATTGAATTTTATATTTTAACTGCATTTTAATTGTTTTAATGTTTTTAATATTTGCCGCCTTGTGGACCCTGATTGGGTGGAAATGCGGCATTAAAATGTTTTAAATAAATGAATTAGGCCATGAAATCCTTTAATTTACTTGCTTCTTTTTGTGGTGTGTTTGGTATAAACAGTGATAGAGGAAATACCTGTGTGTGTATTAACTGAAGTTCTGTGTTGACACCTTTTCAGAGTGTCAGATTGAAGCGCAGAATGTATAGGCTTGCCGCAAAACTACATCTGCGGATTTTGCTAAAAGATTACAAGAATGTGTAACAGTGCAAAACACAGTGTTAAGCCGGTGTGTGCCTGTGAAAGCCCTTTCTAGCTGCTGATTAAAGAACAGAAAATGGAAAGGCAGTTTCTGTTTATGAAATGTGAATTAGTGGTCCTCAATGTGGCATTTGCCAAAGTATTTTCTGGTGGCCGCTTGCTTCTTGAGTCATGGGAATAAAATCCAAAGGGTCTTGACTAGAGCTGGGGGGGCGGAGGGAACTGCAGATCACCCCATTCCAGCTGGCTGACTAGCAAAGTGCTGAGCTCATTCTGGGCAGATCCATTGCACACTAATGGTAATGTCAATATTGGTCACAGTTAACTCTTAGGTAAATTTTAGTATAACGTTTTTATTGCAACTATTTTATCATTTTAATATATTTCTGTTAAACTGTGGAGATACTTTTAGATTTGATGCCTACCCTTTTAAAATCCTTTTAAAGATTGTAATTGTTTACTGTGTTCCGGCAAAAGCTATAAATAAATAAATAAATAATACAGGTCCATTGCAGCCATATACCCTTAGCTTGGCCACACACACAAACTTTCATGTCTCTGGGCTTAAAAACTATTCCCTGGAGCAGTGTAGGCAGCAGATCCTCCCTTTTCCTTGGAAGCAGAAATGAAGCCCTGTCTCTTCTTCTAAGGGAAAGCACCATTCCTGGCTTTCCTCCATGTCTTTGGAACAGGAGGTGCTTCAGAAGAGCTGAAGAGACATTTCCCTTTGCATCTGCAGAGTCCCCATTTAGAAGCAGCTGCCTCCATCATAGGGAGATGCTGTGCTTGGAATTTCTGAATGTTTTGTGACTTGTCGACTCTCCCCCCCCCCCCCCCCGCATCTGACAAAGGGAGCGTTGTCTCTCAAAAACTTGTAGCCCGAAAATCTTGTTGGTCTCTAAGGTGCTACTGGACTCTATTCTAGCTGTACTACTGTAGACCAACACGGCTACTCTCTGAAACTATCCCCCATGTGGCAGCCATTTTGTGACGGGGCCCACTACATTTAATCAAAATTCCTAAATTGCCTGAAGGAAGGGGTTGCAAAGCTGTGCTGTAAGTTATTTGCCAAGTAGCTGTGATGTGTTAGAATATTCATACCCCTACTTTGTGTTCGTGGTAAACTGGTTAGGAGAAAGATTTTTTTTTTTAGCCCCAAGACATATCATAAATTCTATCAGCATTGCTTCCAGGCTTTCCCAGACATCCACCCTAATCCAGTTTGGAAGATCTGCATATGGAAGTAGGCTTTTATTTTATTTTATTTTATTTTCGTATTTGTAGTCCGCCCTCCCCCAGCAAGCCAGCTCAGGGCGGATAACATCACTTAAAACCTAATAAACATATAATAATAACAATAAAACCATCAATAAACTGAAGCCTTAAAACCATAATCAGAGATGGTGTCTAAATCCCGCTCTACTGTAAAAGCCCACACAGGGGGCTGCCCCTCAACCATTTCAAGTACATGAAAGGGAGGGGTGGGGAGGCCAGTACAGATGGTATTCGCGGCTGCCCTCACTTGTAGGTCTGGTGGAAAAACTCTGTTTTACAGGCCCTGAGGAGCTCCCTTAGGTCCCGCAGGGCCCCGATGTTCCTAGGCAGAGCATTCCACCAGGCCAGAGCCCTGGTACTTATCTGCTAGTTTAGTAAATGTGAATGTAAATCAAATGTGCATCCAAATGTCTTATTGGAATGTGCATGAACTGCATTGATTTTTAGTGAGGTATGCGATCTGATGAAAGTTTTAATGTGAATCCCCATTCACTCTTTGGCAAAATGAATCATGCATAAAAATCTCTTTTGAATGCATCTAGAGCAGATATGGGCAACGAGACTTTAAAAGCTATGGGCACAATCCAGATTCCACTTATCTGGTCCGTTACATAGGAGAAGGTTGTTGAGGATAGGAAGCTGAAATTAAAGATGTTTGTAGGCTGTAGGGGGTGGGATTCTGGAAGGGAAATGGATTGGCCAGCATGAAAAAAGAGAAGTGACCTCATTTGCAGTAATCAGTAGCAGGGAAGTTCTGTCGGTGAGAGTGCTGGAAAGATTAATGATGGGGTGGAGTGGAAGCAGGGAGGAGGATGGAATTTCCTCGCACTTGAAAACCCAACCAGCCATTTGCACCTGACTTTCTGTCCTCTATGCTCATGCTCTCCATGTCCTCCCATTTCTACCCAGGAAGGGGAGATCTGGATTATTCCTCTAGTTTGTAATACCAATCTGCCAAGTTGTGTAGCTTTCATTAAAAAACAATAACTTTACATTGTACGATGAGTGTCAGCTACCTTAAGACACTTCAAAGTAGAAAAAGTAGTACAAATGACTACATTTACTATATCAGTATGAAGATATTGATAATATTAAAACGCTAGGAACAACTGTTATGATGAGAACAAGCCTGGAGCATGTGCTCCCTCTTCCCCTCATTCATGGAACTGAGATTGAAGACTTTCCGGTTTGAAAGAAAGTATAGTTTGATATAGGAGCCCCGTGGCGCAGAGTGTTAAGCTGCAGTACTGCAGTCAAAAGCTCTGCTCACGACCTGAGTTCAATCCCGACAGAAGTTGGTTTCAGGTAGCCGGCTCAAGGTTGACTCAGCCTTCCATCCTTCCGAGGTCGGTGAAATGAGTACCCAGCTTGCTGGGGGTAAAGGGAAGATGACTGGGGAAGGCACTGGCAAACCACCCCGCAAACAAAGTCTGCCTTAGAAACGTCGGGATGTCACATCACCCCATGGGTCAGGAATGACCTGGTGCTTGCACAGGGGACCTTTACCTTTACTTTACCTATAGTTTGATATATCTGTCCAAATTTTGCCCTGTAACATACTTGGTACAGGATTCTCCACCCTTTCTTACCCCTTAACACCTTTAAAGAAGGACGCCAGCTCTGCAGGTAGAATGCCAGCAGGGCAGTGAAAGCCATCCAGTGTTCTGCAAAGAGAAACCACATGTATGATTATCTGCCCACTAGTCAGAAATTGTGGGTGTGTGCTTGATGCATGGAGCTCTTGGCTCTCAGGGAATAGGACATTTGCCCTTGAGGCTAGAGTTTCTGACCTGGAGAAGCTGAGAGATGCAGTGAGGTATGTGGACAAGACCTTTAGAGACTTGCTGCCATGATAACAGCTCCTCTGCTGTAGTTGAGGTCAAGAGTCTTGAGGTAAGAGATCATCAGGCTGTGGTGAGAGGAAACGGTACCTTCCTTGGATGATGAGCTGATATCCTCTTAATATCAAAACAATGGTATAGCACCTTTTAAATTTGCTTTTGCGAGAAAGCTGGCAGGAGCTGGGAAGCTTCGAGTTCAAGACAAGTCATTGCTAAAGGGCGATGCAGCAAACACTAGATGAAACAGTGGCGGGAGTGGGTGAAAACTTGAAAATAAGATGATTGCGGTAAAAGAGGGCTATGTGAGAAAAAGGTCAAGGGAGGTGGAGATCCATAGAGAGGGAAATGAGTTATATGTGTCTGTATGCCCATGCTAGAAGCCCCTGAGCCAAGACGGGAGCTGGAGTGCTTGATGCTAGATGACAATTTAGAAATAGTGGGCATTTCAGAAACTTGGGAGAAAGGGAAAAATCAGTGGGACAAAGATACAACTGGTCCCTGGATATCAACACTATATATAGATGGGACAGGGAGGGATGTGTTGGGGGAGGTGTTGCTCTGTATATCAAAGAAGACAGAGAGAACAAAGACTCTAGGGGAGTTACTACAGCTCTCCTTGTTCTTGCCACACATCTGGAGCTCACACCTCATTCTGCTTGCTTCATCCACAATAGGCCATTGTGTTTGAAGCACATGGGCATTTTTCTTCCAGAAATATTTAATGGTATGCCAAAGCCAATCAGAGAGCCAGAGGCTAACAGTTTCCTCATTGATTAAATAAATTGTGGAGAGAGAGGCAATTTGTAATGCCGGGCAAGATTTCTAGCCTGAGGTAAGCTGTTGTAAAGAGTAAAAGGAGCTAGAGTGCTTTCATGCGTGTATGACTTTATATGCCTATACTAAGCAGGGATGTTTAAGAACATAGTAGAATAATGCTGCTTCCACACTGGAATCTCCCTTATTGTCACTGTTCACTCATTTATTTCTCAGAAGCCAGATTATATTCCTTCCAAACATTCCCATGTTTTCCCCAGCTGCCGTTGAGTTCTGTTTCTTCCCACAATGCTGGTTTTGTGCCTTTCAAACAAACAAACAAAAAACCTCCTGCAATAGAGCTCTTTACAGTGTGAACCAACTAGTCAATGCAGTTGTTTTACTAGATGTGCAGGAGTGATCAGTGACATGGCACATCGATGTGCTTGGCGATGTGAAAGCTCACCTTCTTTGCATTCCTTGCCCCCTGCCCGTTACCTTTGCCATCCCCACTCGTCAGTCTCTCTGGTGAAATCAAAGGGGAAAATCAGTCCCATCACTGTTTGCAATTTAAAAAAAATAAAATTATTACTTTGCTGTTCTGCTGATGCATACAAATGTTCTTATGAAACAGTTCATTTTCCAAGACTTCAATGAACAGCAGTTACAGGTAAATGCAACTCTGTTTTCTTCTCCCGAAGTGAACAGCTGCTCATAGAAGGGTATAACCAATGCCCCCCAGTTCTGACTTTTGCTGGTTGCCCCCTTTCTATTCTGAATTTGGTTTTGCTGTCATGCAACAAGGTGCATGGGATAATGGTTTGGTTTATAGACTTGAGTGAGCCCCATGGCTCAGAGTGTTAAGCTGCAGTACTGCAGCCAAAAGCTCTGCTCACGACCTTTGTTTGATCCCGACTGAAGTCGGTTTCAGGTAGCCAGCTCAAGGTTGACTCCGCCTTCCAGCCTTCCAAGGTCAGTAAAATGAGTACCTGGCTTGCTGAGGGACTACCTTTTACCTTTGATAGACTTGAATGAAGAAAGCCATACACAGTTTGCTTGACGTGGAAAACAAAACTGGCAAAGTATTCTGTCTTTACAGTGGATTGAGGCATATGGTAAAAAGGAGTGAAAAAGCTGGTGTGGTATAGTGGATGAAACTCTGGAATTTGGACTTGTCTTCAAGTTGCTGTTAAACGCACAAATCTTGCTGGGTGGCTTCATCAACTGTCTGTTAGCCTAATCTATTTCACAAGGTTGTGGTAAGGGAACAGTGAGGTCACAACAGTCTTCCAATACAGGTCTTGACTGTTAATATTCCTCATCGCTGACATCTTGGCTAAAATTCTGGGCAATCTGTACATAAATAGCTTAATGACCTCCCGTTTCTCTGCTGTTGATGTAACCAACAGATGGGAGCTAATTTATAGTTGGCTGCTGCAGGAAAGTTTCTGTTTGGGAGCCAGAATATAATCTAGGTCTGTTGTTCTCCTCTGGCTGCTACTCTAAGTGTGTGCAGCAGAAAGGGTGGCAGGGGAGACGGGTAGGACTCTTTGCACTACTTTGTTCATGTGCTGAATGAAGACAAACACATCAAAAGCACAGAGGGACTCCCAGGAGTAAAGAAAAATGAAATTTGCTCAAGTCCTTGAAAGTTGCTAGTACATGTATCCCTCCAGTTTACCCGATCTCTTTCTCATCCTCCAATATGGTCATATGAGCCTAGAAGGAAATTGGGGGCTCAGAGAGAAGGGTGGCAAGTGGCGGGATGTTGGAGAATAGGGCTTGCAGCCACTGTGTTAAGTATATTGACGAGCAGTTTGGTGACAGAAGTTCAACTGTGTGAGGGAGAAAATACTTTGCCGGGGTTCTAAAACTAACTTCTACCCACCCGTGTCTTTTCCAGTCTCTGTCTGCTGCTGTCTCTTCATACTGTTTCTCTTCCTGTCTGAGCTTACTGGATTCATAGCAACTGAAATGTAAGTAAAAAACAATGCTATCAGCAGTTTTCCTTAAAAAAAAAAAAAAAAAAAAAAGATTGTTTAACCAGATTATTCCTTCACAGCTCTGATCTTTTTAATTCCAGTACCTCAGTTTGTGGTCCAAAAGTGTGTGGATTTTTTAAAGACAATTTTCTAGCCATTCCTGTGTCTAAAATTTATCTTTGGGAAGCCTTAACTTGCTGTTGTTCATATGAAGAACAAAGGGAATGGGGACCAAAGGGAATGCTTCTTTGAAATGGGGGGGCAGATATGGAACTGAATTTAAACCCAGATCCAACCATGTTTTGCTATTTGTATTTTACATATGGGGAACAACTGGTATTTCCCAGCCTTAGATCATGGGGAATTTGACTCGTGAAGACTCTTTGAAATCTTCAGTTGGTATAAAACACTGTGGCAAGATTGCTGATGGGCACTAGTGACTGGGAACATATCCCTCCAGTTAAAAAAGAACTGCACTGTTTCCCATTCAGTTCCAGACACAATTCAAAGTGCCAACTTTCAAAATCCTAAATGGTCATTGACCAGAGCATTCAGAGGACCACTTGCTCCAGTATGAACCCGTTTGGCAACTGAGACAACCCTATTCTGTGTGCCTTCACCTTCAGAGGCAAAGTGACTAGCTTTTTGAGTTTCAGATACCAGGTTAAATCTTTTTTATTCACCTAGGTTTTTGATTACTATAGCAGCATCTGTTCACCTGAGTTACTTTGCTGGTACATGCAAACCTAGCAACTCCAAATTCAAGATTCCTAGGTTTCTGTCAAGTAGCAGGTTTTCACTGAAGTCAGCAGCAGGCCCTATCAAACTACATTTATTTATTTAAAATGTTTACATTGTGCCTTATCTCCTTAGACTCAAGGTGTTGAACAAAGCAACAACAAATTGCAAGGACACAGAAACAATAGTCTTTCAGCGGTATGAAAAACAATGCACAGGTTTAAAACACAGCCTGATCTACCAGGTTTACCCTCCGCCAGATGCCCCTGTGTAATAGAACTGTCTTACATGCCTTCCTCAGTGCAACAAGTGAAGGTACCCTACTAGACCTACCACAGAGAAAGCGCAAGACTGAATGGTTGCCATATGGACAATGCTATGAGAGCACACTACTAGGAGTAGGCGGCCTGGAGAGCAAAGCTCGTGTGGGAGTATTCTGGGAAACTTAAATTGGCAACAACCCCCTTTGTATTGTGATATGGCAGGCTAACATTAAACACAGTTCCTTATATGAGAGACTATTGTTTCTGTAGAATTTATGATGAGTGAGAATTGGAAATATGTAGGATTCTTTTCCAGTTGCATTTTCTAAAATTAATTAAAAGCAGCTCCAGCAAAGGTTGTTTCCCATCAAGGTTACATCAGTATGAATGACAATTGATAGGATGAATTAGCTGAATAAAGTGGCTGTTTTATGTCAGCACTAGCTAAAGTGATACAGTTTTATGGATCCGCTGTGTGTGTTATTTTGCTTAATTTGTTTCATTATGTGATGTGTCTATGATCTTCATTTATTATAGTGATTACAACATTTGTATTATTGCTCTGCATTCGTCTTTCTGATTTTATGTGCAAATTGCCTGTAAACTAATTATGACTGAAACAAATTTAGCAAAAATTGGTCATAAAGGATGGCAGCCTTCTTGCCAAAGTGAGTTGGTGAAAAGTACTCCTGCACTCTGGAGTTGCAATCTTAAGCCCAAACTAGATGTGACAGTGTCCTCATGGCTGCCACAGGGGTGTCACTGCTATTTTGAAGTCACTTAAAATGTTGCAGGGGCCCAATCCTGATCAAGCCCAAGGCATGGCAAGCTGAGGCCCTCTTGTCCCTCCCTGCGGCTGTTTCAGCATTTGAAAAGTCATAGAAGTTGTGGGGGGACAGGAGTGTGGTGCTGCAGGCCCAATTAGTGTTAGGTCATCTCGGCATTTTAAATTCAGTTTAAAATGGCAGCCACATCCTTGTGGTAACCATAAGGATGCCATCTCGTCTAGTTGGCCCTTAGCGAGGTGTTGAGGAGAACCTCAGGGCTAAGCAAATAAACGAGATAGAGTGTCTTTTTTCACGCACAGGTTTTCCCATGGTTTGGTTGCCAACCAGCAGCAGCAGTTTTTCTCCAAGTTTCCTTGTGTCCTCTTTTTCCATTTGTTGCCCTCCTGTGATTTCCTTGTCATTTCTCTGTGCTTTCTCAAAACACCTTTGTCTCGATTTGTGGAAGCACAGAGAAAAACGATGAAGAAACCACTGAAGGACAGCAAATAGAAAATGAGGACAGGAGAAAGCCTGGGCAAAAATCACGGCAGATTGGTAACCAAACCTAGGGGAAAACGTCCGTTGGAAATATCTGGGATCTCATCTGTTTTGGGCCTGTCATCACTATCGCCCCACCCATCCCGCATTGTTACTGTTATTTCAGTTTGTATGGATTCTGTTTTAATTGGCTTCTCTGGATATAGTCCCCACCTGCCATTTATTGATGGCACCTAACTATGAAGCTCTTTCCCTGTGGCTTCTCTTTAAATATACAATGAAGTTGAGATTTATTCACTTA
The DNA here is from genome assembly GCF_029931775.1 of Euleptes europaea. Classification (NCBI taxonomy): domain Eukaryota; kingdom Metazoa; phylum Chordata; class Lepidosauria; order Squamata; family Sphaerodactylidae; genus Euleptes; species Euleptes europaea. The sequence continues at coordinate 102,925,874 of NC_079312.1, read as the reverse complement.
TTTTAAAAATGCAGACCTGCAATTCTCAGCCTCTTTTCCCATGGTTTTATGGCATACAATCATCAAAACAAATTAATGTGGTAGAAGCCAGCCCTGAAACACTTAATGTAGTTATAAAAAGTGCTGTCAAGGCACAGCTGACTTATGGCAACCCTGTAGGGTTTTCAAGGCAAGAGACAAACAGAGGTGGTTTGCCATTGCCTGCCTCTGAAAACACTGATGTAGCAGCTTAACGTTCTAAAGATCCTAACAAGAAAAGCAGCACAACAAGAAATGGGATAAGGAGGAACTCTGTGTGGCCACATGTAGAAAGTTCCAATAAAATGATGAGCAATTACCTGTCACCGCCCTCTAAGAACTTCCTGTCAGGAGTGAGGGCAGTTGCTCAAGAGCTGTTCCCCCAAATACTTGCTAGGTCATGACTCCAGTGCATCACCTGATCAGCAGTATTGTGGCTTGCCAGAAGATCTGAAGGTATCATCCCGTTGCTTTGTATCTCAGGAATGTCAGCTAAGCCATACTTCCACCTTGCTCCAATTCTTTTCAATGATAGTTCTGCAGGAGTACCATGTGGTAACTTTCACCCACAGTTTCCTTCTACCTTTTGCCTTTTCTAAACTTAAATTTGTAAAGTTAAGCTGGCCACTGCTAAGCAATGACCGGGTGAGGGTACACTGAAAGAGAAGGAGGGATGTGGGCTGGGGCTATTATAGATACCACGATTCACGGGCCTAACAGCATCTAGTATGAGCCAGTGTACTTTGGCCTCTTCACCTTTTCACATCCACTGGATTGATTGTAAACATTTGGAAAGAATACTTGGAGTTCTTCATGGATTATCACACAAAGGGAGTACCGTATATACTCGCATATAAGCCGAGTTTTTCAGCCCAAAAAAAGGGCTGAAAAAGCCGGCCTCGGCTTATACGTAGAGGAGGGAGGGAGGAGGGAGGAGGGAGGGGGCAACTTACTGCCATCGCCGCCGCCACCGCCATCGCTGCTGGTCCCATGCGGCTTTCCTGCGGCCAGGAGCGCCCTGTGAGGGCCTCCTGCGGCCTCTGGAACGCCGCGCGGCCGCCGCCAGGTGCGTCCGGCTCCCCCTGCCCTGGAAGGGCCGGGGGAAGCCTCCTACAGCTGCTGGAGGGCCGCGCGGCCGCCACCGGATGCGCCCGGCTCCCCCTGCCCTGGAAGGGCCGGGCGAAGCCTCCTGCAGCCACCGCCGCCGGGCGTGCCCAGCTCCCCCCGCCCTGGAAGGGCCGGTGGAAGCCTCCTGTGGCTGCTGGAGGGCCGCGTGACCGCCGCCGGATGCACCTGGCTCCCCCCGCCCTGGAAGGGCCGGGGGAAGCCCCCTGCGGCTGCTGGAGGGCCGTGCAGCCGCTGCCACCGGATGCGCCCGGCTCCCCCCGCCCTGGAAGGGCCGGGGGAAGCCTCCTGCGGCCGCTGCTGCCGGATGCGCTCGGCTCCTCCCGCCCTGGAAGGGCCTGAGGAAGCCTCCTGCGGGGGGCCCGCCGCCGCCACCGCCTTCGCCGGGCCTGAAGGTAAGCCTGCGGGGGGGGGGGGAGGTGTTATAAGCCGACCCTCGGCTTATACGCGGGTGCCTAATTTTTCCCCATTTTTGGGGAGAAATTAGGCACCTCGGTTTATACGCGGGTCGGCTTATACATGGGTATATACGGTAAAACCATATTTACCCAGTATTCTTGGCTAGAAGCTTGCTCCGAGTCAGCATACAAAAATTCAAGTATTGAACAATATAAAAACATAAAACCAGTAGAAAACTGTGCCACAAGATTAATAATTAAACCACAGTGGAAAAACAGTATTTCTAAAACCAAAGCAGTAAAACCATAAATATGGATGGAGCAAGAAATATCAATGTGGCAGAACATGTCACAATGAAGACAAGTAAAATTAAAACAGCCAAAGCAGGTAAATAACAGTCCAGGCTGGCTGGGGTTAAGCAGGCAGGACAGTAGAGGCCAGCCAGTGGGACAGGTCTGGTCAGATATCCAGAGCGGAAGGCAGAGCTGGTTAGCGGTATCAGCAGCCTTGGGAGATGGTGGTACCCCATTAGGCTTGAGCCAAGGCAGCTGTGGAAGATCGCCAAAAAGGCAAGCCCATCCCCAGGGGCGGGTCCAGTTATTAGGATGGGCCTTAAAGGGACATCTCCAGTTACAAGGGCAGCAGCTGTAGAGCGTAAAGGAGTGACATTGAACTGCAGTGTGGGAAAGACTTTATATATGGAAAGGAAGTAATAGAGAGATATTTGCTGCTTATTTCTGCCCTGTGACTCTTCTTTGGGCAGTGGGGACAGGATGGAACCTTGCCCATCTCCTAGCTTACTGCATGCTCCGATGTGGCAGGTACTGCAGCCAGCCCCCACAGCCGGGACCACAGATGTTGTTTTTCCAGGAAGACAGAGTTGGCAAACCAGGTGGTTGGTTAAAGATTCTGTGTGCCACCTGAAAGGCCATCCAGAGGCACAGACCTAATAGCTCCACCAAACTTTGCACTCCCCCCAAAGCAGCAGGTCCAATCTGTTGAGCGTAGGATGAATCCTCTCCTGGATGAACCATATTGTTGTGCCTTGAATGTAGATTAGGAATAGGAATACCCACTATAACATAGAGTTGTTTGCTCTTGACACAGGCCTATTCGTCACTGATATAGAGGTCTCCTCTAAAATTCAGGAAGAGATAGGAAAATTTCAGCCTTGAAGATGAATGGAAAGTACCAGGGATCAGTTTCCCCAAACAATCCTGATAGCTTTTCCAATGTATATTTCCCTACCGACTGGTCTAGATGGAAACATTTTGGGATCTGCAGATCAGAATAATGCATTATTGAAACTGAAATATTATAAATTTGGTTAAATCGAAAGATTTTGAAGTTTTCAGTAAAATCTGTTCTGGTTTGGGTTAACAGACTGTAGGCAGAAGGACATTCGTATATCTAGAGGCCCTGCTTCAATATTTATAGGGAACTAACAGTGTTAAAAATCAACCCCTTGATTAAAAACCTGGGTGAACGGAAATGTTCTGGCTTGGCACCTAAAAGACAGCAACGTAGGTGCAAGGCAAGTGTTAGGGGAAAGGGCATTCTGTAAGTGAGGTGCCTCTGGTGAAAAAATACTGTCTCAGTAAATGAGAACAGTAAATGAAAGTAGCTTAGGGAGAAAGCCTTAGCAGGTCTACTCAAAAGTAAGTCCCATTTTGTTTAATGGGTCTTACTCCCAGGAAAATGTTCTAAAAATTACAGCTGGGCAACCCATTCCTGCAAGGAGGGGCTGGGCGGTGGCCCTTAGGGGCTCAGCCAAGCTGCTGCCAAAGAGGATTCCTGGCTGCCGTGGAGAAGAAAAAACCATTTTGAAATACAAAAAAATAGAAGAAGGGCAAAAAACCCCATAGCTTTTAGCAGGGCTACGCCATGAAAAAAGGTGCGTTCCTGGGGCAAAAGAAGCTTGGAAGCTTCCTAAAGGCAGCTCCACCCCTAGGAATGCCTCCTGGAACGCTGGTGTGGCGACTTGGCCGGATGGACGCCGGCGAGAGGCTGCACTGGTGGGGGAGGCCGGTGCAGCTTCACGGTGCCCAGGCGCTGGTGGAAATGCCCCCTCCGTGCCGGCATTAGTGCCCATTATCATGGGATAAATGGGGACTTATACCGGCACAGGGTTATTTCTGCTCCTAAGCGTATTTGCCCCCCCTTAGGAATGTGCCCTTGGTGTCACCCAATATACACTGCCACAGTTATCTATAGTTGGTTACAAGCTATAAGAGCAGTGGTGGCTCCTTTCTGTGAAGTTCTCTCCCAAGGCGGGGTTATTAAGTTGCCTCCCAATTGGTCTTTCTATTCTATAAGGTGTGTAGTTTAGCAGTTTTAATTTTGTTCTGGCACTTGGATTTTATTGACTTCTTTCTCTGGTTTGATAACTGATTTTAAAACTGTTGGGGCATCACATTTCAATTTAATTTAGAAATGCTATGGTTTTATAATCATTGTTTTCTGAGCTGCCTTATAAGCCAAAAGGTGGGGTAGAAGTTAATTTAAACAAATAAACACGGCTGAGTCTATGTCAATATTAATTGTATTACACACAAGATCATATGGGAGATTCATTTTGTTGGCATGATTTCCTGTTGCTCCTTTTCCTCTTAACCAGAAATCATCTTCCGTTAGTGACACTCACCCAGGATGGATTTATTCCCGTTCACTAGGAGTTACTCACTGGCAGTCAATCCATATCAAGATGAGTTCACTTTCTTGCCCATGACACACAATTCTTCAGGAATAAAAAAATGAATGAACACTCTAGAAGAGAGTGCCTGAATGACAGAGCATTGATCCATTCATTGAGAGATCCTGGTTGTCTTGGAACTTAGAGAGACAGACTCTGTACAGCCTTTGTGTTCGGGCTCCCAAATAAATATTGCTTTTTTCACTTTTCTGTGATTCCGTCTTTGTGAAATCATTTAAGAGATAATATTCTCTTCTTTTTCTCTCTAATCATTTTTATACTGTTGTTAACTAGTGACGTTTCCATAGTTTGCATCTACTTGGCTCAGAATTCAAACTTCTCCAGTTTATAATACTCAGCTTATGAATCTAGTGATTCCCCTAAGAGGTTCATCTTTGGCATGGAAATGTTAACTGACCTTCTTCTGAGTTTGTGTGGGTTAGCAAGGAACTCATGAAATGTAGTTTTCCAAGGTGCCTGAGTATTCCAGGTATATAAGGTGCCCTGTAAACTGGGTTCCTTACACCTGGAATGCTGTTGAGCATGCTCATGACAGTGTCCCCGGTGCAAAGAACCCTGGGATATGTAGTGTGCTCGTTTCCTGACATCCTACTTGAGTAATCAGGTGCCTTGGCAAACTGTATTTCCTAGCCTCCATGGCTCCAACAACACTGTTGTTCCAGAGTTATGGATGCCTGGGAGGAATGAAGAGGCCTATTTGTTGCTGTGAATAGTATTCCTCTTACAGAAAACTCCAGGGACATTCATTGCTAAGCTCTGTTTACTCAAAAGCCAGAAAATGGTTCATTTTAAATACTGCTTTTAATTTTTACAAAATATATCAAAATCAAACTCCATTTTACATATCAGACAGAGGTACAATTAGTCTAGTGGTCTGGGCGAACAATCATGACACAGGATTAAAGCTTGAAACTTTGTGCAGCCGCAGTGCACATCATATATTAGCACGTGCTCATTCCCATAAGCAAAATAGTATTCGAAATTTCTGCCAAGTATATAAATGGCTTGATTTTTTTCTACATATTTGGGCTGAAACGGTGGCAATATGTATGTTCCAGAGACAAAGAATTCATAAATTGCTACTTTGAACAGGTTAGAATAATAAATTCCCTCATAATTCATGATAGCCAACACATGGGTGATGTTAAATACAGATAAGTAGTGATTTAAATATCAGGGTTTTTTCTGTTTTTTCTTTCTTTCCTGGCAGAGACAAAGTAGACACAGATGTTCATGTGACCCTGAATTAATGTTCACAGGTTCTTCTGCAGGAACAAACAACTGTGCACTCAAATTGAATGTTTTTATGGAAGCACTTCTTTGCACATAGTCCTCAGCCTTACAGCTGCACATGATTTGTTTCCTGCAACTTCTTTTAACCTCTTATGGGCCATTTATGCATGGGAGGTTTTGCCTTGGATTTGCCGCTCTCTAGATGCACATTTTCCCCATCCGAATTATCAAAACTCTGTATTGGGGTTTATTGTTGAATTTTGAGAATTTGGATGGGGAAAATGTGCATTGAAAGAATGGCAAATCCAAGGCAAAACCTCCTGTGCATAAATGGCCATGGTGTCATCCACCTTGGGCGCCAGATGCTTTTGTCCAGCTGAGGTCTTCAGGAGTTAGAACCTTTTGCAGTGATATCACGTTTATTAAACAGATGTTTTGATTATTGTTTTGGATAAGGGCTTCCTGAGTTGGGGATAGCTTTGTATCATCTTTTAACTGTCTGTGGTCGTGCATGCTATCTAATGTTGATGTGCTATTATACAGGATGTTATGTGAATCACTCTTAACCACTGTAAATGCCTCTTATTTTCCTTCCAGTGTCTGGAAGGGAGGTTGCATAGGGAAGAGGAAACCTTTGGTCACTGGAGGGGTATGCTTTCTATGTCTTCCATGCTGATTTCCCCTTCCCTGCAAATTGTGCTATAGTGTTAGATCCTGTGAAGGCATGGAAAAGGGATAGTGCCTGCAACTTTCCTTTGGTGATCTCTTGGCAGATAGAGTTGTATGATTCTTGTAATGTTTCCCTTTATCAAATACCACCCATAACTTAGCGGACAAGTGAGTTGTCAGCCCAAAGAAGATGCCAACTGGGATCACCAAAGCATCTTTGTCACCATGGTGACCGTAATATTAGTTCCACTCTTTTGTGCTACATCCATGGATCTGCTTTCTCAAGCTGCCTTCTGATGCAGTTGATGGGCCAGATATAATAAACATTTCTTTATTAGATTAATAGTCCTAGGAATCCTCGGTTATTAGAGCAAGGAGTTCTTCCTTATTCTTAGAAGCTTGTAGGAAGGCACCAAAGCTTAGGGGAGTTTTGACTGGCATGGTACCTTTTCCCTTGCTTCTTTCCCTCTCTCTTCTCAAATGGCTTTCTTTAGACTGCCTGCCTTGTAGATGTCCCAAACCTTAATTTTAGGCTGCTTAATGTAGTTTTATGACTTTTTAATATTGATAATTTATATTGTGTTTTATTATTTTATTGTATTAGTTTTTACTTTGTAAACTGCTTCAAGCAGGTCTTTAGAGAGGCAGCACATACATTTTCTAAGCATGTAAATAAATAAATAAATAATCCACATTGATTCTTTTGCAGTTCTGCAGTTGCTTCTAAATCTGGCAAAGAAGACCAAAATACTGCAGTCTCCAGAAGTAGAAATTTAGCCTTCTGGTAGCTCATGTGCAATGGTGGCTCCATCAGATACTTGTGTATCAAAAGTGGATAATATCTTGGTTGTTTCTTAGCCCAAAATAGTGCAGTAACTGTTATACAGCTGGGCAGCCAGCATGCACCTTGTTGAGACACATTGGTTTCATGGGGAAAAAACTCTTCCAAATTGCCTTGACACCCAGAAAACTTAAGAAGATTTGACTGGAGAGACCTTAGTTGCTTTTGAAATCATCTAACTGCTGTTTTGTCTTGGGTGTTTTTTGAGGGTGTGGTTACTTGAAGCGTGGCAAATGATTCTTGATCAGACTGTAGATGGACACAGACCTGTCCACGAGAAACTCCTTTACATACTTATATCATAAAGTTTCCATGTTGTGTACAGCATTCATTGCCTCTTTCTTCATCTTTCGCTCATGGCTTGTGTCAGCAGAAGAGGGAGGCAGGGTTGTCTGATTGCCCTTCATTGCCACAGCACCCTGACCTGTGTCACTATTTCCTTGTAAGGCTCTTGGAGGAGACCCTCCTTCTTGGAGGAGTTTCAGGACAAATGGCAGGCTGCTTGGGGAATGGGGCAGTGGCGAAGGATGTGTTCCATCAACTCCTGCTATAGACTCTTCCACTGGATCTATTGAAGCTGTTATGATATGATTCTCTTGCTGTATCATGTTTTGTCACTTTACTGGATGTTCTAGGCAAAATACAAGTGGAAAGATGAAAAGATACATGGCTGTAGAAAACAGAACTCTTCATCAACACATATTTTAAATTTATGTTAATAGTGGAAACAGACAGTATGTTGTGGTAAGGTTGTCAGAATTGGAAATTTAAAAATACTTGAATATAGGGAGAATACTTATTCCTACCAGCTTGATAAGAGCCCCGTGGCGCAGAGTGTTAAGCTGCAGTACTGCAGTCCAAGCTCTGTTCACGATCTGAGTTCTATCCCAACGGAAGTTGGTTTCAGGTAGCTGGCTCGAGGTTGACTCAGCCTTCCATCCTTCCGAGGTCGGTAAACTGAGTACCCAGCTTGCTGGGGGTAAAGGGAAGATGACTGGGAAAGGCACTGGCAAACCTCCCCGTAAACAAAGTCTGCCTTGGAAACATCGGGATGTGACGTCACCCCGTGGGTCAGGAATCACCTTTACTTTTTTACCAGCTTGATGTGGTCAATTGTCCCTTTCCCATTTTTGTTGCTGTAAAACAGTACATAAAACCAAATTCATATAAGTGTTGCAAGGCTTAGTTATTAGTGAAGTTATTTGATATGGAGAACATTAAGTTACATATGTAAATTGACATTGTGATTTCCCCTTGCAGGCATTCTCATTCTCTTCTGCAATTGTCAAATCTCCTCAAGCAAATCTCTCTACTTGATAGTTTAGGATTGCTGCTGGTTTTGATGAATAATTGGTATGTGCTCTTGCACTGAGGAAATACTACCTGCTTTGCTTAGGCTAGCTACGTATTGTGACTACATTGATCTTTGTCTTCTTGTGCAATTCAAGAAATTTCCCTAAAGCAGTCCTGTGTAATTGTTAAATGTGTTTATGTAGAAACTGCCGTGCTCGTGTATGCAGAGATGAGGAGACTTGAAGTTTTAAGCCAGAGGGTTCTGATTTCTAAATGCTAGTCATACTGAAAACTTAACAGGTGGCATTTTGTTTTCATGACTCCAAGCAGTGGATTTCTATGGACATTCTATCAGCCAAATATAAATTTCTTAATGTAGTTTGTTTGTACCACACCTTTCTCCCAAATGGGGACCCAAACTGGCTTACATAATTCTCTTATCTTCTGTTTTATCCTCACAACCACCGTGTGAGGTAGGTTCATCTGTGAATGGGAGGCTAGCCCAAGCTTAGCCAGCAAGCCTCCATGGCAGAGCGGGGATCCGAGCCTGGAGCTTCCCAGGTCCTAGTCTGACGTTCTAACCACTACACCACACTGGCTTTCCATGTGGCTTTACTTCATAGAGTGCTGCTTTTTTTAGTGTTTCAATATAATTTAGACTTGAGATACTCTTATGGATACGGCTTGCTTACAGGCATAAAATACTGTGTATTATAATTTAATGGTAGCACAAACACTCATTTTTGCAAATGGAAGGAAGGGCAGAGGGTCATATGAAATGCTGGAGTAGTGGAATTTGTGGAGATTACAGATGGTTTTTCAAGCGGCAGCTCAAATAATGTGATGCTGCAGCGAGCTTGGTTTCCATCTTACGTTTTATCTGTTTATATGCTTCAGGGCAAACAGGAAAGTTTTGAAAAGTTAATAGGAGATGACAGAAAAATCTTTAACTTGTGGCAGAATTGCTTGATCTTATTATTTATTAGATTTTTACCCTGCACTTCTTCCAAGGAGCTCAGGGTGGCCAATGCAGTCCCTCCTCAGACTGGTTTTTTTTCACAGTATGAAAGATAATTTAGGCTGAAAAAGAGCAAGCTAACCAAGGTCATACAGTGAGCCTCGTGGCTTAGTGGGGATTTGGACCTCAGTGTCTTTGGTGATAGTCCCAATACTCTGACCTCTACATCACATTTCCTCTTGGCAGTGCCATGTATCTCTGTGTCCACTGCAATGAGCGTGTGACAGGGCAGATAACTCTACTAAACATAGTGAGATGGCATGTCTCTTTCCTCCCTGCCTCAGTCCGGAACCTCTGCAAACATGGGCCTGGTCTATCCCATTCTCTTATTGCTTTAATAATTAAAACTGTCTTGCAGCATTCATTATATAGATTTTATATTATTAAAATTATATGATTTTTAGCTTGTTCTGTCCGAATATATCCTTGGAGTATTTTTCAACCCTCTAGTATCCGTTTTTTGTTATCTTTAGCCTACTGGAATTTTGACCTTAAGGGCCTGGAACTTAATTAACAGTTACATAGAATCATAGAGTTGGAAGAGACCACCAGGGTCACCTAGTCCAGCCACCTGCACAATACAGGAAATTCACTACTACCTCCCCCCACACCCCCAGTGACCCCCTACTCCATGCCAGAGAATTAGGAGGTGTTTCCTCCTTTTTCCTCAGACACATTAGAGTCCAGTGGCTCTGGTGCAATGGTGCTGGATTTCAATGGGATTGATACAGCTTTGAGAATGGAATCCATGTTATCAACTGTGTCAGCTCTTGGTAAAGGACTGAAGGGACTCGTAAGACAGAAATGCAAATGAGAGAAAATTAAAATTTTGCTAATAGGTTTTCAAAACCTTGTTAATGAGTAAGTTCTGAAATAAATTGTTTGTTGCTCGGAAGTCTTATTTCCTACTTATATTGTTTTAAAAGCAAATAAAGGGAATGGAAAGAGCTCTGACTCCGCGGCTGTGGGATGGATAAAGGAAGTGAGGTCAGTGTTGCATATTTGGATTTCGGTGAAGTTGTCAGTCACAAACAGGTACCCTGTCCCACTAAGTGAGTGAGTCAAGTGGTTAGGGAAATAAAGCTCTTAGTGTTAAATGCCTCTGGTATTTCCTGGGCAGGATCGGTGTCAGAAGACGCTCGCTGTCATTTTAACGGCTTTCTGTACCTCATCTGGTTGATACATCATAAATCAAATAACCTCTTTTGTACTTAACCCAGATCCGTAGCCAAACTGAAGACGGTTGTTATTGTAATAATCTCACTGGTGTGATAATAGTCTTGCACCTCTGACCTAGTTAATGCTGAAATGATGTTTCTGTATATTCCGCAGTTAAGGAGGAATTAAATAATTTGCCTGACTGATGCTGCGACTAATTGATAGTTTTACAGTGAGGATGTGGCTGAGTTTGCGGAGCTGCTGTTAGATATGGCAAATGACCAAAGAGAGCCCCAGCTGTTTTCTGTGCTAAGATCCCTTCATGCTGCGGGGCAATGGTTTGCTACCTTGCATTTACAGGTATTGCAGTGATTTTTTAAAAAAAAATTAAAATCAGAAACTAACAGCAATTGTGCAGTACAAAGTAGCTTGATTGGACGCAAGGCGGCATACAAACGAGTAACTGGAAATAAGTCATTCAGTACAGGATTCAGTTTGCAACGTAAATGGGAAGACAGGATGAAAAGGACACATAGTCCTTGTATTTTTGCTAAACATCTATCATTTACTTTGCGCTTTGTAATAAATGGTACTTGTAGTTGGTGTTGGATTAAAGTGTAAGAAACGTGGAGATATGGGTTTCTTAGCAGCAATTTCATTGTTGTGTGGGATTAACTGATAGTGCAGCTTTGCTAATTTTATGCAACTGAAAGATGTATTGCATCCAGATAAACTCTTATCACATTTTCCTTAATTTAACTTTTGCCCTCCCCTGTCTTTATTACTAGCCTTTGCATTTCTTATATGCATTTCTTTCCAGAGTAGTGGGCTTGGGTGCATGTTTTCTTTAAGGAGTCCAGAATTTGTACTACACGTGTAGTCACCTTGCAGCAGTGTGCACACACATGCATACACATGCACATCCCAGGGTATGTGGAACAAGAGCATGGGGTACAAGATCTCCAAGATCAGGAAGTAGTCAGATTCAACTTTTGCTAAAAGACATTATGAAAACTTCATAAGGTATCCCAATGAATGTGTGCCCAGCTCCAATAGCGCAAATTCAAGCATTGTAAGAAAAAGCCCTTATAGTGATGAAGGAAGGGTGAGGCAGTGACCAAGAAGAAGGATATTTTTAATTGGGGGAGGGGCTGTCGCCCAGTAGAAGAACATATGCTTTGCATATAGATTCAATCCCCAACATCTTCAGCTCAAGAGTGTTGTTCTGTATGAGACTTTGGAGAGCCATTACAGCCAGTCTGGATTCACATTTGGAAACGTATGTATAACTGTGGTTTTCAAATGTCCTATGTTGACTTTGTTGACTTTGGCTGTCCAAGAACCTTTGTATGTCTGCCACTGAAAGTCCTGTGCAATGTAGAGGGATTTGGGTCATGTTCAGGGGTGCAGGCATTGTTCTCATAGGGCACTGGCAGTCATGGTCCCTTTGCTATCACTTGCGTAAACTGAAAAATATATCCCAGAAGGCTACTCTGCTGCTGCATATGCTAGGGTAAGGTCAGTAGTGGTGGGAATTGTGCCCTTCAGGGAAGCGTGCCTGCCGTTACTGATTCTCTCATTAGGAAACTCACATGGTTTCAGAGAAATGGCAGTTTGTAAACCACTGCCTGAGGGATCATGTTAGTTTTTTTTCTAGGAAGAAGAGAGTGATCTAATGATTTGTCCAAGTTACTGCATTAGTCTCATGGATTGCTTTCTTAACTTTTCCTGGGAAACAGATGACACTTTTTGTTCCTTACTATGCCAAGCTTCAGAACGAGAATTACCATATTTGGCTGTCTCCTTCCTCAGCTTAATTAGTGCTTGCTCAACACTTTGAGATACTTTAATGAAAGGTGTTGCAGGGTTATGAAGTGGTTATGTTATACCATTCATCCTCATGTACGTACGTGTGTGGGTTAACAGGAAGCGGAAGGCTGTGTTCCCTGGTGTCAATTATTACGGCTGACTCAAATTAATGTTGACATATCTAACCTCCATGTTCTTTTGTACTGGACAGAGTGCCTTAGTTCCTTCCTCTGCAGACCAATCCGTTTTGGACATTGTTTATCTGGGCAGTGAGTAAAGGAGAACAATGCCCTTTTAAACGAGGAAATGACCAAGATGCTGGGCACAGCATAAATATTAAAATAACAGAGTAGCATAATTGTATCCTCTGTTTTACTTGTATTTTATTCATCTTTGGTTTCAATCAGGTCAATTTAATGAGTCTTGGCGAACATTCTGAAATCTTCCGTGTGTGTGTGTGTGTATTTTAAAAGCACAACTTTTAACGATGTAACATTTGTTTTTGAGATTATGCACCTTTGGAAGCATCCCCCCCCAGTCTCATTTTGACTGGGGTGGGGGGATGCTTCACTGTTTTACTGATTCCCTCAAAACAATAAAAAGTGGGAAGACAGGAGTTATGAGATGTTTCCAGAAAGGATTAGAAAGTAAAAAAACAAGGGAGTGTTGTAAATGGGTTTGATGCATTAGAGCTACAAGACATTCGTCTGACTTCTTTTCTCTTTGGATATTGAAGGAAGCGACATTTAGCTGTGTAGAAATGTTTTAATGTGACTGATGAGGGAAACCATGTAGAAATAAATTCTAGATTGACTGTTATGCCATTTATAACACAGACCTCTCTTCAGGGTCCAGCTTCTCCTTATTGGGGCAAACGTATGGGTGCTGGACTCTTACCTAAACCCCTCTCTGCAGTGACTGCTTACGTAATCCATAGGTCTAACCAGACTACCCTTGAAGGCTTCTTGGACAGTGCAAATTGAGTGGGTGAGCAAGGGGAAGAAGCTGACGTGTCTGCCTTGGAATCTCAAGTATTTAGAACCAACTTCTCCTAGACTCTTGTGCCACATGGGAAAGGCTTATCTCCTTTATTTAAAGTAGGGACTGCTGGTTCTGGAAAAGAGAGCAGTTTGCTTCCCTCTTGCGTCTGCAGTCTCTCCCCCAGAGACTGCGTGGTGTAGTGGTTAAGAGCGGTGGTTTGGAGTGGTGGACTCTGATCTGGAGAACCGGGTTTGATTCCCCACTCCTCCACATGAGTGGCGGAGGCTAATCTGGTGAACCAAGTTGGTTTCCCCACTCCTACACATGAAGTCAGCTGGGTGACCTTGGGCTAGTCACAGCTCTCTTAGAGCGCTCTCAGCCTCACCTACCTCACAGGGTGTCTGTTGTGGGGAGGGGAAGGGAAGGAGATTGTAAGCCGAGTTGATTCTTCCTTAAGCGGTGGGAAAAGTCGGCATATAAAAACCAACTCTTCTTCTTCCCCGCCCCTGCCCCCGCCGAGCTCCCACAGGACAGACAGATGGACCATCAGTACAGTGCTGTGAGTTTGGTCTGTCTTGATAGCTTTGAAATGACATTTTTATGGTTTGTTGAAAATGTCACATGATGGGGGTCACCGTCTTAACAGTAGGAGCCTCGCATTCTCAATTGTTGTGGTGTTTTTCTCAGAGCAGTGTTTTCTTGCCCCAAGCAGGAATGCCTGCTCTTACCTCCTTGTGTGGAAGCAGAAGGCAGAGGCTCAGCTCAAGTTTTTGCAGCTGAAGTCCAGGAGGTGGTGATGGCCATCGGCCATGCTGGTTACCACCTCCAATCCCACTGCGATTCAAGAGCAAGTCAAGGCCTAATAGCACCGCCAGTGCCTCACCTTAGACACAGCTGATTGCAGTGCAAGTCTAGTGGTGATGATGGGTACAGGCTATGTCTAGCGCCTATACTGGCTGGGAGCAAGCTGAGCCCCGGACATGCATCAGCGTCTTGGAGCTTGCCTCAGATGGTCATACCCAGAAAACAGTGGTATGGGTCTGGGACATCACATCAAGCAGAAGCTGTGCCAGCCGCCCCCTTCTTTGCCACTGCTGAGTGGGAGCAACCAAACCCAGCATAGTGTAGTAGTTAGAATGTCAGACTAGGATCTGGGAGTCCCAGGTTCAACATCTACCATGGGAAGCTTTCTGGGTAACCATGGGCCTGACCTACCTCACAGGGTGGTTGTGAGGATAAAAGAGAGGAGAAGAGAACGATGTAAGCTGCTTTAGGTCTCTACTGGGGAGAAAGCCAGGATATAAATGAAGTAAATAAAATAAATTAATAAACATCCAAGTACCTCTGTTACCCGTGGTGCCATGAGCAGCTGGTTGGGACACTTAGATGGGTAACTGCCCCTGTGTTGTCTTGACAGTGTGGGGAAGTGTGTCTTTCCCCGTTGTTAGAATTTAATACTCACGAGCAGAGTTTCCCAAACATTTGAGTCATGGAGCACTTTTCAGGAGAGAAATTCATTGGGGAGCATTAATTTTCACCTAGTGCCTATATACTAAACCAAATGACAGTAGTATTTTTCTTTCCAATCTCTTTCTGCCACCCTACCCCAGCTATCACTTTCTGCCCCACTACCCCAAGTTCTTTCTGAAGACCTACCTAGGGAGTCCCCCAAGTCTGCAGAAACATCTGTTTGGGGTGAGTGTGCCCCCTATCTATGGGTTTAGGTATCTGTAGATAGTGGGCACATGTGGGAATTAGATATGTAGATAGTGAGTGAGGAATCCCGAGTCTTGGTTTAAACCAGGATGAGAGAAGGTGCTTAGTTTATTAATGAGTTTTAATTCAGCATGTTCACATTATTATTCCAGTATCTGGAATAATATTCTTGATAGCTTGTAGCCTGTGTTTATGGGGGTTGTTGTAAGGGGCTGTGGCTCAGTGTAGAGAATCTACTTGGCATGCAGGAGGTCCCAGCTTCAATCCTTGGCATCTCCAGTTAAAAGGAGCTAGTAGTGGGTGATGTAAAAGACCATAAAAAGCCACTGATAGTCTGAGTAGGCAGTACTAACTGTGATGGACCAGTGGTCTAATTCAGTATAAGGAAGCTTCATGTGTGTAAAGAGCCAATTTTATATTGATATTGTGACACTTCATATACAAATACAAAACTTTGTTTATTAATTGCCGGCCTTCACACTATGAAAATCTGGCAGGTAGCCCAACAATGACAAGAACCGATGTAGGCTTCATTCCTGAGGTTGACTTGGCCACCTGCTGCCGTTTGTAGAGTAAAAAGGCTCAACCTCTGGGGAGCGAGGTTTTGACATCTTTGTTTTGTTTTTGTGTGTTTTTTTTAAACAACTGGCAGGATGGGTGTGGCTCAGATCATGCAGATCGAGGAAGAGATGGGAAGGAGGTAGTTAGGCACTGTTATGAAACCGGGTGTCTGGCAAACTGGCACCCAGCAGGAAGCACTGCAGAGAGGTGCATTGCTAATGAGGATTAATGCCTCTCCTCTGAGGCTGAGGCCACTCCTGCGAGTTGGGAGAACCGTCTTACTTAATCCTCAGGACTACATAATCAGCCAGTGATCAAGCCGCATAGAAGGCTTTGGTGCCGTCTTGTCAGGAAGGAACGGTTGCAGTGAGGGCATTTCAAACCAGGTCATCCTATGAGTAGGCATGCCCCTCCTCTCTGTGTCATGTTTGTTAATCACTCGAGAGGTATGGTGAGTAAAGATTACCAACAACCCGTCAGACCAATTGTAGAAGAGATGGAGGAGGAAGGTCAGCCTGGGAAACGGAAGCGGAGCGCAGGATTGGCAAGGTGCTTTTGAAAGGAGTGGCAGCTGAACTTGCCGACCTGCCGGCCGTGATCTTCCTGACAAAACTTATAGCCCTCTGTGGTTCTCCATCCAAAATTTGGTCTTTCCTCTGAACTAGAATTATTGACAGGTCTGAAGAAAAAAAAATCCTCTCTCTTTAGTAGAGGTTTAAAGTGTAGAAATGGGCTGTTGAAGCTTTTTCATGGCATGGAGGTAAATAACATTCCCTGGTAAATAATCCTCTATTAAGAGGCTGGATATTTTCTCTCTCTCCAGACAGTTGGCAGCCTTACTCTGAACTCTGTTTTTTGCACGCCAGTGCAGCTACCTACAGTCCTTGCTACAGAGGGTGGTATGTTCTGAGCATCTTTTAGTATATAGCTAGATAGACTTGGATATCTGTTTCAAGAAACTTAAAGCAGCCAAGGGAGGGGCCAGCTTGTGTCGAGGCCATGATGCTAGGTTGGAAAGGCTTATTAACCTTTTTCTCATTTCCCTTATGAAAACCTTCCTAAGCAAGTACGTTTTCTGGACTTTTTTCCTTAGTGGGGGGTAGTAGAAGCTGGGGGGGGGGAGTGATTTATCTCAGGGAAATGGCACAGCAGCCAAAAAATAATAATAATTGTGCCCTCACTCATAATGGATTTGTCATACATGATCTCAGGCAGTATTTCCTGAAGTGTGAAGTAGACCTTGAAAGGTATGGAAAATTGCCAGAGAGCGTTTCTGGTCCTTCCTGGTTTCTTTCGGTGAGTGATGATTGGGTCAGGAGGCAGAGTGTCCCCACACAACAGCCCCAGTCAGTATTGTAATCCTTGTGCTATTAATTATATTTTTAGGTGAAGTTTTTGTTTTCCAGGGCTTTATCTCCGTCAGGCACCAATCCATTTTATGACAGGATCCATATTGCTTTGTGTTACTAAGAGCAGCAGACTCTAATCTGGAGAACCGAGTTCGATTCCCCACTCCTCCACATGCAGCCTGCTGGGTGACCTTGGGGCAGTCGCAGTTCTCTCCGAACTCTCTCAGCCCCACCTACCTCAAAAGGTGCCTGTTGTGGGGAGAGGAAGGGGTTGCGATTGCAAACCACTTTGAGACTCCTTATGGTAGAGAAAAGTGGGGTATAAAACCAACTCTGAAGGCTTGAATTATTTAAAAATTTGGGAACCCCTGTTATAAAGCTTTCCCCAGGAATAAAGGTGGAAGGGGCAGAGAGGAAAAGTGGAAAAGTTATAATTGTCATAAGGAGAGAATAAAGGGAGGGGCAGCAATCAGCAGAAGTGAAATGGGGAAGAAAGTGCTGGAGAGGAGGCGTGGCCAGGAAGAGTATGATGGGAATTGAGCTCTGTCACTTGGATCTTTACTCACAGGGGTTGCAAATCCTGTGGCTTCACAAGCCTGGAGGTTAGTTTTGTATGCGAGAGAGGAGACGCCTGTGTGTCATTAACCTCTTCAGTGCCAGCGACTTGCATTTTAGGAAAGGATCACGAGTCTTCCTCCTTTAAGCTTGGGTGTCCTATAAAGCCGTCCTCTTCCATCTGTAAAAGCAGCTGACTGGAAATCTTGAAAACCGATGCTGAAACAGGTGTAGAGAAAGTCATGCCTGGCTGGCCTTAACCATGAAGCATTGTGAAAGAGATGCTTCAGGCAGCAGATGTCAGAAGAGGCACCATCTTTCTCTTTTGGCCTCTAGCCTGGTGTTAACGTGACCTAGGGGAAAAGGGTCATGTTGACTCTTTGATTCGTGTGTGAAAATATGGAAGGCTTAGATCCGGCCAAACATTTCAGCAGGCAGCAGGGTTTCCACCTGTGGAGCATGACTTTCTCACCTCCCCCTCCTTCCCAAATTGCCTCCCAAAATGCTGCAGCAGTCATGCTCCACAGGCAGAAGTGTTTAGTTGAATCCAAGCTTTAGACTGGCACTGATGTCATAAGACTAGAGGAGGGCAAAAAGGTGTTGAGGAGTCTGGAGACCAAGTACTATGAGGAAAGGTTGAAGGAGCTGGGTATGTTTAGCCTGGAGAGGAGAAGACTGAGAGGGGATATGATAACCATCTTCAAGTACTTGAAGGGCTGTCATACAGAGGATGGTGCCAACTTGTTTCTGTTGCCCCAGAAGGTCGGACCAGAACCAACGGGTTGAAATTAAATCAAAAGAGTTTCCATCTAGACATTAGGAAGAATTTTCTAACAGAGCGAGTCCTCAGTGGAACAGGCTTCCTCAGGAGGTGGTAAGCGCTCCTTCCCTGGAAGTTTTTAAGCAGAGGCTAGATGGCCATAAATGACTCAATAAAGGAAGCCACAGCCTTCAGTTTGCAAGATCTGAGCAAGGCTGTCAAAGATAGTACATTTTGGAGGACTTTCATTCATAGGGTCGCCATGAGTCGGAAGCGACTTGATGGCACTTAACACACACACACAGATGGCCATCTGTCAGCAATGCTGATTTTGTGTCCTTAGGCAGATGATGAGAGGGAGGGCATCTTGGCCATCTTCTGTGCATGGAGTAGGGGTCACTGGGGGTATGGGGGGGAGGTAGCTGTGAATTTCCTGCATTGTGCAGGGGGTTGGACTAGATGACCCTGGTGGTTCCTTCCAACTATTCTATGACTAATCTTACTTCATTGTACTGGGCACTCTTTTTTTTTTTACTGATATGATTTTTTTCTTCTGTTACTTGATTTCTAAAACACCTAACTTTACTTGGACAAATAAAGGAGCTACACAACAAGGTATTTGTGCTACAGTGCTGTCATGTATTTGAGCCCCACAGACAGCAAGAGAACTTTAAGTCACCACTATATCTGCGTGACGTGCCTCTTTTGGAGAGTCTGTTAGCGTCGGGGTTTTTTAAGCATGACGCGATTTTAGAAGCTTGTGTGAGCAGCTGAGTCCCCCCTTTCTTTTCCTGTCCTGCTTCGCATAAGTAGCAGTATTGTAGATTCCTTTGCAAATGAAACCTGCCATCTTCCTCTCCCCCTGCAGCGTTAACGAGCTCTATGTGGATGACCCGGACAAAGACAGTGGTGGCAAAATAGAAGTGACTTTGAACATCAGCTTGCCAAATCTGCACTGTGAATGTGAGTACTTTGTCTTGGGGCCTGGATTTGTAATGGCGGTTGAGTAACCGTCGCGTTTGTGAGCTGGCTTCCTATTTCACATTCAGTCGGCTATGAGTAATTCTCATTCCAGCCTAAGTAAAAATGACAATGTTCAGGTTATTCGAGGGCTCATTCATAAAAGAACAAATGCTCTGTTTCTACCGTGCAGCTGTTTAGACAAGTGATGTGTTAGGTGCTGTAGTAACCACAGAAGTGGCATAGTCCTTGAGACGCTGAACAGGTGGAGTTCATTTCATGAGGACTTGTTCAGCCTCCATATCAGCATCTACTAACGTGTCTAGTTTGAGTAATTGGGAGACTGCCTGGTTCTATAGCCCTGTGATCTTTTCTTAGGTGGTGAATGGGAAGACGAACCTCTATTTTTATACCTGAGCTTCTGTGGGCAGCAGCAGCTAACTGATAGGAGGCTTTCATATGCACATGCCCTGTATGTCAGGGGTCCCCAGCCTTTTTGAGCCTGTGGGCACATTTGGAATTCGGACACCGCTTGGTGGGTGCAGCAACAAAGTGGCTGCCACAAAATGGCTGCCGCAGGAGACAGAGCCAGCCACCAAATGACTGCCACAGCTTACCTTCAGTAACACAGTAACATTTAAAAAGTCTGCAGAGCCAATCAAATCTCCAATAGTCAATAAGAGGCCTTGCTGGGCAAAATCCCTACTGGCCCCAGCCATTTCCTAAAAACACTTGGCGGACACCAGAAAATGTGTTGGCGGGTGGGCACCATACTGGGGACCCCTGCTGTATGTGAACTGGGTATGGGCTCGTTGTCACTTGCCTTTCTGCTGTTGTCGGGTACCAAGCAGGTCATTCACCAACTTGAGAATATTGGTGGACTCATTTTGCTGCCCCCTTTCTTGCCTAGCCAAGAGCAGTGAAGGGGCAATAGGACGGCTGCTGCAGTAGCTCTACAAACACAAACCTTCTGACACAACGGAAAGAGTCAGAGCAAATGTGAAGGGTGATTTCTATGGCTCAGTCCACACATGCAGCAGAATGAAGTGGGGATTAAGTGAGTTCTCAGGTGGTAGAATATATTTCAGACTACAGGTGTGGGAATCACATTTCTGATTGTCCCTCCTCTGAAAGGAGAATATTTGCATAGCGGGGAACAGATAGGACTAGAATCTCTTGTCTTTGACATGCTAGGGTTGTTTTTAATATGCAGTGAAATGGCATCCCTCATGTCAACTAGGCACAGTCCTGTGGAGTTCAGGTGTTGACCCTTTGGCTCTGTTGGTCTGGCTGTATGTAAACACAGCCAGACTGGAAGTGGTGCAGCATCAACATCAGCAGGGCAGGTTTGCTGATGCTTAAAGTAGAGCCAGAGGTGGCAGAAAAGGGGGGGGGGAGAAAGGAGGAACAAGCACGATGGAAGTCTGCAGCCACCCAGTAGTGTTTACCTGGGAGGGTCTTTTCCTCCTGCTGAAGGCATGGCCACCTATCAGCTAAGATCAAGATTCTGTGGCTGGGTGAGATGCATCATGCTGGTTCCTGTCCTCTGTTGGACCTGTGAAGGTAAAAGTAAGTATTCAAGTGAGTTTGGTAGGAGTAATCCAGCTCACCCAAGTGCCCAGAAAGAGACAGGACTAGCCCACATTCTGAGGCATATCAAGCCCTGTGCATGGGGGACTCGCACACCACCTGCAGTTTCAAGTGCTACAGCCCATTCTGTCATGTTCAGGGGTTCTGCCACGTCATTTTGGTACATATGATGGAAGTGATATATCTCCCACTCTGTGGCCTACCAACTGGTTCAATTGAGAGCCAGCATGGTGTAGTGATTAGGAGAGGTGGACTCTAATCTGGAGAACTGGGTTTGATTCCCTACTCCTACGCATGAAGGCAGCTAGAGGGCCTTGGGCTAGTCACAGTTCTCTTAGAGCTCTCTGAGTCCCACATACCTCACGAGGTGCCTGTTGTAGGGAGGGGAAGACGATTGTAAGCCAGTTTGATTCTTCAAGTGGTAGAGAAAGTTGGCATATAAAAACCAACTCTTCTTCTTCTCACTCTGGAACCAGACTTTTGTCCTCTATAGAAGGGGGTACCTTTCCCCCTTAGGATTTTTCCTGACAACAGAGTGCGCCTATATTCTTGTTGCTTTCACTAGGTAACAAAAAATGTTCAGAAGGCCACATTTTGCTATTTTGGGAGAGTTTCCTGACCTTCTCTGTTACCTTGGTATGAGGTTTGAGAGATGGGGGTTGATACCCATATTGTAGTGACAATTCCATAAATAGTTAACAATAAAATTCACTAGAATATTTAAAGTCAATGAGACTTCACCAGTGTAAGGTGTTATCAGATCTCCTGATGGAGACCATATAAGTAGACAAATGCTGCGAAAACGAGAAAAACTTGCTGGTGGTTGTTCTTTCTGAGCATCTAAGAGAATTTATTCCATGGCAAGCAAATCTCAAGTAAGAATGGTGCACACTTCCTCATAACTGGGTTATTTCTAACACATTGTTTTTTTCCTCCTTATATCCTTGACTCCTAAACATTAAGTGATTGGACTGGATATTCAAGATGAAATGGGAAGACATGAAGTTGGTCACATTGACAACTCGATGAAAATTCCTCTGAATAATGGGGATGGATGCCGGTTCGAGGGCCACTTCAGCATCAATAAGGCAAGTTGGAGTGATGTCCACATCATGGCAAGCATTGACATGAAACTACTGTGAGTCTGCGCTAACAGGTATCACTTCAGAAGAACCCTTCTTGCTCCTGCTGTGGGAGGAGGAAGAATGAAATAACTGGGCCCTCAGTAAGCGCAGAAGAAGAAAACGAGGGGGAAATCCAGTTTAAGGAGAACAGAACAAGATGTAGTGTTGAGTCTAGCACTTTACTGTCTAAACATGTGTGTGTGTGTTGGCTATTTTTTCCTAGGATATCCAGCAACAGCTGTGCCACGATGGTTTCATTCCAAGAAATCAATATTTCATTAAAGAGCTATTAACTTTTTCCTGCAGTGTTCCATGCAGCGTTGATGTAATCATGGCAAGAGTTATTACGTTTGCAAACACCAGCTTGTTATTTCAGGTAGCGAGTTGGAACAGCTGTCCACAAGTAAATTTTTAAATGTGAATAGGCACACCAACCTGAATTTGAAGTGGAAAACTGGAGCAGCTACCAACTAGTAATTCTACTGCTGTAAAGGTACTCTGTTCTGCCTGGGTGAAGTAATAAGCTGGCATGACTATCTCTAGGTAAAAAGTGACACAAAAGAGACAAACTGAAACAATTTTTTGCTCACAACGAATGATACGGAGCCATTTCCCCATGATTCTACCCAATGTGGTTGGTGATGCTGGTGTGAATACCACAACCACATGGGTGGGGTCAGTCATATGGACCTTGCCCCACCTAACTGGCACTCTGCCTCCTATCTACACAGCGGTCAAGTGGGAAGCACCCATAAAATTGGCCCTGCCTGATTGGCTGTGGCATTCTCACATACACCACATGGAATTAGCACCACATGCTGGTGGGTTGGTTGTATGTGTGAGTGTGAAGGGGGTTTGAGGAAATATGAAAAGGAGTGCTAGCATGGACATTGTCTCAGAATCACATCAAATGTTGTTTTGTTTTGTTGGGGAACATGTTCTCTGAGGTGCCAGATTGGGTAAGCACTCTGGCATATCTTCTTATAGTTGTGTGAATGCCTAAAGGACCGCTACACGTGGGACGCAGTTAAAATAGAAACAAAAACAAGTGCTTGAGTTGTTTATACGACTTATAATGAATAAAAGATGTCATGGAACAGTTTCCCTAATTTCTAATCTGGAGAATTGGGTTTGTTTCCCCACTCCTCCACATGAAGCCTGCTGGGTGACCTTGGGCTAGTCAGTTTTCTCAGAACTCTCTCAGTCCCACCTACCTCACAAGGTGTCTGTTGTGGGGAGGAGGTGATTCTAAGCTGCTTTGAGACTCATTAAAGTAGAGAAAATAATAATAATAAGAGTTGGTTTTTATATGCCGACTTTCTCTACCACTTAAGGAAGAATTAAACCGGCTTACAATTACATTCCCTTCCTCTCCCCACAACAGACACCCTGTGAGGTAGGTGGGGCTGAGAGAGCTCTAAGAGAGCTGTGACTAGCCCAAAACCAACTCTTCTTCTCTTACATAGAATTCCCAGGAAATCTCCTATCCAGGCACTGGGTTGGATCTGGTGCAAGAACCCTGCAAGAGGCAGGAAGGAACAGTTTCACCCTCTTTCCCCTCCCTACTGCAGCCTCCCAACTCATACGGCTGTTACTCCGCATGGGTTGTTTGACCCCAGGAATAGACTTTCCCAGGACTGCTTGAGGGAGGGAGGAGAAAGCTTGAAAGATGGGTGACCCTCAGTGCTTATTCTGTCCAGGATCAAAGGAGCATGCCTTGTTATATTAGGTGCTTTGGAACACAGGCAGGGCAGTGCTGCTGCAGTCATCTTGTTTATGGTTTTCCTAAAGGCACCTGGTTGGCCATTGTGTGAACAGACTGCTGGCCTTGATGGACCTTGGTCTGTTCCAGCGTGGCCTTTCTTATGTTCTTATGTAATCAGTTACTCCAACCTGTTCATCATGTAAATGTTAGAAAGGGAATGGAGCAAAGAGAGTTTGGAGTTTGCAAGAGCAAGCACCCTCATGGAAAAAGGAAGTAATGTTGCACTGACCTGTTGCGGTGTGTGGAAGCCTGGAGGGTGGGTAAACAAGAAATATGAAAGCTTTTTTTGAGTACTTTGTGGCTTCTTGATGAGCACATGTTTGTGTTTTGCTTTCTTCTCTCCTCCCAAATCATCGCACCTCCAGTTGGTGAGTCACTGTGGAGCAAAGGGGTGTGGCTGTACCCATACAATCCTCCCTTCTGTTCTAAGGGCTGCTCAGCCATCAAGGAACGCTGGCTGGACAGACAGAAACGACTCGGAGCTGAAGATGAGTGTCTTCGCGCCTCATCATGAGAGAGGCCAAGTTCCTCTCCCAGCAGCAGTGAAAAACCAGGCCTTGAGGGAGTCCACTTTGTGGACTGGGTGTGCCTGCCGCTGGATAATCTGGCCGTGTAATATGGCCTATGACTCGACAGGGTGGGGAAGTGAGAGTATGTGGCATGCTGCTGGCATCACAAGGAGAGAACCTTAATTCACACCTCATTTTACACCACAGGCTACAAAATTCCCCAATCCTCCACATAGAGAAACATTGCACTGGTCCTGACTAGCTGGGGGCACCATGTAAGTGCCTTCCTTATAACCCCACCCCTGGAACTTCATGTGACCCACTCCCTGGGTGAGACTGCTAGATTTTCTACCCACTGAACAGAAAGGAACTTGTAAGTCTAACTTCCTTTTTCTGTTTAATGATAGGAAAATGAACAATAGACTAAAGCGATTTTAAAGCACTGAATAATTGTTTTTAAAAAAATGATTAAATATGAAATGCATGCATCTTCCCTAGCACAATATGTAAAGAATAGAATGATTCCAAGGGGGCTACAGTTACAAAAAAAAAAAAAAACCTACACTATTTAAAGAAAACAATATTTTCAAGGACAAATGGGTCGCTATTCTCAATAAATGTGCATATGATCTGATGACAATCTAATGAGGAGATGGAGAAATTAAAAGCCGAAACACAGAAAATAAAGGAGGAACTTAAACCATCAGTTTCCTCCTCTGTTTTTTATAATAAGATTAAACAAATGGAATCTGAATTGCACTTGTATAGAGACAATATCAGATCCTACAAAACTAAAAAATATGAAAGGGATACCATGGACTATACCCAAGACATGGTATACCCCTGGTACAATGATATGACCAGACAAACCTCTGCACATACTAAATCTTCTAGGGGAAGACAGAGAGATTATGATAGTGAATCATCCAGTTTATCTAGTCTCATTTCTGATAGGGAATGCAACTTGAGACCGAGACGGGGAAGAGGACGTGGTAACTCCCGCCATTTTTACCAGTGCAGGGGACGGAGACAACGCAAAACATAGTGGTGAATTTATCACCATATGTTCTTAGTGAACAAGAAAAGAGTATCTTACAATATTGATTACTTTATGTTCCCACACCCAATTACTCATCCTTACAAACAAGGATTGATATTTTCAAATTTATCAGACTCCTAAAATTAAAAGAACAATTTGGTGAAGACAATGAACCGTTTGAGGTCATGAATAAATTCAGACCGAAATCCAAATACATTCCTCCTTCAAACAATCATCTTATTGCAGCATTTGAGGAGGTGGTAACCCGTGATATTGTTAACATGGAAAAACGGAGAATGTTTAAAAATAATAATTTTGAACAACAAGATTGGGTAACATTACAAAAATTAGCTAACCAACCCGAGATAATTATAAAACCAGCTGATAAGGGCGGAGCCATAGTCATTTTATCAAAAAAAGATTAAGTTAATGAAGTAATTCACCAACTCAAGGACACCAAGTTTTATAAATGATTGTCCCATGACCCTACAGAAGAAACACAATTGGTCATCCGCACATTAGTCAATGAAGCTCTAGCTCTTGACTACATTACTAAAGAAGTTGCGGATTACCTTTACAATAAATTCCCAAAAATGCCAAAATTTTATATTCTGTCTAAGATACATAAACAGACCTGGCCCCCGGTCGGCAGACCAATAGTTGCGGGAATTGATTCGGCGCCTGATCCCCTTGTGAAATATCTAGAGCAGTGGTTCCCAACCTTTTTTTGACCCGGGACCACTAGGACTTTTTTGTTCGGTGCAGGGACCCCAAGGTTCAAAATAAAAATTCAGAGAATTTGAAAATAAACTTTAATCATAACTGTTAGTTAAACATTAAACTTAGAATATTTGAATATATTTTTATAATAGAGAACTTTTAATTGAAAATATTAATTTATTATGGGTTTATAACTTTGTTTCGCGGACCTTAATTTAGATCACTGGGAACCAGTGATCTAGATGCATTTCTACATGAGTATACCACTAAAACTGAGTCCTATGTAAAGAACACTGGCCATTTCATATCATTGATAGAACAAACTTCAGTCCCTGTTACTAGTGTGTTAGGCACACTGGACGTTAATGCGTTATATACAAACGTCCCCACAGAAAGGGTAAGAGAAATAATTTGGACATTATTAGATTCCTGTCCCACTCTGCAACCATCTACCCACTTCCTCCATAGCTTGTTAGATATAATAATGGAGAGGAACTATTTTATGTTCCAAGTTGAGTTCTATTTACAGGTTAGCGGCATAGCAATGGGTAGCACATGCGCGCCATCCATTGCGAATATCTACATGGTAGCATTTGAATATTCTTATATCTTATCAAATAATCCCTTCAGGGATAAAATCTTGACGTACCACAGATATGTAGATGATATTTTTGTGGCTATGCATGATATTGCAAGCTTTGAGGCATTTAAATACCGGATCAATCAGCAAGATCCTAATATCAAACTAGTGGGAGAAGTACATCATCAGCAGATTCCATTTTTGGATGTCACTGTTTACAGAAAACGTGATGGACTCCTATACAGTCCGACCATACAAGAAGAGTATGGATCGTAATACTTTGTTGCACTACAACTCATTCCATCCATTACACTTAAAGAACAACCTCCCATATAGTCAGCTGCTTAGGCTTAAAAGAAACGCGACAGAGGAGTCCTACTTTAAAAAGGCAGCACAACAAATGAAAAAAGACCTGACTCAGAGAAGCTACCCTAATAAAATAATTCAATCTGCCTTACAACGAGCTCAGACAAAACACAGATCAAAATTATTACAACATAATTCTACAAAATATTGTCGAAGGCTTTCACAGTCAGAGTTCATCGGTTCTTGTAGGCTATCCGGGCTTTGTGACCGTGGTCTTGGTATTTTCTTTCCTGACATTTCGCCAGCAGCTGTGGCAGGCATCTTCAGCTCCACAGCTGCTGGCGAAACGTCAGGAAAGAAAATACCAAGACCACGGTCACACAGCCCTGATAGCCTACAAGAACTGATAATTCTACAACCTCAGCTCCAAAACTTACCTGTGTATTGCAATACACATCGGTATCTCCAATCATCAGATGCTGTCATGGGCCCTGCCTTGGGAGCTGAGGACTGGGAGGACTCTGAAGCTGAAGTGGAGGAACAGGTTGCCTCTGGGCCTTCAGTACCTCTATTGCAGTCAGTAGCACAGGAGCCTGAAACAACTCAGCAGGAACCACAGCTAGGCAGAGAGATGGAACAAGGGCAGACAGACGCTACTCTTCCCCCAACCCCTGCAGCGGAAGCTGAGAATGGCAGCCCTCCAAGCTCACCTGAACCTGATAGGCATATCAGGACTCGGCAGCGTGTGATTTTGCAGGGTAAAAGGAGAAGTGCTCGCTTAGAGAGGCTAAGCAGACAGAGAACTGGTGCTGAGTCGTTTCAGGATGAAGCCTAGCTTGGAAGTGCACTGACTGATAAAGGCAGTGCAGGCATGCTTTCACTTTGCGGAAGCAACCGTTCAGTTTCTCTGTGTTCCTGCTACCGCTCATGATTGATCTTTCCGGCCGAGGACTCCTGCCTGCTTTGACGACGCCTCTGACTTCTGACCTTGGTAGATAGCATAATCTTTGTTGCCTGCTCCGAAAGGGGCTAGATACCTCCCGCACGTGTGAGGACTGCGGGCACCGCCCAGCCCTTGGCCTACGCATTCTATTCAAACACTGGCACCTAGTAGAACAGTTACCGGGCTGTGCCCGACGACCACGGATTGCATACAGACGCACTTGGTCTATTAGAGATGTTTTGATCAACAAAAATATAAGAATGGATAATAGCACTACCCTTCCATGTGGGAATTACAAATGCGGGACATGTCAGTCCTGTAAATACATGCTCCCTGTACGAGAAATCACCAACCCTGTGACTGGGCATAAATTTAAGATCAACAGCTTTAATAATTGTGAATAAAAAAAATCTTATATATACAATTAAATGTAACTGACAATTTTGGAACATTGGCAAAATATCGGATTGGTGAACACAAAATATCGGATTGGTGAACACCATTCGCGGATTAGGAATCGAGTAATGGAGGCACCCCTCACACAACATTTCCTTGAGAAAAATCATACATATGAGGATCTATCTTTGTAATCTGGCATTATACTAAACAGAATGATGATAGGACAGATGTAGATCTGCTACTAAGATGCCAAGAGACTAAATACATCCATCTCTTTAACACGTTATATCCACATGGGCATAACACAGCACTTGACCTGTTACCTTTAATAGGGACAATTTCAGCAGCTATGTATGACTTGGCACTATTAATTGACACACCATAGCTTTAAGGGAAATTTCCACAGATGCATGCAATCAGCAAGTAAGCTTTATCCACTGGAAGTGCTAATGGTTCAGGGAGGACTTTGTCCCCCGGCCAACGCGAGAGCAGGTTATTAACAGCTAGCGTGTAAGTAGATGTCTTTGACACTTTATAATTCATACTCCATTATGGATTTATGTTATTTTATAACAGTAATTTGTGTATCCTTCCTTTAAAAAGACTAGGAGAAGGATTAATGAATAAGAATGCTTATCCTTGAATGTATGCCAATTTGCCTATAAGACTTGGAATGAGTATGTTAGAACACATAGCAATATTGTAAGATTTTAATATTGCAATATATATTGTAGTGATTCCTGCTGAGGAAGACCCAAAGGGTCGAAACAGGGCGATAACTGGACCCCTTAAAGCTACACCCCCAATCTACAAGGGGCATCATCAGAACCACAAAGCTACAGTCGCCAAAGAGCATCATGATCACGTGATACGTTCCAAAAAACCAGGAACTTTACTCAAGCGTCTATGTTACAGTTGTAACTGAATTTGTAGCCTTTGTTGGAAAATGTTATTTCATTATTATATGATATGACTTTGAATATCATGACAACCTTCAACTTGATTTGAATTATAAGCATTTATTTTGCATCGAACAATTTTTGTAATTTGCTTGGGCTATAACTGCTGGTCTTGTTCTACAATATCATACAGCAGGCTAACTTTGGTTTACCATCCTCCAGGTGGTGGCTGGAGACCTGGCAACCCTAGCCTCCCCCCACCCCCGGCCAGGAGATCTACACCTGGTATGGCCCCTGAATGATGTAATAAATGGGCAAATGACCCTTGGCAGGAAAAAGGTTCCCCACCCCTGCATTAAGTGATAAACTTGCCTCAGCCTGTTGCTTGACATGGCAGGTTGGGACTCCGGCTGACAAATAGTCAGTCTTTGCTGTCAAGTGGGAATGGGAGCAACAGTGCTAAAGAAGGTGTATAAAAGGAAGTTGGCGTTACTGTGAAGTTCATTTTTGTTTAATAGGTAGGAAATATAGCAGAAAAGGACTTCCTTCAAAGAAAGTAGAACCAACTGAACCAGAGAGCCAGCATAGTGTAGTGGTTAGGAGTGGTGGGCTCTAATCTGGAGAACTGGGTTTGATTCCCCACTCCTCCCCATGAAGCCAGCTGGGTGACCTTGAGCTAGTCACAGTTCTCTCTGATC
This sequence comes from Euleptes europaea, assembly GCF_029931775.1. Taxonomy (NCBI): domain Eukaryota; kingdom Metazoa; phylum Chordata; class Lepidosauria; order Squamata; family Sphaerodactylidae; genus Euleptes; species Euleptes europaea. The sequence continues at coordinate 102,896,144 of NC_079312.1, read as the reverse complement.
TCTCTCAGCCTCATCTTCCTCACAGGGTGTCTGTTGTGGGGAGAGGAAGGGAAGGTGATTGTTGGAGGCCTACTGCTGGACAACGAGGTGGCAGCTGTGGCCAGGAGTACCTTTTACGAGCTTCGACTGGTTAACTTGCTGTGGCCTTTCCTAGGCAGAAAAGATCTGGCCACTCTGGCGCATGCCTTAGTTACACCGAGACTAGATTACTGCCATGCAGTCTGTGTGGTTGGGGGTGGGGGGATTAGAAAATTTCAGGTTTATTGGGCCCAATTTTTTTTTTGATAAACCCCCAAATAAGCCAAATACCCATACCGGTAAATATGGGTATTCAGCTTATTTCTGGGTTTACTGAAAAAAACTGGGCCCATTTATGGGGATTTTTTTAAGCTCCTGTGGGGGACTTTTTAAATTAGACCCCCCAAATTCATGTAGCTTGAAGGGACTCTCCTTGCATGACCACCGAAGTTTGGTGAAGAATAGGTGAGGTGGTCCAATTTTATGGCGTCCAAAAGGGGTCGTCCCCCCTCCATAGAGAAACATTGCACCGATATGCACAAGCCTAGTCCTGACTAGCTGGGGGCACCATGTAAGTGCCTTTCTTACAACCCCACCCCTGGAACTTCATGTGACCCACTCCCTGGGTGGGACTGCTAGATTTCCTACCCACTAAACAGAAAGGAACTTTTATGGTAAGTCTAACTTCCTTTTTCTGTTTAATGATAGGAAAATGAACAATAGACTAAAGCAGGTTCTCATTAGATCTTCGTTCTGTTAATGGTAAACTACAGTACTAGTTACAGCTTTTGCCTGCCACAGCTGTAAATCTGGGCCTTCCCTCACCCTGGTGGGTAATGCTTAATGAAAAAGAAAAGAAGAGTCCTTCCTCTTAATTGTCTTGACTTTCCACCACTGGTAATCATTTCAAGGTTCATCTCCCCACACTTTTCGTGTCTTATTTTCATATGTCCCGCTGGTTTGCTTTGAGTGTGTAGTGCTGTTAGTCATCTCGTTCATCTAGTGTCTGTATTGTTCCTTAATAAAGTGTTTAATTCATTTCAGTTAAACAGCTTTCTGGGACAGCTTTGTATAGAGCACAACCTGGAATATGTCATGACAAAACAAAGGCTGCTGTGGGTGAGGATAGGGTGGGACTTTTCCTCTTCTGAGATCTTGGCTTCCTTGGGTTGTGATTCAGGTGAGGAGAAAGCTCTGCTGCCTTTGAGACTCCTCACTTCCCTCCTCTTCTGTGCTTGAGAATTGAAGTGTTTTGGGACAGGGTCCTCCAGGTGTTTCTCTCCCTACCCCCAATCTATTTCTAATTTCCCATCAACATGGTTATCTAGAAGGGTGGATAGCGGATTAGAACCCCAGCCCTGGCTACCTTGGTGTTCAGATAGATTTTCCCCCTGCATTCGAAGTGGGAAGGGAAGACAGAGAAAATGAAGAAAATGTCTCAAGAAACAGACCAATTTCTCTTTCCGATGCTTACAAGCACACCCTGTTTACTTAAGCTATTGTGTCCTTAGCAGTCATGTAGCTGGTCTGTGGCGGTTAAGCTTCTTGCCCACCCCCACAAGGACCCCTGTTTTTGCTTTGATACCTCCTCTGATTCTGGGCTGAAGATATTCTGGCTGAGTGGCAAAGGCAGCCCTTTACCCACCTTGGATGGTTACTTAATTGGGTCTTTCATCCTCTGTGTGTGTGTGTGAAGTGCCTTCAAGTCACAGGTGACTTATGGTGACCCCTTTTGGGGTTTTCCTGGCAAGAGATTAACAGAGGTTGTTCGCCAGTGCCTTCCTCTGAACAGCAACCCTGGTATTCCTTGGTGGTCTCCCATCCAAATGCTAACCAGCTTTGCCTCATCCCTACCTTTATTAGCTGGTCTTTCATCCTACCAGCTAATAAAGATAGGGATGAGGCAAAGCTCTGAATGCTTGGTAGAATGGGGCGGAGGGAGAAGGAGTAGAAAAATTCTTCCCAGTCAGACCTGTAGAAGGATCTTCGGGGGGAGGGGCATCTCAACATAGCCCTTTGGCCAAGAACACAGGTACAAAGGGTTGGCCACACATTTGCTTCCTGCTATAAAGGAGAGGAATGGAGCCAGGGGGGGATTTAGATGGGAACTTCCTTCCAGGTTCTGTTGTCAGCAGACGTTGGTGCTGGCGAGGGTGCTGAGCTGAAGCACTAGCTGGCTTGGGGTGGGATGGATCAGGAACAAGACGTCTGGATCCAGAGAACTTCATCTTTTTCTGTTGGATTTCTTGCCACTAAGCAAACAGTTGGTTGTACTGGAGCTTTCTTATCTTTTTAGACTTGACCTGATAGGATTAAGGAGGAAGAATCCGTTCAGTGTGTAGAATTAAACGCTTTAGTCACAGAGAGGATTATTACAATTAGCTGTATGAACTAAGAACTTACTTTGGAGGTAGTCTACTGAGTATTCTGCAGAACCATTTTCACTGCAGTTTTTATTCCATCTTTTCACAGAGCACTAGCCATAATCGTTCCCCCTAGTTCTTCCGAGACACTGAGGGGGCATTTCCCCCCAGACTTATTGTAGTGTCTGAAGTGATTCTGCTGAACTGCTGTGCGGTACAGTTCCAGTTGTCACAGGTTCCTCAAATGAATGCTGATTCCACTTTGATCCCATTACATATCACATCCAAGCTTAGCCGTTCAACACTGTCATAGCAACTGGAGTCTTTTGGTGAAATTCAGAACTACGTGTATCAGCAGTTTACAGATAATCATATTTGGGAAAGTTCTTTCATAAACGATGGAACCTGATTAGATTTTTGTTTTAATCATTTGTCATTGGCTTCAGCTGGACTAATCTCATGGTACAGACCATGATAGCCAGTGGTAAGGGGCCAGTAAACCTCTCAGTTGTCCAGACTGAAGGACTATATCATGTTCCAGCTGGCACAAGGTAGATATAGGAAAAGCTAACCTGTGCCGACTTGCAGCTGCTTCAGCCCAGGACGAGTTGGCCCTGCACAGCCAAAGCCTCAATTTTGGCATATGGGCAAGAGGAAGCATGCCAAAAACTTTTTTTTCTGCAGCTGTGTCATAGATTGAGGTGGTTATATTAAACAACTCCTAAATGAGAGAGAGAGAGATAGAGCCCCGTGGCACAGAGTGGTAAGCTGCAGTACTGCAGTGAAAAGCTCTGCTCATGACCTGAGTTTGAGCCTGATGGAAGTCAGTTTCAGGTAGCCGGCTCGAGGTTGACTCAGCCTTCCATCCTTCCGAGGTCGGTAAAATGAGTACCCAGCTTGCTGGGGGTAAAGGGAAGATGACTGGGGGAAAGCACTGGCAAACCACCCCATAAACACAGTCTGGCTAGGAAACGCCGGGATGTGGCGTCACCCCATGGGTCAGTAATGACCCAGTGCTTGCACAGGGGACAACCTTTACCTTTTTGTATGAATGAGAGAGAGAGAGAGAGAGAGAGAGAGAGAGAGAGAGAGAGAGAGAGAGAGAGAGATGACCAGGGGGAAAAACATCCTGAAATAAAGGGTGTCTTATTGATTGACTATACTGATGGGAGGAACCCATGGGGGCAGTATTACAGGCATGGTGTCATATCAGGAATGCAGGAATGATGTTGGCTCAGCGTTTTACTTGCCACATTCCCCAAGCTCCTGGGACAACTTGGTATGTTTCTAGCTAAGCAGTATAAAGCTGATCCAGGAGCTCAGAACAATGCCCATACAAACGCCCTCCGTCTGGTGGGGGATATTCTTGAATCAGCAGCCCCTCTCCTGGTACAGTGCAGCCATCTGTAGTGCAATCACGCAAGGTTTTTGTGCAGTGAAGGGTACTCGAGAGGTGTGTGGGACTGGGATAGGGAAACCACAGTCAGGTCATAACAATAGCACATTGTATTTGGGAGTGGAAGCAAGAATGATTGAAATGTTTTGATCTATGACAGAGCTCTAAAATAAGAGGACAGCAAAAGGGGGAATTAACAGTACAAATGAATCTGCCTTGCTGCTGCTTTCCCAAGACGCATCAGGAGTGTTTTCAGCCATTTTTTCTTCAGTGTGGCATTAGTTAGTACTAAAGGTAGGAAGCCAAATTATGGCAATCCTCAACCTTACCCAGGTGTTACATGTCATGTAGGTCAGTCAGTGTCGATAACTAATGTTGAACTATTGTCCATTTTTAGGTCCCGGGTAATTTCCACGTGTCAACACACAGCGCCACTGCACAGCCGCAGAATCCCGATATGACGCACGTCATCCACAAGCTCTCCTTCGGTGACAAGCTTCAGGTGAGTCCGCACCAGGAGATCAGGCCCCCAAGAGAATCAGGGAGAAGCCGTGCCTGCCGAACACTGAATTTAGACATGCATTACCGGACAGCTTTAGGTATATGGCAGAAACAATTGCGCAGCATGAGGGAGAGTATCTTGTCTGATACATTATTTCAGGAGCTGCTATGAGAGGTATTTGGAGAAGAGCCTCTTCATATATACCTGTGGTTATTTACAAACACACTTGTACCGAAAGATGGGAGTCTATTTGAGTGTATGTCAGTTTCTGCGGGCTTTGTTAACGTGCAGAATGGAACTGGTACAGAAGACGCACACTTGCAACGTGTCCCTCTTGTTAAACAGAGTTGCCTTGAAGTACCTTGTGATGTAGGAAATCGGTTGAAAACTAAACAATCTGTCTCAGTTTTTTAAAAAAGGTTTGATCTACTGACTCTGTTCTGAAAATGCCGTATACTGCAACACTGAAAAGATGATAACATTTGTTAGTGTAAATAGCATAAGCTGCCGCTCAGTCATCCAGTAAAATATGAAAGTGCGTGTATGTAGTGATCTGATAAACTCAAACCTCTTTGCAGTTGGCCAATGAGAACCACTTGCCTGAATTATTTCCTCCTTTGTACTCTCTAAGCAGGGGTTGCTAGGGCCTTATATGATATAAATGTCACTTAGTCAGGCCGGGCCAAGTGTACCATAAAATTTAATACCAGGAACTGGAGATACAAATTTTATAGAAGATACAGGCAAAGCCAATTAATTATATTATTTTTTACTTAAAATACAAACATGCTTAAAACAATAACACTCTTACAGTATTTTCTTTTATTTAAAAGTCTTTGATCATTGACACTGCGGGGGTGAGGGGGTGGAGGTTGGCTGCCCCAGCTGGCGAGTCTACAGTGTGGTCATCAGCCCAGATTGGGCGCTGGGAGGGTGTCTGCTTCGGCTGGCTCGCGGGCTGCATAAGAACTGTCCAGGCCTGAATCCAGGCCAGGGGCCTTATATTTGACACCCCCTGCTCTAAGAGAATGGCCACAGTATGACTTGGGTGCATCGGGTGGGTTGTATTATTGCTTGCACCTTGTAGGAGCAGCTTCTTACTTCTTATGGTCTGCATTCATCCGTTTCTATAACATGGGAATGGGTAGTGACCCTGGTGTTAAAATGGGCCAGCACCACCACATTCTGCTACTGCCTCTTTGCCTAAGTAGTAGATCCAGGTAGGGTATTTCACGAACCCTCTACTCCACCCCCTACTTCTATTTCTGCTGATGCCACTCAGAACTGGATAGGTCAGAATGCCACAGAAGTAAGTTCGCCTCAACTGAGGTTTCCTTTTGTAGATTGTTTGAAACCTGAGGCTGTCTTATCCCATTACCTTAGTTCCATTGGGGAACGAATGATGTATTTCCCATATCTGGTCAGGAGGGATTCAGGGGCCAGTCTACAATTGGGCAGGGAAACCGTTCATAGGTTGTTCTGCTAACTAGCCAGGCTATTGTGTACAGTCAGAACTGCCAGACGTTGGGGGCATTTCCAGCTGCTCTTCCCGGGATGTGACATCTGTCTCCTTGCTGATTCTTCCTGCCAGCTGGCAGCATCCTGGGGATTTGGTGACACAGACGAACAGTTCCATTTTAGGCAGAGAAGGAAAGGATTTTTAGGGAGGGGCGGGTGGCCTGCCGCCACAGCGGGTAGCAACAGGCACGAGAAGCTAACAAGGAACTCTTAAATAGTTTCTTTTGAAAGAAAATGGTGGTTATGAAGAAAAACACATAAAATATTCAAACCTCTGTTGCTATTTTTAAAAACCTTTTAACCAATCTAAGCGTGTACGTGCGTCATCTTACATACTTATCAAGCATTTAGATAAACTGTATCATATCTCAATACGCATACTTATAATTCCCCCAAGATTCTAAAAAGGGTTGTAGGATTACCCGTTGAACCAGTCAGAGGCCCCGTTTTTTCCTAACCAGTAAAGTCCTGTTTTAAGTAAGAGCTCTCAGTATTCCAGGTATTTCCTAACATGGAGCTGGCATCCCTACAGCAGATAGCTGGATCCAACCCTAAGAGAGCAAACTCAGGTTTAGTTGCAAGCTTACACGCCATCAGAGCCTCAGCCAGCCCTGGTTTTCTGATAACGTAATAAGCTCATGTGATTCGTGTGTTGATGTTAAAGGACACTTTGAAAACCTCTAAAGCAGTGATAAAATCTGGCAAGGTTTTGCTGAGCAGTTGGGACTTTGGGAACTAATGGAAGCTTCCCCTTTCTTGAGAAGAGTAGCTGCTATAAATTGTGAGGATTATTTTCCAAGTGTGTGGAAGCCTCATTGATTTTTGTAAGGCAGGTCATACCGGCCCTTCTGTGTAATGTACTCCTGTTTGGCATGATTGTGGTCAAGTGGGAAGAGAAATATACTTTGCCCCTCTTACAAATGAGGTGAAGTATGGTGCTTTTACTGGGCACTAAACACTGCGACCGGCTCTGTCAGCTCTACATCTTCCCTTGCAGTCCCTGGCTGAGTTTGCCCGACAGTACCAGTGATGCCAGTTTAGTGGGTGTGGGTCATTGTATTTCGGTGCCACCTGTGCAGGAGGTATCCTTGGGAGTGTGGGCCCATTCAAATAAAACACCTGCTCTATGCAGAAGGGGAGCATTTCAGTCCACAGTAGAGTGAGGTGGTATAGCCAAATTCATTATCTCATTCCCCAAATCCAGATATTTGCTGTTTGGATAATAACAATTCAGCCTGATATGTTGGCATGCATTTGCACTCAAAGGTGAAAAACAAGCATGTTAAATAACAATAACAACACATAGCTTTCTAGTCAGCATGGTGTAGTGGTTAAGAGCAGTGGTTTGGAGCGGTGGACTCTGATCTGGAGAACCGGGTTTGATTCCCCACTCCTCCACATGAGCGGCGGAGGCTAATCTGGTGAACTGGATTTGTTTCCCCACTCCACAAATCCAGCTGGGTGACCTTGGGGTAGTCACAGCTCTCTTAGAGCTCTCTCATCCCCACCTACCTCACAGGGTGTCTGTTGTGGGGACGGGAAGGGAAGGCAATTGTAAGCCAGTTTGATGCTTCCTTAAGTGGTAGAGAAAGTCGGCATATAAAAACCAACTCTTCTTCTCTTTCTCCTTCTTGTCCTCCTCCTTCTTGTTGTCCTTCTCCATCCTTGTTCCTCTTTAAGGGGAGAGCGATAGGAGGCCTCCCTTAGGTCAGAATGGGCTGAGGAAAGGCTGCTCGTGTATGATGAAGTGCTGTGATGATGTTACTTCACTCCCAGTTTCTCAACAGGAATGACTCACTGCACTCCACCTCTTGTAACCTACTTTATGAGCTTACTTCATTGGGTTGCAGTAATATTTTCCCATCTACCCCACCACATGTAGCAGCCATGGTTTTACCCACGATGGCTTTGCAAGCTTTGAGTCCTCAGCGTAGGCACACAACACTCAAAACCCTTTCTAATAGTAAAACCATAGAGTCGGAAGGGGCCATACAGGCCATCTAGTCCAACCCCCTGCTCAATGCAGGATCAGCCTAGCCCTAGAGCATCCCCGACAGGCGTTTGTCCAGCCGTTGCTTAAAGACCGCCTCGCTAAGTATTGTAACTACACTGGTTTCTAGTCTCTCTTCAATTTTGCCCGTAGCTTCTTTTTATAAGCACTAAAATGTTACCATATTCATTGGGTTTTACAGACTATAAGAAATGAGATCAACACACTGGCTTAAATGTTCATGGGGACTGCACACTTGGTGGGTGGAACATGCAAGTCCAGGTAAACTATCCTGAGGTAAACTACCCTGTACCTTTCTTCTTTTTGCCTAAATTTGACAAAGGGGATCCCTTAGGCAAGAGGCAGGATCCTTGAAAGTGTCACTCCAGTTGGATGGAAACCTAAGAAATTTTAGCCTGCCTGTATATTTCCCCCATTGAAACAGATGGGTAATGAAAAAATGAATGCAATAATGAAATGAAAATTACCGGTAATAACCCTTAAGAAATGGGGGAAAGCCCTAAGTATATGGATCTTGAGCAACTATCTTTTTCAGTTCTCCTACCTATGTTCCTTTAATTGGGGGTATGAGGCATTAAACCTTGCTTCATGTAAATCATTATTGAAGAACTGTGACCCATCCCCACAGTGAATTTTTAAAAGGTGGAGCCTTTGCCATTCCTCACCTACAGATTCAGACAGGTTTTGAACTGGCAGCCACAGCAGATTATGTTCCTGAGACACAACAAACTGAAAGAAAAACAGAAAGAAAGAAAGATTTTAAATTAATGTTTATTGCAGGTGTTGGTGGGATGCTAAAATATAGAGTATGTGAAGGGAATGGCAGGCAATGGTTTTTATGGGACTAAAGGGCCCCATGGCACAGAGTGGTAAGCTGCAGTACTGCAGTCAAAAGCTCAGCTCACGACCTGAGTTTGAGCTTGACGGAAGTTGGTAGCCGGCTCGAGGTTGATTCATCCTTCCATCCTTCTGAGATCGGTAAAATGAGTACCCAGCTTGCCGGGGGGTAAAGTGTAGACTACTGGGGAAGGCAATGGCAAACCGCCCTGTAAACATAGTCTGCCTAGTAAATGTTGGGATGTGACATCACCCCATGGGTCAGTAATGACCTGGTGCTTGCACAGGGGACTGTGTGTGTGTGTAAAGTGCCGGCAAGTCGCAGCCGACTTATGGCAACCCCCTTTTTGGGGTTTTCATGGCAAGAGACTAACAGAGGTGGTTTGCCAGTGCCTTCCTCTGCACAGCAACCCTTGACTTCCTTGGTGGTCTCCCATCCAAATACTAACCAGGGCCGACCCTGCTTAGCTTCTGAGATCTGACGAGATCAGGCTAGCCTGGGCCATCCAGGTCAGGGTGCACAGGGGACTACCTTTACCTTTTTTAAAGGACTTCATAGAGATGCTTTATGAAAAGGGAAATGAGGTAGGTGAATAGTTGCCCATAATCCAAGTGAAAGCCATTCACAGATTTATTCTAATTCACTAAATCACACAGGATGTTTCTGTATATATTTATTAGTTATTGCGAGACCTTGTATATGCCACTTCCAAATAATACTCACAACAGCCAGTGTTTGGGTTACAGAAACCTTATTGATTATGAATCAACACGCCAATGATCAGTACTGTTAAATTACTTATTTTCAGTTATGTGAATAGACTTTCTTATACTGGCTATTTGTTGATCTCCCTGAATTGTGATGTAATTTGGCTCTCTAATTATAAAAGGTTGCTGACCCCTGAACTTAAACCTAGAACCCTTCCCGTTCATCCTGGGATAACTCTAGTTTAAATTTAATTTAATTTATTCCCTGTCTTTGGAGCCCCAAAAGGGGAGTTTACATCACCAATATATAGTATTACCACTATTAAAAACAAGTTAAATGCAATAAACTAAAACTGCTAAAACAGCACAAAACCTAATCACAACATTAGTGGCATTATATGAAAGTTTTAAAAATCAAATGTGGCTTCATCTCCATTTTTTTCAAGTGTCTCAGGAGTGAATGCGTAGTATTCATTATGACATTATGTCATTCCTCAGACACACCTCTGAAACAGATTGTTACCTGAAGTCACCCTTTCAAAATTGGTTTCAGAGAACCACCTGCTGCTTGCATGCATTCTGGATATGAACAGAATTGGAGTTCCACCCTCCCACACCACACCTCCTAATCACAGTACCAATTTCCTTGGTCATTTCACCTCTTCAGTATATTACCACATGGTAGGGAGGGGATTAGTGTGTCTCTTGCTATTGGCGCGAGGCAGCCATTAATCTTGTCTTCCAGTTTAGGTAATTGCTGGTGGTAAAGCTAGAAGCCTTAATATCTGTAAAGCATGAATGTCTCTCCCAGTGATGTGTGTTTGGACTGTGTCAAATGAATCTTGAAATAAAGCTCATTAGGCCAAATATCTTTCCTGAAACCTAGAAAATGAGAAAACAGATAATTTAGTAGTGTAAGGACACAAATATTGTAGTAAAGATCTGTCTTAAAGCTGCCCAGAAGGAACCCTGTTCAGTTTTTGTATACACACTGTCCTCAAAACTTGAAGTCTTTGAGGCCAGTACAGACCTGGATTGAATATAAGCCTTGAATAAACAGTGCTACCCTATGAGAGGCATCATCTTTTTGAGGGGATGATGACTAGATTCCATCTTTTGAGTGAAAGACAAGACACCCACAGCCTGAAGAGCTGAGCTGGGCAGTGTTATAAAAACGCTACGTCTCAATAAGCTATTCTGATTGCACATCTGTGAATGAAGTTCTGTCACGCACAGAGCTGCAGTCATTCCTCTGCATAATTTTTCAGCTGATGCGGTGCCACTTGGTACAGGGTAAAGCCTCTTTGGAGGCTAATAACTTGAATGGCACCATAGAAGACCCAGGAAGCGTCATCCTTTTGTCACCCTTGTGTCACCCTTGTGTCACTTGTCTCTCTCTTTTTTGTTTAATTGCACACAAGAAAGTTGAATTGTGGGTGGGATGAGTCCTGTCAGCTAAGATCAAGATAGTACTGTGCGGATTTTAATTTTTCGTTTTAATCCTGTTGAGGTTCTGTGGTGTTGTTTATACGTTTAGGTCTTGTCTTTATGTTAATTTTGAATATGTTGATAGTCAGTTTGATCCTGAGGAGTAGGGAGGACGAGAAATTCAGCTACTTGCAACATCCCATACTTGTATGAGGGCTGCAGTGTAGTATTATTTTGTATGTAAAAATCAAAGAAAATGCATACATGGGTTGGGGGGGGGGCAACATGTTCCCACTGAGAATATTTTCCTCAAAATATCAACATTCTGTGAGATTTTGTTCTTTTTCATAATTTAAGTCAAGTAGCATCTTAAAAGACCAACAATCCCCCCCCCAGTTATTCTCTTTACTGATTTTTTTCCTTAGGATTTTTCTTTTAGCTAGGTAGACTTTGTTGGTGTCTTTATTTTTATCAGGCATTCTTTGCTCAGTTCATTGCACTCCGATGGCTCAGTGGTCTTTCTTTAAGAAGAAGAGTTGGTTTTTATGTGCTGACTTTCTCTACCACTTAAGGAAGAATCAAACTGGCTTACAATCACCTTCCCTTCCCCTCCCCACAACAGATACCCTGTGAGGTAGGTGAGGCTGAGAGAGCTGTGACTAGCCCAAGGTCACCCAGCTGGCTTCATGTGTAGGAGTGGGGAAACTAACCAGGTTCACCACATTAGCATCTGCCGCTCATGTGGAGGAGTGGGGAATTGAACCCAGCTCTCCAGATTAGAGTCCACCGCTCTAAACCACCGCTTTTAACCACTACACCACACTGGCTCGCTAAGAAGCACCTTCCTTGCAGGGACATGATTCTAGTATCTGATGGCCATATTCTGTGCCTCTTTGGGTTTAGAAGAAATGAACCTGGTCAGACTTTGCCTTGTCTTAAATTTAGCAAATAATAATAAAAAATAGCAAATAAGCACTTGAGTACTGTACTTTTCCATCTTTTGCGCAAGGTTGTTGATCTCTACACTGGTGTCCAAGGCACTGCTTCCAGTATCTGCTTCAAAATTGGCCTTTGGTACAGTAGCCAGCTCTCAGACTGAAAAAGTCCGTGGCTGCCTCAGAGGCCTCATTCCCTCTCAGAGCCGGAGCACAGTCTGCATCTGCTTCCAATCACCGTTCGTCTTTCACTGACGGCCATTAAATGCTACAGAGAACTGAGCACTAGAGGTGACTTTTATGAAGGAAACAGTCAGTCCTCTGAGTTGATGCAAGTTCTGCTATGGGGAACAGAGTTCTGTGATGGCACAGCTGTTGGATTACCTTGCATCATCTCCAACGGCCATATCTAGGGATCCTGTTCTTTTAGCTCCTGGGATTTTCAATACTACAACAGTTCCTGTGTGGGATAAAAAAATTCAGCATTTGTCCCTACCTTGGGGCAGGAGAAGAAATCAGCAGTATTGAAAAGAGGATTAGTACAGTTTGGGTTATTTTGGAAACTGGGGAAGATTAGTACTTCAGAGGATTTGAACCCAAAATGTGAAAGTAGATGGGCTTGGGCACTCCTGTATACTAGATGACACTGACAGACAGAGACACCATTTTGATCCTGATTGAGATGAGAGGTTCTACAGTTTTAACTACCACTCCCTCTCTTCTTTATTGTTTGTGCAGTGGGAATCCTTGTATGTTTGTTGCCTGTCCTTGAGCCTTCTTCCATGAGTGACTACAGCCACAACTTTGATCCCCCCCCTCCAGATATTGTACTTGCCTTCACATTGCAGACACCTTAACTGGCCGTGTTAGATTTTTGGTACTCAGTCAGATGACTTGTGTACCAACATTCTCGTTTTTTGTGGCTGATCAAATTACACTACTCTGTGCTATGGTTTCTAGATCTGGGACCATTGGTATGGTTTTCTTTTTAGCTGTGGAAACCACACCATCATCACATGTGGTAGTTTGATACTCTCCCACTGCTCAGAGGTGTGTGTGTGTTAATGCCGCTGGTGGTGTTTTTGGAAGAAAACTACACCCTTTTGCAGAAGGGAGTTGGAGAATGGTGGGTTGGATATTGTCTCAGTTCTGTGCACAGAAGCACACGTGCCCCCAGAAATGTTGATGCCAGGGGTTGGGGGACCCCCCCCCCAGGAGCAACATGAGGGGAGAGTTGTAGGACTGCTATAGGAGGATGGAATCTCCCTCTTGGTTCCTTGAACATGCCGATCTTTTGGACAGGATGCAACCCAGTGCCTTTTTCTCAGCTTTGCAGAGGAATTTACTCTTGGTACTTTGCAGTCTGATAGAGGGAGAACTGCTTTTAACTCATTCTAGAACTCTGAACGATGAATGGCTTCATTTTACACGCAAAGTTCTGGAAAGTTAAGTGGGTAGATATCTTCTCTTTTTTAGAGGAGTCTAATTCACATTCATCAGTCTGCAGGGTGTTTATTTTCATGTGACTGTAGGGCCTCAGCAGAGGTTCCTCTATTTCACTATTAGTCCTAGTTGTTTTCAAAATCAAGTGCTCCTCTTTGATCTTGAAGTATCCTAATATTTCTTATGTTCTTATGGTGGTCTCCCCACCTTTGGGTTAGTTGACTGTTACATTTCTATTACAACTGAGCCTCTGATCTCAATGTTACAGTTGGCTCAAACACCACGGTCTCTGGACATTGAACTTTATGGTATGAAGGAACTAAGTCTCTTAAATCCCCCCTCCCCTGATTGACATGAGAAGTGCTTTTAAATTTCAACTCCTTTGGTATTTTGTGCCTTCTGTTTGTTTTTCTTTTAGAACTGTGTTTCTAGTAGCTATGGCATCTGTCCATTGTGTGCATTGCCTTGTGATATGATCCTCCATTTCTTTAATTTCACTATAAGGTATTTCATGGCCTCATCTCACCTTTCTCCCTAACTAGTTTCTGCATTTCAGTTGAGTCAAGATATAGTACATCTGGTATATTTTCAACATCCAAAAGATGAACCTCACCCTCTCTGGATGTAAATTTTAAAAAATATGTACTGGTTTTCCATTTCTGTCTTTTTGAGGCAACCTGCAAAAACTCTGTCCCATTCCTGTGGTGATAGAAGCTCATGCAGAGATCATGAGGTTACAGCCCATTAACATCATTTCCCTTTATTATCAGCTTGCTGGCCAGTCACTTCGTGCAGTGACTCAATCTTCTTAAGAGGCCTGGTCCCTGAGTTCTGTAGTGGTGCCCCATGGTTGATTACTTCCACATGAAGCCCTTGATGTCATTGTCAGGTCTAGTGATGTGTTTGAGCAGGCTCTCTTTTGGTCCTTGCGCTCTGGCTCACCACATGCCTCCAGGGAGGTCAACTTGTTAATCACCCATGTGCAAGAATGCTCAGAGACCCTGAAGAAAAAAAAGACGGGTTTCTTACCTGTCTTCGTGTGTTCTTCGTGTGGTCATCCTTACAGTTGCACAGACAGAACTCATTTCCAGCTGCTAGAACTCTGCAGGAAAAATTAGACAAGATGCTGGACATCCGGGGGTCAGCCCCAGTTAGGATGGGGCCTTTGCAGGAAGGGGAAGTTTAATCTTCCATCCTTACACAATTTTGCCTGTTGAAACTGACAATTAGCCATGGAAGGGTCTGGGGGAGACAGGTACCCATATCTTGCCCTTTCAGGACTAATAACAGTGTAGTGGGCTGGCTTTGACAGGCGAAATGATGTAGGACTGGAAAGAATAAACCCTCTCTTCCGGTATAATCACAACTGCAATGTAATTTAAAAATGTGGGAAGGATCTAATCACATATCTCCCAACCTGTTTTCTTGTCTGATCCAGTATTATTCTGAGGGTCTGCATGTGGCAGCCTGAAGAAATAGAGCAGGAAGAGGGGCTGTGGCTCAGGGGTAGAGCCTCTGCTTGGCATGCAGAAGGTCCCAGGTTCAATCCCTGGCATCTCCAGTTAAAGGAACTAAGCAAGTAGGTGATGTGAAAGACCTTAGCCTGAGTAGACAATACTGACTTTGATGGACCAAGGGTCTGATTCAGTATAAGGCAGCTTCATATGTTCATAAGATGCTCTGTCATCCCCTCAGGGCATGTGCAGAAGTTAAACCCTCCCATCAGAACATCTACACCCCTCAGGGGGTGAGAATTCTGTTCCAGTTTTGGGGTTAGAATTCTAGAATTTTCTGAAGTTGCTTCTATGTAGGCACAGGACCCAGTGATGTGATTGCACAGGTGAAGAACACCACCAAGCCCACCTGCCTTCCTGTCCCCTCTTCCTGCCCGCAGCGTCGAGGCCTTGCCTATTCATGATAGGCTGCCTGTGGCTCCTGAAAGCACAGATTTAACACAGATCTGTTTTCTTCCCTTCTCAAGGTCCGGAATATCCATGGAGCGTTCAATGCTTTAGAGGGCGCGGACAAGCTCAGCTCAAACCGTACGTATTCTCAGCGTTTTCAGGGCCTTGTCTGGTGCGAGAAAAGAAGCCTCTATTAGGGAGTCTGGCGGAAGTTACCTAGGCTTGATTTGGGTCCCAGCATAGCAATGATGGCCGTATTCCAACCAAATATTGGTGGACCTTCGGTTAAAGCTAGCATTTTTCCTCTAAAGCAGTTTGTTTTGCACAGGTGGAAGCAATAGCTTTCACAAGCAGACCCTGCATGTCACTACATGTGTATAGCTATAGTATGAAGATGGGGTTTGAAAGCAATGGAGGCAACACAGCACAAGCCGAAGGGAACTGTCGGATGCTGGCTGGCATTCTTGTTGTTGTTGTTGTTTTTAACCGTATGATGCTACAGCTCCTGTAGGGTCTTGGGAGATGTCAAAAGGGTGCCCTTCTCTAAAGGATGCCCAGGTCAAAAGATCTTTAGGTTGCTCCCCCATAACCAAAGCTTTGTCACAACATGTTGTTCCATGCTGGTGATGTGCTTCCCTGCCAGGGAAGGTGAGGACTACAAGCTACCCAGAGATGGAAGGGAGCCAAGGCAAAAAAAAAAGGCAGGCTGATTTGCAAAGGGTCTCAGGAACTCTGTGTCAGAGTCAGGAAGTTAGTCCGACCCTGGCCAGCATCTTGCGTCTTGGTATTTCCTTCCTCTAGGTTTAATTATTGGAGGCTGTGAGTTAGTCTAAATTGGGGGGGCTATAAAAACTTTCTGCACTGTATTAGTGCCATTTCCATTTCATGACCGCCGTCAAAATATTTCCTCTTCCCTAGAACTTTCAGAGATAAATTCGAGCAAACTAGAACCCTCTCTGCAGCGTGAGTTTCAAAGGCCCTTTGCCTTCTCAAAGCCATTCAAGCATCAAGTTCACCCAGAAGCTACCTTGCTCAGATGGTGTTGTAAGAAAGAGAGAACGAGTGCTATTTCACTCCAGAGCCAATCTGAAATTGTTTGTTGCCAATTATATCATATTAAACAAATACAATATTCAAATATTTGAAATACCAATAGGAAGGGCTGAATTTATGGAAGGATATTACCTACCATATCAGGTTTATTCTACAGTTGTTTTTGTTGTTGTTGTTGTGAAGTCACAGCCAACTTATGGCAGCCCTGTAGGGTTTTCAAGGCAAGCAACATTCAGAGGTGGTTTACCATTGCTTGCCTCTGCATAAGAACCCTAGACTTCCAAGTACTAACCAGGGCTGACCCTGCTTAGCTTCCAGGATGACACTGGGCTATCCAGGCCAGGGCTTTCTATAGGTAGGGCTGTAAATTAAAGTAGGGGTCTATATTTACATCAAAGTAGGGCTCAGCTATTTATATTCATTTATATTGTATGCTGCTTTGAGTTGCGAAAACTTAGAAAGGTAGCTAATAAACAGTTTAAATAAAATAAATAAATAATAAATAAACTAAAAATACTTGCCAACATTTGTCCAATGAAGCTTTTTATGGTATATTGGGAAGGTGCAATGAGGATTGTAGAACAGAGGAAGGATGCAGCATATCCCATAAACGTCATATTTTGGGGGGGCTTTGGATCTTTTTGGGGGGCTTTGAAGCTTTTTCAGGTCTTTGCTGAGAGCGCTTGTGGCTTTTTTTTTGTATTGACAGAGATGCAAGTAGACAAAAGTTAATGGTTCTCTACAACAGACCGTACGGGATAGGGAAAAGCAGGCCAATTTGGAATGAAGATTTGTGCCTTCATTTCCTCTGTCTCTGGGCACAACTTCCCAGCAAAATGCTTTGTTGCGATTTTTCTATTTGCGACCAGGGGCTCATTCTTGTTTTCTCTCCTGTTTTTATAGCCCTTGCGTCCCATGATTATATACTGAAGATTGTCCCAACCGTGTACGAAGAGATGAATGGTAAACAGCGGTACTCGTATCAGTATACTGTAGCCAATAAGGTAAGGGAGACATCAGGCTTGGCTTGGTTCAAGAGGACCAAGTGGCTCTTCGCTCCCCTTTCTGTCCTTGCTTTTACATTCATTGTGTTCTGTTTGTGAAGTGAGAGCAAGAGCAGCCCCTGCTGGAGAAGTGGAGAACTGCAAATGAGAATCACATAACAGCTCAGATGGATATGAGGATTTGTTTTTTTACCTCTTCCCTCCCATACCTCCTTGGAGGACAATGTATTGAGCGGAATAGGAGTATCCACGATTGGAGGGTAGGGGGACTAAGTTTCTGTTCTGGCTTGGTGGTGTGGTTAAGAGCGGTGGACTCTAATCTGGACAGGCGGGTTTGATTCTCCACTCCTCCACCTGAGCGGCGGACTCTAATCTGGTGAACTGGATTTGTTCCCCCACTCCTACAGGTGAAACTAGCTGGGTGACCTTGGGCCAGTCACAACTCCCTCAGCCCCACCTACCTCACAAAGTGTGTTGTGGGGAGAAGAAGGGAAGGCAATTGTAAGCCGCTTTGAGACTACTTAAAGGTGGAGAAAAGCAGTGTATAAAAACCAACTCTTCTCCTTCTTCTTTCTCTCTTTTGTTTCTGTCAGTCTAGTCCACACAGCATGGATGCCCGCCTGCATCTTGCTTGTAAATGGTTTCCTGTGTATTTCTCAGAAGTCTCTACATTTAGGCAGAGGCGGATCTACTGTGAAGCTAATGAAGCTTAAGATTCAGGGCCCCTAATCCCAGAGGGGGCCCCTGAAGCAACTTTTTTTAATGAGTGAATTTCTCAACAAAATCGATGGCGTTTTTTAGTGACAGAATCATAAGCCAATAGGTTGAAGTACTTAATATTGACTTTAGAATATGCTCTAATACCCATTTCATATGGCCTGAAAATGTCACTGTAATTGGTCAGATTTCAAAATTTTCTTGCAGCACTCAAACCCCCAGCTGTAAGGGCTCACTGAGCTCGCCAGAATCTATTCTCAGCCTACTTTTGGGCAGCTGGATCCTCAAATCCTTCGTTGGTGGATGGCTTAATAGTTTTGTGGTTTTATTTCGTCACTGTATGGCCCATTTTGAAGGACTTCACCCCACAACCCTGTTCTCCACCATTTGGGCCTCAAGGTCCTTGCAAGGGCAGCAAGGCCCTTTGGACCTTGTTGTACGTTGCCCTATTGTTGCTGGTTGCGAAGAGGCCCCCATAACAGCTCAAGCTTCAGGCCCCCAAAAATGTAGGTCCGCCACTGCATTTAGGGTTAGATCCAGCCAGCTTTTTCATTCAACCTCACCTTATTCCCCTCCTTACTACAGTGCCCAACCCAGCTGGGTTTAGCATCTACGGATCATGATTGCCAGCATAGCCTTTTTTGATGGTCAGTGGTAACCCTTCCTTCCTTTTTGATCAGCAGAAAGCTGATTGGAACCCAGCCCATGTATTATTATTTGTAATGAAATCTTCCAAGTGCGGGCATGCATATAAACGGAACCATTCACAAGGCTAGGGTTGCATACTGATGTCCCCAAGGGATGGATAATTGGATAAAAAGATCTGCCCTTTTTGGCTCTTGTTTTTAGCACATGTCATTCATTCCTGTGCCCACACCCTTTTCCAGTGGTTTTCTGGTAGATGCTGACAAACATATTGTGGCATCCCTTACCATTATGGTATCATTTGGGGTCCTTCATAATGTCCCACGTCCTGATCATTGTCCCACCACTACTTCTGTTATGTGTCATTGTGAAGTAGAGAGTAAGAGACTGGGCTATAAACCAGGAATTCTCCACGGCAAATCTTACTTCTGCCTCAAACTAAGTCTTAGGCAAGTAACTATTTCAGCCTGAGAAGGCTCCCCTGACATGTGAATAGGCAGTAATAACATAAGCCTACTGTACACAGTTGTAAGAATTATTCTTTACCTCAATATGTGAAGCTCTTTGAACACTCTGAATTGCTATATGGATACAATGTTGCCGTTATTCCAACTTTATCAGCATTTTCCTTATTTTCATTCATGTGCACGTTCGTGCAGTCATCAACACCATGTTTCTTGTCTTCCTTTTTTCCTCCATCTAGCTATGGCAGTCCCAGTAAGAAGTTGCATCCCTCCCATTTGGAAAGTATTTATAGAGCATCAGTCATAATAATCAGTGGCGGAGGGGCTGTGGCTCAGTGGCAGAGCATCTGCTTGGCGTGCAGAAGGTCCCAGGTTCAATCCCCAGCATCTCCAGTTAAAGCAGTGGTTCCCAAAGTGGGCCGTACCACCCCCGGGGGGGGATTACCTAAGGGGCACTAAGAGGCAAGGGGGCAGCAGGAGGGCGCTAGAGGTGAGCCCCTTCAACTGTGTTGTTGGATAGGGTAGGGGGTGCTGGGGTTGAGTTTGTGGAACCAAGGGGGCGGTGGCCTAAAAGTTAGGGAACCACTAAGTTAAAGGGACCAGGCACATAGGTGATGTGAAGGACCTCTACCTGAGACCCTGGAGAGCCGCTGCTAGTCAAAGTAGACAATACTGACATTGATGGACCAAGAGTCTGATTCAGTATAAGGTAGCTTCATGTATTTATGTGTGATACAAATTATCTTTGTGCACATCACATTTGGTGTTGTACAAAAAAACAGCAACATACCACCCTGAACTTGCAGGTGCAGATGAAGGAACACATATGTGTGTGGAGTTAGTCTACAAACTAGTGACAAAGAAGAAAAAGCTGAGCAACACACCTTTCTGTCTGTAGTGAAGATACTGAAGGGTTGAATTCCCTCCTGTTTCTGGAAGCAAAAGGCCTTCATGAACACATGAAGCTGTCATATACTGAATCAGACCCTTGGTCCATCAAAGTCAGTATTGTCTACTCAGACCGGCAGCTCCAGGGTCTCAGGCTGAAGTCTTTCACATCACCTACTTGCTTAGTTCCTTTAACTGGAGATGCCAGGGATTGAATCTGGGACCTTCTGCATGCCAAGCAAATGCTCTGCCACTGAGCCACAGTCCCTCCCCATTGACTGTGTCAACTGAGCTAGCTGTCCTCTGCACAGGTTCTGAGGGGAAACCTGTAAACTCTGTGTACCAAGCCTCTATGCTTGATGTGTCACAGTTCTGGATTATAAACAGGATATTTCACCAAGCCAAGACTCAACCCTTTCAGAAGAGGAAAAAAATAGACCAAGATTTTAAAAAATGGTCCCTTTTGCAATTGGAATGTAGAAAAACAGCTTCCTCTTTTTCCATATGAGTTAAAGCCTAAAAGCTGTTTAGTCCCCAGTATCTTGTAATAAGAGGAAAATTGGCTTCATCGGGGGGGGGGGGGAAATCTGATACAGATCTCCTGGCACAGGACTGGCTATGATCAGGTGCCATCTCCACACTCCTCTTTTCCAGCTTTTCTCAAGACCTGTTTAAAACTGACCCCCAAGATTGCCTGGCATGGGTAACATTTTCATTGATCCTGGACTGCCAAGCTGTTCCTAGTCAAGCTGTTCCTAGTCACTGGAACGTCAAGAAGAAAGGAAAATTAGTATTTTGTTTTGATTCACAGAACAGGACTGCCTTGATCTCTTTGCAGAGATCAGAGATGTATTTGTGCTGCTTTGGAGGGATAGGATGTGTACAACATCAATATTGGGTGAGAATGAGAAGTAGCCAAAGGGGAAGCGGGGAGAGAACATCTGGGCAGGAGTGTATTCAGGCATATCTTCCATGCATTTCAGCTTCTCATGCCTTGTCCCGCTTCCTTTTTCAGGAATATGTTGCTTACAGCCACACAGGGCGCATCATTCCAGCCATCTGGTTCCGTTATGACCTGAGTCCCATCACAGTGAAATACACAGAAAGGCGACAGCCCTTGTACAGGTTTATCACAACAGTGAGTACACTCATCCTTGTTTCTCTGCTTTAAGCTGATCCCATATTTTCCATGGACAAAAGTAGCGCTCACGTGCTGGAGAACTAGGTCGTAAGGGAAAAATAAAAATGAACACTACCCACTTGTAACCACTTGCGAGTGTCTGATAGGAAAATGAGAGGGATTTTGGTAGTTTGTTGTAATCGGTGAACTTGGATAAAGCTTTTGACACTTAAGTTCCCAAATGTTACATGCACCACATATAGTTTACAAGAATATCCAGGTTGAGGTATAGGTCATTTATGCAGGGCTGTTTCCCCGAGGTCACCCTGCCAACTGCTCTGGTGCTTTGTTTTGATTATGTATGCTTTTCCTGACCGTCAGAGGTCGCCTTGCTCTCTTGGTGCGTTTCCATGTGTTTTGCAGGTGTTTTCCGGATTCTCGCTAAAACAGCATCTGGAGAACATGGGCAAAATGTGTGGAAATGTGCAGGGAGAGTGAGGCGACATCTGACGGTCGGGAAAGGCACACAGAATCAAAACAAAGCACCAGAGTAGTCAGTGGGGTGACCATGAGGGAAACAGCCCTGCATAAATGGCCATAGTCTCCAACAACACCACCTGTCATACAGAAACTATGGTTGTATTCAGATGTGAAGAACACATCATTGTTTGTTATGAGTGAGCCTTGGAAATCCTCAGGCTCGCATGCTTCTCACGTGCTTGCTGTGACATCTGAATTGGGGGAAATAGCAACTGGAGTTTGTTCTCTTGCCTACAGACCGTGATTTTAAACCACTGTGGTTTGGAATCCTGACTTGCAGGCTAGAGAATGAACCTGACATTTCAGTCATGTTGCTTTGCCCAATTTGGACATTGCATCAAACTTCACTTTCTTAGGAACCTAGAAATCTTTAGTATCTCAGGTCTACACAATTCAAACTTCACAGGGAGACTTCTGTCTTCATGTGATGTATCTGTTTGTTTATAAGCATCAGCACATGCCTTTGCTTCTTGAGCTGGTAGCTTGCCACCTCAGGAATTCACATAAAGAATTCTGTGATGATTTCACTTGATTATGCTCCCAGGAACGGCTTTATGGCATCTGTGAACCATACAGTTATGATTCCAAATCATGTGAAAAAAATGGAGACCATCTAGCCATCAGTGTCTGTGGTTGTCCTTCAAAATAATGGCTTCTACAACTTCTTTAAGATAGTTAGCGGTGACTCACAAGATTTGGAACCTCTGGATCTCCATGGGGAGAGACTCATTTCAGTGGGGGAATTTTTAAAAAATCTTTTACACCATGCAATACCGTATACACTCGCGTATAAGCCGAGTTTTTCAGCCCCAAAAATGGGCTGAAAAAGCCGGCCTCGGCTTATACGCGGGTCAATACGGGGGAGGGAGGGAGGAGGGAGGGGGGAAACCTGCCGCCGGGCCCGTGCCGCTTCCTGCCGCCGGGTGCGGCCTGGGGCAGCCTTCCTGCAGCTGCAGGATGGCTGCCCCGGCCCCCCCCGGCCCCCGCCGCCATTTTTCCCGGGCGGGAGGGGCCATGGGCAGCCATCCTGCGGCTGCAGGAAGGCTGCCCCGGCCCTTCCCGCCCCCCCCGCCATTTTTCCCGGGCGGGAGGGGCCTTGAGCAGCCATCCTGCGGCTGCAGGAAGGCTGCCCCGGCCCTTCCCCCCCCCCGCCGCCATTTTTTTCGGGCGGGAGGGGCCTTGAGCAGCCATCCTGCGGCTGCAGGAAGGCTGCCCCGGCTCTTCCCGCCCCCGCCGCCATTTTTTTCAGGCGGGAGGGGCCTTGGGCAGCCATCCTGCGGCTGCAGGAGGCTGCCCAAGGCCCTCCCGCCCCCCGCCACCATTTTTCCCGGGCGGGAGGGGCCTTGGGCAGCCTCCTGCAGCCGCAGGAAGGCTGCTCCGGGCCTCGCCGCCGCTTCCTCCCTCCGGGAGTGGCCTGGGCAGACTCCTGCAGCCGCAGGAAGGCTGCCCAGGCCCCCCCGGGCCGCGCCGCCACCGGACCCTCGCCGCTGGAGAGCCCTGTCAGGTAAGCCTGCGGGGGGGGGGGGAGGGGTTATAAGCCTACCCTCGACTTATACGCGGGTGCCTAATTTTTCCCCATTTTTGGGGAGAAATTAGGCACCTCGGCTTATACGCGGGTCGGCTTATACATGGGTATATACGGTATGTATTATAGTTTGCAACAGTCAACACTCATGGCAAACACTCTTGGCAGACATCCCATCACCAATCAGGAATGTGGCAAGCTGTATCATGTAGACCAGGCCTGAGCTATGTGTATGGTGACAGGAAGGGGGGACGGAATACCCAAGCCTGAAAACTTCACAGGAGTGTTTTGCATTATATGTGTGTGTGTAGTTTGTTCCTTAGTTTGAGTGGACCCTATCCAGTTTCATCACATGTACTGCTCCTTCATATTGCAATCCCAAATGCTGTGCCATGGAGCCAACCCTTGCTTCTATATGATAATTTAAATCCCCTGAAATTGTGGATGTGTCTTCTCCGAAATGAATTGTGCTGGCACAGAAAGACTTGTGATACTTGCCTGCACTGGTCAAAAGAAATTCTAGTAAGCCACCTTCTTTTTGCTGATCCAGTGAGGTAAAATTGACACACTAGTCTGTTTTATGCTTCTAGAAAATTGGCTGACAGGAAGAAAGTTGATTCCTTTGAAATGTGTTGGAGGAGAGTGTTACGGATACTGTGGACTGCCAAAAAGACAAACAAGTGGGTTCTAGATCCCTAGAAGCTAAAATGCCTAAACAGAGGCTATCATATTTTGGTCACATTATGAGAAGATAAGACTCACTGCAAAAGACAATAATGCTAGGAAAATTTGAAGAAAGTAGGAAAAGAGGAAGACCCAAGATGGGATGGATTGACTCAATAAAGGAAGCCACAGCCCTTTTACAAGACCCAAGCAAGGATGGTGATGATAGGATGTTTTAGAGGTTATTAATTCATGTGTGTGTGGGTAAAGTGCCGTCAAGTCGCAGCCGACTTATGGCGACTCCTTTTTGGGGTTTTCATGGTAAGAGACTAACAGAGGTGGTTTGCCAGTGCCTTCCTCTGCCCAGCAACCCTGGACTTTCTTGGTGGTCTCCCATCCAAATACTAACCAGGGCTGACCCTGCTTAGCTTCCGAGATCTGACGAGGTCAGGCTAGCCTGGGCCATCCAGGTCAGGGCTATTAATTCATAAAGTCACCATAATTTGGAAGCGAATTGATGGCACTTAACACATACACAGTTTCCCATCTTTACAAATGAGAGCTTGAAATTGTCTTGCCGGTTGCCTTTCGTTTGGCTTGCTGGTTTTTCTTTTCTCCCCCTCATCCCTCTGCTAGTTTTTCTTTTCTCCCCCTAAGAAGTTCAGGCTGTGAACGTTGACATGCACAAAGTGACACCCCCGCCTCTGCTTTTATCTTGCACTGAAATGTGCACAAAAAGCAATGTACAACATAGCAGACAATATCCTGGTTTACTTTCCATTCTTGGTGCCTGTGCTTTTTTAAAAGCAACATTATACCTAACCGTAGGAGTGGAAGAACCTCTGACACTTTAATCATGAAATTGCTACAGAAAAAAAAAATAAGAATAGCAAATTTATATTAAAAGAACCATGTTATTTCCAAGACTGGGGCAAAAGATCCTATTGTAGATGTTTGAGATAGTACAAAGTGCATTGTCAATATCTGGGGGGTGGGGGGGATCCTTTTGGGCATCCTAGCAATCTGCATTTTAATGAATGCCTAAACATGTTTGTATGTAGGTGTAGAGAACTAGGGCTGCTCCCGCCACACATTTCTTCCGTAGATCTGCCATTCTTCTGCACTTCTGCATAGCTTTAGATACCCTGGGCCAAGATAGCCTTCTAGACTGTGTTTCTGGGACGGGTATCAGGAGCACCATGCTCCACTTGAGCCTATGCATCTGGCTTATACTACATCAGAGCATTGGTCCTTCCAGCTCTGTATTCTCTATTCTGAGTTTGCTGATCCTTGTGTATAACTGTTGGGTATGTTAAAGTCTGAATGCTTTCAAACTGGTAAATTGTGTGTTTTAATTTGTCTTAATTTTGTTCACGTATGTCTTTGCAATGAGTCCAAGG
Source organism: Euleptes europaea (assembly GCF_029931775.1). Lineage (NCBI taxonomy): Eukaryota > Metazoa > Chordata > Lepidosauria > Squamata > Sphaerodactylidae > Euleptes > Euleptes europaea. The sequence continues at coordinate 102,871,062 of NC_079312.1, read as the reverse complement.
AGATAAAGCACGAGTAAATTGATTTAAATGAACAGATAAAAAGCTGTCTAGGCTCTCAAGCAGCATCGGTCTTTCCCACCCCTTGCTACCTCAGCTCCTTTTACTAGAGGTGGTGGGTTTTCAAACCTCCAAGAATCCTGTCCACATCCTTAGACAGAGTAAACTGAAAAGTATCCCAAAGAGCTGGACAGGTTGGCACCCTGGCACCCTCTGACCCTGTCTCTTCTAGCGTAGAGCCCAAGTTGGTACATCTGCAAGAGATTTTGTCTGCAGAATGCCGAGCAAAACAGTCAACACTTTGCAAATAAAATGAATCTGCTAGATTGATAAAATCTTCAACAGAGGCCTTGTGCTGTGTTCCCCCACCTTCTGAGGTAAGATGGGTGGGTATTAGAGAGAGGGACTTTTCTGATGTGGTGCCTCACTGGTGGAACTCCCTCCCTCCTTGCTTCAGTTCACTTCGTGCCTGCTCTTTTGAGTTTCCCCAGGCTTTTGGCAGGCCAGTCAGCATTGGGGGCATGGGATGGGAGTGCACCACTGATTCTGAAGCACGATTGCTGGCAGTGTAGAATGCTGGCCTGTATCCTGCCACTCTTCTCAGCAAAGTTTGAAGCTTTCGCCAAGCCTACAAGGGCCTTCCTCCACCTTAAATGGCTCATCTTCTTGTGGGAGAGCCACTTAAGTTGGAGGAAGGCCCCGTAGGTTTGAGGAAGGCTTAAACATCAGTGAGTGAAGTGGTAGGATACTGGCTGTGTTTATATTGGTTTGTGCTATCTCATTGACTTTAAGGGTTTTAGGATTATATTCCAATTGTAATTTGTGGTCTGTGTTTATTGTTAAGCTGCCTCAAACTTTTCATTGGGAGAAGTATTTTAAATACATCAGTAATCAAGCTGATTAACAGAGTAGGGGGAACAGAGCGTATCACCCCCAAGCCCTTCTGTCCCCATTCAGTGACTCTGTGGTTTGTCATCGTTTTGCTGTCCTAGTTAAGGCTGCCAGCTTTGCCCTTCTGCATCATGGTTGCCCTGGAGACTGGCTAGTCATCATTGCTGTGGTGAGGCTGCGGCCTTCTGGCCCAGAGATTATGTTGGCTGTGGCAGCTGGAGTTATTGTCAAGTGGGGGGTAGGCCTCGGAAGCACGCTGGATCTTGTTAAGCAACAGATGCTTAGTTAAAAGCTACCAAGGAAGTCCATGCAAGGAGCACCTGCTGTTTCTTTTGTTGAGAGGGTTGTTTACCGGTTGCACCCTTGCACCGTCACAGAAAGACAGAAGCGTTTAAAATGGGTTCCTGTGTGCCTAGGTGGAAACGGCCCTACTAGGCCACGAATGATTTTACCCAAGTTTGGAAATGTAAAAGTCTCTAATGATACCTCAGAGAGGAATGGGAACCGCTTCGTGTCATTGACTGTAGGAACCTTAAACATGCTTGTCAGGGAGAAAAAAAAATTCATATGTATGTATTCTGGTCAGTAAGGGGGAAGGTGATACTTAATGTATATTTGAATTGAAGTAGGAGAGACATGAATATAAGGACCGATTGTCTTGGATACAGTTGCCATAATGAGTCTACAGAAGCACAGCCAGAGAAGTTACAAGCAGAGAAGTCGTTAGGGGTATCTGTGCCCTATTTATTGTCCCTCCAAGGCCACTTGTAAAACACTGGTCACTGTAGTAGAAAAGGGCAAGAGTCCAGTAGCACCTTAAAGACTAACAAAAATATTTTCTGGCAGGGTAGGAGCTTTCGTGAGCCACAGCTCACTTCTTCAGATACGCTCATACCCTACCAGAAAATATTTTTGTTAGTCTTTAAGGTGCTACTGGACTCTTGCCCTTTTTGACTACTGCAAACAGACTAACACGGCTACCCACTGTGAATTACTGGTCACTGTGTAAAACTGGGCTAGACGGGCCCTGGTCTGATCCAGCACCGCTCTTCTTCCATTCTTATTGTCACATTGAGGGACTCCTCAGTGGATAGATACAAGAAAAGTGACAAACACTACCTTCTGCCTCTTTCGTTACTTCCTTTGGACATGCAGGGGCTGTGTAATTATTTACATTTGTATTCCACTCTTCCTGTTGGGAATTCAGAGCAACGTTTTAGCCTAACCTGCTTATTGTCGCGAGACTGACAGGCTGCTCAGGTTCACCCTGTGAACTTCATAGGTGATCAGGGATTTCCCACATTCACATACCGTACTAGCAACTCACTGGTCTCATGTCGGGCAAGTCCAAAGCAGGTAAGCCATGCCACATTTTTTCCTTTCGGTTTTTGATCAGTGAGCCCTTTCCACCTCGCACAAAAGGGGTGGATCTCTTGTGCCCTGTAGTTTCTGGAATTAGCATGATGGCCACTCTCTATGTCAGCGTGGTGTAGTGGTTAAGATTGGTGGTTTGGAGCCATGGACTCTGATCTGAAGAATTGGGTTTGATTCCCCACTCTTCCACATGAGCGGCGAAGGCTAATCTGGTGAACTGGATTTGTTTCCCCACTACTCCACATGAAGCCAGCTGGGTGGCCTTGGGCTAGTCACACTCTCTCAGCCCTACCTACCTCATGGGGTGTCTGTTGTGGGGATGGGAGGGGAAGGGAAGGTGATTGTAAGTCGGTTTGATTCTTCCTTAAGTGGGAGACAAAGTCGGCATATAAAAATCAACTCTTCTTCTTCTTCAAAGGGATTCCCATGAAGAAGGGGGATGTTCATACTGACTAGAACCTAACTGCCGACCTGTTGGGCAGGAACATTCTTATTGTCCTAAAAAAAGACATCCCCCCTCTCCTCTTCCCCTGCTATATGTTTCCGTCTTTGATGTGATTAAAAACCAAAGACAGAAACATAGAGCAGGGGAAGAGGAGAGGGGATGTCTTTTTTTTTTTTTAGGACAATAAGAAAGCTCCTGCCCAACAGGCCAGCAGTAAGGTTCTAGTCAGTATAAACATTCAAAGTGCTTTGAACATATGCAGGGGAGGCAGAGACGTGGCAGATGCCAGGTAGGGGTGAGTCATCGTGCTCAGTGGTACAGAGAGCTGTGCAGATGAATATATGTTTTTTTCTCTGTGTGGTTTTTTTCCATTTCACTCACTGCTCTGAAATCACATTTTCCTGCTCTCGATGCGCACTCTGAAATACACTTCCCACCCCACTCTCCTCCTTGCGGTATGAAACCTTCTCTGTCAGTTGGTCCTTATGGGTTGAAATTGCCCAATTCATATTGTGGTCATTTGCTCTGAAAGTCACCTTATGTCACTCTTGGAGAAAAGAAGGAGCAACGGAAAGAGGGAGGGGGAGTGACATCAGAGGCTATATCCATTTCTAAAAAATATGAATTGCACTGGGGTTGATTTCTCCACTTTTTGGTGTGCTTTTTCCTTTTCCACAGTGTCAGCTGTAGCCTTGCAAAATATATTTCCTCAGACCTTCTGTCACTGAAACATTTTCCCAGTTTTCTGAGCTCACTGGGCACAAATATCTGAGATATAAATACACCTAGAAATGAACAATTCCTCCCTCAGTGCTGCTTCTTGCTATTAAAAGCCCGTTAACTCATTTTATTGCCTAATTCTGTATCCAACAGCAGCTGCTGTTCTCTTCGGTGACGATCTCCTTCCCACATGTTAATAAATGTACATGATGGAAAATACCTCTACATTGGGGTAGATTTCTCCAATGGAGAGAAGGGTGATAGCTCATTTTCTTGAGCTTAACATCTTATGACATTTGTTTCCTGTTTCTCTTGCGTTTGAATGTCTCTGACATCACCCTTAACCTTTTTTTTTTTTACCAGACTTTGAGAATCAGTGGGGATTTGTTTCCCTAGATTAAATATCTTATGCATATTTTGCTTTATTATCCATTTTGAATCTTGCTGTTCCCTGATTGGTGTTATTATGATGTGGCTGAAGCGTTGGGCTTTCCCAGATGCAAACAGTATCGTCACTTCCTCATTTAGGACATAAGAGACACTCCCTTCCTGCATCACTAGACTAGGAAGATGCATAAGATAAGGATCACGCAGCGCAATGGACATCCAGAGATAAATGATAAACAAGGAAATGAAATGTGACGTAAGCTCAGCTGACCAAAGCAGATATAGGGTGATTAAAGTATTAAGCTCCCACACTTGAAAATGAGGTGAAGAGGGCAACTGTTTTTCCCCTCAGATGCCCTGAACTGCACTGGTTTAACTCGGAGGATGCACTTTCTCTCTGTATGCATACACTGTGGAGTGGCTGTGCCTGTGTTGGAATAGGATCTGGGAGACCCAGGTTCGAGTCCCCACTATGCCATGGAAGCTTACTAGGCAACCTTGGGCCAGTCACACACAGTTCGCATAACTGACCTCACAGGATTATTGTGGGGATAAAATGTAGAAGGGGAGAATATTGTAAGCCACTTTGGGTCCCCGTTGGAGAGAAAAGTGGGGTATAAATGAAGTAAATCAGTATTAATGGTAGTATTAATGGAATTGTACTCTGCTTCTGTTTCTAGTTATGGATAATCTGCTGTTTTATAAGTATTAAATATCAACAGTGGGCAAGAGCTTATAGGGACAGTCTGACTCCCCCCCCCCCCCAGCACAGAGTACAAATATGGCTGTAAAACTATTCCTGGCCTGTACTCTTTTAGACTGCAGGAGAGGGATCACAGGTTTGAATGCTTTCCTATATTCTATATAATATGCCCCTCAGAGAGCTTTGTACCCTACAAACGACTGACTGGTGGTCCCCGGCCTGAAGAATGTGCAACTGTCCTTGACAAGGGCCAGGGCTTTTTCGGCCCCGGCCCCAGGACTGGTGGAATAGTCTTCCTAGTGACATCAGGGCCCTGTGGGACCTTATGGAGTTCCGCAGGGCCTGTAAAACGGAACTATTCCGCCAGGCCTATAACTGGGGGCAGCCGCGAATTACCATCATTGCTGGCCTCTTCCTCCTCCCCACCCCCACCCGTCATTGGTGTGTGTGGGGGTGATCTGCTGTAACCCAGTTCCATGTGGTGACTGGTTCATTTAAATGCCATCTTGTGATTTGATTAGTGTTGTTTAATTAATGTGATATTATGTTTTTAACTTGATGTTTTAAGGTTTTTATGTGATTTTAGTTAATGTTATCCGCCCTTAGCCCAGTCTGGCTGGGAATTCAGGGTGGGCTATAAATCTGAATAAATAAATAAATAAAATATCTGACTCTATCTGTCCATCTATATATTTATGTATGTGTGTGAAAACATGCAATCCATGCACATGCATACACACATATATATGGGGGGAGAGAGGAAAGCACATATAAAACCACGTATCAGGAAGAAGGTAAGACTAGAATTTTCTATGCTTGTTTTGTATATGCAGAATTTTCTGTATGCAGGAGCAAACAAACTTCCATTCATCTGGGCACCTGAATCCATACAACACAAGGAACTGGAGGTTTTGAAACCAGGAATCCTTAATGGCACTCCTTGCAAAAAAGGGGGGGAGGGGAGAGAAAGGGGGCCCATGCAGGAGCACAGCAGCAAGTTATGTTTGTGTACAGTCTTGGCTTAGTTGGAACTGCTTGTGACGTCTGAATGCATCCGAAGACACAAGCCAATGGTAAAAGGAAAGGACTGGTCTCCATTCTGGAGGCACTACAACAACAGCTGTTAGTAATTTAACACAGATATAATCTATCACATTTTATTCAACTGTTCCTCCAAGAGACTCACAACAGCATGTATGGTTGTCCTCACCTCCGTTTTATCTTCACTGTGAGATAGTTAGGCTGAGTGTGTGTATTCCCAAAGACACCCAGTAAGCTTCAGTGCTGAGTGAGGATTTGAACTCTGCCCCCCCCCCCAAACTAGCAGTCTTGATCTCAGCAATATGCTGCATGCTCTTTAGAGGTTAAATGGTCTCTGTCCAGAAAGTTTCAAGTCTGAAACAGACAGGAGGAGGGTGAAAATGATGGAGGATCATAGGGCCTGACTAGTGGCAGAAAGTACAGAACCCTTTACTTTAGTGTTTAAGGAAAGGCCTTGAAAGACATAGCAGCTAGAGCTGTTGGAAGTGAGCGTGAGAACGCAGGTTCAAATCCCTGGTCAAACTTCAAGCATACTGAATGGCTAACTTGACACTGCCTTAAAAAATAGGTAAATGGAAACCAAGCACAATCTCTGTGTGCATGAGAATTTACTGCTTCTTTTTTTCCCTTTCCTGAACACTTCTTAGATTTGTGCCATTATTGGAGGAACATTTACCGTGGCTGGAATTCTTGACTCCTGCATTTTCACCGCATCTGAAGCCTGGAAAAAGATCCAACTAGGGAAGATGCAGTAGCAAAGTGACTCTCATTCCGGCCCATGAGACAGAAGCAATGAGTGAAAAGCCCACTGCTATCAATTTCTGCCTTGTGTATGAGGTTGAATTGGCACGTCTTTAGTTAGATCATGGAAAGCGCTGATGAAGGAGCAAAAACTGGAAACAAACCTACATGTCTGAAAGTTGGCAGCATTAAACAGGGGGCTTGTGGTTCTATACTTTCTGAATGGAAATGGTTGTGGAGATTAATTGCCCTTTTGATTTTAAAACTAAAACCTATAAATCTGACTAGCACAATTATTTTAGAAGCTTCCAAGGTGCTGAAATTCTTACAGTTCAAACGATTATATAAATCAGGTTTTCACTCCGTTAAAATTCTGTAATCGATGCAGTGCTTTGTCTCATGACAAAATTATGAGTGTCAATGAAAGGTAGCCCTGGATATCCAGAACAGTGATAGGTCACATGATCTGTTATGAAATATTCTGACAATGAATATAAGCTTGGATCATTTTGTTGTTTCCTGGAAAGTTCCCTTTTTCATTTCGCTCCTGTTCCCTGGGATGATCAATGCAGTACCTGATTTTTCCAGCATAATTAGAAGAGAGGACAATCTATTTCTTTTACTATCATGAGATCTGAAAATATTTTCACTTCTTTCCAGAAATTGAATATCCAGTCTTAATGTTTACAGATGGCATGAAGTTACAAAAACAAAACCGAAAAACCCAGAACAAGTGATGTAACAACTCTGATATGTGGCCTTTTATGTATAAAGGGGAATTTCTGTGGCTGCATTTGTGTTTGCGCCCTCTCCTGCCTTTTGAAACAAAGACTACCCAGCTGTACTAGCTAATACTTTGATGGGCAATGTGTGAGTGTGTTGGTGGAAGGTTCAGACATTGTAATAACATGGGTGGGGAAGCATCAGGTTAACAGGTGTATTGAACCAATATGGAGAACACAGGAAAATAACATTCAACATGAGCCCACATGCCTTGTATATCTTGAAGTTTTTGTTCATCTCTAAAATACCTTTAGACTGCTGTCTTTTGCCAAACTGATGCCCCCAAAGGCAGGGGGACATATTCTTTATAACTCATAGGAGAGATAGGTGCAACACTGTGAAAAACAAATCAGGAGTTGCCGCATAGCCTTCTTCCTGCTGTTATATTTCAATTTTAAGTGCAACAAAATACATTGTGTGGTACTCCAATGAGTGGGGGAAGAGCAGAAATGCTGCCAAGTATAAGTTTTAAGATGCCATTGACATTGGGTCTTTGGGTACTAGAAGAAGACCTGCCAATTAATTTTCATAGACCACAAATAGCTCTCTGATATATGACCCATGTGATAATTGTTGCATGCTTTGTACATTTTATATCACCTCAGATTGCGCACTCACCAGGTCTGATTTATCTGTGTTGTGTTGCAATTCCTAACACACTACAGATTTCCATGTTACAATTTGGTGTGGGGGGAAATCTGCTGTTCAAGTAATACACATGGCCCCTGAAGGGGTATTTTTTAAACATTTGAAAGTATCAAATCAATACAGTGTAGCTAAATTACTTTTGTCCAGAAGTATTTCAATCTGCCAGTATGTCTATTGAAAATTTCAGTATGTTAGAAAATAGGGGAAATGCTCATTTTTTCTTATATTAAAATATTTCCACTGGTTTTCTGTCTACTTCTTTCCTGGTGTTCTCATCTTTTTGCAGTAATATCTGTAAAACATCTAGAATTTTCCTCTATTTTTTCTTATGAAATGATTTCTTATTTTGGTGTAAAACTGGATCTTGTAACTTCCTGTATCTTTAAATTTGGATGGATTTTATACATTTTTTTCATTTGAAAAAAATCTAGTTGAAAATCATGTGTGTGTTTATTTCTGTGTGTTTGCATGTTTCTCCATGGAAATAGGAGTGCATCTTTCTGATGAGGAAGGTGTTTTCTCTGCAGGAGTTTGCTGATACTTTAAAAAAAAATTCCTTCTGTTAGCTATTGTAGACAGTTATTTAAGACCACTACCACCCCATTTTTTCCTACTGTTTGCAGAACCTCTGCTTAGAGGTTATTGCAGTGGTGATTTACAAGGTACAGAAAGTACTGTTTTCAAACCTACAGAACTGTCAACTTGGATTTTTAAACGTTTTGCTAGACTTCATGTTAATTTGGCCTTACAAAAAAGGAGGAATCCACAGGCATAACCCAGCCAGCAAAGATCTTGTCTGTTGTGGTAGTGAAGTGTTTGTTTGGTTTTCTGACTGGTATCTTTCCAAGATAAGGCTGCTAACAATACTTCTGCATCCAGATGAAATACTTAGTCCATATTTAATAGATTACTCATACAATGTCATCACTGTAACGTGGTTTACATATTTTAATGAGCAAAAAATAAGACCCTGCCCAAATACCTTAAATCTAAAGCAAATAATGCGGAAGACAGCAGAGATTGGAGGATAGAAATAAAGTTGTACAGTTGTATATTAACCAGGAATGGCTCTCTCCTGCAGTTAGTGTGTAGATTGGGCATGCTAACTCTAATCAACAGAATTTTCCATGCTGGTGTTCCTTTTTGTTGTTGTTCTTTTACAGACAGTTGCACAGAGGGATGGTTATTGTAGTCTTTGTGATATAGTCTGCACATCATGCTTGCCTGTCATGGTAAAAACCAGCGTGTTCATTGTATAGACTGCAGCAGGCCTTATAGCACCTACTGCTGTAAAAATGCAAAAGCCCTTCAGTGCTGCAGGAAATGGATTCACCAGAGGATGATAGATGGCCTGAAAATCTGCACCTTCCCATCCACACAGCGTGCAAACCAGTTTTAACTATCATTTCCAAATGGTCACAGCAAAGGGGGGGGGGGAACAGAAGGTGCACCAATAGACATTATCATGTGGATGCTCTGAAAAAGACCAGGGCAATTTGAGAGCGAGAGCAGCATGGTGTAGTGGTTAAGAGCAACAATCTGGAGAACCGAGTTCGATTCCCCGCTCTTCCACATGAAGCCTGCGGGGTGCCCTTGGGCCTGTCACAGTCCTCTCAGAACTCTCTCAGCCCCACCTCCCTCACAGGGTGTCTGTTGTGGGGAGAGGAAGGTGATTCTAAGCAGGAGGCAGGCAATGGCAAACCACCTCTGAATATGGGTCGTCATAAGTAAGCTGTGACTTGACAGCACTTTTCACCACCACTGTTGGGAGCAAAACAATACAAGCAGCCTTTTCTAAATGAATGGAGTTTCCATGCAGCAATTTTGTAATGTATGACATGGCCCTCAATATCTCTCATCCTAATTCTGAAAAATGGGTGTTGCCAATAGTCTATATTGCACTCCAAGGCAGTAAAAGAGGTCTTTTGTCCAGTTCTGTATCCTACTGATTGATGGGAAGCCTCCTATAAAAGCTCAATTAACAGGATGTCCATGTAGTCGGTTTTTAAAATTAATGTATTTTCTCTCTCAGCCATTAAAGGCCTAACATTCCTTTTACTAGGATAGTGGTCAGGCTAGCCTGATCTCGTCAGATCTCAGAAGCTAAGCAGGGTCAGCCCTGGTTAGTATTTGGATGGGAGACCACCAAGGAATACCAGGGTTGCTGTGCAGAGGAAGGCACTGGCAAACCACCTCTGTTAGTCTCTTGCCATGAAAACCCCAAAAAGGGGTCGCCATAAGTCAGCTGCGACTTGATGGCACTTTACACACACACATTATTCTACTACCCATTAAGGATGTGAATTGTTCAGTGCTTTGTGTATCTTAGTCTCACACATGCATTTTGGGATGTTTAAACTGTCATTCTTGATCTTGGTGCTTAATGGAGTTTTTGGGACTGTCGTGTGTTTTAAGTACGGTATCAGATATGGACAGCATGATAGGAAAATAATTGCACTGTGTTGACACAGTCAACAGTAGCTCTTCATTTCCTCCCATCACTGTAAAGCATTTCACTTTCTCACATACCCATCCTTCCACGTGAGGGTTGCCAAAAACCAGGCGGGGAAATTCCTCGAGATTTGGGGGTGGAGGAGGAGAGGGTGGGGTTTGGGGAGCTGAGGATGTCATAGCACCTTCCAAAGCAGCCATTTTATCCAGGGAACTGATATCTGTAGTCTGAAGATGACTTGTGAGTCTGGGAGATCTCCAGGTCCCTCCTGGAGGCTGGCAACCCTATCAAGTCCTGTCAACAAGTGCCATATGTTGCTTCCATAGTCTACCTTCCCTTCCTGTTTGTGTTCGTAACCAACATGCACATTATCTGTGTCTCTAACTGTGCTGGGCTCCTTAAGAAAAGCACATCAGGATGAGAAAGGAGGGGATAACAACCCAAGTTTAAAGCTGGAGAAGCAGGACCTGGATAGCCCCAGGCTAGCCTGATCTCTTCAGATCTCAGAAACTAAGCAGGCTCGGCCCTAGTTAAAATTTGGATGGGTGACCTCCAAGGACTACCAGGGTTTGTGACATGAAGCCAGGCAATGGCAAACCATCTCCGAACGTCCCTTGCCTTGAAAACCCCACGGGGTCTCCATAAGTCAGCTGTGATTTGAGGGCACCAAAAAAGAAAAGAAATAAGAAATCAAAATAAACCGAACGGGTGAAAAGAACGAACAGCCTAGGCCAGACCTTTTACGGGGACCAGGCCCAATTACACTCCACCTGGAGGTCTGCATTCATTCATTTTTACTTAATCGCTCTCCTTAAGTCTCTCGGTGACTGAAAGTCTGTGGTCGTGTTAACTAACGCCCACGCTTTGAGCAAGCAAGCGAGCACGACTGGCACCCGGGCAGCAGCAAACGGGTATTATTAGCTCGTGCAGCTGTGAAAACCCTGACCTGGGTGGCCCAGGCTAGCCTGATTTCTTCAGATCTCAGAAGCTAAGCAGGGTCAGCCCTGGTTAGTATTTGGATGGGAGACCACCAAGGAAGACCAGGGTTGCTGTGCAGAGGAAGGCACTGGCAAACCACCTCTGCTAGTTAGTCTCTTGCCATGAAAACCCCCAAAAGGGGTCGCCACAAGTCGGCTGCGACTTGAAGGCACTCCACACACACACGCAGCTGTGAAAACAACATCCTGCAGTTTGCGCTGATGAACGCACGGTGGCGGTGGCGGACATCGTGACTTCTCGCGAGAGTTGACGTCTCAGGAGTACCGGCGGAAGACGCGTCAGTCTCTCTTTCCGGGCGGCCATTGCCGAGGTAGCAGCCGGGTAAGAATGAGAAGAGGGCCGGGGAGTTCGTAATCCGGGGCCATCCGTTCGTTGCGTGGTCGGTACCCGGTTGTAGCCTGCGGGGGAGCCCCAAGGGGCGTGGGACTGAGTTGGCGCCACCTTCATTTGTGGTGTGTGTGGGGAAACTGCGACCGAGGTTTCCCTACATCCCTTGATCTGCACCGGCCTCTTTCCTGGCTCAGAGATTCTGGGCCTGCGGATACTTGGCAGTGATGTCCTTTATTTCATAATATTCTCCGAGGTGGGGGGGGGGAATTAAATAATTTAGGCTGTTGCTAGAACTGCTTGGTCAGGTTGAGTGAGAGTGGATGGGAAAGGGCCATTTCGTGAGTACTTTCCGTGTCTGCTTGGGTGGCTTCTTCGTTCAGCTGTGGAGTAATTCGTGCCTTCGGCTGCTCGGTCCTGACCGCTCCCTTCGTTCCTTGCATGCACTTCTCAGTATGGTTCCCTGTAGCACTCTTTACGGCTTTGCTGGTGGTGTGACTGATTATTTGGTAATCTGCTTTTTCTGACTTTCACTTAGATTTGGCGTCGGCTGCTACAGCGTTTCATTCAAAGTGATTGTATTTCCGATCACAGATTTGTTCCCGAGTCTGTTGCAAGGCAGATAATAGGGTATTAATATAATAATGTATCAAAATCTGACAGGCCTAAACCGTGTTAGCCTGTGGGAAAAGTCCTTATTAGGCTACTGGTAACATTAGCATATAGCATTCATCCTTTAAACACATGAAGCTGCCATATACTGAATCAGACCCTTGGTCCATCAAAGTTAGGATTGTCTACTCAGACCAGCAGCGGCTCTCCCGGGTCTCAGGCAGAGGTCTTTCACGTCACCTATTTGCCTAGCCCCTTTAACTGCCTAGTCCCTTTAACTGGAGATGCTGGGGATTGAACATGGGACCCTCTGCATGCCAAGCAGATGCTCTACAAACTGAGCCACAGGCCCTCTCCCAATCCTAGATTATTAGATTCTGATAAATACTTGGTTTATGTATATTTTGCAAGCATACTGTTTCAGGAGGTCTGCAGATCCCCGGTGCTTCTAAAATACTATCTGTAATCAGAATAGGTGCTCAAAATCCTTATTACATTTAGGTTTCTAGCTTTAGGAAGTCTAGTCCTCATAGTTGCAGAGAGAAACTTGCACACAGAATGTCTGTTAAAGCTTGGAAACTACAAAACTTGGTGCTGTTGGTATTGCTAAGGGAGGTGATTTTACATGCTTAAAGTTCCCTGTATGTCATCAAGCAATCCTGCTGTTGTACACTTATAGTCTTTCATGTCATTTGTGCATGTGCCTAGTATTCACAGATCCTATCCAGAGTAGATTTTGGCTTAGTTTCAGAACATGAGTGCAGGAGGTGGTCCTGACCTAGAGTTCCTGTCAATCATCAATATTGTGTAGAGCCGCAGTTCTCAAACCTTAGCAGCCTAAGGATCTCCCTTTCCACTGAGCTCCAAGTCTTCCCCTTCTCCATTGCTAGCATGGTCATGTGCCGCACACCCTTTTTTCACAGTGTGTGTGGTGAGCCATGAACTTCCTATTGTGACTTCTAAACAATGTAGTGAGAACCAGATGAGCTCCACTTTAAAAGCAAGTTTAAGGGGAAAATGGTTACTTACTGTACATGTCTAGGTCCCAGTGCCTAGCAAATTTGCCCTGATGCAAATTTTGATCTGTCTCACCCTTTGATAAGAAGAGATGTTACACTGGAGAAAGCAAGCCCTAAGTATGATGACTGCATTAGGACTGTATTTGCCTGGTGACACTCCATCGGTCAGACTTCCCAGGGCTGAACTGCTGTTTCCCAAGTACCAGTCAGCATGTTCTCTGGTTAATATTCTGAGCAAATGTGAAAGCTGGGAGACTGTAAGTGGTAGCAACTCAGTGAGCTCCTGCTCCCATTCCTAGAAAACTTGGGTGGGCTTTGTTTTCATCTTTGTCAAGTAGGTGAGTCTCGACCTCCAGGAGAGCCCTTGAGATTTTAGTGAATAGTTGTTAGTATCTCTCCGTGGTGTCATGTAACCGAAAGATTGTACCTCTGTGTGTGTGTTTTTTTAACCTGCTTTAAGAATGAAAGCGTCTGTACTTTTTCAGGTTTATAAGAGCAGTATTTTCATGAGACATTCTGGAAATTATTCTCTTAGTGGTTTAGGTGCAAGTGTTGAATTGGATGCAAGCATATAATAATCAGCTTAATTTCTATAATACCCACTTAATTTTTAGCACACTTACAAATGGCTTTGTTTTTTGTCTTGCTGCAGTCAAAATGAAGTTCAATCCGTTTGTGACCTCGGACCGCAGCAAGAATCGCAAACGGCACTTCAATGCACCATCTCACATTCGCAGGAAGATCATGTCTTCTCCCCTGTCCAAGGAACTGAGGCAGAAATACAATGTTCGCTCTATGCCCATCCGAAAGGATGATGAAGTTCAGGTATTTGTTTTAATTATCATCTTTTTCTGTTAAGAATTTATATGTTATTTATAGTCCAACTTTTTCAGTGAGACTCAGTGTGGATAACATAGATAAGTCAATACAGTAAATGGTGGGGCATCCAGTAAACAATGCAACAGGATTTGGATTGCAGAAATCTGGAACAGAGCTGAAACAAAACGTAAGTATTACCATGATAAGTTAAATGATGCAAAATTATAGAGTAGGATCCTACTTACAGCAACAGACATTACGAACTATGCGCAGTAGTGTAGTCAGTTCACGGTCCCGAACCCTTTATCCAAGCATCTTTCTGAACCATTTTGTTACAGTATAGCCTTGTGTTTTTAAAAAAGGCCTTTTGAATAATGCGGTTTTGCATAGCCTTTGGAAAGCCAGGAGAGTGGGAGCCTTCCTAGCCTCATAAGCCAGGCCGTTTCATAAGGTGGGGGCCACAGCGGAGAATGTGCATATACTGGCAGTTGTTGATTTTCCCCATGGGCCGAGTGACACCTGCTCTGATGAGTGAGGCTGCTGTGGCGGAGTGTAGGGGAGAGATGGTCCTGCAGAGATGAGGGACCAAGGCCATGAAGAGCTTTGTATATGATAGCCAACACCTTAAATTTAGCTCAGTAACTGATGAGCAGCCAGTGGAGTGACTGCAGAATGGGGGTAATATGCATCCTCCATCTTTTTTCACCGTCAGGTCACATCTGACTTATGGTGACCCCTAGCAGGGTTTTCAAAGCATCCCTGCATCACGATCCTGGTATTCTTTGGTAGTCTTCCATTCAGATACTGACTGAGACCAGCCCGGTTTAGCTCTGCAATCTGATGAGATTGGGCTAGTCTGAACTATTCAGGCTCCATCTAGCTCCTAATAATAATTGAGTTGTGGTGTTCTGCACCAAGTGGAGTCTGAGTTGACTTTGGGGGAGATGTATGTCGAGTGCATTACAGTCGTTTCTTTCCTTTCCTTTATCCCTTAGAAGCTCCTTGATCCATTGATCTTGAGCAGCATATATCTAGTGTTTGAGGGATATAAGGACTGAAACAAATCTTTCCACTGACAATGTCGCCTTGGGATCCCTATCTCTTAGTAGAAAAGGCATTATGTCAGACACAGAGGCATTAGATTTGTATGTTAAAAGGGGGGAGATATAATGTGATCAAAGTTTCTTATAAAAGCGGCATTCCAAAAGGGCATGAGCTAGTGAATCGATACAGCCAGAAGAGCAAGGACAGGTCCTGTCTGGATGTGGTATATTCAAAATTCTGCCCTGCATAACCATAGAGGGGTTAGCATTCAATCTAGCTAAACAGAAGGCTCTAGAAAGACGAGGAGTTGTCAAATAATATGTATAAGCAGGCAAACCACGTGGTGGTGGTATTCCGAAGAACTGGGATGATCAAACGCAGCGAGCACGGAAAGTAGTGCTTACAGTCGTTTCTAGTACAGTGGTGTAGGCCCAGGTGGCCATATCAGCCATATCAAGGTAAGGGGCTGTCTTCCGGGCTACATGAAGTTGAAAGAAATATTTTTTTGGGGGGAACAGCATTAACTTTCTTTCCCAGTAGTAATGTTGGATTCAGCATAACCCCCGAGCTTCTTCACTGAGTCAGCAATGAATGTGCTTTTTCGTCTAAAAAAAGTTGTAGAAACCTACAAGAAGAGCGGCTCATTTAGGTAGTGCTCAAGTCACATAAGCGGCATCTTGGGTGACTACTTCTAACACCCAGATGTAGATGTGACCCATGACCTGTACAATGTAAGAAGCTAATTGTTGAATTCTGAAAAGATACCTATGCTAGCAAAACCAGTAGCGCTTTAGCCAACTAGTTGTGGTATATTTACATGAATGCAAGCTCACTCTGATCCATAAAGGTTTATTCCACCATAAATAAATGCTTCTATAATTCACCATACAGTTTCTTACATGGTACAGCACTCATCTTGTTGAGTTAGCAGACTCTTTGTTGTTGGGTGAAGTGGGTTTGGCAGATTTCATTCATCCTATTACAGCTCTTCTCTTTCACTATGTATGTTTGAAATCTGGTTAAATATGTTGGAGATTGCCACACAAACAGTTTTCCATGCTCCCTCTTCCCCTTTGATTTTATGTGAAGTCTATCCTCTTTTGTTTTCTGGTTTGCGATATAGTTTGCCAAGGTGTCCATATTGTTAGTGATCTATAGTTCATCCAGTCAGGAATTTCATCCACTCCTGGATTGAGAATCATTGCTGAAGAGGAAGTGTATACCATCATTTGGGGCAAAACCTATTTGTGCTAACAATAGGATGATGGCAAAATAGATCATGGCAAATTATTGCTTTCTAGGAGGGGGAGGCAGTTTGTGCACAAGATGGGAGGAAGGAATAGAATACCTGAGCCTGTGGCACAGCCCTGGTCTCAAAGACGGTCTGGAGACTGGTGATGTGATGTTTGAATCTCACTTAGTGGAGAATGTAGTTACCATTAGTGTTATGCTATAGAAAAAGCACAGCATGGATGTCATCTTCCTGACTGGCTCCCTCCCTGTCCTTGAGAGAGGTCAACTACAGTAATTCTCTCTTTGGAATGAATGGAGATGAAAGGAAACTCGGACAAGTGGGTCAGGGGTGTGCAGCCATCCCTAATACTTTATTTTAAGGTTGACTTCCTGTGAGTGCCCAGAAAAAAAAGCCACAGGTCTATATGTTGTTTGAATGAATCAAAGCATAAGTCAAGTTTCCCTCAATCTCATTTACTCTAGGAGCCATATGAAATATGTATATTTTCTGTGGCGTCATAACATTTTACTTATACTGGTTTAGCATTATGTTTTCTGTGATGTGTTCTGCTTCAAGGCATTCATTCTTCCCCATGTCTGTATTGCTCTGGAGATGATAGTATTGTTGAATGTAACATCTGAGAATGCTGGATACTTGTTTCATGTATTCCTAGGTCGTCCGGGGCCATTACAAAGGGCAGCAGATCGGCAAGGTGGTCCAGGTCTATAGAAAGAAGTATGTCATCTACATTGAGCGTGTACAGCGTGAGAAGGCCAATGGCACAACTGTTCATGTGGGCATCCATCCCAGCAAGGTAATCGATGCAAAACTAATCTCTTTCCTGGGAGGCGGTCTTCTTTACCTGAGAGTAGTGGAAATCCTGGTATCTGTAGAAACTTAGTTTAAACACACATGAAACTGCCATATACTGAGTCAGACCGTTGATTTATCAAGGTCACTGTTGTCCACTCAGGCTTCCAGTGGCTCTCCTGGCTCTCAGTCTTTCACATTATCACCTACCTTTTTACAGGAGATGACAGAGATCGAACATAGGACCCTCTGCATGACAAGCAGAAGTTCTCTCACTGAGACATGGCTTCTTCCCAAACATCTCCATATTACCTTGTGTAATGATTATGTAGTCAAACAGACTTAGGCTCTTGAAAATGCATAGAAAAGCATAGAGAAAATGCATTATAGAAGACCAAAAAATTAGTCATCAGTTATGTTTTCAAAAGCATGAAATTGTTCTATTTTAAAGAATGCAATTCATCGGGAAGAAATGGTTTCTTTAAAGCAATAGCTAATGCCTCCTTCAGGCAGTGTCTAAAGTATTGTTGTCCTGACATGTAGTATACCAATACTGAAAATAGTTGAAGTCAGGAAAATGATGATACGTTTATTAAAGTTTTCATAGTTTAAAGCAGAGGTAGCAATGGCTGTTTGGTGTGCATGGAGGCACTTGAGCTCTAGAGGAATGTTGGGTTAAAATCAGCTTTAGTCGGTTTAATGTTCTGTCCCAGCAACAGTTTGTGTGTGAGTGTGCTGTAATAGACTGTTTCCTTCATGTACACATTATTCCTTTGCAATCAGCAAAACAATTAGTCTTATTTGGATTTATGCAACCCATGGTGCATATCTATGGGGAAATTCCAGAACTGAGGTGTGTTGTCTCTTTAACTTCATTGTAGTTCACATGTGTAGCATGTTTGCTGCAAAATTAAAGCATTTTAGGAACTTTTACATTAACTGAGTAGTTGGCTTAGCTGATCCGTGATGATGATACAAGGAGCAGCTGTTGTAGTAAAGAAAAGGATCCATTAGAGACGGAATTTCTGGAGGCTCCCTTCATTTCAGGAAAGCAACACAGCAGGCTTCACAGTGTCACTGTTACAGAAATTCTGTCTGATGGATTCTCCTCTTTACTGGTGGTTGCTGGCTCTCTTGTGTTGATGATGAGACGTAAGAGTGAACTCCCTGCTGAAATATCTTCACTGGTTCTTTTTTCCTTTCCTTCCCTCAACCCATTAATTGAGTCTTAAGAGAGATCTATAGTAAGATATGTCATCACTGTGTTAATATATTATACCGAAATATGAGACAGTAGTGACAGTGAACACGCACTGCTTTTCCTCTGTGATCCCGGAGCGGGAAACGGGATCCTGTTGAGATTTAATCCAGACAACTGAGATGGTGGTGGTTGGTAGGCTAGGTGACTTGGAAAGGAGCATTGGTCATAAGTGCCAGATCAGTTGCTTAGGAATTGTTTATCTTGGAGACTGCTGTTTTAGTTGTGCTCTGTTGTGAACTTAAGAGTATCAGTGAAGAACAGCCTTATTGACAGTGTCCCCAAAATGCTTCCTCGTTGACCAAATGTAGATGACGGTGTAGAAAGAAGCATGATACATCAAAACATTTATTATCTGGCACCTGATTATCCAAAACGCTCAGTTAATTGGCATTGCCCAGAGGGCAAGCTCCTCTTCCTTCAGGCATCATACCCCATTATCTTTGAGTGCATGTGCATCCCTCTCCTACTTTTCAGTTGACCAGATTGATGCTTTCCACTATTGCTGGGGTTCTGGCAGCTGGTGCTCCTGGCTGGAGTTATCCTCACATTTCATCTTCTCCCTCAGCCTGCCTTGAGCTGTTGGGAGCCACCTCTGCCAGAGGGCTCCTGGGCAACTACTGTGCCTGCTTAATAGGGCTGCTGCGGGAGAAGGTTCTTGCCAGGTGCGGGGGACCTTCTGCATGGCTTTCCCAATGGGTGGGGTTTGGTCACTGCAGATTCCTCTGCAGGGTAGAGCAATAAGCTTGAGCATTGGCACATTTATTAGCCTGTTCTGTATGAGTGCCAGGTAACAAAGCTTCTGTTATAATACTTAGCATTCAAGGAGCTTCACAAATATTGCCTTGTTGTAGTCCTTACAACTGCCTGGTAAGGTAGGCTGGTGTTGTCACTACCATATTGTAGATTGGCGACCATGGCTGAGAGACAGGAGCTTGCCTCTTGTCAGAGTTTCATGACACAAGTGACACCTGAAATGGGAACTTCTTCGTCCACAGCTCACTTTCATAGCCACTACTCTGTTGCTGTATGCATTCATCACTCTGGAGTTATGTGGAAAAGTTGACCTTCTAGCTGTCAGATTGCTTTTTTTTCTCTCATACATCAGAAGTGGTTGGCCTGTAATACGAGTCAACCCATTCCTGGGGACTGAACCTAGAACCTTCTACGTGCTGTCAGGATCCTGTCTCTGATCAGGGTTTGTGATGCATGACTGCTGAACAAGCATAAGCATAAAGTTCATTTTCTTCAAAGGAGAAGTTGCATTTCAGCATGCTAAGAGGCATAGGCATGAACTTAGCTTAACTGCAGCAAAGTTCAGCATGTGTAGGTTGGAACCTGCAGTATGTTAACAGCTCCATTCAAACTTTCTGACTAGCAGTATGGGAGCTGCTTCCCTGTCGTGAGATCCTGTGCAGTGACAGTAAGTATCTGAACAGAGGAACCACATGATCTTGGCTAGTTTAGTAGGAAGAGCTCAAAATTAAGCCCACCCATAGTTTCTTCATGTAGGGTCTTATTGTAATGTTGCCATGGGGAAGCAGCTTCTGTATCATTTGCCTTCCATCATCCAATGCAAGTAGACTAAGGATCCGTTCACATGAAGCACCATGTTTCATATAAGAGTGGGATCTCTAGGTGTCAGGAATCCCCCCCCCCGTTTTAAAGCATGAGGACAATTTATCTATTTGTCGCAAGATTTTGTACTTGCACTAGATCAGAACAGAAATGCTTGAAGATATAGCTGGCTCTTGGCCCATAATATCATGGTTTGCCATGGTGTTAAGCTGAAAGATAATGACTCTCTAAAAGCTACTTAAGTGGCTTATCAGGAGTTGTTCGAAACTATCAGTGCAATCCTGAAGGGGGGGAGTAGTTACAGCAAGCTTGGGAATGGCGCAGCTTGGAGGCCCAACGCAGAAGGGGGAAATGTATTTCCCCCCCAAATCCTGTGTAACAGCCCCATTGAGTTACATGGGGCTGCACCTCCCTTTTTGCCATCGTACATTTGTGTCTGCAAAAGGGGGCGTCAGCTCTGCCCCCGGGAACGTTCCCTTTGGTGCTGGCAAAATGCTGCCGGTGAAGCTCCTGATGCCCCTATCTCGTGCTGCCCCGCCGCCGGAATAACTGCCCCTGCACTAGCGTTAGTGCCAGTTTAACTGGCGCAAGTGGCAATAACCCCAACGCAGGGGTCATGCTAGCTCCTAAGGGCGTTCACCCCCACCCCCTGGGAATTGCTCTGTATGTCTCCCAGTACAAGTCTAACACTCCATCCTGCCTCTCATATGAAATTCATAGCAACTAGTTACACTGCAATCCACTTCATTCTTTTCGCTTCACCGAAAACGACCAACAAATGATCACCAAAATGATAATGTTCATGCATTTATCCTTTTCTTTCTGGAACATTCCCAAAGCTGTTCAGGCATGGCCTGTTAAAAGTGTCAAGATGTACAGAAGTAGAATGCAATGCCAGAATATCAAGAGCTTTTATTCACTACGACATCTTTAAGCATCATATATGCTATCCTAAGGTCCTTGGAGGAAATGTAGGAGTTTATTCTTCTGCTGCTTGGCTAACCTAGCAATCATATCTTACCACTGCGAGCTTTTATCTTAATATGAAACAAAATTAGTTATGCCAATAAACTGGTGGGGTTTGTTAACCAAATAGCAAATTCAATTTTCACATAACGGCTTCTTGTAAATTAAAATTGAGGATAGCCAGCAGAAAAGTGAGCTATTTGGAGGTATTTGATGAAGTGAGCTTTGACTCAGAAGATTATACCCCTAGAAAACTTTGGAGGTCTTTAAAGTGCTACTGGACTGTGATTTGGAGTTTAGTGCCCCCTGTTTCCTTGGGCTTGTATTTTTCAGGATTCCTGTTGAAAGAAAATAAGCTTTTTCAAAGATTTCTTAGAAGACATGTAGAAAATATTATCATTATTGGATTGCGTGGAAGGTAATGATGGATGAGTTGGAACATTTTCTGTATCTTATACTGTTCATGTGTCCAAAGCTGGCATTAGTTAGGCATGGTACTGTACTTCTTTCTTAGCAGCTTAATTACTCTTTATCAAAATAGATGCAGAAATGTTGTGTGTGATGCAGTAAAGTTGATCAATGGGGATTTTATAATTTACTTTATAGGCTGCCTTCCTACTGAGATTTAAGGTGGAATACAAAATGGTTATTAATACATAAACTTTGTCTCCCTAGGTGGTCATCACAAGACTAAAGCTGGATAAGGATCGCAAAAAGATCTTGGAACGTAAAGCAAAGTCTCGCCAAGTTGGAAAGGAGAAGGGAAAATACAAGGAAGAAACGATTGAAAAGATGCAAGAATAAAATAGACTCCTTGGTGATTTTCATTAAAATTCCACTAAAATGAAATCTGTGTGTTCTGAAATTTTTTTATTTTAGCAGAGAAGATGGCTGCCAGCAGCTTGAATGAGTTTAAAAATTGGGCTCCAGAAAAATGACATAATCTGGAGAAAGCTTTATATCTCTGTGCCAGCAGAAGTTAGGCAGAGACTGCTGGGTGTGCTGTGGTAGGAAATTCCACAGAGTGGAAGCCACCACAGGAAAAGCTCTGTTCTGTGCAATGCCCTCATTGATCTTACTTCTGTAAGCAGACACTGTCACGGTGGAGGATTCTGGACGGAAAGCTCGACCTCAGTCACTCTTCTACAGGGAGAGCATCCAAGAACTACGTCAAATAGGAGTGACAGTCAACAAACAGGCTCTGACAAACCACTTAGTCTTCACAAACTACCAGGACTGGACACAAATAGTGTTAGGAGCTCTTAATTGCCCTGACCTGGATGGCCCAGGCTAGCCTGATCTCGTCAGATCTCAGAAGCTAAGCAGGGTCAGCCCTGGTTAGTATTTGGATGGGGGACCACCAAGGAAGACCAGGGTTGCTGTGCAGAGGAAGGCACTGGCAAACCACCTCTGATAGTCTCTTGCCTTGAAAACCCCAAAAGGAGTCGCCATAAGTCGGCTGCAACTTGAAGGCACTTTACACACACAGCTCTTAATTATCTCACACACAAAATTGTTAATCTAGCAAAAATACGGTATGCAAATAGTCACTAAAATTGGCTTCCTTACAGGATTAATAGGTGATGCTGATTTTTTGGGAAAGGGACCTCAAGAGAAGGCGTGACATAGGGGACTTGCTTTTATTTATATATACACACACTCTCTCATATCAGTGATTGTTTGCAAGTAATTGTCATGACTTCCGCAGAGGGAAGTATCTTCCCTACAAAGTTCTAGTGTGGGGGAGGCAGGAGTCTGTCAACAGGTGCTATGGTGAAAGACCCCTGTTACAAACAGACAGAAAACAAAGGGGGAGGTGCTTTTGTCTTGATTGCTTCCTTTCTATTTGCAGTGAGTTGTACATGGAGAAACATTCAAAACTGGAAAGGTTATTGGTGAGGGACACATGAGAAGAGTTTTATAAAATGCATGAGGTCAAGGAGGGGGATAGAACTTTTCTCCCCCTCCCATAATATAAAATGTGCCCTTCAAGGTTAATGGGCAATAGATTCAGAACAGATAAAAGGAAGTAAGGAAATCCACAAAATAAAGGAAAAGGAATTCACTGCCAGTGGACAGAGTAATGGCCATTACCATAGACTAGGGATTAGACAAATTCATGAGGGATATGCCTATCAGTCAAGACCCAGCAGAGGGACTCTAATCTGGAGAACCAGGTTCAATTCCCTACGCTACGTGAAGCCTGCTGGGTGTCCTTGGACTAGTCACAGTTCTCAGAGCTCTCAGCCCAAGTGCAGGCAGGCAATGGCAAACCACCTCTGAACGTCTCGTCTTGAAAACCCCAAGGGGTTGCCATCAGTTGGATGCAACCTGACAGCATTTTAGACACACGCCTATCAGCTACTAGCCACAGTTGGGCATTAGATCTGAATACTGATGCTAGGAGGTAACATAAGGAGAAGGCCCTGGTTTCTGGTTTGTTTATTGGTCCCTTGGCGAATCTATTGAAATGGGCTGCTAGACTAACTGGCCCGCTGGTATGATCTTATATAAGACTTAAATATAAGGCATATTTACCAGCAGTAGGGTTGCCTGAGGAGGGCAGGGTTTGGGGAGGGACTTCAATACCATAGAATCCAATTGCTAAAGCGGCCATTTTCTCCAGGTAAACTGATCTCTGGGCTGGAGATCAGTTTTATTTATTATTTCCATTTAGAATCATAGAATCAGAGTTGGAAGGGACCACCAGGGCCATCGAGTCCAACCCCCTGCATAATGCAGGAAATTCACAACTACCTCCCCCCTCCACACCCCTAGTGACCAGAAGATGGCCAAGATGCCCTCCCTCTCATCATCTGCCTAAGGTCACAGAATCAGCATTGCTGACAGATGGCCATCTAACCTCTTAAAAACCTCCAGGGAAGGAGAGCTTACCACCTCCCGAGGAAGCCTGTTCCACTGAGGAACCGCTCTAACTGTTAGAAAATTCTTCCTAATGTCTAGACGGAAACTCTTAATTTAATTTCAACCTGTTGGTTCTTGGGCAACAGAAAACGACTCGGCACCCTCCTCTATATGACAGCCCTTCAAGTTCTTGAACATGGTTATCATATCCCCTCTCAGTCTTCTCTTCAGGCTAAACATACCCAGCTCCTTCAACCTTTCCTCATAGGACTTGGTCTCCAGACCCCTCACCATCTTTGTTGCCCTTCTCTGGACACGTTCCAGCTTGTCTACATCTTTCTTAAACTGTGGTGCCCAAAACTGAACACAGTACTCTAGCTGAGGTCTAACCAGAGCAGAGTAAAGCGATACCATCACTTTGCGTGATCTAGACACTATACTTCTGTTGATGCAGCCCAAGATTGCGTTTGCCTTTTTAGTTACAGCATCATACTGCTGACTCATGTTCAATGTTTGGTCTACTAAGACCCCAAGATCCTTTTCACACACACTACTGCTCAAACAAGTCTCCCCATCCTATAATTATGCATTTGATTTTTCCTACCTAAATGCAGAACTTTACATTTGTCTTTGTTGAAGTGCATTTTATTAGTTCTAGCCCATTTCTCCAGCCTGTCAAGATCATCCTGCATCTTGGCTCTGTCTTCTACCGTATGTGCTACCCCTCCCAATTTAGTATCATCTGCAAATTTAATAAGCATCCCCTCTAGTCCTTCGTCCAAATCATTTATAAAGATGTTGAACAACATAGGGCCCAGCACAGATCCCTGAGGAACTCCACTAGTCACTTCTCTCCAAGTGGACGAGGAACCATTAACTAGCACTCTTTGGGTACGATGTGTCAATCAGTTGCAGATCCATCTAACAATAATAGGATCTAACCCACATTTTCCCAATTTGTCAACTAGAATACTATGTGGAACCTTATCAAAAGCCTTACTGAAATCTTGATAAACTATGTCTACAGCATTCCCCTGATCCAGCAAGGTAGTAATTTTCTCAAAAAAGAAGATAAGATTAGTCTGACACGACTTATTCTTGAGAAACCCATGCTGGCTCTTAGCGATCAGATCCATCCTTTCTAAATGCTCAAGGACGGACTGTTTGATGATTTGTTCAAACCCTTTTTCTGGTACAGAAGTCAAGCTGATGGGTCGGTAGCTACCCGGATCCTCCTTTTTCCCCTTCTTGAAGATGGCCTCTTTAGGGTCCTCCCATTTTTCCTTCCCATAGGAATGGTTTGGGATTGCGCCTTCAGTATTTTATTTTTAAGAAATGCCCACCCTTCTTGAACTTAAGTATTTCTGACCATGGGATTCTACCTAGCATAAGTTTGTGTGTGTAAAGTGCCGTCAAGTCGCAGCCTTTTGGGGTTTTCATGGCAAGAGACTAACAGAGATGGTTTGCCAGTGCCTTCCTCTGCACAGCAACCCTGGACTTCCTTGGTGTTCTCCCATCCAAATACTAACCAGGGCTGACCCTGCTTAGCTTCTGAGATCTGACAAGATCAGGCTAGCCTGGGTCATCCAGGTCAGGGCAGCATAAGTTTGTTAAAATTTGCTCTTTTGAAGTCCAACCTACACGTCTGACTACGTACAGGTTTTCCTTTCCCCAAGATTGTAAATGCCAAGAGTAAGTGGTCACTACTACCCAGGGAGCCTACTACTTTAACCTCATCGACCAGTTCTTCCCTGTGGGTGAGAATCAAGTTTAAGATAGCAGACCCCCTTGTTTCCCTGTCCACCTTCTGGAATAGCATAGCCTTGTGTGGGTAAAGTGCCTTCAAGTTGCAGCCGACTTATGACGACCCCTTTTTGGGGTTTTCAAGGCAAGAGACTACCAGAGGTGGTTTGCCAGCGCCTTCCTCTAGCCCACTGGTTCCCAACCGGGGGTCCATGGACCCCCAGAGGTCCGCGAGAACTAAATTAAGGTCCGCGAAACAAAGTTATAAATGCATAATAAATTAATATTTTCAATTAAAAGTTCTCTATTATAAAATATATATTCAAATATTATTCTAAGTTTAATGTTTAACTAACAGTTATGATTAAAGTTTATTTTCAAATTCTCGGAATTTTTATTTTGAACCTTGGGGTCCCTGCACCGAACAAAAAAGTCTTAGTGGTCCCTGGTCAAAAAAAGGTTGGGAACCACTGCTCTAGCCTTAGTACCACAAACAAGGCCGGACGACGGTCCCATCGCATCTCGAATAAAGAACGCATGCGCACCCGTCCGAGTGCCTGGCCCCGCCCCCAACTCGCTCACCGCCGCAGGGGGTTGGCGAAAGCCTCCCTACCGTTCCGTCACGTGCCTGTGTCGCAAGGACGGCGATTGGATAGGATTCCTAGGGGGCGTGGTGTGCGGGGCGGAATCCGGAGAGGCCATTGGAGTGGCCGGAGCGGGCGTAGTGGGAAGGACGCGGCCATGGCGTACGGCGGCCTTGCGGTGCCGGTCACCGTCATGACTGTTTTCTGGTTGGTGGTCGGTGGGGTCCTCCCGTGGTTCGTGCCGAAAGGGCCTAACAGGGGGTGAGTGACGGGGAAAGGAGCGGCGGGGGGACGGAGGCGGCGCGTCTCCGCTAGGAAGGGCGGGGAGGGCTCCTCCTCCCTGAGCCTTCCCGGCTT
The DNA here is from genome assembly GCF_029931775.1 of Euleptes europaea. Taxonomy (NCBI): domain Eukaryota; kingdom Metazoa; phylum Chordata; class Lepidosauria; order Squamata; family Sphaerodactylidae; genus Euleptes; species Euleptes europaea. The sequence goes on along the minus strand of NC_079312.1, from coordinate 102,844,665 downwards.
CAGAGCCGGCCTGCTTGCCCGCGGTGGTTCCGCTCTCTTCCCTGCCTCGTTGTGGGAGCCGTTGGTCTCCGTCGCGCGGGCTTGGAACCCATCGAGGACGACCCGAAACGACGTTTCGCTTCACTCTCGACTGCTGCCATCCTTCGTCATCTAGCTGCGAGCCTTCCTTATTTTCCTTTGTTTGTCGGTTCCGTTTAATCTGTGCCCCCCCCCTCTTCTCCTTTCTCACAACGCTGGATTTATCTCTCCCCCCTCCCCCCTCCCCCTCCCGGTTCTGTGCGGCACGGAAGACTCTGCGTGCAAAATGTCAATGCAAAGTCGTCGTGCCTGGCATTCTCCTGGGGATAGTTTCCCTGGGATTTGCGTGTATCGTGTGCATTGCAGATCAGTCGTGGTATGCGCTGCGTGTTGGCTACGTGAACTCTGTTTCAGGTGAGGGGCTGTTTATTGGGTCGGGTACTTGGTGAAATGTCTCTCTCAATGGTTCTTGTAGGTTATCCGGGCTGTGTGACCGTGGTCTTGGTGTTTTCTTTCCTGACGTGTCGCCAGCAGCTGTGGCAGGCATCTTCGGAGGAGTAACCCTGAAGGACAGTGTCTCTCCGTGTCAAGTGTGTAGGAAGAGTAATATATAGTCAAATACCAAGACCACGGTCACACAGCCCGGATAACCTACAAGAACCAATGAACTCTGACCGTGAAAGCCTTCGACAATGCCTCTCTCAAGTTTTACGATATTCCCATGGTGGCAGCTTTGTAAAATCAGATGGAAGGTAGCCATGTCACCGTCTTGTGACAATTTCTTGTTTCCTGCCTGCTCAGCGTGTAACTTTTTCCTTCTGATCAGGAGTCCGTAAGATGGATAACTCAGTGTGGCATTGTCTGACAACTGGATCCCTCCACTGTATCTTACTACTAGTAGTTGTGGTCTTCTGTGTGAAAATGTTCCATCTAGATCATTCTGTGGTGTGGGATAACTTCCCCTTTGTAGTGTCACCCTCACTGTTAGATCCTTTTTCATTCTGTGTCTCTAATCCTGGTGGTAAACCTGACCGCTAGCAGTGTCTGTTCTGACCTTCCAGTTTTAACTATGAAGTAACAATTAACCTTCTTTCATTGTGGAAATATTTTCAATATAATTGAGAATGAATGGTGTAAATATTGTTTGCTTCCTTTGTATAAGATCCAGTTGCCTTGTTGATCAATATTTTGTATATTCCCTACATTATTAAGATGGTTATCTTCAAAACTACTGTAGGGTGCTTTACCATTTGTCTTGAATCTTTCAAACTCTAGGAAAGCTGCTAAGTGCACAATTAAATTGTGTCTGAATCCTTATAAGAGAGTTAATTAATATTCAAGGTGTGATATTTAAGTAGTACAGTAAAGAGATATCAGGGTGAACTTAACAAACTAGGGCAGAACACCATTTATATTTCAAATACAGGGCATAACTTTTAACGGTAATTTTGAAATTAACTTCCATATCTGGTGGTCATTATGAAGAGAATAGTAATAAAACTAACTAGAAGAAGAAAAGTTGGTTTTTATATGCCGATTTTCTCTACCACATAAGGAAGAATCAAACCAGCTTACAATCACGTTCCCTTCCCCTCCCCACAACAGACACCCTGTGAGGTAGGTGTGGCTGAGAGAGCTCTAAGAGAGCTGTGACTAGCCCAAGGTCATCCAGCTGGCTTCATGTGTAGGAGTGGGGAAACCAACCCGGTTCACCAGATTAGCCTCTGCTGCTCATGTGGAGGCGTGGGGAATCAAACTTGGTTCTCCAGATCAGAGTCCACCACTCAAAACCACTACACCATACACTTAGACCATTTTTCCGCTCAGTGTCATTGAAAAACTGAACCTCTTTACATACTTTATAGCTGAAAATGATTGTTTACCTGTCACTTCATTCTCCCCCCCTTAAAGTTGTTATACAAGCCTACAGCCTTGCAAAGCTGTACTGACTGAAACCCCACTCAGTAATTCATAATAAGATGCTTATATAGATATGCCAGGGTAGATTACCTTTCTGAGAGGGAGAAGGAGATCCGGGACAAAATTTGTATAGGCTATATTCAGCTTCTGCCTGAAAAAAACGTCCCCCTCCCAGTGTCCAATGTTTAGTCATTACATGGCCAATGCATAGGCCCCATGGGCCAGGGGAGGGGGAAAGGCCTTGACAGACTGGGATGTGATTACAGGCTGTACATTGCTGCCTTCTCTTATAAATTACCCCAGCTGAATAAAATGTTGTATGTGAGGTTTCAATCTGACCTGGATGGTCATCGCTATCACTTACGCAGTTTCTAAGTTACTTTTTTTCTGGCTTACAAATACTGAGTGGATAATAGCACAATAGCTTTTGAATTTTGTGTGCTAACCAACGAGAAAGAAAATCAGACTTATTTACCAAGACAAACTGCAGTCTGTGTTCTCTGTAAATTTACTATATTTGCAAGATTGTTCTTATGCTGAGCAATTTATTCTCTACTTGCTAGGGGAAAGCGGAGTGTTAATACTCTGATCCTGACTGTTGGAACTTGTTTTAAGACCCAAGTTCAAGTACGGTTAACTTGTGTTTCAAGCCTGTTTCTGCAGCTCAGAAGTGGTGGCACAAATGCCCCCACAAAGGAAAAATTGCAGTGTAGAGTACTCTCAGCCCAGTACAAAATACTCCATTTCAGTGGTATGGTCATAGGATATATGGAACCCTGAAGGAGTCACAGTTATTGCTTAAGAAACTGTGGTTGTGGGGAGTGATGGAGACTTCCGTTTATTGTAAACACAGTACTGTACAGCCCAAGAAACTGAGCTGTGAATCAGGATATCCCATGTTTAAACACAGTCTCTCACATAAGTTCACTAGGTAACTTTTGGCTAACTGTTCTTCAGCTTCAGTTTCATATCTCAGACATGGAGAGAATACTACTGACCTACCTTACACATTGGTTGCTAGGGTTAGTGAGAATGTATTTGAGCATGCTGAAGTTATAAATGCTGTTTAAAAAACATTTATATTGGATCATCCTCAATCTGTACCTGATACATTATGAAATGATGTTCTTTTCTTGCTAGTCTGTAGATGTTTCTTCCATTTTGTCACCACTTTCTCCTTGCTTTCTCCTACAGTGTTATCAACACAATGCTGGTGACGTGTTCTGTTTGCTGCTACCTCTTGTAAGTATCATCATTTCTACTTTTAGTTGAGACATGGCCAGGTTTGTGATGTGACAGGACTAGAATTGTTTGGGCATACACTTGGGGAAAATCAGTTTTAGTCCTAATCTCAGAATTGATGGGCTGCCATACGTGTACATAGATGTACATCTTTAAGGGTTCTTAACCTCCAGCTTCTTCTGATACTCTTGTTTCTAATAGTTGGGTTGCATCCCACAGCCCATCAGTGGAAAATGCTGACAGTCGCTGATACTTTCAGTTTTTCCCCTTCCTCCAGAAGTTCTTTCAAAACTAAGATAGCTTGTTCTTAGAGTAATAGTCACATAGGTCAGGAGGCTGCACTATATGTGGGGGGAGGGCAAATTTGCTCCCTCCTGCCTCTTCTTTGAGCAGAGAACCCATGACAGGACTGAAATTAGAGAACACTCTCACCCCTTCTCCGCCCCCACTGCAAAATTCCCTTAATAGCTTCCTCTTCTTTTCTGGTAAATATAGTACAATAATTTGAGGTTCCTGTACACTTGCTTTAAAATTGAATCTCTCTATGGCTGTTGGTAGGCAACCACAGTAGTAGTTCTAGTGTTCAAGCCTTGATTTCTGTCAGTAAAAGGCAGAGGGAGGGGACAGGACAGGGCCTTTTCCAGGGCAGGCTCACTGTGGCCAGCCCAGCAGGAACTACCTGGTGACTTGCTACCATGCAACATCTGTGACTCACCCAGATCTGGCTGCCCACTACTGTTCAACAGCGGCTACCCCAGGAAAGCCAGTGTGGTATAGTGGTTAGACTTTCAGACGAGACCCAAGTTCAAATCCCCACTCTGCCATGGAAGCTCACGGGGTGACCTTGGGTTAGTCACACACTCTCACCTTAACCTATCTCACAGGGTTGTTGTGAGGATAAAATGGAAGAGAATGGAGTAAGCTGTTATGGGTCCACATTCTGGGAAAAGATGATGTATAAATAATATATATAGCTGAAGATAAGGGGCAGATAAAAAGTAGGCTGATTGGTGGGTGGGAAGAACATAAGAAAAGCCATGCTGGATCAGACCAAGGCCCATCAAGTCCAGCAGTCTGTTCATACAGTGGCCAACTCGGTGCCTCTAGGAAGCCCCCAAGCAAGACAACTGCAGCAGCAGTATCCTCCCTGTGTTCCACAGCACCTAATATATTCGGCATGCTCCTCTGATCCAGGAGAGAATAGGTATGCATCATGACTAGTATCCATTTTAACTAGTAGCCATGAATACCCTCTCCTCCATGAACGTGTCCACTCCCCTCTTAAAGCCTTCCAAGTTGGTAGCCATCACCACATCCTGGGGCAGAGAGAAAGGGGAAAGGATATTGGGTGGTGGGTGGGAAGAAGAAAAAGGGGAGAGGATATTGGGGCTGCCAGGAGGAAGGAACTAGGATTAAATGTTGGGAATGCTTGTGGGTGCCCTCAGTGCAACTGGGCCTGTGCCCAGCAGCTGGCACCGTGCAGCTAGGCCAGAGTTTTCCCGGCTGCCAGGGGTGGGAATTTGGGAAAGCTGAAGGGGGGCACAGATAAAAGTGGGTTGGCTGGTGGCTGAGAAGGAAGCAGGAAAAAGAGAGGCTGTGGGAGGCTTTCAGGGAAGGAAAAGAAGAAATAGTGGGGAGGGGGGCTTGTGGGCCCTCTGCTTGTGTTGCCAGTTTGCCTTCATTGTTGCCTACATAAGGATTAGTTTTGATCAGTTAACCTGTTCAAACGAGATCTGGCTTGCCGTAGTGTGGATTTGCCTAGGGCAGGGCAGGGGCCTCTCTGTTTTGGTTTTGTGCTGGGTCAACCAAGTTTTATGCAAGTACATCTTGTTTGTTTATGGATCAACGCGCCAGATCCTGAATGTGACCTGAATGACTTTTAAAATATGCGGAGCTAGGATGTCTTGGATGCCTTTTTGCTTTTATTTAAAGCACAAATATACGTACGTAAACAGCTGTTATTCTGACACTTTGAGATTATTGTTGGAGATTTTCCTTCTGTTATCCAGTAGTGAGGCTAGGATCCTTTGTCCTCCCAAATTCCTTACATTAAAAGTCCTGATAAACAGGCATCAAGTGGTCTGTCTATAAGAGTGAGGAGACGTACGTTAGTAAGGAGGAAGTTGCAGTGGAATGAGGGTAAGGAGGGGTACTGAGGTGTGCAAACCCTTGTGACCCTGCCTAGGGAAAGCTTCTCATCTGGTATGTAGCTGCGGGTTGGTTTTCCAAAGTGAGTATGAAACTGTAGTGTGGACTGGCTGCAGTGGAGGAGAGAAATGTCTGTGGCAGCCCAGCTTGCGCGTCCAACCAGACTGCTAGAGCTGAGTGCATCATGAATTAGGCTTTCTGTAGAAAACGTTCACAGCACGTTCACTCTGTCAGTACAAAGTGACAAGACTGTGGCTTGGATCCAGACTGGCATTTTCACAGGCATCAGGGCTTCTGCCCATAGGGCGTGGCTTTCTTGCCTCCCCTGACAGCCTGAAAGCCTGCCTTGGCTCCAAGCCTGCATCCGGAAATACAGGCAGAATCATACAATTGAATGCCTGTGGCCTTGGCTTGGTTCTAGTTGAGAGCACTTGTGAGTATGCTACTTAAAGAGGTGAGGACACTGGGTGCATTTTCAAGAGTCAGCTGACCTGTCCTTTTAAGTAATCAAAGACTAAATGCCATGTTGCCCCTCTTCAATAGCCACTCTGATCAATGTGCATAAATGTCTGGACAGCACACCAATTTCTGTATCTAACCTGGCTAGACAGTTCCATATATAACTGAATCCTGGATTTAAAGCATCGCTGTTGGCCTAAACGTTTTAATTCAAATCACAAGTCTTGGTCATGAAGTCTTGGGCTAGTTGGGCATGTTGATTATACTGTTATGCAAGTCTTGATACAGCAGAAAGAAGGAGTGAATCTTCTTGAAAGCTTCTAAATATCTTGGCTCTTCTGACTCTGCTTCAGCCTTTTTCATGAATAGTCAGTTTGTGGAAGCAGCAGCAATACCATGGCGCATGATTTAAAGCGGAGAACTGGGATTAGGAGTCAAAACTTAAAAGCCCTGCAGTAGTTCTCTTACCTGCTCTTCAGAATTAAGTGTCTCCTCTTTTACTTGACTGTAACCACATATTTCATAGGAAGAGCCACAGTTGGGTCAATGATAGGTAAATCTAATTTGTTCCTGTACAGATTCCATATGATAGACATTTGCCGAGTGTTCTAGCTTTTTGTTCACATGAGTAAATGGTAGTCCTTATTGTAAAACACATTTAGAATGCATTCATAAGCTGTATGATTACACACACACACGTGTTACATTACTGTGTTTAATAATAACCCATCTCCATCCTGATCTAAATAATCCTAGTACTTGCTGCAGGTTGGAAATATAGTGTCCAAACAGCAGTGAACAGTTCAAACTACATTGTTGAGAACCCTGAAAAGAGTACAAACATAAATTTTGTACTCTGAATATGATTTCATTGGTGGTAGTGCTTTTATAGCCAGCTATAGCCGAACTGTAAATTGTGTGTGTGGGTGAAACTTTTTCCGCAGCAGCTGGGGTAAAATCACAAGTGTTTGGTTGTCCCCTCGTTGTTCTGTTCTTGGTTTTTGGGGCCTCAGCTTCACAAGGAAGTCAACAAAATCAGAATGTGGGTGCTGATCATTAATAGTATTTCATACTTTCTTTACTAATATTCCAAAAAGATTGCTATATCAATTTCAAGAGCTAATCTGTGGTGAGACTTACCCAGGGCATGAATTCTGTATTCAGGATAGTTCCCCACAGTTCTTGGTCTGAAGTGTAGGAAGAATGGTGAAAGGCATAGGAGCACATTGGTGCAAGGAACTCTTTACAGATATATAAGTCAAACTATTCTTCTGACTGTTTCTGATCATTATCTGTTCAGAAAGCTGCTTACACTCCGTCATTCTGAACTTAACTGAGTCTGAATTTGAAAGGATCTGTCATACTGTCTGGACATCTTAGAAGTTGTGTGTTGAATGCCAGCTGGAGAAATGGTGAGAATAATACGGCAAATGCCACTGGAAATATGCCTAAAATCTGCAGGAGGAGATGCTCTGATAATTAAAAGAGTAACCAACAGAGCTCATTGTTGTGTTTAGGGTGTTGCCCAGGACATTAGCAGACAACACTCTTCTGTTGAAATGATGGTGGCCACCACAGAGAGCCAGGCTTAGCTAGGTTGGCTGCCAGGCCAGGCTGAGGTGGCAGCAGATGCCGGGAGCTATGCTGGGTCCAGATGTGATGGCGGCAGACTCTGGAATTGGCTCCCAGGCTTTGCCACAGCAGCGGCGAATGGCTGGGTACACTCCGTGTATGGCCACCCTTGGCCCAGCTGCTGCCACAGAGAGCCAGCCCTAGGTATGTTGACTACCGAGCCAGGCCAAGATGAGACGGCAGTTGATGCCGGGAGCCAAGCTGAGTCTGGACGTGGCAGTAGCAGACACTGGGAGCGGTTCCCATGCTGTGTGGCGGGGAGCACCTGGGGCTGCTCTGGAGATGGCCACAGTAGTGGCGGATGCCTGGGGCTGCCCTGGGCCTGGCTGCCGCAGCGGACACCTGAGGCTACTCCAGGCTCTAAGGGAAGTGAGTTTTGTGGGGGCTCCCCACTGAGCAGTAAAGAGGGAATTGGGTGATTCCTCCCACAAGTCTCCCCTCCCATTGATCAGTAAGGAGGGAATTGGGTGATCTCCCCACAAGTCTGTTGCCCCCCCCCCCAAGCAATAAAGAGAGAATTGGGTGAATCCTCCTTCCTGCAAGTATCACAGGTCCCCACTTGTTACTGCCTAATCTAATGCTCTGCCTAGTAACTTCAGTGCCCTGCGGGACCTTAAGGAGTTCTGCAGGGCCTGTAAGACAGAGCAATTCCACCAGGCCTATAACTGAGGACAACCACAGGTGTTATCAATGCTGGCCTCCCTACTTCACCCCTGTCTTTTTTGGTATTAAGTACAATTGCTTTTGGGGGGTTGGCCTGTCTGTCTGTTTGACACAGCAGGTGCTGTAAGAATTGTGCACTATCTATGGTTTTAATGTTTTGTAAATTGTTATATTTTATTGTTTTAAATGTCTTACTGGGATGTATATGTGACTGGAATGTTATGGTTGTTACCTGCCCTGAGCCTGGCCTCGGCTGGGGAGGGCAGGTTAGAAATTTAAAAAATAATAACTTGAAATAAATTAAAAAATAAAATATCCCAAATGCAGCAATTGGGCTCAAAGAGTGAGTTTAAATATGTATAGAGAGCATTTCCCAGGGAAATACTACTCGGATTCAAAAAGGTGCTAACCAGCACCAGTTCTGTTGAATATTCTAGCTTTCACTGAGAATTCTAGAAGCTTTATTTGTACTTACTTTTATGTTAGCTAATATCTCTTATCAAAAAGCAATAGAAAAAATTGACCAATAAAATCTAAAGAGGACTAATCCCATATCTCTGGTCTGTGGTTGCTGTAGCTGGCTGTTCAGCTGACCTGCGTACCATTCTCTGCTCCAAGCATCCAGGTTTGTGTGGAATTTTCCATGACTGCCTAAGCATTCTGCATTTGTAGCAGCTCCCATTACAAAGCTCTTTCTCCTTCCAAAGCATTCTAGAAATAGCAGTTAGATATGCCTGTGTGTTCACAAAATGTGTTTGTATAGTGAGCCTTTAGCTCAGCTGTAGCTCTACAAATTTAAAGGGATCCTTAAAATTCTTCTTGTATTTGCAATTGTTAATAAACCAAATACATTATACAAAAGTGTTTCCTTTTGCTATTCCCCGCCCCCCACTGCACAATGTGTCTTGTTCTGGCTGTAACTTCTGCTGGGTTAGTGTTTACTGCATTGAGAGGCACGTAGGTATATTTTGTAAGATGGATATTGTCAGTAGCTTTACACTGTGATGGAGCTGCAACTCGGTGGTAGAACTTCAGCTTTGCATGTGGAAGGTCCCACGTCTACTCTCCAGTTAAAACTGTCAGGTGAGAGACCCTTACCTGAGACTGTAGGAAGGGAGCTCCAGACAGACTGACCTTGATAGACCAGGGTCAGACTTAGTTTAATATGTACGCAGGCTAGCAGGGTTTTTTTGCGTTAGGATTGCTCAAAGATATGTAGTCAGGACATTTAAACCTTTTGTGTATAAATGACAATTTTTATTCCTAGTGATTCTCTTTGGTACTAAAGTATAAAACCACTAGCAGTGTCGAGATTAGAAAATTTAGATTATATAATCCATACATACTCAAAACAAGGCACCATAACCCTGCAGAATCTAAAACTAGAACAACATGAGTTATGTCTGTAGCGAGTAAGACTGCAAAGGTAATGTATTGCTATGCTGCCTTTTTGAAGGGTTGTTAATGTGAGAAGAAACAATGATGTTGACTTGGACTTCCTGGTGACCACATGTCCTGGAGCATAGTTTTGAAAAGCTTAACGGAAGAGCCACTGTTGGACAGAGACATGAGAATAATCGGAGATTAAATGGGGCTGTTTCTAGTTCTGCTTTGCTTTGCACTTGGACAGGTAGCCAGAAAGGTCTGAACATGTCTGCTGGTTGTGGAAACATAATTTTGAAAGCATTTTCTTTGGACAGTAAGCTTTATTCAGTTGTAATCGTTCTGTCTCTCTTCTCTCAATATCTTGTAGCATCCTAGCTGTGAATCTATTCCCTGAACAGTGTGTTTTTGTCTTGCAGTTGGCTGATTGCAATCCTGGCTCAGCTCAACCCTCTGTTTGGACCACAGCTAACCCGTGAAGCGATCTGGTATCTTAACTTTCACTGGCACTGACAATGTCCACGTCTACTACAGTGGGTAAATATTCTCAACTTCTGAGGACTTTTTAATCATGTACCATGAATTGTTAGTTCAAAACAAGAGCATTTTGAGTTCAGGATGTCTAATTCACAAGAAGAAACCATATGTTTTTTTTGTTTTGTTATTGTTTCAAAGACTGCAAAAATAAAACTTGTGCTGACCTTCCTGTGAGCATCATTTTATCTGCTGATTTGATGGGCTTGGTAATCCTCCCAGAGTTGATGACTGCAGTTGTTGAGCATTTACATAAGAGGTCAACTAATTGTAGGTGTATTTAAAGAGTTTGGAAAGTTGTGATCAGTGGCTGAGAGAGCATAAGAACAGGTCTGCGAGAGACAAGAGATAAGGACCAATGGCCACAGGTGGAATTAACCTTAACTGCCAGCACATGTACATCCTTTCAGTTAGCATTTTTTAAAGCTGAACACTTTAATCCCAAGGATTCTTCTTAAACTGCATTATTATATTATATTCTGTATATAATATATACAGCCCCTATAATCCAGGCAGAGTATCCCTTATCTGGACATCCCATATCCGGACTGATCCAAAAACCAGACTCTTCAAGCTGGCATGCAGGCAGATTCATGCTGCCTGCTTTCAATGTTTCCTCTCGCCTAAAAAAATAATATACAGTGTATACTGCATCATAGGTGGAGACTGAAAGCCTGCCGTTTAGTTTGTTTTTGCTCTCGTTTAACAGCTGATACAGGTATTCTGGTGAGATAGTTATGCCTTTGCTTTCTGATGGTTCAACGTACACAAAATTATTTAAAATATTGTTTAAAATTACATTCAGGCTATGTGTATAAAGTGTATATAAAACATAAATTAATTTGGGTCCCATCCCCAAGATGTCTCATTATGTATATGCAAAAATTCCAAAATATTCCAATATATGGAAAGATCTGAAATATGGGCCACTCCTGGCCCCAAGAAATCTGAATAAGGGATACTCAACCTGTAAAGATTTTTCAGGCCCTCTAGGAGTCTGTGATCTTAATACTAACCTCTCCTTATAAATCATCTGTCCCATTTTTACTTAAGAACAGATGCTGTACTTACAGGTTATACAAGCCTACTAATAACATGGTCCCTTTTGTTTAGGGGACTGTTGAAGAGCTCTAAACTTCAAATTAGCGTAGGAAAACGGTGATGAGTGGGCTGAGATGAGTCAACTATAGGGCTTACCAGAAATGCAAAATTGGCAGCCTTTTGTCTAGAAAACTTGTTTCACTTGTCTGCTTGCTTGAAATGCGTTGCAAGTATTTCTAAGCAAGAACACAGCAGCACTTGCTGTATCTTCCATCCAGGTGCTGTCATACTCTTTCCTGGAGTAAAAGCGAGCATGTCTCATAAATTAAGACTATGGTTTATACTGCCTGCATTTCTTAGTGGATGAGACAGGTGTACAAATAAAGCATCTTCTGCAAGAAATGCATTGGATTAGAATATATACTGTTTCATCTCTAGCACAATCTCTGGACACTGCTGGAGGGGAAGCATGTTGCAACCAAGTCACATCAGGGAAATTTCAGTGTACAGCAGCGGCCAGTGTCATTATGTTGATTTCTATAATGATGGTCAATAATTCAAAAAGCCTCTGCCTGCCTCATTTTGTCTCATATTCCCTTAATTATGACTTCCCTGTTTTTTTAAAAAAGGTGAAATTCCTTTATATAATGACTTACGTGGTTTAATTGCTTGCTGTTAAGCTCCCTTGTTTCCCAGATGTTGGTGCATTTTAAGCATGGAAGGCAGCAGTAGTTCACAACAAAGCAATGACCCTGGCGGAATTTATTGTAGTGTTACTTGTCAAGTAACAACCGTGACTTAGAAGTGGAATGGCTGGCATGTCTTTGACAGACCAGGAGACTAGAATTTACTTGGGGAAACAGTATCTTAGCATTCTTAGTTGAAAGTGACACTAGGTATTCAGTTTCCACTTTCCACACTATCCTAACTTTGCTGCTCTCATTGACTGCTTTGTATTGATTTATAACAGAATTATCACCATCTGACCAGGGTTTAGACCAGGGTGTTGAAAGCGAGCATCGTGTCTAAATCAGTTGGACCTACTGGGGTTATTAATATAAAGCTTTATCTAGAAGAGCTGTGATGCCCTGCATATGTTCCTCTCTGCCACCCACCTAACTAGAAATGATAGCTATATAGCTGAAATTCCTTTGAAAGAGACTAAACTGCTTTTTGCTTTGCAGGCTATGAATTTGTAACGCTCCAATGATCCAAAGGTGCCTTTAATGTACTCTGAACCATCCAGGACTACTTTAATGTCTTACTACTTGATCTGTTCCCAAAAAAATTGCTTAAAACACTTCCTGTGTTTTTTTTACACCTCCGAAAGTGCCTGTCAAATACCTTGTACCTCTTCAGTATACTTTTGTACGTTGTTAAGAAATGTCCCATCTCTTCCCCTTCCTGCGCGAGGGCAGGTGGAATGGAGCATTGTGTCACTCTTAATGTTTGCCTTCCAATCTTGAGACTGTTGTATCCTTAAAAATATATATGATTGCTTATGAAGATGGGAGATTGTATCTCAAATCTTTAATAAAAAAATTTTTTCCTCCTTAATGTCACCTGGCTTTCTTTAATCATTTAAAAATAGTCTGTAAACTTAAATTGCTGTTGTTTGGAAAGGATGTGTCCGTTCAGATTCTAAACTTTAGAATAACACAGGCTTATCCACTGGAATGGTGCAATGAAATCCTGAAGTTACATTCCAAGTATTGAGGGACAGGTATATGATGATCGATTGAGCTGGGAAAAGATATTGAATCCAAGTCTCAGTTTAACCATTTGGCCAAGCTGTCAAGTGGCCTTGATGGAGTACTTACTGGTTTTCCTTTTGGCAGGCAAAATGCCTTTAATCCCAACTTTTGTAGTGATTGGTCGAGTTTGGAGGAAAACTTTGAGCCTGCACCCTAACTTCTGGATGGCTCTGGGAAGGATGTCCAGGCAGCTCCAGCTGCCATGTTGCCAGGAAGTCCATAAATATGTTAGCCTGGACTACAGTTCTGTATCAAGATTCTGATATCAAGGGCAGGTGCTGTCATGCTGTAGTATGATGTTCTGATGGATGCAGGAAAGGGAATGTAGAGGCTGTAAGCACAGATTAGCTAGCAATTAACCTTTTGTCCCCCCCCCAAAAAAAGATTCTACCTTATTTCTACTTGTCTATAGTACCTGTGCTTTCTGGGATGTATGTTTAGTTAACAAGGTTCTCTTACACCCAGAGGTGTGGGTTTCTGGAGATTGTTTGAAAAAGAATCCATGTTTTGACTAATTCTACTCAGCTTCATTAACGATACGGAGCTGGTGCTGATGGCAAGGAGGACACAAACACTGGGGAAGGGGATAGGGAGAAGCCCACACACCTTTCTCACATGAACACAAGCACACACATAGATTTCTGGCTGGCAAAGGGAGCCAAGATAAAAAATTAATTTTTTTGGTGGCAGTTGTACCAATGAAGTTCCAAACCATGAGGGGAAGGAAGTCCTTATTCTCTGGGGGGTTGAAAAGTATAAAACACCAGATCTCCTTGTGACTTGGTATAATGTGCTAGTCAACTGTTCCTAAGGTATATAGATAAGGAAATAATAAGTTTACAAAAGGTCGGGCAGAAATCGGGTTCTGTTGTGCTTCCTGGTTACAGTTGTGAACAGAATTTTAAGGCTAAGGTGCATGTTGATTACTTGTTGACGTGTTGATGGGGTGAACAGACTGGTAAAAAACACTGATCAAGGTGATACTGAAGTTTTGTTCAGGATGTTGGATTGTTGAAGGCTCATTCATGCATGCAGGTCACCAAGCAACACCTGTGCATATGTGATGCCACCCTTGGTTTGCTCTGAGGTACCATTTTCCCTGTTACATCTCCAAAAAAATAATAAAAAAATAACAGTCCTGTAGCACTTTGAAGACTAACACATTTATTATGGCATAAACTCGAAGAGCAGTAACAGAGCTACCCCCTCTGTAGCCAGTCTGTACAAAAGCTTCATGGATGACTAATCGTCTGCCTCAAGGCAGACCTATTTGTTCTGCTATCATACGGCGTTCCAGTTCCTACACCAGATGTGCCTATTGTCTTCCATCAAGAGCAAACCTAAAAGGCTCAGTAGAAAAGCGTTACTGGGTTTTCTCTGTAGGAGTTACCAACCAGTTAAGAGCCTCTGCTTTTAAGCCTTATGTTGCAAAATCTAGACAGCAGCCTACATCAAGCGCTAGAACGGCGGTTGAGATGCGGTGATAGCAGTGTGGGGCAATGTATTGCCATGCCCCTAAGGTGGTAGGTGAAAAAGTAATCCACAGGAACAGCGCTCAGCCTCTCTTCCTTGCATGTTTTAAGGGGCTGAGTTTTGAACTGGAGCCGCCGGAACAGCTGCTCTGCAATGAGCTACTTGAACGTGCAGTAGCCGGCCAGTTCGCCTCGCGCCCCAGCAGCGGTTAAGGCCCGCGGCAAGGCGCCGCTGTGCTCGGCGTCTCCTCCCCCACCGTTGAATTCCCGCCGCTGCCCCCGTCAGCCGCAACGAGAACATTCTCTTCCTCCCGGCCTCCCCCGCCCTTCTCACTTCAAGCGGCCACGTGAGAGGGGAGCCCGTCCTCCGGGGCCGTCGATTGGCTCGCCGTTCCTCGGCCTCTGATTGGCGGCGTCGGCGGCTCCCTCGCTCTCTTCCTTCTCTCGGCTTTGGCCTCTCCCCCCGCCTTTTTTTTTTTTTTTAAAGAGCCCACGTGATGGGGGCGAGTCACGAGATTTCCGGGAACCCGTCAGGAAGGGACATAAACAAAACAAACCCCAGAGCGGCATGGAGGGGCCGGGCTGTCGCCTCAGCCGAAGCGGGCCCCCGAATTGAGACTCCCCCCCATCCCCCCGCCGGCTTGGGGCGTTCGGTAAGCGGCTACGGGGGGCGGGGCGAGAGCCGCTGACGCCCCCAGAGGGGGGCAAGTTGGGGGGGACCTCCGCATGGGAGCGAAGGGGCACGAGGGTCCCACCGTCCCTGGGACAGTCTGCGCTGTGGGGTCCCTGGTCGGGAATGGAGGAGGCTGCAGCCCTCGCCCGGGAAGGAGAGGGGCTGGTCGGTGCTCTCCTGCGGTGTGGGCAGGGGGGGTCGCCTCCTCTCGCCTCTGCGCGGGGCCCCGTGGAGGGCGGTCGTTCCTGCGGTCGTCCAGGGAGAGAAGAAGTTGGGGTAAAGAGAAAGAAGCGGGAGCTGCTGATTCCGCTGCGGCGTGGCTTGCTCAGAAAGGGGGCGTGGAGGCAGCTGCGGCGAGGGGCTGCTGGGGGAAAGGCTGGAGCGGACACGGAGGCACCTGCAGCCGAGTAAGAAGGGATTGTGTTTGGTTTTTGGCCGGCGCTCAGAAAGTGCGGGTCCCTTTGGGCCGTGTGCCCCGACAGGGGAAGGGATATGGAAGAAAGGGGCGTGTGCCTGTCTGCCTGCTGGAGGTGCTTTCCTTTTGCCCGGGACTGCAGAGGAGCATGGGAAAAGGGGGGGGGGTCTTGGAAGTTGTTGGTTTCGTTCTTTTCCTGAGTAAGGGGTTGAAAGCACCAGCTATGCACAGCTTTTCGTATGCAAAGAGAGATTCGGCCTCAGTGCCTCGCAGCCGCCCATTTGTGCCTAATGCCCGAGTTTAACCTTCTGTCTCGAAGTTGGGGCTTGTAGCCAGATGGGCGGGTGCGTGAAAAAGAAACGGCTGTTTGCACGGCGCGCTCTTTGTACACCATTATCACAGGCATCTGCATTTTTGTTGTTGTTAGCGGCTGCTTTTCTGTGTGTAGAGAATTTAAAATAGGAAGAGTCTGCAACGGGATCTTACGTTATGCGGTTATTTCTGCTCAAATGCTTCCTCCTCAGGATGCTGTGGCTTACGTGCTATGGGTGAGCGTTGCCCGGCTCTTATTTGTTGTAAAGCAAATCGTTAGTGATGCAGCGCTACTGAACAGGCGGAAAGGGGCAAACTTTCCAAGATCTTTCGCTGCATCAGATTATTTCCATGGCCGAAGGCTCCCTGCGCTTTCATTTCGTTGCACGCTTCGGGAACGAACTCAAACGTCTGCTGGGTCCCTGCACTCCCCTGTCAAGCAGCAGGAAGGAAGCGAAGAACCAAAGTAAGAGGCATGAGGACCCAGCAAGAGAGGAGTCGGTAGGAAAGGAAGAAAACCGACGAGCCTGTTCAGTAGAGTCTTATGATCTGCTCTAGGTCAGGTGCCTAAAGAAAGTCCTTAGAGTCGTTACACTGGCTGGATCACGTTGGCATTGGGTTGATTCCTAACGGAGCCAGGATACTCGTCTCTCCAGGCCTCTTTCTCCCGTTCAGGAGCTACCAGTGGGTTCCGTAATTGCCTTCCATCTCTCCATCCCTGTTTCCCACTGCTCTCCCCTCCCCCGCCGCCGCCGCATAACAGATTACATCTGCCTTTTCCCTTTTAAAAAAGTGATCGCGTGCTTAAAGAAAGTCGAAAGGGTCTTTCTAGTCAAGCGAGGGGGGGCTTCTCTTTTCCGGCGCTCTTCTACGCCCTGGGCTTGGGGGATGGGCTTGGGCAGGACAACCCGGCTGAGTTCGGAACCTCCAGAAAGTGATTTGTTTACATGTCGTCTCAACCTAGCTTGGGAAGGGGAGCGGAACAGCAAGAGGGGCAGTGAACGCGTCCAATGAAAGCGGGCGTGGGAGTTAGAACAGCCAATGTGAGAAGGGAAGGGGCGGGACTAAGAGTGACAGGAGGCTCGGCTGTGCTTCAGCGCTGGTTGTGGGGCAGCCATGTTGGATGGGAGGTGTGTTAGTGGGTCAGGCAAGTGGGGGGCGGGAGTGGCACGGGCGTGGGGGGGGTTGAAAGGAAGCTGATGGGAGGGGGGGTCTGAGAATGTGGAACAGATTTCTCCCTCTATAAAGCATAGAGCTACTGGGCAATGTTCCGTTTGGGTGGCATAAAGGGAACTTCTGTCCGTGTTCTTCGATCCAGTGATACTTTGGTTTCAGTTCAACAGAACAACAACAAAACCTTTCCAAAGTAGGGAAGGACAGACAGATGAACACTGTGGGTTCCAATTTGTATTTAGTCAGTCCCTGCATTTGGGGTTTTTCCTTGGGTTTAGAGACAGTTCATTCTATATCTAGTGGCTGTTTCGATCACTCTCCTTAGCCTCTCTAGTTTAGGCATAGATTTTCTGCGTATGAAAGCTCTTGGGTATCCTGCCAACTGCAAATAATTCCTCATATTTGTGACATGAGAAAAGTCTCTCTCTCCCCCCCCCCCCAAAGATCTCTTCTGTCAGAGTAGTTGCAATCCCTGCTCTTCTGCTTTGTGCTTTCTTGCTTGTACTTGGGGGAGTGGCAAGTCTGCTGTAGTTTGGCAAAGTTCACTATGGTGACATAATCTGCTAAGAACATGAGCCACTCCTAAAGAAAAAAAGTTAACTACATGCAGCTCATGGAAGTGATAGTTTCATCTGCTAGTGTAGTGAATCTAAGGAGGTTCTAGAAGTATTTAATTGTGGGCAGAGTGCTAGTTTCAAAGTGGCAGATTCTCTTCCTTCTGAATATCCTGACTCTGCACAAGACTTATTTTTCTATTCAGCCTGCTCAGGCAAGAAGGGAACCCCCATCTCCTTTAAATGGCTTATTGCAGGCCTTGACCAATTTTCTTTGGCTTTAGGAGCCAGGCTTACTTTTTGACCTTAAAGTTTTTATATTTTTATGACCATATTTTCTAATTATTGCTACTACAAAGCCTAATCCTAGCTCTTCAGTTTCTCATAATTATTTATCTATGACGAAAGAGCTCTAAGTAAATATGGGATAACTCCTGGATGTCATCACCACATCACAAAAGCTAATATCTAAAATCGGTCATGGAGAGTGCTGTCAAGTCTTAGCTGACTTAGGACAACCCTAGAGTGTTTTCAAGGAAAGAGACGTTCAAAGGTGGTTTGTTATTACCTACCTCTGCATATCAACTCTAGACTTCCTTGGTGGTCTCCCATCCAATTACTAACCAGGGCTGACCCTGCTTAGCTTCCAAGATCTGATGAGATCAAGATAGCCTGGGACATCCAGGCCATAAATATGATATTCTCCCCAATTTCTAGTATCTTCATTTTTGCTTTACAGATCTCCATTTAATTGAATATTGGAGCCAATACAGAAAGCAACTGATTAGGAAATAAACTGATCTACCACCACTGAATGGTGTAAAAATATATAAATAAGCATTGATAAAAACTTCATGCATATGCATTTTTATGTCATGCAGCAAAACATACTCTGATGTGTTGTGATAAGTAAGGCTTCTACTGAAGATTGCCATGGTGCCTAGAAAAATACTAAGCACCACAATGTAGTTTCTAGGCGCCCTGGTTTATTGTAAATGTATGTATGTAGAGTAGAGTTCTTATGAACAGTGTCAAACATTATATAACATGTTTCATTTAAAATAAAAAGTGTGTGTGTGTGTGTGTGTGTATATATATATATATGGAACCCATATATATTTACAGAAGCACATAACTGAGCCCTACAAACTAAATACAAGGAATATAATCAGAAAAACAATATTGCCTGGGTGTTCACTGTTTCTCAGAGTTGCTGCTGCTCTAGTCTAGATCTAACCTAATTTTTAAGTTGCTGCTGTGTTGATTCTTTATCTTTTTCTCTGACATGTTAGACAATCATTTCTGCATGACGTGCTGCAATTTCTAAAACTAAATGAGAAGGATGGAGGGCAGGTCTGTTGCTGTTTGCCATGAGACTCTGCATTGCTTGGTTCCTTGATGTGTTGTTTCCTCCCTCCTTTCATTCTCAGTACTTACAGTTGAACACACTGTTTAGTTTTGCCCTTTCTTGGTCTGTCCAGGTATAATAGACTTACTTGTAATGTGTATCACAACTTAATTCACAGAGGTAGAGTAATAGCAAGGGGAATTAGCATGCTGCTACATTATATACATTTAGATTCTACTTGTTACACCAGTGTGAGCTTCCACAATTTGTGACCGACTAAGTTGAATACAACCTGCCAGGTGATTGTCAGTCTCCCCCGCTCTTGCAGATCCAAACACCCAATGTAATGAGCAGGTTTATGCAGTCCCTAATGGACCACCAGTCATGGCCAAAATGGGCTGCATTTCACTATTTAGCTACAAGTTGTCCAAGTTTGCATTAGTGATTCAGTATTAGACAAACCATATGAGTGGCTGGGTATTGTGATGAGGGTGAGCAGCTTCCAGCCCTCTTTGACACTGTTCTCTGATGTGATGCAGGATTTAGTGTCTTTCTTCCAGCACCATGTGTCATAACTGCAAAGACTTGAGGAGCTTTCAGTTCATGCATACTGAGAACAGAATGTGAACTTTCGGTACCCATATACCAACACTTAAAAAACAGCTTTTAAAAGTTATTAGGGCATAAACATTTTGATTGATTGCCTGCCACAAGTACAGCTATATACTACCAATGACCAACATTTAACCTAAAAGCACACAAAAAATCACTCTCTTCACATTTGTAAGAATCTATCTGTAAGAGACTTGTTAACCACTAGTGAGCAGACCAGTGGCTATTTGCAAGCCTACTCAACTTTGCTTGCAGGATATAGGAAGCATGGTTTTCAAGAAAGGACAGGAACTAAGGCACAGTGTGAAGTGGAATTGCTCTGCTTCTTTTTCTTCATGTTGTAACACTGCAAACGCTAACTGCAAGGCACAAGGATTGTGCATGCATTGTTTTGGTCACCGGTCTCATTGGTACTTCCTCATGCCAGTCCAAGAGGGACTATTGACAGGCTGCAGATTATAGACATGGAATGGCTTTTCTTGTACCTTATTAACAGTGCATTGTGGGACTATACCCTGGAGGAATTTTCCATCTGAATTGCAGCTCTTGACTTGTATTCTGTCATCACTTTCTGCTCCACATCCTTTACTTCCATTCAGTTCATGAGGGTCCCCTGATACCCACGTGTAGAATTTCAGCACACTGCATTGTGGGTGGGGGAATCCTGTGAACTTCCCACTGTTTGCAGTTTATTGCATGCAAGCCTATATTACTGCAGTCTCAGTTCTTCGCAATTAGGCACAAGAAACAAAATTCTGGTCACAGCAAAGTACCTTATTCTTGGTTAGAACTGGAGCCATTGAACCAACCACAAATGATTGCTATATTGAAAAACCAATGTATGCCATTTTCCTTCAGTAGTGCTAGGTGAATGGACGATTTTAAGTGGCTTGAAGGTAGACTTTAAAGTGCATAAGTCATCAAGGAACAAATCTGCACCTTTTAGGGATTTTTTAAATAGGAACAATGGGTTAATTTGTTCTTTGTCAGCGTTCCTTTGCTCTGAATTTCAGAGGAGTGGTAACTCCTACCAATTAGAAAATATAACAAGAAGTTCGTGAAAGCAATTTATGGTGAAATATGAACCACTTTTATATGAGGTATGTGTATTTTAATGGCATAAACTATGGTCTTCTGCTCGTCACATAACATTCAAGTATCACAGAAGTATTCTGCATAGGTACCTGATTGTGCAGATTGCCAATTCGTAGAGTTCTTTTTTCACATATAAATTGGGTATCCATATTGCAAGTGATGTTGGATGAATGGTGGAATAGAGGCCAGAGCAGCTAGAACATTGCTGAATGTGACTGGATTCTTCATCATGAGGTGTGAAAGAGAAATCTAATTCTATGGAAATATAACTGGATGAGGCAGTTGTTGTTTTTTTAATGACATTTTTAGAACTGAAACTGCATGTTAGAATTCTTTCACTAAACTAGATGGCAGCTCAATTGAAAACTCATTTTCCGTGTTTTCTCCCAGATGCAGATGCAGCTATTTGACTGTGAAGGAAAAGAAACAATCTTTTCTGAGAAATTAGGGAGCTGTAATGCAGTTAGCAGCCCTGACCTGGATAGCTCAGACTAGCCCGATATTTTCGGATCTCAGAAGCTAAGTAGGGTCAGCCCTGGTTATTTATTAATTAATTAAAACATTTGTACAAGAGCACTGGTCCTGGTTGAAGAGTATGTAACCAGTTTGTTATTGATGTTTCCTGATATTCCTGCCATTGTATCAGGTGACTAATGCCAGAATTGGCCCTTATGATGACGCACTGTATTTACATTTCAGTGCTTCTCCTCCAGTACATGAAACAGTAGATTTCCTTTTCCCCAGGCAGTCTAAGGATATAATATCCAACTGGAAAGGATTTCGCTTAGCCCAATCAACTAATAGACTAGATCTATTCATTTTGAATGGTGCAGTCATGGAAGACATACCTGGGGAGATCACATATTGGTGGAGCCAGCACCATCGATTTGGTTCTGGTTTCACATAATCTACTCAGCGTGGCCCATTTAAAGGTAGGGGCACATCTAGAAGTGAGCATTTACCAATTGTCTTGATTTTGGAAACTAAGAACTAAATAGTCTATTTGCCTAAGAAATTTGTCACATAATTGGCTTTAGAATCTGACTATAAAAGAATCAAATCGTTTATGAAAATAAAGTACAGACTTTCTTTATTCTAACCAATCTGCTCAGATGCGCAGCAAGATGATCCCGCGCATCTGAGCACCTGAGTCTGTTCTCCAACATTATTCTCAACATACAGGTAGCAATAGGCTATAATGAAATTTGCCTCTTATACTGACTGCCAAATAGTAAAACACCCCTTGAAACCCTAGTTCAACCATGAGTGTTACAGCCAAGAAAAAATATTCCTGTTCAATTAATACAGGCTGAGTAATGCCTGAACCACTCCTCCTGAATTATAAGCTCAAAAATGGCGATATAAAACACAAATTAAATGAAAAAGAGAGATGAAAAATGGCACTCTGGCTCCAATCAGGCAGCTAGATCTAAAGACTCTCTCTTCTAGCATATTGTATTTCAGGTAGAAGCCCCCCAAGATGTTTTGTTCAGTTCCCGCCAGCTCTTGGGAGACTTATTTTCAAGCAGTTTATGTGGCTCGATAGGTGTTTTGCCTCCTGTTGCTTTAGGAAATCTTTCTCCCTGGCCCCCAGTCACAATAATACAAGAGGCTAATTAGCCAGATAGGGAAAGCTCCATGGTGTGACGTGATTCCTCCAGAGTTGACAAAACAAACATCGAGTGGTGGGCATTTACAACTATAGTCCAGACAGCACAGATGGGGCCTAGCCATCATCCTCTTGGTATACAAAAAAAGGGGACAAATCTAACCCCTCTAGTTATCACCCAATTTGTATGCTGGTTGTAGTAAGTTTTACACCAGGCACTTGTGCTGGACGTTTTGGGGCTGGTTTGAGAGAACATCATAGTCGAAGAATAAGCGGGCTTTAGGCCCAGTCACTCTACCCTGGATCAGTGCCTGATTTTACATCGCCTAGCAATGTAATATAGCACGAGGCCCCGGGGGGTGCTCTGTGCGGCCTTTGTAGATTACAAAATGGCTTTTGATAGTATCACCTGGGATAGATTGTAGGCTAAATTAGAGGTGTCCTCAGTAGATCAAAGGCTACTCATTCTTGTTCATATGTTGCACGAAAACAATTTGTTAACTGTAAGATGTAGTCAATAGGGCCACCTATCTTCCAGGGTCACTGTCAAGAGGGGAGTGAAACAAGGCTCTATTCTGGCCCTCTGCTATTTAACTTTTAATATTAATACAATGGTTCAAGCTCCGTCGAATCCAGATTTCCATCTGCCATTTTTAGCAAACAGACCAATGCCCTCATTATATGCAGATGCTACAGCCATTCCTATACTATTCTGAAGTAGGGCTTAGAAGAGCCCTTCGGGCTCTTACTGCATACTGCAAAGAGGAACAACTAGTACTGCATACTGCAAAGAGGAACAACTAACAATAAATTTCCAAAAGACCAAGATTCTAGTCTTCACCAGGAGATATATTAAACATAGATGGCAGATCAATGGACATGACATAGAACAGGTGAAGATCTTCAAATACTTAGGTATAGTGTTTCAATCGACAGGTTCATGGAGGGCTTAGATGACCCAGGTTATTGAGAGTGCCCAAAGACTGGCATCAACTATTCTGAAATATTTCTACTTGAAAGGGAGTACACATATTCCCCACATAATTAAAGTCTTCCACCTCAACTCCTGTATGGTTCACAAATCTATTTACACAAAGACTTCCGTCCCTTGGAAGCAGTTCAATTTAAATTCCTTAGATGCATATTTGGTGTTCCTCGCTGAGCACCAAATGCAATTCTTAGAATAGAATCAGGACAGATGTCACTTGAAGCTCGTAGCTAGTATCAAGCTATATGTTTTTGGCTCAAGCTAAACTGTAACCCATCTGGATTAACCCTCCTAATTCTTTCGGATAGCTACTGCTAAGGTTGGGTGGATGTGGTTGAGAATAAAATACAACTTATCGGTTTCTCCCCCATAGCAATATGCCTTCTTGGGAGCCAAAGAAATACTTAAACAACGGATTTGGGATACAGCTCTTCAGGCTGATAGAGCTCAGGCACATTTCTATCCGGCGGTAGGGAATCATAGCCAGAATTTTGTGCTACCACAGAGCTTTCACCCTAGTCCGTTTTAACTGCCTGCCTTCAGTGCAACTGGAAGGGAGATATTTCCGTAACCCTTATTCTCAACATCTGTGTTCCTGCCAGTTGAACACAGTTGAAACAGTGGAACATGTGTGTTATATTGTCAGTTTTATAAGGACATTCACAGTGTGTAGCCGTGTTAGTCTGTCTGCAGTAGTAGAAAAGGCAAGAGTCCAGTAGCACTTAAAGATTAACAAAAACATTTTCTGGTAGGGTATAAGCTTTCGTAAGCCACAGCTCACTTCTTCAGATATCTGAAGACCAGAAAATATTTTTGTTAGTCTTTAAGGTGCTACTGGACTCTTGCCCTTTTCTTATAAGGACATTGTTCAACATCTCTCACCCCTACTATATCTAAGTTCCCAGGAAAATCTGGAAAATTCTGCACATATCTCCTGCATACAGACCACTCCAATGAGACCACCTCTAAAGTGGCCAACCTCTGTGCTGAGACTTTGTCCACAAGAAAGCAGCTATTCCAAACATTTAAATATATTTATGTATTATTAGTTACAGCACAATAAGGTTATGAATGTTAATCACTGTATATTTATCTTATCTTTGTATGGAAATTGTGCTGTTAAATTGATGTCCATTGATCTCTTGATCGTAATAAATGTTGATTGATTAATAAAACATTTATATCTCGCCTTTCCTCTTGGTTCAAGGCAGTTTACAATAAGCAGGGTCAGCCCTGGTTAGTACTTGGATGGCAGACCACCAAGGATGTCTAGGGTTGCTATGCAGAGGCAGGCAGTGGCAAGCATCTTCTGAACACCTGTTGCTTTGAAAACCCTATGGGGGTCACCATAATTCAGCTGTGACTTGATAGCAAATAAAATGCAATTAACATATAGCAGGTTAGCGAAGCCTTTGTCCTGTCCACTTTAGGAAACATTTCCAGCCAACTTGTATTAGAAATTCTGTTCACACAAATGGAAAGTGGGTCAAATTGTATTTAGAGTTGCTATTCCCTGGTATCATTCCTGTATTCCACATGTGTATTACCGCAGGCTTTGGTGAGCATGTTCTTTGTCCATTCCAAAACACCTTACAGCTGAAGCTTCCTTCTTCCTTCAAAGCTTCATCCTACATCTTGTGCCAGGAGGTTTCAGTGGATTGATGTCCACTTTTATTTTAAAGCCATGAATCAAAGGCATGATTATCTGTTTCACTTTCTCTTTTATTGCTTGCATCAGAAGTATTGTGGGACAATATTTTAAGAGAAATGGCCAATATTTCTTGTCAGAGAAGAGACCAGTTGGACAGACAATATTTCTATAGCTGTTTGTCTTCTTTCTGTTGCATTTCTAGTGTTCAAAGTACTTTACTATCACTTTAATTTCAGCTGGTTTTAGCTCTCAAAGTACTTTACTATCACTTCCATTTCAGCTGGTTTTGGTTTCTTCTGTAAATGGGGATTACCAAAAGTGCTGGTAGTCAACTAAAGTAGATTTTATATTAAGAGTTTTAGAAGTAAATTGGAAACTAATCTTCTTCCTGAAATCAGAGCTCTTAGCTTTTTTATTCCTTATGGGGGAAATTGGGCTTTATTTGTTGGAAGTATTTTCAACCTGAGTCAATTGTATAAGGGAGTTCAGTAGATCCTAGACTGTGAAAGGCTTAAATTGGATCTAGAAGCAAATTGGCAACCATAGTCAGGCCACTGGCTATGTTTCTAGGTTTCCTTGCTTTTTAGGAGGAAAACCACAGTGTCTTGTCCCAAAGACTGTTAAGAAAACTTAGCAGTAAGGGAATAAGTGGGCAGACAGGTCCTGTTATTAGCTAGTAGCTTCCTGAAGGGACAACCAAAGGACGTTTTTCATGATGGAGAGAAGTAATTAGGGGTCCCCACACATGTATTGGTACCTGTACTGTTTAACTCATTCACAAATAATCTGGGATCAAGGATACAGTGAGGTGCTCAAGTTTGCTGATGAACAGAGCCAGCGTGGTGTAGTGGTTAAGAGCGGTGGACTCTGATCTGGAGAAGCGGGTTTGATTCCCCACTCTTCCACATGAGTGGCGGAGGCTAATCTGGTGAACTGGATTTGTGGGGCATAATGCTACAGAGTCCACCCTCCAAAGCATCCATTTTCTCCAGGGGACCTGATCTCTCGTCTGGAGATCAGTTGTAATTCTGGGAGGTCACCAGGCCCCACCTGGAGGTTGGCAACCCTCTGCTTGCAGCACGCCAGGCCTCCTCAGTTTCCTTGTTTTTCCTTTGGGTTAGTTTGAAAAGTCATGCTTTTCTACATATGCAGAGAGTCCCCAGAGTATGTGAAAGCCATTACCTGATGGCCTGGAAATCCTATTGAGGACCAGCCGCTTTACTATTGGAAGGGGTTAATGGGAAACTTAAGGCAAATAAAATGGCAAGAATATCTAAATCTGTTATATATTTGTATTTAGAATACTATCTATGCATTCAAAAGTAACTCATAGTGCAGCATTTGTGGGACTGTACCACTTCAGGAATCAGGTGGTGCAGCATGACTGAATATTTAACCACATGGGCTTTCCTCACATGTTGGAAACAAGCATGCTGGAGATAAGTTTAGTCTTTTCCCAGGCATGATAACTTTTCAGGGACAGGAAGTTCTTCTTGGGAGAGGATTTAGTCATGCGATCCTTCCCCATAGGGTTGCCAATTCTGGGTTGGGAAATACCTGGATATTTTTGGGGCGGCGTCTGAGGAGGGCGGGGTTTGGGGGAAGGGAGGGACTTCAGTGCCATAGAGTCCAATGGCCAAAGCGGCCATTTTCTCCAGGTGAACTGATCTCTATCGGCTGGAGATCAGTTATAATAGCACGAGATCTCCAGCTAGTACCTGGAGTTTGGCAACCCTACCTCCCCAGTATTCTGAAGTGATAAGTCTCAGCTGTGATATTCCATGTTTATTTTGTACATGTGGATTGAGATGGCTCTAGAAAGGATGCACCTTGCCTACCACAAATGCATTCATTTGTTTGCTTCAGGTATACTCCTCCTTTCTAGACAATGGGGACCCAAAGTGGCTTATGTCGTTCTTTTCTCCGTTTTATCCCTCATAACAACCCTGTGTGGTAGGTTAGACTGAGAGTATGTGACAGGCCCAAGACCACTCAGTGAGCTTCCATGACAGAGTGAGGATCGATCCTGGGTGTCCCAGAGTTTAGTCCAACACTAACCACTACATCACACTGGCAATTAGCTATAATAGTTGGAAAGGCTCCTTTATATACAAAGGCAGTATGTACCTTTCAGTTACTGGATGTAGGAGACCAAAGAGCTGGTTGTCTTCATCATGCTTTGCTAAGGAGCTTTCCCAGGGCATCTGGAGGGTCGCCATCAGACACAGTGGGTTTTTGGCTGCCGTGGCATGATGGCTTATATGAGTAGTGAAGAGCTTTGGCCTCTGTCTAGAAATCTTGTCAGTTTATCATTAATCCTAATCTATGGAGTGTCAAAATTCTGTGTAAATAAAAGCTGCTGGGTTAGCTCTAGAAGTCCCCCTTCAAAAACAACTAGAATCCCATTGAGGAAAGGCAATTTATAGATAACTGGAAGATGAGGAAGAGCCTGTACCCCCACATATGAATACTCTTTCTCTGCTCTAAATTCCTCATGAAATAGTGCTTTTTTTTAAAGCAGCAGGACTCAATTACTCCTTTGCATGCTATTAACATATAATTTGGTTCCTGAGGTAGAAGAAGAAGAGTTGGTTTTTATATGCCGACTTTCTCTACCTTTTAAGGAGGATAAAACTGGTTTACAATCTCCTTCCCTTCCCCTCCTCATAACAGACACCCTGTGAGGTAGGTGGGGCTGAGAGAGTTCAGAGAGAACTGTGACTAGGCCAAGGTCACCCAGCAGGCTTCATGTGTAGGAGTGGGGGAACCCACCCAGTTCACTAGATTACAGTCTGCCGCTCATGTGGAGGAGTGGGGAATCAAACCCGGTTCACCAGATTAGAGTCCGCTGCTCTTAACCATTACACCACAGGTACTGTTTTGTCTTCTTGTACCCCTTACATTTTCTCTCCATTCTTCCTTGCTCCCTTTCACCTCACAATTTTCATCTTTAGTCTAGATTGTGTATGTTCCTTTTCTGCACATTAGCCCTTGTTTCAACCCTTCAGACTTCTGCCCTGGGCTATCATCTGCGACTGAAATATTCCTGGCTACTACATATGGCAGGAATATTTCAGTCGCGGATGATAGCCCAGGCTAGCCTGATCTCATCAGATCTCAGAGCTAAGCAGCGTCAGCCCTGGTTAGTAATTGGATGGGAGTCCACCAGGGGAGTCTAGGGCTGTTATGCAGAGGAAGGCAATGGCAAATCACCTCTGTTAGGCAACCCCATAGAATTTTCAAGGCAAAAGACTAAGTCGGCTGCGACTTGATGGCATTTTACACACACGTAGTACATATGTCAGTGCAGTGGTCAGAACTGAAAAATACTGTTGTATTGAGGAAATACTACTTAAATTGCTACATTACATTTACTGAGGAATTCCTAAAAATATGACAGTACAAGATAAAGTGGAAAATCACATTTTTAGTTCGGTTGATGAAATGCAGCAGTTGACAGAAGCAAGTTGTATGCATGAAAGTAACGGAAATGCCGATCTAGCTTGTTCATGTGCAAACATAACATGACAGATGGAAAACTTGTTTCTAGACTACTACTCCAGACAGCAAATGAGAGTTGTGGCTAAACACTTCTCATTCCAGACACAAATCCGACACATAAAGAACTCAAAGTTTAGGGAATAAGGATTCTAGACTAGTCATCTCTCCCATGTGCTAGTTTTCTTTGTGCAACAGGTTTTTTCCATGCTGAAGCATTCAGCCATGCAGGCTTTCATGTGCAATATGAAGTGGTATAGTCTAGAGCAGGGCTTCTTAAGCTTTTTCCACTCGCAATTGCTTTTCGCCCAAGAAATTTGTACGTGATCCCGGGTATATAGTTATATAAAATAGGTATACAAATCAAACATTTACTGATAATAAATCATAAAGAAATTTCTTTTAAAACAATTCTTTGGTATACATATAATTTTACCATGTATTAAGGATGAGAGCAAATTTGCATACTAATTTGCATACCATTGCTGAATTTTTCACGACCCCCACATTCAGTTATGCGACTCCATATGGGGTCACGACCCTCAGTTTAAGAAGCTTTGGTCTAGAGAGTGACATAGGGTTGCCGCTTCATTTGCTCTGCTTGTTGTTAAATTGGGTGCTCCTGATAACATACTGCTGTGTATGATGCAGTATGGCCTAGCTGTTTCTGTGCCATAACCCCCCTAATCCACCTACCTATACATTTTCAGGATTTTCTTTGCAATGCTTGGGGCTAGGGAACTTCATAATGAAAATAGGGCATCTAATATATATATTTGGGGATACAGATAAAACTTTAATTGTTGGCCTGTGGTGATCACATCAGGTTTAAAATAGTTTTGTCAAAGGTAACTGACTGTAAGATCAGCTGCGTTCTTCAAACGTGCTTATGTAACATGGGAGAAGCAAAGGATTCCTGTATAACCAATGAGATGGTTTGCATAAATTTCTGTATAAAGACACATTCATAACTTGAAACAGTTTTCATAATTTGGCACCATGGTCTTGAATACCAAAATTGTTTTTGCTATCAATAGAGTGGTTGATTCTTTTGTGCCATTGCAGTCTGCCTTGACTCTAAAGTATTCTGTACACAAGGCAGCAGACAGAAAGAGGGATTTTTATAAACACCACTCTCAGAGCTTGTAAGGCAACCTTCTGGAAGACGATAGCGATGTTGTAGAAGTAAGAGTTTACAGATAGAGACTAGAGAGGCTGAAGTTTCACTGGTATCCTTGAAAGTTCGGAGTCTTTATTTGTCTCCCCCCCCCCCAAGCCCAAAAAAGATGTGGGTTTCCGAAGAACAAAACAAGAGGCTGTAATTGTTGCTGTCCCTTCCGGCTAGGCGAGAAAGGAAAGAGAAACCATGAAGCAAGTGGACTAGGATGCTGCTGCAGTGTTAAGAGGTAGAAGGATTCGGGTAGCGTGATGGGTTTGATCGAGGGAAATGGGTGTGGAATGCTGCTTATAAGGCAAAATTATGCTACAGAGTTGGCAGGAAGTTGATGCATCTAGGTGTATCAGTATCTAGGTGCAAGAAGGAGAAGACTTCTGTATCTACTAGAAGTGTGCAGCAGATAAAATTTTGACAAGCCTTTTCATCTCTGTGTGACGAGCAGAACCTGCCAGAATTCCTTTGAAAGCTCTTTCTTCCTGTGCAGCTGGCCATCCAGCAGTGCACCTTTAAAAGCCAACCTCTAGACAAGAACTCTGCATATTTAAAGTGCAGTTTGTAACTTCTCTGGGGAGAAGGAAGAGAGAATGTGTGTGGCTCATCTTATACTGCCGTCTACATTTTGCCTCCATCTATAATACCAATTGAGTTTTAAAATTTGGAAAGTTTATTCCAATGACTGACAAATGCGTCCTAAGAAAAAATGGTTACAAATGAAAGCTGTAAATCCTTCTGTCTCTCACAGATTTTATATAGACAGAGATATTGGGGAGGAGCAAAGATCACAACAGGAAAGAGAGGGGAACCCATGAAATAGTAGGAAGGGAGGTAAAGTCAGAGGTGTTTTCCATGGGGAAGAGCAACTGGGTGAAGTTCTACCTTAGTGTGCCAGTGTCCATTGCTGTGCCTTTGACTATGGCAACCAGGCATATAGGTCAGATATCTGTTCCTTCTTAACATTTGTGGATTAGTTTGTACCTGTGGCAAGTGTAATTACCCTAGAAACTGAAGCTACCCTATGTCTTGAGTAGAAACTGCTGAATGGCATGTCATTCATTTCATTCAGAACTTCTGTTTAGAATTGAAATCACTCCACTTGTCACAGCTTGAGTCACAGCTCATGCCTAGGGACTTCAGATTAGTCTTCAGTGTTCTGCATAGGCAGGCTTCCTTGCAGGATATAGTCCTTAAATGAATACCCTGGTAAAAGCTCATGATCCTAAGAAGATGACAGAAATGTGGTAGTTGTATAAAGTTAAGCTTGTGAATGACATTTGTTGACCGTTACATGGAGTGATTATATTGGTGATGTGAGATGAAATGCTTCAGGGTAGAGGTTTTAGTGTGGCTGAGTTTCAAGAGATGAATGACAATATCCTAGTAACGGATAAATTAGCCAAAGTATCTTTTTTTTTAATGAGCTCAGCTGCGAAGCAGATACAATGGTTGTAGAGGTCAAAATCAGGCCCATGTGTGAACCCATGTTCTTGCATGCTGCTTAGGTCCTATTTTGGACCCAAGCTTAATTCATGCAGGTCAGCTTGAAAGCTCACAACATCCACCGAGTACAATTTTTAACTGTACCTTGAAAAGAGAAATAACAAGACCTGTCCAGGCTTTGTAGCAAAAATAGGAATAGAATATCTAAATGGAAGGCGTGTCAGCCTTAATTTATAAACATGCCATCTTCATACCAACGTAGAAGGTTATCTTAAAATGGCACAACAGTTTTCTCTACCCCAAGGTCTCATCATGAAAAGTAAAGGATTAAAAGGACTTATTTTGGCGGCTAAGCTTAATTGGAGCTCCTGCTTGGAGTAACTAACGAGCAAATGCATTTTTGCAACCCAGTGTGAAACTTCACAGCACTGGGTGGGTTATTGTGTAGATGTTCCTTTCCATAGTCTCGCTGTTCACGGTGTTTTGAAGGGTTACACAGTTGGTGCCCTGAGGCAATCTGCCAGAAAAGTTGAACATCAATTTTGTTGAAATAAAATTGAAATAGCTAGAAATTCTAGAACCAGCATTAAGGCTTTATTTCAAATGGGTGATGTATTGCAGAAATTGTAAAAGAATCGATGTACTGAAAACATGGGACATTATTTATTGGCATTCTTTCTTTTTTGAATATGAGTATAGTATTTTTGAGGGACGTGTCCATATCAGAAAACTTCTGGCGCAGTAATACTGATACTTGAGGGATTTTTTTCTGAGTTAAATTTGCTTGTCATACTTCCAAAAGGCTTTATTATTATAGTGTTTTTAAAATGTGAAAAGTAAAAGCTGGCTCCTTCCTTCCCTGCTGTGATTCTGCAGGAGTTAACTGTATGTGTTATGTATTGCCTCTGAAAGCAGGTAATTGTGTTACATCTCTGCATTGGGAGTAATTGAATCCTTTCAATTGAATCTGATGCAGAGCTGTGGCAAAATTACCAGGTGCCTGCTGAGACAAACCCAGCACAATGAATCAGGTAGAGACCTGGGGTTGGGACAGCATCTCTTCTGTGGGTGGACAGAGGATTCACAAGAGGATTAAATTTTCTCATGGCACACTGAGAATTTCTGTTTTAAGGAATACCTTCTTTTAGGAGCACAAATGCTTATTCCTGTTGTAGAAAGCATGTTGGAATGTTAAGATGAAATTTAAACCATCATAGCAATAGGGTTGCTTCTCTGGGTTGGGAAATAACTGGAGATTTTGGGGGAGGGTGGGATTTGGAGAGGGGAGGGACTTCAGTGGGGTATAATACCAGAGTCCAACTTCCAAAGCGGCCATTTTCTCCAGGTGAACTGATCTCTTTCACCTGGAGAAATGGGCTAGAACTAATAAAATGCACTTCAACAAAGACAAATGTAAAGTTCTGCATTTAGGTAGGAAAAATCAAATGCATAATTATAGGATGGGGGAGACTTGTTTGAGCAGTAGTGTGTGAAAAGGATCTTGGGGTCTTAGTAGACCAAACACTGAACATGAGTTAGCAGTGTGATGCTGTAACTAAAAAGGCAAATGCAGCCTTGGGCTGCATCAACAGAAGTATAGTGTCCAGATCACGCGAAGTGATGGTATCGCTTTACTCTGCTCTGGTTTAGACCTCAACTAGAGTACTGTGTTCAGTTTTGGGTACCACAATTTAAGAAAGATGTAGACAAGCTGGAACGTGTCCAGAGAAGGGCAACAAAGATGGTGAAGGGTCTGGAGACCAAGTCCTATGAGGAAAGGTTGAAGGAGCTGGGTATGTGTAGCCTGAAGAGAAGACTGAGAGGGGATATGATAACCATGTTCAAGTACTTGAAGGGCTGTCATATAGAGGAGGGTGCCGAGTTGTTTTCTGTTGCTCAAGAAGGTCGGACCAGAACCAACGGATTGAAATTAAATCAAAAGAGTTTCCGTCTAGACATTAGGAAGAATTTTCTAACGGTTAGAGCGGTTTCTCAGTGGAACAGGCTTCCTCGGGAGGTGGTAAGATCTCCTTCCCTGGAGATTTTTAAGAAGAGGTTAGATGGCCATCTGTCAGCAATGCTGACATAATGTTGCTTAGAGATTTTTGTATGGGCGGACTTGGAGAGAAAGCTTTACTCTAAAGGCTAAGATAAAGGATTTATTGAAAATATTGCCATGGCATTTTTGTAGTTGGTTAGGAAAACTAATCCTTAATTATACCCTGAAATATTTGTTGTATAAATGGCCCTGTTAATCCAACAAGCACACTTAAGTGTTTTACTGTCAGCTGAAGGAAGATTAACCCTTGAGGATGAAGGTAAAACACTGGATTCTCTGTACAATTCAGCTTCCAAACACATGAAGCTAGTCAGGTGACAGCTTAAATCTGGGTGTGGTCAATATTTTGGTGACACCT
Source organism: Euleptes europaea (assembly GCF_029931775.1). Classification (NCBI taxonomy): domain Eukaryota; kingdom Metazoa; phylum Chordata; class Lepidosauria; order Squamata; family Sphaerodactylidae; genus Euleptes; species Euleptes europaea. The sequence continues at coordinate 102,811,440 of NC_079312.1, read as the reverse complement.
TGCTGTGAACCGCTGTGCAGTCTCATCAGCTTCCATGGATGGCAAAAGGATGGAATAGCATGGATGTTGCAGGAAAAGTTTAAGGAGCAAATTCATGTCCACCTGTGGACCCCGTTCTCTTGTCCTTATACTTAAGCTATGGAGAACGCTGTTACTTAAGATCTTTTGCTGAGCAGGATCACACCTAGCCAGCGGACCAAAGCCTTGCTTTGTGACTGTCTTGTGTATTGTGAGGAACAAGGCTGGGAAGTTTATTCACCGTGACTGTTGACACCTGGGATAAGGCAGAGTTGTACCATAAATTATTTACTCAAGAGGAGGAAGACCCCATCTAAAAATCTGTACACAATTTTTTTCATTACAGTACATACGTATAACTTGCATGTAAATGTAAAACACCTTCTTGATGGCACACCTGGAAAAGTCTTATTTATCTCTCTTATTAAAGCAGCTTGCACCTTAATGAAGTTGTTCAAGTAGTCTTCAAAGTACTGAATTTACTGTTTTTTTAACTAAGCTGCCACTACTGTAGTTTATCACTTGTTAAAAATGATTACAGTTCTCACACTGTGGTGTTTCCATCCACCATATTTTCCTGTTCAGACAATGCCTGTGGATTGTAGGCCTTGACTCTTTCAGACTTCCACCTTAGGAGACTTTTTCTCACTAAACTACAGTGGTAGCTACTGCACGTCATCTTACCACAGTATAGTTTTGTATAAGAAATGCAACTTGCAAATTTACAAAGTAAATACAACCCAAGTTGTTTTAGTGGAATGCTACACAGTAGGCGGTGCAAACTTCTCTCATTCAGAAATGTCCAAACAAAAAAATTGCAAATGTTATTGTCAATAAATATTTTGTTTTTATTTCAAAGTCCCCAGAGAAAGAAGAGTTCCATGTAGTCAACGTGAAGCTTTTTTGAGAGAAAATCTGTGACTCTCCACTGCATGAGTTATATGCTACCTACTAACCCTGAAGAAAAGCTGGAAAGGAAGTTACAGGCAAGGAAAACTAAAAGTTTGGAATTGAACTTGGAGGATCTGGGCCTAGAAATGCCTCAGGTAACTTACCAGTAATTTATATTGATTTATCAGTAGTTGGTATATAAAGAACAGACCATAATAATGATGCACAGTAAATTACAATATCTTTAATCGTAACAAATTATCCTGTTTGTTTCCTGGGACTTGGAAACAGCAAGTAGCAGAGCAGCTGCCAGACGGAGAATGGGAGTAGAATTAGGAAGTAGTCCTCTTAGTCTTGTTCCTAGAGCATTACTTAATACATAAATAGTAGGCAAGGGGAAGAGCAAGGAAGAGGAAATAATTGATAAAACTGGATGTTATTCTTGCGCATCCATCTGCATCTGTCGGGCTAACAAAAATGTATGAGGGGTCTTGACCTTGTCTGTGAGGGAGAGGGGCCAAAGCTGGAGACAGAAACATGTACAGCAGAAAGAAAGCTGGACAGCTGTGTAATTTTTAACGAAAGTCTCCAGTTCTGGAGAGAGTGACCCCTGTGGCTTTGCAGGGCATGGCAACGAAAGCTAAAGAAATGTAGAGGTGAGATTATCATGGTTTTGCATCAGCGAAAAGATTTGTGTATCTGCCATGCAGGTCCCGCCAACGTTTTCACCAGCAAAGGGGGGGGGGACTATGTAGGAGTAGAATCTTAGTTGCAGGACAGTGAACTGCTAGGCAGCAGTTGCATCAAGAACCCAAGTTCTTTAGAAGATCATTTAGATCAGGGATGGCCAACTTCTATATTATCTGTGTCTGGAAGTGCATGTTGTCTTATCTTACAACCTGAGCCCCTTGTGAACAGTGAGGCTGTTCAGCAGTAGTGGCCTCACCTAGCACTATAGAAATGTGGACCAATTGGCATGCTGCATACAAAACCAAAAGAAAGACATGACGTGAAAGTGTGCAATTTGTCTCTGTCACATCTTTTCCTTGTTAGTGAAAATGCTCAAACTTTTGACCTTATCTTTACTAAAATTTGGGAATGCCAGTTGACAAATAGATTTACTTTGTATACAGCAGTCAAGCAAACCAGTGTACCCTTCCCTCAGACAACCAAATAAGTGGGGGATGTAGTAATAGGTGACTAAACCTAAATATAGAATCTAGAGAGAAATCATGTGTTCTGGATGTCATAAATGACTGATGTTTAACAAAGAGAAAACTCAAAAAATCCTGGCTTAAAAAAACAACACTAATAAACTTCTGTTGTAGCCTAGTGTGAGTGGAATGGACCCTCCTTTTGGGGATGCCTTTCGAAGCCACATGTTTTCAGAACAGACTTTGATGAGCACAGACCTCTTGGCTAGCAGTTCTGATCCAGATTTCATGTATGAATTGGTAAGTTGACTTTCATTTTCTTCTTAATCATAGCTTGGCCTTTTGTGAAATGAGAGGGTGTATGGCCTGCAGAAATCTGTTCAGCAAAGCCTAGTTTAATGTATTTCTTTATTAAATTTAATCACTAATTGAGGAAGCCTGAATTCATCAGCCCGGCAACAGTGGCCTCTTGCCAACGAAAGGTTGAAAAATCTGGCCAAGAGACAAACAAACAAACAAAGCTTTGGCATACCTTTTTACTGAGGAGCTGCTTTACTGACTGAGCTAATTTGAAAAACGTTGCTTTCTCGCCCGGCTACATTCAAGGAAATATGCAAGGAAAAACTTGCCTTTTTAGTTGTGATGTTTCATCTTGGATCCTATGTGGACCGAACATGGCTCCTTCCAGCCCTCCAAAACGTTAAGGCTGGAGGCTACAGGACTCGCATGCACAAATGGCGGGGGGGCAGGGTGGAATCACCCTCTCCTTCCTGTTTTGTCGGTGGAAATTCTGTTGGCATAGGAGTGGTGCCAGCCTGGTCCTTCCTTTTCAGTGCAGCTTTCCAAGTTATGACTTGTTGTCTTTGCAAGTCCTGCAACTTCCAGCAGCAACTTCTTGCAGATCTCCAGGGGGGAGGTGGCTAGTGAGGGGGGTGGATGGGAAAGAACGGTCTCTTCAGGCTTCCTTGTGTGTGTATTCCACGTGATCTAAATCTTCAAGCTAAAACTATTGTTACTTATCTTGTAATGTTGCAGTTTACATTTATTAAGTCCCAGCCACATGCTAGATACAGGGTACTATTAACTGTTGTCAACCTAAGCAAAATCTGAAACCCTCTGTTGTGCTTTTGCCTTAATCTTGTCCTTAAGCAAATAGTGTTCCATTCTTTCTGTTTTCTGCATCAAAGTTTATCTAAAACTATTAGCATTTTATATGAAGGATACTAAAAAGTAAGGTAGATAACAATCTAACTAAAATAAAGTACTTCAGAGTCTGGATGTTGTATGTTCATACATGATAAACGTGTGTTATCTCTTCTCCTTATACCTTTTGTATTTTACTAGTGTCACTGACAACCAAACAGCTTGTCTAGTTTAAAAGAATTTGTTTATTGGCAGTTATAATTGATGGGGTTTTTTTTGCTGGCAGTCAAGCATTGAACTGGGCATTAAAATTGCTGTCATCAGTTTTTGATTCAAAACTGACAAAGTGGCTTGTACTGTTGTGTCCTTTTTCGGTATAAATAGAATTAAAGGCATAGGTGACCCATGTAAATTAGCCTATAGTGTGGCTGAAAAGGACAACAAATTTAACTTATTTATTACAACTTTCTAGGACAGAGAAATGGATTACCAGCAGGGTTCCAGGGACAACCTCCTTTCTGTAGAGGACTGTAAAGATCTTGAGAACCTGGAATCTTTTACAGACATTCTGGATACTGAAATGCCTCTCCCTTCAAAGTGGGAACAGTGGGACACTTACTGTGAAGATTTGACGAAGTACACCAAATTAACCAACTGTGACATCTGGGGAACAAAAGAGGTGGATTATCTGGGCCTTGATGATTTTTCAAGCCCATACCAGGATGAAGAGGTGATCAGTAAAACTCCAACTCTGGCACAGCTCAACAGTGAGGACTCTCAGCCTGTCTCAGATCCACTGTGCTATTCAGAATTGCTGTTCAATGTAAAACAAAGCCAGTTGACGTCTCTGCCAGCAAAGAAGATCACAACCAGAGCAGCAGCCCCAGTTTGTTCGTCCAAGACTGCTCAAGCTGAGGCACCTTTATCAGAATTTGCTCAAAAAGCAAGCAAGGCCAATTCAAGCACACAAATCATGGTGAAGACCAATGTGTACAGCAATGAGAAGGTGAACATTCATGTTGAGTGTAAAGATTATGTTAAAAAGGCAAAAGTAAAAATAAATCCTGCACCCCAGAGTAGGTCTGCAATGAACCAGGCTTACGCTGATGCTGCAAAAGAAAATACTTGCTACTGTGGAGCTGTAGCAAAGAAACAAGAGCGGAAAGGGGTCGACTCCGTTCAAAGTCACAGTGCTCCAATTTTGCCTTTTAAAGAGACTCAGGCGCTGCTCCTCACTCCACCCCAGGACACTCCAGGACTAATCGCTGAGGAGAGCAATCTCTCTGCCAGCACATCGGTTTCAGATCCATCACAGAAAAAGGAAGAACACAATTATTCTCTCTTTGTCACGGACAGCTTGGCTGAGCAGGCAATCAAAGCTGAACCTGATGAGGATGAAGATGAGGAGGAAGATGTGGAAGATGAAGACCACGATGAAGGGTTTGGCAGTGAGCATGAACTGTCTGAAAATGATGACGACGAGGAGGATTATGAGGATGACAAAGATGATGATATCAGTGATACTTTTTCTGAACCAGGTAACTAAGTTTATTGTCTGTAACCGGGTTGCAACCTCCACTAAGCAAGCACTGTGGGAGTGGGGATGTAATTTTGAATTGGGACAAGACTAATGACTTACATGGCACATTTTGTTGAAGAATTTTAAATTACTTGGCAGTCACAACTGAGAAAACAATATCACTGTTGAGAGGTTGTTTTATGCCTTAAGGCAGTGGTCGGCAAACTCTTTAGTCAACAGAGCCAAATATTAACAGTACAACAATTGACATTTCTTTTGAGAGCCAGTTTAAACCCCCCCAGCTGCCCGACGAAGCAGTTTAAACCCCCCCACACACCAGGCTTCCCGGGACTCCCGGGAAGCCTGGCGGGGGGGGGGTCTTTAAACTGTTCCACCCCGCCTGGAGACACGCCAGGGGGCGGGGGGGGGCGTCACACCTGCTCGCAGCTGGAGGGCGGCGGCGCGGACGGGCGCTGCGCCCTGCGGGGCTCCGGGGCTGTAGTGGGCTGCCTGGAGCGCCGTCGCCTGGTGCGGGGCGGGCCGGCGGGGGGCGCAGGCCCGGCGCAGCAGTGCCTCCAGCCGGAGGCGCGCCGCTTCCCGCTTGGCCTGGGGTGGGGCCGCCCCGCCCGCCTCCTCCTCCCGCAGCAGCACGCCCACCAGGCCGGCGGCCGGCGCCAGCTGCTCGCGCACCAGCTCGCCCAGCCGCTGCCCCGCTGCCGCCGGGCCCAGTCGGCACAGCACGAAGGCCAACGGGCACTCTAATCTGGAGAACTGGGTTCAATTCCCCACTCCACCACATGAATCCTACTGGATGACTTTGGGCTTGTCACAGTTCTTTCTGAACTCTCTCAGCCCCACCTACCTCACAAGGTGTCTGTTGTGAGGAGAGGAAGGGAAGGAGATTGTAAACCGTTTTGATACTCGGTTCTTGTAGGTTATCCGGGCTGTGTGACTGTGGTCTTGGTATTTTCTTTCCTAACATTTCGCTAGCAGCTGTGGCAGGCATCTTCAGAGGAGTAACACTGAAGGACAGCTTCTCTCAGTGTCAAATGTGTTGGAAGAGTAATATATATAGTCAGAAGGGGGTTGGGTTTGAGCTGAGTCATTGTCCTGCAAAAGTATCAAAGGTAATGTGCTAATGAGGATGTGGCATGTTAATGTGGAACCATTGTATCCTGAAGTGATCTGTTAACATGTGGAATCCAAAGCTAATCTGCATGGCTATTGTGGACTGTAGTCTTTGTTAGTCTGGAGTTTTTTAGGACAGGAAGCCAAGCCTTATTCATTCTTAAACTCTCTTTTCTGTTAAAGTTGTGCTGATGTTTATGAATTTCAATGGCTTCTCTGTGCAATCTGACAAAATAGTTGGTAGAATTGTCCAGTATTTCAGTGTCTAGGAATAAGACCCTGTGTCACTGATAGGATGGAGAAACCTTTGAAAAAACATAACCTACAAACAGTGTTTAAACCCACCAAGAAAATACAACAGATGCTACGATCAGCAAAAGACAAAAGAGACCCCCTCACCTCTGCAGGAGTATATCGTATACCTTGCAGTTGTGGACAAGTTTTCATCGGGACCACACAGCGCAGCATACAAACAAGAATAAAAGAACATGAAAGATACTGCAAACTTGGCCAACCTGAGAAATCAGCAGTGGCTGAACATGGACTGACCCAAACAGGACACAAGGTCTTATTCCAAGACACTGAAATACTGGACAGTTCTACCAACTATTTTGTCAGATTGCACAGAGAAGCCATTGAAATTCATAAACATCAGCACAACTTTAACAGAAAAGAAGAGAGTTTAAGAATGAATAAGGCTTGGCTTCCTGTCTTGAAAAACTCCACACTAACAAAGATTACAGTCCACAATAGCCATGCAGATTAGCTTTGGATTCCACATGTTAACAGATCACTTCAGGATACAATGGTTCCACATTAACATACCACACCCTCATTAGCACATTATCTTGATACTTACAGGACAATGATTAGCACATTACCTTTGATACTTTTGCAGGACAATGACTCAGCTCAAACCCAACCCCCTTCTGACTATATATATTACTCTTCCAACACACTTGACACTGAGAGACATTGTCCTTCAGTGTTACTCCTCTGAAGATGCCGGCCACAGCTGCTTGCGAAACGTCAGGAAAGAAAATACCAAGACCACGGTCACACAGCACGGTTAATCTACAAGAACCGATGAACTCTGACCGTGAAAGCCTTTGACAACATTCTGATACTCCTTTCAGCTGAGAAAATTGGGGTGTAAAAACCAACTCTTCTTCTTTTGAGCAGGCTAATTCTCCTCTGCTTCTTTCTCTTCCCTTTTTCACTGAATTGCTCTGAGCATTCTTCATTTTTGGAGTTTTTCATATTTCCCTCAGGCTGGGTTTTTTGTTTGGTTAATTTAGAGTCATACTTTTCTGCCTGCTTGTAAAGTCACCCAAGTATGTACAAACGTCTGGTTTGTTTGAGGGTGGCCCAACTTTACCTGCTTTTGTGATCACAACTTTACTATTTGGAATGACTGACAAGTTGCCTATTTCCCACTTTCTTCCTTTCCCTGTACTTTGAAGAGATTCTCCTCATTTCAACTCTGTTCCTTTTGCCATGGGAGAAGTTAACCTATGACTTTATTACTTTTTTAGGATATGAAAATGATTCTGTAGAGGACTTGAAAGAAATGACTGCAATATCTTGTCGGAAAAGAGGCAAGCGACGATATTTCTGGGAGTATAGCGAGCAACTGACACCGTCACAGCAGGAGAGAATGCTGAGGCCATCTGAGTGGAATCGTGATACATTACCAAGTAACATGTATCAGAAGAATGGATTACATCACGGTAAATATGATTTCCAAACAATCTAACTCTGTTTTCCAGTTTGTGTCATACAGCAATGAAGAAGGCAAGCTTATCTCCCCTTAGAGAGAGAGATATGGAGGCATTGATAAATGTAGTTTGTGAAGATTCATTGATAATTTTTCTGCATTTCTAGGTTTTGGGTGATTTTGCAAACCAGAGGCAAGATGAACTATACTAAATATATTTCAGTCCCTTTCCCTGACCATCTGCCTTGCATCCACAGAACGCCTGTTCTGGATGCCTCTGGTCAGGCATGATTGATATATAAGTATGCACTTAAGAAGCCTTAGGTGTCTAGTTGGCTTTCCGATATCAGGTCATGAACCATCTGGCAATAGGTCCACCACAATGATGTTTTTGGTTGGTTATCGGTGTTGTACTCGATCTTTGCTTACATTTATCTTTAAATAAAAATGTAACTACTTAACATTCTTTACACTGGCTGATTTAAAAGAATATGATAATACCACCCATTGATATCTACATAGATAATTAAAGGAGAGCAATTACTTGAGCCTGTTTATTGTTCCTTACTAAGGATAAACCGGCCACTAGATGAGCCTTGTCTAAGAGGCAGCTGATAATTCAGATCCCAGTGTTCATGGTTTTTTCAAAATTATCTTCCAGCTATAGCCAGCTGTCCCCCCTGACAGGGATCATGTAGGTGGCTAACTAAATATCTAAACTTCAAACACGGTACCAAGTTGCCTGTACTCAGATATCATTTTAAAGTATATAAATGCTGTTAATACATTTTGGCGGCTACTTATAAAGAAAATAAATAAGATCACAAGTTTCTCATGGTTATATGGTGATCTGTTGGCCCCAAATCAGTATGCCCCATCTTTAAACTGTGTCTTTACTTTTATCGCTAGCTGGATATTCCTGCCATTTTCAGATGTTTCTCACTCCTGGACCCCAGTACCTACTATTATCTATTGATATTAATTATATTATTTTTATCTTCATCTGTAGTTTCTTTGTGGCCTCTCTGCAAGATTGTACTATTCTGGGTTTCTTAGCTGTCCATTTGACATTTTCCAGTGTTTAACTAAGGGAACCAGGGCAGCTCTGATTCTGGCCTGCAGAAATGTCTTCAATGATCTTTATAGTCAAGACCAGCAACCACTTCTCTATATTTCTGGCTGTCTCTGTGACACTCTGTCATTTCTCCTTTGCGCGCAGGGTCTCTGCTAGTAAAGCTCTGTACCTGCACCATCTTTGGAGTCTGCAAAAGCCTCCCAGTTGTATTAGGTCATATACTGTGCTGGATAATTAACAGGAAAGAGCCAAAAGAGGCTGTGTTTAAAAAGTAATCAGAGGATTTGAATGGAGCTTACAGTACACTGGCATCAGATAACACAGTTTTTGTATTCATTTAAATAGGGAAATACGCTGTTAAGAAGTCACGAAGGACTGATGTAGAAGACTTGACTCCCAACCCTAAAAAACTGCTACAAATTGGGAATGAACTGAGGAAACTGAATAAAGTGATCAGTGACTTGACTCCAGTCAGTGAACTTCCCTTAACGGCTAGACCAAGGTCAAGGAAAGAAAAAAATAAGTTAGCCTCCAGGTAATGATTATTTCATTTATTTTACAACTGGCTTTTTATGCTCTGTACAAGTAAGGATCTCTCTTTCCTTAGTCAACATTTTCAACATGGTTGATTAGGAGAAACAACACCAACCAGTTTGTGATATCACAGAGGTGTATTCTTGTACCTGGAAACATGTATTATGCTGTCTTTCCCCACCACCACCACCAATATGACAAAAATTTGATTGGATTCTGCAGAGAGCTGGCAGATCTTCAACTATGACAGGGGCTAGCAGAAATCTAATTGCACATATTAGTGAATTTCTGAAAGTTGTAATACCTTGTAGAACTAATGTTGCCATGAATATCTGGAGAGGGATAAGATAGTTCCTTCAGTAGAGGAATTGTGGTATCATGTGGTATTCTGAACAGTAGGCCATAGAATCCAAGACTTGGTTGCACTGATAACCACTATAATACAGGACTCATGTATACTCTGACATGATTAGATATATTTTTTTCATCGCTTACTGATTTTTTCCTCCCTCCCGATATCACAGGGCTTGCCGACTAAAAAAGAAGGCCCAGTATGAAGCCAACAAAGTGAAACTGTGGGGTCTCAACACAGAATATGGTAAGCCATATTTTAAAAATAAAAATATGGATTAACTGGTGGCTTGAGTCAGAGTGATAAGCTGCGGTACTGCAGTCCAAGCTCTGCTCACGACCTGAGTTTGATCCCGACAGAGGTTGGTTTCAGGTAGCCGGCTCAAGGTTGACTCAGCCTTCCATCCTTCCGAGGTCGGTAAAATGAGTACCCAGATTGCTGGGGGTAAAGGGAAGATGACTGGGGAAGGCACTGGCAAATCACCCCGTAAACATAGTCTGCCTAGTAAACGTTGGGATGTGACGTCACCCCATGGGTCAGGAACGACCCGATGCTTGCACAGGGGACCTTTACCTTTTACCTGAGTCAGTTTATCAGGGCCTGAAGCCTGGTAGTTTTCTGTATCGATGGGTTGCTCTAGACAATCAAGATTTTAAGAATGACTTGAGCCTATGAAGTTTTGCCAGCTAGCAGTCTAAATCCATAGTTGTTCGTTTTATTCATACATAAAGCCAAGTTATGGAGCTTATAAGTCAAAATAAAACTTTAAGCAATGAATTGTGTTAAGAACCTTCATTATTGTTTTGGGCCCCTACCTGGGAGAAAAGCTGGGTATAAATAGTGCATTATGGTAGGCATGGCGCGTACACTTAGGGAGGTGTGATCTTCCCTCCTAAAAGGTTGCAGTGTGGGAGGCTCATGCTGTCACTTTACCTCTTCTGCAGATAACTTGCTGTTTGTCATCAATTCCATCAAGCAAGAAATTGTGAATAGAGTGCAGCAGAGTCCTAAGGACGACAGAGGAACCAATATGGGACAGAAGTTTGATGTGCTTGTCAAAGATACTTTAGGTAAGTAAATATCAAATGTTGTGTTTGATGGAGGAAGCTGGGGAAAGAAGCAGATGAAAGAAGCAGCTGCCTGTGAGTCCCACAAAGACAGTGATGAGAGCTGGGGGCGCCCCATGTAGACGGCAAGCCGTGCAATGCAGGAGGCTGCGTGGGTGAGAGGAAAGCAAGGAAATTGGATGGTTTCCCCCTCACTTTCTATCCTCAATGCAGCCTTTCATACTGTACAGCTTTTTTGTCCCTGTGGATCCCACCAACCCTCATTGTTGTGCTTTCAGGATTCACAACTGCTTAGTGGGAAGGCAGGATAAATCAGTTTTCACCAATCCCTTACACTGAAGCTACATAAAACTCAGGCCAGTGCTTCTTCGGGTACTATAATTTGAGACAGTCCTTTTTAGTCTGCAGATGCTGAAACTGAAGATGAAAGCTATTGCTCTAATCCAGGGGGTCCTTGACATGGCGCCAGTGGGTGCCCTGGTACCCACCAAGCATATTTAGAAAGTGGGCCAGGGCCAGGTGGGGCTTTTGCCCAACTGGGCTTCTGACTGGCTTTGCTTTAGCAGCAGCTGTCTTCGCTGTGTGACTGAAGAGAAGCTGTATGTAAGCAAGAAAATTTGTTAAACAATATGTTCAACTTAAGAGGTGTCCTGTTAAGCAGAGTTTCTGCCTAAAATGTTGAAGAATTACTGTTAAAGCTATACATACACTCCCTGACATTTTGTGGTTTACTCCACCTCCAACAGCAGCCATTTTGTGGCTGTGCACCCAACCCTGTGTCAGAATTCCAAAGGTGACCACAGGCTCAAAATGTTGGGGACCCCTGATCTAATCTGACACCCCTGCTTTTGGAGTATGTTGATACCTAAAATATACCTAAGTGGTGCCTGTGCGGCATCAGTTAGCAGAGTAGTGTTCCATTCCTGAATGGTTCTAGAAGTCAGCAACTTTTTCCTGCTACTGCATCTAGATATTTCATCCTTGTAGCTTTCACCTTGTCTTCAGTGCATATTCATCTTTTTCCCTCCAGCACTTTGAAGTCTATCACATGTCCCTGATTTAATCTTTTCTCTCAGTCAAAACTCTGCTCTGAAATTTTCCCAAGGTTAAGAACACCCTGATTGATGCTGGGGTAGTGGGTTTTCAGTTGAAACGCAGTGCTGCAAATTATTTGACCTCTTGTGAAATCTCTGATACCATGCTTTGATTAATACGGTCTAAAATTAGTGCAGGGGGCCTTTCTAGTTGGGTTTATGCAGGAATATGCAACCCTTACTAACTTGCTGCATACTGTCCAATTAAATTTCCTCAGCAAGTATGCCTGTTGTGCTGGAAACTCATTTTCCGGGACTTGGTAGGCCGAATGGAATTTCTGAGTAAAAGAGAATCCTCTCTCAATCAAATAAATCCATTATGGCTGTGATAAATGGGTGGGGTATTACATCAACATTTCAGCACCTATTGCATCCATAATTACCGGTATCAAAATTCCTCTTCCTCTTCTGGCTAAAAATAACTGGCAATAAATTTTTACTTTGTTTTTAAACACAAAATGATAAACACCAGCAAGGTTATCTCCTTTCCTTTCAGTATCCCTACAGTTCAGTTAACTGTTCCCTTGTTCTTTTTCCCTCTCTCTCTTACTTACTTGGTCTAACTTTTCCAGCATGGCAGTATACAGGACAGTATCCTGAAATAAGCCCAGCGTTATGGCTATTGGCTGTGCTGCACAGTATGGTTACCCTACAGGAATAGGAAGTTGTGCTGTTGGTGATAAATTAAAGCCAGCAGTAATGACCCACTAAAACAGTTTAGCCTTCATCTTCAGTGGTCTGAAAAGGCCTTGAACTTGAGGAAGAGTTGGTTTTTGAACCCTGCTTTTTTCTACTGTAAGGAGTTGAAAAGCATTTTACAATCCCCCTCCCCCACAACAGGCAAATTGTGAGGTAGCTGGGGCTGAGAGAGTTCTGGAAGAATTGTGACTAGCCTAAGGTCACCCAGCAGGCTTCATGTGGAGGAATGGGGAATCAAACCCGGTTCTCTAGATTAGAGTCTTAACCACTACACCACGCTGGCTCAACAATTCCATGATTGCAGTTAGTGTATTTTGCTAAAGCCTTTTTGGCAATATTGCTGCCTATCCAAGTATTGCGTATACAGTCTCTTCATTATTAATCCATCTTCCTAATCTTTTGCCTTTAGCTAATATTTTTAAAATGTTTATGATGTCCTAGTTCTGTTCACCTACTTGATAAGCATATGGGAGTCAACATTTGACCTCTGGTGGGACAAGCTAGTCTAGCCCTGGGAAAATTGATTCCCAAGGTTGCAGAACCCCCACGGATCAGGTTGCCAGGTCCTTCTTCACCACTGGCAGGAGGTTTTTGGGGTGGAGCCTGAGGAGGGTGGGGTTTGGGGAGGGGAGGGACTTCAATGCCATAGAGTCCAATAGCCAAAGTGGCCATTTTCTCCAGGTGAACTGATCTCTATTGGCTGGAGATCAGTTGTAATAGCAAGAGATCTCCAGCTACTACCTGGAGGTTGGCAACCCTACCCACGGATAATTGCCATGCCCTTTGGGAAGAAGGGAGAATCATCTGCCTGCATCTTCTGTCAGCAAAACTTCTCTAACAGGCTAGGGAGAAAAACATGATTCTGTGCCTTCCCCACTGCAGCCCCTTGACCTATGTGGCTGTTAGTCCATGTTTTGCAACCATGGGGAGGTAAGTATGCCAAAGTGTCAGTGCCTTCCACTGATAGATCATGGGATTCCAGCCTGTTGCTAGTTCCAAATTCTTTGAAGTTGCTGAACACCAAGAGATCTAGAAACTATTTGGTATGCACTATGCACTAACAAATCTTGATTAGCTTGGTTGGGGGCGACAAAATCAAGTATCTTAGTAACATTCTAAAGAGGCATCTTGCTCATTCTTCCAGGACCACCTGTAGCTGAGCAAACATCTGAATTTGTGAACCAGGTTTTAGAGAAAACAGCAGAAGGAGATCCTACAGGAGGCCTCGTCGGGCTTCGAATACCTACATCAAAAGTTTAGCAGATATTAGTTTATCCATTTTCATTCGTCAGAACTCTGCCTGTGTCATGTACTACATTGTAAAATTCTGGTCTGCATGTGAGTTTAGCATTATTTAAAACACAGTTTAAGTTGAATCATTTTTTTCCTTTTTAGAGCAATGTAGTAAGATGCGTGAAAGCATGATATAAAATGCTTAATGGCATTTTGGAGCATAAACCTCGTAGTTTAAGTCTGCTTCTGGCATAAATGTGGTGGCTTACATATTCATTTTAAAATTAAGTTTATCTAGGACCAGATTATATAACTTAACATAGGAGCAGTACATGGTTTTGCAAATAAAATTCTTGCAAAATGCCAAACATTATAATAGGTTTATGCTCTAACTAAAATTAAAAAACCCTCTCATTAAGGGTTTTGTTTTTAGAATTATTGCTCTTTTTGTTCTAAATTAAAACAGTAAGTTTTCTTTGCAACCATAACTTGTACATAGCACACCTGGCAATAAAGCTAGTGTGCCATATAAAAATATATATAATTTTCTGAGCTTGATACGGTATTTAAATGTCTGTGCAAGTAAGAAAAAAATGTATACTCTTTGTGCCTTGTATTAAGGGGGAGGGAGGGCGGGTGGGGAGAAATACAACTATAAGCTGGTAAAAAAAAAGACTTTTGTATGATGAGAAACCCTTGTGGGGGGACAAGATGTATAGATGGTCTCATGGGGTTTAACGTATTTGTTCCAGCTCTTACAAATTTTGAATGTATATAGGAATATGTTGAAAATGTAGATATGCCACAGAGTCTATGTATTGTATAAAAGATGGCTCTAGAATACTCAATTTCGGTACTTGGCCGGAAGAAAACAAAATACTTGCACATTAATGCGATTGTTTATTTTTGTACCAAAGACAAATGCAACTGATATGGCAAACTGCCAGTTTAAGTAAAGTTTTGCACAGCTTACATGATACTGTACTGAATGTATAAAAAGAAAAAAATTAAAGGTCAGGGTTAGGGATCTTACTGAACTGTGAATTTCTCTCTCTTTGGGTCCAATTATCTACAGAAGGAGCATTCATACATAACTATTATTTTGCTGTTCTTCTAGTTTGCTTCATAGTAGAAAAGTTGGCAATCTAGAAGTCTGTAAATCCTTTTTTTTCTGCACTTAACAGTAGAAAAGTTTAATATATTTGGATTTTAGTAAACTATTGGTAAAATAGATTTGAACTTTGAGAATTAAAAAAAAAGTTTAGCTTGTAGTATACTTCCAAACAACCAAAATAAAATTATTTTTATTGTGATGTGTATATATGTAAAGAGAGAAGAGCTACAAATATCTAATTCCTTAGTTGCCACTTTTCCAGTTGTTGTATTATTGTGCATGTGATGTTTCCAAGGATCAACACAGGCTAAAAAAAAAGAATTTATAGATTTTATATTTTTGTACAGATGTTTCAACTAGCTTCTTCAAACTTCTACGTGACTTAATGTTAACTCAGTAGTTTCTATCATTGGGGAAAAATACAAACGTGCGTGCAATTCCGCTCACAAGAGTCTGCTTTGTTAGTCAGTGTTAAAGTACCAATGAAAAGCTTTATCTCTTGATGAGAGAATAATTTATGTCAAGACAGGATCATTCTCTGGTTTCATGAATGCCTTTCTTCCCCTTTATTTTATATATAGATGACTACACAACACTGTTTTATGAAGAATACCAAATAAGTCTTTTGTAGCTCTAAGCAAATGCAAAAAGCTCATGAAGGTTTTCTCCCTATTCTTTTCATATTTTTTTGTAGTGCAGTTCCTTGCATCTAAATGGAATCTGTGTCGCTGTGTGCAAGCAGTGCATTTTACCTTAAAAAGAAAAAGTTGAAACATTGGGGAAAGCCAATAGACCACTACAGTAGCACCGGAAGCCTTGCCTCCCATATATTCACCTCTCTGCTTCATACCATTGTCTACCTTTAAAAAAAACACCTACATGCAACAACCCTAAAATTTATCCAGAATATTGGCAAAACTTCAGCAGAAATGTCACGACAGATCAGAGATCTTTTAAAAATGTCAATGAAGGATCTGCAAGCCTGAAATCGTGCTGGCATATCAAAGGTTTATCTGGCAACGCTTGGGCTGTAGAGCTATGTCTTCTTACATCCACCTATTCTGACCTCTTTTAACAGAGTTCAGTTTGACTAAACGGCATTTAAATGCCGAGAGTCTAACACTCAGTCAGGATTTGGCTGGCACATATACTGACAGACAGGTTTATCCCTTGGTAAGAGCTCAGGCTTCTCAGAGCTGACACTGCTTTTACAGCTTTTTGTTGTTGTGCATGTCTGAAAACCAGAATATGATTTTGGTCTAGCATTGAATAAAGAAGACTTTGAATCTTTTTAGTGGATTCCATACCCTTGCATTTCAGTGTTTTCTATGTATTAAGTTATAGTCAAAAAGCTTTTAAATAGTTGAGCTTTTTAATGGTGACACTTTATTTTGTATCTATTTATATATGTATATCTTAGAAAAAAGCACTTTGTTTAAAAAAGAAAAAAAAGATATTGCATTTTATATGATTCCTGCCATTTGCTGCTAACTCTGGGCTGGTCAGAATGCTGCAGCGATACTTGATCTAAATAAAACCTGGCAGTAAAATGTAGAGTAAAGTTAAGACCTTTGCTGGTTTAACCTTATTGTAAAGATGACATAGGCAAGCTGTGCAGCTTTACATTTTAACCAGGGGACTCTGTGGCATTTAAACCGTCTAGAAATGGTTGTACTTTTAATGCCAGTAACAATCTGCTTCCTCTAGTGTCATTTAATATATGTTTAGTGTATACTTATCACAAAGATTTTAAAAAAACCAAATGTTCATGTTTTTGTTTGGAAAATTGTGGCATGCATTTTTGGATGATTATCTTTAGAGGAGCTCTCTAAAGGTTTTCGGTGTTCATACATGGTATGTGGATCTTATTGAAGTCTTGGGTCACTTTCTGAGTGTAGGCATCGTGAATATTCTAATGTCATCCAAAAGCAATTACACACTTTATTTTTTAAAAAAAAATCTAAACCTCTCTCATACACTGGATTCTTTGGAGTTGTTTCCATATTAAGGCATGCTTTTGCTAAAAAATTTGTTGGTCAAATTGAGTGCCACACTTCTATTTTTGAATCGATATGAGAAAATGCTTATTCTGTACCATGTATGGTTCTTGTCCTTTACCCATTTTCTCCATTGACAGATTATGATGTGGCTTTATATTGTGCCTTACTTGTATATTAGAACCAAGCTTATTTTTCATTCCCCAGGACTCCTTAAACCCTTGAATCCTCTTGGAAGCAAAGGACAATAAAAGTATCATGAAGGAACTTCAAATACATTTGATTTAACATTGTATTGATAGTTTGTACTGGCATAGGGTGACCACTTTTTCAGTTTTGGAAGATAGGATTTTATAGTAATTCCACTACATCTCTTTACAAAAGCTTCTCTGCCTTTCTTGAATTTATCAAGCACATCTTGATATATTTCACTTTCTGGGGCTCATTAGTAATAGTCTTCTTGCTGGTTAAGAACTGGCTCTTTCCACTCCAGTATCAATGCAAACAGTGACTCTATAAGAAATTGGGCACAGATATACTAAGTTCACTAGTTTGGTCAGCGATATCTTTCTAAACTCAGACTGAGTTCTAGTGGGAAACAGCAAAACTTCTGTAAGATTAAAGGTCGTTTTGAATAATCTTAAAGCAACAGACATTTCTCAAATACCGTACTGTTTGGGTTTCATTTCAAAGTCTCTATTCTGATGTTTGCCTTCATTAATAAATCTGCTTGTTCACAAATGTCAATAACTGATGTATTGTTTCTCTTTAAGTCTTTTAAATATGGCTAGCTTTTAAAATGGTAATAGCCTCCTACCTATTTTTGATGGGTTATATTACATCTTGCCTTGAGAAAAAATAGCATAGCCAGTCTATTTCTTGACTTATTTAGCAGTCTTCCTAGAATTCTGTTCAGGCACATTCAAAGTACGTAATACAGATACTCAGGTCCTGAGACCTGGATTTCACACGTCTGTAATCATGATTTTGGCTGTAGCTGTAAAATCATGTACTTTAGTATGCCACCAAATGGAAGCCTATATTTTGAATAGCTGAAACCTGCACAGGTGCAGTTCTGTTTTTATTATTTTTTACCGGAGGGATTGTGCAAAGTACATTTCAATGAGTTGCTAACGCAATGGCTGATTCTTTCCTTTTTTATTATTGCATTTAAGGGCATTACCATGTTGAGAGCGCAACACTTACGAATATTTCCGATATAATTGGGATGCTTTGTCAACATCGCAGAAATGGCACTTTAGCAAATACTTCCTTCACAGCATTCTAAGCTTGATTGGATTTTGTACTGATACGTGTGCTTTCTGGTCTGTCTTATTTCCCCCCTGTTTATCTAGTGTGGTAGAAAGGTGTTTGCGCAACGTTATGCTTAGCCTCTTAAGACATTCATGAACTTCCACACGAGCATATTGATCATGCACTTTTTCTCCCTAATCTTCAACACAGTGTCTTGGAAGCAAGGCTTGTTTGATCTCAGTAAAACTTACTTCCATGTCAGACGTTTAGGATTTGTAGCCTTAGTCTGTCTTCAACTAAAAGCAGAACTAACAGCAATATCGTCATCTTGTGGAATTAGACCAGGAGTAGTTCTAATCTAACTTTGTCTTTGGGTAGCCGGCTGATGAGGACCACGAAGGATCCTGTTAGCCATCACTGACTTAATTTTGGCTTTTAATCTTAACCAAGCATGGAATGTCTTTTTTTTTTAATCTAAAGTTTAACTAGATGTCTTCTGCTTCACATTTATATAGCACCAACCCCATCCAGATATAAAAGACTTGTGAGAAATGGGATACTCAGAATTGGTTTGGGCTTTAGGAATAACTTCATTCCCCGTGGTCTTCCATGGAATGAAAAAATAATGGATAAACAGCCTGTGATTCTGCAGTATATTCCAAAAACTGAGGTTTTGGCCTCTTGTACTGCTTTTATTGGAATGAAAACCATATGTGAGATTAAAAACTCTAAGGCTACCATCCTAAACATGCATAGCTGGAAGTATGTCATCCTGCAATCAATGGGACTGGTTTCTAAATGAACAGGTTGGAGATTGGGGTACAAGGCTGATAGCATATGCAAGCACAGAAAAGTTTTTGAAAGGCAAAAAAAAAAGTATTTAACAAATATGGTCACCTTCCTATGCTTGGAATCATGTTTGTAATGCTATTAATGTTCTGTAGTCCGTTTCCAACTGGAGCTCAGACAAATGTACTGAAGGTCTTGTCTCTGTTTAGAAAATTTACCTTGTTTAAAAAGCATGATCTGTTTGAAACTTTTATAATGTTTAATGTTGTGTAATTTTTTTCCCTTTTTAAAAAAGAGGCACAATAAAAACATTGATTTGTTTACTCTGTCACCCTTGAGCCCGATCACTTCTATTCAGATACAAACTCATCAATGTATGCAACATCCTTTGTAATTGAAAATAAATCGTGAAGAGAAGTTCTGACACTTTGGTGCCTTGTGTGTGTTTTGTCTATGTTGCATAGCTGGAAAGGCAGCTACCATGAAGGTTCCCTTTGGTAGCAGTAATGATTTTTGTACACATGTACATAGAAATGTCTAACTTGCAGCAGTAGCCACAGGGTAAGAAATCTTGTTCCTCTTTAATCCCTTTTCCAGTGACTGGAAGCAATCAAACTGTTGGTTTCAGTTTTATACTTTGCATATATGAGAATCAAATCTACATGAACAGCAATTGCCAAACACTGAGCAGCAGATGAGCAACAACAAAAATCACCAGTGCTGTATACACGTAGTCACTCAACAACCAGCACGGAGGCCAAGGAGGGTCCCAGAGAAATGAAATCAAGTGAATTATATCAAATATAATAAAGTCAATAGACCTGTGTTATACTGTGTTAAACATACACAGTGAAATATGGTCAGTCAGGTCAAATAACTATATAAATAGCCCATTGAAGTATATGGATTAGAGCAGCAGCATTGAAATGTGGATTCAGTAAGGTGAGATGGAGTTCCGGTAAATGCCCGTTTCAAGCTTTCTTCATCAGCCATCAAATTCAAAATCTTAAACTGGGGATGTACTTTCATTCTCCCAGACATACCTTGTAAAATCCACAAGTGTATACTCTGAAGTGTATACACTCCTTACTGAATCCACGTTTCAACGCTGCTACTCTAATCCATATACTTCAATGGACTATTTATATCGTTATTTGACCTGACTGACCGTATTTCACTGTGTGTGTTACACTGAGCAGTGGCTAAGGTCCATATGCATTTGCTCTTACAGAAACGGTCCCTTCATGGAGTTTTTATAAAGGGTAGGAGAATTGGAAATATAGACTTCATTTGTACTATTTTAGCTGAGTGGAGGATGGAAAATAGCATCTTCCTTGAGTAGATTCATAATTAATTTTGCCCCTACTCTTAAAATGCATGCCTAATATCAAGAGCTGTAGCAAGCACTACTTTTAATTGAGATAAAATTAGCCATTTCATGTTTTCCCCCCATTAATAGTTGAGCCATCTTGGTTCAGAAAGGCAGGGTCCAAGTAGTAAAATCACTAATTTTGAATAACATAAGTAAACCCAGGAAGCATTATTCGGGTTGTCAACCTCCAGGAGGGGGCTGGAGATCTCCCGCTATTACAACTGACCTCCAGGCGACAGAGATCAATTCCCCTGGACTTTTAGCTTTAGCGATTGGACTCTATGGCACTGAAGTCCCTCCCCTCTCCAAACCCCACCCTCCTCAGGCTCCACCCCCAAAATCTCCAGGTATTTCCCAATCTGGAGCTGGCAACCATAAGCATTATAGCAGTTCTGTTAGGTTCAAGTAACTCTTGACATTCTTTGTATACTAGTACTGTGAGATGTGATTGTACCTTAAACTCATTAGCCAACATATATACTTTGTCTATCTCACTACAGTTAGAAAGCACTTTGGGGGAATGTGATAGCAGAAGAACTGTATGAGTATGAAGAAAGTGTCAGTCTCTGTTTACTTAAGTCTTTTGGATTGTATAACTTCCATTTGGCATCTGTATAAAATATTTTTAAAGCTTCTGAAAAAATTTAGATTGTGTTCAATATCTTGGCTGTTTCCTCAGGCACCCTGTTTGTTTTGCCTTTTAAAAGCAGGTGGGAAACAGCAGAGAAAGGGGCAGCATGCAAAGTCAACAGCTTGGGTCTATACTTTTAGTACCTTGTTCTCGCAAAACTAAACACCACACCATGCTGCTTCAGCATACGTTCCAGCTATAGAAAATGTGTGTTACCATCAGAGAAGTAGCCATGTTAGTCTGTCACAGCAAAAGTTAAAAGAATCTTTTGGTACCTTCAAGGCTAATTGATTTATTGGGATAACACCCACTTCATCAAATACCTGAAACATGATACTTCTGCCAAGTCAGTCTTAACACAAGGATATACAGCAGCAAATTGTAAACTATGGGGCAAATACAACAGCTTTCCTGAGAAATATCACACACTAGGAAGAAAAGACCTCGGAAAGTAAGAAGTACATTATGTGACCTTTGTATGTAAACTCAACTATACCGGCCCTTGTATAACGGGCTGACCTTTTATCCTCTCCCACCAGACTCTTCAGCCAATTAAAGTTCACCGAGTCCTGAGAGGCCAATGAAAGTGGATAAACCACTAATTAACCAGTAATTTTGAAACATCTTGTCCTATATAAAGATAAGAGAGGCTCACTGAAAACCAGAGACCGAAGACCACTCCCTTGGTAACATCAGTTCTCGTGTAGTCTGTCCAGAGATCTACATACTTTGTACTTTCCCTAACAAAGTACAGTTCCTTCACATTAAACATTACTTTTTACATGTAACTATTTTTGATCTCATATATATGGGATAGCGTTCCACACAGGCTCTGGACAAACAGCTAAAATCCTTACTGTTTACAATTTAATGATTTATGCCCTTGTGTAATAGTTTATGTTGGCAGAAATACCACGTATCTGACAAAGACAGCACCATTATTTTTTTTCAGCCACTACAAGGCTTCTTTGTTAGGGTGCAAAAAGGGAGAAAGGTTACTGTCTCTACCCTGGCCTCTTTCTGTAGAACAAAGGCAAGATACTGCAGTATTTCCCAAGCAATATACTAGGGTGCACTAGTGATCAATTATAAATAAATAAAGCTCCTGGGAGCCTGAAGACCCCCCCCCCCAAGCGACTGCCAGGTGGCTTTTTCATGATTCACTGGCCTCACCAGTCTGCCTCTGCTGGGGTGAGGTAATTTTGCTGGCTCAATCCTTCAGGTGTGGTTAGATGGAGAATCCAATTCCTCCTGCTGCAGAATTAGCAACAATCCTAGGCTGCAACCTCCTTCCCTCATCACGTGTCCTGCTTATGCCATGTCGAGCACCGTTGCCCTCTCAAGAAAAGACGGAGGGAAAGTAGGAATTGAGCAGTTCTGCCCTCTTTCACCTCCTGTTACAATTTCACTTTCCGGTCTCCGCAATGGACTTATCACGTCCTTATTCTTACTCTCAGTGGGTCGCCGTGTTAGTCTGTCTGCTGTAGTAGAAAAGGGTCAGAGTCCAGGAGCACCTTCAAGACTCACAACAATATTTTCTGGCAGGGTAGGAGCTTTCGGGAGCCACAGCACACTTCTTCAGATCCCAGCCGTGGCTCCGGAAAGCTCCTACCCTGCCAGAAAATATTTTTTGTTCGTCTTTAAGGTGCTACTGGACTCTGGCCCTTTTCTACTTATTCTTACTCTGTACATAGGAAAAGAAACCCCCCCCTTTTTTTTTTGCTTTCTACTTGTCTAACTCTGTTTTCTGCATTGCTTGACATATCACATCTGATAACTTTTTTTTTTGCACTGTTTCTAACGTTTGTAATCCCAGTTCATTAAATCTCCACGCTATGCGATTATGTGGTTTGACGCCACGTGATCTGCCTGAGACTCGGCGAGAAAGGTGGGGTATAAATAAAGTAAACAAACAAACAAACATAAAACCTCCGTAGTCAAAAAGGGCCAGAGTCCAGTAGCACCTTAACGACTCACAAAAATATTTTCTGGTAGGGTAGGAGCTTTCGGGAGCCACAGCATCCCCCTCATGGAGCTTGATGATGCTTACGTGGCTTGAGGCTCAGCCAGAGGAGCCCCCTCGCTCAGTCCTCCCCACCTCCACCCCGCATTCCAGGTTCCACGAGGGAAGACCTCCGCCCCTCCCCCGCCTGCCTGCCTGCCTGCCTGCCTGCCTGGGAATGACGCCATCGGCTCTGCCTCGCGCTCTTGCGGAGAAGCGGGCGTGCCGAAATTTGCTCTCGGCTTGCCGTAGTTGGTGTCAAGATGGCGGCCGCCGCTGACGTGCCGGTCCGCGTTTGCAACCAGGAGATTGTAAAATTTGACCTCGAGATTAAAGCGGCAGTGCAGGTACGGCCGCCCCTCTTTCTCTCCCCCTTCCGGTCAGTAAATAACATGTGGCTCGAGACCCTTTCCCCCCCCCCACGCCGCCCCGTATCTTTGCAGTGGGACAGACGACCCTCCTTTCAGCTGCTGCCGTGAGAGTAGTGGTGTGTGTGTGGGGGGGGGGGGGCTTGGTCGTCACGCGTCCCTTTTGCCCCGGTTCGTTCGTATTCGGTCGGCCCCCCCTGCCGGGCTCCTCTCAGCTGTCGGGGCCAGATCGTGGGTTCGCAAAACAGGGGAGAGGCTTCCGCCGCTGTGTCAGGCCCAGCCTGGTCCAGTGTGCAGAGAATGCCCGGCAAGGTCTGGCAGAGGATGTTGTGCTTTCTCCAGGTGCCGGCCAAGGTCAGCTCTAACAACTGCCGACTGTATATTTTGACTCTGGACTCTGTGGGAGTCTGACCCCAATGGGGGGAGGGTTGCCATGGCAGCCTGAATTGTTCTGTGCTTTCGATATATGCCCTGTTCCGTGCTTGTAGTTCTCATTAGTGCCAGCTCGACTCTTAGCTGCTGTAAACCTGTGCATCTTCCAATAAATCAACTCTCTTTTGGACTATTTGTCTCTGGATGTTGCTTATGGGATTGTCGTGGGACAAGTGCTCACACGCTGCGCCACCCTACTGGGGGTGAAACCTCCCCCTCCTGTGCACCCTCTTGGGGTGCTGATGTGGCAACTATGCTTGCACCTTGGGGGTTGGTGTGTTCCTGGTCTGCTTCCACCACCGCCCCTTGAGTGTTATTGGGTACGAAGATCACACGCGGGGGGTAAGGCCCCCCGAGATGTTTTCTGCCCATTGTATGCTTCTGCCCCTTGTTTGAGTTCTGCTCCTTCTGCCCGCTCCTGCGGCCAGCAAGGACAGACACAAACGCTGCTGCACCGTATCTTTTCAGCGCTGTCCATTTATTTCTGGGGGAAAAGGTTTGTCTTATGTGTCCCTAACAGGGCATTCTATGGCATGACCACAACTTATTGGGCTTGGGGACTGAGTGCATCAAGTTACTCCTACTGAAACTGACAGTTTTGTGAAAGGCAGTGTAGTAAAATAGAGGCTCCCTCTTCTCTTTCTTTCCCCAGTCAGTTCAATTCTTAAGACTAGAGCCAAGCTTCCTTAAATGTAGGAATAAAGAGGGACCAGTACACACAGTACTAAAATCATACGGGAAAAGCTCTTCCATGATACTTACAGTGCAATCTAAGCAGAGTTTCTCTCTACAGAGTCCATTGAAGTCAATGTATGTAAACTGCTGTGTACTTACATGCTTCTAAGAAGTGATCGGCTATGTGGTTTCAAAGTAAATTTAAATACAGTGATTGATATACCTGCATGTATGTAAACATGTCATCTCCTACATGGAAGCGCATTCTTTGTATAAGCTTTTTGACATAAGAACAAGCTTTAGCATTAATTCTACATTGGTTGTAGAAAACATGGGTGTGCTCTCACTGTCAACCACCCTAGTGGTGGCTATTGCTTTTTAACAAACATTTTCTTTTCATTAATAGAATAATAGTTTGTTCATTTAAATGCTCTGTTGGCTTGGTGAACACTAAGAGAGTGAAACTACACTTTGAGGATCAATCTGGTAATACACAATCTAAAAGAACTTCAGTACACAAATGCATTTGTTCTGTATGTTGCTTGTTATTTCAGGATATCCGGGACTGCATGGGCCCTGTAAGTACACTTACAGAACTGAATGCAAAAGTAAAGGAAAAATTCCAGCAGGTGCGGCTTAGAATACAGGTGAGGAATATTGATAAAACAAGATAAATGAGGATTTTGTTGATGATTGGCCACAGTGAAAGTCAGCAATATGTCATTTGGAGTTCAGCAGTATACCTGACAGGAGTATCAATAATACCCATTTCACATTACCCATTTCACATTAATCAACAGTGTATTTAACATAAGAACATAAGAAAGGCCCTGGTGGATCATACCAAGGCCCATCAAGTCCAGCAGTCTGTTCACACAGTGGCCAACCAGGTGCCTCTAGGAAGCCACAAACAAGACGAGTGCAGCAGCACCATCTTGCCTGTGTTCCACCACACCCAAAATAATAAGCATGCTCCTCTGATACTAGAGAGAATAGGTATGCTGCATGACTAGTATCCATTCTAACTAATAGCCATGAATACCCCTCTCCTCCATGAATATATCCACTCCCCTCTTAAAGCCCTCCAAGCTGGCAGCCATCACCACATCCTGGGGCAGGGAGTTCCACAATTTAACTATGCGTTGTGTGAAAAAATATTTCTTTTTATCTGTTTTGAATATTTCTTTTTTTCTTTTTTTTCTACAATTTGTGACACTACACTAAGGCAGTCTAACAGACCTGTTTATGAAGGGGTATTGCATTAAAACAGCCACATGGAAATGAAAAGTCTCTTTGGCTGAATTAAAGTAGCACATTAAATACTGACAATCATATTACTGCACAGTAAGTGAATATTACTTCTAACATTCACTTTACACAGGACCCAGTGTTCTGACTTGAAGGGGAGATCAGAAGTTTATTTATTTATTCCAGGTTTAGTGTGAAAATCTTGTGTTCCCTAGCCAGTAATCACTCAGTGTTTTAGTTTTAAAATATTTTAAAATAATGTAATAATTCATTAGATGATAGATAAAAAGTTATTAGAAAAATGTAGAAAGCACTAACATAGATAAAAGGCAGCTAAAATATATGAGCATACACTACATTCATAATCTATTTAAACTGGATTTAAGAATGAACTAAAATTTCTAAGCTTCTTACTCACAGTCTTTGCAAAACAAAGGAAGCAGCTATACTGAATTCTGGATAAGAAATTCATATATTTTAGAATGCTAACAGCTTATGTAGTGTATGCTTACATGTGAAAGATCATGCCTCTACTGAATCACCTTATTCCACTCATTTAAAGATGACATTCATTTGACCGTGCATATAATACTTGATATTTAACACAAGAAATTATTCTTGAACTGGGATTTATTCTGGTAGATGACCAGCCTTTTATGATGAATAAAACTAGTTTTCTGTGGCTGAGTAGTGCTAATCAGGTTGACTCCTTTGAGAAGTGTGCACAGAAGTGATTCAAAATATTTAAAATAATCTAAATTTTGATTCTGGGTGTGCTTAGGAGCTTGAACAGATGGCTAAGGAACAAGATAGAGAATCAGAAAAGCAAACTTTGCTTCTAGAAGTAGAGAACCATAAAAAGCAAATGCTCAGGTAAGTTGAGTGGTGAGTGTCGTTTGTCAGCCATATCTTTTAAGATGTATGCTTAGATAATAGATTTTTCTAAAAGTCATACATAATACAGGGCACAATACAGTTTTATCAAAACATTATGGCTGCAGTCCTAAAGGGGGAGGGCTGAAGCTATTTAGGGGCCAGTGTGACCCCACGTCAGTGTAGGTGCCACCTTATCACAGAATAAAGCGGCACCTATTGAAAGGTGTCCTGTAAGTATCAAAATAATGTGCTAACATACCACACCCTCATTAGCACATTACCTTTGATACTTTTTGCAGGACAATGATTCAGCTCAACCCCCCCCCCTTTCTGACTATATATTACTCTTCCTACACACTTGACACTGAGAGACACTATCCTTCAGTGTTACTCCTCTGAAGATGCCTGCCACAGCTGCTGGCGAAACGTCAGGAAAGAAAATACCAAGACCACGGTCACACAGCCTGGATAACCTACAAGAACCAGTGCCTTTATTTCTTCATCTAAAACAAAGACCAAAGGAGTAGTTATCTATGCGCACGCCTCAATGACTCCTGAACTTGTATATAAAGATGAGGAAGGCAGAATACTTATAATTAGAACTAAAATATTAGGTCAAAAGACATTGGTGGTAGGGATCTATGCACCCAATGAAGGAAAAGCACAATTTTATAAACAATTTCATGATGTTCATGCTGAAGAACAGGTATTGTTAATGGGTGATTTCAATGGAGTTATAGACACTGATTGATAAAAAGACAAAAGCTAAAGATGACAAGGAAGACTTCCTTCCTAAGACTTTTTTTCAAATCATTGAGGAATTTAAAATTCAAGACATTTGGAGAACAATGAATATATGAGCAAGGGAATATACCTTTTTTTCAGCAAGACATGAATCACACTCCCGTATAGATATGATATGGGCAAGTAAGTTATCTTTACACAACTGCGAAAGGTACATATAATACCAAGAACTTTCTCAGATCATAATCCGGTCTCTTTTGAATGGAATGACAGACAAGCATTTAGATGGACATTAAATCATAGACTTTTGAGAGATGTAAAAATAAAATCTGAATTATGTACGTTAATTAAAGACTTCTTTGAGATAAACATGAATGGTGAAACTGATTTAAATATAATTTGGGATGCTTTTAAGGCGGTAATAAGGGGCTTTATGATTCAGAAAAATACCGCATGGAAGAAGAAACAACTACAGCAAACAAATGAGATACTCTGGGAGTTACAAAACTTAGAGCAACAACTGATTTTAGAAACCCGAGATTCCCAGACGAAAGACATTTTGTTAAAGATAAAACTGGTTAAACACCAGCTTAATTTAGCGTTCACTGAGGAAATGAACAAGAACATGAAATATGTGAAGCAAAGATATTTTGAACATGCAAGTTGCCCAGGTAAACTTTTGGCTAGTCAATTAAGAGAGACTGTGCAAAGGAAGATTATTGGGAAAATACAGACAGCAAAAGGTCCGGTTTATACAACAACTGATAAACAGAAAAAATTTACATCTTTTTATACAAAATTGTACCAAAGAGACAATATTTCAGAAAAAAATGGATATCTAAAATTAATAAATATTATTAAACTATCTTTTGACCAACAAAAAACTATGGATGCTCCAATAACAAAAGAAGAACTAGAAGGAGCAATAGCAAGAGAAAAAACGGATAAGACACCCAGCCCAGATGGGATTACGGCTATGTTTTACAAGTTATTTAAAGATTTTTTAGTAAATCCTTTTATGACGGTCTGCAATACTATACTAGATACGGGATCCTCCCCAGAGACATGGACTAATGCTTTTATATCGCTAATTCATAAAACAGGAAGAGATCCAGAAAAAGTAACCAACTACAGGCCCATTTCTCTATTGAATATGGATTATAAAATTTATGCCTCTGTATTATCGAATAGACTTAAACAATTTATTATAAATTTAATTCATGAAAATCAGGCGGGATTTGTTCCTTGAAGACAGATAAAAGTTAACCTTAGAGTTTTACTTGATGCAATGGAATATTACGAACATAATAATCAACATAAAGCTGCTTTTATTTTTTTAGATGCGGAGAAAGCTTTCGATATGGTTTCTTGGGAGTACATGAAAAAAGTTTAGGAAAAAATGAACTTTGGAGATAGATTTCGAACTGGAATGAATGCTATATACACGACCCAGAAAGCCAACATTTTAGTGAACGAGTCAATATCCAATAACTGTGAAATACGGAAAGGAATTAGACAAGGTTGCTTGCTTTCTCCTTTGCTCTTTATTTTAGTCCTAGAAACTGTATGTTGTAAAATACTGGACACAGATGCTATTCGTGGTCTGAAGATAAACAAACATGAATCTAAAATGAGAGCATTTGCGGATGACTTATTGTTGATCAATGTCAGGAGCAAGCCAGGAGGATGGTATGCGGTAGTGCGATTGTGTTGCTCCCAGGTGCTGTTGTGCTGTTCTGTCCCGTGTTTAGTCTTCATAGATTCCCATACTGTGGGAATCGCCAAGTACTCCTTCCTGCCTCTGGGAGGGGGGTTGCCTAGGTTACCAGTTATCTCCTTTTGCTTTTCCATATATGCTGTGCACCTTGCCTTTGCCCCGTACTAGTGTTCCTTTGAATATGGCTTCTGAAACCTGTCAATTCTAACCAATAAAACTGCACTATGCACTATGTAGCAGTTAATACAGTTGCAGTGCATGCGGTCATCGTAATTATTGATTATCATGTGACATAATAATGGATTATGCATACACGTGTCTTCAGTTATCTCAGTTGCTCCCTGTTTAATACAGTCTTTGAAGGTGTTTCTGCCTAGTCCCCCTTGTTCTAAATCATGGTATATTAATGGTTTCAGCAATCAGGCAGCATGGAGGAAGGCAAATCTGGCTTGCAAAATTGCCATTGACAATGCTGAGAAAGATGAATTATTGCGAGGAGGAGACCCTCTAAGACAAAGGTAATAATAATCTCCATCACGTTTAACTCAGTGAGCTCAGGGTGGCTTACATAATTCTCCCGTCCTCCATTTTTCTCTCTCAACTACCTAATGAAGGCAAAGCGAGTAGCTCATTGTGCTTTTGTGGCTGAGTAGGGATTTGAAACCTGGTCTGTTTGGTCCTAGTGTGTCAGTCTAACAACTGTACCACATTGGCTCCCATTACAATATTTATTACTTATATAACCTTTAACTTGGTGCTGATTGTACAAAAGTAGATTTTTTAAAATGAACCTTACTTCTACAAGGACAGTGCCAGGAGGTAAAGGGGAACATAATCATTCCTTTGTAACTGGACAGTTCGGTTACCAAATGTTATACCTTCAGACTTCCCAGACTGCTAACTGTTAAGCTCTACTTTAAAGCTTCATCCTTGGTCCAGTTCACTCACCCGCTTGGCTTTTACTCTTCCTTCTATCATCATTTGTAAAACAGTTTGGACAAGCTTGTAGAGACCCAAGCAGCTGGTCTTCCTTACCATTCCCCGCGCTTGCTCTCTGCATGCTGCTTCGGTTGGCACCATCTTTGTGTTCCCCATGGCTTTTGGAGTATCCTAACTAATTGGGAATATAGATCTGTTTTGTGCTAGCTTGTTTTCTGTTCATTTTTAGAAAAACTACTAAGGAGAGCTTGGCCGAGGGGGCCAGTAACATCACTGAGAACTTGATGGGTATTAGCAGGATGATGTCTCAGCAAGTCCAGCAAAGTGAGGAGGCTATGCAGACCCTAGGTGAGTAAAGCATCATCTGTTATCTATGGAGTGGCTATTTGCCATTGTATCAATAAGGCCAGGGAAACGTGTTGGTAAGAGGAATGACTTTTCATCCCTAGGGTGTCCTTCAAAGGCAGAGGGAGTAGAACAATTTGGCATGACCATGGTATAGTCTGGGAAGCTTAACATTGGGTACAGGCATGTTTTGTAGATAAAGTCTCAATATCTATGGAGCTCACTTCCAAGTGTGTGAGGTGAAAACATCTTAATTTTCTGGAGGGGTGGAGGGGGTTAAGGACCCTCGTGAGGCAAATCCATCCCATATTCTGTGGCCTGTATAAGCCTGACTGAAATGAGGCGAAGTTGGTCAGTCAGACTGCAGAGGATTCTGGGCTGGGAGAGCTTTAGGGTGTAGGCTCAGTTCACTTGGCATATGCCCTCCAGGCCAGTGAGGCCTTGCCATCACTCATTTTGAATTGGTAGAGAAAGGAAAATATGTTCGTTAATAGTCACTGGATGATATAGAAAATCCACTTTGAAACATTAAAACCAAAAGTTTTTGTAGGTTAGATTGGAGAGGGGGGTTAAAGTGCAGTAGAAACGTCATAGCTTAAGTCATAGAAATCAGTGCAAAGATGGCTTATAAATGTGTGCATGTGAAGGGCCACCAGGAAATGTAGGACAGGTTAGAATAGGTTTTTTCAGAGTTTGACCAGCATTTGTTCTTTTTACCCATTCCTCCATCTTGCTTCATTACGAATAGTAAACAAGATGGTTCAAACCCTATATCTTACTAATACACGTTTGTTTTAATTCTTTTTCTAACCTATCTAATCCTAGGGGCTCTGGGCTAATTACAACACATTTTAGGGCCATACTATTGCTAAGTGACAATGAATGGCATAAAAAAACCCACAAAAGCTTAAAACTCCATCAGTGCCTGTCATGAAATTCTCGTCCAAATAATGTTTCAGCATTCTTCAAAAAGATCCTTGGGCTTTAGACTTGAATGACTGAACTTGTGCTGATAAGTTTCTCTTTAAAAGGTAAAGGTAGTCCCCTGTGCAAGTACCGGGTCATTCCTGACCCATGGGGTGATGTCACATCCCGACATTTACTAGGCAGACTTTGTTTACGGGGTGGTTTGCCGTTGGCTTCCCCAGTCATATTCCCTTTACCCCCAGCAAGCTAAGTACTCATTTTACCGACCTCGGAAGGATGGAAGGCTGACTCAACCTTGAGCCGGCTACCTGAAACCGACTCCCGTCAGGATCGAACTCAGGTCATGAGCAGAGCTTGGACTGCAGTACTGCATCTTACCACTCTGCGCCACAGGGCTCTAAGTTTCTCTTAGCCACTAAAAATACATCAGATCTACTTTTGAAATTAACTATTCATGTATTGTTTAGCAATCAACTGTGCCCTTTGCTTTGTATGGAGAGATGGAAAGAATGGGTTAACTAACTCAGTTTTCTCTTTTCCTTCTCCCTCCTGGGCTGATGGCTTCCTTCAGCTCCTCAGTGTGTGCTTCTTCTCTTATTAAGTGACCGTCTTGGCAGCTGTTCTGTCCCCTCGCATCTGGTTAAAGAGCTCTTCCTCTTTGGCTGAGGTCGGGCTCACAGAGGTCACTTGACTTGAAAAAGGCCACCTGTACTTAATCTGCCATTAAAATATTACTGCTATGCAAAAAGTCAAAGAAGTCCTTGCTGTGACATGCAATAAATAATCGAACTTTGGACCCAGGAAGCCTTCTGTTACCTCTTACTGTAACAAATAGCATTAATCTTTCATATACCTGACAGAAGACAAAATGGTCTTCTAAATGGAAACTTAGAATTGTGCAATAGTGCGATTGATTATGTTGAATTTCTGTTCCAAGCTTAAGCTATTAATTAAGGTGTTCTTTTTATTTCCCTTAAGCTTATAACCTTCTCTGGCAGAAGGGTGTGTGTGTGTGTGGGGGGGTACCTTCCGATATTCCCATCGATGGGAAGCTGAGACTGAAAGGTTTGGAACAGAAGCTCTGCGCAGGAGTTCCTCTTAGGGCCATTTTCTCAAAGTTTAAATAAACAAATAAATAAAGGTTTTTGGTACTTGATACAGATAATCATGTGCAATATACATGATCACATACTGTGTCAGTTACAATGAGTATGTGGATATCTTGTAAAAAATTTTAAAAATTCTGAAATCCTGAGCTGCAGCAAGGGAAAAATTACCCCTTGTTCACTTCAGAGATGTACTGAACATCAAGACGACTCTGGTAGGCCAGAAGAAAACTTGTGGTTTTGTGGTGAAAACACCTGTGTGTGTGTGTTAAGTGCCGTCAAGTCGCTTCCGACTCATGGCGACCCTATGAATGAAAGTCCTCCAAAATGTCCTATCTTTGACAGCCTTGCTCAGATCTTGCAAATTGAAGGCTGTGGCTTCCTTTATTGAGTCAATCCATCTCTTGTTGGGTCTTCCTCTTTTCTTGCTGCCCTCAACTTTTCCTATCATGATGGTCTTTTCCAGTGACTCTTGTCGTCTCATGACGTGACCAAAATACGACAGCCTCAGTTTAGTCATTTTAGCTTCTAGGGTCAGTTCAGGCTTGATTTGATCTATAACCCACTGATTTGTTTTTTTGGCAGTCCACGGAATCTGTAACACTCTCCTCCAACACCACATTTCAAAGGAATCTATTTTCTTCCTATCAGCTTTCTTCATTGTCCAGCTTTCACACCCATACATAGTAATAGAGAATATGATGGCATGAATTAATCTAGTTAGTCTTGGTGGCCAGAGTCACATCCTTACACTTCAAAATCTTTTCTAGCTCCTTCATGGCTGCCCTTCCCAGTCTCAATCTCCTTCTAATTTCTTGGCTGCAGTCTCCCTTTTGGTTGATGGTGGAGCCAAGGAATAGCAAGTCTTGAACAATTTCAATTTCCTCATTGTCAACCTTAAAGTTGTGTAATTCTCCTGTAGTCATTACTTTTGTTTTCTTGATGTTCAGCTGCAGTCCTGCTTTGGCACTTTCTCTTTTAACTTTCAGCAGTAGTTGTTTCAAATCTTCACTATTTTCTGCCAATAATGTAGTGTCATCAGCATATCTCAAATTATTAATGTTCCTCCCTCCAATTTTCACTCCACCTTCATCTAAATCTAATCCAGCTTTCCTAATTATATGTTCTGCATATAGATTGAAGAGATAGGGAGATAAAATACATCCTTGTCTGACACCTTTGCCAATTGGAAACCATTCCGTTTCTCCATATTCTGTTCTAACTGTGGTCTCTTGTCCAGAGTACAGGTTGCGCATCGAAACGATCAGAAACACCTAGGGCCTCTGAAAAAAACGGTTAATGCTCATCCTTATCCACAATCTAGCCTTATTTCCCACGGGTTTTTGCGGGGGTGGGGGTGGGGGTGTCAAAACATAGGAATGTGCACTTTTAAATTTAGAGGCATGACACTGACCTTTAAATTAGGAACAGAACAAAGGGGGGCATTTCCACCAATTTCCCTATTCTCACAGCAAACTCATCCCATTGCTCCCAGGGGTCTGCCAACCTCAGAAGCAGCAGACCACAGAGGGAGTGGGGATGCAGGAACATTTTCTTCTGTGAGCACCATTCTGCTTGCACAAGATAGGATCTTCCCCTGTGTTTTGTACAGCGACGAGCAGACTATTGACACCCAATATACTTTGGCCAATTATTTCTTCTCTACTTTGTTACTCGCCATTATGCTGCTTTGAGCTGAAATTGTATGTTTTCTCTTTCAGTCAATTCTTCACGAACCATCCTGGATGCAAACGAGGAATTTAAATCCATGTCCGGAACAATACAGCTGGGACGGAAACTCATTACAAAATACAACCGCAGGGAACTGACAGATAAACTGCTCATCTTCCTCGCTCTGGCTTTGTTTTTGGCCACAGTGCTTTACATCCTGAAGAAGAGACTGTTTCCCTTTTTGTGAAATTCCCATGGGAGGGAGGAAGCATGAAATGTGAGGCAAATGGAATAAGCTTACTTTGTGTGAGCTTAATGAGCTAAAGGTAGAGCCAGGAAGGAAGGAAGACCAGCAGAGGGAAAGGGTTGGTCAGGTGCTCTTAAGAGTGCCGGCATCAGTTATAATCTGGATGGTGGGCAGCCTATTCGTCCCATCTGGGCATGGATCATACGTTTCACTTCCTTCCTCTGTTCAGAAGGTACACTGATCTAAATCAAGCGAGGCATGAGAGGAGTGGGAAGAAACTGCAATAAATGCATTGAGATGCATTCCTCCGCTAACCTCTGCTTGGATCCGGACAGAGCAGGGAGTCTTATGCTAAGTAAAAATAAATGTCTAAAATGGATTAAAGAGGGAAGCAAAGCGTACATCATTTTACTGTTGCTTCTTTTATACTTCCTTTTGTATTCTTCTTCAGTTAATTCCAGAAGTGAAAGAGCGGTGTGATGAGTGCAAAATCCAAATCAAGTTGATATTGACAAGAATGTATCCTTGTCCTTTCAATTTTTTTTTAATTTTTTTTTGGAAATAGTGTTTGGGAAGCTTCTTTTGCTTCATTCTGATTCCTGAGTAGGAAAGTAAATTCCTGAGAATGCTGTTGAAACTTTCTCATTCCTTTTCTATTACCCTTCCAATGTAAGCTGTATAGGATGAGGTTGCAAAGCCGTGAACGGCATGCACCATCCCCTCCCATGGGTGCAACTCTTCGTCGGTGCACAGCTAAATGCATACGAGAGGAACCAAGTGACAACTCTAGGGCCTCTTACCCCCCGCCTCCTCCTTCATTGGTCATTTATGCATGGGTACTTGGACTCACGTTCGACCTCTGTCTCACTCGGTTGTTCCTTGGAGTTCTGCATGAGTTTTCCGTCCATTAGAAATGACCTCACTGCCACCCCTCGCAATGTCCGGGTCTTCCCATTTTTCTGTTAACTCAACTCTTCCCTTTCCCATGAGCTCAGCCCGGCTGAAATCTCTATGCAGAAGGTAAAGCACTGGACACAGAAGCTAGCTTTCTCTCACAGCCAGTCACAAAGCAGCGTGTAAAGAGGCAGGGATTCAAATGCTTCTTGCTTCCTTGGAGCTCTTTCTGGGCAAAAGAAAGGCTTTTTAAAACCAAGGCTTGGATTTCTCCCCCACCCCTCCCTTTCAGATTGCTTTGTTTTTTGTTCTTAAAATGCTTTTTGATGCGGCAATTGGGTTGGGGGGATTTTCTCTCACAGTGAGCACTGTGAAGTAAGCCAATTACAAAGCAGCATTTAAAGGGGCAGGATTAGATTTGAGCTTGGAGACTGCTGGTCCATAGATTCCCAACTGGAAAGTGTGGCTCCAGCCAGCAACGAACCTCAGGTAAAACTCCCATGCATAAATGACCATTGACTCTTGGCAGGGTAGTCATTGTATCAGGCCATGTGGCAATTATTCAAGGCTGTTCCCATCCATGCTGTCTGGCTGCTTTCACTTGGAGCATATGTGACACACCTTGTATGGGCCTGGAAAGAGCAGGCCCCTGGATCCTTCTATGAGAGGCAAGGAAAGTCCTCTCATTACAGGTAGTGACTAAGCATATTGCCACATGCTCAGCATAACGGGCTTCTACTTGAGGAATGGAAGAGGGGAAAGGTCTCTAAGGGTATTTAATTTCCATGTGCACAGCTCTGCATTGGTTACAGATGTGCACCAGTGGAAGTTGATGGACCGTGCTGCAAGATTTGGTTTGGTAATGCAGAAAAAACTTGGTGAAGCCAAAGTGAGATATGAAGGAACTTTTCTGTTACCAAACAAAGTGTACTTTTTTAATTCAAAGCATTTGAAGTAATATTAAAACACTTCACAGCACACCCCCGTCAAAAAACAAAAATTTTTCCCCTTCTATTAATGCATTTTTTTGAGATTTTTTTCAAGTGGCAATGACCAAATCACCAAAACAGAAGTGCAAATCTCCATTTTGTATACTATTGCTTGATGGTGTAAAGAATTCATTAAAAACAAAAATTGTAAAGATGATTTCCCTCTCATTTTTTGTCTTTTCTAATAGTTCTTACCTTGAAATTGCTGTAAGTTTGAGTGTGTTCAAATATGTTTGCTTTCTGTATTGCATCTGTGTGTAGCTGAAAAACACACTTTTGTTTCTCTTTCCCTCTGCGTATCTGGGTTAAAAAAAATTGAACCTATTCACTTTTTGCAACTTTATAAAATCTCAGTGCCACTTGATCTTGCCAGTCCTAAAACAATGATGACGTTATAATATGCTGTCTTATGTAAAGTCAAGTAAATGGTCTGACTCCATATCCTAGAACTGTTAACAGATCTTGAACCCTGTTCTCTTTTCATACAATAATTTCTGATGGTTACACATGGATTCTCATGGATATGTCCCTGATGTTCCCGGTCTGAAATTGAGCCCTGATCTTTCCATCTTGGATTAGCACTGGGCATAGATTTGAAACCTGTTACTTGGAGGAGACCCCCAGCTTTCGTAAAGCAGGTGTGCCAGAATTATAGCCCATCACTAATCTCTACACCACTAATCTCTACACCACTAATATCTACACCATGTGATACCTTTTCTGACTTTTAAGGACCCTTGGAAATTGTTGCTTCTGATTATATGAGTGCTACATTGCTTCACAAAGATCAAATGATCTATGCTTAATTCTGTGCATGCATCTTTTACTGTCAGTCTATAGCAATTGAGAGCCAGCATGATGTAGTGGTTTAGACTGAGCAGTGGAGTCTGAACTGGAGAACCGGGTTTGATTCCCCACTCCACATCAGTGGCGGAGGCTAATCTGGTGAACTAGATTTGTTTCCCCACTCCTACACACGAAGCCAGCTGGGTGACCTTGGGCTAGTCACAGTTCTCTCAGAACTATCAGAACTATCAGAACTCTCTCAGCCCCACATACCTCACAGGGTGCCTGTTGTGGGGAGGGGAAGGGAAGGCAATTGCAAACTACTTTGAGACTCCTTAGAGGAGAGGAAATCTGGGTATACAAAAGGCAGAGGACTGAACAGTGAATTCTCAGGAATTTGTAGGAGCCCTGTGGCGCAGAGTGGTAAACTGCAGTACTGCAGTCCAAGCTCCGCTCACAACCTGAGTTCGATTCCGACGAGAGTCGGTTTCAGGTAGCTGGCTCAAGGTTGAATCAGCCTTCCATCCTTCCGAGGTAGGTAAAATGAGTACCCAGCTTGCTGTGGGTAAAGGGAAGATGACTGGGGAAGGCAACGGCAAACCACCCCTTAAAGTCTGCCTAGAAAAAGGTGGGATGTGACGTCACCCCATGGGTCAGGAATGACCAGGTGCTTGCACAGGGGACCTTTATTAGATAATTTTTACCACCCAGATGATGTTTTTCCTTTTCTTTCCTGTGTTTTTTTTCTTAGCTCCTTACAATCTCATTTTTATATATATAAAATTTTTAAACGAATAAAGGAAAAAACAAGGGGAAAAGGGTAAGGGGAAGATGAGGGGTTACAATGATGCTTCACTAACATTGTTCCTACTGAAATTATACACAAATGATATAAACACTGGGTGGAAATATGCCTTCTAAATCATTGTTAAAAATGAAGGAAAGTTTCAATATTTTTTTTAATAATAGAGGAGAAGCTGTTTTACACTATATTCAGAGTAATCTAATACCCAATGTTTCAAATTGTGCATAGTGAAGATTGCGCAACATGGATTATTTACCCATGCGTAATTGCAATGAAGGGAGCTACACAGTGGTAAGGATTCCCCCCCCCTCCCAGATTGAAAATCTGTTTTTGAGTAGCTTGGGGCAGGTTCTGTATTCATTAATCTGGAGCAGAAAAGTGATTTCATGTTGTCGCAGGGTAGCTCTTTACTACTAGGTTTTACATAGCTTTCACATCCTAGTTTATAGCGGCCGAGTGTGCATAAGAAAAACAATCATGTCTTAAAGCAAAATTCCTGTAGATGGCAATATGCGCTGGCTCTACACAGTAGCAATGGAAGATGTCATTTATCTTGCCATGCAGACAAGGGGACCTTTACCAGCTTAATCTCATTTGTCGTTAACAGTGAATTAAGTATAGATAGGTAAAGGTCCCCTTGCAAGCACCGGGTTATTCCTGACCCATGGGGTGACGTCACATCCCAACACTTTCTAGGCAGACTTTGTTTATGGGGTGGTTTGCCAGTGCCTTCCCCAGTCATCTTCCCTTTACCACCAGCAAACCGGGTACTCATTTTACCAACCTTGGAAGGATGGAAGGCTGAGTCAACCTTGAGCCAGCTAACTGACTTCCGTTGGGATCGAACTCAGTGAGCAGAGCTTGGACTGCAGTACTGCAGCTTACCACACTGCGCCACGGGGCTCTTAGTGTATTAAGTCGGCACTGATTATTCCTGTTTTATTAACAAGAACTGAGGCTGACAAGTTCTGTCTGGGCTGTGTATATTTTACAGTGTCACCCAAGTGCAGAATTCAGTGCTGTGGAAATGGCAGCTTTCATTCATTCGAGTATTGAATGCACATTTCTGACAAGATAGCTGGGAATGGTAGTGTGATGGTGGGGGGGCTGGAGTGTAGGGTGTGGATATGTGAAACTCAAGATCAAACTACTACTTGGCTAAGAAGCTCTCTGGACACGCCCTGGAGCCTTCTCAGCCTAGCCCTACCTCGTCAGGTTGTGGTGAGGCCAAAAACTATAGCTCTGGGTAGGGTTGCCAGGTCCCTCTTCACCACCGGTGGGAGGTTTTTGGGGCGGAGCCTGAGGAGGGTGGAGTTTGGGGAGGGGAGAGACTTCAATGCCACATAGTCCAATTGCCAGGGCGGCCATTTCCTCCAGGTGAACTGATCTCTGTCGCAGGAAATCAGTTGTAATAGCAGATCTCCAGCTAGTACCTGGAGGCTAGTGAAAGACAGAAGACAGCGCTGATCGCTAATTGGTGATTATTCAAAATAACAGGCAAAATAAAACATTGCAGAACAAAGGTATGGTGTCAATAGAAAGTCCCGAGAAAATATACAAAGTGAAGTTCAAAGTTCTGAGAATTAACAGGACACAAGATAAACTTCCAGATACTTCAGGTGAACACGTCTGCCCGAGCTTGAGGGTGATAAGAAAGCGCCCAGTCTCATGCACTGAGCGTCAGGTTAGAGCACGGTACCTTCGTGGTCAAGATTGTAATCCCCGAGATGGGAACCCGGTGCAAATCCCATTTCGCAGAAGCTTTGTCTATTGGGAATTCATAAACACAGCAGATGTGCGTCTATCACATTGCTAGATGAAACTATCATGGTACATTGAGGCGGAAGGCTAATAGCTAGTCTTGTATATTTTCTCGGGACTTTCTATTGACACCATACCTTTGTTCTGCAATGTTTTATTTTGCCTGTTATTTTGAATAATCACCAATTAGCTATCAGTACCTGGAGGCTGGCAACCCTAGCTCTGGGTTCTTGGAGAAAGATAGTTTACAAATGCAGCAGTCAGTCATTCCAAATATGTGGGTGACGACTGTTGAATTTCACAAGGTGGGGTGAGTTTGGGAGGAGATTGCTGAGCAGGGCTTGCAAGTGGTGAAAGCCTCAGCTTCTTAGTTCCTTGCTGTTTCGATTCGACACAGAAGAAAGCATATGCAAATTTGTTCACATTGAATTATTTATATGAGACTCTGAATCCAGCTTTCTTGGCACACAGCACATAGAGTCTTGAGGACATATCCAGGAGGTTCATTGCTGAGCTGTGGTTTGAAACCATTTTTCTCCAAACCAAGTCCAATGCTCTAGTCACTGGACAACATGTAGTTCTAGTGTGGTGCAAGCATACCGTAGTGGTTAAGAATGGTAGTCTATAATCTAGAGAACTGGGTATGATTCCCCAGTCCTCCACATGAGCGGCAGACTCTACTCTGGTGAACTGGGTTTGTTTCCCTGCTCCTCCACGTGAAGCCTGCTGGGTGACCTTAGTCACAGTTCTCTCTGAACTCTCTCAGCCCCACCTACCTCACAAGGTGTCTGTTATGGGGAGGGGAAGGGAAGGCAATTGTAAGCCGCTTTGATCCTTTCGGTAGAGAAAAGCAGGGTTTAAAAACCAACTCATCTTCTTTTCTACATGGAACTGTCACAGAATTCTGGTAGGCATACTCATTTCATAAAATAAATGTCCTGTGTGATTCCTTTCTGCTATGTGCCACATAGTATATATGTGCTGGCAAAAACTGGCACCCTCTTGCCATAAATACGATGGCCAAGGCTGTTGCTTAGATCATTCATCCCTTATCCTGGCAAAATACATCTGCACCAAACATATGGTTGGCATAAGCAGAGCACGCTGTATCCTGCCTTCAGCTGAATTGATCTAAAGACAATGGAATGACTTTATGCGGAGAAAGAAGAATATAAATAACATTTAAATGAGCTTGAAGACAGGGGGAATGTGCTTACGAGGGGAAAATGCTTTCCACAATGAGTAGCTGTCCCCAAACGGGAGGGTGAGTTCATAGCTGCCGTGTTTCTAAAAATGCCACTGTCAAATGTGTGTGGTGGTGGCTGCCGCCTGCCAAGTGGTCCTGGCGTGTGTGCCAGCTGGGAGAAGACTGGAGAAGGCTGGCTGGAATCCTCAGGAGCTGAGAATAGCCAAGCTGCAGATGCAAACTTGCCTGTGAATTATGCACAACGCCCATTGAAAACAGAGGGAGGAAGCCAGGTGGGCCTCTCTTGTGTCCTCCGCTGTTTATTTTCATTAACTGTCAGCCCCAAGTATCCTGCGTCCAAAGTCCATAGAGAAAGAGAGGCACACCCCTTGAAGGCTTGCCAAAGCTCATGCATGTTTCTGAAGGAGAATATAGTGTTTAGGCTTCTTTAGCCTGGCTTCTGGCATCAGACAAAAATAGTGGTAGGTTTAGGTTAGAGCATTTGTCAGGACTGAGCTGCATTCCTGCCTGAGTCCATGCTTGTTGCTTGGAAATAAACCTTGCAGTGCTGGTGGGGGGAGTTACTTTCAGGTATGTATGCAGTAAGAGACTCAGAATTTACTCAGAATTACTTTACTCAGAATTAAATCACGCTGATTGCAATAGAACTTACTGTCAAGTAATTGTGTTAGGGTTGCCAACCTCCAGGTACTAGCTGGAGATCTCCTGCTAATACAACTGTTCTCCAGCCAATAGAGATTAGTT
This sequence comes from Euleptes europaea, assembly GCF_029931775.1. Taxonomy (NCBI): domain Eukaryota; kingdom Metazoa; phylum Chordata; class Lepidosauria; order Squamata; family Sphaerodactylidae; genus Euleptes; species Euleptes europaea. The sequence continues at coordinate 102,770,176 of NC_079312.1, read as the reverse complement.
TGCCTGCAGAAAATGGCCACTGGCCATTGGACTCTATGGCATTGAAGCCCCTCCACTCCCAAATCCTGCCCTCCTCAGGCTCCGCCCTGAAAACCTCCTGTCGGTGGTGAAGAGGGACCTGGCAACCGTAAACTGCGTTGAGGATTACAGCCTGAATCCATTCCAGGCCTCCATTTTATTGTCACCTTGCCCAGTGTATTTTCGGGGTTAAGTAGGTCAGCTATTTGAATAAATATGTTCTAGTAGTGCTACAAAATACCAGCCATTTCTTCTGACTGGTACTAATTCCAAAGCAAAAGAGCAAAGATCTCTGTGTAGGAAGGCACAGCAGAGCCCAAGTATAGCATCAGCTTGGTCACACCTAGACTCTGGGAATTTGGGTTCTCTCCCTGCTGGCTCTAAGTCAACCTACTAGATATTTTTAAAAGTTTGTTCATCTTTCTTTTTCTATGCACACAAAATGCCAACTTCTAATGCCTAGTCAGATACCAGGAATTTTGTTTTAACTTGTTAAAAAACTTGTGCATATAGGATGGCCTGAATGCACAGATTACTGTGTGTGGTGGGTGGGATGCATGCTCCCAAGGATCTGCTTACATGTAGCGAACAAACAGGAGGTTGGCATGGGTAGCTTTAGTAGTGCCAGTTACCTGTTAGGAAGAAGGAGATGGGAATTTGGCTTCTGTCCCCCACTGACATCACACATCCTCTATTAGATCTGCACAACCCCAGTTGCTGGATATTTAGCTCTGGTGCCTTTTTGTGCATATGGGAAACCCACTTTGAGGACTATCCATGCATGTGGAAGCTTAGCATCTGGGCTGCTGTCACTGAATTGAGACAAATGTATGTATATGCTTGCAGATATATTAAACAAAAGATTGCAAAATGACAGCCAAATAGCTCAACAACATTTGAAAACAACACCACCCCTACTCACTAAATTAGAATATAAAAACAGTCTAGGGTAAGCTGCCCAGCTAAATAAAAAAGAGACTCTACTTGGCTGTTCTAGGACTAGAATTAACATTAATTTTAAGCGTAAAAGGTGTGTTCTGTTATCATTTGAAAGTTCTCCAGCTTTGTCTGGAGATAGCCTTTCTATAGTTTAATAATTCATCTGACCTTCTGTGGAGAGCATCAGTTTGACATTTGGCAGTAAAGCAGTTCTGGGAAGTGCAGAGTTTTGTGCTTATTGTGCAACACACCCAAGTTTTTTTTTTTTTTTTTAAAGGGAACAGAAAGGTTCTGTTAATATGATAGATGCTTTAAATTTGACTTTCTTTGGCCTCTAGGGCTCATGTTACCTTGAGATCTTTGTCATGCTTCTAAGCCTTCAGATGTGTTTATTCAAGAAACAGCCAATGGGCAGAGTTATGGAAAATGTTTTTCTTGACTAGCTTTGATCCCTGCTGGTTCTACCCTTTTGTCATTTTTCAAGGAATTAATAGGATAAAGGTAATGGGAAGATATCCACACACACTTTGTGCAAATGGAAACAACTAATTTAGAGTTGACTCCATTTCTGATTCTTTCATTCAGATTTTCCATAAACATTTCAGCGTTTAAACTTTTCTTAAAATTTGTGGAAAGTGAATGTTATGTTCAAGTATCTGCTGAGTTCATGTTAGGTCGCCTTACATGCAGAACAAATTCAATTAAAGATCAAATAGGGGGAAAATATGGTGTGTCTTTGACATTTCCTGAAATTAAATTTTTCATAGCTATTTATGGAGGGTTATATGTGGAAAAAAAGAAAACGTACATGTTCATTTGTCCAAATGGTCTAATAATCAATATAGGTAAGTGGATAAGTGAAATTACAGAGCTTACTTAAGGCCCATTTAAGTACCCTGCAAAAAAAGAAAGAAATCAATGTTCGAAACTAGTGCCATAGAAAAACCAGCCTTAGTTTGAATTGGAAATTGATAGACTGTAAATTTCTTTCACTAAGATTGGGTGGGTATGGTTGTATCGCTTGGGTCTGATCACAAAAAATGAGTCACAGAAGGCAAACACCCAAGAGAACTGACTTTATTGATGCTTTGTTCAAAGTATAATTTACTTGAGTTTTGCTGGATCTTATAGCTAGTATCCAAACAAATTATATGTGTACAGTGGGATAAACCCAAATGCATAATTTATGGGTACAGCTGTTTTCACTGCTAAAAAGACCATCCTAAAAATGGACATTGGCTTATCTCAGTAGCAATGGAAACAACAGTATCAAAAATAACAACAGTTCCTGGCGTGCACCCCATTATATCCTGCACATGTCTATTGCTTTTAGGGAATCTGTCCTATATTCGGTGGGCCAGATCCATGTGTAGTTGCAATGGGTGATTCTGGATGCAGATGTGCATTCCTATTTGTGTCAAAAGATACATTTAGCCAGTTCGGTCGAGCTTGCCTGTGCATCCTGATCCTTAAAATATGTGTAAGGTAGAATGTCCCTCAACATGATAACTAATCAAGCTTTGACCCAAATCGCTTCCATTCTTTAATACAGTTGCTCTGGTTCCAAAGGTCAGTTTTTGCCAACAGAAGGCACTTACATCAGTGGAGGAGAACTTTCTTGCCTGACCCTGCTTTCTGCAGCCCACGGAGCTCCCTGAAATATTTTTCCTGGAGGACTGGAGAGCCTCAAGAACACCACATAAGGCAAATCAGGAGATGGCAACGAGAGCACAAAATCAGCAGAAATCACTCCTCATCTTACATTGATGGAAACTGACCTTGGATCCAACCCACTGTGATCAAGTTACAATAATTTCTGATGCATATTACAACTGGGCATATTAAAATCTGGCTGTTGTTGGGGTGCCTTGCAGTCTGGTTTTCATTGGCCCGGTGGAAAGAGGAGCCATATGGATATATACCTGATAAGAAGATTAATCAGCCACAAACTTCTGCCTGTGGTCCTGCCAAACAGGACCGACTTGAGTGGAATTTCAACAGATAGGTTTACACTTTCCATCAATCTTTGGGCCACCTCAGTGGCTTTGGTGTGTGTGTGTTCTGCTTCCATATAAGCATCTGCCCCTCAGCATGAAGGTACGCGTTTCATTATCTGGGACTGAGCACACCTTTGCTCGTATGTACCTGCAAGTGGTACCGATTAGGTGGGTGGAGATAGAAGCCTAGGCTTTGCCTCCCACACTGACAACTTGAAAAGAAACTCAGACCTCCATTCATTGTACTGCACTTTTTGATAGGTCTTGTTAGCACCTGGTAGGATTCTTGAGGTCAGTATTGGCAGATACTTTATTGAACCCTCTTTCTCCTGTGTGTGCGTGTGTTAAGTGCCGTCAAGTCACTTCCGACTCATGGCGACCCTCTTTCTCCTAGCAGTGGTTTAAACAGAATGGGAGAATGTATAGCGTTCTTAAAACTGGAATTGTGTGTGGTGTGTGTGTTAAGTACCGTCAAGTAGCTTCCGACTCATGGCGACCCTATGAATCAATGCCCTCTAAAACATCCTATCATTAACAGCCTTGCTCAGGTCTTGCAAATTGAGGGCGTGGCTTCCTTTATAGAGTCAATCCATATCTTGTTGGGTCTTCCTCTTGTCCTGCTGCCTTCAACTTTGCCTAGCATTATTGTCTTTTCCAGTGACTGGAATTATCCTCTTGAAATTAGTATTGTTAAGCCCTGCTTGCTAAACTTTTATTTTGTGACCCTTTTCGAGAATGACCTTGGCAATCAGACCAGAAGACACCAAATGTCAATATTTGAACCACTATCCATTATATTATACCTTGAATCTGAATACCTTTAACACGAAGACTTAAAGCGCAAAGTCAAACCAACTCTGTGTCTTGCAATAATAAACAGGATCTTTATTTTAAGAGCAATTTGTGCCATGAGGAATGTAACTGACAGTCTCTCTGGGGCAACCTGGTAGTGCAGATGGAGTGACTTGGTAATGCAGGTGAGATGCTTCTTGCCTCCCCCCCCCCCCCACTGCCCCGGCCTCCTTTTATTTTTAGATGTGAGATGTGATACTGATCAAGCATGACTGTTGTCAGCTTTTCTAATGGCACACCAGAAGCCTGTTCTCATCCCCGTTATCTCCACCTTTTAAACTCTGCCAGGCCCAGATTGCAGGCTGCCTTGTTGAGAGCCAGTCATTTTTGCTCTGCATTCAATGTCACTTTCTGCATGAAAGGAAAATGCCGTTCTGAGCCTTTCAAGGCGATAATGCTGCATGTATCCCCTCTGTTCCTGTGATAAGTGCATAGAGGGCAGGCAGAGAGACTGTCTCCACAGGGATCAGAGCACACCAGATAGGCCCATGTGAATGTATCTATAGAATAAGATGAAAGCATTTCACTTTCTTCTTTTCACCGGTATCGCATGCAGGGATGCTGACCCTTTCAGAGGTCTGGGTTTTCTGTGTCCCAGAATCTCTGCTGCTCTATATTCTAATCCAAGCTGAAAGAGCTGGGGGACGAAGATGAAACTGACACGTGTTCCTTTGAGCTGGGATTAGTTTGGAGCGTCGCTAGGGTTGCCAACTGCCAGGTAGTAGCAGGAGATCGCCTGCTAATTCAACTGATCTCCAGGCGACAGATATCAGATCACCTGGAGAAAAATGGCTGCTTTGGCAATTGAACTCTATGGCATTGAAGTCCCTCCCCTCCCCAAACTCCACCCTCTTCAGGCTCCGCCCCCAAAATCTCCTGCCGGTTGAGAAGAATCGCTAAAATGGCTTCAATAAGCAGAAAGGGAGGGGGAATTTCATGTCCCTTGATTCATTAAGCAGTAACCAACTGGTTGAAATTAAATCAAAAGAGTTTCCGTCTAGATATTAGGAAGAATTTTCTAACAGTTAGAGCGGTTCCTCAGTGGAACAGGCTTCCTCGGGAGGTGGTAAGCTCTCCTTCCCTGGAGGTTTTTAAGCAGAGGCTAGATGGCCATCTGTCAGCAATGCTGATTCTATGACCTTAGGCAGATCATGAGAGGGAGGGCATCTTGGCCATCTTCTGGGCATGGAGTAGGGGTCACTGGGGGTATGTGGGGGAGGTAGTTGTGAATTCCCTGCATTGTGCAGGGGGTTGGACTAGATGACCCTGCTGGTCCCTTCCATCTCTATGATTCTAAGTACCAGGGCAGCCTTCCACAGAGCCAGTTTTCTTGTGTGAAGGTATCCTGGGAGGCTTATGGTGCCTTCTGCAACAAGCTGTTCATTTACAAGCATACAGGTTGAGCAGCTAGGAAGAAAGCACACAGAGAAAGAGGCAGAGTAGCCCTCATACCCTTCAGTCCAGCATCCTCTGAAAGTTGCTCCTCACAGCAGAAATGTCTCAGCAACCTCTTCTAGCCAGGTCCACACTCAGATTTTCCCCTCTCTCTTGCCCACATTCCGTGCATAAACGTTTCCCTCCAGCCCCTGCCGAAGCAGAGGAGGGTGTGACAAAATTCCAGCAGTTTGTAGTGGTTAATATCTACTGGCCATCAAAAGCCATTAATTGGAACCCAGTGGTCCACCATTGAGTGCCAAAACTATATATGCATGACCAAAGAACTGGCTTACAATGAGACATCTTTTCCATTGGAAAGGATCCTTCTCAACAGAGAACGGAAAAAAATAATTAACTGGAGAGAAAAGAGACAGCTAAAGTTTTCTTCAGGTTCAGCCAGTGTGGAGGTGGCTGGGTCAGCCGGCTTTTATTGGCTGAATTTGGTGGGACTGCCTGGCCTTAAAGAAGGGGCCTTCTATTTAGCAGCAGCTGCTCTACCAGCGTAATTCTCTGAGCAATACAGAGCACTTCTCCGTTTCCCAGAAGAAAACTGGAGCACAAGTTGTGTCATGTTACTGGTCCGTAGGGCTTCAACATTTTGAGTTCATCAGAACTGTTGTAGGGGGGATTTTGAGGGGGAATTCCAACTGTACCCTCCCACTTCAACCTGCCTCTTTCCCACTCAGCAGTGCCATCAGCAACTTTGCCTCAGGAAGGTGCCCAAGAATAGCATAGTCCTTGGTGATTTCTGGTTCAAGTCCACAAAGACCTCAGGTTCCTCCTACCTAACCTAGTTGAAAGAGGTGCAGAGTGCCTCCCTCCCCTGCTCCTTCCTTCCCCCTCATTGGCTCTCTTGCAAGCAACAAATTAAAATAACCCCAAATAAATTAAAATAATCCTTCAGTCTTTTCTTCTTTCCTTCCCAAAAGCAGCCCACAACTCACTTAGACAAACTGAAGAAGAGAAACCCCACTGCAGTAGATGCTGCTTATGGAGAAGGGGGGGGGGGAGTAGGGTTGCCAGGTCCCTCTTCGCCACCGGCGGGAGGTTTTTGTGGGTGGAGCCTGAAGAGGGTGGGGTTTGGGGAGGTGAGGGACTTCAATGCCATAGAGTCCAATTGCCAAAGTGGCCATTTTCTCCAGGTGAACTGATCTCTGTCGGCTGGAGATAGGGTTGCCAAGTGCCAGGTGGTAGCGAGCAAACCCCCGCCAATCCACCTGGCTGCCCGTCAACCAGCTGAAGGTCAGCGGGCAATGCGTTCACACGCGCCTGCCCGCCGCATCACGTCACTTCCAGTTTACACCCAGAAGCACCGCATCGCAAGGGGCCTTTTACCACACAAACTCCCAGTTTACCACTCAAACTCCAGAGGCCATTGGTTCTTATTAGGGTTGCCAACCTCCAGGAGGTAGCTGGAGATCTCCTGGGATTACAACTGATCTCCAGCTGACAGAGATCAGTTCACTCGGAGAAAATGGCTGCCTTGGAATGTGGACTCTGTGGCATTATACGCCTAAACTACGCCTGGCGACTCTAGTTCTTATGCATATACTGTTATGTCTGCCTTATTGTATCAATATTCAATCACAATAAAACAGTTGGAAGTTGAAGATTCAAAGCAGTTTGTCTTTATTGGCCAATACACAAAATGCTGGTGAAAATTGCCTAAAGCGCAGAGCAATTTCCACACACATCAAAGGATTACAAGCATGTATATAGACTTTGATGATGGGTGGTTACAGAGGGTAATACACACGTAAGAATCAACTGTCCAATAAACCTTTTGGACATATAAGCAATTATTTGCATATCCAATAGAAAATGCTCTTCAAGGCGTTCCCTAATGGTTAATCAGGAACCACAAGTTTACATTCCAGGATGACACTTCTTGTCTTAAATCAAAGCTCCGGGCTTAATTAAGAAACCTGACTGTACCATCCAAACACACATCAGAAATAATGATCTCACCTGCAGCTGTGTGTGAAAACACTTGGGTCAAGCTGACCCAGTAGTAAATGTCTCTTGACCAAAGAATTGTATTTTACCCATCATGCATAAGGATTCTAGATCTGTACATAAGAATATATATGTGTGTGTGTGTGTGTGTGTGTGTGTGTCTCATACTATGTAAATATGCATATATGTGACAGCATATATGTTTTCTCCATAAACTAAGTTACTAAGGCACTACAATACAAGAATTCCTTCAAATCTAGCAAGGCAAAATTGGCTGGCAAGATCACCATTTCAGATTGCCCAACTAAAGACTGTCTTTCACTCTTGTGCTTTGTTTGGGCAAGGCGGCAGCTGACTGGATGACCCTGCCAATCCGGGGAGCACTTTCTTGTCTCCTGAAGATTACTGCTCTCTCTTCTGTCAGTTCAAATGTCCCAGATCTCTCTGAATGTCAGAGTTCTAGTTCAGACTCGGCACTTACTAGGCCCGTGCTGTATGGCTATGCAAGTCATCTCAGTATTTGCTCCACATGTAATAATTACATTAAACTCAAAGGCTCCATGAATCTGCTTACAGTAAAGGCTGGGAAAGTTATGTTTCCCCCACAGAAAGGGTTTTTGGACTGCCCTCTTCATAAATGTACCTTCCAGAGACAAAGAAAAATAAATGTAGGCCTCTCCGAGTGTAAACAAGCTAAATCAAAGATAGCTGAGATGGCAGCGCTCTCTCTCACCCTAAAGCCAGCCCATGGAAAGAAGATCAAAGCAGAAAAGCCACGTAGGCCTACCCTGTGCTTTAACTTCCTTCAGGTCCAGTACTGGATCCTGGGAAAGCAAAGCAAACCCCCAAAATACCATGAAAAACAACTTTGTTCCATTGGTTCTCAGTTTTGTCAGTTGAACCAGCTTGCACAGCTGTCTGGGTATTTGCTTAGAGGAGGTGGAATAGTGCTTGGCCTCTTTGGCCAATGGAGATTAGGTAGGGTTGCCAGCCTCCAGGTGGTGGCTGGAGATCTCCCACTATTACAACTGATCTCCAGGTGACAGAGATCAGTTGCCCTGGAGAAAATGTCTGGACTCTTTGGCAATTGGACTCTATGGCCAATTGGGTCCCTCCCCTCTCCAAACCCCGCCCTCCTCAGGCTCTACCCCCCAAATCTCCAGTTATTTCCCAACCTGGGGCTTAGGGTTATCAACCTCCAGGTACTAGATGGAGATCTCCTGCTATTACAACTGATCTCCAGCTGATAGAGATCAGTTCCCCTGGAGAAAATGGCAGCTTTGGCAATTGGACTCTATGGCATCGAAGTCCCTCTCCTCCCCAAACTCTGCCCTCCTCAGGCTTCGCCCCAAAAACCTCCTGCCGGTGGCGAAGAGGGACCTGGCAACCCTACCAGGGCTGGCAACCCTAAGATTAGGTACAGCAGGAGACAGGGAGGAGCTTCCTTGGCACCCCTGGGTGTTCCTGTCAGGGCCTCGCACTTTTGCAAAATGGTCATCATATAATACCATGAAATCTAGGGGGCAGAGGATTGACCAAACCAGATTCCTGGACTATAATCTTCTTGGGTCAAATGTAGTGTCACATAGATACACTCTCACCCAGCTGGTGCTATTAGAGTGAAGCCAATGGGATAACTTTGAGTGCGTACAGAATGTTTTTTTTTAACTGCTTTTGTGGATCCACACGAAGATTACATGCAACTTTCTTTTTATTTATTTATATAGGATACAGAAGGGGGGAAAGGGAAAGGGGAAATAGGAAAAAAAGAACCATACAATATCAACAAGTTGTGACTCATGCCCCGGGTAGCCCACATCCCCTACTATATCTTAGGTAATACCCAAATTCTTATTATACTGACAGTATTTATGAAACTTAGCCTAACCTCTTCTTCAAAATATTGCATTCTATCAAGATAGACATAATACGAACTCACTATTATTTTTTCATTCTAATATTTTAAACCTATTTTGTACTCATCCAACATCATACATATCTATCATAAAAAGATAGACATAATACAAGCTCACTATTATTTTTAGATTATATGCAATTTTCTGAAAGATACACATCAAGGATTATCTGAGCACAGGTGATAGCTGTCCCCTGCTTTGAATTATGTAAATCCCCAGATATGAAGTGGAATTAGTCACTAGTATCCTGTATACAGGGATTAGGGTTGCCAGGTCCCTCTTCACCATCGGCGGGAGGTTTTTGGGGTGGAGCCTGAGGAGGGTGGGGTTTGGGGAGGGGAGGGACTTCGATGCCATAGAGTCCAATTGCCAAAGCGGCCATTTTCTCCAGGTGAACTGATCTCTATCTGCTGGAGATCAGTTGTAATAGCAGGAAATCTCCAGCAGCCACCTGGAGGTTGGCAACCCTAAAAGGGACTGATAGTTTGAGGATAGTTCCCCAACTCCTAGCTCCTGCCTGAAGGCAGAGAATCTAGAGACTACTTGCATACAATAACTATACAGTGGTTAAAAGCACAAATAGTCATTATGGTCCTATAGGAAAAAAATTCCATGCAGGAGTGGTAAAACAAGGGAATAGATCCTATGAGTCCCTTCTACCCAACCGTTCCTCTGATGAAAAACAGTCCTCTTCCAACAGAAGAAGCCTTTCTTCATCAAAGGAAGACAGAGTGGAAAGAAGTCATAGTATCCAAGCCAACGTCATTGCCAGGGTCAACAAGCACATCACAAAATGCTCTACATCATGGTTCTGATTATGTATTGTTGCATTTTATCAACAATTATTTAAAATAAATATTAAATAAATAAATATTGCTGGGCAGGATGAAAATCTTGGTCTCCCATCTATAATAATATTAAAATGCGGTAAAGGAGGCATTTTGCAGACACACTGAGAATGACTGTGCATGGGGCAAAAAGATCTACGGTTGCAGCAGGATATGATGGGACAAAGAAGCAGAGAATCCATAACTAGATTTGAATAACTTTTCAAAGGGAGCGTGGTCAATGCTAAATAGAGTTGCCAGCCTCCAGGTACTATTACAACTGCTCTCCAGCCAATAGAGATCAGTTCACCTGGAGAAAATGGCCTTTTTGGCCACTGGACTCTATGGCATTGAAGTCCCTCCCTTCCCTAAACCCTGCCCTCCTCAGGCTCCACCCCTAAAACCTCCCGCTGGTTGCCAAGAGGGACCTGGCAACCCTAATGCTAAAACCTGAGCTCTTTTTGCAGGTGCCATATAACTCCTCCTTCTCCATTCCACTTTGTGGCAAATTGCAGACTAGGGCTTCCTTTGTACCCAACCTCCTTTTCATCATTTTTGTTTTGTTTCTGCTTGGCTTCAAGCCTGAGGAAGAGTTCTGGCAACTTCACCGGCCTGCACGCTGCTTTATTAACAGGTTTTGTAGTCCTAATAAAGGTAGAGCTTTGCCATTCTTATGTGTGAAACTAGAAATCACTTCTGCAAAAGCATTTATTATAATTTAAACAACAGAGAGAGTGAAAACTCCCAGCCAAATACATATTCATTTTAAAATAAATAACAGACCCTCTCTCGCTGTCAAGGCCAGAGAAAGTGGCTAAGCTAGTGTGTGTGTGTGTGTGTGTATGCATGCACCCAAAAGCCAGCAGACATTAACAATCCTTTCTCCCTCGGCCCACAATCCTCCGTCTTGACACACTGGTTATTTTTCAAGTGTCGCTGTAACAATAACCAGACATGTTTATTGCTCATTGAAATATTGGAATGCAGCTCCTCCTCAGAGATACCTTGTCTGGGACTCAAAAGGGGAAGAAAGTTTCTCTAAATAAACAAAGCTGCTCTACATTTGGCACGAGCCCCGTGCTGTTCAGACGTTCCGCACTTTGTCCCATTTGCAGGCTCCCCTGGACTCCAGATGTGGCCGGCAGTAAATGGCAGCACGGTGCTCCATTTAGGGAGGCAAAGGAAATATGATACTTACGTGGCCACTGGCTGGTCAACGCAAGCAAGGTGGAATCGGGATGGATGGGCAGAGCAGAAAGATGTGAGTCTCCAAGAAGGTTTCCTCGGGAGCCAGTCCCGCTGAGTTTAGTGGGGTATACTGCTTGAAACGTGCACACTTACGGATGGCAGCCAGAGCTACTCAGTCAAAGAGCTCGGTTCTCTACTACCCCACCCACCCCCGTCAGGGTGTAATAGCTGCATTGGTGGTAGAAGCTCAGGTTACGTTCTCCATTACCCACAAGACTGGTTTGTTCCTCCAGTTACTCCTTTATTTACCTTGCTATGCTCAGGAAGAACGACTAAAGAACATTTTTTTCTTGCATCATTTGAACATAATAGAAGTGAGTTTTTTTGTTTGTTTGTTTTAGCAAGGAGGGAATTGGGTAGACAAAGGTGGCTGGTCAAGTAGGTGTATTTGGAGAACTCCCACTTGGGGGGGGGCACCAACAGATTTTTTTTTAAAAGAGAGGTTCTCTTCCTAAAAATAAGATCTTGTTCTGAAAAGCTGTCATACCGCAATTTTTAAAAAGCTCTTTTTAAAAACCTTAGGCAGAACAAATTATTCCTGAAAGGGGGGCAATGCCCCCGCTGGCCCCACCCTGGTTGCATCCCAGCCTTGCTTGTGTCTTTGGGGATATCAGTGGGGTTGCCAACGCCAACTCCCTCTTTGCCACCGGTGGGAGGTTTTTGGGGCAGAGCCTGAGGAGGGCGGGGCTGGGGAGGGAAGGGAAGGGACTTCGATGCCATAAAGTCCAATGGCCAAAGCGGCCATTTTCTCCAGGGGAACTGATCTTTATTGGCTGGAGATCAGCTGTAACAGCAGGAGATCTCCAGCTAGTACCTGGAGGTTGACAACCCTAGATATCAGGTTTATGAGAAGCTTGGTTTTGCTTTCCTGTGTTAAATGGGTCACTTACACAAGTTATCTGTGTCGCTTTTCTGAACTGTACCCTGCTTGTGATTCATTTGGACTTTGCCTTTGCCCCACATGAATTTCAAAATGGATCATGCCATGAAAAAGAGGCTGAGCAAGGGTTCCTTGGGAATTCAATTATATTTTTAAAAAGTGAAACCAAGGCACAAAGCACAAGGGATTTACTTTAAGTTCTGTGGCAAAATCAGATCCTAATTATTTCTTGCGGCTGATGAGATTGTATTTTGGTTATCCAGGGAAGCAAATGTTAGTGCATGAGATGGGTCGAAGCATCGTGCTTGTTTTGAAAAAAACCACAAGCCCAAATCTTCAAACTTTGCCAGTGATTCTGATTTGATATCTTTTAATTTCATGTGTCACATTCACATTCCCTCTTTCCAGGTTGTCTCCCAACCAGGCCAGCTTTCGGAAGCCCTCAGACCAGAGGTCTGGCTTGTCAAGAAGTCGTCTAATAGCCAGCGAGAGGGCTTTGCATGCTTCCAGCCACTAGGTGGCAGAACAATATAAAGTTCAAACCGAGCCTTTCTGACTGGAACAGATGTTCAGAGCAACTATTCCTTTCAGAATTTTTGGTGCTGCAGTTCTCTGCTCCTTGTTGTCCAGTTGAACTCGGTGCAGCGGTTACTGAGTAAACCCGTTGGGAATCAGGCTGTGGCCTAAATTGCAGAAAGGCAGGAAGAAGGTGTACCTGCGGCATACTTTGGAGCTACAGGTCCCCATTCCAGTTTGATTCCTGAATCCTTACCTAGTAGCAGATGGTTCACAGACCGTCCACAATTAGAATACCATCCTATTCTGTGGCCCATGTGGCAACTACTGATAGGCTCGCCAACCTCCAGGTAATCGCTGGAGATCTCCTGCTATTACAACTGGTCTCCAGCTGATAGAGATCAGTTCCCCAGGAGAAAAATGGCCGCTTTGGCAATTGGACTCTATGGCATTGAAGCCCCTCCCCGCCCCAAACCCCACCCTTCTCAGCCTCCGCCCCAAAAACCTCCTGCCGCTGACGAAGAGGGACCTGGCAACCCTAGATACTGGTGGCTTCAGCTCAGCAATAGATAAATATGTGCCTTATTTCACTCACACAAACAGCACATGAAACCCATCAGAAAGAGAAAGTTTCCCTTTCAAACAGTCTGAAGCTTACCCAGGTTCACTTCACCTAATAAAATGTTCGAACTATTGCCAAGGCCCAGTTGAAGTGGTGGCTTCTCAGGGATCAGGGCCTTTCAGATGACACAAGTCCAGAGAAGCATAGGCAGGGACTAAGCTAAATTGAACCACGTGGAGAATATCTGGCTATCTATACTTTGCTTCATTATCCAGGTAAGTCAGCTTGCTTGGAACCGATAGAATGGGAATGAAGTAAAAGATCAACCAGGGAGAAACAACCTAATAAAAAAGGCAAAACACTGCTAAACTCTGTCCAGTTAATCACAGGGCACCGTGGTTTTCAAAGCAAATTGCTCCTATGCATACAGATGCCAGCTTCTTCGAAAGCAGGGGATACAGATGTGGGCGTGCATCCCCATTACAATGCTCGTCTGGACACTGGATGTGTGTTTAGTGTGAATGAACATGCACATCCCAATCTGGGCCACAATTTGTGGCCGGCAACTAGTTGTATGACAGCAGAATAAGATTAGGGCCAATGTAGATAACTGAAAATGTGCTAGATTCACAGATAGAGTTAGCCTTCCTCCACTTTTTTAACTGCCCCTGCCCCTATTTCTTTAAAAGCAATGTGATATATGTAAACTGAGTATAGGTGTAGCTTTCCCCATTTGTCTCTGTACCAGGAAGATCTTCATCTTTTCAATTAACTTGCCTTACTACTGCTAAAGTGTTACAGTAAAAAAATGGCAACATGTATTTACTACGTGACCAAGGGGATGTTAATTCTTCTGTTTGTTCTCAGACTGATATTTTGACAATCAAATTCTCTGTTGTGCCACAGACTGCATTGTTGTGTTCTGCTCTTAAGCAGTTTCACAGTAGCATTAACTTAATCCCCAAACATAATAAATAAATTAATCAGGTGGTAAATAATAATTTTTAACAATTGAGTTTTAACTGTACCGAAGCCTTCATCCCACTGTATCATTTCTGAATAATGATTGTCTATGTATTAGTGGCTTAAGGCAGTGTGCCTTGTCTTTTCCATCCTTTGTTGTACTGTCACAATGACACTGTGAAGTAGGTCAGGCTGAGAGAAAATGACTAGCCCAATGAACTTCATCGTGGGAGCGGGGGGGGGGGGGGCGGGGGCTGAACCTGAGTCTCCCTAGTTGGTAGTCCAAAATTCTAATCAATACACCACACTAGCTCCAGCACTGTGTTACAGCAGTGATTCCCCAACATGCACTCATGGGCAGCATAGTGCCCAGCAATGGGCTTCCTGGTGCCCATTTGCTTCCCCCCCTTCCCCCAAACTAAGAGCCAGTCTTTGTTCCCTTACTTCGCTGGGCTAGAAGCTGCTTCAGAAGAAGCCAGGAGGCATTACATTTGGGATCACCTATGCAGGTACTGCTGCCTCCATCGCAACCTCCCAACATTTGATGGTAGCCCCTATGATAGCCAGTTTGGGTTGGTGCCCACTCCCTGTTCTCCAAATTCCAAAAGTGTCCACAGGCTCAAAAGGACTGGCGACCCCTGTGTTAGAGGCTTGGATGTGAAGACCCAAGTTCCAATCCTTGAATGAAGGGCATGATAAAAAATAAAAGTAAGAGCACTCTGAAATATTAGACAGGCATCTCCTTCTTATATATAAATGACCTCCACGGGCAACAATATTGATGGTTAAACCTTGTCCAAGACCTTGTTCTTCCCAAAATGTTGCATAGGCAACCTTACTCCTTCCTTCCATTCCATGTCCTTTATGCGACATACAAACAAAAGCCCCTCCAGCTATTAGATGCCTTGTATGCCTTGCAAGGTGGTTTGGCTCACTGGCCAAATGGCTATTTGCCGAGAAGCACACAATATTTATATCTGCATCTTTTATTTTGGTTTCTCCGTGAATCCTTTTTTAAAGGATGTGCACTCATGTTAAGCGGAAAAGGATGTTACTGCTTTCCTCTGAAGGAATGTTGAGTAGCAAGAACAGAATTCTGTTCCTCCTGCCAGCACACAACACCAAGTCATCACCTGCTCCTCTCTGACATTGTCAGTTTGCACTTTCTGCCCGTTTTATCTGGTTAACTGCACAACATCTGCTAGGAAGTCCTGGGGATGTTTGCATCTCTCTGGGGATCTTATAGTGACCTTCAATGAGTCTGAATGGTTAGATCAATAAACCGTTAACACCTGTATTTCAACATAAACTTGACCTCCACTCTCAGCTGATCCATCACTGGGAGGGCTGCTTTGAAAGGCATGGAAATGGTAGCCTTGGCAAAGGCAGCTCAATAGCTCTGTCAATGTGATAAAACAACATCACCAGCTGCTCTGAGTAATTGGTTTTCAAGTGTAATGGTTTATCATTGATTAGAGGTGGTCAGTAGGGGAGCGCGTTGCTTTTTAGGGAAACAAAATCTGTGTAATACCTTTAGGGCTGCTGAGAGCCACCATGCCCATCCATGACCTGGATCCAAAACAAATATTAAAAAAAAACCAAATCAGTTGACTTTCTGTTCCTTTGAATAGAATAATAATAGTTACCTAGGAATGAGCCGCATTGAATTAAGTGAGACATCACTCTCTCTCAAACAGTATTAAATTGCAAAAAGAAATTATATTTATACTAATCCCCCCCACCAAAAAAGGCAGACTCACAGGAAAATTGGGCAAAGTCAGTTTCATTTTCCAGGGAGAGGAGCCAGGTCCCCAGATTATGCTGTTTTCCTGCACCTACATTAACTTTAGAATGTGATTCTGGTTCCCAGATGCTAAAATCCAGCTACTTCCAGCTCTCCCCATTCCGTCCCATCCTATCCCTTCTCCTCCTGCTGCTGCCTTCTTAAACAGGAAAAAAGAAAGCAGGAGAGCAAGAACAAACTGGACAACTAAAATTACCCTGGAAATAATTTCCAGAGTGGCCCAGTCTACACTCCTGATCATGTTGAAGGTACAGATCCTTAGTAGATCAAATGGTACAGAAATGACTAGATCTTTTGGGAGTAATCCTAAGCAGTTATCCCTAGACATAAATCTCATTTTATTCAATGGAGTTATCCCCAGTTCTGTTTTCTGTTGCATATGAGCTTTTAAAAATTTAGCATGGAGTAAGGGGTCACTGGGTGTGTGTGTAAGGGGAAGGCAGTTGTGAATTTCCTGCATTGTGCAGGAGGTTGGACTAGATGACCCTGGTGATCCCTTCCAACTCTATGATTCTACTATTCTAGTACTAATTAATGAAAACTTATCATAGCTCCATAGCATGCATTTTAACGGGAATTACAATTGCTTGTTGTAATTAATTAATTAATTGTGCTGCATGTGATATAAACCAAACTTAAGGCATTCATCTAAGGCATTCACTCTTCCATATTTATTACCTCGAACACAGATCAATACAGATCACTCTGCACGTAGAAATGTAAAGATCACTCTTTCACTGATAAATTCTTGGGAAATATTAACACAGAGGTTTCTGTTTTACTATTAAGTATGTTCTAAAGGGGGAGGAACATACTTAATAGTAAAACAGAAAACCTGACCTGAATGGCCCAGGCTAGCCTGATCTCATCAGATCTCAGAAACTAAGCAGGGTCAGCCCTGGTTAGTAATTGGATGGGAGACCACCAAGGAATACCAGGGTTGCTGTGCAGAGGAAGGAAATGGCAAACCACCTTTGTTAGTCTCTTGCCATGAAAACCCCAAAAGGGGTCATCACTTGACGGCACTTCACACACACACAAAGGGGGAGGGGGACACAAACACAGACAAATGAGATGGTGGGGGAGGCATACCAGGTTGGTTGATGAGCTTAGGAACAACTCATGATAGGAAAATGTTTTTCTCAGCCTTGTAGTTACAGAAGTTTGCAACCATGGAGCGCTTTCTTTAAAAATAGCTGCTGAAAAAGGATGACAAATGGCAACAACTAGGAAAGATGTCTGTCTGTTTGCTCTGCTTCCCTGCACCCCTAGTGGATGCATTGTGAAACTGCACTAAAGGGTTTTTTTTTTTAATGATTCTAGCTTCAGTGGGCCCTTAAGTTGACTTGGGCCCCAAGAATTTTGTACCCATCTTGGAGGCTTCTTGTCTGGTGCCCCTTTCAAGTGGAATGCATTAGGGTCTACCTGTGCTGGAGTGGATCCCATTCCTCCTGCAATTTCTGCAGCTGGAGAACAATGGTGCATACTGTCACAACAATATCAATTTGATCAATTTTTCACATGCTAAATTATGGGCCCGATCCAGACCTAAAAATTAGGGGGGAAATTTTTTTTTTATGGAAGGCTTGGGCCGCTAGCAGGATTTTTACATTGGATCGATTGGTGGACTGATGATGATGAGATTTTGTCATTTTCTCTGCTGAAGTCTAGATATGACTTGTCACATTCTGTTGAATGGCACTATTTACAATTGCAGCATCTGTTGGTATCTAAATATGGTCCTGTGCTGTTAAGTGACCCCCTTTGCTCAAGGAAACACTAACTGAATCAATGCAAAAAAAGGAAACCTATAATATGTGTCTATAAATGTTTTATGTTGATTAATAAATATGACATGCAGAGTCTCAGTAATGAGTGGAATAAATGGGTATCGTGGTGAGATCCTCTCCCCTAGCGCCACCCTCTGTCCCCCAATTTGGAGAAATGAGATGAGCCATTGAAGGACTGTCCCACGTAAATCAGTATTGGCGAGGTGGTGAGTCAATAGGTCATAATCGACCATGTCAAATGCTGCTGAAAGATCGAGTAGTAGCAGCAGTGCTGACCCGCCTCGATCCAGCTGCCTACGGAGGGCAACCAGCACTGTGTCCATTCCACGGCCAGGCCAGAAGCCAGACTGAAATGGGTCCAGAGCAAATGTGACCTCCGACAAAGCCTGGAGCTGTTCTGCTGCCCCTCTCTCAACTACCTTACCCAGGAATGGAAGGTTGGACACTGGGTGGTAGTTGGATAGATCAAAAGGATCCAGAGATGGTTTCTTTAAGAGCAGCCTCACCACTGCCTCTTTCAGTCTTCCCGGGAAGACCCCCAAACTCGAGGACAGATTGATAATGTCTTCCAGGGGGGCACTGAAACTTGATTTCAGTGCTGTTTAGAATAGTTGTGTCAATAGGACATGAGAAGAAGCAGGGCTGGTGTAAGGAAGGTGGGCAATGGGAGACCTTTGTCCAACAGGCAAACTTTTCTCCCTTACAAGATAATTGTAGAAGGGCTAGTTATCTGCATATCTGTTGGTGTGTAATGAGCTGACTCCTGGAAGATGAGAAGGCAGGTGTCTCAATGTCCTGAGCAAACAAATTATCAGGAACAAAAAGACCTCATTATTAGAAATGGGCTGCTATCCTTCAGCTTCAGATAGGACTCTTTTCAAATAATAGACGCTGCTTTCTTCATAATTCTTGGAGCCAAAGAGGCTGAGTTCATCGTTGGTTGAAGAATACTGCCTTTAAAAACACACATACAAAACAGAAGCTGGATTGCCTTCGACAAAAACGTTCTTGAAATCTCAGCTGTTCCTTGATGTGTCAACAGATGTTACCAGGTGCTGGGTGGCGCCTGGGCACATCTCCTAGCAGAAATGGAACCTCATAGCAGTGGGGCTGAATATTTAGTAACTGAAGATGCCTTGATCTGATCATGCAAAGTTCTCGTGTCTCTCAAGAATGTGTTCCACGCCCAGAAAGGTTCCAACAAATGGAGGGGTTAGCAAAGCATGAATACGCAGCATGTTTTGTTTCAGGGCATGTTGTTAGATAGTGAACAATTAGAGATATGGGAGAGGAAGTTTCATACATATGTCAAAGCTAAGCAAGAGTTTTGTACCAGTCACTGTCACTTGAAGCAATATCTGGTTTGCTTATTTGCCTTTAGAAGCAATTGCCCTATGCAGTGTAACAAACCCTGGATGTGACTTTCATAAAGTTCAATCGAAATAAGTTTAAAAGACCGGCGACATTAGTAATTACGATATCGAATATGGGTGTCACACGTGATCCTCTTGCTTGGAATCAACTAACAATAACCTCACGGTCTGCCCTTTGCACACTGTCGGTTCAGCATGTATCATATGCAATGTGAGAAACATCCATCATCTCCTGTTTAGATCCTGTAACCCTGCCTGTCAGGTGCATGGCTAGCAATTAGAATATAAGCTAATGAAGAGAGCACAACATGAAAGCGCGTTTCAATAGCTGATCAAGAATAGAGACAAGTGCCTGGGGGGAAATAATGGGGAAGTTACACCAAAACCTAACCTTGACTTGTCTGATTCCCAAATAGGGGGCTTAGCCAGCATCCATTCCTAAAATGGATATTAGAAAATGTGCATTAGAGACTTCTTCATCTTTGCAGTGGTTATGCACAATATGGTGATGGTAACAATCCAAGATGATTTTAATCAAAGCCTGAAAATATGTCATTTGTTCCTTGTTTTTCAGACCCATGCAAGTGAATGCTTATAGTTGCATTTTGAGGACTGTAAACAATCCCTGATATACATCTCTGATTTGTATTTTTCTTAGTATTCACAATAGATCTAAGATCTTAAGCATTAGTGTTACGGTGGTAAAAGTTTGGGACCTTTATTGTGGCATAATAATGGCAAGTTGTCAATCTGTACTCAGAATGAGTTTTTAAAACCCTAAAAATATGGCTTGCCTGACTGACTGCAACTATACAACCTGTTTACAGGAGTAAACTGGTACTGAGCTTTGTGTGATGTCAGTATGACTCTTGATCTTCTCGCTCAGGGGTGTCAAACAGAGCTCTTATCCAGCCTGTGAGCCAGCTGAGGCAGCCACCCCCTGCTCCCGATCTGGGCTGGCGAGGCATGGCCTGGCCCAACCGACATTAATGTCATATCCAGTCCTCGTAACAAATGAGTTCACCACCCCTGTTCTAGCTTCTCTGTCATTTTTCTCAAGCCTGTTTCATCTGCTAGGTTCCTCTTTTTAAAGTTCTACTTTACATCCTTCCTGTAGACATTTTTGCCATAAGCTTGCTCTTAGCTTTGTTATCTTCTGGAACCTCTTCCCAGAACACACCCTGAAACTAAGGTCTTATGCCCCATATGAGATTTCACTCCCAGCCTAAAGCTGGCTGCAAACAAACTGATAGCTTTGTTCACTGAGCAAACGGAATGTTAATGACCATTCCATGCCAAAACACCATTGCAGCCAATCAGTCTCACAAGAACACATGAACACATGAAGCTGCCTTGTACTGAATCACACCCTTGGTCCATCAAAGTCAGTATTGTCTACTCAGACCAGCAGCGGCTCTCCAGGGTCTCAGGCAGAGGTCTTTCACATCACCTACTTGCTTAGTCCCTTTAACTGGAGATGCCGGGGATTGAACCTGGGACCTTCTGCACGCCAAGCAGATGCTCTACCACTGAGCCACAGCCCCTCCCTTCACTGCCGCAAATGGAATGCAAAATAGTTTGAATTCAATGAATGTCTTATCATTGATTAATATAATAGGGAAGAGTATTGAATACATATGTGTGTGTATAGCATTCCTTCTTCATAAAGCAGTGTGAAGATATTTGGATATGCTAATATCTTGCCGTGTTGGCCCAGTGGAAGATAATGCCTCATCTGTTTTGTGTGTTTGGCTCAAACTTTGATGAGCTTGTGTAGTGGTTAGAGTATTGGTCTAGGTCACTAGGGCCTTTTATGCATTCTCAGTTTCCTTGCGTCTAATTTCCTGTTTCTTGGGGGGGGGGGAGTTTTCCCAGTTGGGCATGTGTTTTGCTCCCTCTGATGGTCCATTCAACATCACACAGCTTTAAATGATGCGTTTCTCCCTGTACTTTAAATCAGCAGCTTTTTATGCTTCATAAAAACTGGTTGTATTGACCACTAGTGGGAGCAAAATGCATGCATAACTGAACCCCCTCCCCCCCAAAAAAAGAAACAGGAACTTAGACAGGAGGAAACTGAAAATGCATAAAAGGCCTGGAATCAAAGAGCCATGGGTTCAAATCCCTCTTTGCCATAAAACTTATTGGAAGATATTGAGCCAGTCACATCTCTCAGTCTAATTTTATTTTACACGGTTGTTGTGAGGATAAATTAGGGAAGGAGGGGCATGCATTTTCCCCTGAGCTTCTTGGAGGAAGGGCACAAGTAAACATGTAGTTAAAAATAGGTTAAGCACAAACTCTTTATCCCAGTTCTATAGGAAAGGTTTCAACCAACCTCCCCAAATCAAGTAATTAAAATGTCCATTAGAGGTTTTGATTTAAAAAAAAATCATTCCAAGAGAGTCTTATGTGATACAGTGGACAGACTGCTAGATTTGATCTGGATGATCCTTGTGTGCATGGATTTGTCCATATAGCCATGCAGCAAATTGGGTAGCCTTGGACAAACTGCTATTTCCAGACAAACCAGCCTGCCTTGTAGTATTAGTGTGTGGTTAAACCATCATTGGATGCTGAAAAATGCTTCATAATCATTATGACCCTATTAGTGATTTGGTATAGGAGACCAAGTTGGACCCCCATCAAATGATGGACCCCCATCAAATGAACTTCTGCATAGAAAAGCTTTGGGCATGCTTTTTATTTGTATTTGCACAAATGAGATAAGTGACATCATACCTGAGAGCCAGCATGGTGTAGTGGTTAAGAACGGTGGTTTGGAGCTGTGGACTCTAATCTGGAGAGCCTGGTTCGATTCCCCGCTCCTCCAAATGAACAGCAGAGAAGCTAATCTGGTGAACCGGGTTGGTTTCCCCACTCCTACACATGAAGCCTGCTGGGTGACCTTGGGCTAGTCACAGCTCTCTTAGAGCTCTCTCAGCCCCACCTACCTCACAGGGTGTCTGTTGTAGGGAAAGGAAGGGAAGGTGAATGTAAGCCGGTTTGATTGTTCCTTAAGTGGTAGAGAAAGTCGGCATATAAAAACCAACTCTTCTTCTTCTTCTGATTCCCTCAAAGGCTAAATTCCTGTGCCCACTTACTTTCTACTGACTGCAGTGGGACGTGCTTCTAATAAACATGCTTAAGCTCATACTACAGAAAAATCAATGCAGAGGAGTCTCATTGAACCACTGAATGAACATGTTTAGGATTTATTCTCACACCTTCCCCATAGCCTCTAATACCAGTGTCGTGTGGGGGTTAGAGTGTGAGGTCATTTATGCATGGGTACTTTCACTCACATTCGCCCCCCCCCCCCATCTGCATTGGTTGTTCCTTGGAGTTATGCATGAGTTTTCCATCCATTAGAGATGACATCACTGCCAGCCCTTGCAAATCCTAGGACTTCCCATCTCTCTATTAACCCGATTCTTCCATCTCCTCTGAGCTCAGCCCAGGTGAAATCACCATGCATAAGGCAAAGCGTGGGACACAGAAGCTTGGTTTCTCTAACCAAGCCAATTACAAAGCAGCGTGTTAAGGGGCGGGGATTCAAATGCTTCCTGCTTCCTCAGAGTTCTTTCTGAGCAAAATAAAGGCTTTTAAAAATGAGGCTTGGGTTTCTCCCCCCACCCCCGGTTCCTTTCAAATAGCTCAATTTTTTTGTTTTTGTTCTTAAAATGCTTTTTTTATGCAGCTATTGGGTTTGGGGAGGGACGACTTCTAAGCACTCCAGCCATTTACAAAGTGGCATTTTAAGGGGCAGGGACTCACAAGCTTCTTGTTTTGAGCCTGGAGACTGCTGGGGCATAGCTTTGCAAGAAGAAAGTGTGGGTCCAGTGAGCAATGAACCACAGGTAAAACTCCCATGCATAAGCAACCATGGACTACAGTCTGGGAGACCCAAGTCCAAATTTCCACTTGATAGTGAAAGCTTTCTGGGTGACCCTGGGCCAATCACTCTGTATTATAACTTAACTCACAGGGTTGTTGTGAGGCTAAACCAGAGATTGGGAGAAAGCTGTAAGCCTCTTTCAGTCCCCCTTGGGGAGAAAAGTGGGGTATGAATGAAATTAATTAATTGGTTGAGGAATTGATGCATTAATTACTACAGTTTGGGCCCCAGATGAGTCACACGCTGGATCCAGGAGCCGAGTATATGAAGGGAATAGGTGGCACTAGTAGTGAGGTGGCAGAGACTTCTCTTGCCTCCTGACGAACGCTCCTGCAGGCCTTCCAATGGCTTCTGTCTCTGGGCACTTGCAGACAGGGTTCCAAATGGTGCCTCCCTCTGCAGGGCCTTGAGCCATTGCCAGACTCAGGCTGTTCTGGCCAGCTGCTGCTTGGTCCTCCTCTCCCCAGTCGCTTTCTGAGTAGGCTCCTATGCGTTAATCTCTCCTTGCCAAATCTCTCTTTCTCTCTCCCTTTCTCTGTTGAACCTTTGTGTGTGAAGACATTCCTGCAGCAGGGGGGAAACACACTGGTTTTGTGTGGGGAGGGGGGAGGCAAACAAGCAAGAAAAAACCACTTCCCATTCCTAGGAATACCCTCATGTTTTCCATACAACTGTATCGTTAATAATCTGGGGGGTGGGGTTTTAGGGCCCCAAAGCCTATAAATTGCCACAAAACAGTGAGAATCTTCACTTCTTTTTTAAGAATGGGAAAACTTAAGGGCTGATTCACCAGACAGGGGGAAAAAATGAAGTCTGCCTTCTCAAAGTGCCAGGAAAGGTAAATGTTATCCCAAGACTACTTAGGGCTCTGCAACTCACCCTGCTCTGGTGAGGACTGCATTTACATTGCATCTTGAAAGAGTCTGATGTTCTTCATTATTTTAGTAACCTTTACAACAGCCCTGTAAGGAAGGTCAATATTATATTCACCTCCACTGTGCAGGTATGGAACTGAGAGAGCTCCACAGAGTAATTTTTCCATGGAAAATAACCATGGAAGACAATAAAAGGGGAATGAACATCAACGTTTGCCAGCACATTGCCAGTTCGCTGGCTTTTAGCTTTGTTTATCTTCTCACATTTTGGAGGCATGAAGTTGTTTTGTTATACATAATGAAGAAGAGACTACAGTCAGTATAAAGATGAGCCTTGCCAAGGATCTTATCGGCTATCTTTTATGGGTTTTTTCATACACAAATATTGTTTTCTTTGCATAAATGCTGATATTTATGCCTTTTCTTTCATTCGTTGTTTGTTTGGCATTAATTTTATTATTTATTTTGTAATTGTATTAGATGGCTTTGTTATGCAAATATCCTTCGCTGTGATATTTATGTAGTCACACCTTTTAGGGGAGGGGCTGTGGCTCAGTGGTAGAGCCTCTGCTTGGCATGCAGGAGGTCCCAGGTTCAGTCCCCGGCATCTCCAATTAAAGGGACTAGGCAAGTAGGTGATGTGAAAGACCTCTCTGCCTGAGACCCTGCCGGTCTGAGTAGACAATACTGACTTTGATGGACCAAGGGTCTGATTCAGTATAAGGCAGCTTCATGTGTTGAACAAATATAAATATTTATTTATTTATATAATTATTACTCTTGCTACTGCTTGCCTCTGTGTTTAGTGGTCTTTATTTTGTTTCTTCCCCTGTCCCTTTAATAGAAGCTTGATAGGATGTTATTTACCAGGTGATGTTATTCTCCTCCATGCCATGGGAAGTTTCAGCAGTCCATTTCCACACATTAAGCCTCTAGTTTAAAAGCACAGGCCATGTTTCTCCAGGCCCACTGGCCACCTACCCAGATGAGAGTTGAACCAGAGCCTTTCTTTTCCCATTGCCATACTCTAGTGTTGCTGCTTATGGGCTCTGTTCTTGAGTGCTAAACAGAATATTTGTTTTTAACATGAACTGAGTATGCCCAATTTACATATAGAGAGCCAGTGTGGTGTAGTGGTTAAGAATGGTGGTTTGGAGTGGTGGACTCTGATCTGGAGAACCGTGTTTGATTCCCCACTCCTCCACATGAGCGGCGGAGGCTAATCTGGTGAACTGGATTTGTTTCCCCACTCCTACACACGAAGCTAGCTGGGTGACCTTGGGCAAGTCATTCTCAGCCTCACCTACCTCACAGGGTGTCTGTTGTGGGGAGGGGAAGGGAAGGTGATTGTAAGCCAGTTTGATTCTTCCTTAAGTGGCAGAGAAAGTTGGCATATAAAAACCAACTCTTCTTCTTCTGCGTGCTCCTATCTGAATCACTGTAGTGTATTGAACACATGAAGCTGCCTTATATTGAATCAGACCCTTGGTCCAGAAAATGGTCTCCATTTCTCTTATGCTAACTGCTACTGGAGAGGAAACAACCAAGGAGCCCCTTGTACACTATTCTGATCTGCTTAGTGAATGAGCAGAATATGAATGCAATATTTTTTTCATCTGATTGGAGGGAGGAGACCAGTGGGGTGCCTCAGGGTTCGGTTCTGGGCCCAGTACTTTTCAATATTTGTATAAATGATCTGGATTTGCAGATGACACCAAATTGGGAGAAGTCGCAAACACCCCAGAAGAGACAGAATCCAGTGAGATCTGAACACACTGGAAAAGAGGGCAGATATGAACAAGATGGATGCAATTCAACAAGGAAGTGCAGAGTTCTACATTTGGGTAACAAAAATGAGAAACATGCATACTGGATGGAGGGTACACTTCTGGATAGCAGTGTTTGTGAACAAGATCTTGGGGGTACGGGTGGACTGTAAGGTAAATTTTGAGCAGTCAGTGTGATTCAGCCGCAAAAAAGGCTAATGAAATCTTGGGGTGTATCAACAGAGGAATAACTTCCAAATCGCGAGATGTGACCTAGTCCATTGATTGATCAGGCCGCACCTGGAGTACTGTGTGCAGTTCAGTAGGCCTCACTGCAATAACGAATCTGAATGGAGCGGATGCAGGGGAGAGCGACGAGGATGATCAGGGACCCGGAAAGCAAGCCCTACGAGGAAAAGCTGAGGGATTTGGGAATGTTCAGTCTGGAGAAGAGGTTGAGATGGAGCATGATTGCTCTCTATTTGAAGGGCTGTCACTTAGGAGGTTCCTGTTGGCAGCAGAGGATAGGGCTCACAATAATGGGTATAAATTCCAGCCAGTATCTTTCCTCCCATAATTTATACCCATTATTCTGAGTCCTATCCTCTGCTGCCATCAGGAACAGCTCCCTGACCTCCTCTAAGTGACAGCCCTTCAAATAAAGTAGTTTAGCAGTGGAATCGGCTGGCTAGGGAGGTGGTGCTGCGCTCCCCCTCACTGGCAGTCTTCAAGCAGCGGTTGGAGAAATACTTGTCAGGGATGCTTTATACTGATCCAGCATTGAGCAGGGGTTGGACCAGATGGCCTATATGGCCCCTTCCAACTCTATGATTCTATTAAATTAATGAGATTGTGCTGCATTATTTACGTTTTAACCTATTTTAAAACAATTTTTCCATAGAACATTATACAACAAATGAAATGATAAGCTATTTCATTTGTTACAAAATAATGTCACATGCTCCTGTGTGAGGCACTGCTCCTGTGTGAGGCACTGAATACAATACACCATTGTCAGTCTTGAAGGAGGCTTTGTTCCGCCCACCCTCTTCCCTGGCTATTGGTTCCTGCCCCCTCCTTCAGCTGCTGCTAAATTAGAAGACAAAATCTGGCCAAAAAAAATGGATTTTCTGTGATTGAGGAAGAGGGATAAACATCTCACAGCCTTTTCGGAGCATCTGTCATGGCTCTTCACTCCTGGGAAATAGATGGTAAAATATTTTGAAAAAGCAAGATGGGGTGCCCTAGTCCTAGGAAGCCTCCCCTCTGAATTCACTCAGGGTGTTCAAAAAGTGAGTGTGCATAGGACCCTCTCCCCCTGAGCTGCTTCCTCACTTGCGATCCAGACAACCAGTCTCAGGTCCCCCAAGAGGTCTCTGCCTTTTGTGTGATGCTCTAGTGCACCCTGTCTGCTTGGGTGGCCTATCAAAATACCACTTGTACAGCCCAATCCTCTGGGTGTGTATTTAGAAAGTAAGTCCAGCTCTATTCAGTGGGGATTCCGTGTAAGGGTGAATACACGACTGCAGCCTTTATCTAGCTATACAATATCAGGGACCTGTCCAAAGCAAGAAACTAGAATGCCTCTTTGAGTCTGCCCATTCGACATTAATCTAATTCATCTAATCTAATTAATTTAATCTAACTCTACGATTCTATGATTCTAAGGCTTCTAAGCAGTCAAGGGATAAAGGGGCGGGTGTGAATCAGCCTTAAGGAAGGAGAGCAGTAGAAAGTAGAATGCCTCTCTGAGTCCACAGGGTAGAATGGGACATGAATCAAATGCCACTGTTAATAACATAGGAGCTACAATCTTTGCATGAACTCGTCTGCAAACCTTTGACACTGTGAAAAGATTGATTGGCGGGGGTCCATGAATGCTGGAACTACAAGGCAGGCCCCACATCATACGCAGCTACTGCCAAACCTACAGCTCTCTAGGCCAGCCATGGAGGAGCCACGAGGCTCAGTGCCTGTAGCAGCTGGACTCCCAACTGGTCACTGGATTTTATAAACATCCTAAGGCTGAAAGCAGCGATGGTATCCCTTTGCAGCTGTACCATCAAGCTGCGACTTAACGTGCACTGGTAATCATCAATTAAAACAAGGTAGAAATTTCAGCCCCTGACCTGGATGGCCCAGGCTAGCCTGACCTCGTCAGATCTCAGAAGCTAAGCAGGGTCAGCCCTGGTTAGTATTTGGATGGGAGACCACCAAGGAAGTCCAGGGTTGCTGTGCAGAGGAAGGCACTGGCAAACCACCTCTGTTAGTCTCTTGCCATGAAAACCCCAAAAGGGGTGGCCATAAATTGGCTGCGACTTGAAGGCACTTTACACACACACACAGAAATTTCAGCCACAGTTTCCAAAATTAGTTGCTGGAAGCCACGCATGTACTCCACTATAACTATCAAGTGATGAGTGATCCAGCAAGAAGTGGAACAAGCTTCCTTGGGAAGTGGTGGTTGCTTCTTTGGAGGGTTTTAAGCAGAGGCTATATGGCCATGCTGATTCTGTGAACTTAGGTAGATCATGAGAGGAAGGGCAGGAAGGGTTGCGTCAGTGTTTGGCTCTTGTGGCCCTTTCTTACATACCCAGGGAAATGCCAATCACCACTTTGGGGTCAGGAAGCGATTTTCCTCCAGGCCTAATTGGCTAGGGATCCTGGAGGGTTTTTGTTTTTTGCCCATTTTCTGGGCATGGAGTAAGGGTCACTGGGGGTGTGCGGGGGAAGGCAGTGGTGAATTTCCTGCAATGTACAGGGGGTTGGATTATATGACCCTGGTAGTCCCTCCCAACTCTATGATTCTAAGCCATCAAGGGATAAAGGGGAGTGTGTGAATCGGCCTTTAGGAAGGAGAGCATTCCACTCGCTGGTGTGTGGTTGTCCCAGAATCTCCACAAAGCTCTCCACCCCAAGCCCCAACCTCGCCTTCTTGGGAGGATGGCGGGACCGGATGTCTCAGAGGACAAAAAGGCGGTTCGGGGGCTCACGGGAGGTGGTGAGCTCTCCTTCCCTGGAGGTTTGTAAGCAGAGGCTAGATGACCATCTGTCAGCAATGCTGATTCTATGATCTTAGGCAGATTGTGAGAGGGAGGGCATCTTGACCATCTTCTGGGCATGGAGTATGGGTCACTGGGGGTGTGGGGGGAGGTAGTTGTGAATTTCCTGCATTGTGCTGGGGATTGGACTCGATGACCCTAGCGGTCCCTTCCAGCTCTATGATTCTGTGAGTCGTGCTCTCCGGAGCTTGGGGAGGTGGGAATACAGGCCTGGCAGAGGAGCCAGGAGGACAGCAGCCGTGCTGCCCTCTTCGCCTTCTTGTCTCCATCCTTGTTTACTGATGGGTCCGATAGGGGAGGCCGAAGAGGGCCGGCGAGTTCCTGGTCCTCCTAATGGCATTCTCGGCGGCCAGCACAATGCCCGCCCGCCCCCCCACCCTCGCTCCAGGATGTTTTGACTGGCCTGGATTCTCTTGTTTGTTGTTGCTCTCTCTGATCATTGACATCCGATCAGGGGACCGCCTGGCCCCCGCGCCAGCTCCTCCAAGCCGACCGGCTCCTGGCCGGCCCGAAGGCGCCGCGGTGGGCCTCGGATGACAATCCCCCGCTCCGCCGTGCCGGGAGAACCGCAGGCCTGCATCGGAAGGGGTCTGCACGCCTTCCTGGATCCTGAGCGCAGGCCCGAGGGGGGCTCGAGCCGCCTTCAGGTCTCCCGGGCTGGAGCAGTTGCCCCGCTTTATTGCGGAGCTTCCACAGCGCGCCTTGCGGTCGTTTCCCCCCCCCCCTACAAAAGAGGCATTTGGCATGGGAATGAGCATTCTGACCTATTGGAAAGAATAGTGAAACAGGAAGCTTGTTTCAGCCTTAAGCCTTATTGTGGACAAGGAGGGAAGTTTTACGTCAAGGGCTTCCCTCGGCCTCTTAGCCTGCCACCGAAACGCATACCCATTTATGCACGGGAGGTTTTGCCTTGGATTTGCCACTTTCTCTAGATGCACATTTTCCCCATCTGAATTCTCAAACCTCTGCATTTTTAAGTTTTGAGAATACGGATGGGTGAAATGTGCATCTTGAGAGCAGCAAATCCAAGGCAAAACCTCCCGTGCACAAACAACCCAGGGAAGAAGACCAAGACCCTTTGCCTCCCGTGAAAAGGGAGCAGGAAAACGCGAACCACCGAAGAGCTTCGGCCCCTCTGGAGAACGGGGGTCGCTTAGCAAATACAAAGGCTATCCTTGCAGTGCGTATTTGGTACACAAGCCCGCTTGCTTGGGCGTTTGCGGTGAATACGTTTGTTTGTACTTTATTTAACCCCCCCCTTTCTCCCCAACGGTGGAGGCAAAGAGGCTTACATAACTCTATTCGGTTTTACCTTCACAACAACCCTGTGAGAGTGCGCGACGGGCCCAAAGTCACCCAGCCAAGCTTCCATGGCAGAGTGGGGATTTGAACCTGAGTCTCTAATACCCAAGTCCGACACTCTAACCGATACACCGCAGTGGCTTTAAAGAATGTATAATAATGCAGAATAAATGCTCAGATCCGTAGAAAGATCATTTCCTAAATTAATTAATAATCCTCTTCGAAGCCGGAAATGCCCCATTGTAGAGGCATATTAATCCTAAATGGTAAATAAATCGAATCTAACCGGCTACTTGCAGATATCTGAAGCTTTCAAATTACATCTAGCTTCACCATCTCAAAGGGGAAAAGTTGGTTTTTATATGCCGACTTTCTCTACCACTGAAGGAAGAATCAAACCGGTTTATAATCTCTTTCAGCTCCCTACAACAGACACCCTGTGAGGGAAGTGGGGTTGAGAGAGCTGTGACTAGGCCAAGGCCACCCAGCTGGCTTTATGTGGAGGATTGGGGGATCAAACCCGGTTCTCCAGATCAGAGTCCACCACTCCAAACCACCGCTCTTAACCCCTACACCACGCTGGGACCCCCGCCATCCTCTCATGACCTGAGTTGATCCCAACAGAAGCTGGTTTCAGGTAGCCGGCTCAAGGTTGACTCAGCCTTCCATCCTTCTGAGGTCGGTCAAATGAGTACCCAGCTTGCTGGGGGTAAAGGGAAGATGACTGGGGAAGGCACTGGCAAACCACCCTGTAAACAAAGTCTGCCTAGTAAACGTAGGGATGTAACGTCACCCCATGGGTCAGAAATGACCCGGTGTTTGCACAGGGGACCTTTACCTTTTTTTTAAAGCAAAGGTATCCGGTGGCTTTGGGGATTTCGCTTCGAACCTCCTTCTGCTTGGACGACGTTAAAGGCACTTTCACACAACCCGAATAATGCACTTTCAATCCACTTTCAGTGCACCTTAAGGATCGCTTGCAAGGGGATTTTGCCAGTTCACACAGTAAAATCCACCTTCAAAGGGGATTGAAAGTGCCTCTTACCTACCCCTCCCTCCCTCTCCCCATATACTGTCTGGCCTGCCTAGGTACATAAGAAAGGCCCTGCTGGATCAGACCAAGGCCCATCAAATCCAGCAGTCTGTTCACACAGTGGCCAACCAGGTGCCTCTAGGAAGCCCACAAACAAGATGACTGCAGCAGCGTTGACTGCCTGTGTTCCACAGGACCTAATAAAGTAGGCATGCTCCTCTGATCCTGGAGGGAATAGGCATGCATCATGACCAGTATCCATTTTAACTAGTAGCCATGAGTGAGTGGTTGCCTTCCAGGCTGTCAGAGGACGATGTCCTTTGTCTACCGTTGACCCTGAAGGTGCATCCACTGCCAGGCATTTCCTGATTGGCGGAGGAGTATTGATTAGAATGGGAAGTGGGACTTTGCGAGACCCGGGAGCCTGGCACATCTGCCCCCCCCCCTCACCTTCGCCATCAGGCGTTCTCGGCTGCTTTGACAGGGCGGATACTTTATTGCCCAGATAAGGGATGGGGGTTGGCAAGGAAACCAGAGGAAGCCAGAAAGAGACCGGCGGGATCTCCACCCCCCAGATCCCCTGGGTGCGATTAGGAAAAGTTGTTCTTCGCGTCTCACCGAAAGTCCTTCTGGGCGGGGGCGGCCGAATTTCCCTAGTTTGGGATGTTTTCCCGCATGCGGCCCAGAGCGCTTGCTTGTTGCCAGTCCAGCTTGGATTACTCTCGAGGTGCTGTAAAGGGCTGCTGTGCTCCAACCCACTAAGGTTGAGTAATTCCTGGAGATTTTGGGGGTGGTGGAGCCTGGGGAGGGTGGACCTTGGGGAGGGGAGGGACTTCAGTGGGGTACAATGCCACCCTCCAGAGCAGCCATTTTATCGGGGGGGGGGGAGATCTTTGTCGTCTGGAGATCTGTGGTAATTCCAGGAGACCTCCTGGAGGGTGGCAACCTTACAACCCCCTTTGCTGGGGAGTGCTCAGCGTTGCTCCCCCACCTCCCAAGTATTCGTGCAAGAGAGATGAAGTCGACCTTTCTCAACCTACACCCGTTTACTCAGAAGTCCCATTGGTTTCCATGGGAGGAACTATCCATGCAATCACATGAAGCTCCCTTCTACTGAACCAGACCCTTGGTCCATCAAAGTCAGTATTGTTTACTCAGACCTGCAGCAGCTCTCCAGGGTCTCAGGCAGGGGTCTTTCCTACTTGCCTAGTCCTTTTCACTGGAGATGCCGGGGACTGAACCTGGGACCTTCTGCATGCCAAGCAGATGCTCTACCACTGAGCCACGCCCCCTCCCCTTGCCCTTCTAAGACCATTAACTTCAATTGATTTAGCAAGGTTAACTCTGTTTAGGACCGCCCTGCATATTCGGAACTCGGCTTCCTTGGGAGTAAGCGTCATTGAACCCCAAAGGGATTTCTTTCAGGACACGGGACCGGCCTGTCAAGGTAATTTAATGCTAAAGCTGGAAGCCCCGCTGAAGGGAAGGAGCCCGGAAACATAAATCACCATAATGGTGACTCTCAAGAAGTGCTGCGGTTGATGTCGGACTGCGGTCCAGGCAGGACTGCGGTCCCAAATTCTAAGTTTCCTAAGTTTACTTTTTTTTAGATGTGGACTTGACACACACTTCTGCCTGGGCGGAGGGAGGTCTACAGTGATCTCTGGAGAGCCGCTGCCCGTCTGAGTAGAAAATACTGACTTTGATAGACCAAGGGTCTGATTCAGTATAAGGCAGCTTCATGTGTTCAGAGCCGAGCTTCGGGGGTCTTCCACCGCCATTGGCCAAGCTGCGGCTGGACGCTGGCCCAGATTCCCCGCGATCCCGGGCACCTTTGCGCAGAAGTCCTGCGTGGCTTACTCCCAAGGAAGCATGCACGGGATTGCAGCCTTAACCCGGTGAAGTCAGATTGAAGAAGAAGAAGAGTTGGGGTTTTTTTTGTATGCCGACTTTCTCTGGGGAGACTCAAACCGGCTTACAATCACCTTCCCTCCCCACAACAGGCACCCTGTGAGGTGGGTGAGGCTGAGAGAGCATGGCTGGCCCAAGGTCACCCAGCCGGCTTGATGTGTAGGAGTGGGGAAACCAACTTGGTTCACCAGATTAGCCTTCGCCGCTAATCTGGGGAGGAGCGGGGCATCAAACCCGGTCCTCCAGATCAGAGTCCACTCCAAACCACGACCCCACGCTGGCTCTCTCTTGGTGAGAAGGGCCCCGCTCGCTGGCCGGCGGGCCCCGTGTTGGGGAAGGGGAGCCAAGGACTCGGAGGCGCCAGGACTGCAAAGCCACTCTCTTTTATTCCCCTCCCGCCCCGCCGCTCCCGTAACAGCAGCAAGGGAAGCGGCGCTCGGCGGCCGGACGCAGCGGCAGGCCATCCATCGGCGGGAGGTTTAGTGCGCAACTCCGCGGGGCTCTGGCGCGGCTCAGTCTCTGCCCCGTGCCCCCCTCGGCGTCCGATGGAAACACACAAACACACACACACACACACGGTTAAGTCGACCCCCGTTGCCCCCAACTCGGCCTGACCAGGACCCACGCTCAGGGCTTGTTGGCCACGGGCTGGAAAGAGCGTTTCTCCTGCTTCAAAAGGGACTGGAAGCTGGGCGGCGAACAGAGGGCGGCGGGGTGGGAGAGCCGCCTGCCCGCAAACAGGGGCCACCCCCTCTGGGGCCCTGCGGCGGCGCCAGGCGGTAGACGAAGGGGGCTTGGCTTGCGGAGGGCAGGAGCTCCGGCTCGCCTCGCTCCTGCCGGTTGCCTTTCCATCCCGCCGGAGCCGAAATCCGCGTTCCCTGGCCTGGCCCAGAAACCGGGGGCTTCGGCCTGACACCGAAGAAGGTGCGAAGGGTCTTCGGAACTGCCCTTGGGCCCCTGGAGCAGCGGACCAGTCCCGAGACCCAATCTACACCCGGGGGCCGGGGGGGGGGGCATCCTTCTTCGGCATTCTTGAGTGACAGGTGTCTTCTTCGGCATCCTTGAGTGACAGGTGTCACTAGCCTCTCTCCGGGAGGGTTTGAAGTCCGTCCGCGGCCCCTCCCTCGCCCCCTCCCCAGCCCCCCAAGAGCTCAGCCCCAGAGGCCCCCTCCCCCCTGCGGGGCCTGGGAGGAGGGCTCCGGGAATCCTACCAGGCCCGGATGCCGTGCAAGGCGGACATGCCCCCGCTCCCTTGCGGGAGAGAGGTGGGTACCGGGTTCAAGTCCCCCACGCCGAAGTTCACGAAGTTGCCGCCGGCCGCCGAGGGCTGGACGCCCTGCACGGCCGGGTAGCTGCAGCTGTAGGCGGCGTTGCAGGCGGCCCCGTTGCCGTAGCCGCCGTAGGGCGGGTAGCCGTTGTAGCCGTAGGGGGTGAGGCCCACGTTGTAGGGGGAGGCGTAGGGCGAGGAGTCCCCCAGGCAGGGCTTGCCGTCGCGGACCAGCACCGGCACGGCGATCCGCCGCGGCGGGGGGAGGCCCACCATCTCCAGGCTCTGGTCCTGCCGCTGCCGCTTGCACTTGTAGCGGCGGTTCTGGAACCAGATCTTCACCTGCGTGGAGGTGAGCTTCAGCGCGCCGGCCAGGTGGTCCCGCTCCGGCGCCGACAGGTACTTCTGCTGCTTGAAGCGGCGCTCCAGCTCGTAGACCTGCGCCTGCGAGAAGAGCACGCGGGGCTTGCGGCGCTTCCTCTGCCGGGGCCGCTCCGCCTCCTCGGCCTCCCGTTTCTCCTGCTCCAGGGACTTCTGCAGGGCGCACAGATCTGCTG
Source organism: Euleptes europaea (assembly GCF_029931775.1). Lineage (NCBI taxonomy): Eukaryota > Metazoa > Chordata > Lepidosauria > Squamata > Sphaerodactylidae > Euleptes > Euleptes europaea. The sequence goes on along the minus strand of NC_079312.1, from coordinate 102,735,427 downwards.
GGAGGCGAACACAAGAGGCCCGGCGGGCGGTTAGATGGGCTGGGGGCCACGGAGGTCTCGGGCCCAGGGCCGGGGGCCAGTCATTTTTGCGCCCTGGGCGAGGCGAACGACTCCCACCCCCTATTGCTAACCAATTTCCAAAAATAGATGTCTTGTAGAAAAAAATAAAAGTGCTACACTTGTTATAAGACGTTATAATTAATGATATTCCACAGCAATGTTGTGGTACTTATCTTGGGGGAGAGAGAGAGAGAGAGAAATTGTCAGTTGCATTTTTTTCAAGAAACGAATCTGTTGAAAACTGTGCCCCTCAGGCCAGTTCTTCGCCCCTCTGAGGAACTGCGCCTAGTTCGCCTAATGGTAGCACCGCCTTGCTCATGCCCCTGCTTCCCCGGATTGGAACTGGATTGGAAAAGCAGGGTATAAATAAGTCGAGGCCATTTATGCACGGGAGGTTTTGCCTTGGATTTGCCGCTCTCTAGATGCACGTTTTCCCCATCCAAATTCTCAGAACTCTGCATGGGGGGCTCTTTTTTGAGTTTTAAGAATTCGGATGGGGGAAATGTGCATCTAGAGAGCGGCAAATCCCAGGAAAAACCTCCCGTGCATAAGTGGCCTTTGACTATTTATACCCTGCTTTTCTCCCTGGTGGGAACCCAAAGCGGCTAATAAGATAGCTCTCCTCTCCTCCGTTTTATCCTAACAACCACCACCCTTAGGGGCAGGTCTGGCTCACTGAACTTCCATGGAGCGCTGGGGATTCGAACCTGGATCTCCCAGATCCTAGTCGGACACTCTAACCACTACAGCAGGACAAAGCCGGACTTTCCAAGACAAACCCTAGACCAACAAATTGGGCCCTTTATGCACGGGAAGTTTCACCTTGGATTTGCCACTCTCTCTAGATGCACATTTTCTCCATCCAAATTCTCAAAACTCAAAATATAAGCCCCCATGCAGAGTTCTGAGAATTTGGATGGGGAAAATGTGCATCTAGAGAGGGGCAAATCCAAGGCAAAACCTCCTGTGCAGTAATGGCTAAATACACCTCTTCACCCCCACCCCCTCCGCGGATGGACTCCGAAACCGGTGGACCTTTCAATTGGAGGTCTGTTTTCACGTTTGCGACCACTACTCAATGCGCTGCAGAAATGAGGGTGTGGGAATCGGGCTGGAAGAGTCCACAGATCTTCACTCGGCCATGAAAGCTCACTGGGTGACCTTGGACAGTGAGTCTCTCTCACTCCAAGGTAGCTTACCCAGTGCAGTGAACAGGGTAGGGAAGAGAGATAAATGACTCTGCGCTCTTTAGGAGAAAGGCGGATTACAACAATGACCGGGCGCTTAAGACCCCGGTCTGCGTTTTCTGGGTTGTTGAACAGGGGAAGAAGCCAAAATCGGAGCTGGCAGGTGGTTAGCCTGGCCATGGGGGGGAGGGTCTCAAGCCTCACCCTGAACCCTCAAGCGGATCGTTTGAGCACTGTAGCCCGCTCATTCATCAGCCAGCAGAAGGAGGCCCTGGGCCACCCACTGATTTATTCAGATCAACAGAGCCGGCTCCGGAGAAAAGCAGGGGTCGCAGCTCTGCTTGCTCACACTCGCTCCTTCCCAAGCTTGCCGCTTGGGAAAATTCCACCGTAAGAAATGGGGCTTCCAAATAAGAGCCATAATCCTATACATATAGGCGGCTCCGCTCCAATGGGGCTTCAGCAGCCAACTGCGTGCAGGATTGCAGCCACAGTCCTCAGGATCTTTTTGTAAATCTCCGTATTTTCCTCTCTCAGCTAAACGCGTTCATAAGGCACTTTTTACTTGAAGCTAACGTTTACCTGAGTAGTCTGTTTTATTGGATAATAAACGCTTTTTTTTTTTTTTGCTTGAAGCTAACTTTTGCCTGGGTATTCTGCTTTATCATCCTGTTTATTTATTTATTATCATCTTTTTATTTATTATCTGTTTTATTTATTATCATCTTTCGAAACCACATTAATTAAAAGGCGGTAACCAGCCTCTCCTCTTCAGCGCTTTAGGAAACCGTTAACAGCGGGTATATACAGTCACTACAGATAGTTACATGGCTGCATATACGGTCCATTATAGAGCCAACGCAACATTTTAGACGCGATTCAGCCAAAGTCAAACAATCTCGAGCACCGATGACTTCACCAGAAAAAGTTAGTCAGGTGCTTAACATTGAAACCAGTGGACTTGAAAAGCATTTAACTTTGGAGCTCAGGCAGGGGAAGGGGAACCCAGTCCATCCCACCCATTGCAAACGGATTTACAAGCTGACCCATTACAGGTGTATTCAGAAATAACTCCTTCCTCTTAGATAGCGATACAACTGACATCTAAGGGGTTTGCTTCCACGTACATATAAGAATATAAGAAAAGCCCTGCTGGGTCAGACCAAGGCCCATCAAGTCCAGCAGTCTGTTCACACAGTGGCCAACCAGGTGCCTCTAGGAAGCCCACAAACAGGACGACTGCAGCAGCACCATCCTGCCTGTGTTCCACCGCACCCAAAACAATAGGCATGCTCCTCTGATACTAGAGAGAACAGGTATGCAGCATGACCAGCATCCATTCCAACTAATAGCTATGAATACCCCTTTCTTCCGTGAACATGTCCACTCCCCTCTTAAAGCCTTCCAAGTTGGCATATGGTTAGGGGCAGGAGCCCAAGAAACTAGGAGTATTTTGGCTACGCCAGGGTGAGCTGATTCAGGCCCCAGAGATTCTCGGGCACCTTTCAGAGGGACTTGTGAGCGACGATTTGGAAAACGATCCCGATCTGGGGGTTTAGCAGGCGCAGTCTTTACATTGAAGGCAATAGAGATTCCTCTCCTTTCGGCCAGAAAAGAAGGATAAGGGGTGAATAAATGGTGCGATCCACGTCGCCCTGCCGTCAGTCCCCCAAGTCCTATAGGGTTTGAGAACTGCGCCCTTCGCCTGGATTCTATGACCCGGGGAGAGAGGTCCACGGCCCCTATTTCCAAGGCGTCTCTGCTCCAAAGACCTTTAGACTCTTGCCCAAGAAACCTAGGGGCGGGAGGCTTTACTCCGAATTGTTTTCCTTTAAAAAGGTTGCAATCCTTCAAATGCAACGTGGCCTGTGCATTCCAAGTAAATCCGCCTCCATCTAACACCCTCTCCTGTCAACATGCATGCACTCCCCAACGCTGCTTTCCCAAAGGACTTTCGATACCGACGATCCCGGAAAGGTCTTTTCCCGTAGGGCTGTGGAGGGGAGGTAAACAGAACGGAAGGTCGGCGGTTCTCAACCGGTTTGTAGCCTGGCTGCAAACGTTTACGTTTTCTTCCTTCCAATCCTATTGAAGCCAGAGGGAAACTCTCTCTCTCCCCGTTCATGCACTTAGGGTGGTGGAATGCTAAATAATGGACACGATCCAGTCACAGCCCTGTGTACACTTACTTGGGGGGGGGGGATAACTTTCAAGTATCAGTGGCTGGTAGTGAAATAAATGTTGCGGATCTCTAGGGTGCCGGAGAACTTTTGAGATATTTATGCACGGGAGGTTTTGCCTTGGATATTTTGCTCTTTAGATGCACATTTTCCCCATCCGAATTCTCAAAACTCTGCAGGGGGACTTATTGTTGAGTTTTGAGAATTCGGATGGGGAAAATGTGCATTTAAAGAGTGGCAAATCCAAGGCGAAACCTCCCATGCATAATTTTATTTTCCGACAAGCCCATTTATGTATCGATCCATTGCAGAAACGATCTGATTGGAGATCCTTAAACGTCAGCGGGAGAGTTTTGAGAGGATTTTCTCTCTATTTGAGACTTTGGAACACGTGGGCTTTAAGGCCCCAACGCCAACCGCATGTGGGAAGGAGGTCTGGTTGCCACCTTTTGTGTACACCGAGAGGCAGGTTTCAGAGAGTTTCAAGATCGAGTGAGTTTCGAGTTTTCTTCCAGGGGTCCCATCCACGTAGAGTCAAAGGCCATTTATGCACGGGAGGTTTTGCCTTGGGTCTGCCGCTTTCTAGATGCCCATTTTCACCATCTGAATTCTCAAAACTCTGCATGGGGGTGTTATTGTTGAGTTTTGAGAATTTGGATGGGGAAAATATGCATCTGAAGAGTCGCAAAACCTCCCATGCATAAATGGTCGATCCCAGTGTGATCCACAATCAAAACCATAGTGAATGGTTTGTCAAGTGGATCCCAAAAAAACAAGTTTAACTTGGGAGCAATACTCATATCAAAAAGCTGCCTTAAAAGCATCCCAGCCTTCTTGCAGTGAAATCCTATGCAGGTCTGATCAGGAGTCACTCCCACTGCGTTCAGCCGGACTGACTCCCAGGCAGTCGTGCACAGGGCGGCAGCCGAAGTCATTTGTAGATGGGACCGACAGCTTCTTCCCAAGCGCTGCCTGCCTGTTTAGGGTAAGCGCTTATGCGCTTCGGGGGCTTCTCTCAGAAAACCCCAGGCAAATCGGAAACTCCCTCTGAACATCTCCTCAAACCACAGAGCTCTTCCCCCCCCCCCGAAAATTTAGATCGAAGAACATTTGACAGGGAGAGGCAGTTCCAATTTCAACGCTTCGCATTCTTGCGATCGAAATATTAAATCTGCTTCCAACGAGGAAAGGCGAGGTTATAAATGTTTTAAGAGACGAATTAATAAATCACGACGGTGACCTTTGGAACCGAAATCGGCCGGAGGGTAGCTAGGAAACTCGACCGAACCTCTCACCAGCCTCAAGATCTGAACGAGGTTACACGGCTGTTAACGCGATTCAAAGCACTACCATTTATGCACGGGAGGTTTTGCCTTGGATTTGCCTCTCTCCAGAATCACATTTTTCCCAACCAAATTCTCAAAACTCAAGAATAAGCCCCCATGTAGAGTTTTGAGAATTCGGATGGGGGAAATGTGCATCTCGAGAGCGGCAAATCCAAGGCAAAACCTCCCGTGCATGTTCACACACAATCTTTGACTTGAAAAATGAATCCCATCGAGATGGCTGGAGAATTTGGACGGGGCTTCTTTCCAGGAAGGGCTGGGGTGTGTGAGGCTGCTCCCCTCAAATGGTTCGTTGCGAAAAACTGCCGGAAGACATCTGAAGCAGTCTTATGAGAGGCCAAGCAACCTGGCCCTCTATGAGGTTGCTGGTATTCGGCGCAGTCCGAATCAGAGGTGAAATCAACACGGGGGTGGGCTGATGGTTGAGAAGCTAGGGGAACCGACACATGCGACATGGTCTGAGATGTGAATGATGTGGGGGGTATAATAGAAATGCTAGATTGCATTTAAAAATCAATATAAAACAATATAAAAAAACAAGAGTCATAATATTAATTTTTAGTGAAAACGTGAATAGTGTCATGGGTTGCTACACGACTTCGGGCTGTGAGAAAGGCGGCCAGACGCTTCTCTACGAAAAGGGAGGCTGCGTCCTACCCTCGGTAACTTGGGAATCGCCTTGAATTTACGGCTGCTTCTGAACAGACCCGACAAGGATCTTGTTGTAAGCGATAAACCGGGAGGAGGAAGCTGCCAGGGACTCCAGGAATGGACTCAGAGAACAGTTCTCCCCCCCTCTCTTTCCCCCCAGTCCTTCGTCTTGCAGTACGGAGAGTAACAGTACTAACCACCCTTACAGGGCCGTTGCAAGGGTGATACCTACACAATAATAGAAAAGAGCAAGAGTCCAGCAGCACCTTAAAGACTAACAACATTTCTGGCAGAAATTGTGTTCGTCTTTAAGGTGCTATTGGGCTCTTGCTCTTTTCTACAGACAGACGAACACGACTACCCATGGTGATCTACGCAATAATGTACATGAAGGGTTTTGAACACTGTCGGGTTCTGCACAAGACAGCAGTTATCGGAAGGAAGGGACATGGGGCCATTTATGCACGGGAGGTTTTGCCTTGGATTTGCCACTCTCCAGATGCACATTTTCCCCATCTGAATTCTCAAAACTCTGCATGGGGGGCTTATGGTTGAGTTTTGAGAATTTGGATGGGGGGGGGAATCCAAGGCAAAACCTCCCATGCATACATGGCAATACATGTTACATTTGCGTGTAACATCCGGAGAGAAGGCTTCGGGTGCTAGTCGGACTGAATCCAGTGGGACTTTCCTGCAGTAAAAACGCGTAACTTTATGGCCCTCTAGAAACAAGCGAAGTAGCCGCGCAGGCTGCGACTTCTCCCTTAATCTTTCTTATGTAGGTCCTAACATGACGGCGGCATGCAGCAAGCAGCGTCTCCCGCCATCGGACTTTCTGCTTTTCTTAGTTCTAAACGAATGGTCTAGGTAACAGCATGAAAGAGAAGGAAACCAACCGGCGTATACATGACAAGTCAGATTTCCCCCTTAGTGAGAGAGCAACCCGAAGCGAGTCCCTCCCGAATCCTACTCGGGTCCATTCCATGGGGTTCGCTCCTGGGAAAGTGGCCGAGTTAGATGGGGTTCTGAAGCCGGCTGGTTTAAGGGGGAAACATAAGAACATAAGGAAGGCCCTGCTGGGTCAGACCAAGGCCCATCAAGTCCAGCAGTCTGTTCATGCAGTGGCCAACCTGGTGCCTCTAGGAAGCCCACAAACAAGACGACTGCAGCAGCACCATCCTGCCTGTGTTCCAAAGCACCTAATATATTAGGCATGCTCCCCTGATCCTGGAGAGAATAGGTATGCATCATGACTAGTATCCATTTCGACTAGTAGCCATGAATACCCTCTCCTCCAAGAACATGTCCACTCCCCTCTTAAAGCCTTTCAAGTTGGCAGCCATCACCACATCCTGGGGCAGGGAGTTCCACAATTTAACTATGCCTTGTGCAAAGAAATACTTCCTTTTATCTGTTGTGAATCTCTCACCCTCCAGCTTCAGCAGATGACCCCCAAGTTCTGGTATTATGAGAGAGGGAGAAAAGCTTCTCCCTGTCCACTCTCTCCAGGCCATGCATAAGTTTATAGACCTCTATCATTCATTTCCCCGCTTAACCGCCTCCTTTCCAAGCTAAACAGCCCTAAGCGTTTTAACGCTCCACCCCCCTGATCCTTTGGGTTGCCCGGAGTCCCCCGGAAGGATGTCTGGGACTGCTGGAGTCTGGGGCCACTTATGCACGGGAGGTTTTGCCTCGGATTTGCCGCTCTCTAGATGCACATTTTCTCCATCTGAATTCTCAAAACGCTGCATGTGGTTTTACTCTTGAGTTCTAAGAATTCGGATGGGTAAATGTGCATTCAGAGAGGGGCAAATCCAAGGCAAAGCCTCTCGGGCGCAGACGGCCTGGGTGGAGGGGGCCTGCGGGGGGCGAGGTGCCCCGGCTCCGGTCTGCTCCGGCCGACTCCGGAAACCCAAGCAGAGCCCCCATTTCTGGGTGTCCGCCCCCCCTTACCTTTCTTGTCTGCCCGGGGCTCCTTGGCTGAGTCCATGTCGGCGTAGAGCTTGGCGGCCAGGAAAGGCGCGGGTCCGCCGGCCTTGGGGGGGTCGCGGGCCGGGCCTTCCTGGCGGGGGGTGGGGTAGGCCTCCTGCTTGAAGGCGGCCAGCATGCAGGAGGGGGGCGCGGCCAGGGCGGCCAGCTCCAGGGCGGCCAGGGCGCCGGGCTGCTGCTCCAGGCTCAGGATGTCCTTCACCGAGAAGGGCGTGCTGCTGCCCGCCGGGCTGGCGAACATGGTGCGCGGCCGGAGGGCGGGTGGGGGGCAGCGCCCCGGCGGCTCAGGGGCCCGCGGCGGCCGCCCGCCGGCCGGAGGGGCGCATGGCGGAGGCGGCGCGGAGACTGGCGGCCCGGAGCGCGGCGGCGGCCAAGGCCAGCGGGGGGCGGGGCCGGGCGCGGCAATGGACCGGGGGGGGTTGGGGGGAGAGGGAGGGCGGGCCGGAGGCGACGTCCCTGCCGGGCCCACCTAATATAGGCACAGCGGCTGGGGAGCCGGGCCCGGGCCCTCCGTCGCCCAGGCCCCTGCGCTTGACCGGCAGCCCAGGGGCCCGGAGTGGTGTTGGTGGGGGTCCTGGCGGCGATCGGACGGGGGGGGGGGGAGAAGCCCTGGGCGGCTTTGCGGCGATGCTCCGGCTCTCGGCTCTTCTGCACGGGAGGTTTTTCCTTGGACTCGCCTCTCGCTGGATGCCCATTTTCCCCATCTGAATTCTCAAAACTCTGCATGGGGGGCTTATGGTTGAGATCTGAGAATTCGGGTTGGAAAAACGTGTATCTAGAAAGTGGAAAATCCAAGGCGAAACCTCCCATGCATAAATGGCCCTTGTTTTGGGCCCGGGGTCTCTCCGGCCCTGGTCTCCCCGCGGGAAGGAGCGGAAGCCCCACCGAAACGCAACGCTTGGAGCCAAGCGATCCTGGAAAGGGGCTTTTGGCTAGAGAGTTCGGGGCAGGGAGCCAGGCCGCCAGGCATTCACACGAACGCATGAAGCTGGCTTCTACTGAACCAGACCCTTGGTCCATCAAAGCCAGTATGGTCTTCTCGGACCAGCAGCGGCTCTCCAGGGTCTCAGGGTACTTTCACACATGCCAAATAATGCACTTTCAAACCACTTGGCAGCTGGATTTCACTGTGTGAAATGGCAAACATCATTTGCAAACGATGGTTAAAGTGCATTCAAAGTGGAATGAAAGTGCACTGTTCAGCATGTGTGAAAGTGCCCTCCAGGCACATCACCTGCTTGCCTGGTCCCTTTAACTGGAGGTACCAGGGATTGAACCTAAGACCTTCTGCATGCCAAGCAGAGGCTCTCCCACTGAGCCACAGCATTCCTCCTGGATGCCTCTGTCCTGCCCTCGCCCTTCCTTTCTCCAAGGAGCTCAGTACCTTGCGCACTGCCTTACAGTGAGTGGGAGCCCTGGGTCTAGCCAGGTCGGCTCTGAGTGGCAGCGGCTCTCCATTCTGTCACACCAGTTTCACACCAACTATTGCCTGGTCCTTTGAGACCTTTGCGCATACTAAGCACCCGCTCCGCCACAGCCCCACCCCAAGGCGGCCGGAGCGGTGCGCTGGATTCACGGTTCCGGTTGTGGAAAAGTACCTCCGTTGGGGCCTGCTTTGATTCGGCAGGCCTCGCAATAACTAGAGCGAAGTTAGGGATGCGACACTGCAAGGGGAAGTAGAAAAGAGCAGGAGTCCAGTAGCACCTTAAATACTGACAACATTTCTGGCAGGGTACGAGCTTTCGTGAGTCACAGCTCGCTTCTTCAAGGAGAAGGGTAGCGATCGATGCTTTCTGAGCTCACAGGACCAATAGCCTCTCTGACCACTCCTGTACTTTAGAGACTTTTCCCACGGCCCTTCCTCAACAACCTCCCGACTGGTGGTTGAGTAACAGTAAGAGGAGCCAAACAAAACAAAAAGGAAACGAGGAAGGGGAATAAGGCCTACAACTGGGCATAGCTCGAAGGTTTGCCGTTGACTTCCAGTTCAGGGACATCCGCAGGAGAAATCCAAACACTCCCCGCCACACACACACACACGCACACACACACGCACTCATCAGCCGAGGAGGCCCCGGCTTAATGACTCACGCCTCAAGGATCTCGCCCCAGCCGTGGCTGTTCGGGCGGAGGGCGGCGAGAAGTGGGTGACCGCGGCGGGTCCTTAAGAAGCACTTGTATTGATGCATTGCTTAATGAACCCAAATGGGTTGGCCCAGCTTGGAGAAGGAAGAGGAATGATGTGTGTGTCTATGAGAAAGAGGGGAAGGAAGGAAGGGAAGGAAGGAAGGACTCTTACATGTGGAATCATAATAGACAGTAATCCAGTGGCATCTTAAAGACTAACAAACTTGCTTGCATGGACTAGAGCCCATTTATTTCGGATACGGAGTCCCCCCCACAGCCTGGCGGTGCGGAGAAGGGCAGGTTCCTTCCACCATCTTCCTAAAGGGGATCTTTTAATTCAGAAAAGGCCGATGAGAGCGGTGACTGGCGGCTTCCTGGGGAAGGCAGGAACGGAAGAACGGGTGAGTTGGCCGGGACCCCCCTTCCCCGCCCAGCCCAGCGCCTCCCTCGGGTGCGGGAGGAGCCCGAGCCACCCGCGTGTGCCCCCGGGGTGTGTGCGTGTATGTGTGTGTGTGGGGTGTTCAGATAAGCACCGCAAAGTGAGAAGGCTGCCCTGGCGGTGCAATTTCAGAGCGTGGGTCGTGGCTGCTCTTTTAAAAAAGGATCCCGAGAACAACCACGGATGTGACAACCACGTGTTGTCTGGCTCGCCGGAGGTGGGGGGGGGAGGAGGAGGAGGCATCCTCCCCCCTCCCTAAAAGGGGTTGCGATGCTAAGAAAAGAAACCAGTTCGGCTCGACTCCCGATTCCACTTGCTTGCTTAAAAGGGGAGAATCAAATGCTAGGGGTGCCCCCCTTTTTAAAAAAGAAGGACCTGCCAAATGACCGATCCTCAGCGAGCTTCCTGCTGCGGATGGCGCTTTTGAGCATCTCACAGGCAGGGCTGGATTGAGGGATGAACGAGGGGAGCCTCGAAATAAGAAAGAAACCAGTCATCCGCAGTACCAGCCTGCCCGGGTTCAGACCTTTAAGCTGACACCCATTTGGGTCTCAGGTCATGATCTGGACTCTGGTCCCTTGCATATGTTTTCACAATTGTGCGCCTGCCCCTGCCCGCTCCCCAGCAAAGTCTGTTTTACTGCAGATACCCTTTGGAAGTCCCTTCATAGGGATGCTTCATCCGTACGTGCTTGAGCGCAAATGCCGTTGACTTTAGTGGGACCAACGTTTGAGCGCGTTTAGGATTGCTTCTTTGTTAGGAAAGAGATTTTGTTGAAACCATCGCCCTATTTCCGAGCAAACGTGTGCGGCTGTGACCTTGGGAGACCCAGGTACGAACCCTCACTTTGTCAGGGAAACTCACTGCGTGACCTTGGGCCAGTAACTCACTCCAAGCCTAACCTACCGCACAGGGTTGTCGCTAGGATAAAACGGAGGACGGGAGAATGGTGTTACAAGATCTTTGGGGTCCCCATTTGGGACAGGACCGGGGTATAAACATATCTACAGAAATAAAAACTGATCAGCGCCCTTCCTCCTCTGCTCGATTACACTCCTTCCTGGCCTAAGGTCGGAATGTAGAGCCACTTACTTGCCCAGGACTTAATTTCTGGATAATATTAAGGTAAGAGTGTTCATGCCTAGCTAGTCCTTTACAGCAGCTGCAGCCGTGAGATGCCCAAATCCAAGAGTTTAGGTCTAGCTGGACTGCCTGGGACAGGCCCTGAGGTTTCCCAATCCTATTTCTTTCTGTAGCCTTCTCCCACTAGAAGCCTTTTATGTAATGCGGGTACATTTGGTCCCCAGAACTCAGCATCGGCTGCGATTCTAAGAACACTTTTCTGGGAGTAACGACATTCCATTCTGAAAGGACTTGCTGAAGATTGTCCCCATACTTAGGCGCATCTTTTAAACTTGCTCTTAGACCCCAAGGGCACTTTCACACATGCCGAATAGTGCACTTTCAATTCACTATCAATGCACTTTGACGATTGTTTGCAAGTGGATGTTGCCATGCCACACAGTAAAATCCAGCTTCAAAGTACATCGAAAGTGCATTATTCAGCATGTGTGAAAGTGCAAGTTATGCTTTCAGGGACCAGGAAGAGCAGGATGGCAATCCGTACCAAGGATTCCTGTGGTGGCTTTGGGGGAAATAGCTTTACGAATTGGGGACCTTCTTTTGAGAACCGACTAAAGAAAGGGATTCTATTAACCCGCCTAATATTTAATAGTAATTTTCTACCTGTGGCTATGCACATGAACACATGAGGCTGCCTTATACTGAATCAGAACTTTGGTCCATCGAAGTCAGTATTGTCTACTCAGACTGGCAGTGGCTCTCCAGGGTCTCAGGCAGAGGTCTTTCACTTCACGTACTTGTCTAGTCCCTTTAACTGGAGATGCGGGGGATTGAACCTGGGACCTCCTGCAAAGGAGCAAAGCACCTTCCCGCTTCCAACCGCTTTATTTCGAGCTATTTATGAATGTCACCGGACACTTCCAGAGGTTGCATTTAATTCAGAAACCCGTTCCCTTCCGGTTAATCTGATCCCAGTGGCCCCGGTGGAAACGAGCCGCTCACGGGACTGGCAAGAGAGCGGCTGGGGGTCCTTGAATGCGTCTGGAACGAATCGCCCCCATTAGTGTTCTGGCTCCGGACATCGCCAGCCCCCACTCCCCTCTAGCTTCTTGTTGCATTTAATGGCTGTCGTCTTCAGTCGGCAACTTGCAAGGCGGAGAGAGGGAGCCTCGTCTGCAAAGCCACCGTCTGGGACGGGAGAGAACCCGCGACGGCCCAGGTCGTCTGCAGGCGCCCGGTGGCAAATCCGTGCCGTCCCATCGATTCCGCTCGCGGGAGTCTGGAATTCACTTTATCTCGCAAGAAAATGAAAGCAGCAACATCCGATTCAATTAAAATTCTTGCCCTGGGAAGGTTTTTTTGGCTGGTGTATCGGATCCCAAGTTTGTGATGACAGTTTGAGAGATTAGTGTGTACAGAGAAGCCCAAAATGTCTATTTAAATGCTGGAAGGCCGGAAGGAAGGGGGTGGAGGAATGGCTGCGGATCCATTTTCCCCATCTCACCCCCACCTCAGCTCCCTTTGTTTAGGAAAAGTTCGAATCTTCTTAGGTAAAAAGAAAATAAAACGTTTTGAGGTTAGCGTTTTAGCTGTGTTCATTAATTTTAAGTTAACCCAACCAACAAGCTTCAGTCGGTGTTCAAATATCCCTGAATGACCTCTGCCAAACATGGGGAGAATAGACAGAAGTTTTTTATTATTATCTGAGACAATACAAACAGAAGTGACTCCGATTTCAGTTATATGCAGGCAGACGTCATGCCAAGCAAATCTGAACACAACTTGGTGAGGCCCTTATAAACCTGTTCCACCATGATCTCTTCCCCCAAAGGGCCTTTTGCGCTGTAAAGTGGTGTATTTTGTAACAGAAATCTCCAGCCTCTTCACAGAGGTAATCTTTCCAAAATTCCTAATTTTACAATCCGGCCTACTTTGACATGAATTCAAATGTGCAGTACACACTTTGAATCCAGTACTTTAAATTAAAGTATTTCATTTTTTACTTGGAAACCCTCCCTGAATTCTCTGATGCTTCCAGATGGTGTGTTAAGGAGTAGGATTTGGGAGACTGTGTCAGCTGAGGAAGGCGAAGCTCTTGCATCTAGACTGTTTTTCCTTTCTCTTACTTTCTTTGTTCAACTATCAAGTTTTCTACCTGCACAAATGTTCTGTTTCTGGCAATGGGGTTGAGTGCAACACCAGAATTTAACACATCCTTTGTAGTTATGATGGTATTTCCAAAATTCCAAATTCTTTCCTCACAACAGTATCCCCCCATTTAGAGATAGACTAGCATTTTCTTCTTGTAGAATGATGTAAAAGGCCCATTTCTTCACCCTGGAGATTCTGTTCATATTCTGTTTATGCTATTCCCCCACACAAGGGTTCAAAGACTGATGTGATTGCTTCTGCAATTCCTTTTGTTTCAGTTACCAGAACTTTGCTCGCGAAAGGTGTCTGTATTTTCTGTAGTAATAAGAGCTTGACTAGTCTGAAGGTTTTAATCTTCAGCATGGCTAGAAGAAACTGACTGAAAGGTAAATGCATGTTTCCAAGTGAAAGAGCAAATTAACACACCAGTCTTCTGTTCTGATGATTTGTATATGTGAATGAACCATCATAGGTCAAAGGCCACAGACCAAATTACTATCACCTACCTTATATTACTTCACAAAGTCTAGCACAGAGTTATGTGTTTCAATAAGAATCTTGCCCTGTGTTGGGTTATAACCAGTGCTTTCCACTTTCATCCATTCCTTCACCAGCTCTCAGATGCACAGAAATGAAATGATGTCCATACACACAGGATCTGTTACTTCCACCTAGCCTGGAAGCATATGCCTCTAACTACCAAAGTCGAATTCTCTCTAGTATCAGAGGAGCATGCCTGTGCTGTGGAACACAGGCAAGATAACGCTGCAGTTGTCTTATTTGGGGGGCTTCCTAGAGGCACCTGGTTGGCCACTGTGTGAACAGACTGCTGGACTTGATGGGTTTTGGTCTGATCCAGAGCGGTCTTTCTTATGTTCTTATGTTCAAATGCAATCCGTGATATATTAACAGCACCGATTATGGCACAGTCCTTCACATGGCCTTGCAAACTAGCTATCCTGTTTGCGATCAGGCTGCAGGGCTGGTGCTACCATTAGGCGAACTAGGTGGTTGCTTAGGGCGCAGACCTCAGAGGGGTGCAGAACTGGCCTGAGGGGCTGTCAGGGGCACAGTTTTAAACAGATTAGTTTCTTGAAAAAAAATGCAACTGACAATTTATATATATATTTAAAATTTTAAGATAAGTACCACAATAGTGCTATGGAATATAATTAATTATAACGTCTTATATAAAAGTTTTGTAGGAATGCATCAGGCTTTCCCCCCCTACAAAACATCGGTTTTTTAAAATTGGTTTTTAAAAAATGTTTTTAAAAAGTGTTTAGCAGTGGGGGGGGGCACAAGTAGTTAGCCTTGCCTAGGGCACAAATAGGGTTGCTAAAAATGATGAAAAGGAGGTTGGGTACAATGGAAGCCCTAGTCTGCAATTTGCCACAAAGTGGAATGGAGAAGGAGGAGTTATATGGCACCTGCAAAAAGAGCTCAGGTTTTAGCATTAGGGTTGCCAGGTCCCTCTTGGCAACCGGTGGGAGATTTTGGGGGGCGGAGCCTGATGAGGGCGGGTTTGGGGGAGGGGAGGGACTTCAATGCCATAGAGTCCGATTGCCAAAGCAGCCACTTTCTCCAGGGGAACTGGTCTCTATCGGCTGGAGGTCAGTTGTAACCGCAGGAGATCTCCAGCTAGCACATGGAGGCTGGCCACCCTAGGCGCAAAAAAGACTGGCACCGGCCCTGCCTGGCCGGACACGAGGAGGAGGGCAAGGCAGAGGGGCCGGCGGCCGAGCCAACAACACAGGCAGGAATCCTGGCGATGACGTCATGGGGGACGCCGCTCTCCGGGCGGCGCGGGCTTCCTCGGGCCGCCCAATCCGCAGCCTCCGACGTCACAAGGCCTCTGGGCCGGGGCGTGGCCCTGGAGGCGCGCGCGCTCATAAAGTGTAATGGATGGGCGGAGGCCGGGCGCGCGCGGGGCCCGGGTGATTAATGGGCCGCTGAGGCGCGGCGGCTCCCTCCCCTCCCCCTCCCCGGGTCGCCTCTCGCTTAATGCAGCCAGGAGCCAGAGCGCGTTATCCGGCGCTTTATCTCCCGGCCTGGGTCCCTCTGCTAAGACTCCAACTGGCCGCCCTGTTTACAGCCCCCCTTGGGCGGACGCCCCCCTGATGAATGGACGCGGGCACTTTTTCGCACTCCTGTATCAACAAAGCGAGCTGCAGGGCCGCAATAATGGCGGGGAAAGCAAACAGATGGGCCGCGTCTGCTCTGTGTCCGCCTGATGGATGAGCTGGGCCTGACAGGCCCGGGGCCTGCTCGGCTCAGGCGGGGCCCAAGCAGTCGCACTCGCAGCAGCCTCCAGGCCGCGCCGCGCGGAGGCGCGAAAGGGGAGCTGGGAAAGCGGCCGGCCGAGGAGGCCCACTGCAGCCTCTGCAGGGCCTTGTGGGCTCTGGCCTGGGAGGGCTCGGGGGCCGCAGTCAGGAGGCTCGCCCCCCCCCCAACACACCCAGACGGGGAGGGGGAAATGGCAGGGACTTACAATTTAATTTTTTTATCAATAAATAAGATCACTATTAAGTACGATATCAAGTTTTATTCAGTGTACCTATAGTTTAATTAAGACTTAAAACTTTAATTAAAGTTTATTAAGTTAATAAAAAGTGTATCTGCCTATAAACGGCTGAATTACAGTTATATTCAAACTAAAGTCAATGCATATACCTGGGCTGAATAAAGACCTTGCATCCAATGCTGATTTCTCCACACCCATCTCTCCCCTGGACATCGCAGGCTCTTCTGCAGACCACACCTCATCCCATCACGCCTGCAATTCACATGTACATACTGTTAACTTTCACACACTAATGCTTGTCTGAATTCACTCTCCTCTACTTAAAAGACCGATGGAGTCACATTCTAGCTGTATCTGAAGAAGTGAGCTGTGGCTCACGAAAGCTCCTACCCTGCCAGAAAACATTTTTGTTAGTCTTTAAGGGGCTACTGGACTCTTGCTCTTATCTGTTCTGTAGGGCTGCGATTTTCCCCCTTACCAAAGCAGCAGCGTTTTCACACCCAGGAGGATGGGCCAGAAAGGGAAACCGGAAGGCTTGCACAGCACAGCAAGACCCAGGGTGGAGGAGGGACAGGCGGGCAAGCAGATGGCCTCTTCCAAAGAAAACTTCAGCCCATGTTGTAGGGTTGCCCACTCAAGGCTGGGAAGTTCCTGGAGCTTTGGGGGTGGGGTTTGGGGAAGGGCATAGAGTCCTTCCTCTGAAACAGCCATTTTCTCCAGGGGAAACAGATCCCTGTAGTCTGGAGATCCGTCATAATTCTAGTAGAAAAGGGCCAGAGTCCAGGAGCACCTTAAAGACTAACAAAAATATTTTCTGGCAGGGTATGAGCTTTTGTGAGCCACAGCTGGTATCTGAAGAAGTGAGCTGTGGCTCACAAAAGCTCATACCCTGCCAGAAAATATTCTTGTTAGTCTTGAAGGTGCTCCTGGACTCTTGCCCTTTTCTACTACTGCAGACAGACTAACACGGCTACCCACTGTGAGTCATAATTCTAGACAGTGGCGGACTGGCCGTTGTGTCAGCTTGCCCAATGGCCCCCTTAAACATTAGACAATATGTTAAAAGTTTAAAATTTTTTTAAAAAAAAGTTTAAAAAAATAAAAAGTAAATGATAGCCTTATAGTGGTGGGTGGGCCCCCTTTGTCTCCTGGCAACCAGTATTTTTAGACCCAGTCCGCCACTGATTCTAGAAGATCTCCAGGCCCCATCTGAAAGGTGGTAATCCTACATGCGGATGCTCCAAGCCTGAGCTTTAGGAAATGGTTCCAACTCAATAACAGATATCTCTTTCTGGAAAACACTACAGAGCCTAAACGGGAAATTGTTGTGCTGTACCAACCGGTTGTGAGAATCAGGAAGCAAGGAGAACCACAGGTCCTTCTTTAGGAAGGGGTAAATACTGGACATCCAGCCTGAAGGCCAGTGTATTGCCAGAAGGCAGGGAGAAGTTTGCTTGAGTAGCTATGCCTGAAAAACAACAACTAAACCCCCAGTATTGTTTAAAAACATACAAAATTGTACACACAACAATCCTAAAAAGGTCTACTCAGAAGTGAGTCCCGTTTTATTCAAAGGACCTTACTTCCAAGAAAACATCTGGATTTTTAGCACCTTTGGGTCTTCTGGAAGAAAATGATAATAATGTGGGGGTATAAAGTGAATTTAAACAACAACAACAACAGCAATGCAACTTCTTCCCATTGTCAGTTTTACAATGATAGTACAGATTGGTCGTCACAAAAAAAATGATATATGGTGTGGCATAATCATGGCAACCACCTCCAAACGTCTCTTGCCTTAGAAACCCTCCAGGGTCGCCATAAGTCAGCTGTCACTTGACAGCACTTTCCACCCCCATAATCACCGGATGTGGTGTTGTAGTTTGCTTGCTGAACCAGGATCTAGGAGTCTCGAGTCTGGATCTCCACTCTGCCATGTGTCAGGTTCTAGGACTCCGTTGCCTCTCAGGAATCATCCACTTTACTCCAGACGTTAGCAGAGAGTTTAAAGTAGAATTTATTTGAAAGGAAGGGTACAGTAACCTATGAAACACAACGTTACAATGGCGCCAAATCATTTGGAGGGTATTCTTATAGAGTACACACACTAGCATGTTTACAAGTAACATCTTTGAAATGCAAAACATCAGAGGTTCCCCAATACCAAGAGAGAGAATTCACACCTTAAGATCAGAGCAGGATTACAATCAGGAAGTCACTTTGAAGTGGAGATCTCTCGAGCCTTTTGGCTGTTGCCTCTTCCTTCCCACGGGAAGGAGAGATGAAACGAAAGTCACCTCGCTATCCCGGGTCCGATTGCATGCCCTCGCTGACACTCCGCCTCCCCAAAGGCCCCCCCTCCAGATTTCCTGGTTTGTCCGGGTAATGGCGATGGAAATCCGCTACAAGGGTTGGAGCCTGTACGTGAACAGCGGACACCCACTCATCGTGACTGGAATTTAAATGTTTCCAACGCACAAGATATTCCAGTCGGCCCCTGCGCCTCCGAGAATCGAGCACCCTGGAGATTTCAAAGTGCCGTTCGCCCTGTACCATGATGGGAGTTGCCGCTTCGGGTTCGGGGTGCCATTCTGGTGCTTGTAGAAAGGGTTTAAGTAGACTCACGTGAAACACCGGGTGCACCCCTTGTAAGGATTTGGGTAGCTCCAGCTCTACCGTAACCTCATTGATAACTCTGGAGATAGAAAATGGGCCCACAAACCGTTGGCTCAATTTTTTACACGGGCGTAAAGACCTGAGGTTCTTAGTGGAAAGATACACCTTTTCTCCGACCCTCAATTCCCACTGAGGTGTTCTGTGTTTGTCTGCTTGTAGTTTGTACCTATCTTTAGCCTGTTCCAGGTTTTTTACAAGCCAGGGCCAAGTGTTCCTCACTGTGTGAGCCCATTTAGACACCTCGGGGGGATCGCCTTCTGGCGGGGTGGGTACAGCCCCTAATGGTCCAAAATCCATTCCATAAACTGCTTTGAATGGGCTCACCCCGGTTGCAGAGTGCACCGAGTTATTGTAGGCATATTCTGCCAGTGGCAGCAGATCAACCCAATTGTCTTGGTGATAATTAACAAAACAACGCAAATAACATTCCATCACCGCATTAACCCTTTCGGTCTGCCCATCCGTCTGGGGGTGATAGGCAGATGACAAACCCAACTGCACACCTACAATTCCTAAAAATGCTTTCCAGAACTTGGACACAAACACGGAGCCCCTGTCACTCAGGACCTTCCGTGGAAATCCGTGCAATTTGAATATGCAGTGCACAAACAAGCGAGCCAGTTTATGTGCAGATGGCATCCCTTCACACGGTACGAGATGAACTTGCTTAGAGAAAAGATCCGTGATTACCCACAGGACAGTCTTCCCCTGACTGGATGGGAGGTCTGTTATGAAATCCATCCCAATCACTCGCCAGGGTGCCTCGGGAGTTTCTAGGGGCTTTAATAATCCCGGGGGTTTTACCATCAAACGTTTACTAGTTGCGCACACAGGGCAGGATTTGATAAATACTTCGATGTCTTGGCGCATCCCAGGCCACCAAAACTGTCTTCTTATTAGGTGTAAGGATTTAGCAAACCCAAAATGTCCCCCTATTGTTGAACTGTGGCTCCGTTCCAATATCTCCCGCCTCAGTTCCCTGGGCACGTAATGTTTGTTCTTACAGATACCGTTTTTGTCCGTCATCTGGGACGGGATAGATTCTTCCTCCCGCTCCCGTTGAAGAGCCTCCCCCCACCTTTTCTTGACTACCTCCGGGAGGCTTTCTGGAACTGCCCAGAGGCGGGGAATGGCAACATCCGACCCCGGCAAGGGGGTGGGTACCGGCCCTTCAGCCTGGTCCCTTCGCTCTATTTGGGAGATTCCCCCCCCCTCCCCAGCGGTAGTGGTTGAGAGTTCTCCGGGGACTGCTGGGGATGAGGAGGTGGGAGCGACCACTTCACGAGGGGAACTCGAACTCGAGTCCTGTGCCGCCGCGCGGCTTTGCGCTCTGGTCAGAACTCCTGCACTATTCCCCTCTGGAGTCAAACCCAGGTGTTCCCGTGTGAAAAGAGAACCCACCGGCCGCTCAACCTGACACTCATATTGCGGCATGCGAGACAGTCCGTCTGCTAAGCAGTTTTCTTTCCCAGGCATGTGTTTGATGGTAAAATTAAACTTAGAGAAGAAGGTAGACCAACGCACTTGTTTGGCTGACAGCTTCCGCTGACCCAAAATAGATTCGAGGTTGCGGTGATCAGTACATACCACAAAGGGCTCGGCAGCCCCCTCCAGGAACTGTCGCCAAACCGTGAGTGCATGTTTAATCGCCATTGCCTCTTTTTCCCCAATTGGCCAATTGAGTTCAGGGCCAGAGAACTTATTAGAAAAATATGCGCAGGGTCTAAGCCTCCCTTGATCATCCCTCTGAAGGAGTGCGCCTCCCATCGCCTTGTCCGAGGCATCTACCTGTAAAGTGAATGGCCTGGAGCAATCTGGGTGCGCCAGAATGGGTTCAGAGGTAAAGCGCTCCTTAAGAGTTTCAAAAGCCGCCTGACACCTGGCGGTCCAAGGTACCTGGTATTGTGCAAAAGTGGCCCCTTGCCCCTTCCCTTTGGTTTTAAGCAAATCAGTAATAGGCAAAGCTATTTGAGCGAAATCCTGAATAAAATTTCTATAAAAGTTCGCAAACCCCAAGAACTGCTGAACCTGTTTGCGAGTTCTGGGAGGTTCCCATTCTAACACTGCCCTCACTTTCTCCGGATCCATGCTTAACCCTTGTGGCGAGATCACATAGCCCAAAAACGACAATTGGTCCTGGTTGAATGCACATTTTGATAACTTAGCATACAAATGATTGTCCCTTAGACGACGCAACACCTCCCGCACCAATTCCCTGTGCTCTGCGGGATCCTTGGAGTAAATGAGCAAATCGTCTAAAAAAACTACCACACCTTTAAATAGGAGGTCGTGTAGAATCTCATTAATTAATTGCATGAAGCACGAGGGCCCCCCAGACAGACCAAACGGCATGACTAAAAATTCAAACAACCCATAACAACAAGAAAAGGCTGTCTTAGCTTCATCCCCCTCCTTGATCCGGACCCGGTAGTAGGCTTCCGCCAGGTCAATTTTCGAGAAAATACAACCCTCCTGTAACACACTCAGGAGGTCTGGGATTAAGGGAAGGGGGTAGGCATTAGTTTCAGTAATCGCGTTAAGCCCCCTATAGTCTACACACAGTCTGAGATCAGATGTACCTTTCTTCTTCACAAAGAAGCAGGGAGAAGAAAATGCAGCTTTGGACGGTCGTATGAAGCCCCGCTCCAAGTTCTTGTCCAGAAATTCTCGCAGCACTGCTTTCTCTTGAGGACTCATGGCATAAACTCAGGCCTTGGACGGTTTAACGTCCTTAATCAGTTCGATGGCACAATCCGTAGTGCGATGAGGAGGCAATAAGTCACAGTCCGTCCCCTCAAATACATCTGCGAAATCACTATATTCTGGGGGCAACGTGGGTTCCTCCAAGGCAGCGGCGCTTCCCCCTTCGCCCCCGGGTAAATCATCCCGGCTGTGTTTTTCGCACTGAGGAGCTCCAAACACCACCCGCCTTTGTTCCCAGTCAATGCTCGGGTTATGTCCCGCCAACCAATTAACGCCGAGGACCACCGGGTAGGAAATCTTAGGCACTACCGTGAAGTGGATCTGTTCCCAGTGGTTTCCCACCCCCAGCCACATCTTGCGAGTGTGCAAATGAACCGGCCCCCCCCCGCAGGTCACTCCCATCCATTTGATGGAAATGTAAGGGTTGATCCAGTTCTCGAGTCCCAATTCTCAGACGTTCTACCACCGCCTGATCAATTAGGGTCCGGGAGCACCCGGAGTCCACGATAGCCACAACGGCCACCGGTTCCCCCCCTTGGGGATTTCGTAATACAACAGGTATCAGCAATGTCTCTCCCTGGTCACTCACCCTACATGGAGCCGGTTTGGTTTCTTCCAAGGGTGCCCTCTGTGCCGGTTCCCTCACAGAAGGCCGTCCTCGTTTTTTGCCGGTGAGGGGCTTCGGAAGCTATCTCGGGTGCCACGATCCGATGAGGTTTCCGCTTGCAGGGCCGCCGCCCCCCGGCGACCGTTCGTCCCCTCCGCTCTCCTGTGCTCCAGGTTCCGAGGTGGTGTCGCCTCCCGCTCTTGTGTCGCCCTGTTGCTCGTCCCTTCTGACGGCGTGTTGGTACATCTTGCTGCAAAATGACCCATCTTCCCACACTGAAGGCAAGCTCCCTCCCTGAACCGACGTGCCCTGTCGAGACTGTAGACTCCTCGATGTCTTCCCTCTCGCCTGGGACCTGCTGCGCTGTCCCCTCTCGTGGGCGGAATAGGGATCGTCTTCGAAGAACGATCCTTGGAGAACTGGAGGGTAAGCTTGCGGTTCTCCACTAGAGCTGCCAAATTTACCCACTCTTCCACTGACTCTGGATCTCCCAAAGTCAAACAGCCATCCAGCACTTCCCACCGCAACCCTTCGCGGAAATGCTGGACCTTTGTGGCCTCACTCCACTCCCTTATCTTGCACGACAAAGATAAAAAGTCCTGTGCATACTCACTTACTGAGCGGGCTCCCTGCTTCAAACGACGCATGGCAATCTTTGCTTTTTCCCCCCGGTGGGGGTCTTCGAACCGGCGTCGTAGAGCGCACAAGAACTCATCCAGGGATGCCAAAACTCGGGGCATAGTTTCCGCCGCTGTCACTGCCCACTCCACTGCCTCCTTCTCCAGCAGGCTGATCACATACCTGACCCGAGCTTCTTCCGAGGCAAAGGTCTCCCCCTGGTCCTTCATAAAGCCGGAGATTTGGAGTAAGAAGTGAGACAACTGTGAGCTGGACCCGTCGAAAGATACCTTCAGGTCTCTGGCCGTAGGGCGTCTGGGCGTGGGAGCCTCCCCAACAACGAGCGGTCCTGTAGTCGGCCGTGAACCCGTTTGGGATTGTTGCACGGGCTGTCCAAGCCCCCTCACTGCCCCTAGAACGGCTGCCAGGTCTCGCTGCAAGGTATCTAGCTGAGTCTGCAGGTCCCGATTCTGCAGAACGAGCATCTGATTCTGTCCGCGTATCAGAGTGGCCGCTTCTGCAGTGAGGGTCGGGGTGTGAGCGAGCGTGGGGTCCTTCCACCCTTCCCCTTCTCCATACCAAGCGGCCAGCGGTCCCCGGTAGAAGTCGCCTCCTGGTTCTGACGCTGCTCTCTGCCGCTGCCCGGTCTCCGAGAATCGGGGGGTCCACGTCGGCCTCCCAGGGACATCGGTAGGCCCGGGTGGGCGCTGCTCCGGGGTCGCTGCTCCTTGACCAACCTCAATATCAGCGGGAGTCTGCCGAAGCTCCTCTCCCGCGTTGAGCGGGGCCGAGGGTGGTGCCGACATCCTAATACTACTTCTAACCCGAAAACAAAAAAGGTTGGGATTGTAACGTACTGTCAGGTTCTAGGACTCCGTTGCCTCTCAGGAATCATCCACTTTACTCCAGACGTTAGCAGAGAGTTTAAAGTAGAATTTATTTGAAAGGAAGGGTACAGTAACCTATGAAACACAACGTTACAATGGCGCCAAATCATTTGGAGGGTATTCTTATAGAGTACCCACACTAGCATGTTTACAAGTAACATCTTTGAAATGCAAAACATCAGAGGTTCCCCAATACCAAGAGAGAGAATTCACACCTTAAGATCAGAGCAGGATTACAATCAGGAAGTCACTTTGAAGTGGAGATCTCTCGAGCCTTTTGGCTGTTGCCTCTTCCTTCCCACGGGAAGGAGAGATGAAACGAAAGTCACCTCGCTATCCCGGGTCCGATTGCATGCCCTCGCTGACACCATGAAAGGTCGCTGAAGTGCCTGTGGGCAAGTTGCAAACTCTCAGCCAAACCTGCCCCACAGGGTTGTTGTGAGGATAAAATGGAGGAGAATGACATGAGATACTTTGGGTCCCTATGGAGGAGGTAGAGTATAAAGGGATGAACAATTTGTTTCATATAGCTATAATGTACTGGAAATCACACCACAGAGGGAGAAAGAGAACTCTCCCTCATCATGGTAACACTAGGCAAACGTATTCTTGGGCGTATTTTTGTCTTTGAATAGCAGAAAAAAATGTGATAGCAATTGACCAGGAGTAATTTTGCTTGCAAGACGTGTTGATTGATTGACGGGCATACACACAGGCTCATGAAAAGCTGAAAAACAAACCACCCAAATGAATGTTCACTTCCAATACTTGCATTCCACATAGATTTCAACTATTAGCAAGCATGGCCAGGGCTTAGTGCGCTTGAAAAAACGAAATATTTCCTCCTAAAAACAAAACAAGGACAAAGTTTTAACACCCTCCCAACGTTGATTTAATTCCTCTTGGGGTGGGGGAAAATGGCTAGTTCTGGCTTGCAATCTGCCCGAGGTCTCTGTTTATAAACTCTGCGTTTCTGATACCTTGGCCCTAATTGAGCGCTAGCACTTCAAGTGTTGTGGATGTATTAAGAGCTAGGATTCCAGCAACAGGCTATTAGCAGTTCATTGAGTAAATCTTTGTAGATTTCCGCCGGCTTCCTCTGCCTCCCCCCTTTCCCTCAACTGCAGGAGCTACCGGGGAAAAATGGTCTTGTTGACATTGCTCCTGGCTTCTTAACACTTTAGGGGATGTTAGGCGCCAGTTCAAATACGCTACACTCTCCTGGCACTGTAAACGCTCCTTTCGTAAACACAGCTTCCTACCTGACAAAGCTGGCAAATATTTTCTGCATAGATGACAGATTCTGCTGTGTAACGGACAAAGCGAATTCCTAGCATATTGGATGCCACTGCAACAAGCATTGCTACTAAACTGCAAAACTACTATTCATCTGAGAAATATCTCTTAATTCTTAAACAGGGGTTTTCTTTTTTGAGTGAAGCTCCCCAGTGGAAGCAAGTAGGAAACGTTTTAAAAAGGAAAGAGTGCCACGCCTACTTCAAAGAAAGCCAATCTATAGGCCATTTATGCATGGGAGGTTTTACCTTAGGTTTGCCTCTCTCTAGATGCACATTTCCCTCATGTGAATTCTTAAAACTCAATAATAAGCCCCCATGCAGAGTTCTGAGAATTCGGATGGGGAAAATGGGCATCTAGAGAGTGACAAATCCGAGGCAAAACCTCCCAACAAGGCCTACGTATAGCTTATCTTAAGAATCAGAAACTGGATAGTGCACACGAGGAAAAGAGAAACATAGCTTTTGAACAGTCATGTACCTGGAATTGGCAACTCTGAAATACATACACTGTGTCTGTCTGTCCATTTATCTAGGCAGACTTGCACAGGTTCAGAGGTCTGCTGATAATAACGTTTTTTTAAAAAACTCTTGAAATACTAGAAAGACATTCTAGGCTGTCATCTGCATGAAGCAAAACAAAAGGCTGTCTTGTGTCACATTCAAAGGTAAACATTTATTACAGCAAAAATTGCCGTGGACTTCCTAGGAGAACCCGCCTCTTTGGAACTCCTGCTTGTCACAGCTGTGAAAGACTTGCGAGCCTGGGTAGGCTAAGGGTGGTGGTGGTGGAAACCCTAAAGTGGTCTCAGGCAAACGTACTCTGCAGCAAGACGATTCCTGGGAACTTCTCCGCGAAGTGGGAAAGGCCTTGGATGCAGCAAAAGGCAGACTCGCAGTTCTGCAGATCCTTCGCCAGCGAAGTTTGAAACCAGAAACAGATGCAAAATGCTCAAATTTTTCTAAGTTAGGCTAACGCAATGGCAAGGTGATGATGCAAAACCGGGCATTCTCTAAACCTGCGGACAGAAAGAGTCCTGAGTCCATCGGTTTACCTTTCCTGGCTGGAGCGATTACTAATAAACTGCCACCAGCTACCACATAGAGAACGTCATATCAGACCTGCAATACCACCAAAGTACTTGGATAGAGCCGAGGTTGTTTTACGCCCTGTCTTAAACACAGGAAGGGGATACATTGAAATAAATGAAACTTAGTCGCAAATGAATAATAGCTCTGCAGATCTGGCCGTTAATTGTCAGGAATTGTATTGGGGGGGGGGGTCTGATGAAATCGAAGTGAGTTGGATAAACTGGGCTGGAATTTAATATGAGAGCGGAGTTGACTGGATTGGATTATTAACCATTTGGCATTTGATTGGAGGATTGTTCAAGGGCTGGCCACTGACCATTGTTAACAAGGTTCCTAAAATTACCAGATTCTCATGGAGTCTTTCAAATGCATTCGCAAAAGAGGATAACGAACGCCCCATTTTTAACACATCTTGGAAATAAATTCCTCTGAAACCAATGGCAGGCTCTTGCAAAAATGTGATTAAAATGGGAATATAGTTATATGAACCTCATTTAGAACTGCATCTGTTTATATGGAGATCCAGACTCCGGGATGCACCTGTTCCTTAAAAGGATTTGTTGTCAAGGAGCTAATTGCATCTTCAATAGGCCGTTGGTTTATTGATTAACTTTGCATCTTCAGTAGGCCATTAGTTACTGACTAACTTTGATTAACGAAATAGGGGGGGGGGGACACAAGCCTTCCGTTCCTTGGCAATATTCCTAGAAGTTCCACTGGGAGAATCAGATCTTTAGCTGCAGGGCGATTTAAAAAGCAATCCTAGGATCCCGTTTCTGGGAGCAAGCCCCATTGGGTAGAATTCTGAGTAGATGTGCTTAGGTTTGGTTTCTTCAGGAAGGATATCAGGGTGTCTTTGGCGCCGGACGTTTGCCAAATGAGTCCTCGTTTTGCCTTTCATGCTTTCTGGTAGTGGGCTGTGAACATCGGATCCTTTCCCACAGTCTCCCTCCCACCCTCGTTGGTAAGGGAGGGGTGGCCTTCCGAGACGGCAGCAATAGAGCCTGGGTGGCAACTGTACAGCGGGACATGCCATTCAGGGAGGATGGAGAGAAACAGCAGCCCAGCTTTTTTGGGGTGGTGGTGGTGTTTGGGGGTCGGGCGGGGATCTTTACGGCTCGAGAATCTGCAAACCTTCAGCTGCTGCAGGGAGTGAAATTGACATGCTCGGGAGAAACCCGACGCTTGCTACAGAGCTGATTGCAAGAGGGTGAAATTGACACAGCGGAGGAGATTCTCACTGTATCTGGGATCTGCGCTATCTCTCTATCTAAAATGCCAAGCAGTGACTAAAGGCCATTAGTTTAGACCCCTCTCTCTCCTCCCCCCCTCCCACTCTAAAAACGACTTCCCACCGGGGAAGATAAAGAAGGCGATAATGTTTCCTAAATAGTCGCCCCTCTCCTCTTTCCTGGCGTTATCAGGAGGAGATAGAGCCGCTGGGCAGGGCCGGGTCATGTTATCTGCCGTCTTGGCTGCCGTCCCCAAACGCTGCCTTGTCATGGGAGACGCCACCCGCATTAGGACCCAGACTGGCCTCCTTCCGTCCTCAGTCACTCACCAAATCCCACAGACCCCACCAGGGCCGACAGCTCTTTCTCAGGAGTATTAGCCAGGCTCCGTCTCAAAGTGGAAAGGAGCTGGGGGGTCTATCTAGAGAAGGCTGTTGTGTGCTCCGTGTGTAAAGGGGGTAAGGTGTGTGTGTGTGTGTGGGGGGTTGACAGCTTATTTCTGGTGTACCTTTTGGTCTCTCCCCTCCTGTTTCCTCTTCTGACTCTGCCTGGGAAAGCAAGCTTTCCATTAGAGACTGGGACAGAAAATAAAACCCTAGAGGCCACAGGAGGGATGCTTCTGAGTCCAGCTAAAGTCATTCAGATCACTGGAGAAAGCCACGTTCAGTCTACAGGCTCATCTGTTTTGAAGCGGTTGTGTCATTGGCAAATGTATTGCAGTTAAGACTAAAGCGTGAACTTCGAGGGCGCAGCAGTCTCAAACGGAGGTCCTTGACCATAAAAATCTATGGAACTTAATTCTCAACAGAACTGTTTGTATTTATCAACGGAGTGGAAGGATTTCTTTTGTAACATTAGAAGGAGTTGAGAAAAGAAAACAATAAATAATGATCTATAGCTATTTGCTGGGGGTAAAGGGAAGATGACTGGGGAAGGCACTGGCAAACCACCCCATAAAAACAAAGGCTGCCTAGTAAACGTCGGGATGTGACGTCACCCCATGGGTCAGGAATGACCCGGTGCTTGCACAGGGGGACCTTTACCTTTATTTTCTAAATTGCAAAATGGTTCCCTGAAAGTTATCTGACATTATTTCCAGAGAACGTAGGACATTTTTTTCAACAGAACTTTCTTCCATGTTGTGCGTTTGGCTCGGTCTCTACCCGGTCCAGTCTGGACTGCAAACCATGAATTAGCCAATGAAACTTGCATGTTAGCACCATCCTGACGCAGGGAATACACTCCAGCCATAGAACGGTGTGTGTGTGTGTGTGGGAGAAGTTTCTTACGAAGACTAGGAAGATCCTAAAGTAACTCATCAAAACCCACAGGGAATTAGGTGTGCTTAGGCCTACTGATAATGATCTAATAGGATCGTGGCTGGTGTGTTCACTAGAAACCCAACAAGACGCCAGGTATTTGTAACGAAGGGACTCTGAAATCAACCAAGAAACGCTCAGATCCAGCAAATAAAACAAGCCTTCTTAGCCCGTCTCACTTTGGATTAGGAAATGCGGGTAAGCAACAACGGTACCATCCTAAACAGAATCACACCTTTCTAAGCCTAAAGATCTAACTGTGCTTAGGATGATACTGCAAAGGCCCAACAGAATACCCGTGGCTGCCTGCACACAGCCCATCGCTGTCAAGGGCGCGCTGGCACAACTAGTCCCTCCGATACCCTTTTGGTGTGGTACTAGATCGACCATGGCCCACATAAGATCTTTTGTTTTGGACCGGCTACAATGACACAAAACGCAGATTCAGGGGAGCCGACACCAGTAGCGGAAACGTATCTTTAAAGTAGCAGTACTATTCAACAGTATTACGTGGATCGTGGTTTATTTTTTATTTTGGACCAGTACAGCTGCAAACAGTTTTACACTTGATCTGTCTTTGCGGTTTTTGCCACAGGGGCTTTGCTTCCCCATAAGGCACTTCGGTTCAGAACCTACATAACAGAGAAACAGTAGATTTAATATTTAAAAGAACCAGTTTTTATACTTGAATTCTAAATACAAAATCGCTCACTTAGAATTTTTTGTTATTAAAATCAATGGGGTTTACTTCCACGTGGAAAGGTAAAATAGAATTTACTCTCGACAGTGGGGTGAAACCTTGGATACTCTTCAGGATTCAACAGTTCAATTACTTTTGAGGAAAGCCATGAGAAAGGGCACTTTCACACACGCTGAATAATGCTCTCAATCGTACAATTCGTTGCCTCTTGCCTTTCTGTTAGGGTGCTTTCACACCTGCTGAATAATACCCTTTCAATCCACTTTCAATGCACCTTAACGATCGTTTGCAAGGGGATTTTGCCATTCCACACAGTAAAATCCAGCTGCAACGTGCTGAAAGTGGATTGAAAGTGCATTGTTCGGCAGGTGTGAAAGCACCCTTAGATTTTCTGATGAATACATCCGGCGAATGCCTGCCGTTCCAGTAGCACAGCGTTCCACGCAAGTTATCTCCCGGGATAACAAATCTACAAAATAGTCCCACGCCCTCTGGTTAAAAGCCCAGTTGGAGGGATGTTCCTTGGGGTGGGGTGGTTTGACATTAGATTTTATCACCCGGTTTTTGAAACGAAGGGATCTCAAGTTCCTGAAAGGATGGTGGATGGCGCTGGACTGGACAGGCTCCATTCCCTGCTAGCCGCGGACCTCACAGGGTGACCTTGGGGGGGGGGGGACTCCTGCTCACTTGACTGGCCGCGCTTCTACCACAAGCTCGGTGAGAACTCACTCTGGAATACATCTTTATGTCCCTCGGGGAATTTTGTTCAAAGCCGATGGAAGGGGAGGGGGAACGCGGCCGTGAAAGTCCGCCTTTCCCCCAACCGCTGGGGGCTGCGGGAAATCTACACTGTTGTGAAGGAGGATTAATCATCAGTTTTCATTGCCAGCCGGGTAATAGAAAGAAATAGACTGTTTTTGGTTTGTGTGTGTGTGTGTGTGTGTGTGTGTGTGTGATTTGCCGCTCTCGAGATGCACATTTTTCCGATCCAAATTCTCAGAACTCTGCATGGGGGCTTATTTTTGAATTTTGATAATTTGGTTTTTTTAAAAAAATTTTATTTATATTTCAAAATATAAAGGGTACAGAATAGGAAAAAAAGGGAAACAGCTGGGGAAATTCCAAACATTTGAAGATCGTCCGTGCCCAGACCTAATCATCTCTAATAACTACCCCCACATGTAATCAATTGTTCTATAAACAACTTAAAGTGTTCTCTAGTCTTCATACTATTTCTGGTTCTTAAGTTTGTTATGTTTTAGATAGAAAACCTTAATTGTGATTGTCATATCAATAATAATTTTGAGAATTTGGATGGGGAAAATGTGCCCCTAGAAATCAGCAAATCCGAGGCAAAACCTCCCATGCATAAACGGCCATAGTGAGTGTTAATTTTAAGCTCTGCTGAGGTTTAAATTCGCTTCCCCCCGCCCCCCCGCCGCCAGTTTCCCAGCCTTAGTTCCTACGAAGCCCTACAGTGCAGCGCTGATCTCCTCTATCTGTTCTTCCGTCAATATTATTTACCTAGACGGAAGAATGACTTTGGGAGACTCCATCACATCGGTTTATTTATTAGATGAGGAAAGGGCGGAGGGCGATGAAGAGGGAGAAGGATGAGGGATGTGAGTGGAAACGCCGGCGGGTGGGAGAAGAACTCCGATTCTATCCTCAAATGGTTTTTTTTTTTTGAGGGGTGGGTGGGGAGAACAGATCCACGCGCGTTTTTAAAATACCCGCGTTTGAAAGGAAAGGAACAGTCATGGAAAAGGGCAAATCTGGTGTGCGTGGCTTTTCTTTTCCCACCAGCTTGCATCTTTTGCCAAGACTCTTTTTTCAGGGCCGGCGCTTGGCTTCCTTTCCTCCCGAAAACACGCAAACGTTTTCACTGACCACAGGGGAGAAGGGAATACTAACGAAACCCGAAGGGTTCGCAAGCAAACGCAGAGGCCAGACGCAACGGAGCAGGGAAAGGAGCCGCGCCATTGAAACTGACCAAACCCCTTTCCCGGGGGGCGGAAGGAAAGGGCTCCCCAAGCACTTGGAGATCCGTCTTGAAACTTAGCAGGGACGCCCTCAAAACAACCTCCCGGAGGCTACGGCCATTTCTGCACGGGAGGTTTTGCCTTGGATTTGCCGATCTCTCGGTGCACATTTTCCCCATTGTAATTCTCAAAACTCTGCAGGGGGGCTTATTGTTGAGTTTTGAGGATTTGGTTGGGGAAAATGTGCATCCAGAGAGCGGCAAATCCAAGGCAAAACCTCCCGTGCAAAACCTCATCCACTGCCTCTACTACAGATTTCTAGCTGCTCTTTTCTCCTTCATTTGACCTTCAACACGATCTCTGGCGCAGTTTGATTCCCAAGAACCAACTTTCCCTGTTTAGTCTGGGAGCGAAAAATGTTTTGGCACCGTGTCCAAAACGTTTTACGTGGAAGCCCTGTGCATTAAGCTGAAGCCCTGTGACATTAAGAGGGATGCGAGGGCTGTGTTGAAGATGGGAGAGCGTCCGCCCCATCGAACCGATGTCTTCGGGGGGGCCCGAATCATCCCGAATCCGGGCGGCGGGCGGCGGTGCGAGACGGCAAATATCTGCGGACTACCTCGAAGAATAAATGAGCGCTCTGGTTATTGGGATGGATACGAGAGGATTACGGATGCGATGTCCTTGTCGATTATGGCCAGGCTTGTCAACAATCTGAAAGACGTGAGATTATTCCTGAAGGCCAATTAATAATTCATTAATTATCATCGTCATCAGTGCGCCGGCAGCACTTCAAGGATCGAACATCTGGATTGTATCACTAGCGACCAAGCCATACAGCTTCTTCTTTTCATCTTTTGAAATTATACATTATGTCGTCTCATATTGACAAAACAAGGGGGCAAACCCGGGAAAATGAAAAGATGCAACTAAAGCGTTTCTTTTTGTTGTCACTGCAGTGTGATGTCCTTGGGGGCCCTTTCAAAAGTCACAGCGAACTCAAGGACACACTTTATATGCACCTCGAGTAATTCTCATATTATGTCCCAAGCGTGTACAGCTCAACCTGTGTTTTTACTCCCATATGTATCCAAACACTGATCCCTGGTTTCATTTGTAAAGTAGAACATCTAAAGGCGAGTCCAGCAGCAATTGACCATTTATGCACGGGAAACTTTGCCTTGGATTTGCCGCTCTCTAGATGCACCTTTCCCCCATCCGAATTCTCAAAACTCTGCATGGGGGGGGGGGGCTTATTGTTGGGTTTTGAGAATTTGGATGGGGAAAAGGTGCATCTAGAGAGCGGCAAACCTAAGTCAAAACCTCCCATGCATAAATGGCCCAACAAGATTTTCGGGAAATGACCTTTCCAGAAGTTCCCTAGACGCTAGAAAGCTCATGCCCCGAAAAACTCTAAAACGCTGCTGGACTCGATTCTGGATGCTCCACTGCAGATCAGCATGGCGACCCTGTGAAACTGTTTGTGAATTAGAGGCGCCTCGGTCCTTTCTTATGAACGGATGTTGTTATGCACACAGGCGCGTTCACCACAGGGCTTTGTTGCTGTTGTTTATTTAAAACATTTACATCCATAAAATATTCTCCCAGGTAGATTTCCAATTAAAACGATAAAACATAAACACTGTTTAACCCTCCCCCCCCCAGCAACATCAAAAGCAAGGGAAGCGACAATGTAAATCATTAAAAGCAGCAAGAAAGAAAAGCCAACAACAAAATCAGCGACATTCAACTCAAGCCGTTCCCGTTTGGCTGCTTCGTTTGTTTTTACTTGGAAGCAGAAATCGGCTCGAATCAGGCATTTGTTCGGGCTTAATATCACAGCGGGAAAAGTGGATCCACTTGTCAGCGACCTCAAAAGAACTGGTTTTTTTTTTGAGCAGAGAAGCAGGCTATACTTTCATGGGGGTAACCGGATCAATCGCTTCCTGTTTTAATTTCGTTTCAATTTGATATTCTTGTTATTTGGAAAGCATGGTCATTGATGCATGGGAGGTTTTGCCTTGGATTTGCTGCTCTGTAGATGCACATTTTCCCCATCCGAATCCCCAGAACTCAACCATAAGCCCCCATGCAAAGTTTTGAGAATTCCGATGGGGAAAATGTGCATCTAGACAACTGCAAATCCAGGGCAAAACCTCCCATGCATAAATGGCCCATGACACTCGGTCGTCTCATAGGTAGAAAACAAGGTGGTGGTGGTGGGGAAACCGGGCATATGAAAAGATGCAACTGAAGTTGAGAACAAACTTCGCTGAATCTATAGTGTCTGGTCGCAAAAACAGGTGACAAGTGAACGAAAGTTTTTAGGGACCGCGACCCGCACACAGGGATCTGGGGGTTCTATTGTCATGCTCGCGCGTGCATAGATGCACACGAAGAAATCGATAGTAGATCAAATAAGCCGCCCATTTTACAAAGCTTCTTTTGTATTATTAAATCCCCCAGCACGCACGCAGAAGTTTTAAAAGACGCCTAAGGGCCCGACGCTTGTTCTCGGAGGAGCTGCATTTGTCTCGCGAAGTTTCCCCCTTTTCTTTCTCGAGGCTGAACGCAGCCCTCGGAAATAGACGCGCCGACAAAACCGTTCCTGGCTCCAAAGCCACCACTGGCCACCCAGTCCGAATGATCTTTTTTCGTTTTTCGGATTCCTGTCTGGAATGCTGAGCTCCTTCCCCAAACAAGGGCCATTTGTGCACGGGAGGTTTTGCCTTGGATTTGCCGCTCTTTAGATGCCCATTTCCCCCATCCAAATTCTCAAAACTCAAAAATAAGCCCCCTATGCAGAGTTTTGAGAATTCAGATGGGGAAAACGGGCATCCAGAGAGCAGCAAATCCAAGGCAAAACCTCCCGTGCATAAATGGCCATAGTCAGACCACCTTTTCCCCTTCGGGCTCTGTGCCTTCTTGAATCCTAGCCTGTCACACAGAAATGAAGAGTTTTCTGGTCTCTGGTGTCAGAAACAACACTCTTCATCCCCTTAAATTCTGTTCCTGCTACAGAAGAAAGCCAGACCTGGAAAAGGGCCAAAGAACCTGTGAGGTCTTAGGTTGGCTGAGAAACTCAGTCCAGCCCACAGGGTCGTGTAATGGTTAAGAGCGGTGGTTTGGAATGGTGAACTCTAATCTGGAGAACAGGGTTTGATTCCCCACTCCTCCACACGAGCGGCAGAGACTAATCTGGTGAACTGGGTTGGTATCCCCACTCCTACACATGAGGCCAGCTGGGTGACCTTGGGCTAGTCACAGTTCTCTCAGACCTTTCTCAGCCCCACCTACCTCACAAAATGTTTGTTGGGGAGAAGGGAAGGTGATTGTAAACCGGCTTGATTCTGCCTCAACTGGGAGAGAAAGTTGGCATATAGAAACCAACTCTCCTCCTCCTCCTCCTCTTCTTCTTCATGGCTAACCTGAGTGGAAATCTGATCAG
Organism: Euleptes europaea; assembly: GCF_029931775.1. NCBI lineage: Eukaryota > Metazoa > Chordata > Lepidosauria > Squamata > Sphaerodactylidae > Euleptes > Euleptes europaea. Next base: position 102,701,131 of record NC_079312.1, on the reverse strand, counting down.
GTCTCTTCTCAGTGGAATACTCTAACCCTAATCACTACACCACATTATGCTCCTGTGTATGTCAAATTCAGTAGGCTTTCCCAACCAAAACAGCCCAAATAGTCCAGCTTAGCCCTGGGTCCTCAGAGCCGGATTGGCCACCGTCAGTACTTGGATGGCAGATGCGAGATTCCCAAGGAAGAGTGGGGCTGCTATGCAGAAGAACAACTAGATTTGAGTCCAGCAGCACCAGTAAGAGACCAAGAAGATTTTCGGGATATAAGGGTCTTTTATGCATGGGTTGGATCTCCCTGCTTGGACCTGGGTTAATCGCACATTAAAGTAACCCGAGTTGGGGGAAACTGTATACACTGGCTTGAATGATCAGGGATGAAACTGTGGGCTAATCGAACCATGAATATAGAAAGACAGTTTCCAAGCTCAAATCAACTCCCACCCCTTTACATGCTGCTCTGTAATTGGCTTACCTTGCAGTGCTCCCGGTGAGAGAAGATTTCCTTCCCCCCAGATCCAACTGCTGCATAAAAAAACATTTTAGGAACAAAAAATAAAAAACGGAGCAATCTGAAAGAAGGAGGGGGGAGAAATCCAAGCCTCATTTTTTAAAAAAGCCTTTCTTTTGCTCAGAAAGAGCTCCGAGGTAGCAGGAAGCACTTGAATCCCCACCTCTTTACACAATGCTTTGTGATTGGCTGTGAGAGAAGCCAATCTTCTGTTTTCCCCTGAATGCTGCTTTGAAGAGGGGGTTGGAAAAGGGTGGGGTGCGATGGCGTGGGGAAGCTCAACCCAAGAATGGAGTATGCATGCTCTGTGACTCTGGAATGAGCCAGGATGAACAGTTTAATTCAGGCCAGAAGAGGAATGGGAAAAGCCGGGTTCGTTTTTCATTGAAACAGTGTTGAGCTTCCAAGGAATGAGATATAGTGCATACTGAAAAATTTGATCCTGGCTGAAACGGGGAATAAAGGAGGTTAAAGCGACCATGCATAAAACACCTAGCTTTCAAAAATGAAAGCTCTCTTGTCAGATAAGGGAGCTATCAGCTGTTCTACTGCAAACCAACACGGCTGCCCTCTGAAACTACACAGAGGAAGGCGATGGCAAACCCCCACTGTTTGTCTCTTGCCTGGGAAGCCCAGCGGATGTGGTCAACTCAAGTCAGTGGTGACTTGATGGCACTCTCTTCCTTCCTAGAGTGACTCTTTCAACTGGTGTGTCAGGCAAAGATTTAACTGGCAAAGTGTAGGTCAGCATGCAGACGCAAAGGCTGGAAACACTTCCATTTTTTGAATGGTGCCTGTCGGTGGAAAACATAGGCCCCTAAAAGAAAAAAAGAGGGTTAAGATTGGGATGCCCGAACGTTTGGCAGGAGCGCAGGGAAGTGTTCTAGGGAGGACCCTTGAACAAGCTGAATATGTGCTCCCATATACGTTCTGGGCTCCTCTGCCACATCCTAAGGGCCCTGTGAAAACAAGTTGATGTCGAAAGCTTATGGCGTTCTAGCCATTGGACTGGAACTGCTATGGGTTTCTCCGCTTGGCCTGGCTTTGTTTCTCGTCTCCTGAATGCCGAGTTCTGGGGATTGTCAGGGCTCTCTGCAGCCTGCCTGCCTTATCAGGCCTGTGGTAATTAGAGGTTAGAGGTGGCCGATAAGGGGATCCGATGGCCCTGGCTGGGAGCAGCCGCTTTCTTGGCACAGGAACAATCGGAGCGGATTCTCTTCTGTGGAGGCCGTAGTCTGGTGCTCTTCGCTGGGGGAGAGAAAAGGAAATTTCTGGGAAGCCTGCGGCAAGGGTTTAGATTAGGTCACCTTAGGTTCAACTTTGCATCAGAAGGCAGGGCATTTGTAGGTTTGCAGACTCAAGAACTCAAAATTTTTGTACAGGGGGGATGAGCAGAAAGGTTTCCTTTATTGCAGTTTGTTTTTCTTTTCTTTTCTTTTGGCAGCTTCTGTTTCCTAGGAGGAACTGGGCCTGGAAGGAGACTGGAAGTAACACAGAAAGGGTAGCTTCATGGCCAGATGTTACTGTCACAAGATTCTACTATCTTACTTCACATCAGTTGAACTGGAATCAATAAGAGCTTCACATGATGTAACATTAGGTGGTAGGTGGGGAGGGGTGAGAACTCCAATTAGCCCACTTCAGGTATGGATGGGTGTCATATATTTAATGCTTCCCTGCATAGAAATTTAGGGAGCAATCCCAAGCAGGTCTGCTTAGAAGTAAGTCATATTTTATTTGGTGAGGCTCTTAGGGCTGCAGTCTTAGTGTTCTAAACTAGCACACTGAGAAGGTGTCAGGTTCTAGGACTCCGTTGCCTCTCAGGAATCATCCACTTTACTCCAGACGTTAGCAGAGAGTTTAAAGTAGAATTTATTTGAAAGGAAGGGTACAGTAACCTATGAAACACAACGTTACAATGGCGCCAAATCATTTGGAGGGTATTCTTATAGAGTACCCACACTAGCATGTTTACAAGTAACATCTTTGAAATGCAAAACATCAGAGGTTCCCCAATACCAAGAGAGAGAATTCACACCTTAAGATCAGAGCAGGATTACAATCAGGAAGTCACTTTGAAGTGGAGATCTCTCGAGCCTTTTGGCTGTTGCCTCTTCCTTCCCACGGGAAGGAGAGATGAAACGAAAGCCACCTCGCTATCCCGGGTCCGATTGCATGCCCTCGCTGACACTCCGCCTCCCCAAAGGCCCCCCCTCCAGATTTCCTGGTTTGTCCGGGTAATGGCGATGGAAATCCGCTACAAGGGTTGGAGCCTGTACGTGAACAGCGGACACCCACTCATCGTGACTGGAATTTAAATGTTTCCAACGCACAAGATATTCCAGTCGGCCCCTGCGCCTCCGAGAATCGAGCACCCTGGAGATTTCAAAGTGCCGTTCGCCCTGTACCATGATGGGAGTTGCCGCTTCGGGTTCGGGGTGCCATTCTGGTGCTTGTAGAAAGGGTTTTAGTAGACTCACGTGAAACACCGGGTGCACCCCTTGTAAGGATTTGGGTAGCTCCAGCTCTACCGTAACCTCATTGATAACTCTGGAGATAGAAAATGGGCCCACAAACCGTGGGCTCAATTTTTTACACGGGCGTAAAGACCTGAGGTTCTTAGTGGAAAGATACACCTTTTCTCCGACCCTCAATTCCCACTGAGGTGTTCTGTGTTTGTCTGCTTGTAGTTTGTACCTATCTTTAGCCTGTTCCAGGTTTTTTACAAGCCAGGGCCAAGTGTTCCTCACTGTGTGAGCCCATTTAGACACCTCGGGGGGATCGCCTTCTGGCGGGGTGGGTACAGCCCCTAATGGTCCAAAATCCATTCCATAAACTGCTTTGAATGGGCTCACCCCGGTTGCAGAGTGCACCGAGTTATTGTAGGCATATTCTGCCAGTGGCAGCAGATCAACCCAATTGTCTTGGTGATAATTAACAAAACAACGCAAATAACATTCCATCACCGCATTAACCCTTTCGGTCTGCCCATCCGTCTGGGGGTGATAGGCAGATGACAAACCCAACTGCACACCTACAATTCCTAAAAACGCTTTCCAGAACTTGGACACAAACACGGAGCCCCTGTCACTCAGGACCTTCCGTGGAAATCCGTGCAATTTGAATATGCAGTGCACAAACAAGCGAGCCAGTTTATGTGCAGATGGCATCCCTTCACACGGTACGAGATGAACTTGCTTAGAGAAAAGATCCGTGATTACCCACAGGACAGTCTTCCCCTGACTGGATGGGAGGTCTGTTATGAAATCCATCCCAATCACTCGCCAGGGTGCCTCGGGAGTTTCTAGGGGCTTTAATAATCCCGGGGGTTTTCCCATCAAACGTTTACTAGTTGCGCACACAGGGCAGGATTTGATAAATACTTCGATGTCTTGGCGCATCCCAGGCCACCAAAACTGTCTTCTTATTAGGTGTAAGGATTTAGCAAACCCAAAATGTCCCCCTATTGTTGAACTGTGGCTCCGTTCCAATATCTCCCGCCTCAGTTCCCTGGGTACGTAATGTTTGTTCTTACAGATACCGTTTTTGTCCGTCATCTGGGACGGGATAGATTCTTCCTCCCGCTCCCGTTGAAGAGCCTCCCCCCACCTTTTCTTGACTACCTCCGGGAGGCTTTCTGGAACTGCCCAGAGGCGGGGAATGGCGACATCCGACCCCGGCAAGGGGGTGGGTACCGGCCCTTCAGCCTGTTCCCTTCGCTCTATTTGGGAGATTCCCCCCCCCTCCCCAGCGGTAGTGGTTGAGAGTTCTCCGGGGACTGCTGGGGATGAGGAGGTGGGAGCGACCACTTCACGAGGGGGACTCGAACTCGAGTCCTGTGCCGCCGCGCGGCTTTGCGCTCTGGTCAGAACTCCTGCACTATTCCCCTCTGGAGTCAAACCCAGGTGTTCCCGTGTGAAAAGAGAACCCACCGGCCGCTCAACCTGACACTCATATTGCGGCATGCGAGACAGTCCGTCTGCTAAGCAGTTTTCTTTCCCAGGCATGTGTTTGATGGTAAAATTAAACTTAGAGAAGAAGGTAGACCAACGCACTTGTTTGGCTGACAGCTTCCGCTGACCCAAAATAGATTCGAGGTTGCGGTGATCAGTACATACCACAAAGGGCTCGGCAGCCCCCTCCAGGAACTGTCGCCAAACCGTGAGTGCATGTTTAATCGCCATTGCCTCTTTTTCCCCAATTGGCCAATTGAGTTCAGGGCCAGAGAACTTCTTAGAAAAATATGCGCAGGGTCTAAGCCTCCCTTGATCATCCCTCTGAAGGAGTGCGCCTCCCATCGCCTTGTCCGAGGCATCTACCTGTAAAGTGAATGGCCTGGAGCAATCTGGGTGCGCCAGAATGGGTTCAGAGGTAAAGCGCTCCTTAAGAGTTTCAAAAGCCGCCTGACACCTGGCGGTCCAAGGTACCTGGTATTGTGCAAAAGTGGCCCCTTGCCCCTTCCCTTTGGTTTTAAGCAAATCAGTAATAGGCAAAGCTATTTGAGCGAAATCCTGAATAAAATTTCTATAGAAGTTCGCAAACCCCAAGAACTGCTGAACCTGTTTGCGAGTTCTGGGAGGTTCCCATTCTAACACTGCCCTCACTTTCTCCGGATCCATGCTTAACCCTTGTGGCGAGATCACATAGCCCAAAAACGACAATTGGTTCTGGTTGAATGCACATTTTGATAACTTAGCATACAAATGATTGTCCCTTAGACGACGCAACACCTCCCGCACCAATTCCCTGTGCTCTGCGGGATCCTTGGAGTAAATGAGCAAATCGTCTAAAAAAACTACCACACCTTTAAATAGGAGGTCGTGTAGAATCTCATTAATTAATTGCATGAAGCACGAGGGCCCCCCAGACAGACCAAACGGCATGACTAAAAATTCAAACAACCCATAACAACAAGAAAAGGCTGTCTTAGCTTCATCCCCCTCCTTGATCCGGACCCGGTAGTAGGCTTCCGCCAGGTCAATTTTCGAGAAAATACAACCCTCCTGTAACACACTCAGGAGGTCTGGGATTAAGGGAAGGGGGTAGGCATTAGTTTCAGTAATCGCGTTAAGCCCCCTATAGTCTACACACAGTCTGAGATCAGATGTACCTTTCTTCTTCACAAAGAAGCAGGGAGAAGAAAATGCAGCTTTGGACGGTCGTATGAAGCCCCGCTCCAAGTTCTTGTCCAGAAATTCTCGCAGCACTGCTTTCTCTTGAGAACTCATGGCATAAACTCGGGCCTTGGACGGTTTAACGTCCTTAATCAGTTCGATGGCACAATCCGTAGTGCGATGAGGAGGCAATAAGTCACAGTCCGTCCCCTCAAATACATCTGCGAAATCACTATATTCTGGGGGCAACGTGGGTTCCTCCAAGGCAGCGGCGCTTCCCCCTTCGCCCCCGGGTAAATCATCCCGGCTGTGTTTTTCGCACTGAGGAGCTCCAAACACCACCCGCCTTTGTTCCCAGTCAATGCTCGGGTTATGTCCCGCCAACCAATTAACGCCGAGGACCACCGGGTAGGAAATCTTAGGCACTACCGTGAAGTGGATCTGTTCCCAGTGGTTTCCCACCCCCAGCCACATCTTGCGAGTGTGCAAATGAACCGGCCCCCCCCCGCAGGTCACTCCCATCCATTTGATGGAAATGTAAGGGTTGATCCAGTTCTCGAGTCCCAATTCTCAGACGTTCTACCACCGCCTGATCAATTAGGGTCCGGGAGCACCCGGAGTCCACGATAGCCACAACGGCCACCGGTTCCCCCCCTTGGGGATTTCGTAATACAACAGGTATCAGCAATGTCTCTCCCTGGTCACTCACCCTACATGGAGCCGGTTTGGTTTCTTCCAAGGGTGCCCTCTGTGCCGGTTCCCTCACAGAAGGCCGTCCTCGTTTTTTGCCGGTGAGGGGCTTCGGAAGCTATCTCGGGTGCCACGATCCGATGAGGTTTCCGCTTGCAGGGCCGCCGCCCCCCGGCGACCGTTCGTCCCCTCCGCTCTCCTGTGCTCCAGGTTCCGAGGTGGTGTCGCCTCCCGCTCTTGTGTCGCCCTGTTGCTCGTCCCTTCTGACGGCGTGTTGGTACATCTTGCTGCAAAATGACCCATCTTCCCACACTGAAGGCAAGCTCCCTCCCTGAACCGACGTGCCCTGTCGAGACTGTAGACTCCTCGATGTCTTCCCTCTCGCCTGGGACCTGCTGCGCTGTCCCCTCTCGTGGGCGGGATAGGGATCGTCTTCGAAGGACGATCCTTGGAGAACTGGAGGGTAAGCTTGCGGTTCTCCACTAGAGCTGCCAAATTTACCCACTCTTCCACGGACTCTGGATCTCCCAAAGTCAAACAGCCATCCAGCACTTCCCACCGCAACCCTTCGCGGAAATGCTGGACCTTTGTGGCCTCACTCCACTCCCTTATCTTGCACGACAAAGATAAAAAGTCCTGTGCATACTCACTCACTGAGCGGGTTCCCTGCTTCAAACGACGCATGGCAATCTTTGCTTTTTCCCCCCGGTGGGGGTCTTCGAACCGGCGTCGTAGAGCGCACAAGAACTCATCCAGGGATGCCAAAACTCGGGGCATAGTTTCCGCCGCTGTCACTGCCCACTCCACTGCCTCCTTCTCCAGCAGGCTGATCACATACCTGACCCGAGCTTCTTCCGAGGCAAAGGTCTCCCCCTGGTCCTTCATAAAGCCGGAGATTTGGAGTAAGAAGTGAGACAACTGTGAGCTGGACCCGTCGAAAGATACCTTCAGGTCTCTGGCCGTAGGGCGTCTGGGCGTGGGAGCCTCCCCAACAACGAGCGGTCCTGTAGTCGGCCGTGAACCCGTTTGGGATTGTTGCACGGGCTGTCCAAGCCCCCTCACTGCCCCTAGAACGGCTGCCAGGTCTCGCTGCAAGGTATCTAGCTGAGTCTGCAGGTCCCGATTCTGCAGAACGAGCATCTGATTCTGTCCGCGTATCAGAGTGGCCGCTTCTGCAGTGAGGGTCGGGGTGTGAGCGAGCGTGGGGTCCTTCCACCCTTCCCCTTCTCCATACCAAGCGGCCAGCGGTCCCCGGTAGAAGTCGCCTCCTGGTTCTGACGCTGCTCTCTGCCGCTGCCCGGTCTCCGAGAATCGGGGGGTCCACGTCGGCCTCCCAGGGACATCGGTAGGCCCGGGTGGGCGCTGCTCCGGGGTCGCTGCTCCTTGACCAACCTCAATATCAGCGGGAGTCTGCCGAAGCTCCTCTCCCGCGTTGAGCGGGACCGAGGGTGGTGCCGACATCCTAATACTACTTCTAACCCGAAAACAAAAAAGGTTGTGATTGTAACGTACTGTCAGGTTCTAGGACTCCGTTGCCTCTCAGGAATCATCCACTTTACTCCAGACGTTAGCAGAGAGTTTAAAGTAGAATTTATTTGAAAGGAAGGGTACAGTAACCTATGAAACACAACGTTACAATGGCGCCAAATCATTTGGAGGGTATTCTTATAGAGTACCCACACTAGCATGTTTACAAGTAACATCTTTGAAATGCAAAACATCAGAGGTTCCCCAATACCAAGAGAGAGAATTCACACCTTAAGATCAGAGCAGGATTACAATCAGGAAGTCACTTTGAAGTGGAGATCTCTCGAGCCTTTTGGCTGTTGCCTCTTCCTTCCCACGGGAAGGAGAGATGAAACGAAAGCCACCTCGCTATCCCGGGTCCGATTGCATGCCCTCGCTGACAGAAGGGCATTAAGCCAAGCATGTCTCTCTGATGTGTTGCTTTGCTACATGCAGGATTCAAAGATTTGATTCTACAACCCCCTTGCTGCCTGATATGCTGCCATGCACATTTCTACCACCTCCATGTGCCTCTCTGTTCCATCCATAAAGAACCTTTTGAGCAAGTGGGGAATGTCAACTCTTCATTTTAGGGATGTTTGAGCCAGTTCAGCTAGCATCCTATTTGTCAGTCATGATCAGGCAGTCAATTTTTCTATGGACTGTGCTTTGGTTTATCAACCGGTAAAGCCTTTTATTTGGGAATCTGTCTCTAAACTGGATAATATGAGAGTTCTTTTAGCAGGGGTGGATTTTAATATTACATTGGCAGTCACCAAATTTCTTTCCCAGTCAATTAAGATTAAACAGTACTAATTTCTTTATGGGCTATTTAGATAGTTGCTTTTTTCTTCCTTTTTTATTTTGATCTCAGTGTGACATTGTCCAGGGCCGAATTGGCCATATGAACAATATCATTCAAGTAAAGGTTCATCAACATGCTAATGGTGGTCTAGCAGGTAATTTCAATAGATTCCTTCCAGTACAGTATAGTGTCACTGGCTTTTTGTACATATATGTTCTCACACCGCATGAAGGAGTTTTACATACACGCCCAGAACAAGACTTATCAGACCCTACTGTATCAACTGAACTTTTGATAAATATTGGAACTCAAGAGGTCAACCAAGCTGAAGTGGAGGAGTCTGCACCTTCCAAGGTGACTTCGGTGGAAGAGGTGGGCCCGCGTTCCCAGATGGACTCCTGGCTCCTAGTTGAAAGCCAGGAAGAAAGAATGAACTTAAGTACACAAGCAAACAACAATGATGCCCTAGTAACTGGATCCGAGGACTATGTAGAATTTCCTCAGCAGACGGAAGTCTCAGCATGACTACCTACAAGAAATAATAGTCAGAGCATAACCAACTCTTTAGAAATTTTATCTTGGAATGTGGCAGGGTAGTATGCCCAGGCTAGCCTGATCTCATCAGACCTCAGAAGCTAAGCAGGGTCAGCTTGGAGACCACCAAGGAATACTAGGGTTGCTGTGCAGAGGAAGGCACTGGCAAACCACCTCTGTTAGTCTCTTGCCATGAAACCCCCCAAAAGGGGTCGCCATAAGTCGGCTGCGACTTGAAGGCACATAACATACACACAGTATCCCCTACCTGTTTCCTGATCTGTTTGGGTCAGCAGCATTTTTGTGCATCCACAGTTTTGCAAAAACCTGATGCAAACCTATTAGGCAGGCATGTGTCATTTGGTGCAAGACAGACAGGGCTGCCAACAACCTGGAGAAAAAAGTCCTGTCCCTTTAAAAGTGGCCTAATGTGTGGAAATGGGAAGGTGACGCTTTTTATGGCATGGAGGTAAGTAACACCCCCTGGTAAATAACATCCCATCAAGCCTCTATTAGAGATAACAACACTTTCTCCAGGCTGCTGGCTGTTGTTAATGAACTGAACAGACCTGGCGATTGGCTCATATTGGATGTCAGACACGCCTGCCATGAAATTTGTGGCCTCTCTTATTAGTTTTTGGTTTCAAAGGGGATGTCAAGGGACAATAAGGGATAATTAACGTGTACGATCTGATCCAGAGAAGATTCTCAGAGGTAATGCTGTGCACTACAGTATTGAGAGGTGAAGCAAACATTGCTGAGGCAACTATCTAATATTAGCGAGCAGATGTGAGAATCACAAAGAATGAATTAGAACAACAACAACAAAAGAACAATGACTTTCTGGCTCTGGTATGCTTACACGCCGTTAGAGTTTTTCCCTTTCACGGTCAATGTCCAGCTGTAATTAGAACTGAAGAGGATATTTCCTCTCCCACTGCTTCTCTGGGCAAAGAGGCACCAACATTTTTTTCCCATAATGATGAAAACATCTGCAGCGATCTTCAGATGTCATGCCTATACTCCCCCGCCATTCCTCCCACTCTCATATCTATCATTGTTACCCCTCCCCTGTATTCTCTATCTCAAACACTGAAAAAAAGGCAAAGAAACTTTTATTTTTCATTCTTAGTACTGATGATAGCCTCTTGAGACGTTAGTCTGCAACAAGGATGCTTATTAAGCAGCCACAATTACATAGAAGGGTTTGCCTTACATGCCGGGAGAGATTATTTGTATCTTTTTTTAAATACTGCTTTTGGCAGGGGCTGATTGAGATCGACAAACCTGATGTGCTGATAGATGTCAAAAGACTACCTACTTACATGAGCCATCAGTAGACTGAACTTATTCCTGCCCTGCTGGCTGAGCTGGCATAGTGTTCGCTGCTCATTCTAGCAGTTTGCTTGAAACTTCGGCGCACAGATCCTGTTCCTCTCAAATGTCCCTTATCAGGATGTGCATTTGTCCCTAATTTTTCAGCTGTCACCTGTTTCTCTTGCAATGTCGTTCCTTTTTTTCCACACTATGTATTTGTTCTTCTGGATTTACTCACAACTTAAGTGAGGTTCAAATACTTGCAGGACTATGCGATGGATCCAGGAAAAGTTGTGATCTGTGGTGGGATTGCACAAAGACTCTAGCTGGTGCCTCCTCTGGGACCCATTCATGTGGCTACTCACATGATTTCTGCCTTTCTGACCACCATATGAGTAGACTGAGCATGGAAATGCTAGTTCATATCATTGGTGCCTGCGTGGGATCTAAGTTCAGTCACGTCAAAGTGTTCCCTTTTATAACTTTTAACTGGGAAAACGAGAATGTGCATTTTTTAAGAAGTCGTTGGCACAGAGGCTGGAGAGATAGAAGAACTGGCGAAGAAATGGGGCTGGAGACACAGAGGCTGCATTACCTCTGTTTCAGAAGAGGAAGCCATGGAGTCTCCTGTCACTTAGAGGAGGGCAGGGAGCTCTTCCAGTTGGCAGCAGAGGATAGGTCTTGCAATAATGGGTATAAATTACGGGTGGAAAGGTACCAGCTGGATATTAGGACTTTTTTTTTTTTTTTAACAGTAAGAGTAGTTCAGCGGTGGAACCAGCTGCCTAGGGAGGTGGTGAGCTTCTCCTCTCTGGCAGCCTTCAAGCAGCAGCTGGCTGAACACTTATCAGGGATGCTCTAGGCTGATCCTGTGTTGAGCAGGGGGTTGGACTAAATGGCCTGTATGGCCCCTTCCAACTCTATGATTCTCCTCCATTTCTTTGTGTCCCCTCCCCCCTGGCTTTGTGAAATGGCTAGAATGTCTTTGGAAGAACTTGGAGCTTAAGAATATCTGTTGCAAAGGTCTTTTTATAATGGGTATGAAACAGAATAAGATTGTTATAGGATACCTATATTGCCAGTAATGATGGGCAATCACAGCTTTGCTTTTATTGCAACCTAGTTGCCAATTGCAAGCAGCATGCTTGAACAAATGGGAAAAGTTCGCTTTTTACTGAGTAGTCAAAATTGCCTGTTCATCCAATCCAACAGGAAAAAAAACTTACAAAGCAGACATTTTTCTTCATTGTCTTGATCCTGCTAGGCTGAGTGGGTGTCCTGCCTATGATGCATAATCCCACCTATCCAGCACATTGTGCGCATGTCCCAACACTGACTACCTGCTCTGCTGCCATGCTGAATGTTCCAAACTCTGTACCAACAAAACCACTCAAATAGTGTTTAAACTGTTCATTTTAAACGGCAAACAACTTGAGAATACAAGCTCGCAAGAAAGTGGCCATTGGGAGCAAAGTAAGTTTGATTCTTTAGCATACTATTTGCTACTATCACAGGCATTTGCAGAGACTCTAGAAAGAAGGTAAGGACTGTCAGGATCTCCAGACTGATACTGATCAAAACTGGCCTTTACTCCACTCTGTTTTGCAGGGATGACTGTTGATGCTGAAGATCAGGAGGACAGTCTCCCATTTCTCATTCCTAGTGCTCGGATTCTCTTTTCAGGCCCTTCTGTTCTTGCTGCTTTCGCTGTTTCCTGAATCTTCTTATGGTTTCCATTTTCCCCCTGGCTTTTATAAAGGTAAAGGTAGTCCCCTGTGCAAGCACAGGTCATTCCTGACCCATGGGGTGACTTCACATCTCGATGTTTACTAGGCAGACTTTGTTTACGGGGTGGTTTGCCAGTGCCTTCCCCAGTCATCTTCCCTTTACCCCCAGCAAGCTGGGTGCTCATTTTACCGCCCTCGGAAGGATGGAAGGCTGAGTCAACCTGGAGCCGGCTACCCGAAACCAACTTCCATTGTGATCGAACTCAGGTCGTGAGCAGAGCTTGGACTGCCGTACTGCGGCTTACCACTCTGTGCCACTCTGGCTTTTATACTGATGCCAAATTTTGGCAGATAAAATGTGTTCTGGGCCTGGGGGTTTAGTGGCAGGGGAAAGTTTCACTGGCTTCACTGCAGTGTAAGTCTGGCTGTTAAATGCAGGGGATGCCAACAAAACAAAAACAAGGCAAAACAGACGGCCATGCAAACTCTTCCTGGGCCCAATCCAAAGAAGAGAGCAGACGCCCCGTCTTGCTTTGTCATGCTTATATTTTTATTTATTTATTTACTTTTAAAAAATCTATGCTGCCTTTCCAACCTATTCAGGTCCCCCAAGGTGGTGATAATTAAAACATTGAAACGTTTCAGACATTAAAAACATTTAAAATACAAATATACGTATAAAACATTTTAAAGAGAACACAATATAAACACATAAAACACACACAAACAGGGAGGAGGGCTAATATGAATTAGTGGGGGAACACCAAACCAAACCTAAACTTTTCACCTGCTGGCAGAAGACAACAGTGTGTGTAAAGTGATGTCAAACTGCACCTGACTTAAGGCAACCCAGTAGGGTTTGCAAGGCAAGAGACTAACAGAGATGGTTTGCCATTGCCTTCCCCTGCATAGCGACCCTGGCATTCCTTGGTGGTCTCCCATCTAAGTACTAGCCAGGACTGGCCCTTCTTAGATTCTGAGATCTGACGAGATCAGGCTTGCCTGGGCCATACAGGTGAGGATGATGAAAACAATAGAGGGAGACGAATGAATCCCCTGGAGAGGGACATCCAGAGCTTAGAAGGTCCTTTCTCAGGTTTTCACCCATACAGCCTCAGATGGTGGGGGTACTCGAAGCAGGGCCTCTGAAGATGACTGGAGTGATTGGGTAGGTTCATACGGGAGTAGGCTATCCTTCAGGTATGCTGGCCCCAAGACGTATAGGGCTTTAAAGGGAAATTGGGCCTGAAAGCAAATTGGGAGTCAATGGAAATGGAACAAGAGTGAAGTGATATGGTCCCTATGACCCACTCCAGTTAGCGTACTGGCTGCAGCATTCTGGACTAACTGTAGTTTCTGGACAAGGGCAGCCACACATAGAGTGCATAGCAGTAGTCTTATCTAGAGGTTATCAGGCATGAACTGCAGTGGCAAATCTTTCCCACCCAGGAATGGCTGCAGCTGACTTACCAGCTGAAGAGGGCAAAAGGCACCCCTGGCCACTGCTGCCACCTGTCTATCACCTGAGTCCAGCAGCACCCCATGCTACAAACCTGCTTCTTTAGGAGGAGTGCAACCCCATCCAGAACAGAAGCTATCCCAGTTCCCAGGTCAGGCCACCCACCCCCACCCCCACCCCCACCCCCACCCCCACCCCCAGCAGCACCTCTGTTTTGGTGGGATTATGTTTCAGCTTGCTAGCCCTCATCCATCCCAAAACAGCCTCCAGGCACCTGTTAATGGTTTCTACAATCTCCCTGGGGTTTGCTCAAAGTACAAGATAGAGCTGGGTATCATTGACATATTGGAGGCGACTCAGCGACAGCCTTCAGATGAACTCTCCCATCAGCTTCTCACAGCAGGGAGGGACAAGATGGATTCTTGTGGGACTCTATGGCCAGAGGCCAAGGGGTGGACCAGCAGTCCCCCAGCACCACACTCTGAAACCTACCTTTGAGGTTTCTGCCGGTCAAATGACTGTAAATAAATGAAACGGAACTGAAACTACCTTTGAGGCAGGACAAGAACCACCACATAATGGGTCCCTCTCAGTTCTATTCCTGAAAGGTGCTCCAGAAGGATACCATGATCAGTGGTATCAAAAGCAATGGAGAGGTTCAGGAGAATTAGCAGGGTTCTACTCCATCCATCTCCTGGTATAGATTATCCACCAGGGTGACCAAGGCTATTTCAGAAGAGGAAGAAGAGTTGGTTTTTATAGGCTGACTTTCTCTACCACTTAAGGAAGAATCAAACTAGCTTACAATCACCTTCCCTTCACCTCCCCACAACAGACACCCATTGAGGTAGGTGGGGCTGAGAGAGCCCTAAGAGCTGTGACTAGCCCAAGCTAGCTTCATGTGTAGGAGAGGGGAAACGAAACCAGTTCACCAGATTAGAGTCTGCCGCTCATGTGGAGGAATGGGGAATTAAATCTGGTTCTCCAGATCAGAGTCCACTGCTCCAAACCACTGCTCTTAACTACTACACCATGCTGTCTCTCAGTCCCATAATTCTAGTCCCATAACCAGGCCTGAAACCATACTGGAATAGATCCAAACAATCTGATTCACTCAGGAATCTTAGATGCTGCCCATCCACCACTTCTCCAATCACCTGACTCAAGAATGGTACATCTGAGATTGATCGGTAGTTATTGAGATCTCCTGGGTCCAGAGTAGGTTTCTTTAGAAGTGAATACAGCACGGCCTGCTTCAAGGCGGGGTGACCACCCTGATTCTCAGTGAGGCATTCACTGTCTCCCAGACCCAGAGAGGACATGAGGGCTGCTTCTCTGTGGTCCAATCTCATGTTGGCAGGGTATGGAGAAATATTAAGAACACAAGAAAGGCCCTGCTGGGTCAGACCAAGGCCCCTCAAGTCCAGGAGTTTGTTCACACAGTGGCCAACCAGGTGCCTCTAGGAAGCTCACAAACAAGACGACTGCAGCACCATCCTGCCTATGTTCCACAGCACCTAATATAACAGGTGTTCTCCTCTTATCCTGGAGAGAATATTGCAACTATGCAGGCCAGGTCTATTACAGAAGTCTTTCTTGCCTGATTTTGTTCTGCTTGGGAAGGAAAGTACAGTTTGTGTGCCTTGAAATTGTGTGTGTGTAAAGGGCCATCTAGTCACAGCCGACTTATGGCAACCCAGTAGGGTTTTCAAGGCAAGAGACTAACAGAAGTGGTTTGCCATTGCCTTCCTCTGCATAGCAATCCTAGTATTCCCTGGTGGTCTCCCATCCAAGCACTACCAGCTTCTGAGATCCAATGAGATCAGGCTAGCCTGGGCCATCCAGGTCAGGACCCCTTGCAATTGGTCTACCTTATATGGTTGCAATATACATATGCATTCTTCCATTGGTGTGGGATGGTACCAAGCGGTAAAGGACAAAGATCGATCTGTTTCTAGTCTGTAGGTAAGGAGGATCCTCCTGGTCAAACACAAGATAGCTTGTTATCCTCAATTAAATGTTCTCTTGTATTACGTTATATTGTTATGAAATGGTCTCGTATGTATTCATACCACTTTGTTTTTTGTGTGCGCAGAACTGGCAGATCAGAATCTCTGCATTTTGCTGAATCACGTTCCTAACAGATTTGCAGAGGTGAAACCTGAAACAAAAAAGATAATCTAAAAATGAGCAGAGCTTCAAAAGTTAACCACACCGTATTATATTTTTGGTATAATTTTCTTTTCTTTTTTTGGTGATTTACTCCAAAGGAAAGATCCGCTTTTTGTTATAATCTGTTTGGCTGCTGATATTGCTGGAGCAGCTCCAGATGCATTTATCTCAGAATATCTTTGTCTTCTCAATATTTGAAAAAAGGGAATCGTGAGTGTTGGGCCTGAGAGATGGGGAGCATGCCAAGTTTTTAAAATGAGATTTCCCTCAAGATGATATAAACAAAGCAAATGGCAAATAAACGACATGCCTTTAGAGAAAAATGTGTTTAACCACATTTCTAAACTATTCTCTTCTTTGTTTTTGTGGGAAAAATCCAGATGACCTGGAATTTAATGAGACAAATGACCTATATTGGATGGGACACAATCCACACAATTGTAGACTTATCTAAGTGCCACTGGTTGCAATGGGAGTTCTTGGGGTGGACACTACCCTTATCCTACCCCTCCTCTGAGTATAATTTGTTTGTTTGTTAAAATATTTATACACCACCTTTCCTTTGGATGCAAGTTTGGAGCCTTCCTCCAATCTAAGGAGGCTTTGTTCAACTTAAGTGCCTTTTCCATTGAAGGAAGAGCCACATGGTAGAGGAAGGCTACTTGAAGAATGGTTGGATCCACCTCATTGCCAGGGCAATCCTAAGGCCAGTCTGATTTGGCACGTTTTCATCATTTGTAAGAAATACAAAGTGGCCCGCCAGAAATGGATCTATAGGTATATTAAAAAATGGAGCCCTGATACAAAGCAAGAGTTTGTAGGTAAGTTGCTAGCAGATGTTGATCCAAATATGTCCTTAAAGGTAAAGGTACCCTGTGCAAGCACCGGGTCATTCCTCACCCATGGGGTGACGTCACATCCTGATGTTTACTAGGCAGACTTTGTTTACGGGGTGGCTTGCCAGTGCCTTCCCCAGACATCTTCCCTTTACCCCCAGCAAGCTGGGTACTCATTTAACTGACCTTGGAAGGTTGGAAGGCTGAGTCAACCTTGAGCCAGAATTCTTGGCTATGACATTAAATGGCATTATCTTAAAATTTTTTTAACTTGTATTCTCATTTAGTTAAAATGAGAAATTTGAAATGAAACGTTATATATGATTTTAGTTATTTTCTTGTTAATTTGTATACCATTTTTCTTTTTGCTTGTGATCTGTTGGTCTTTGAGCAGTAAATAAAGTGATGATGAAGGCCAGTCTGTAAACCACATAAGGGATTAGCCACTAACCCATCCCATGCCAGTGGAACGTGGAGACATGCCAGGGTAGCACTGTGCTGTTTGTGAGATCCATAAATGCGGATGTTATACTGTGGGAAGCGCAGGGGTATCCAAACCCTCTTCATCTTAAGTCCCGTTCATAGCACCAGCATAATGCTACTCTGGCAAAAAATAATGGTGTGTAGGTATAAGATGTCTCAGTGAATTCAATGGAAGTAGCAAATTGAATTCTCCTACCTGCCTCCCACTACACCTACCCAACCATGGCACAGTTTAGGATACCTTCTAAGTCTGAAACCAGTCATAGCTCTCCAAATCATTGGACTGGATCCCATGATTTGTCAGCAGAAAGCACTGATGTCTGCAGGACTCCACTCCACCCCAGAGCAGCCATTTCTATTCTTGGGAAAGTTTATTCCTGGGGTTGTGGAACCCTCATCCATCCCATTACATAAATCTCCACCAGGGCATCCCTATTTCAGATGATGGTGCATGAGGCATGGGCTAAATCTCTCTGACCTCATGTTAGACATGTGTAGATCACACAAGAAGGAGCAGAGACTTTACTGATGGGAACTCTAGTGAAAAGGCACAAAAGGGAGGGGTTTGCTGAGCCTACTACATGACCAACATATAGAGGATGGTGCCGAGTTGTTTTCTGTTGCTCCAGAAGGTAGGACCAGAACCAATGGGTCAAAATTAAATCAGAAGAGTTTCCATCTAGACATTAGGAAGAATTTTCTAACAGACCGGTTCCTTAGTGGAACAGGCTTCCTCGGGAGGTGGTAAGCTCTCCTTCCCTGGAGGTTTTTAAGCAGAGGCTAGATGGCCATCACCCTGACCTGGATGGCCCAGGCTAGCCTGATCTCGTCAGATCTCAGAAGCTAAGCAGGGTCAGCCCTGGTTAGTATTTGGGTGGGAGACTACCAAGGAAGACCAAGGTTGCTATGCAGAGGAAGGCACTGGCAAACCACCTCTGTTAGTCTCTTGCCATGAAAACCCCAAAAGGTGTCACCATAAGTCGGCTGCGACTTGAAGGCACTTTACACACACACAGATGGCCATCTGTCAGCAATGCTGATTCTATGACCTTGGGCAGTTCATGGGACGGAGGGCATCTTGGCCATGTTCTGGGCATGGAGTAGGGGGTCACTGTGTGTGTGTGAGGGAGGTAGTTGTGAATTTCCTGCATTGTGCAGGGGGTTGGTCTAGATGACCCTGGTGATCCCTTCCAACTCTATGATTCTGTGATTCTATGAACATCTGCAGTGGCTGGTGTACACCTAACAACTCTGCTGTGTGGTTGCCACTTTCTTCTTCTACTGTGGCTTGTGCACCACTGCAAGCTGCACAGAATGGTTCTTAGCCCAGATATCTCTTTGACCAGCACAACTGTAGCAATTGTGAGCATTCATTCTGTGACAGGGACAGTTCTTGTTTTGTCTATTCTTTTAACTGTTCCATTTGATGCTGCTGCTCCTTTTGGCAGCAGAGGATAGGACTCGCAATAATGGGTTTAAATTGCGGGCAGAGAGGTACCAGCTGGATATTAGGAAAAATCTTTTTCACAGTAAGAGTTGTTCGACGGTGGAATCAGCTACCTAGGGCAGTGGTGAGCTCCCCCTCACTAGCAGTCTTTAAGCAGAGGATGGACAAACACTTGTCAGGGATGTTCTGGGCCAGGTGTGTCAAACATAAGGCTCGCGGGCTGGATCCGGCCCCTTGAGAGCTCTTATCCAGCCCCCATGCCAGCAGAGACAGCCACCCCACACACACACTTTCCATCTGGGCTGGTGAGGCATGGCCCAGTCCAACCAAGTGACATATCTGGCCCTAGTAACAAATGGGTTTGACTCCCCTACTCTAGGCTGATCCTGCATTATGCAGGGGGTTGGACTAGCTGGCCTGTATGGCCCCTTCCATTTTATTGTTTTAATTTAGATAAACATATGCTGTCTCAAGCATGTTTCTCTGACAGAAGTGGGATAAAAATGTTTGAAGAAGATCTATGAATAATAAGCAGTTGCACAATTAGTCTTGAGACACCAGGTCTATTTCAAATACTCTCCTCTCAGTTTGTCAAAGGTGCTTTCTGGAACAATTAGGTCTGACATACAGTATCTGTAAAAGATCATCTGTGGGGATGAAGCAGCAAATCCCATAAAGCGGCTGCTATGGCAGAAAAATCGTTGATGGGTGCCCTTACTTATCTCACTTGTGTATATAGGGAACACAGAGCAGAGCCTCTCTGGAAGGACTAAGGGCAATATGAGGCACAGACTCTTTAAGATATGCTTGTCCCAGTAGATTCAGGATAGATAACAGGAAATACTTCATTACACAATGACTGATTAAAATGTGGAATTCGCTGCCAGAGGATGTAGTGACAGCCATGGGCATAGACAGCTTTAAAAAGGGAATCAGACAGATTAATGAAGGATAGGTCTGTCAGTGGCTACTAGCCATGGTGACTAAAGGGAACCTCCATGTTCAGAGGCAGCCAACCTCTGAATACCACTGACAGGAGGCAACATCAGGGGAAAGCCTCAGCCTCTATGCCCAGCTATTGGACCTCTAGAGGAATTGGTTGACTGCATTGTGAGAAAGGATGCTGGACTAGATGGACCACTGGTCTGATCCAGCAGGGCTCTTCTTATGTTCTTAACTCTTTACAACTTTAAAAATCATTACTAAATCAGGCTCCAAGGAAAACTGGCTGCCAATGTATCAGGTGTAGGTTTTTGACCGGTTAAGGGCATTTCACATCCAAACTGCTCCAATTTACCTGCATGGCAACCAATTTCCATGTTGTGAGTTGAAATTTATGCAGGCAACAGTCTATTGGAGAGGGAGATATTTCACAGGCAGGTAGTGGTGCCGGATACATTGGTAGCAGAAAAGAATCTGCCTAATGTAGCTGCTGGTTTCAGCATTAGCTTCATAAGTAGTTTGCTGGAATGCCACTCAAGGACTACTTAGTGGTGTCAATTGGGGTGATGCTTTATTGTGATGGGGACAGCTGCCCACTAGAACCTGGATTGAGGCCACCAACACAGTTCCTACGTCAATCAGAAAACAGATGTTAAAATCAACTCAGCTTTTGGTCATTTCCCCATCTAAGTTAGATGGCCTGATTTATACCATAACCTAGATGGGGAAATGAGCAAAAGCAGAATTGATTGACATCTATGTTTCAGTTGGTCTATTGATTGAGATACACAGGCTGTCACAGATATACATATATACATGGAAATGGGGCCAGTTCATCACCCAAGTGTTCCAAGTGATCAGGGGGCTAGAGCAACTGTCCTATGAGGAATTGTTAAAACACTTAGGGCTGTTTAGCTTGGAAAGAAGGTGGTTAAGGGGAGACATGACAGAAGTCTATAAAGTTATGCATGGTATGGAGAGAGTGGTCAGGAAGAAGCTTTTCTCCCTCTCTCATAATGCTAGAACATGGGGTCATCTGCTGAAGCTGGGGGGGGGGGAGAGATTCAAAACAGATAAAAGGAAGTATTTCTTCACACAACACATCGTTAAATTGTGGAACTCCCTGCCCCAGGATGTGGTGATGGCTGCCAACTTGGAAGGCTTTATGAGGGAGGGGACATGTTCATGGAGGAGAGGGGTATTCATGGTTACTAGTAGACATGGATACTAGTCAAGATGCATACCTATTCTCTACAGTATCAGAGGAGCTTGCCTATTATATTAGGTGCTATGGAACACAGGCAGGACAATGCTACTGCAGTTGTCTGGTTTGTGGGCTTCCTAGAGGCACCTGGTTGGCCACTGTGTGGACAGACTGCCTGGACTTGATGGGCCTTGGTCTGATCCAACATGACCTTTTTTATGTTATTATGTTTAAGTGTCTTTTTGGGGCGACACAATTCATGGGGGTGGCAACACAGGTGAAGGTGATGAACATGGCTTGCATCATTAGCCTTGTTCACAAGTTACACTGAACACATATTTATATACAGTGTATCTATATACAGTGTACAGAGTTTTCTTTATAAATGTGTTATAAATGTGTTCAGCAATTTTTGTGTTACATTCAACCCTCGTTCTGGTGAAAATGTGATTGAAATTGCACATTTATTCAAGTGTTGCTCCCTAGTTTCATTTGTAAAGTGAACACATGTTGGCTCCTTCTTTCAAACGTATGCACGCACATACATACAGGATGTACATGTGTTCACTGTAACATGTGAACAGGGCTATTGTTACATGCCCTGCTACCATCGTTGTGCAAGGCAAACACTGCTGGGGCTTATCTTGCTTTCATGGAGTGGGCTGAGACTTAGTGTTGACTACTTCACATGCAGAAGGTCCCAGGTTCAATTCCTGCCATCTTCAGTTAAAAGGATGAGACAGCACATTGTGGAAGACCTCTCCCTGCCAGACAGGGTGGACAGCACTGACCTTGAGAGGCTGGTGGTCTGATTCAGTAGCCCGGTAGCTGATTCAGTAACATGGATTGCAACATGGATTCATTGTAACTTATGAACAGGACTAGTAGAAAGCAACTTCCCGTGTTAGCTGATCAGGCAGGAGGAAGCAATGTGCCCGGCTTGCTCCTGTCATTGAATCCCAGACCTGCATTGCCACTGTACTGCTTTGGATGGTGAGATACTTCGTGTTGATCTTAGGTGCATAGGAGAGCTATGTTTGCTTCTCGGAGTTCCTTGGGAAGAAGGACAGGTTTAAAAAATGCACTAGAAAGATTAAGACAAAGATTAAAGCAATGTCAAACAGTCAGAGGCAAAACTACAAAGCAAATCCAGCATCATAAAAGCCAACCACCAAGCCAGATAACAGCAGCAAAATAGAAAGTACTCCTTAAAAGTCAGGTTGTAGTTGCTGCCTGAACACCAGCCAAGGGGTGGAGACATGACATACTTTTGTAAATAATGATGGTGATGGTGGTGGTGGTGTTGATGTTGATGATGTAGTACCCTTGGCAGGGCAATACAATGGAAAGTTGTGGGACCACAGGAAGCCCTATCCTTGTAGCTACCTGCTGTGCTTTGAATGATGGTGGCAAACCTCCTACATTCAGACATGTAATCTGGCTGGACATTAAGCCTGGATGTGCACGAACCCAACTTGTTGTTGGGCTCATGAGTCCAGTTCTCCCCTGTCATGTGGAGGGTGGTTAAGGAATCCTGGTTTGAAACTGACTCTGGTTACTTACAATATAGGAACGCACCTTGAAAACTAATGACTATTTTTTGGTGACGTTAACACTTGGTGAGTCGGAGCTCACTTTGTCAGATGGAGGCACAAATCAGAATTCTAACCCAATTTACAATACCACTGCTAAATCAGGATTCCTTCATTGAGCTCCACATGAGAAGGAAGGAGAGAACACACAAAGCTGCCTTATACTGTGTCTATCTATCTATCTGTTGTCTGGCTGGCAGAGGCTCTTCATGGTCTCAGGCAGAGGTTTTTTACATCATCCTTTTTTACTGGAGATGCCAGGGATTGAACCTGTGACCTTCTGCATGGAAAGGAGATGCTCTATCCGTGGATCCTCCCCAAAGAGAAGACAAAGGTGCATATGCAAGACTGGTAACAAGGTGGGTTTTCGACGTTCATTCAGGCTTAACATTAGCTTGACAGGATGTCTTAATACAGTCATCATAGAAGGACCGCTGATTATGACCTCAGGGTCTAGATAGGTCTATCTGAGAAAAGATAGTCTTTAAGAGCAGCAAAAAAGTTTTGGGCTTAGCAGTGTGACTGGCTAACACAGTACTTCCTGTGCCTAAAGCTAGACAATCCAGAAAAGCAAAGACATTAATTGCTGCCTTGCTGATCAGTTGGCTGGAGGACAGTGCTACAGGGAAATTAGGAATGGTTTCTTGCCTGCTAGCAATACACTTGCCTTGGGGCATTATGCTTGAAAGCGCTTTACATAAAAGTGAACCTTTGGACCAGATACTATTCTGGATCATGTGGAATGAGGGGGGAAACTCCTAGAGAGGATGATTTGGGCTGGACCAAGATTACCATGAAGTGAAAAATCCATTTCCTTATTTATGTTGACTAAAGGAGTATGATGCCCAAAACGTCCTGGGATGATCACAATGCTCAAGCATCATGTATGGGTTGGTGGCAGAGCTGTTTGATTTGGGAGTAATCCCAAGTTTATTTTGGAGAGCAAAGGGGTGTGAACTTCAGCACCTTATTCAGGCTTCTTCTGCATCTTTATGTCGAACAAGGAACTGAGAATCAGGAACCCACTTCAGCCTTCTCGTCAGGGAAGAGGATCACCGTGGCAGCAGGTGAGGAACAGAAGATTCTGTGCGGGAGAGTTCTGAAAAGGTTCTAGAATCATGTTTCACAAAGCCATTTCTTTGCGCTATTTAGGCAAGTCTCAGTCATGCCAAAGTGATACCTGTGAGAAGAAAGAGATTTGGTTAGGGATATATTATCACCACTGCCTAATTTCCCAGCATTTGGTAGCTGAAGAATTTATGTATATTTATAAAAAAGGCATCAGTCATTGTGACAATCAGCTTTGCTGTATCAGAACACTTACAGAGGAGGGGGGGAACAAGGGAGGAGTTGAGCAGAGTATTATAAATCAGAATAATGCTCTCTTTTCAAAATGGGCACTTTTTTGTAGCTGCTCTCTTTTCAAAATGGGCACTTTTTTGTAGCTGCTCATATCCTGTCCATTTCCCTTCTCTTGTCTGTGAGTCAGGACTGTATTTATTTATACATTTCCAATATTTACATTCCATCTTCACTCTGAGGTTCTTAGGGCAGTTTACAAAATAAAAATTTAAACCAATAAAAACATCCTGCACTGCAGTCAAATGGTGACAGAAAGTATTTTATTCACAAAATCTTGTACAGCAACTAATGTCTACCGTCTTCTCTTGGCCCCCGCCTCCTGTTTAATCTGAACTGAATGCCATGATCAGGGATTTTACTTGCTTGTGTCTTTGGTGTAGCACTAGTGTTACATAGTGGGAAGCATACTGGCCTAGGATTGTGAGACCTGGGTTCAAACCGTTTTCTTAGCTATGAAGCTCACTGCATCATCTTGGGCTAGTCTGTCTATCATATCTCACGGGGTTGTTATGAGGATAAAATCGGGTGAAGGAATAATGTAAACAGTTGCCCTAAACACCTTCACAAGGGGGAGGAATAAAATGTAATAAATTACAAGCCACACAAACAAGGATGTTTTAAATAGTGTTTTGACACAGCTCCTTTTTTTTTTAAAGTTACTCTGATCATTTATGCATGGGTACTTGGACTCACGTTCGCCCCCTGACTCGGTTGGTCCTTGGAGTTCTGCATGAGTTTTCTGTCACAATGTTTGGGTCTTCGCATTCCTCTGTTAACCCAGCTCTTCCCTCTCCCCTGAGCTCAGCCCGGCTGAATTCGCCACACAGAAGACAAAGCAGGGGAAACAGAAGCTTGGTTTCTCTCTCAGCCAATCACACAGCAGCGTGTAAAGAGGCGGGGATTCAAATACTTCCTGCTTCCTCAGAGCTCTTTCTGAGCAAAATAAAGGCCTTTTAAAACTGAGGCTTGAATTTCTGCCCCCCCTTTCTTTCAAATTGCTCCGTTTTTTTTTTTATTTTTGTTCTTAAAATGCTTTTTTATATGGCAATTGGTTTTTTTGGGGGGGAATCTTCTTTCACAGTGAGCACTGCAAAGTAAGCCAATTACAAAGCAGCATGCAAAGTGGTGGGGCTTGATTTGAGGTTGGAGATTGCTGGTGCATAGATTCCCAACTGGAAAGCGTGGCTCCAGCCAGCAATGAACCTCAGGTAAAACCCCCATGCATAAACAACCATTGTAATCCTAAACAGAGTTACATTCTTCTAAACCCACTGATTTTAGTGGGGCTTAACTCTGTTTAGGATTGCACAGGTAAAGGATAAACATACCTTTCTTGCTTCCTGCCATGCTACCTGTTCCCTCCATACTGACATCCCAATTGCCTGTCTCTCTGTGACTGATTTCTGGAGTACATAACTATGGTTAATTTGCAATAAACTTTTCACTGAAACCAGTGGCAGAGTTTCCATTGGTTAAAATGGGGTTGGATTGCAAGTTGGCATGCCGAACAGCACAGCGCTGATGAAGTTCCTCCAAACTGGCCTGCTCTTGCTGCAATTGTAGTGATCCATCAAAGAGGGTGTGTATGTCAAAGATTAATGCGTTTTATATAACGTGTGCAAATTTAGAGTTGACAGCTCCTTCCTTCACAGGTCGCAGGACTCAAGGACTACCCTGTCAGGTGGCAGAGGGCTGGTGGTGTATTTATAATTCATTGCTGCCTGGGAGTGATGGGGATCTGTCATCTCTCAGGCTGCTTTGGAAGCTGTTCAGCTGAAGGTTGTTGTTGTTGATGATGATCCTTGTGGCTGGGTTGTTTTTTTTTTTAAAGGGTGGTGGCAGCTATAGTTTCACTTGCATTTCTCACTGGGCAAATGATTCAACTTGAAATTCACTCAGTGAAGAGCTGTTGACTGCAGATAGGAGCACCCAGCTTCTACGCTGTCCTCACCACAATAGAATGCAGGAGATGACCTAGCCGAGAGACCAACTGGCCTTACTCTATACCAACTGAACATAATAACTTGCATGAGAGTGGGGTGGGGGGAAGACAGCAACATAAAGCTGGTGTGTTGGAGCCAATGACTCCCTTGAGTTCCGTGAAGAGTGTTACCGAAATTGGTACACATGTTGAGCTCATAACATGCAAAGCATCTTCTACACAGGTGGAGTCAAGATAGTGTCACAGGGGCAATTATCTGGGGCTGAACAGTCTAGCTTATACCTGGATCCCAGTCTGATTCAGCACTCCAATTGAGATGGAAAAACAAGACACAAAGAGAGAGAATCACAAAAGAAGTAATCTTCATTCCTGTAACAAGATACAAGGCTTGAAAAATGAAATGCGAGGAACAGCAAAAACATCACACGAAGTTGCAATACAGTAATGCAATCCTAGCAATGTGGCCCTTGGTTGTTAACTGAATGTAAGGGTGAATGGGGGGGGGGGGGCTGAAGGGAGATAAAGGGTGAAAAGAAAAAAACTGTTTGTTTCTTTATTCAGAAGAGAAGAGTCCACTGAACTGATATCCAGGGCAGAAGGAGGAAAGGCTGGCCAGGGGCAGAGAATTCACAGGCCGAAGGAAAAATCCCAAACTGAATCCAGCAGTGACATTGGGAATCCAAGGTGAAGGATTCAGTTATGCAGTAAAAGGGCAAAGGTCTGGAAAATAAGTCAACTGTAAAGTTGGGGAAGGAGGTCTCGAGTGCAGAATCAACCACAAACTTGGAAGGAAGGTGCCCTATTTATGGGTTTGGGGAGGGATGAGGTGCAGGAGGGTGCGTATCTAGGTGGACCATGGGATGATGTAGCTGGAGTGATGGAATTAGCAATACAATGGGCTGGCTTGGACTGGTCCGACAAAGACTGAGCAGTGGCTTGATGACATTTCCCTGAGTTCAGGATTGAAATACTGGGGTAGGCTGACGACTGAGGAGGGGCTAATAGCCTTATCCAGCAAGCTTATGTCAATTACTCCAGGGATGGGGGAGCTTCTGGGGGCTGAGGACAAAGGAGTCTTTGATCAATGTGCTCTTTAGAGCATTCTAGCAGGTAGGCTACTCCCACTTGAGAGCATCCCAACAAATTCCTGCTAGTTCAATGCCCCTCATCTTGATATTAAACTGGAGAATTTGATTTATGCCTCTGGCAGCTAAGTCAGAGGGTCTTTGGGGGAACAAAATATAGGAGTCCCTGTGGGGAAGCAGCCTCATTTGCAAGAATTGCAAGAGTAATGCTCCTCACTTAACAGAAGGGAGTCCCTGGCACCAACCCACTGCCTTTCCTTGAACCATCTAGAATGCTGCATACTTTTTTATTTTATTTGTTAAAATATTTAAATGTCACCTTTCCCACACGAGCTCGAGATGGCTTACAGCATCTTGAAGTAAGGAAAGAGATCAACAAAGCCAGAATGATACCAAGGGAAAACCTGATACAAGATAGGCCCGAAAGAAACAACAGCAGAACACCACTGGTGGTCACGTACAGCTCTCAGCTCGAACCGGTTCAACGCATCATTAATGACCTACAGCCTGTGCTGGACAATGATACTCCTCTCTCACAGGCATTGGGAGGCAAACCTTTCCTTGCCCCTAGACCACCTTCTTACCTTAAAACAACTTCTCACCCATAACACCTCTCCCACCTTGATAAAAGGACTCAGGCGTCCACTTCTACTGCATCTGATTAAAGGAGCTTGGACTCTCGAAAGCTCACACCCTGAAGCTCTTGTTGGTCCCTAAGGTGCCACAGGACTCAAATTTAACTGTTCTACTGTAGATTAACACGGCTGCCTTCTGAAGCATTTCATTCAAATCTAGAAGAAGAAGAGTTGGTTTTTATATGCCGACTTTCTCTACCACTTAAGGGAGACTCAAACCTGCTTACAATCACCTTCCCTTCCCCTCAACAGACACCCTGTGAGGTAGGTAAGGCTGAGAGAGCTCAAAGAGAGCTGTCACTTGCCCAAGGTCACCCAGCTGGCTTCGTGTGTAGGAGTGGGGAAACAAATCCAGTTTGCCAGATTAGCCTCTGCTGCTCATGTGGAGGAGTGGGGACTCAAACCTGGTTCTCCAGATCAGAGTCCACCTCTCCAAACCACCGCTCTTAACCACTGCACCATCTACAACATGGTCGCACCAAACCACACCTACAAATCATGCTTAAATTAAATTCACTGCTTGCAGTCCTCATACCCAGTAAATGTCCTGGGCAACAACAGTTCCATGCTGACTGGTTATATTCTGCATAGGGAGGTTTGGCTGTTTTGCTGTGCTATGAATTTCTGCCCTAAGGCCAAGTTTGGTAGAAGTCTGGGGTGAAAATAATTCAAATACACACAATCATATTTGGGTGTGTGTGTGTCATAAAATATAAGGCTAAACTCAGGAACTGTAAAGAAGCTTATGGTCACTAACCTCAAGGAGTGACTATTCAGTAGATTCTTTATCACAAAAATCTGCTCCCAACCGACCACTAGATTTCAAAGCTAAGTGTATAGAAATGCTATCTATACTATGCCTTGCTCTGCAATGGTGAAGTCTTTCTGTTGCCCTTCCTAACTGCGCTTCTCTCCCCTTGATGCATTTTTTTAATTGAAGAGAACTGGATCCAAAGTTGGGTGGATGGTTATCATGTGGGATACAAAGGGAAGCTCATTTCTCTTGAGGTAGCGGCAATCCTTTCCCTAATTTTTTCTTATGTATCTCAAAAGGTTCTGCTTAATGGGCAGCAGGTCTGTCTATCTATTAGATTTCTTAATTACTTTTAAAAATACCCAGTGACACATAAACAGTATTTCAAAACTGCAACCGGTATTTAGGGAGTTGTGACTCCACAGAGAACAAAGGCGAGGTGAGAGGAGTTTGTTTTATATCCAGATGAAGCCAAGTGAGAGCTTGCTTGTGACTATTTAGGGCTGACCACAACCTGGGATATCAGAAGAATCCATAGCATCTGCAAACATATGGCGATAACATACAGCTCTAGAGAAAACGGCTCTCTGACTGATACACAGTCTGTCTTTTTAGCAAGCGGTAAGCGGAAGAATAGGAGCTGCATGAATCTATTCCCTTTGACTGCCCAGTCCGGTGTCCATATTAGCATATCCACCTTTGTTATTTTTGTCTGTCCAAATGCAGAACAGACACGACCTGCAAATCTGTGGATGTGTCTCAAAGAAAGGCTCTGGCACATTACACCTAGTGGGCATGCTTTAGGAATCTGTGATGCAATGTGATGGCATATGTGACAGTGTGGGAGGAGAAGTGAGGGCTGCCAAAGCCACCCGATTAGATTACAGCCCAGCTGGCAGAGATGGAAGCAAAGCATGCTGCTCTTGGTTTCAGGGGCAGGGGCGGCTTTCATATATCCACTCGCAACTGTGCAGATCATCTGCAGTGCCAAACATTTGAGACCCAGTTAGAAAGCGAATCGCAATTTATGGAGGAGAAATTAATACATGAGGTGCGGGGGAGGGAAAATGCAAGGGCAGGTCTTGCAATTTTATCCCAAGTCTCAAGATATTTCTCATTTCTCATTAAAGCTCTAGTTCCTAGAGTAATGGGAGTACAGTGTTTGTTTCTGTTTGGATCTGTTTATAACCCTCGTGAGATGGAGCCGAAAATATCACCCACATGAAGACTTATTATTATACAGAACACACTCACATAGGGCTGCCAGCTCTGGGTTGGGAAATACCTGGAGTTTTTGGGGGTGGAGCCAATGGAAGGTGGGGGATTTGTGAAGGGGAGGGACCTCAGTAGAGCACAATGTCTTAGAGTCCACCCTCCAAAGCAGCCATTTTCTCCAGGGGAACTGATCTTGGTCGTTTGGAGATCAGTTGTAATAACGGGAGATCTCCAGGTGCTACTTGGAGGGCGGCAACCCCCCCCCCACGCACACACACATGCACGCATGCATGCATACACACAGATACATTTGCCTTTTGATAATGGTTAAAAATGTCATTTTTGTAACACAGATGTGTTTTGTTGCTCAGAACAGTTTTTTATAGGTTGTATTCCTCCCCCCACAAAAAAAAAAAACTAAGATTCTTCTTTTGACCCAACCTTGGTCAAACCACTATTCCTTCATTTCACTGTTGTACCTCGAATATGTGAAAACTCCCTGTTTCTCAGCTCTTTGTAATCACAACCAGACATCTTCTGAGCAGTCTGAGTTACATAAAAAGTCAAGTAAATTTTAAAAGGAGCCGCATATAGGTCATCTGCTGAAGCTGGAGGGTGAGAGATCAAAACAGATAAAAGGAAGAATTTCTTCACACAACACATAGTTACATTGTGGAACTCCCTGCCCCAGGATGTGGTGATGGCTGCCAACTTGGAAGGCTTTAAGAGGGAAGTGGACATGTTCATGGACGATAGGGTTATTCATGGCTACTAGTCAAAATGAATACCAGTCATGATGCATACTTATTTTCTCCAGTATCAGAGGAGCATGCCTATTATATTAGGTGCTGTGGAACACAAGCAGGACAATGCTGGTGTAGTTGTCTTGTTTGTGGGCTTCCTAGAGGCACCTGGTTGGCCACTGTGTGAACAGACTGCTGGACTTGATGGGCCTCGGCCTGATTCAGCATGGCCTTTCCTTATGTTCTTATGAGTGGTTGGCAGGCTCCCAGTATGTGCAATTATAGTGTCCAAAATGGACTATTAACAGAATGAATGGAGGTGCCTTTCCCCTCTACCAAGAGTAACCACAGCCAACACCCTCAAATCTTCCTTAATCACCCAGAAAAAGAAGTAGGAGAAATCAACGCTTACAATCTTGAATTGTGAGGCACCTGCTGATTGCTGCTCTGCTGCCACTCGACCAAAGAGTTTCCTTTTGCCCTGCATCCTCGACTTTTTTCATCTGGCACAGAGGAGTTATGTAAGAGTGCAAGGCTGGCGTACAATTAAACAACAAGGACCCAGTCAGCCACTCCGATCCTTCCCATTTCCCAATCCCTTGAAAGCAGCTCTTGTGAGAGAGTCTCCTAGTGGCTCCCCCTACCCCAAAGTCCAGGCGACTCGAGCAAAGGGAGAACCTTCATTTATTTTATTTAAACATTCCTTGGCCATATTCTTTGCTGTAAACCAAGCATTGTGCTATACTCTCTCTCATTCACACACACACACAAACACTCTAAAGCGAAACACAACAGCAACAGAATTGCTGGAAACAACTGCACAGACTGTAGCAGTTTCGAATGCAAGTACTGTCAAACTAGATCTGGGCTGACATCCTGACTCAGCCATGACCTTGGCCCAGTTGCTCTTGTCCTGCCAAACCTGCCACAGAAAGGCAAAATGGGGAGGGAGAGCAATGCTCACCTCCTAGGATGTCTTAGAGGAAGGGTGGGATAAGACGTATAGCTAAAAATAGCCATTGCAAACATACTGGATGCAGTTAGAAGCAGGGCCGGTGTCAGTCTTTTTTGCACTCTAGGCAAGGCTAACTACTTTTCTCCCCCCCCCCATTACTAACCAATTTTGAAAAACAGATGTCTTGTAGAAAAAATAAAAGCACAACATATTTTATAAGATGTTATAATTAATTCTGTTCCATAGCACTGTTGTGGTACTTATCTTAAAATAAAAAATATATAAATTGTCAGTTGCATTTTTTTCAAGAAACTAATTTGTTTAAAAACTGTGCCCCTCAGGCCAGTTCTGTGCCCCTCTGAGGTCTGCGCCCTAGGCGACCGCCTAGTTCGCCTAATGGTAGCACCGGCCCTGGTTAGAAGGGAAAGTTAGTAGCTCCTGCTGTGCTTGCAGGGCACACATTAGACATCTCTCCTTATAACGTACCACATGTTCTATTGTGGCCACTGCAGCACTCTAGGTGCGCCTACAATTCCATTGTTGCTGCGCCGCTGCCAGGACAGTAAACCTCCTGCTATGGATGCGCTAAGCTTCATTGCCTTTGTGAGAAGGAAAAAGCACTTCTGCATGTGCAGCACTTGTTTACAAGTTTTGTACTCGGGCGGACATTGTTAGCCTTCCACCTGCTCGTTGGTCTGGGCAGTGGCCCATGAGAGAAAGCCGCAGGTGCCAGGCAGCCATTTGTTTGGGTGTGCGACGCTCCAATGGGAGTGAGAAGCTTGGGACAGTATGCCTTGCCCCGCTAAAAGAAGATAGGGAGAAATTGCAGTCTGCAGTTGTTTCCATTTTCTATCTTAAGTGGTAGAGAAAGTCAGCATATAAAAACCAACTCTTCTTCTTCATCCTCTCTCTCTCTCTCTCTCTCTCTCTCTCTCTCTCTCTCTCTCTCTCTCTCTCTCTCTCTCTCTCTCTCTCTCTCTCTCTCTCTCCCTCCCTCCCTATCTATCTATCTATCTATCTATCTATCTATCTATCTATCTATCTATCTATCTATCTATCTATCTATCTATCTATCTATCTATCTATCGCCATCAACTTGCATCCAACTAATGGTTTTCAAGGCAAGAGACGTTCAGAGGTGGTTTGCCATTTCCTGCCTCTGTGTATCAACCCTAGACTTCCTTGGTGGTCTCCCATCCAAGTACGAAGCAAGCAATGCATGGCTTCCAAGATCTGGTGAGGTTGGGGCTGGCCATGTCAGGGTATACTTAATTGTTTTGATTTCATACATTTTCCTCCACTTTCTTCTCTCTTTTTTTTAATTAAAATACGTATAGGCTTGCCTTTCTCCTGGAACACAACATGTGGAATTGGTGTGCCAGCAAACGAGGGAAGAAGGAGAGATGAGGGTTGTACTTAGCAATATACCAAGACCCAACAATGTTACCAGCACATGAGGGGCTTGCTTTGGTTCCTTGGGCAGAAAACAACATCCCAGGGGTTGCCTATCCTGATGCATTTCCCACAACAGCCAGTCAGATACCTCATACCCCAAAGGCCTCCAAACGGAACAATTGTGGCACAGAAGTTGGTTTGAGGAACGTTGTATCCTTAACTGAGGGTTAATCTACCCATAATGTAGTTAAGAGACTTTGGATGAATTCAGATGTCACAAACAAATCTCACTCTGTCTGTGATGGGTACAAACTTGATTAATGGCTAGGTTTGCCCTGGGTCCTTTCTTTTATCTGACATGCAGATAGCACAAGATGCCTCTGGAAAGGAAACCTCTTTCAAAACTGCTGTTTTATTAATATGGTCTGTCTTCAGTCTCCAGCCTCACAAGGAGACCACCAGAGGGATAGAAGACCGATCAGTTACCGTGGCACTGGACAGAAATTAGTAAGCCACAGAGAAGCAGGCAAAGCAAACTGGCTATATGACCATGTGCGGGGGATGGAAAACCCATTGTATGATTGTAAACCATTTTGCAGGAATCTGCCTGAATGTATTCCTGCACATCTCTGTTGCAGGTGCTTCTATGCATAAACAAACAAGAACAATATTACTTCCAAAGAGCCCAATTTAAAAAATCTTGGACTCGATATGTAGTGGCATTTCCGTGAAGGGCTTCTATGAAATGGTAGCCCAAGCTTTGCTTAGGCTCAGGATGGCTGTATAGCATTCCTCAGAGATATGATGCCCGTTCTGTTTTTAATCCCCTGCAGCCCCAGAGTCTAGAATCTATGGCTCTTGCACAAGCGTACCCAACTGACAGCTTTGGCATCTGTACACAACATGCAGCCTGCCTCTGTACATTTCCTTTATGCTATAGGAAGGGGGATTAAAATACTGGCTATTAAAAATGTTCCCTAAAATTGCCTCCGTGGTATTTCGGCAAAAGGGGTACTAGCTTTGGGTCAGTTTTCAACATCCTTTTAAGAAACACCTGTTGCTGTCATGTGGCTTCAAGTGGCACGTTGACTCCGTTGAAAATGACAGCATCAGAATTCAGTTCACAGATTTGGTTTGTCAGGGTCAATTTGCTCAATCCTGTTTTTTGCTCGCTACAGTCGCTTGTATCTGATACGAGTCTCCGTCTCCTTTGATCACAACTGCCAGGAGAGCCACAGGACAGGTGATTGGGTACGATCCCTTGTTGCACATGAGCTCAGAGGAGAATCAGCCATTGTATGAAGTGTGAGACAGAACAGGCCTCCTGCCAAACCATGGCCTTGCTGAGGTGTTATCTTTGTGGCGTGGAGAGTTGTTCTATTCATTACCTGATCCTCTAAAAATTTGCTGTAGCTTAGAATATGGTTGTTTCCTTATCACATTGCAGAGGACAAGGGACGGCTGAAAGGGACACACAGTTAAGCATCAGAAGGAACAAACTGCTTCAAACTAAACCAGCTATATGTAGGAAGAGGAGTTTGGTCGGATACAGACAGGAAGAAGAAGAGTTGGTTTTTATATGCCGGCTTTCTCTACCACTTAAGGGAGACTCAAACCGGCTTACAGTCACCTTCCCTTCCCCTCTCCACAACAGATACCCTGTGAGGTAGGTGGGACTGAGAGAGCTCTAACAGAGCTGTAACTTGCCCAAGGTCACCCAGCTGGCGTTGTGTGTAGGAATGGAGAAACAAATCCAGTTCACCAGATTAGCCTATGCCACTCATGTGGAGGAGTGGGGAATCAAACCTGGTTCTCCAGATCAGACTCCATCGCTCCAAACCACTGCTCTTAACCACTGCACTACGCTGGTGTAGGGCAGATGGTCAGAAACAATGTATTGTAAGAAACAGTTGCAACCAAACCAGTTGACTTGAAATAGTAATATAGCAATGATCATTATACCAGATTATGCAGACTGTGGCCACAGTCTAATGCAGAGTTAAATAGATCCATTCAGTGGGCTTAAGTACACTTAAGCCTGTGCTAGTTTGCCAACAACATATACACCCTCATTAGCACATTATCTTGATACTTACAGGACAATGATTAGCACATTACCTTTGATACTTTTTGCAGGACAATGATTCAGCTCAACCCAACCCCTTTCTGACTATATATTACTCTTCCTACACACTTGACACTGAGAGACACTGTCCTTCAGTGTTACTCCTCTGAAGATGCCTGCCACAGCTGCTGGCGAAACGTCAGGAAAGAAAATACCAAGACCACGGTTGCACAGCCCGGATAACCCACAAGAACCAACATATATGGTGTTCAGTCCACTTAGGTTGTTTACCATTTCCTGCCGCTCCAATATCACAGAATCTTTCCTCAAGCATATATATTTAAGAATGTATGCAAGAAACCTTGAGAAGGAATTATACCACCAATACCAAGCAAATGGATTACTACAGAAAATTAATTGGCTGGTTTGGTATATGTTCTCAGTCACTGCTTTCTCAATTGTTTGATTTAATCTAGGTTTCGGATGTTGTCCGGTATGAGTTTTCATTTGCAGTAGCAACGTACCATGGATTTTGTAGGATTTAGAGTCTTTAAAATATGTAAAAACTTAGTTTTCTCATATGTCAAGAATTTTGTACAGTTTCAGACACTGGCATTTTTGCTTCTGAAGCACTGTGCCATAGATGTTGGAGCAAAACATCTCTTCAGAAATCTGTCATCTAAAGTAATTACATCATGCTGAATATTTTTGCCTCAGGAAGAACCCCTGTTTTTGTTTTAAAAAACAAAGATTGCACGTTTTATACAACAGAGTTGGATCTGCCCGAGCCCCGGGAGAGCCGCTGCCGGCCTGAGTAGACAATACTGACATTGATGGACCATGGGTCTGATTCATTATAAGGCAGATTCATGTGTTCATGTGTTCTTGTGTTAGTAAAATATTTTTGGTTAGTTGATTATTATTTTTAGCAAGCAGTTAACATGGTGGTTCTCATTTTTCTCTGTGTTTCGGTTAACTTTGCCGTTGGAAAAATGGAATTTCTGGAGTGAGGGTTCTGTTTTAGGAGATATTCATGCTGGAGTCCTGTGACTAGTGGTATGTGGTATGCAGCCCGCAAAGAGCTGGAAGCCATTTCGTGTAAGAAAGCTTCACAGTGCCCTCTGACTCCCAACTTCTGCTTATGCATCTACTGAAAGCAAAGGAGTTTTCCCTAGGCTAAGAAGCTGGCAATTCAAGGGCTGAAGAGCCTGCTGTAAACAAAACAAACCAGATATGCTAATTTATAGGACACTCTTATGCAGAGTTACATCCTTATAAGCCCCTTGATTTCTGTGTCCTGCTTGTTGGCATTCTAAGGCAACTGGCTGGTTACTGTGTGAAACAGGATGCTGGACGAG
Organism: Euleptes europaea; assembly: GCF_029931775.1. Classification (NCBI taxonomy): domain Eukaryota; kingdom Metazoa; phylum Chordata; class Lepidosauria; order Squamata; family Sphaerodactylidae; genus Euleptes; species Euleptes europaea. Next base: position 102,665,291 of record NC_079312.1, on the reverse strand, counting down.
ATGGTCCACTGGTCTGATCCAGCACGGCTCTTATGGGAATCCGGTTAAGATTGCACTGTAAGAATATGCATGTTATTTACATACATTTAATATCTAGGTTATTTATGTTACCAGATATGCACCCAAAATGTTTTATTCGAATTGTTTTACACAGATATTTACACAAATTGTTTTACTGGGTTTGTGAGGCAGACATATACCAGCAGAGACTTGCGAAACGAAGAACATAAGAAGAAGCCTGATGGATCAGACAAATGCTTCATCTAGAATAGAACTTGGCAATATTTTGGCCTGAATACAACAACAAAAACAACATCTACCTGTGACAATATTTATTTATTTAAAATATGTATAGGCTTGCCTTTCTTCTGGAACACAACATGTGGAATTGGTGTGCCAGCACACCAAGATCTGGTGAGGTTGGGGCTGGTTATATCAGGGTATACTTAATTGTTTTGATTTCATCCATTTTTCTCCACTTTCCCCTCTCTCTTTTCATTAAAATATGTATAGGCTTGTCTTTCTTCTGGAACACAACATGTGGAATTGGTGTGCCAGCAAACAAGGGAAGAAGATGAGGGTTGTACTTAGCAATATACCAAGCCCCAACAGTGTTACCAGCACATGAAGGGCTTGCTTTTGTTACTTGGGCAGAAAACTGGCCCTGTTAACATCCCAGGGATTGCCTACCCCAATGCGTTTCCCACAGTGGCCAATCAGATACCTTGTACCCCAAAGGCCTTCAGATAGGGAACAACTGCAGCACAGAAGCGGGTTTGAGGAATGTTGTATCCTTAATTGAGCGATAATCTATCCATAATGTAGTTAAGAGACTTGGGATGAATTCAGATGTCACAAACACATCTCAGTCTGTCTGTGATGGGTACAAATGTGTTGATTAATGGCTAGTTTGAGCTCTCCCACTTAGCTCTGTGCCAAGATTGAAGGCGGAAATGTTCAGCTAATCAATTAACCATGTTGTGAAAATGCAGGCACCTTAATAAACTAAGGTATGCTATTCTCCTGTTAACCAGAATTCTTCCTCACAGTTTAAACCTGATTAAGAATCTCACTTAATGGAAACAAAGTATCAGCAGCTTATCAAGGCATCTGATTTGGGATGTCATGATGGACTGAAATGAGTTGAACAGTTTCATCTTCAGTCTTGACATAATGTGCAAGAAAAGTGGAGGAGATTAACATTTAACCAGAGTTATGTGATATCTGAGTGTAGCTTTTGCATAGGACCAAAGACTTCTTGTGGTTTCATTAAATATATTCCCCCCTCACATCTCTCTTAAGTTTCCAGCATAACATGTGGAGCTCATGGAATGACTTTTAAAAGCAGTCACATGACCTTTCTGGCATGAAATATCCCATGTGAAACATCTTCCATCCAGCTTTTCCAGAGCTTTATCTATGAACAGGACTCAGCCAAAATCTAGGAGCTTATTTATGGATGAACCCAGGAAACGCTGCTGTCTTCTATGCAATATTTGCATGTGAAGGAGCTTATACAATGGTATTTGAAAGTCTTCCTCGGAGTGCTAAACCTTACATAACAAACAGTCCCTAGTCTCAGCCTGTCTTGGCTTTGTTGCAGGTGGATTTGCTAAACCAGGACAATGATTGTGGTGGAACAATTCAGGAGAGCTTTGCCGTACCAGCCCTATTTACTTCTGCTAGCTGATAATGTGGTTCAATGGTGCCTTCATGTGGAAACCAGGGGGACCTGCAAGATGGGAATGGTGGGATAAGAAACAAAAATCCTTATTCTCTATGTCTTAGCATGAGTCCAACAGTCTTCTCAGATTTCTTTGACAACACTTGTATCCCCCCCCCCATGTTTTCTTTTCTTTCTTAGTGATTTATCTGGCTCATCATTTCAGCCAAAGCCCTACTTTTATAACAACTTAATTCCTCTCTTGCTTAATATTAAATAGACCCTCTATGTGCTTTGCTTCAAGGCAATTCAAGGTCTTCCTTCCTGTTCCGTTCCTGACCCATCTTGCCTCTTACTCTGTCCTTCCTACATTAACTGTGCAATCCTGACCAGAGTTACACCCTTCGAAGTCCATTTGCTTCAATGAACTTAGAAGGGCGTAGCTCTGTGGAGGACTAAACTGTTAGCCTTTGTTTTGTAGTTCCTGTTCTAACCACAACGTTTTCTGACATTAGAAAATGGCATACAGTGATGGCTGGCGGCTCAAGAATCTGATGGTGCCCAAAGCTCTGCCTTCACCTGCTAGTCCAAGCCTCAGTCTACTACCACAAAGGATTCTTACTCAAACACCATCTTCCCTATCTCCATTGTGCCCAGCTAATCAAAACACCAAACTATCAATAACAATCAATAACTTCTTGGTGCCTTAGCAAACCCATAAGAACATAAGAAAAGTCATGCTGGATCAGACCAAGGCCCATCAAGTCCAGCAGTCTGTTCACACAGTGGCCAACCAGGTGCCTCTTCCTTACTTCCAGGTTCCCTTCCTAACTGCAAGTCTGAGTCTGATCCTCAAATGAAATGCACACTGGGGTTCCCAGTCGTTATTGAACAGACAGTAAGAGTGTATTTAATACAAATGACAGATGATCTACAGCAGAAAAAAAACCCCAACAACCTTAATGTCTCCTGTTAACCCATTTTGTCCCATAAGATCAGGAGTAAACTTTGTCCAGGTATTCCTACAGCTAAGATGCTGAATTTAATGTATGGAAGTGATGTTCAAATCCACACTAATGCATAATAGGTGTGCTTGGCCAATCACTGCCTTTAAGCTAAATTTATTTCACTGGATTGTTTTGAAGTCAAAATTTGACTTTGAACATAGAAGCTGCCTTATGCAGAATCAGGCCACTGGTCCACCTAGGTCAGTATTGCCTACCGGTACTTTGATTGGCAGCAACTTCCCAACATCTCCAACGGGGGGCATTACCAGTGAAGGCATTTGAGATATTTTTAAACTGGACATGCTGAGGACTCAACCTGGGACTGACTGCAGGCAAAGTGTGTATTCTTCCAGTGGACTATGGACTGTCCACTAGGGGGTAGGGAAAAAATGACTGTGGCAAATACATAAAATGAATGGCAGTGGATGTCACTGCAATGTGACATCCACTGCAATGTGACATCCACAGCGTGGTGTAGAGGTTAAGAGCGGTGGTTTGGAGAAGTGGAGTCTGATCTGGAAAACCGGGGTTGATTCCCCACTCCTCCACATGAAGCCAGCTGGGTGACCTTGGGCAAGTCAGACTCTCTCAGTCCCGCCTACCTCACAGTGTGTCTGTTGTGGGGAGGGGAAGGGAAGGTAATTGTAAGCCGGTTTGAGTCTCCCTTAAGTGGTAGAGAAAGTCAGCATATAAAAACCAACTCTTCTTCTTCTTCTTCTCTTTATGGGCTTCTCCAAGACACGTGATCTAAACATGGCGCATCTCTTGGAATTCCAGCGAGGTGTAGTGGTTAAGAGCGGCTGACTCTAATCCGCAGAACTGGGTTTGATTCCCCACTCCTCCACATGAGCAGCAGAGTTCAATCTGGTGATCTGGGTTTGTTTCCCAATTCTTACACATGAAGCCAGCTGGCTGACCTTGGGCTAGTCACAGCTCTCTTAGAACTCTCTCAGACTCACCCACCTCACAAGGTGCCTGTTGTGAGGAGAGGAAGGGAAGGTGATTGTAAGTCACTTGAGACTCCTTAAAGGTAGAAATGAGCAGGGTATACTCCTCCTCCATGGTTTATACCTGATTTCCATGCAGCAAAGCAAAGGACAGCCCAGCTCTTTGCAGCCGCATTCCCTTTCCCAGTTGCTTTAGGACTTCAATCGTCTCCTTGCTACCTACAGTCTCAGTACCCATTTTGTTCATTGGATCATGTGAATTGTTACAGTGGGCTGCGATTATGTTTGGTATGATTGAGAATAAATGTACAGACTTTTTGATCTTCTTTCTCAAGGCAAGGGTTGAAATCTTGGAAAAATCCTCATTTTTATACTGCCACCCCTATAGTGGTAGACATGCTGAAAAGGATTGGCCTGTTAAAATGACTCCTATTTCCCTTGCATTTCAGATTAAATGTATGCTGCAAATCACTTTTACATTACTGTGTCAGTCCAAAAGGTGCTGTCCTCAATATTGCAGCAAGATGGCGATGGAGAATAAGGAAACAGATGATTCATTTTAGTAAAACAGGAACTGATCCTACAGCAGATGCTACATGATCATTTATATAATAAGCAATGGAAGGCTCCATCATGTGGATAAAAATATCTGCAATGGAAGGCCACCCAGGGCCAAAATATATGTTTCTGTTAATTCCCAACATTAAAATTCCAAAACAAAAGTTTGTGTGGGTTCAAAACCATCGAAGCAGTAATAGTAGGGTTGCCAACCTCCAGGTTGTGGCTGGAGATCTCCCACTATTAGTACTGATCCACAGGCGATATAAATCAGTTCCCCTGGAGGAATGGCCTCTTTGGAACTGGACTCTATGGCATCGAAGTCCCTCTCCTCTCCAAACCCCAGCTTCCTCAGACTCCACCCCCAGAATCTCCAGGTATTTCCCAACCCGGAGTTGGCAACCCTAAGTGATAGTGATGTCTTAAATAAGACAGACAGACAGACATTGAGGCAGCATATTGGTTGGCTATAGAAACCCAGTACTCTGTGTGAAAACATGGCAAATGCCACCTCAAGATGGCGATGGAGGAGGCCAGAGCGGGCTCTCCCTTTAGACCTGCCTCTTCACACGTCCTTTACCATGCCTGGTAGGAATGGAAAGGTGAACAGGTAGGAAGATGGGGGAGAGAAAACCAGGCATGTGAATGAGCAGAGGTAGAGAGGACCACAGAAGGTGTGTCACAAGAAGCAACCATGCTACACTAGTCAAAAGGTGAAATCAGACTGTCAAAACGCCCTTGACCCACAAGAAGACTTTGGATGAAAGTCAAGAGCAAAACTCATGATGCTGGGAGGTGAACCCTCTCGGCCCAGGATAACAAGCCACCAACAGCCCCTCTAAACTAATCCTTAGCTGAGAAACCAAGGTACCTAGTCTCCAGCCCTATTGGGCATAAATCAAGAAATCAGCCCTGCAAGGTTGGATGCTTGTAAGTTGAGTTCCACAATTACTTGGGAGCTGTAGCCAAAGCACGCTAAGGTAATGGGCTTAGATATAAGCCCCCAAACCCAAATTACACCACAGGGATATTATTAATAAGGTTTATTAAAATAAATGTGCAAAAATATACAAATATAGAAGCAATAAAAAGCAAGGAAGAAAATTATAAAACTAAATAACTATCCTAAAATACTTATTCAGCCTTTAGTCCTCTGACCCAGATGTCACATGTCAGACTGAAAGTACAAAGTGCAGATAGAGCTTCAAAGTCCAAAATCCAAGAAGAAGGGTGTTCCGGCCTCACAAAGCCCAAACTGCAGTCAACAGGACAGCAAGAAGGAAGGCAGGCTCGAAGGAAGGCAGGTCCAAACTAGAATGAATGGTCTTACGTTATGCCAGACTGCCCACAGCTGGCCTGATCATGTCCAGCTAGGGTTGCCAGATCCCTCTTCACCACTGGTGGGAGGTTTTGGGGATGGAGTGCCTAAAGAGGGTGGGGTTTGGGGAGGGGAGGGACTTCAATTCCAAAGAGTCCAATTACCAAAGCGGCCATCCAGGTGAACTGATCTCTATTGGCTGGAGATCAGTTGTAATAGTAGGAGAGCTCCACCTAGTACCTGGAGGTTGGCAACCCTATGTCCAGCCAATCATGTGTGTTGCTAAGACATGTGACCATGTACATCTGCAGCTAGTGAATACTCACAATCTAGCAACTTACCCATGTCTCAGGGTTCCTTGTACTAACAAGGTGGAATGTGAGTAGGGTTGCCAACCTTCAGGTAGTAGCAGAAGATCTCCTGCTATTTCAACTGATCGCCAGCTGATAGAGATCAGTTCACCTGGAGAAAATGGCCACTTTGGCAATTGGAATTTATGGCATTGAAGTCCCTCTCCTCCCCAAACCCCACCCTCCTCAGGCTCCGCCCCAAAAACCTCCTGTTGGTGGCAAAGAGGGACCTGGCAACCCTAAATGTGAGTGCGAAACTCCCTCTGGGTCGCTGGTCTTGAAGCTCCTGGGCCCGTGATCTCACTTGCACCTGTGCCTGACTCAGTCTCATCCTTTATCTCTCTGGAATCTGCAGGAAGAAGAAGAAGAGGTGGTTTTTATACCCTGTTTTTCTCTACCTTTAAGGAGTCTCAAAAGCGGCTTACAATCACCCCCCCACCAGCAGGCACCTTGTGAGGTAGGTGGGACTGAGATAGTTCTTTGAGAACTATGACTGGTCCAAGGTCACCCAGAAAGCTTCATGTTGAGGAGTGGGGATACCAACCTAGGGTTGCCAATCTCCAGGTATTTCCCAACCCAGAGCTGGCAACACTATACCAACCTGGACCATGTCTGCACTGCGCGTTTGCAGCTCCGATTTCTGCGGGCTTTCCTTGCATGTTCGCACTTCATCTCAACCGAAGGGTTCCGGAGACGTTAAGAGCATTCGCTTATACGGCAAATTAATAGAAATGAAACATTTTCCTCACCTGGAGCCTTAAAGTGTGAACATGCCATCTGTCTTCAATCCACTTCCTGCTGCCAGCCCATCCCCCACTCCCCCCATTTTTTCCGCTTTGCAGAAAAGCGCTACCGTTTGCGCGAGCAGCCACATGTTTGCTAACGCAATCGTTAGTCTTTTTTTTTTCACAGCTTGCACAAAACGCCTGAGGTTGTCCTGTGCTCAAAATAAATGTAACGTCTGCAGCTTGGGCTTATGCCCACGTCATGTCGTTTGATCAGGAAGGTTTGTTATGGGCAGTGTGCGACATCTCTTTATCTGTGACTGCTTAGATGTGAGGGGTGGGATGGCAGCAAGTTGCTTTCCCGATGGCAGCAAGTATCGCTTTCCCGAAGTGGAACTCCTGCCACGCATTACAATCACAGGGTTTTTTTTCTTTTTTTGCCACCATTTTTTAAACTGCCTTCCCCGCAACCGTTTTGAAGTGGCCCGCGATTTTTCCTTAATTATCCCTGGCGCTGACGCTGGACCAATCGCCATCCTTGCTTCGAGCGCTGACTGGGCATTCGTGGGGAAAGCATACGAATTTTATTGGATACAGCGGAGAAAGGTGGCGCGGTGGGAACAGAAATTTAAAGTCGTGTTGGATGCTTGTGTACTGGACACGTCTAAATAGTGAGGTAAGTTGCTGGTGCGTTCACGGTTCAGGGCTGATCCTGGTCCTCCGGATTAGACTCTGCCGCTTATGTGGAGGTGTGGGGAATCAAACCCGGTTCTCCCGATTAGAGTCCACCGCTCTTAACCACTACACCATACTGGCAAGTCAGTTTGACATTAATTTCCCAGTGAGGAGACTTCAGTAACTTGACTAGGCCCATAAGCGTGAACCAAAATGTGAAAGGCCAAGAAACAGCTAGACAAAGCCAGTTCCTTGACACAGATGTGATCCTGGGAGGTACCATGAATGGATCTTCTCAGCATTTTAAGAAGCAGCTGCCTGGCCCTTTGATATGGTTCAGTGTGCATGTGTGGGAGAATCTAACTTGTACAATTTTGCTCATTGGACCTCCTGAGCCAGGGAACTCCAACCATTTTGAGCTTGTGGGCAACTTTGGAATTCTGACACAGGGTGCTGGGCAGAGTCACAAAACAGCTGCTGCAGAAGGTGGAGCCAATGATAAAATAGCTGCCACAAGAAGCAGAGCCAATCACAAAATGTCAGGGAATGAGCTCATGCATAATTTTAATAGTAACTCTTCAGCATTTCAGGCAGAAGCTCTGTTTAACAAGATGCCTTTTAAAATAAACATATTGTTGGAAAGTATTTTCTTGTATACTAGGCTTACCAAGTCCCTCTTCGCAACCGGCGGGAGATTTTGGGGGCGGAGCCTGAGGAGGGCGGGGTTTGGGGAGGGGAGGGACTTCAATGCCATAGAGTCCAATTGCCAAAGCGGCCATTTTCTCCAGGTGAACTGATGTCTATCGGCTGGAGATCAGTTGTAATAGCAGGAGATTACCAGCTAGTACCTGGAGGTTCAGCAAACTAGAAACAGCACTTCACAAGCTAGACATAATGATTATAAAGTAGTGATATTTAATAACATATCCACCACTGATAGTATATAGGCAAAAACATGTGTTGTTAATTATTGCCTTAAAAGTAACACCAAAGAGAGGACTATGCCTTGTTACAAACAAATAACAGTATTATAGGTAAGTCCATGAAAGGGGGTGCCAACCTCCCTTTCTTCCACAGATATGCTTCTTGAGAGTAGCAATTCAGTAGTGCAGTTGTTCTCAACAGAGGCCCGGTGATTTTTCTGTTTCAGCGATTAATGCCTTCTTCAGGGACCAACGCTGGCTGTTATTAACATTCTCTGCGTTGGCCACCCTATTGTATACACACAACTTCACTGCATGACTGAAGGGAAGATCTTTGTGCTGTGGTGGCAGCTGCTGCCAAAGCAATTTTTTAAAAAAATCTTCACAGCCAATCACATCTCCGACAGCCAATCAGAAGACCTGTGGGATAAAAGCCCCACCTGACCCCCACTTACTTTGTAAAAACAGTTGTAGGGTACCAGAAAAGTTGTTGGCAGATGCCATGGCACCACATTGAGAAACCCTGCCCTAAGATGTTATTAGCCTTTGGAAGAGAAAATGTACAGATGCCAAAAGGTGTTTGGTTCCCCACTAGGGCTGCCAACCTCCAGGTACTAGCTGGAGATCTCCTGCTATTACAACTGATCTCCAGCCGATAGAGATCAGTTCACCTGGAGGAAATGGCCGCTTTGGCAATTGGACTCTATGGCATTGAAGTCCCTCCCCTCCCCAAACCCCACCCTCCTCAGGCTCTGCCCCAAAAACCTCCCTCCGGTTGCAAATAGGGACCTGGCAACCCAATTCTCCACTCCCTTCCGGCTAGGGGTTGGAGGTCGGTTTTGATTGGCAAAAGCATGTGATAGAAGAGGGGCTACACCCCTGCACAGTGATTGTATTCTGAATCAGTAGCTGCTACTGACCTTCCAAAAACACTGGAAAGATCTGTCCACAGTTTCCCAGTGTCATGTCTTTTTGGGCCCTGAAGAGCTCATTCACACAGCTCTTTTGCTTTTGGCAAGCAATCATTTTCAGTTCTGGCTGAAAAGGAGAATAAACCAGTGTGATGAATGGTTCGTGATAATCTCAGATTATTGGTGCACTTCCGAATACCATTGCACAATGATTGGCTATTAAACACTGGGTCAAGGCTAACATGAGTATAATGCTTAGAATGAATCTTCATTTTGACTAGATAGCAGAGGATTTTTTTTAAAGTACTGATAACAGCTTCTAACAAACGGAATCTAAGAAGATAACTAGAGCCTGGTTACCATGAGAGCCAGGCAGTTCAGGTACAGTTAGCAATCCTGTTGTTATTGTTCACCTGGTTGGAGAGCCTTATCATTAGTCCTTCTTGGAAAATGAAGAGTCAGAGATATAAATCTCATTATATCTCTATCTCTCTGTCACAGGATTTTGGCATTCCATTCCACTTTTCAAGAAGCTTGAATTCCTCCCACCTCCCAATCCTCTGTTCTTTATTAATTTCAGTCCTCTCATTTTGATCTGTGTGGCTGTCAGATGAATTGCAGGCTGTGGAAGGTTTCCAAGGGGTGGAGGGAAAGGACCAGGGTACAGTTGCTGGGCAGTTTAGGAAGGATGCCATGTTTACCTGGCAAAGGCCACTAATTTTTGCCTATAAAAGACAAGACCGTAATGAAATCCTGCAAGTCATGTGCTTCCTTTGCCTCTCACATATTAACAGACACTGGCCAGTAATGTTCTTTCTCTGTAATGCAAATCTGTAAACTTGTCCTCAGTATGAGCTGGGAAGGGAAATGTGTGCAATGTGCCTAGTTTTTGTTTTGTTGTGAAGCTGTTTGCTATTGTCGTTTTTCAGCTTGAAGACCGTACCCACCCATGAGACATGCAATTGGAATTTTGTTAACAGGAGACAAAGGAGAATTCCATGCCCTTTCTTAGAGCTAAGTTGGCCTCTTGAAAGTCTGAGAGAGGTAAATCAGCAAATAACATTTGCTCATGTAAATGAGAAGAGCTGGTCACACACAGACTGTACAGCAAAGGGTCCTGTCTGAAGATGGACAGAGAAAGGGAGAGCGATTATTTTTAACTAATCTTTTTACTGAGCAGAAAGTAGGTCTGGTGAATATTTTTTACTTAAGAGGAGTCTGTTTTCTGGAACTGGGCCGAAAGCAGGGCTGTGTCTGTAGTTAAGTGGCTGACTTCAAGTTATGCATTTCAAGGTCTCCTTCCTCCACTTAGTCCTTTCTAATATTTCTCTATGCCAAATGCTCAGCTGCAGTCGCTGGTCTATATCTCTCCGGTCTCCACAGCCTGAGCGGTGGTGTTATGTTCAGCCTCTTTCCTGTCCTCAGGAACTGGATCTGTCAGCTAAGAACAGCTAAAAATAGCCTCATTTCCTTTAGAACTCAGGGATGCATGTTGCTTGAACCTGGGATCTTCCTGTGTCATGAATGCCTAATCCTATCAACAGAGCACTCTTCTACTATATTAGCTCTATTTTTTCCCCTTCCCACAACTGGTAAGCATAATTTCTCTTATGGAAAATTCCCAGTCTGCTTAAATTTCTACTAAACTCAATGACGAGTTATATTCCAAAGACTCCACGTTGAATAAACGTTAAGAGTCTTACTAGGGATACGTTACCCATACAATGTATTGTTTTTACAGATGTCAGTAGGAGCCTTCAAGGATCTGGGACTAAGTATGTGAGGATCTTCTGCGTGACACTTGGGCCCTCTGACAAGACTTCTTGCTTCTGAGCAGCCTAGAACCATTACTGTTTTTCCTAAGGGAGCATTTACATGGTGGTGTCTTTTCATGGCTTTAGTGTGAAAAATGGAAGACTGGAGAAACTGTGAAAAACGTAAGCATAATGATTAGGGTTGCCAACCTCCAGGTACTAGCTGGAGATCTCCTGCTATTACAACTGATCTCCAGCCGACAGAGATCAGTTCACCTGGAAAAAATGGCCGCTTTGGCAATTGGACTCTATGGCATTGAAGTCCCTCCCTTCCCCAAATCCCGCCCTCCTCAGGCTCCACTCCAGAAACCTCCCACCAGTGACAAAGGGGGACCTGGCAACCCTAATAATGATGTGGGAATAGTCTTTTGGTCAGCATCATATTTCGTCATGCAGATGGTGGGAAGTAGAAGCCTCATTGGGACACTGTCCTCTGTGGCCTCACTAAATGCATCACATAGTGAGTGAAGGGAAGGCCCAGTTCCATCCTGCTGAAGATTAGGCTGAATTCGTTGTTTACTGAGGTTGAATATAGGTTGATTTTCAGTTAGCTCCTTGAAGATGTGAAGTGGTACCAGGGATTTGGGGACTATTCATAGGCCACCTAGCCTGTTCTGCTCAGGACATCTGAAGGCAAAAGTAGTCTCAGAGATCACTAGCCAGCTAGCAAAGTTTCTGCTGATATAACATTTGATAGCTATGTTGTCTGTCGTTATCTGAACAATATGCTGTGAAGCAGCAGAAGGCGGCTAAGGCTGTATGTATTGCTAGTATCTAAAGACAGTTTATACGCATGCCTACCACAGTCCAATGGCAGCGAGTTACAGCGGGCCCTCCAGCACAAGGTAGACGCATTCATGTTGACCAGGAGTGGGAAGGTGAAATGGCATGCCCTATGGTGATCTTGCCACCCATTATACTTAGGGAATACCTGGCTTGTGTGGTGTGGTTTCAGCATCTTGGGTTGAATGTTTAAGAAGACCACAGCTTGAGATATTGCATCCTGAGACAACCTCATGGAACCATGAATGTGGCTGTCATCAGGCCAAGATGAATATAAATAATTGACATGGAATGGATAGACATCTCTGATGAGATTGGCTCACTCCAATGAGTTGAATCTGCTGACCAGGTACCAAGGGTACCAAGGAGTCTTCCTCTTCATTACAGAGGAATCAAAAGGATTTACTGTATTGGGGAATTATTTAGCTACCCAGGTATGATTTCCCCTGAGGAGGCTGTCACAAGTATTTGCCACAGTCAACCATCCTGTGTAAAGAAATAATGTAATTTCTAGATGATAAAGATAGGCTGCAATGACTAGAGAATACTCTCGCAGTGACATGGTAAGACAACTGAGGGAACTAGCTTTGTTTACAAATCTTTGGCTGCTTCAAGAAAGGGTAAGAACATAAGCAATATTACTGAAATCATAGGTATTTTATGCACGGCTGTTTCACTGACAGTCACCCCTCCGATGACTTTGGGTCTTTGTATGGATTGTGCATGCCATTTCCAACCGTCGGAGGTCACCTCGCTCTCCCCCTCTGTTTCCCCGCATTTTCAAATTCGAGATAAAACAGGTATCTGAAAACATGGGCAAAACGCGGGGAAATGCAGGGGGAGAGCAAGGCGACCTCTGACGGTCAGAAACGGCATGCTTAATCAACACACAGACCCAAAGTCGTTGGAGGGGTGACGGTGAGTGAAACAGCCATGCATAAAAAACCATAGTCTCATAATGTGAAAACTGGGTTGTGCACCTGAGGCATAGTTTGCTGCATCTCAAGACCTAGCGACAGAGCAATTCTCTGTAATTGCTCAACACAAAGATGAAGGTCCTCGCTTGGAGAAGGCTACCATAATGGCCATAGAAAGCAGGAATTGTTCCATTTGGTATGCTTTTATGGGTTCAGATCCCTTAAGTCTGCACTTAACATAATTTTTTTAGTTACTTAATTGCAGAAACATGTTACAGCCACCATACTTATATGGTAGGTATTTCTATTTAACTGACCTTAAAAGTCAGTTTTACATTCCACTTTGAGGTGGATCAAAATATTACTTTTCGCCATGATACAAGAACACCCTGGTTCCCTGATTTGTGCTACACTAGACCACTTTCCCTTTTTGTACTGAGAAACCTCACCAGATTTTTGCAAGGGAGATAGCCTCTGTTTTTAATTGAACTTCCAGTTCAGTTCCAAACCACAGTTTCTTTAGTAAGAGGCCTTGGTTTTTGTAGCAAATGTTATAATTCAGGGCTATCGCTTTGACGGAGGTAGGAATTCCAGTCCCTTGTGGCTTCTCTATGATGCCTCATCTTCAGTTCCTGAGTCATGGTTTTCAGAGTTCTTGGTTGTGAGGTTTGGATTTGTGCGTCATATCTTATGCTAACACAGATATTTCAACGCTACTTTTTTCTTTGTAACGAAGAACAAGATTTTACCTATTCTTAGTTTTCAGCCCACTCTTTCCCCTAGCATTAACTTCCATGGCACTGAAGGAAAGTCTAAGGGTGGCATTTTGTAGTTGTTAACTAGCTGGAATCCATTTTTTACCACCATTTACCATCATCTGGTCCAACCCCCTGCACAATGCAGGACATTAACAACTACCTCCCCACCCACACCCCCAGTGACCCCTACTCCATGCCCAGAAGATGGCCAAGATGCCCTCCCTAAGGTCATAGAATCAGCATTGCTGACAGATGGCCATCTAGCCTCTGCTTAAAAACCTCCATGGAAGGAGAGCTTACCACCTCCTGAGGAAGCCTGTTCCACTGAGGAACCACTCTAACTGTTAGAAAATTCTACCTGATGTCTAGACGGAAACTCTTTTGATTTAATTTCAACCTGTTGGTTCTGGTCCGACCTTCTGGGACAACAGAAAACAACTCATCTCCATCCTCTATGTGACAGCCCTTCAAGTACTTGAAGATGGTTACCATATCACCTCTCAGTCTTCTCCTCTTCAGGCTAAACATACTCCTTCAACATTTCCTCATAGCCCCACATTATCCAAGCAGTTAAAGGGAGCTCTCCACCTCTCCTGCAGTGCTGCTGTAATCATTTTATCTTTCCTTTTAAAGCTACTGCAGCCGCTTCTCTGCTCTTTCTCTTTCTTGCAGAGAAGGGGCATACGTGTGCACACACACACACACACACACACACACACTTTTGCTCTGAATGGGAAAACAACAGCACCAGTTCCCTTTCCCATCTGCTTCTCCTTCTCTTTCGTGTACCTTTGCTGTGGAGGTGAAAGGAGTTTGCTATTGACTCTTTCTCCCTGAATCCAAGCCGCTATTTGCCTCTTTGAGGGAAAACATAGACGTCACTGTATATTTTTTTCCTGTGCATGGCAAGTTACAATTTGGGGTGGCTAGCTTTGGGAAAGCATCAGAGGAAAGGTTTCTCCACTGCAGCGCTGCAGTCGTGATCTGAAATGCTGTAATTTTTGTACAAGGAGCCATTTTGTGGCTAGGTCCCCCTGCTGGGCCACCATTTTGTGACTGGTATCTCTCAAGGCTCTTGCAAAAATACACATTTCCCAGAAGCATAAAGCTTTAAGTTCAAAGATGACAGCAAGTGATCCAGTAGCAGAACAATGTGTGGTGCAGACGTAAAAATAATGTTCCTCTTTAGGCTTTGTCTGCATTGTAGAGACAAGTAGCATTTATATGGTGCACTGCTGGTTTACTGCAATCGCTTCATTGGATGTGAAGGGCATTTGTATCTGATCTCCTCTCCTTCCCAGTATACTTGAACTACAGCGATATCCTGAGCACACAGGCAAGTGGGTTATTTTGGGGCAGCAAACCTTTCCTAGGTGATGAATAGTCATTCAGTCATCCTGAAGCCAGCATGGTGTAGAGGTTACTGTGTCGGTCTAAGAGGCCCAGGTTAATCCCCACTCTGCCACCAGTCCCGCTAGGTGTCTTTGGACCAGTCACTCTCTCTTAGCTTTATCTACCTCACAGGGTTGTTGTGAGGTTAAAATAGGCAAGAGAGAACCATGTAGACAGCTCTGAGCTCCTTAGAGGAAAGGGATGATAAAAATGCTCTTAATAGACATTCTGGAATTTCTCTTGAATGCTTTTTTTTAATCTTGGGGGAGCTAATCTGTCCTGAGCAATGCCCATTCATGATTCTAGTCATATTCCTGCATAACTAAAGTAGGGAAATGTGCCTGACTTTTTGTTTGATCTCTTTCCGTGCCGCTGCATTTGCATAGTAAAAAAAAAAGTGTGTGTATCAGCAAACCTTATCTCTGGAAGCCGCCCAGAGTGGATAAGGCTGATAGGTCTGATGACAGATTAGAATAATTTCAGTCTTTTTACATTTTAGTTTCCAGGGCCATAAACTTGAAGTGGGGAAATCTGTCATTCTCCCAACAAATATTTATAGCTTGGGAATACTTTACTACACACTTTCCCATATGCTGGGCTGTTAACAGTGCAAATGAAGATGCAGCTAGATGTATGTTGTAGATGCCTTACCAAGGTACTAACTTGTGTCAAACAGCCGGGCACAGACACCCTTATTTTGAGCCCTTGATATTATTTATTTATTTTTGCTGTATTCCCATTGTGTCCACTAGGGGAGCTGTTTGTGCATTTGTCTGCATACTGGGTTTGTTTTAAGTTAATTATTATTGACAGTACTGGAAAGAATAGAATAATTGCATCAACTAAGGCACTTTAGTTAAAATACAATATCAAGGCATTGAACAAATGCGGCTACTTTGCTAACCACTGGTCCTTCTAGCTGAGTATTGTCTACTCTGGCTGGCAGCTAGCTCTCCAAGTAAATCCCCCGAGATCCTTTTTTTAATCTGAGAGATTGAGGGTTAAATTTGGGTCTTCTGCTGGCAAAGCATGTATTCCACAGCCCTGCCCCCTTCCTTTGCAACAGTGCCTACCTTGATTTCTCCTGGAGCTGCCTGTCCATTAATTTAAAAACATATACCCCATTTTGCAACTCAGAAATGGGTTTTCAAGGAAGCTTAAAATATTAGAACAATTTTTAAAAGAGCTGGTACAGCAAACAAACAAGCAAGTAAATAAATAAACTTTTGGCTCCGGGAGAGACTGAGCTATGATTCAGAAAAATCCCAGGACAGAATCTCTCATCTGCTATGAATGCACCATGTAGCCTTAAGCAAACTATTCAGACTCAGCCCCACCCTTCTACCCCATCTGTAATATGAAGATTGTACTGACTTATTGATTCCAACAAGTGAGCCAGTGTGGTGTAATGGTTAGGGCATTGGACAGGGAACTGGGAGACCCAGGTTCAAATGCCGACTCTGCAATGGAAGCTTGCTGGGTGGGTGACCTTGGGCCAGTCTCTCTCCCTCAGCCTAACCTACCTCATAGGAGTAGAAAGGAACAAGAGTCCAGTAGCACCTTAAAGACTAACAATAAAGGTCTTGAATTGAATTGACTAACAAAATGTCTGGCAGAGTATGAGTTTTTGTGAGCCACAGCTCACTTCTTCAAATATCTGAAGTAGTATCTGAAGAAGTATCTGAAGAAGTGAGCTGTGGCTCATAAAAGCTCATACCCTGCCATAAATTTTGTTAGTCTTTAAGGTGCTACTGGACTCTTGCTCCTTTCTACTACTATTGACAGACTAACACAGCTATCCATCATGATCTACCTCATGGGGTTATTGTGTGGATAAAATTGAAGTTGTGTGGACAACTTCATCCTGGTGAGGAGTGGCCAGTGGGGTGCCACAAGGGTCTGTCCCGGGACCAGTACTATTTAATATTTTTATAAATGACTTGGATGATGGAATAGAGAACATGATAATCAAATTTGCAGATGACACCAAGTTGGGAGGGGTAGTTAATACCCCAGAGGACAGGGTCAGAGTTCAGAATGACCTAGATAGACTGGAGAGCTGGGCCATAAGCAATGAAATATATTTCAATAGGGAAACGTGTAAGGTACTTCACCTAGGCAGAAACAACATAAGGCACAGGTATAGGATGGGCGATAGTTGGCTTGACAACAGTACATGTGAAAGAGATCTGGGAGTCTTAGTGGACCACAAACTGAACATGAGTCAACAGTGTGATATGGCGGCTAAGAAGGCCAATGCAATTCTGGGCTGCATCAATAGGAGTATTGTGTTTAGATCAAGGGAAGTAATACTACCACTGTATTCTGCAGTGGTCAGACCTCACTTGGAATACTGTGCCCAGTTTTGGGCTCCACAATTTAAGAAGGATGTTGACAAGTTGGAGCGTGTCCAGAGGAGAGCGACCAGAATGGTCAAAGGTCTGGAATCCATGCCCTATGAGGAGAGACTTAAGGAGCTGGGTTTGTTTAGTCTGGAGAAGAGAAGGTTAAGGGGTGACATGATAGCCATGTTTAAATATTTAAAGGGATGCCATGTTAATGAGGGAACTAGCTTGTTACATAAGAAAGGCCCTGCTGGATCAGACCAAGGCCCATCAAGTCCATCAGTCTGTTCACACAGTGGCCAACCAGGTGCCTCTAGGAAGCCACAAACAAGACAACTGCAGCAACACCATCCTGCCTGTGTTCCACCGCACCCAAAATAATAGGCATGCTCCTCTGATACTAGAGAGAATAGGTATGCAGCATGACTAGTATCCATTCTAACTAATAGCCATGAATAGGGCTGTTGATTCGGTTCAGCCCGAACTGAAAATCAGCCGAATTTCCCCTGATTCGGTGGTTTTTAGTTCGGGAGGAACCGAACTCAAAACTGGCGGGCAACCGGGGGGGGGGCGAATTCAGCGAGTTCGGGAGTTCGCGAATAAATCAGGCAAATTCGGGGCCGTCAGTAAGCAGCATAACCGTCAGTAAGCAGCATTCTCCTCCCCCGGCCAATCGGTGGCCAAGCTGGGTCTTCTTCTGGCCAATCAGTCAGGATTGAGTACTGGAGGAATCAGCTGATGTGCGGCCTGGCCAGGGAGAGAGAGAGAGAGAGCAAAATCCTCGTGTGTGTGTGTGGGGGTGCTTGTGCACATTTGCTCCTTACTGTGGCTGCAGGGGGCGTATTTTTTGGGGTACAGACACAAAACTTTCATTGGAGCTTCAGATGAAGCTTCTTAAGATACCCCCCCCAAGTTTTGTAAACATTGGGTCAGGGGGTCCCGAGATATGGGCTCCCCCCTTTTCTTTCCATGGCTGCAGGGGGCGCATTTTGGGGGGTACAGACCCCAAACTTTCAGTGGAGCTTCAGATGAAGCTTCTTAAGATACCCCCCAAGTTTTGTAAACATTGGATCAGGGGGTCTCAAGATATGGGCTCTCCCCCTTTTCCCTCCCCCCTTTTTCCATTTATGTGGCTGCAGGGGGCGCTTTTTTGGGGATATAGCCCCAAAACTTTTAGCATAGCTTCAGACAATTATTCTTAAGATACCACCCAAGTTTTGTAAAGATGGGTTCAGTGGGGGCAGAAATATCGCCTCCCCCCTTTTCTCTTTCCGTGGCTGCAGGGGGCGCATTTTTGGGGGTGCAGATCCCAAACTTTGAGCGGAGTTTCAGACCAGTGTTCTTAAGAGACCACCCAAGTTTTGTGAACATTGGGTCAGGGGGTCCCGAGATATGGGCTTTCCCCTTTCCCCTTTTCCCTATTGGGATGAATGGATCAGCCGATCCTGTGTGCATCTTCTCCAGAGCAAAACGTCCCATGCCTAATTGGAATCATCTTGGATTACAAGTCCTCCCCAGCCCCTCCTGATGGAACAGAAGACAGCCACAGTAAGACCCCTTTGGGGGCTTTAATCTATAATTTTTCTCCTGTGTATGTGTGTGTGTGTGGGGGAAAGCAGAGTCTGTGTGTGTGTTGGGAGGGAGCAGTTTCTGTGGGTGGGGGGGAAGCCAAAGGGGGCTTTTGTCTGCCTGGGGTGTGTGTTCCCCCTCGAGTCTCTCGCTCCCTGGTTTGAGGGGGGAGGTTTCAGTTGTGTGTCTTCTGGTTTTCCCTGTTGCAAAGGTGTTGTTTTACAAGGTTGTGTTGCTTTGCAAACTGTTGTCGGGGCTGGGAGCTTTGTGCATGGGCGGCAAGTTCTGCTGAGAGATGCACATTAAGGGTGGGGGGACCCCTTTCAGGGCCCATATCTCAGCCCCCCCGACCCAATCTTTACAAAACTTGGGGAGTCTTTCAATAAACGTCCTTTGAAGCTCTGCTGAAAGTTTGGGACCTCTAACCCCAAAAATGCCCCCCCAGAGCCGTGGAAATGCGCGATTGTGTTTTTAATGGCTTTATTCAGCCGATTTTTTTTCCCAAACTTTGAATTCCCGCCGAATTGAACGGATCCGAAGTGGGGGAGTTCGGACTTAGGCATATCCCGAATCTAAACGGGCCGAATTCGGCTGAATCCGAACTATACCGAATTTATTTAAATTCAACAGCCCTAGCCATGAATACCCCTCTCCTCCATGAATATGTCCACTCCCGTCTTAAAGCCCTCCAAGCTGGCAGCCATCACCACATCCTGGGGCAGAGAGTTCCACAATTTAACTATGCGTTGTGTGAAAAAATACTTCCTTTTATCTGTTTTGAATCTCTCACCCTCCAGCTTTAGCAGATGACCCCATGTTCTAGTATTATGGGAGAGGGAGAAAAACTTCTCCCTGTCCACTCTCTCCAAACCATGCATAATTTTATAGACCTCTATCATGTCTCCTGTTGGAATCAGCTGCTACCATTAATCAGAGGTTATAGACCGTGTGGTTATGGCTATTGAGAGTCAGAGTTAAGCATTCGCACACACAAAAGACACAGTCATTTGTCTTAGTAAAAATATCAACCTTTACTTTCTAAATCAGGGAAAAGGTTCACGGGAGATTAAAACAATAAATTCCTCTCTACATTGCTAAGTTTCCTAACCTTGCCAGAATGGTCCTGGCAGGTTCTAAGCTTACAAACTTGGTATTTCTAAAGAACAGAAATACCCCATCTTCACTAGATGAGATCCAAACTGTAACTGGGTACTGCCTTCACTACAACACAAAGGAAATAGCAAAAGCAGTAAAATTTTGTGTACGTGACAACAAGCATGTCTACAATGAAGTTCCCACTGACCAATGGCTAATTGACACATTTGAGATTACATCATCTTTTACAACTGGTCAGCATCCTATACAATCAATATTAACCTTGTCTGTCTGACATGCAATGAAACTCGCTACCTAATTCTCAACAAGCCCCTTTTCGAGCTTCTGTTGCATTCAGGCATACAAACATAATGCATCACGTAAATATTCAAATTGTTGTTTATGCAGTGGCTTTGTCAAAATGTCAGCCACCATCTCTTTGCTCTTGCAGTACTTCACATTTACAAGTCCCCTTTGTTGCTTGTCCTTCACCGCGTCGACTTTGACTTGAAGAAGTTTCTTTCCTTTCTTGGCGTTCTCGCTGTTCAGTAGTGCTATGCATGCTTGATTGTCCTCAAACATTGTAACAGGTGTAGTAGTATAAGTATTTCCTCTAGTTCCACACATGCGCTGCTGGCAGCTGTGCATTCAGCATCCGTTGAAGAAGTTGCAACAGTTTGCTGTTTTTGACTAGTCCAGGCGATTAGGTTGTCTTCAAAGAAGAATAGATATCCACTTGTGGATTTGCTGTCTGTTTTGTCTCCTGCAAAATCAGTGTCCATGTATCCTATCAGTCTTGGCTCATCACTTGGAGTTACTTTCAGTTTCAAGTCGATGGTTTTCTTTAAGTATTGTGTAAGGTGCTTTATTGCGTTCCAATCATAGTCTCTAGGTGCGCTGGTCCTTCTACTCAGGAATCCAACTGCTGCACTTATGTCTGGTCTACTAACATTGCTTAAGTATAGTAGTTTCCCAATAGCTTCTCTATACTTGTGTTTGTTGCTCAATAATTCACCTCCTTCCAGATTCATACATGAAGGGTCAAGCGGAGTGTTTTTGGTTTTGCGCTCCTGCATATTCATAAATTGTAGAAATTCCAGTATTTTGTTCCTTTGACTGATTGAAAATCCATTGTCTTGGTTTCTTTCTATTTCCATTCCAAGATAGTTTTTCACTTCACCAAGTAGTTTTACTTCTACTGATTGGTTTAGCTTGTCTGCAATTTGCTTTGTGGCTGTTTCAGTGTCACAACAAATTAGACAGTCGTCCACAAAGGTTAAAATGTATTCCCATTGTCCATTCACCTTTCTGCTGAATAAACATTTTTCTATCTTTCCTTGTTTGAAGCCTTGAGCTTCCAGTAGTGAGGTAAGTTTTTGATTCCATGCTCTAGCAGATTGGTAAGACCATATAAAGTCTTTTCAAGTTTACAAACTTGATTTTTAGTATCAGTCCTTTAATCCAGGTGGAATTTCCATGTATATTTCCTCTGTTAAATCGCTGTTTAGGAAGGCGGTCTTGACATCCAGTTGCAGTATCACTTTATTTCTTGATGCGGCTATACTTAACAAAGTCCTTATTGCTGTGTGCCCAATCACAGGAGCATATGTTTCAGTATAATCAGTTCCATATTTCTGGGTAAATCCCTTTGCAACTAGTCTTGCCTTGTATTTGTTCACAGTTCCATCAGCATTTTGCTTTATCTTGAAGATCCACTTGCACCCCACTGCCATTTTTCCAGGTAGGAGCTTGGTCAGTTTCCAAGTTTTATTTTTCTGCAATGACTCTAATTCATCTTGAATTGTGTTTAGCCATCTCATCCGCTCACTATTGGGCAACTTTTCCAGTTCGTCCCAACTTGAGGGTTCCAGCTGGCTGTCCACTCCAGCAAAAAGATTGAGTTTTTCTGCAGGTTTGCCTTGTGTCCTTGCAGATCTCCTTAAGGTTGGAGTATGTTGAGCTGATCCTTCAGCACCGGGCTCATCCCCTTTTGTCTCTGTAGTCTCTTGACTTTCCACAGAAACAGGTGGTATGAATTCCCATGCTGTAAATGGAATCTCTCTGGTTCCTCCTCACAAACCTCAGGATTATTGCAATTATTAATATGCTTTTCATTTATGACATCTCTCTCATCAATGTACACTGCATTCAATGCTTGCACCTTAAAGTTGTTTGGATCCATTATATGATACCCTTTGAATGGGGATGGTATCCAACTAAAATTCCAAGCTCAGTAGTAGGACTCAACTCCCCCCTTTTCTCTCTCGGGATGTATGCAAATACACGAGATCCAAATGCCTTTAAATGTTTCAGGTTAGGCTTTCTGCCATTCCACTTCTCATATGGTGTCATGTTAATGGCAGTAAAAATTGATCTGTTGTATAGGTAGGCTGCTGTATTTACACATTCTCCCCAGCAGGGATAAGGCAAGCCTGCCTGTAGCAGTAGGCATTTTGCGCCTTGCATTAAAGTTCTGTTGAACCTATCTGACAACCCATTGTGCTTGGGTGAGTATGGTACAGAAGTAGCATGCTCTATTCCTTCAGATTCAAGAATTTCCTTCATTTGATTATTAATGTACTCACTTCCATTATCTTTAAATAGTACCTATATTCCTCTGCCATGTTTATTTTTCACTAAGGCAACATAAGCTTTGAATTTCTCTGCAACTTCTGCCTTAGAATGCAACAGGTACACACGAGCGTATCGAGAAGCACTGTCTATAAAATGCAAACTATATTTCGTTTTTCCTGCTGAATCCATGAGTGGTCCTATTAAATCAGAATGCACCTCCTCTAGGATCTCTGTCTTAACATTGCTGGCCCTCTGCACATGCCTTGGAGCAGTACCTTTGGCCTTAACACATGTTTCACAACGTTCCTTATTCTTAGTGCATTCCTTCAGTGGTATATCACAGTCATTCAAAAGCTGTTTAACAGAATTAAACTTTCTGTGCCCGAGTTTTACATGCCAAGAGAAAATACACAGTCCACAACTTTCTGCATTTCCAATCCTTCATTAAAAGCAGCTACATGATCTGTTTCATCATCAATTCCATCCTGTGCCTCTCAAGCATTCTCATCATCACAGTCATCATCATCATCATCAGAGTCCATTATCTGATCTGCAATATTTTCCAAGTAGAAATGTTGTCCCTCACACAGAACCTGATATTCTCTCCCTTTGGGGTCAAACAATCTACAATCCTTCTTTGCCATTAGCACCTGAAAGTTAACATGTACTAGCTTCTTCACAGAAATGATGCTTTCTTTTGCAGTTGGCACATAATAAACATCCTGCAGATTTAATTCCATGACAGTCCCACATAAACTCTGAATAAAAATAGTTACAGATCCTTTCTGTTTACACATAAATCTTTCTCCACTTGCTGTAATCAAAGAGTCTGTACATTCCTCCAAGAAATTAAAAGATTCTCTTGAATTTACTAGATGACAATTTGATCCACTATCCAAAACAAGCCACTTCACATATTGTACAGTCTCTTCAATTGATAAAACATCATAGGAATCTCTCATAAGCATTAAGGTTGCGAGATCCGTGGGCCTTTTTCCTTTGTAATGGCTCCCTCTTGTGGCTGGCTGGCACTGTTGCCGGTCAGGCCTTTGTGTGGTTTTCCCGGGCTTTGACTGAGGGGGGGGGAGGAGTCTCGTCCCCTCATGGTCTTTTGTCTACACTGAAAAGACTTGTGCCCATTTTTCCAACATGTAAAACATTTTATTCCCTTTCTTTCATGAACATGCAATACAGACATTCCATTAGACATTTCATCTGCTTTAGTCTTGTCAGCTTCAAATTGTTTCAAGGCCCTTGTAACCTCAGTAAGGGTTAAATTAGGTCTGCCCATTAGATTGCGCTTTTCTGCCTTAAACTTGGGATGTAGACTTCCAAGAAATATAGTAAGGAAATCTTTATCCGAGATCTGTTCGCCTGTCGATTGGATCTCGGCCGCCAAATCTTGCATATGTTTCAAATGTTGCAATAAAGTAACATTCCCAGGCATTCTTTTTGAAAATAGATTAGATTTCAAAGCCATTATTCGATTGTCAGAAAGAGTCACGTGTTTCTCAGTGAGAGCGCTCATCAACTGTTTGGTCGTATTACTACTCAATATAATGCTGGTTTCTGTTGAGGCTATGGCATTAATAATCATGCACATTGCTTGGGCATCAGCTTTCACAAAGTTTTTATATTCCTCACTGTCTGCATTTGCTGGCCGATTTTCAGTGAGTGACTGATCCCCTGTGCGGTAAACGCCAGTTCAACAGTCTTTTTCCATACGGGAAATGGGGTCTGGCCAAGGCACGGAAGAACTACCGTTTGGGGGCTCTTTGCATTAGAACTCACGCTTCCCGGATTTGTGCTCGATGCGGCTCCGGAGGTTGAGCCTTCCCTGTTCTCTCCGTCATTCGCCATCCTTGCAGCTCGACCCTCCTTCCTCTCAGGTTACAAGGCGCTGGGGTGATTTCTGCTACCGTCCCTCACAGACAAGCTGCTGGCTCTGACACAGAAGAGATTTCTTGTGGCGCAAGTAATCCGTTTGGGGAAAAAAATTCCCTTTAAAATTCCCGCTTCAAAATGTGTGCGTCCTAACTTCACTTGTATGAGCCAATAAAACCACGAACCGTCTGAATCTGCCATTTGTTGGAATCAGCTGCTACCATTAATCAGAGGTTATGGATCGTGTGGTTATGGCTATTGAGAGTCAGAGTTAAGCATTCGCACACACAAAAGACAGAGTAGTTTGTCTTAGTAAAAATAGCAACCTTTACTTTCTAAATCAGGGAAAAGGTTCACGGGAGATTAAAACAATAAATTCCTCTCTACATTGCTAAGTTTCCTAAACTTGCCAGAATGGTCCTAGCAGGTTCTAAGCTTACAAACTTGGTATTTCTAAAGAACAGAAACACCCCATCTTCACTAGATGAGATCCAAACTGTAACTGGGTACTGCCTTCACTACAATACAAAGGAAATAGCAAAAGCAGTAAAATGTAGATTAGTTGTGTATGTGACAACAAGCATGTCTACAATGAAGTTCCCACTGACCAATGGCTAATTGACACATTTGAGATTACATCATCTTTTACAACTGGTCAGCATCCTATACAATCAATATTAACCCTTGTCTGTCTGACATGCAATGAAGCTCGATACCTAATTCTCAACATCTCCCCGCAGCCACCTTCTTTCCAAGCTAAACAGCCCTAAGCGTCTTAACTGTCCCCATAGGACAGTTGCTCTAGTCAACTAATCATTTTGGTTGCTCTTTTCTGCACCTTCTCAAGCTCTGTAATATCCTTTTTTAGGTGTGGTGACCAGAACTGTACACAGTATTCCAAGTGTGGTCTCTCCATAGGTTTGTACAAGGGAAGCATGATATCAGCAGTTTTATTCTCTATTCCTCGTCTAATTATGGCCAGCATGGAATTTGCCTTTTTTACAGCAGCCACACACTGGGTTGACATCTTCATTGAGCTATCCACTACCACCCCAAGATCCCTTTCTTGGTCTGTCGCTGTCAGCACAGATCCCATCAGTGTATATGTGAAGTTGGGATTTTTTGCCCCAATATGCATTGCTTTACACTTACATTGAATCTCATTTGCCATTTTAATGCCCATTCTTCCAGTATGTAGAGATCCTTCTGGAGCTCTTCACAGTCTGATTTTGTTTTAACCACCCTAAATAATTTGGTGTCATCTGCAAACTTGGCTACTTTACTGTTTAACCCCAACTCTAGGTTATTGATGAACAGGTTGAAAAGCACCGGTCCCAACACAGATCCCTGAGGCACCTCACTGCTCACATACCGCCATTGTGAGAACTGAACATTGATTCCTACTCTCTGCTTCCTATTTTTCAGCCAGCTCTCAATCCTCAAGAGGATTTGTCCTCTTATCCCATGACTATGAAGTTTGCTTAGCAGTCTTTTTTTTTAAGGTTTATTTTTATAATTAAGGGGATACAGAAGGGAAAAGAAGGGAAGGGTAAAAACCGTTTGGTATACAAAAACAATATAGCAGATTCAATAGAAAAATAAACTTAGTCGAACACAATACCATATAACAAGCATGAATATTAATCAAGTAAAATAAAATATATCTAAATATGTGATTCTAAAAATATAAAAATCAATCAGATTATCTACCTATTACATAATAAAAGTGTATTATACCATTTCAAAACCCAGAAGTTACATGACGAATGGTTGGAACATAATGGATAAAACATTTCCTATTACTCATTCTAGTACTATTCGGTATGTATCAATCATTTGATTAACTGGAAGTCATGTAAATGTAAAACGATTCCCACTTTTCGTCAAATTGTTCTGTAAGTTCGTTATGATTGGGCTTCAGCATAAAAGTCATTTTAGCCATACTGGCGTAGTCTAGCAGTTTTTCTTTCCAGTCTTCTATTTCGGGAATTTGCATTTGCTTCCAGGTTCTTGCCAGAACCACTCTGGCTGCCATTGTAGCATACTTAAAAACATCATGAAATCTCGAAGGCAAATTTGATGGGACCATACTGAGCAGGAAATATTTAGGGTCTAGTGTTATCTTCATTTTTGTTATTGTCTGTAATTCTCGTTGGATCTTTTTCCAGAACGTTTGTAGTTTAGAACAAGTCCACCAAACATGAAAGTAAGAACCATCCGTTTCTTGACATTTCCAACAAGCGCCTTTCTTTCCGGAGGAAGTCATCTGTGAAATCATATTTGGGGTCATGTACCATCTGTAGAATGTTTTATACCAATTTTCTTTCACTTCTTGGCACACGGTATATTTCAATTCAGATGTACAGAGTTTTTCCCATGATTCCATTGTAACCATTTCACCAAAGTTTTGCATCCACTTGATCATATTGATTTTCACTTGTTCTTCTTCTGTGTCATATTTCAAGAGGAGTTTGTAGATTTTTCCTAATAAGTGAGCATTGTTCTTCGTTATTGTCAATTCGAATTCAGTCAATTCTCAAAATGGGCGAGGATGTAGACAGTCTTTTTGTAGATTGGACCTCAGTTGAAGGTAAGTCAGCCAGTTTAACTTTTGGAATTTTTCTTGAAGTTTAGTTAAACTATTGATTTCTCCTGTAGGCTCTACCATGTCACTGTATGTGAAATGAATGGCCGTTTTCAGTTTAACATTATCATGATAGGCTTCGATTGGAGACATTATGGATGGTGGAGAGGGACTGACTCTTCTTTTATACTTTTTCCAAACTTTTAGTATCGCCATCTTAATATCACAGTCTTCTGATGCTTTATCTGTTTGAGTTGTTGTTGAGGAGTCCCAAAAAGCTTTATGGAATCCTTGCCCAAAATCAGCTCATTCTAAAGTGACGTGTCTACTTTTAGGCTGTTTAATCCATTCTGTAATCCAAGTTAAACAGGCAGCGTGATAATATAGCTTAAGATTGGGTAGTGCTAATCCTCCTCTTTTCGTCTTGCAAGACTTTAAATCTAATTCTTGGCTTTTTTGCATTCCACACGAAATGATTGATTTGTTTTTGCCAATTTTCTATTGTTCTATCTGATAAATAAATCGGGAGAAACTGAAATAAAAAATTTAATCTTGGAAGCACATTCATCTTTATCACAGATATCCTTCCCAGCCACGAAATATTCATTTTGGACCATGAGCTTAAGTCTCTTTCTATTTCTCCCCAGATTTTCAAATAGTTTAGTTTTAGAAGTGTCTTGTTTTGTGATGATATGTTGACACCCAGATATTTAACTGACTCCTTCGTTATTTGACATCCGGTAGTTTCTTTAATATAGTTGTCTTCGTTGTTTGTAGTATTAAAAGTCAGAATGTTTGTCTTTACTTTGTTCAATTTATAACTGGAGTACTTTGCAAATTCCATAATGTGATGATGAACAAACGGGAGAGTTTGTTTTGGGTGGGGGACTTTGTCAAAAGCTTTTTGGAAATCCAAATACACAATATCCACAGGCTCATTCCTGTCCACGTGCTTATTGATGCTTTCAAAAAAACTCTAATAGGTTAGTGAGGCAGGACCTACCCTTACAGAAGCCATGTTGGGTTTTGCCCAGCAGACCTTGCCCTTCTATATGCTTGACAATTCTATCTTTAATAATGTTTTCCACTAATTTACCCGGAACAGACGTTAAGCTAACTGGCCTGTAATTTCCTGGGTCCCTCATGGAACCTTTTTTTTTATAAATGGGTGTTACATTAGCCATTCTCCAGTCCTCTGGTACAGAGGCTGATCGAAGGGACTTATTACATATCTTTGTTAGAAGTTCAGCAATTTCCCATTTGAGTTCTTGAAGAACTGTAGGATGAATACCGTCTAGTCCCTGTGACTTGTTAGTTTGCAGTTTGTCTAGACGTTCTAGGACTTCCTGCCTTGTTACCACTATTTGCCTCAGTTCCTCATTTTCCCCTCTCCAAAATCTCTGTTCAGGAGAAGGAATCTGACCTGTATCTTCAACAGTGAAGACAGATGAGAAAAATTCATTTAGTTTTTCAGCAATCGCTTTATCCTCCCTTAGAGTTCCTTTACTCCCATTGTCATGCAGTAGTCCAACCGCTTCCCTAGCTGGTTTCCTACTCCTAATATACTTAAAGAATTTCTTATTGTTTGTTTCGATGTGTTTAGCAATATGCCCCTCAAAGTCTTTTTTTGCATCTCTTATTATCTGCTTGCATTTCCTTTGTGCAAGTTTGTGTTTGCTTTTGTTCGCCTCATTTGGGCAAACCTTCCAGTCTCTGAAGGAAGACCTTTTCCCTCTAATTGCTTCCTTCACCTTACCCGTTAGACATGGTGGTGACCTCTTGGACTTATTACTACCTTTCCTGACCTGCGGTATACAAGCTAGATGAGCCTCTATTAAAGTGGACTTGAGTAACCCCCAAGCCTTTTCAAGAGATTTAACCCCCCTAACTGTTCCTTTCAACTTCCTCTTTACCAGTTTTCTCATTTTAGAGAAGTTCCCTCTTTTAAAGTCAAAGGTAATTGTGTGAGATTTCCCAGTCACTTTCCCACTTACATAAACATTAAATTTGATGCCATTGTGATCACTATTGCCAACTGGCTCAACTACATCCATATCCTGCACTAAGTCACTGGAAGCACCACAGAGTATTAAATCCAGGATCGCCTCCCCTCTGGTTGGGTCTATGACCAACTGTTCGAGGGCACAGTCATTTATCTCTTTGGCTTGACTGAGGCATACATTTATCCAATCAATATGAAGGAAGTCTCCCATTATTACTACTTCATTACCTTTACATGCTTCCCTAATTTCATTCTCCATCTCAAGATTACCCTGAACCATTTGGTCAGGGGGCCGATAGAACGTCCCCAGTACTAAATCTCCTTTGGGGCCCGGAATTGTCTCCCATAAGGATTCTGTGGATGAGTCTGCCCTTTTTATGGTCTCTAGCTTATTAGACACTATGCCTTCCTTGATATACATAGCAACACCCCCTCCAATACTCCCTTCCCTGTCATTTCTATACTGTTTGTAACCAGGGATGACTGTATCCCACTGGTTCTCTCCCCTCCACCAGGTTTTTGTAATGCTCACTATATCTATGTTTTCTCTTAAAACCATGCACTCTAATTCCCCCATTTTTGCTTGGAGGCTTCTAGCATTAGCATAGAAACACCTCCACACTGTTTCTCTCTTTTGACTTGCCTGGCATGTGCCTTTGGGCATCTTTAAGTGGCTATCCATCATTTTTCCCCCATTCTCTTTCATGTCTAAGTAATTCCTATGTGGGCAATCTGAAGCAATTTTCCCTTTGTCCGTGTGCACTGAGTTTGCCCGAACCGGATGCTTCTCAGCTCCTGTTGGCTTTCCCCTCAGGTTCAGTTTAAAAGCTGCTCTGCCACCTTTTTTATATTACGCGCCAGCAGTAATGGTTCCATTTTGGTTCAAGTGGAGCCCATCCCTTTTGTATAGGCCCGGCTTGTCCCAAAATGTTGCCCAGTTCCTTACAAATCTAAAGCCCTCTTCCCTGCACCATCATCTCATCCATGCATTGAGACTCACCAACTGTGCCTGCCTAGCTGGTCCTGCACTTGGAACAGGTAGCATTTCTGAGAAAGCTACCTTGGAGGTCCTGGCTTTTAGTCTCCTGCCAAGCAACCTAAATTTGGATTCCAAGACCTCTGGACTACATTTCCCCACGTCGTTGGTGCCAGCATGCACCACAACCACTGGCTCCTCCCCAGCACTATCTACCAGGTTACCTATATGACAGGTAATGTCTGCAACCTTCGCACCAGGCAGGCAAGTCACCATGTGGTCCATGCACCCGCCAGAAACCCAGCTATCTACATTCCTAATGATTGAATCCCCCACTACAAGAAGCCCCCCTCCCCTCTGAGGCATATCCTCGGTACAAGAGGATATCTGTTCATCCACCAAGGAAGAGGTCCCTTCTAAGGTATCACATCCCCCTATCTCAGTGAGATGGCCTCCTTCCCCAAGGGCTCCATCATCTGTGACTGGCATGTTGCCGTCACCTTGGGACTGGGATGTGACTATTTCATCCCCGGAGTCCTTAGTCACCTCTCTCTCTGCCTCTGTTGTTCTCTGTTGCTTCAGAGACTAGGACACGGAGTAATGGATTTAAACTAAGAGAAAAGCAATTCCACCTAAACATTAGGAAGAACATTCTGACGGTGAGGGCAGTTCGATGGTGGAATGTGCTGCCTCGGGGGGTGGGGGTGGAGTCCCCGTCTTTGGAGGTCTTTAAGCAGAGGTTGGATGGCCATCTGTCGGGAGCGCTTTCATTGTGGGATCCCGTATGGCAGGGGGTTGGACTGGATGGCCCTTGTGGTCTCTTCCAACCTTTTGTGATTTTGTGAGTTTTTGTGATTTGTAAAATGGAGGAGGAGAGAATGATGTACCCTGAAGGATAAAAAAGGTACTAAATAATAAAATAAATAATGTGTGACAGTCACTTTGAATACCCTAAAATGCTATCTAAATGCATGCTATTATAATGTTATGTAAACCTGTAAATCATCCATCCTTACTAGAAGATTGCCACCAAGGACCTGTTTTAAAGACACATAAATAAAAAAATCTCCACCCATTTACAAAAGATTACAAGTGAGCTGGCCTGAGAAGCCCTCTTCAGCAAAAAGTTCTACATAGAAGATGCCCCCTCAGAGCAGGCCCCATTCCATTCTCTCCCAACCTCAGACAGTGAAAGCCTTCTATGGTAACCTTAAAGGGCATGGAGCCACATATGAGAGGCAACATTCTTTCAGATGTTCTGGCCCCAACCAGACCGTTTAGGACTCTGAAGGTGGAAATCACAACTTTGAATTGTGCCTGGAAACTACTGGAAGGCATTGCTCTTGTACAAACAGAACTGGGGGGGGGGGAGTACTATTATTGTGTTTTACATGAGTTCCCATCAGGCACTGGCAGCCATATTGCAGCTGTGAATCCCTGGTGGCAACTCAATTTAAAAGCACCACAGGAGCCCAATTCTGATCAGGACTGTGGTGCAGTGGGAGGAGCAGCTCCTGTACCATTTTCTTGAGCTGAAATGGCCCGAGAGGTGTTATTTGCCCCATCAGAGGGCTGCATGTGCAAGCATCCAGTACTGTTTGGAAGATATTTTTTGTATTTTGTATTTTCACTTGCAGATTGGGCTTCTTTGAAGGAATGGAAAATTCTCTTTAGCAATGAAATGCAGCCAGTCCCATCATTTAATGCATATGCAAACCATTTTCCCGCTTGTATTTTGCAAAGACTGTTTAGGTTGGAATAATTTAATTCTTATTTTATTTATTTAGAAATGTATATATATGCTGTCTTTCCAGAGACATGCGCAAGGCAGCTCAAAAGGTAAAAGCAACCCAGCAATAAAATCATGAAACCATAAGCAAAATCATCAATATTAAAACTAGTAATGAAACTAGTTTTAGCCCAACAGAGCCCATCAGAGATGCTATTCAGTAGCATAAGGCAGTATTAGGCTAGAAACAGGCCATAAACACAATTGTTATACAGTTAGAATCCTTCTGTTAAAGCCTGGGTTAAAAGAAATGTTTTAGCCTGGTACTTGATGGACAGTAAAATAAGCCTCCAGGGGGAGGGAATTCCAAAGGTTAGGCATCACCATTAAGAAAGTCTCGGGTTGCCATCCCCTTCACCTCTGCAGGTGGGGCACAGAGAGCAGGGCTTAGAAGATCTTAACTAGCTAGCTAACTAGTATAGGAGGATCTGGTCTTTTAGGAACCCTGATCCCAAGATGCTTTGGGGGCCTTCAGGTCAGAAACAGCACTTTGCATTGCGTCTGGAAAGCCCATGCAGACCTTTCAACACAGGACTGTAGGGCTGTTGAAAAAAAAATTCGATATAGTTTGGATTCGGACGAATTTGGCCCGTCTGGATTCGGGATATGCCCAAGTCCGAACTCCCCCACTTCGGCTCCATGCAATTCGGCGTGAATTCAAAGTTCGGGAAAAAAATTCGGCCGAATAAAGCCATTAAAAACACAAGTGCGCCTTTCTGCGGCTCCGGGGGAGGCATTTTTTGGGGTAGAAGTCCCAAACTTTCAGTGGAGCTTCAAAGGACCCTTCTTGCCAGACCCCCCAGGTTTTGTAAAGATTGGGTCATGGGGGGCTGAGATATGGGCCTCGAAAGGGGTCCCCCACCCTTAATGTGCATCTCTGAGCAGAGCTTGCCGCCCACGCACAAAGCTCCCAGCCCCGACAAACAGCTGAGCTGCGGGGAGCAAGGGCGGGGCAGGTGCGAAGAAGTTTGCAAAGCAACACAACTGCAAAGCAACACAAGTGCAAAGCAACACGTTTGCAACCATGCAAAGCAACACCTGACACCTGGGAGTTTGCAAACCATGGAAAGGGGCAGAGGCAGCTAGCTATGCATAATGAGCAGGAGGGGGTGGAATTTCCCCTTTTGCATTGGACTCGAGTCGGGACCAGGCAAATGCATTCTTTAAGTCACCATTTGAAAACCAGTTTTGAGCAAGCATCAAAATAGAGACTCGAGGGGGCACACGCACCCCAGGCAGAATGGGCGAAAGCCCCCTTTGGCTTCTCCCCCCCCCACAGAAACTGCTCCCTCCCCACACACACACAGACTCTGCTTCCCCACACACACACACACAGGAAAAAAATTATAGATTAAAGCCCCCAAAGGGGTCTTACTGTGGCTGTCTTCTGTTCCATCAGGAGGGGCTGGGAGGAATGGGTAATCCAATATGATTCTATTTAAGCACAGGAGGTTTTGCCTTGGATTTGTCGCTCTGGAGATGCATACAGGATCGGGTGATCCATTCATCCCAATAGGGAAAAGGGGAAAGCCCATATCTCGGGACCCCCTGACCCAATGTTTACAAAACTTGGGGGGTCTCTTAAGAAGGCTCGTCTGAAACTATGCTGAATGTTTGGGGGTTGCACGCCCCAAAATGCGCCCCCTGCAGCCACAGAAAGAGAAAAGGGGGGAGCCCATATTTCTGCCCCCACTGAACCCATCTTTACAAAACTTGGGGGGTCTCTTAAGAAGGCTTGTCTGAAGCTCTGCTGAAAGTTTGGGGTCTCTACCCCCAAAAATGCACCCCCTGCAGCCACAGAAAGGAGCGAATGTGCACACCCACCCACCCCCCACGAGGATTTCTCTCTCTTTCTCTCCCCAGCCGGGCTGCGCAGCAGCTGATTCCTCCAGTACTCAATCCTGACTGATTGGCCAGAAGAAGACCCAGCTTGGCCACCGATTGGCCGGGGGAGAATGCTGCTTACTGACGGTTATGCTGCTGCGCCCCGAATTTGCCGAATTTATTCGTGAACTCCCGAACTCGCTGAATTTGGCTCCCCCGTGTTCCTGCCATTTTTGAGTTCGGTTCGTTCCGAACTAAAAACCGCCGAATCAGGGGAAATTCGGCTGTTTTTCGGTTCGGGCCAAACTGAATCGACAGCCCTACAGGACTGATACAATCCCTGTATCCAATCTCTGACTATAGCCTGGCTTTTATGTTAATGAAGGCCAAAGTTTCTAGATAGTGTCTCCCTCATAATGCAAATTATAATGATCTAACCTGTGACCAGAGCGTGGATTTTGATGAATGGCTGTAGCTGGTGTATCAGCTACGGAGGAGAGTCGAGTCTCCAGTTGCTGGGCAGAATCCAGTAGCAGCCCTCTCCAGGACAAACTGATGGCTCACTACTCAAGCAGCTTTATCATTGACTGATATGAACTCAGGCTACTTTGGACTGAGTATCATTTTATTGCCCTTCATCCATCACATTAACTTCTCCAGGCATTTGTTCAGGACCCACCCAACTCAGCTCTTACGGAAAAATAGAGCTGGGTGTCATCTACATCTGTGGCTCAGTGGCAGAGCATCTGCTTGGCATGTAGAAGGTCCCAGGTTCAATCCCCGGCATCTCCAGTTGAAGGGGCTAGACAAGTAGGTGATGTGAAAGACCTCTGCCTGAGACACTGGAGAGCCACTGCTGGTCTGAGTAGACAATACTGACTTTAATGGACCAAGGGGCTGATCAGTAGAAGGCAGCTTCATGTGTTAATGTGCTCACATTCTGGAACTGGTCAACCATGTGACAGCAGAACCACTGAAGCATGGTGCCCACCACTCCCAAGACAGCTAGCCTCTCCTTAAGTTTGATGGTGTGGAAAGTGGCTGAGAGGTTCATGAGAATCAACAGGGACACATTCCTCCTAATGCTTTCCTGGTACAGAATGTCTGTCAGGGCAACCAAACCCATGCCTGAATCTGAATTGAAATGGGATTAGATATTTGATTTCTTCTTTCTGACACTGTGTAACCTCTATGTGCTTTTGCACTTTGCCCATAAATGGAATGTTGGCCACTACGCAATAAGTATAATTTGGGTCCAGAGACTCCTTCTTCAGGAGTGGGAGAGGTTCATAGAATAGAATCATAGAGTTGGAAGGGACCACCAGGGTCATTGAGTCCAATCCCCTGCACAATGCAGGAAATTCACAACTACCTCTCCCCACACTCCGTGACCCTACTCCATGCCCAGAAGATGGCCAAGATGCCCTCCCTCTCATGATCTGCCTAAGATCATAGAATCAGCATTGCTGACAGATGGCCATCTAGCCTCTGCTTAAAAACCTCCAGGGAAGGAGCACTTACCATCTCCCAAAGAAGTGTGTTCCACTGAGGAACCGCTCTAACTGTTAGAAAGTTCTTCGTAATGTTTAGATGAAAACTCTTTTGGTCTCACAACTACTTTCAAAGGGGTCAGAACGATACCCTCCTGCAACAAAGTGCTTATTACCTCCTAGACCAACTCAGCCAGTCCAACCCAGCTAGATTATCAGCTTCAAAGGGCAGAGGCCAAGCCTAGTGACGGTGGGTGGCACTTTTAAGCAGCTTCTCCAGCTTCATCAGTCCTCACCAACGGAAAGTCATCCATAGGTCCAGGATCAGACTGTGCCTTGACAGTATTCTGAGACTGAACTGGCAGGCTATTGGACAAGGGCTAAAGTAGATGTCATAAGAAACCAGAATTGTTGCTGCTGCTGCTCCTTGACCCTTGTAACGCCTGACACAAATAGTGTATGACATGACAACATTGTGCTGAGCATCTCCCCATCACGTCGGCCAATGATATCACATGTTATTTGACTTTTCAAGAAAGGGAAAGAGAAGAGATGCCCAGTGGGCCAGCTGTTTCTCTCATAATGTCGCTCTTGGCTCCTTAAACCCAGGCCAGTTCTTGCGAAAAAGAGCTTTCATAACTATGCACAGCAAGTAGGTCAGGTTTGCATCCTGTTCCAAAAATCTCAGTTTGGCTCTGGACAATTTCCTACTAAGATCTGTCACCACACTTCTGGCAGGAAGCATTGCCTTTCCTCTTTACCCAATGGCTAAAACGAATTCACAGCAGGATTGTGCACAAGATGTGGATGGCAATGTACCATAAGCGACAGTATCGCAGGCCATAGATTCCTGCCAATCAAAATTTAAGCTTGCAAAGTCCCATCTCATCTGAGGGTTTAAATTGGATTAGTTATTTTTAAACCTCACAGAAGGGGCATTAAAATGTGCTTTTCAAGCAGCAAGTCGTCATAAGCAATTCCTGCCGCAGGGCACGGGCTGCTCTTTTCGTAATTCTTCTCCATATCCCTTTCTCTTTAAATAACCCTGAGCGACAAGATGGAATATCAGATGCCAGACCTAGCCTCTTACAAAGGTTTTGCTGATTGTTGACTTTAGAGAGAATTCAGATTTTGGTCTGAGGAGGATTTGCTGTTCTCTCCGATTTCAGCTAGATTAAAAATAATTAGAATGCATTGCTCCTTAAAGAGATTGTTGATGGAATGAATTGCTCAGTAAGTTCAAGACGGCATGCATTTCAACCACCCAAGACTTGTGGCAACGTCAAGCCACACCAATCCTCATTTCTTCTTTTAAGGCATTCTATTGATCTTGGAAATAATCTTGACTGGACACAGGAGCTCTTAACTTTGAGACACGGTATGGTCCAGCTTTCTAAGCAGCATTTGCTGCTATTCACAGCCAGGTTTCTGGGCAAGTTTAAGGAGGGCTTTGGTTGAACTTTGGATGTATCGGGCCATTTCTGTCCATGATGCAACCATGTCCTTGCAAAGTAAGAGAGCCATGAAACTTGGAAGGGACATTTTAACAACACTGTACTATTCATGTTTGAAAAGTAGCTCAAGCCACATTCCTCTTGCTAGTAGGGAAAGTAAAGATGTAAAATCAGTTCTTTGTAGGCATTTGAGAAGCCTATAGATACAAACTCATCTTTATCATTATGAATAAAAAACAACAACACATGCTACCAGCCCTTAGTCTTAGTTCAGGTTGTGGGAAGGCAAATTCAAGTACAGCTCACAGAGAACCTTACCCCCTCACAATCCCATCAGATGCCTATACAGCCACAAGGCTTTTCATGAGAGATGGCCAAATTCAAATCATGCAATCAGACTTCTGGGCTTGTTGGTTTGTACAATTGAAAATGCAGAAAACTTGGTATGCTCACTCATGATGACACTACTCTCAATTTCAAGTTGATAATGCGGCATGATTCACTCTCCCTTTTTGAAGAAGGGTAGGAAAATACAAAAAGCATTCTTCTCATGACAACTTGACCACTGGTCAATTTGCAAAAAAAAAA
The DNA here is from genome assembly GCF_029931775.1 of Euleptes europaea. NCBI lineage: Eukaryota > Metazoa > Chordata > Lepidosauria > Squamata > Sphaerodactylidae > Euleptes > Euleptes europaea. The sequence continues at coordinate 102,628,376 of NC_079312.1, read as the reverse complement.
AAAAAAGCATTTCAGACAAAAGTTGGATTTTTTTTTTAAAAAAAGCTATTCTCATTAAAGCAAAGTATAGTTTCTTATAAATTATTGCTGTGTGTTTTCCAATGTTTCCACTCTGCCTTTGGAGTTCTGGGCTACTGTGGAACAGAATGTTCCTCTAATATTGAATGAGGGAGAGTATTTGTTATGCAAGCAAAAGCAGCAGAAACCTCATGCAAACACATGGATCAGTACCAACAGGGCTATATTCTGGAGGTCAAAGGTGTCATTCTTTTCTCAAATTCACACCCTGGAAAATTCAAGCACAGCGCTGAAAACCCGATTTAAGATGTGAATTCTTAAATTGCTGCTATCTTTTTTTGAAAGAGAAGTCAAATTGGATGTAAATAAGAGAGTGGCTTGAAAAGTATTTTGTGGTTTAGGCTGTAAGGAGTCTTGTTAAATAAGAAAAATCAGACAAGGAACCTGACCAAGAGACTTGGGACCAAGTTAACCAGTACAGAACCAAAGGTTATGACAAATTTTGCTGTATGTGTGCAGAACTTAAAGCAAAGACAAGTGGAAAGATACCACCTCTGGTTACTTCTCCAGAACTTAGATCCCTTAGATCAGCCTCTGTACCAGAGGACTGGAGAGTGGTCAATGTAACACCCATTTATAAAAAAGGTTCCAGGGAGACCCAGGAAATTACAGGCCAGTTAGCTTAACGTCTGTTCCAGGTAAATTGATGGAAAGCATTATTAAAGATAGAATTGTCAAGCATATAGAAGGGCAAGCCCTGCTGAGCAAAACCCAACATGGCTTCTGTAAAGGTAGGTCCTGTCTCACTAATCTTAGAGTTTTTTTAAAGTGTCAATAAGCATGTGGACAGGAATGAGCCTGGACATTGTGTATTTGTATATACAAAAGGCATTTGTCAAAGTCCCCCACCAAAGACTGCTAAGCAAACTTCATAGTCATGGGATAAGAGTCAATGGTCAGTTCTCACAATGGAGGGATGTGAGCAGTGGGATCCCTCAGGGATCTGTGTTGGGGCCGGAGCTTTTCAACCTATTAATCAGTGACCTGGAGTTGGGGGTGAACAGCGAGGTGGCCAAGTTGGCAGATGACACCAATTTATTTAGGGTGGTTAAAACAAAAATGGACTGTGAAGAGCTCCAAAAGGATCTCTTCAAACAGGAGGAATGGGCATTAAAATGGCAAAAGAGATTCAATGCGAGCAAGTGTAAAATGATACATATTGGGGCAAAAAATCCCAACTTCACATATACACTAATGGGATCTGTGCTGGAAGCGACATACCAAAAAAGGGATCTTGGGGTGATAGTGGGTAGCTCGATGAAGACATCTACCCAGTGTGCAGCTGCTGTGAAAAAGGCAAATTCCACGCTGGCCATAATTAGACAAGCAATAGAGAATAAAACTGTTGCTATTGTACTTCCCTTGTACAAATCTATGGTGAGACCACACTTGGAATACTGTGTACAGTTCTGGTCGCACCTAAAAAAAAGAATATTGCAGAGCTTGAGAAGGTGCAGAAAAGAGCAGCCAAAATGATAAGGGGACTAGAGCTACAGCTCTATGAGGAGCGGTTAAAATGCTTAGGGCTGTTTAGCTTGGAAAGAAGGCAGTTAAGGGGAGACATGGTAGAGGTCTATAAAATTATGCATGGTATGGAGAGAGTGGACAGGGAGAAGCTTTTATCCCTGTCTTATACTAGAACTTGGGGTCATCTGTTGAAGCTGGAGGGTGAGTCAAAACAGAAGGAAGTATTTCTTCACACAACACATAAATTGTGGAACTCCCTGCCCCAGGATGTGGTGATGGTTGCCAATTTGGAAGGCTTTAAGAAGGGAGTGGACATGTTCATGGAGGAGAGGGGCGTTCATGGCTACTAGTAAAAATGTATAGTGCATACCTATTCTCTCCAGGATCAGAGGAGCATGCCTATTAGGTGCTTTGGAACACAGGCACAATAACGTTGCTGCAGTTGTCATGTTTGTGGGCTTCCTAGAGGTACCTGGTCGGCCACCATGTGAACACACCGTTGGACTTGATGGGCCTTGGTCTGATCCAGCATGGCCTTCCTTATGTTTGTATGTTATGTTCTTAACTCTTTGTGTAATCAGCAAATGCTAAGTTGTGTTGGTTAAGGTATAATAGGGTACCTTAAACAGACAGCTGATTTTTTTTATTTTAAATTTTCAAAGAAGTAAGGCTATACAGATGTCTTGGTAGAACTATCAGGTTAAATGCACTCTTATCCGTTGGAAATGAAAGTTAACAATAAATAAATGATCTATGCTGTCAATAACATTATGGAACGTATAAAATTATATTTTCCTTGCTTTTAAACAATAACAAAAACATACTAGTGGCATGAATATATACAACACAGGTCCTGACATATATTTAAATTACCTTAGGCAGCAGTGCTCAGAATTCTTTTTAAATGGAGACACTATAATAAATAGAAACATTAAATATTTACAATAAAAGAACATGTGGAATCAGTAGGTGAACACATACATCCAATTTTTACACACAGAGGAAAAAAATAGGCCTTATACAACCCCCTCCATTACCTTTGCTTAAGCTAAAGGGGAAACATATATTTACCTCTCTAGAATGAATGAAGATAAATTATATGCACGCGGAGGTGATCTGTTGACAGAAACATTCAATGGTGTGTGTGTGTGTGTTTTGATTACCATAGGACCTAATGAAAGATCAAACCGGAGTAAAGTGAGAAGGGGCTGCTAGCAGGCCTTCTCAAGTTTTGCCTATATGCGAAGGCATGATGGTCACAAATGACCCTCCAATCAGATCATTTTTAAATGAGGTTTTAGATTAACAAGGGGACCATACATTGTTCCTCATCCGTTGGTTGCTTCAACGGGAGTAGCAGAATGATCACTTGGAACTAGATGCTTTCCTTAGAAATACCGTGAAATTTCCTGGCTGCATTTACAATTCTGTTGTTCTCAGAGCCATCTTCTCATAAGTTTTACCAAGGAAGAACAGCTTGCCATCACGTGGTTCTTCTTTCCAAAGGATCCCCAGGGCCTATTCCATTTATGCATGTCCAGAGTTGTACTGGTGTTAAACTGGTAGGGGAGCTCACTTGCACACGGGAGATTGAGGTGCACAAGGAGCATCTGGACTGGGGCTTCAGTCTATGAAACTAGAGGACTTTTTTCACATAGCCCAAATAATGCACTTTCAAAGCACTTTGAAGGTGGATTTTACTGTGTGAACTGGCAAAATCCACTTGCAAATGCTCGTTAAGGTGCAGTGAAAGTGGATTGAAAACGCATTATTTGGGCTGTGTGAAAGTGCCCTTGGTTTCTGCTAATGCGAAATTATTGATGAGATGCAGAAAAGTTATATACTTGTTTCCCCCTCCCCCCCATCATCTGCTTCTTAGGGTTTAAGACCTACCGCTCTCCACCCTTTCGGATGTAGCGGCTGATGTCTGCAGCACCCTGAATGATCTTAGGAAATGATAAATAGATACATTTAACCGCGAAGGTGGAGTGTTGTATTAACTCTGGATCACATGGGATGTAATCCAAAGCACCCTTACTGGAAGTAAATTTTAAAAAGAAATAAATGTCTTATTTTCAATAAATTGTTCTTAGGACTGAATGTCAGGAAGACTAAGCTTATTTCAGTTCACTAACCTGATTCACTAATTTTGTAGTGCTTGGGTTACCAGTGTTACCATTTCTTTGGCACTTCAGTCAGGCTTGGAACACTGTTTCCCCCTTACCCCCCCCCCACCCCCATGGTCTTGATATCAAGTAGCCAGAAAATAGAGGTTTTCATCAAGCCTCCAAAAAAGTACAGCATGTATAAACAAGTGTCGGTGGAGCATTTATACGCCGTATTTAGGAAACCTGTTTCAGTCAGAAGCCAGGCGCCATTTTGCAGGTCTTCTGAAAAACAGGTTGACGTGAAACTAGGGTAGCTGAAAAGATCCAATCACCTTGTCCATAATTTGGTTATGTAATCACCTGATTTCCTGAGGAGACTATAACAATAGGGAGAAAAGGTTACCGGTGATCCACACAAAACCAATTAAAGGGACACTTAAGGCAGGTGGTGTCTCCCAGGCAGGAACAAATGGCTCAGAGAAACTGCTTAGTTTGAAACAGAAAGTTCCCCGATATAGAACTCCATTTTAGCAGCCACCTTGTGGCCTCTGACAGAGAGTAGACAACTAGAGACTAAATGCTGAAACTACCATACACACCGAGCCAATAGTGGACAAATGAAAATTTAGACCAGTTCAACCTCTATCCCTGATAAAGAAACAAACCACCGCCACTCCCTGCATCCAATCTCCTTATGTCCTCTTTTGAAGGAATAAAATAATTTAAATGAAAACATTCTGTTGCACCTACAGACTGAATTTGCTGGATACAATCAATAACTAATAGCCATTGCTTTTCCTCTGTTGCTTAGAATACCTACACTGACACGGCCGTATTTCTCACAATGCCCTGTGCCTGACACCACCCCTCTATATTGTAAATATTTTTGGAATGCCCCTAGATAAGAAGATGGACGTAATGGAGGAAGTTTCTGGTGGATGAGGAAGGAAGGGCCGCGTGCTCCTTTCACCTTCGGATGTCGGAGAACTCAGACAGTTCTTCGGCCTGTTCAATTACCCCATGGGCCATTTTGGGATTGTGGCTCCCGGCTTTAGAGCGAATGTGAGGATTCATTGAGAGCCGGCTGCCTCTTTCCCCTCTGGTGCTTCGGGAGTTCTCTCTGGGGTCAGATTCAGGGTGGACTATGACGTCCCCTTGGCTGGCAGGGGATCTGAAGATTTCGTTTGGTTTCCTCTCTGGTTCCAGCGCAGAATCTCCACGTGGGACCGAGGTGCAGAAACTCAAGACAGAACACAGGCTCCCCCAATTCTGCTCACACTGTGCCTGGACACTCTGTGTGATGGCTTCTCTGACCTCCTCTCCGCAAGTGAGCAGGATGTTCACTAAGTCGACATATGGTCTAAGGGGGGAAAAATAAGAGGATGGAAGGTGGTTATAAAAGAACAGCAAGTTATACACCAACACGTAAGCAGACGGTCATTTTACCTCCGGCCTGCCAACTTGTGACCCACTGAAATGAATTCAGCACCCCAGCCAAACATTATGGCCTTCAGGTTCTTGGAACCCTCCTCCTTTTTGCAGTCTCAGGCAAGAAGAAAAACCATGAGGTATCTCAGGGCCCCTATGGACACTCGTACATAGCTTGTCGTTGCTTTTGGCCATTGATCACCAATCTATACAGGCTTGTTCGACCTTATATTCTCCTTCACTGCTCATATCAATGTAATTTCATTAAGATTATCAAGTTTGTGGCTAGTGGTCAACAATTTTGCCGGCATACGTAGGAAGTGATTTCACTTGGCACTTACAAAGTTTGTACATTACGTAGAGATGTAAAAGTAACTTTTGCTGAAGATGTGGATACTTCTTGTGCCTTGCTAATTTCTTGCTTGGAAGCAGAGATTTTACTAATAGTACTGAGGGAATGTTGTCTTTGTTAAGTTCCAAATGCCAAGTCCCCCTGTGTGAAGGCTAATGAAGCTTTCCATGTTACTTTATCCCCAACACTCAAGGGGGCGTTCCCGGGGTGAAGGGGGTTAGAATCTGACTAACATCAGCTGCAGCCCTTGGAACACCCCCCTGCCACCAGCGCGGCATGCCTCTTCTGGGATTTAGGTCTTGGTGTGGCGGCTGCAGTGGCCTGTACCGCTCTGAGGCATCCAGGCACCAGCGCGTGTGTCATCTGGGATGGTGTAAGTGCCCATTATCCCTAGTGCCCATTATCGCAGCGTCACACTGGCTCCTATGAAGCTTTGGCTCCCCCCCTCGGGAACGGACTGTAAATTTTCCAATGGCAGAATGGGATTTCCTGCCTCCCACCTTTCACTGTAGCTCATCGATTTCCACAAAATGTTGTTCCTGAGGGATAGGGAACTCTTAGCAGAACCTGCAGCCAGAAAGGGGTGTCAGCAGAAATTGCCAGTTTAGTCTAGCTCCAGCCCCTCATATTTTTATAAGACCCCATAATTGCTTTCATTGAAGAAAGCAGAACTGAAGTAATAAACGAAGCTGCCTTATACCAATTCAGAATTACTTGTCTTTCCATTACAATAGGCAGAAGCTTTTCAGGGTCTCAGGCGGAGAACAAGTCATCACCTGCTTCTCCATTAAATTGGAGAAGCCAGAGTTTGAAGCTGGGATCTATTGCAGCCAAACTATGTGCTCTTATTACTGACCTAATACCATTTCCCATGGCTAAAAGTGTAGCTACAAGTTATAAGGAATGTGGGGTGCCATAAAACATGGCAACCCGTGCCAAGTTTTCTTGTCCCTTTTGTTTCATTATACTGACATTGTTGTATAACATATATCCTTCCTTCCATTCCACATAACTGGCTGATGATGGCAGAAGCAGGTAAATGCCCAGTGCAAGAACATACAAATAGTGATAATTTGTACCAAATAGTAAGGAGGAAAAGAACTCGATGTGGAGTTTCACTCTGATATGGAACATAGTGGTTTGGTTAAGTGCCGCACTAAATTGTAGATTTGTTAGGAACCACAATATGGGTTTTCTAGAAACATGATCAGATCACATTTGAGAGGTAAGAAGTATATAATTTTGACCACAGACTGATAGACTTGACAAAATACCATCAGTGGTGAGGAAAAAAAATCAGTGGTTTATTGCCTCATAGTGCAGTTATTTTCAACTATGATGACTGGTAATAAGCCTGGTTAATTGGCACAAACTCTTAACATCTATTTGTGCTACGAAAATCTGTATACATGTTGTTGGTTCTACAGACTCTCTCTCCTCTCTCTAACAGTGTTATAACCACTACCAAAAATCATATTCTGGAATACACACTAGCAATTTTATAAGTACTGTCAAAAAAGTAATCATGTCCTCAGCAGAAGGCCTTGGAAATGAAACAGCTCAGCTGCTGTTCTCGTTTGTCACCTAGACAAGTTACCTCAGAATCGTACGAAATAGAATGTTCTTTTTTTATTTTAAGGTGTGGAGATCATCAATAGCATTAAAAAATACCCTAATAAGCACCACCAGCCCTAATAAAACTGCTGTAGAATCAAGGGGTGGGGCTGTGGCTCAGTGGTAGAGCCTCTGCTCAGCATGCAAAAGGTCCCAGGTTCAATCCCGGGCATCTCCAGTGAAAGGGCTAGGCAAGAAGGCGATGGGAAAGACCTTTCTCTGCCTGAGACCCTGGAGAGCTGCTAGGGGAGGGGCTGTGGCTCAGTGGTAGAGCCTCTGCTTTGCATGCAGAAGGTTCCAGGTTCAATCCCCAGCATCTCCAGTTAAAGGGACCAGGCAAGTAGGTGATGGGAAAGACCCCTGCCTGAGACCCTGGAGAGCCGCTGCCGGTCTGAGTAGACAATACTGACTTTGATGGACCAAGGGTCTGATTCAGTATAAGGCAGCTTCATGTGTTCAAGGTCAAACCAGATGTGATTCCGGAAGATCTATGAATGGACCTCCAGCACATTTTAATCGGTGAATAACAGTTGTTAAGGAAACGACATCAAGGCTGCAGTGAGGAAAACTCTTTCTCCTGACCTCTGACAGCCCTTTGGGGCTTCTGTTTGTCACACGGGAGCAGACATACAAGCAACATACAGGCAATCTAAGTATTTCAAACAATATGGTAAAAAGCAGCTCTGAGGGCTGTTTGAAACCAGGAAAATGGTCAAGAGTTACACCCCTGCACTGATCTGATTTGTGGTTGCATTTTAACAATAAAAAGACGTGATAGAGATCCTTACACACATATTTCATAATCTTGTCTTGTTTGACCTTCAGATTCCCTGCTTTCTTTGAAAAAAACAAACAGATTCTGAGTATTTTTTCAAAGAGCTTTTAGTTTTCATGGTAAACCATTTAGATGGCAACCAAAGACAAATACGTGCACCTCAAGTTTAATTCAAGCCAATGAGTTTGATCCTATGCATGTTTCCTCAGAAGTAAGTCACACTTTGTTCAATAGGGCTCCTCCTAAGAATGCTTCATTCACAGACATCGACACACTATTGTACATCTGTACTAGCACAGAATCTGGTATCGTTTTCGAATCATGAAATTGTAGACGGTTGTTTCCTGCTGAAAATGTGGTGATAAGTAGCTCCATCATGTGCTGGACTTCTTCAGGCAACCCAATTCCTTGTCAATTCTCTTGTGGGGAAAACATATTACTCCAGTCATTTAACACGCCCCCTGGCCTTTAAGAATACAAATTCAAAATTGCAGAGTCTGTGCTGTCATGGCCAATACGCGACACACACAATCCTGATTATGGAAATACTTTGTTTGCTTCTAGGTTCTAGAACGGCATAAGCATCCATTAGCTTATCTATAAAACTAATCGGGCTTTTCACCAATGAACAGTTTCTGGCTCTGAGATGAGGCTCAAAAAACGAATTCCTAGTGCCTCTGGGCTTAATATATATAGCTGCAGTGAATTCTGGGTCACAAGTCTTCCCAATGATGCATAATTCAGCCCCCCAACAATACCTGTGCCTATGAAGCTGCATTAGTTATTCTGTGAAATCAAGCAGAGTTATCAGCCAGGCCATTTCGTTATTTATTTATTTTATTTTTTTGGCGGTCAAGTCATAGCTGACTTATGACAACCCTGTGGGGTTTTCAAGGCAAGAGACATTCAGAAGAGGTTTCCCATTTCCTGCCTCCAAGTCACAACCCTGGTATTCCTTGGCGGTCTCCTTTCCAAACACTGACCATGGCTGACCCTGCTTAGCTTCTGAGATCTGAGGAGACAGGGCTAGCCTGGGCTAGCCAGGTCAAGGCTTTCTTTAGCTCGCTACCACTTAATCGTCCCTTGGAAAGCATTCCTTCCAAAATTTGAAACCTGGGTAGGCTATGCTTCACATGCTATGGCGCCTTAAATACACAGCAGAGTATTATAGGTTGAAGGGTAGAATTCTACTGTATTGGCATATCTTGACCATGCAATTGTGGTTGGGGAAACGACTGCTGGAAAATCTGGACTCGTCAGCATTGAAAATCTTGGTAATTGTTGTAGTGCATGCTTTGTGGGGGGAAAAGAGTCCCTTCCGCTGCCAATCACCTCCTCTCATCGCTAACCTTTTCCTCTGATTTATTAATGAAGACAAGGGATGCTAAATGTTAAGCAATCCTCTTCCCATGTGAAAGAAGGCAGTTTCCTACAGAGCTGAAAGCACTGCTGCATATGGATTCTTGTGAGAACATGTAATATGTACTTATGGTTAACTTGTACTCTGGTAATGATTTGATCTCATTCCTCAGGCTACAAACTCATCACTGGCTGGCTTGGCCAGCCAGAAAATCCCCCACACATAAGCAAAGCATTGCACAACTGTCTACATGTGCTGTTATTTAATCCAAAGGCCTAAACAAAGGAGGAAGAGAAGGGATGCTTCCTCTCCTGTCTAGAAGAATACTAGGAGAATTCTGAGAATCTAATTTTTTTGTTTTTCTTTAAGCATAGTACCTAGTGAAAATGCCCAGGGCTAGGATCTCTGCTAAAAGCACTTTCCTGGGGAAAAGAGAGAAATCTGTGTGCAGGCCATGGCCATTAACTTCTTTTGAATGCATCTTGAAAAAATCAAGTATATTTTAAATTTACAAACTATTTGATTCTACATGGAGAACTTGGACAATTTTTTCAAACTTTCTACTTTCACTGGCCCTGATCTGGATGGCTCAGGTTAGTCTGAACCCATCAGATCTCAGAAACTAAGCAGGATTGGCCATGGTTAGTACCTGGATGGGAGATAGGGTTGCCAACCTCCAGGTGGTGGTTGGCGATCTGCTATTACAACTGATCTCCAGCCGACAGAGATCAGTTCACCTGGAGAAAATGGCCGCTTTGGCATTGAAGTCCCTCCCTTCTTCAAACCCTGTCCTCCTCAGGCTCCGCCGCCAAAATCTCCAGATATTTCCCAACCCGGAGCTGGCAACCCTAATGGGAAACCACCAAGGAAGTCCAGGGCCACTACACAGAGTCAGGCAATGGCAAACCACCTCTGTTCTTCTCTTGGCTTGAAAACCATCTGAGGTCACCATAAATCGGCTGAGACTTGATGGCACTTTTCACCACCACCTTTAAAAAGCCCTTTCTGTATTAACATCTGCTGATGAACCCTTGCCCATGAAACTCCAGTCCACTGCAGAGGATTCAATGTGCCCTAGGATGAACACAGCCTACGTGAAGCACAGGGCAGGTCTACTGAGCCTTACTACTGCCCTACTTGAATTGAGAATGTGACTCGTGCCCAACACTCTCCTGCAGATGCCCATTCAAACAAGAATGATGAGCACGGTATCTTTCAACAAAATTTGCCCACTATTACTAATTGATTGAGAAATCCCTGATATGCTCCTGGGGAGCCCAAGGTTCCCCCAGAACAAAGTTTGAGAAGTACTGATCTGGCAGATGTTTACCTACTAGCCATTTACAATTGTATCTAATTATGGATTTCAGGACAGGAGCCCAAAAGAATCTGAGACACCTAGGGGTTGATCTGAGGACAGAAGGCATTTCTGTCAGCAGAAGTGGAGGGGGATTTTTGCCAATCCCCCCATCCCATTTTATTGATTTATTTTAAAGCATTTCTGTCCCACCTTATCTCCTTGGACTCAAGGTGGTGCACAAGTTGCAAAGGCGTAAATTAACTAAATGGAAGCAGATAAAAATGTATAATTTATCAATTTAAAAGCATTCAGACTTTTTAGAACAACCTTCCACAGCCAACACAGAGACAGCAAATTCACAGCCAGCTCTGCTGGACAAGTTTATCACACTTTCCTCTAATTTTTTTTAAAATTGTATTTTTCTATACAAATTAATATTGACATTTAGGCCTTGCGTGTATTTTATTTTAGGATTGAATTTGAATAAATCAGTCCTAAACTGTGATTTTAAATTTTGGTTTTATGCATTTTTATGTACTTTATTTTATGTGTTTTACTTATACTGTAAGCCGCCTTGAGCTCTGTTGGGAAGAAAGGAGGCTAACAAACATTGTAAATAAATATAAATAAATACTTCAAGTCTCTCAGGAAAAAAAAAAAAGTTTGTCCACCCCCGTTTTGTCTCCCACACGCTGCACCTGAGGGTTCCCCACCTCCCGTGAGCAGCATTTCAGGCAGCTTAGTAGGCTGCAGTGGGAAAGGGGAGGTGAGAAATTTCTCTTCTGTCAGCAGACCTCCTCTTATGGTACTCTGGATACAAACCATACTCCTTATCTCACTCAGCATGCCACAGACTTGTGACTCCAAAGCAGATTGAGTCAAGAAATGTTTTGTGCCAGTCTGATCCACAGACAAAACCATTACCATACCTGGCACTATGCCATCCGCCGGGAAAAAAAGGCCTGCCTGTTCTTAAATTAATTGAGTCATATCCTATATGGATGAGGCATGATGCAACATAGTCCAAAATTGGCTGATGTCTTGCTCATGCATAAAACATTTACAAATGCATGTAAGGATGTGTCTGTTGCATTCATGTTACCAACAGAGTAGGCGCTGTAGACACTGCTGTAGTAAATAAAACGCTGTAGACACTGCTGTAGTAAATAAAACAAATACTACAAGAGCAGATGGCAGCGAGAGATTCTTCGTTTTCTGATGACATGTGGATGGAATTCCAAATGGAATATGGCGTCTTATATCTGAGCTACGGGTTCCTGAAAAGCTAAGCTCTCACTTTAGAAAAACAATCAACTAGCTGTGATGGCTTTGAGGATATTTTAGCATATGGGATGACTTTCTCTGTCCCATACTCAGTAAGTAAGCTTTGGGTTGAAGTGTACCAAATTCCCTCCCCCGGCACAACGTCACAAACTGTATTACAAATGCCAGACGCTACCGTGAGGTTGCGCATATGCAGGCAGATGTGAAATATTAATTCACGTGCACTTCTAAAATCTGAAAAGCTGGACACCCACAAACCAGAGTTCTGGGCTCTACCTCTGTTTGAAAAGAATACCTTCAAAGGCATACAGCCTGATTCAAGAGGGTAGGGCACAATTAGGCACTACCTGAGAACGGGGGCCGTCCCATTCTTGGCAGCACAGAACAGTTTACGTATGCAAAAGAAACCCATACATGGAACATTCTCCAATACAGATGGAAATGGGGCAGCCTCTACTTGCATACAACTGCACTTGTAACAGACCTTTCCAATTGTGCCCTCCAAACAGCAAGTATCACATATAATTGTGAATCATGAGTCTCTCCCACGTTGATTCAGCGACTGAAGTGCCTAATTCCTATACAATTTGATGAGCCTCTCTTTTCAATATCCGAGCAAATTGATGCTTCCATGCCAGCCTCATCCCAAAGCAAAGGCCTCAATCAAATATTTACTCTCAGAAGGCTTAAAGGACAATCTGTGTGTGTGTGTGTGTGGGGGGGAAATTGTCCCTTCACAGTTAATTTTAGTAAGCAGTAACAAATGGTTCCACAGTATAGGGTGTAGAAGCTGTCAACATTGTATTCCTTTCAAGTGTCTCCTGACCTAACAAGAAGGAAGCCGATCTCCCTCAGAATTTACCAGCTCCAAATAGCAGCAATGACACATTTTCAGGATCAGTTTGTAACTCTCTGTAGAGCTGATGTGGGGAAATGGAGGTTTATGGACATTCAGAGAGGTAACTGGAATATTCATACCCATACCTTGGCAGATTAGATATTAACAGTAAGAACTGTGCCAGCCAGTCACAAAAAATTGGCCTCTTGCTATGATTCGGCATGTGTATGAAACTCAGGTATAGAGGTAATTCACAGTGGGTAGCCGTGTTAGTCTGTCTGCAGTAGTAGAGGATTCAGGTATAGAGGATTCAGGTGTTTGCAAAGATGGTCATTCTCCCCCCCACACACCAATATTATGACGATTATGATGATGCCCTACACCAAAAAGAAGCATTAGTATGAATACATTAGTGTTCATTTTTCACACTAGCAGCATTTCTGTCTTTGATCTTTTGCATGTTTTAGAATGCTAGAAACAACATTTATAACTTTTTGAAGATGGAAACCATGGCTTGATTTTTATTTGATACACCAAAAATACCATTAATAATATCTAGCTTGACATGCTCCTCCCCTGTTCCTAACTAGGCATCCAAGTTCCTATCCATGTAGTATAGGACAATTATTCCTATGATAACACTGAACCCTCTACCAACTTTGTTGTATATCCCTTATTAATTAAGTTAAATAAGAAGGGAGGTGAAGTTTTTGAGATGTTGTTTACTGAAGTGATAAAGAGATCTATTAACCAATATTTCCAGCTAGGTTACATCAGGAACACCTGTCTCAAAGGTATTAATATTAACTCCTTTTGTTACAGTTAACCAGGGATTACACTTACAATGCTTGCAATCCTGGGCATAATGTGGAATTCTCTCTTAGGGCTACTGATACTTGCCCAAAGATATGGTTTTATATGAACACATCCAAGCAGCTTAATCCAGTCACATAGGAAGCTTGTAGGAACTTGACTCAGGGCCACATCACACATTATCTTAGACCCCAGTACACAATCGAATTCTGCCCTGTAGTGTGTGAGGCAATGATGTTTTTTTTTGGGGGGGGGGTTCCCCCCCACTGAAGATACAACATGGAAATACATGGGTTAAACTTCCCTTACTGTATTTCGGTGGCACACAAAGTGTGAAATTGTGATGCGAAGCTATTTTAACATATGGGTTAGATGTGGATGTACCCTACCATAATGTGTAAAGTAGCACTCAGGTCTTCCAAGGGGTAAATCTAGATGTGGGAATGGCAACCCTGAACAGGTTTGAGGGGGTGAGGTGGGAAGACTGCTGGCAATCTTTTTGCAAAGGCCACTTACATTTTACGTGAAGTGATCCTTAATAGCTGGGAACTTCATACTTTTATCCCTCTTTGCTTTGACCAACATACTATCATACTTGTGCAAAGGCCACCCTGTGACTTATTTACATGAATAAATTACACTAATGGTTTGGAAACAGCACCAGTGGTATGGAAACAGCACCAGTGGTATTTAGTCTCCACTAGCTGTACGTACATTTTCAGACCAATACATTGAGGGGGACAAGCAGTTTCACTTGGAACTGCAGCAAAATCATCCCCGCAGGAACGCTACCAGTATTCATTGCAGCCACTGGCAGTAGAGAAGGCAGGTTTTCCATGTGAGATTCCCTCCCACATTTGGTTGCTGTGCCAAGCTCTACGCGATGCCTACTTACTCATGCTGCAGCAAGTCTTTGAAATGAATCATCTCCACAATGACATGGACGTTCTCTTTAGCCGCAGAGCAAAGATCGTGCTTCTGGTAGCATTCTCGCTGTAACTGGAAGACCATATCCTTGATGGCGGGGCACTTGCGACTGATGCAGCTGAATCTGTGCCGTAAGGCATGAGCCTTGCATCTCAGAGCATCTTTAATGAAAGATTTCCCCTGAAGAAAAGTTGGGAAAAAAGCACACTTGTATTCATCTCCACTGAGCATGAAGGATGGTATACAACTGTCACCTCTGGAAGTTGATAAATGAATGTCTGGAAGAGCCAGCTCCATGTAGGACTGGAAGGGGAGAGGGGTTGAAAGATCTGAAAGCCATTCATCACAAGGCTTCCCAGTTGCAATATATACTATCCATATCAATGCCAAGGGCCACCACTAATCAATGTTGCAGGTGTGGAAACAATGGACACTGTCACAAATGCCGAATAATGCATTTTAACAGACATTTGCAAGTGGATTTTGCCATTTCACACAGTAAAATCCGGTTTCAAAGTGCACTGAAAGTGCATTATTCGGCATGTGTCGAAGTACCCCATAACTGGTTGAACCACAGAGAAGGTCACACGGAAGCCCTTTCAGCACCACTGTGTAATGTGTACTCTATTCAAATTGGCCCCTTAACATTCTGTTGAAGATGTAGCTTCTCCAACATTTCATTTACTCATTAAGTCTGTGTGACATTTTTCACAGTCATCGTCATGGAATGACAACATAGCTAATAGCGCTGAAGACTATATATAAATATACAGCTATATAACCACGTAAGTGGTCAACAGATACTGGAGGAGAGCAATATGTGTGTGTGTGTGTGTGTTTTATTGTGAACTATGTGGAAAATAGTTGTATACTCCTTTGATTGCTATTACTCAGCTCTACCATTCAGTGGTTTCAAAAATATTGGCAACTGCATCTTGGATATTATCACAGATGGCTTGCAATGCAAAATTAAATTATACCTAAGAATATTAATTTGCTGTTGAAAGATAAGGCTCTCTGGCAAGCTGATTAACCACATAAACCTCAAACATCAAACTAATGATAGCAAGCATTTATTACAGATGATAAACTTTTCTCCTTGAGCCTTCCTGATGGCTCCAGATATTGGTGGGTTATGAATCTCCCCTACCTGGGCAAGATGCACAAGGGCATAGGGGCAGCCCAGCTCCCATTTCTTTTGGAGGATCCCTGCTATGTGGACCTATTTTGAACCATCTTTCAATGCAGATTTGGCAAAGGTATGCTTTGGTCACTCTGACTGGACCAGGAGAGAGACAGGGGAAGTGTAACTGTGTTCATTCTCTTGGATTGGTCAGCAGCTTGATACCGACCTCGGTGGATTCTAGGAATGCCAAAGGCACGGTGTTTGATTGGTTCTGATCCCACCCAGAAGATAAAATATGGGATACTTTCACTTTGTTCTTTGCTACCAATTTTCCCCCGGGCGATTTAACATCTACATGAATCACTGGCTGAGGTCACCTTAGGATGCGGATTGAGATGACAATCTCCTCACGAGAGGGGTGGTGGATGTGGTGATAACTGTCTCTATAATCAGTAATGGCCTTGAAGAGCACTAATAAATTGAAGCTCAGTTCAGACAGAAAGTGATGCTGCTGATGGGAAGGTCTACTTGACCATGGACATGATGTGTGACCGGTACTCCCACAAAGGCTCAGATCCACAGCTTGGTTGTGCTCCTTAATACAGTCTTACCATTGGATGACCAAATGACTGCTCTACTAGGTTGATACCTGCACACATTGTATTTAAGGGACATATACAAACCAGTATTACAACTAGAACCAATCTGACCAGATGTTTGAGTAATTGGTAATAGATTTTACAATCTATACACATGCCTGGTTTGATTTGAACTGTTTGTGTATGTATGTATTTATTTATTTCTATAAATGTGTGCAGGCTTAACATGGTTTTTATTAACCACTGATGAAGGCCCAATAGGCCGAAACGCGTTTGGTATGTGGTTACAGATATCAACCCTAGGAAATGCCATTGTGCTATTTGCAGTCCCAAGCTCTGCACACGACCTGAGTTCGATCCCAACGGAGGTTGGTTTCAGGTAGCGCTTCGAATAAATTATATTTTCAGTATTTTTATACACACACCTCTCTCTCTCTCTCTCTCTCCCCCCCCCCCAACCTTGGGTACCCAGCTTTTGTTTTCAGGTTGGGTTTTATTCCCATCTTTTTTCTTCCACAAGTGAGATTCATAACATGAAGAACCTTTCATCAATTTGTGTGCCTGCTGCATCTCTCCTTTTTTGGTGGGTGGGGAGAAGCATACTCCGGTCACATCAGGGTTAGATTACTTTAATGCATAGTATATGGAGCTGTCTTTGAAGACTTCTTGAAAACCTCTTGAAAACTTTACCTAGTACAAGATTAACAGGAACATGCTTAAAAAAAAACAAAAAAACATGACTAGATGCATTCTATAACATTTATACTGACTTCTGGTTTGCTTCCAAGGACAATTCCAAGTGCTGGCTTGAACTTTTAAAGCCCTAAATGGCCCGGGTTTCTGAGAGACCATTCTTCTGTATGAACCCGCCCTTTCTCTAAGACAGGGGTTTCCAACCTTTCTGAATCTGTGGGCACCTTTGGAATTCTGACACAGTGTGATGGGCATAGCCACAAAATGACTGCTGCAGGAGGTGGAGCAAGCCACAAAATGGCTGCCATGGCTTACCTTCAGTCACTCAGTGAGGATGTTAGTGCTGTGCTGCCAGCTGCTGCCCAAGCAACATTTTTACAAATCTGCATAGCCAATCAAATCTCCGATGGTCAGTCAGAGGCCTTACTGGGCAAAAGCCTTACTTTTACGGTTAATACAAAAAAACCACCTCTATTCTAAATGCACATACAATAAAGACAGTATAGGATGCCAACAAATATGTCTTGTAGTTCCAACATTAAACAAGTAGCATGCACAAATAATTATGCAATGATAGCCAAATAGTCCACAAAGTGCAATGATCACCTGCCAACTCTTGCAATATATTCTTCAGGTGAACTTGCTGTAGACCAAGGTGGTAGCCAGGTTCTCAAAAATATCCAACAGCACACAATAATTCACATTAGCACAACTTCCTCAGTGTGCCCGTTGCTAAGTTCATCATGTAAACATACAGTTCATAGTAATTAATCATTATGATGCTCACATTTACATTCTTCAAAGATGTATAATAACATGGCTACCACCTTGGTCTACAGCAACTTCACCTTGTGCTAATGTGAATTATTGTGTTCTGTTGGATGATTTTGAGAACCTGGCTACCACCTTGGTCTACAGCAAGTTAACCTTAAGAATATATTGCAAGAGTTGGCAGTTGATCATTGCGATTTGCGGACTATTTGGCTATCATTGCATAATTATTTGTGCATGTTACCTTTTTTTAATGTTGGAACAAGACATATTTGTTGGCATCCTATACTTACTTTTAGGGTTGCCTAGGGTTGGGAAATATCTGGAGATTTTGGGGGTGGAGCCTGAGGAGGGTTGGGTTTTGGGAGGGGACAGACTGCAATTGGGTATAATGCCATAGGGTCCACCCTCCAAAGTGGCCATTTTCTCCAGGTGAACTGATCGCTGTTGCCTGGAGATCAGTTAGAATTCCAGGAGATCTCCAGCCACCACCTGGAGGTTGGCAACCCTACTGACTTGGCCCGCGCTGGTGGGCACCAAGAAAGACATCAGTGGGTGCCCATGCACCCATTGGCACCATATTGGGAATACCTGCTGTAAGATCTTCAGCTAAGGCCTTGACTTGATTCCTTTATCATCAGAGACAAGGCAGGTGGGGACTGCTGTGACAACATAGCTCTACAGTGCCTTCCTCAGAGAGGATATAAAATAGGAGAGGAGAATTATGTAAGCCATTTTGGGTCCCCATGGGGGAGAAAGTTGGGGTATAAGTGATTTTTAATATACACAACACTCCTTGACCTGGATGGCCCAGGCTAGCCTTATCTCATCAGATCTCAGGAGCTAAGCAGGGTTGGCCCTGGTTAGTATTTGGATGGGAGACCACCAAGAAATATTTATTTATTCGATTTCTTGCCCGCTCTCCCTCCCCAGCCGAGGCCAGGCTCAGGGTTGCTATGCAGAAGAAGGCAATGGCAAACCACCTCGTGCCTTGAAAAGCCTAACGGGTTGCTATAAGTCAGCTGTGACTTGACGGTACTTTACACACACACACACACAATAAACACACACCATGCAAAAACAGGGGTCAATACTGGCATGCAGTAGTGAGTGCATCTACCTCTTAAAATAGTGTAGAAGATCCTGAAATGTCAGTGTCTAGAAAAATCTCAGCAACTGATGGGTGAGGGGCGCTAAGCAGGTTTTCTAGCTGTCAGAAGGTAGGGATTTGGTGTTCTACATGATTCTTTGCCTTCTGTATGACTAAATGAATCAGTGTGTAGCTTTAGTATTCAGTGATGCATACAGAGACACCCTCTTACAATTAACCACTGAACCACCCCCCTTCCTACCAATCTAGATGGATCTTCTGTCAATGCGAACAATCCAACCCTATATATATTAATATTAGAGGGCATGTGTTTGCCGTTTTAAGCTTCCAAAAAGGACTAGAGAAAAAGTGAGGCTGGACAAAAAGAAACAAAACGCTTGAAAGCTGCATCTTTAGAGATGCCTGTGATCCATCAAATGGACCCCAGATCACAATCTCAAGGAAGAATAGTCCCTATGTCAGCTCCTTTCTTCCATAAAGTAGGAAAGCCAGTCACGCTTCACTGATATGTTCCGATTCTCCGGGTAATTGGTCAGCTCTTCTTCTCCCTGCTGAATGACAAGCAACTGGCAATGCTCTTGCATTCCTCTCATTCCTTATAAGCTTCTGGTCATCCTAGCTGACCAACGCTTAATGCTCAGTGCACCATATGGGTTAAAACGCTCATTCTTATTTCTAGTCATGTTTTACACAAAGGTAGCCTAAATTCAATTGCCATTGTAAAGGGTATGAGAAGTTAAGACTTCTTTTGTTTGGCCTTTTCTTTTCAAGAGAAACAGACAGGATGAAGACCATGGGGGAGGGAGACATCCTCTGCTGACTAAGGCATCAATATTAACTTTTTTTATATTAGATTGACCATCCTGTGCAGAATTACACCCTTCTAAGCCTATTGATGTCAATTTTTAAAATCAGAACTTTCGACAATGGAAAGGATGATGCAATCCTCACTCATGAGATAGCCTGACCGCATTCTAGTGAAATTTGAATATGCATAAAATGCCTCAAAGCCTGTTAATGGAAAAGGCACTTTTGCTGTTCTCTTAAAAATAAAAAGACCAATAAAGGAACCAAGACAATCCTGTCTCAAAAGCAGGGAATGTACAGCTATTACCAATAACTGTGGAACGAAGACACCACCTTACGTGTCTGGGAAAGGCAGCCTAATATCTCTAGGAAGAACTGTTTTCAAAGCAAAGGATCTTCTTGTAACCTCTGTCTGCAAGACAGCTTTCCCTCCTGGTTCACTAAGCCAAGCATTGCTAAAGTAGGGCTGAAATCTTCAGTAAACGCACACATACACATATACTGCAAATGGTCTAGGGAAGCCAAATGCCCCTGGCCCATCGTAATGTTCTCCTTCCCTCCTGGCTGAAATGGGAGTGTAGCTGGATAAGACATAATAACAGGATGCTTCAGTGATGCACAAATGGTTTGGAGAGAAAACGAAGAAGGCAAACGTAATACCACACAGCGCCTAAGGAATGTTGTGTGACACTGCCCTAGAGAGCCAGTGGATAGCTTGAAGAAAGCAGCAGTAGAGAGGGGCTGTTTTCACAGGACGCCTTTACGGTCTAACATTCACCTGCTGAAATTTATTTGACCAACCATAGAAAGTGTGCCAGGTTGAAGTTTTGGCAAAGCATAACGGATGCAGAAAAAACACTTCTGGTTAAAAGTTGTGTTTGGACTGAGGCGCTCTGCTTTAGTAGAACGCGGATCTATGCCGGAGAGCCACTTAGCAGTCCTCAGTGACGTCAGCAGAAGCTTTGCCTTCAGGACCAAGCCCTTAAGAGGAACTGGCACCCAGAACTCCTCTGTGTGTTTCCCGTCAGAGGCAGAAGATTTCGGATGGTATTCAAGGGCAGCATGGTGGTGGTGGTGGTGGTGGAAAGGGCTGTCGGGTCACAGCTGACTTATAGCGACCCCATAGGTTTTTCCTGACAGTCAGTGTGGTTACAAGCGGTGGACTCTAATCTGAAGTAACAGGTTCGATTCCTCACTCCTCCACATGAAGCCTACTGGGTGACCTTGGGCCAGTCACAGTTCTCCCAGAGCTCTCTCAGCCCATGCGGAGGCAGGCGATGGCAAACCACCCCCAAACGTCTCTTGCCTTGAAAACCCTACGGGGTCGCCTTACGTCTGCTGTGACATGACAGCAAAATGACACACACCAGTTTTTCCTGCTTCCGCGTAGCAACCCTGGACTTCCTTGGTGGACTCCCATCCAAGTATTAACCAGGGCTGACCATACTTAGCTGCCACGACCTGACAAGTTCGGGCTAGCCTGGCTCATCTAGGGACCAGAATAGTAAGCCACTTAATTTATTATTAAATTAGAAGAAGAAAAAGAGTTGGTTTTTATATGCCGACTTTCTCTACCACTTAAGGGAGACTCAAACCGGCTTGCAATCACCTTCCCTTCCCCTCCCCACAACAGACACCCTGTGAGGTGGGTGGGGCTGAGAGAGTGTGAATCGCCCAAGGTCACCCAGCTGGCTTCATGTGGAGTAGTGCGGAAAGAAATCCAGTTCACCAGATTAGCCTCCGCCATTCATGTGGAGGAGTGGGGAATCAAACCCGGTTCTCCAGATCAGAGTCCACCACTCCAAACCACTACACCACACTGGCTCACTAAGCTAGAAAGTGTCAGTTGTCTAAGGAGTCAAATTGTTTCTGACCATTTTATTCATGCAGTACTAAGATCTAAAAAACAAAAATCTGCTTAATAATGGTTCACCTCTTCCAGCATCAGAAACCTCTACTCTAGTATATCTGGTTTTACCCTACACATTTAAATTACATTTAGATTGTGAACCTCATCAATTAGAATTGTTTAGGGGGACAAAAGAAGTTAGGTTCCAGCATATGTATCAAATTCATTTTTGTCCATGTTCTCAACAAGCCATGATTACAAGCAACGAATAACCAAGTGTATGTGGCGGGATGGGTTAAGTCTTTAGCACAGCAGATCTTTTAGTTTTACAAGTCTTAATGACAACTGGATGACCCAGGCTAGCCTGATCTCGTCAGATCTCAGAAGCTAATCAGGTTCAGCCCTGGTTAGTATTTGGATGGGAGACCACCAAGGAAGTCCAGGGTTGCTATACAGAGGAAGGCACTGGCAAACCACCTCTGTTAGTCTCTTGCCATGAAAACCCCAAAAAGGGGTCACCATAAGTCAGCTGTGACTTGTCGGCACTTCACACACACAGTGACAACTAAGTACGCCTATCTGGCCTCAATCAAGAAGTGCTAAGGTTCTTTTTTTCAACTGGTGAGACTTGATATGGATCTATGGCACACATGTGTTTGGGGTGGGAGAGTGAATGATGAAGCTGAGACAGAAGGTTTAGAAGACATTTCTGAACACAATAGAGAAATTCATTCACATAAATGGAGATAGGGAGTTGGATCAAAGCAAGAAAATAAATCCCTTTTAATTCAACATTAGCAATTTCTAAGCCCATTTGTCTCACTGTTATACCTTTCAGCTTTGTTATGCTTACCTGGGCATCAAATTTCCCGGCATTGTGAAGGAATGTCATACAAATCTCATGTAAGCCTCGGATCTCACAGGAATTGTTTTCAAAGCACTCGAACACACTGCATCCCACGTCACCAGCGTTGACCAGGCAGTGCTGGATTTCAGCTGAAAATGAATAGCCATCACAGTCAGTCAGTTTCTAAAGTTGTGCTTCATAAGCACATCTCCTCCAAATTACTGAAGTCACTCACGAGGCCAGATGGAGGACAAAACCTCTTTGCTAACATATTCTGATGCGCTTTTCACTACCACACTCCTTGCATTTTTACAGCAGTCATGCAAGCGTTTGCGTAGAAGGAAGCAGCAGTGTGATCAAAGGGGTCTGGTGCCTGGTAATTGTGCAGCTGCAACAGCAAACTTTCATTCAGGCATAGGATCCTAAAGTCCATCAGTTTTACCTTTTTGTATCATACAGTATTTTTAAAGAGTGCGGCTGCAAGAAATCAAAATGCATACCTAATAAACCAATTCTTGGATTAATTTTTTTTAAGTGGAAGGAAGCCAAAGGAGAAGCTGCAGAGAAACTTCCAACTGAGCCACGGGTGAGAATGTTGAGTCTCCAAGAGCCAATATTCTCACCCTGCCCGCCTTCTTCCTGGGACCTGTCGTCTCAAATCACAGAAGCTCCCCCCACCTCCTGGCTTTTATTTAAACTCATGAAAGAAAAAGAAAACCGAGAACTTACAAAGGCTGAGTATAAGCCAGCCTTAGGTTTAGCATCCTGCAAAGAAAGCTTATCTTGAAAAGTGCAAATTAAAAATCACAGACAAAGGATTTCCTTTTTTAAAAAGATCATGCTTGGACATGGGTGTACAAACATCACCATGGACTGGCAGCTCTACCTCCTTTCCTTTAGTGGAGGATCATCACTGCATTGTGTTTTATACGCGCAAGAGAAGCTGTGCGCAGAAAATGGGAAAAAAGGGGCTCTTTGTGGAGTGTTGTATAAGTGTGCCGCTTGGACCTGGGGGTGTGCGTGTGCATCCAGGAGCCCAGCTGTAGTGCTTGTGTTGGCACCGAGTGGGATACGATGGGTTCCGATCACATGTCCTGGCTCCAGCATCCTGAGAACTGCACAGAGCAGTGATTCACATGTGGCAGCAGTCTCTTAAGGGCATCTGTGCATTCCGGCTGGGGTGCGCATTTCACTAAAGGACCACAACAGCCAGCAAGGACACAGTCAAAAAGTATGTGTGTGCATGTGGGAGAAACTACACCCCTCCACTTCTTTTTGTCTATGGCTGGTGAGAAAGTAACAGGATCGGTTCATTTTCCAGGATCTATATTCTTTCCTCCAAGGGATGGCCACTGCGTCCTGTCTTCTGCACACAAGGCGCATCAAAAAGATCACAGACAGGAGAAGTGGAGAACAGACACCTCCTTGGTTGGTTGCATCATGGCACGCGTGCCTCTCCCGGCAGAAAAGAGGACTCCGCAGTTTCTGCTCCCTTGTACTTACCCTTGCATGTTTAAAGTGTTCTTTCCCCACCTCCCTCCAGTCGAATACTAAACCTGTGTTCCGGCAGCATCTTTGGAACCAGCAAACGCTCCCCCTTCCCCAACTTTTGCCTCCGGAATCACGCATAACATTAAAGGATTAGATTTGAGTTTAGCAGCACCTTCGAAACCAACACGAGATTGGAGCCGGCAGGTTTTGCAACGTGCGACTCCCATGCTCCTAGTTATTAAAGTCTTTGTTTCTGTTTAAGGACCATAAAAAAGCAGGTGTTCTCCCATTATAATCACCGCTGGCTCTAACTTCCACCCCGCTGCTTTATTTCTACCTGCGCCGGGTTTCTTTTGCCTATTTAAGGCGCTCGGCTGGCTGGTGGAGCAGCGAGCCGTCCAGCCTCCGGAGTTCAAATAGGGAAACACGTGCTTGGCGAGCGAGAGCTTCCAAAGCAGCCGGGAAGCAGATGCCTCTATTCCTATGATTTGGGCTCGTCACCCCTCTTCGTCAAATAGCGATGCTCAGCCCAGGGCAGCGCGTCTCATAATCCCCCATCAGCCAGAAACAGAACACTAACTCGCTACGGCGGATAAGCACGGGAGGGTTTGCCTTGGATTTGCTGCTCTCTCGATGCCCGTTTTTCCCATCGGAATTCTCAAAACTCTGCACGGGGGGCTTATTTTTGAGTTCAGAGAATCCAGGTGGGGAAAATGTGCGTTTAGAGAGTGGCAAATTCAAGGCAAAACCTCCCGTGCGTTTTTTGGTTTGCTTGTTTTGAACGAGGACGCCTTCAGAGGTTGGAACGACACACCGATGCTCCTGAGAAACATCCACCTACCTGTATCTTGCAAAGACAGCCGCCCTTTTTGGTGAGGGGTTCTGTCCGGGGCCCCGTCCGGCGGATTGGTGGCCTCCGTGCCCACGGCCGGCTCACAGCTCGCAAAGACCAACGCCACGGTAACTAGTTTCCCTACCAACTCTGCACACATGGTCCTGGTGTTGCAACCCGCGCCACTCGCTCGCTCGCAGGCCTCGCCCCCTCTCGCTCCTTTGCGAAAAGGGCCAAGCGGACGAGAGCTCCCCGGGTCTTTGCACCAGAGCGTGCAATCGGCGCGGGGACAAGCGCTGGAAGTGGCCGGCCGAGGGCAAGGAGGGTGCCTCAAATATCCCTGGGAAGCTCCGGTGTCACTTGAATGAAGGAGTCGAGCAGATGTTGCCCGCCGCCCCGACCAACCGGAGCCGCGATTTGGCTCTGACACCGCGCTCGGGGGGCGGGGCCTGGGCTCGACTACTACACGGCCCGGCGAGCGGCGATTACATTTGGGGACCAGCACCAGCTGCAAGGAGCAGCAGGTTGCAAAAGCAGTGCACGGATCGTCCGAGGCCAAGGAAGCAGATCGAAGCAAAAACCTTGCAACAACAACAAAGTTGCTAAAACAGGAACCGGGGGCGGGGGACGGGGGAAGGAAGCAAGATGTTGCAGGCGCGGAGAAAACCGACGCAGCGCCGCAAAGGATCGTTGTTCCATCTCTCTACTTCTTGATACCATAACGCTGTGGTGGTTCAGCAGACTGGAAAGAATGGGCGCATCATTTACACCCGGCAACTTAGAGCTCTGTTCCTTTTGCCTTGGATTCGCCGCTCTCTAAATGCACATTTCCCCCAGCCAAATTCTCAAAAATAAGCCCCCATGCAGAGTTTGGAGAATTCAGATGGGGAAAATGTGCATTTAGAGAGCGGCGAATCCAAGGCAAAACCTCCCGTGCGTTTTCGCCCTATGAGAAATACTAACCCCTCCCCCCGCGGTCATCCTTGCAAAGCACGACTGAGCCGGTATGTACCAGCGCTATGAAGGAAGGCTTTCCAGCAGGCGACCTAGGGGGCCAGGCAGCGCGTGTACACGCAATACCGAGAGTCGACGCTCTTTGCGATCTGCAAGTGTTGCTTAGAGAGGAAAGGGGTTGGGGGGGGGGCTCTGAATTCTGGCTCCAGAATCCTCCCAAAAGGACAACTTGACCTTTGGCCTGCCATAAACCTACACCCCACATGATCTTTGCATTTCGGACTACATACTTTATTAATCTTGGCTGGTTTCCTTTGCACACGCACATGGAAGAAACGCGCTCACAACCGTGGGATCCTCGTCGCCTTCTCTCCCACCCCTGCCTTAAAATGACAGCAGGGGAAAAAGATTTGCCAAGTCAAGCTCATAGTGTGTGTGTATGTATGTGGGAAAGGTCTGATTCGAATTTCTCTTTAGGTGACCCTTCTCCATCCTGTCCCCCCCCCCCCGGTTTGTCTTGAAGGTTTCGATGGGGGGCGGGGAGCACAGCCTTTCCTCGTGCAAACCCACTCCAGCAGTTGCATCAGCTCTGGCTCATGCGCACGGGTCTGCCTTTTTTTTTTGGGGGGGGGGGTGTCAGGCAGGGTCCGATCCTGCCTCTCCCTCCCGCCCGTGCACAGCCATCCGCATTAAGGTCCGGCTCCAGGGGGCGGGGACCCTCCTTTCTGCCAGCGCAGTGGTGCGTCCGGGATTCCCACCTCAAGCCTTCCGGTTGAGCAATCCGGCGGCGGCTGACCCAAAAGCTCCTCCCCGCCCTTCTTCTATGGCGGGGGAGGCCCCCAGCAGGGGACGGGGGTTGCGCGGGGGTTGCGCTCCTTACGCCCCCGCTGCAGCAATCGGCCGGCGGGGTTTCATCAGGCGCGACGCCTTGCAGAGGGGAGCGCGCCTCGCGCTGCCCGGCGACGGCTGGCGCTGGCAGCGTCGCGAGCCGACGAGGGGGAGGAGGAAGAGGAGGGCGGAGCCAGCCGTTCCCGGTTAGGGACAGCCGGCTTCTCGGGGGAGGGGATGGCCGGGGTGGGGGGGCGGCAAGTGAGGAATGGCTCCAGCTGCTGCTGCTGCTGCTGCGCTCCTCCTGCGCCCAGCTGTCAGAATGCACTTGAGAAAATCCACTCCCGCCTCCTGAAGTGAAGGGCGCCCCTGGGAGGCAGACGTGACACTCCACCACGCAGCCATGGAGGACCCTCCACCCCCCCCCCCATTTCTCAACGCCTTCCAGCCTCGCTTGTGGAAACCGCCTTTATTCCTTTCAATGCAGCCTGCGGACCGAGCGTTGGATTGCCCGCTAAGTTTCTTTGTGAAGGCCCAGCTGTATAAGGCGAGGTTTTATAGGGCGAGATTTTATAGGGCGGAAACGCGTGGGGAGGTTTTGCCTTGGATTTGCCGCTCTCTAGATGCACATTTCCCCCAACTGAATTCTCAAAACTCTGCATGGGGGGCTTTGTGTTGTGAGTTTTGAGAATTTGGCTGGGGGAAATGTGCATTTGGGGAGCGGCACATCCAAGGCATTTTTGCCCTGTATGAGGAGTTTATGTATGTGCGTAATTCGGAGTGTCGGGAATCTTAGGTCTCGACTTCCAAAAAAACTCCCAACCTTATACACAGAGGTTTTAAATTATGTGGACATGCTTCTAGAGGAAAAACAAATACTTGTATTTGTTTTGTTTTTCAGAATGACCTGTATCTGCCCTGTATCTAAGGTTCGGGGTAAGCGTATATTTGCACGTGTATGTACAATAGCCACTATGTAAGCACAATGTGCATACAATAGCAGTTAAAAACTCTGATAAAATATGTTAAAAATCTCATCCCTAATTAAACATTTAACGCTTGCAGCAAAAGCTAGTGGAAAGGGCTTTATGATCCCCCTTTTTTTAAAGTTCTGACTTTAAGACCATATACAGTGGAAATCTGAGTGCATTCACTTTCCCTATATAATAGACAGAGGTATGGTTGCACTCCTTTCTCTCTGGTCAGGGATAGAGGGTGGTGCCTGGGGAGAGGAGGTATCACAGTGGCACCCTTTGGTGTGTGGGGTGCCACAGGGTGCGACCTTCACACCTATGTTGTTTAATATCTATATGTGCCCCCTCGCCCAGCTTGTCAGGACTTTTGGGCTGGGTTGTCATCAGTAAGCTGATGACATCCAGCTTTATCTGTTGATGGACGGCCATCTGGACTCCACCCCGGACACACTGGCCAGGTGCTTGGATGCCGTGACTGGTTGGTTGAGGAAAAGCCAACTGAAATTAAATCCAGCGAAGACGGAGGTCCTGTGGCTTGGTTGAGGCGGTTAGGGAATGGGGTGCTGCTGGCTCTCGATGGCGTACAGTTAACACCTGTGCCCGCTGTCAGGAGACTGGGTGTGATCCTTGATGCCTCCTTAATAATGGAGGCTCAGGTCACAGCCGTGGTCAAGGTGGCCTTTTTCCATCTCCACCGGGCCCGGCAGCTGGTGCCTTATCTCTCCTGCCCTGACCTAGCCACTGTGATCCATGCGACAATCACCTCTAGGCTGGATTACTGTAACTTGCTCTAAGTAGGGCTGCCCTCAAGACTGATCCAGAACCTCCAGATGGTGCAAAATGCTGCGGCGAGGCTCCTTACGGGGACCCTGCTGTGAGAGCATATTCAACCAGTACTTTGCCAGCTGCACTGCCTCCAGCTGGAGTAACGGATCAGGTTCAAGGTGCTGGTTTCGACCTTTAAAGCCTTACACGGTCTGGGACCTTTGTACCTTCGGGGCTGCCTCTCCTGGTATACCCCCCAAGAACATTGTGTTCTACTAATATCAACTTGTTGGTGGTCCCCGGCCCTAGGAGTGTGCGGCTGACCTCGACAAGGACCAGGGCTTTTTCAGTCCTAGCCCTGGCCTGGTGGGATTCCCTTCTTAATGACATCAGGTCCCTGCGGGACCTTAAAGAGTTCCGCAGGGCCTTTAAGAAGGAGTTATTCCATCAGGGCTCTGATTGAGGGCAGCTGCGGATTGTCATCAGTGCTGTTCTCCCTGCCTCCCCCACACTGTTGGGCTGATGGTGTGGGTTCTTAAATTGTTGAATTCTCCAGCAACTGCTCTGTGGATTGAACGCCTGTGAGCACTTGTCCCGTGGTAGTCCCACAAACAGCATCCAGAGACAAAGAGTCCAAAAGAGAGCAGATTTAATGGAAAACACACAGGTATTGCAGAGCTTACAGGTACATTGGCACGAATGGCAATTGGGAGCACGGGGTAGGCCTATAAGGGAAAGTATTAGTCACAACAGGTCAAGGCGGCCCCCCTTCCACTGAGGAGTCGTTCCCACGGGAGATAGCACTGGAACAGGAATGCAGCAGCTAGCAGTTTGGCCTTGAGAGGCACCTGGTAGAATCGAAACTAAAACGGTCAGAGTCTGACAGGCTGCTTAGAGCTGTGGAAAGCAGGCCTGACATTCTGCCCTCCTTAAGGCCCCCCACCACCGTCCGCCACCGGTCCAGGCTTGTCAGGGTAGGCAGCATGGAATTGGCGGACCAAACGGGATGCAGACACGTCACATGCACGTACCCATTCATCGTGGGCGGGACCGAAATGTTTCCAACAGACTAGGTAGTGGAGAGACCCATGACGGATGCGAGAGTCCAAGATTTTAGCAACCTCAAAATGTTCCTCCCCCCCCCCAACCATCACTGGTACATCAGGGAGTGGTTCAGGATGCCACTCGGGGGAAGGCATGTGTGGCTTTAGCAAACTGACATGAAAGACAGGATGGATTCTCCTGAGTGATTTTGAGAGTGAGAGTTCCACAGTGACTGGGTTGATGATACGAGCAATAGGGAAGGGACCCACGTACTTGGCACTGAGTTTGTTACATGGGTGGTTGGACTGTAGATTCTTGGTGGATAAATAAACCATGTCTCCCACTGAGTAGTCCTTGCCTGGTGAGCAATGCTTATCGGCTTGACTTTTGTATTTACGTTTAGCTCGCTCTAGATTACGTACCAGCCAAGGCCAGGTTGTCTGAATCGTGTGAACCCAGTCAGCAACACTTTCTCCCCCCTCCACCCCGGAGACATCGTTATGGCTTATGGGACCAAAGTCTTGCCCATAAACGGCCCGAAAGGGGCTAAATCCAGTTGACTGATGCACAGCATTATTATACGCATATTCAGCAAAGGATAACAATTCAGCCCAATCATCCTGATGATAGTTAACATAACAGCGTAAGTAGCATTCCAACACCCTGACCTGGATGGCCCAGGCTAGCCTGATCTCGTCAGATCTCAGAAGCTAAGCAGGGTCAGCGCTGGTTAGTATTTGGATGGGAGACCACCAAGAAAGTCCAGGGTTGCTTTACAGAGGAAGGCACTGGCAAACCACCTCTGCTAGTCTCTTGCCATGAAAACCCCATAAGGAGTCCCCATAAGTCGGCTGCGACTTGACGGCACTTTACACACACACACAGCATTCCAACACAGCATTCACCCGTTCGGTTTGGCCATTGGTTTGGGGGTGGAAAGCACTTGAGAGACCTTGTTCCACCCCCACTAATTTTAGGAAAGCTTTCCAGAATTTAGCCACATAGCTACTTCAGCGGTCGCTGACCACCTTGCGCGGAAAGGAATGTAGACGGAAGACATGTGACACAAAGAGGCGGGCCAGTTTTGGGGCGGATGGGATACCTGTGCAAGGGACCAGATGCACCTGTTTAGAGAACAGGTCCATGATTACCCAAAGTACAGTTTTCCCCTCGCTGAGTGGGAGGTCAGTCATAAAATCCATAGCAATAACCTCCCACGGTCTAGTGGGGGTCTCTAACGGCTGCAACAATCCAGGAGGTTTCCCTTGGGCCCTTTTTACCGTAGCGCAGACTGGGCAACTGCGAATGAAGGAATCCACATCAGTCCGCATGCTCGCCCACCAAAACTGCCTCCATAACAAGTGCAATGTTTTTAGAAACCCAAAGTGTCCCGCGGTTTTGGTTCCATGGACCAGCTGTAGGACTTCTTTGCGGAGCTCTTTAGGCACGTACAGCTTAGAGTCTTTGTACCATAAGCCTCTACGTTCAGTTAGAGCGGAGGGAAAGGTTTGCTTAGAGAGTTCGGCTTGGTACGCGGAACGAAGTGAGGTTAAAAAAGAGTCTGTGAGATCTGGTGGTATGGGCTCCGTGGTGGAAGGAGGGGATGTCCCTGAGGGGGGTTGGACGGCTGGACTGTCCGAGTGACTGGGCGCCGACAGAGCTGGCGAAGGAGGCGAGGGGGGTGGCGCGGTCGGGCTGACCGGGGTGGTTGGGCTTGAAGTGTCCCCCCCTTGTGGGGGTTGCGGTGGGAGCCGGGTTTGCGCTCGGGTTTGGACTGCTAGAGTGGGCAGCAAATCCCTTTGGGCAGGAGTGAACAGGGACTCTGTGGGGCGTTCAATCTTGGTTGGATATTGGGGAAGTCTGATAAAGCATCAGCCAGGACATTTTGCTTCCCCGGCACATGTTTCAATACGAAACGGAACTGAGCAATGAAGTCCGCCCAGCGAACTTGTTTCGTGGACAGTTTCTGGGACCCTGTGAGTGCTTCCAGGTTCTTGTGATCGCTCCACACTTCAAAAGGGACTTTAGAACCCTCCAAAAATTGTCTCCACACTGTAAGGGCATGGCGGACGGCAGCCGCTTCCTTTTTCCAGATTGGCCAGTTGAGCTGAGATTGCGCGAACTTTTTAGAGAAGTAAGCGCATGGATGCAGAAGATCATCCCTCCCCCGCTGTAAAAGTGCCCCCCCCATTGCCACGTCTGAGGCGTCAACCTGAACTATAAACATTTGATCAGGATCGGGATGCTTCAACACTGGTTCAGAGGTAAACAGTCGTTTGAGAGTATCAAAGGCAGTTTGGCACTGGGGGGTCCAGTCGATTTGGGCTGAGGGTAACTTGGCGGCGGTGCCCTTCCCCTTAGTCTTAAAAAGATCTGTGATGGGGAGTGCAATTTGAGCGAAGTTGGGAACGAACCCCCTGTAGAAGTTAGCGAACCCAAGAAATTGCTGAACCTGCTTAAGGGTGGAGGGTGGGTCCCAATCAGTTACCGACTGCACCTTGTCAGGATCCATGGTAAGTCCGTGATGTGAAATTATATAGCCCAGGAAGGTTAATTGTTTTTGGTGAAATTCACATTTAGACACCTTAGCATAGAGCTGATTGTCTCTGAGGCGTTGCAATACTTCTCTCACCAAGGCAACGTGTTCGTCCATAGTTTTAGAGTAAATAAAAATATCATCCAAATAAACCACCACGCCCCTATACAACAAGTCATGTAGGATCTCATTAATGAATTGCATAAAGACCCCCGGGGCCCCTTTTAATCCAAAAGGCATCACTAAGAATTTATACATGCCAAAGCAACTTAAAAAGGCAGTGAGAGGCATGTCGCTCTCTCGAATCCTGATTCTGTAGTAGGCTTCTACCAGGTCAAGTTTTGTAAAAATGCGCCCTTCCTTTAATTGTCCCAAGAGATCCGAGATCAGAGGGATGGGATAGGCATTGGATTGGGTGACTGCATTGAGTTTCCGAAAGTCAATGCATAAGCGCAAGTCACCCGTCTTTTTGCGCACAAAGAAGGCAGGGGCCGAAGAAGGGGCGGTAGATGGCCGAATGAAACCCCTCACTAAATTCTTGTCCAAGAATTCACATAACATGGTACGTTCGGTAGCGCTCATGGGGTAAATCTTACTTTTGGGCAGTTTTTCATTTCCCACCACTTCAATAGCACAGTCTGTCTGGCGGTGGGCTCCGTGGTGGAAGGAGGGGACGTCCCTGAGGGGGGTTGGACGGCTGGACCGTCCGAGTGACTGGGCACCGACGGAGCGAGCGAAGGAGGCGAGGGGGGAGGCACGGTCGGGCTGACCGGTGTGGTTGGGCTTGAAGTGTCCCCCCCCTTGTGGGGGTTGCGGCGGGAGCCGGGTTTGCGCTCGAGTACTTAAATTAGATTAAATTATTTTTAAGATATGTCAGATTTTAACTGTTTTAGTGCAACAAACTGTTTTAAATTGCCCTAAGCCCGGCTTTGGCTGGGGATTGAGGGCGGGCTACCAGTAGAGGACCACTTCTCTTGGTATACCCCCCAAAGGACATTGAGATCGTCTGACAACAATCTTCTGGTGGTCCCTTGCCCTAAGAATGTGCGGCTGTCCTTTCTTGGCCCTGGCTCTGGCCTGGTGGAATGTTCTGCCAAGGAATATTGAGGCCCTGCGGGACCTTAAAGAGTTCTGCAGGACCTGCAAGACAGAGCTTTTCCACCAGGCCTATAACCGAGGGCAGCCGCGAATACCATTTATACTGGCTTCCCCACCCCACCCCTTTCATATATATGAAAGGATATGGTTGAGGGGCAGCTTGTTTCCTCACTCCTCCACATGAAGCCTCCGAACTCTCTCAGCCCCACCTACCTCGCAAGGTGCCTGTTGTGGGGAGAGGAAGGGAAGGTGATTGTAAGCCGGAGTGAGATTCCTTAAAGGCAGAGAAAATCAGGGGAAATAAAAACCACTCCTCCTCCTTCCATAAACAGGAATGATATATTTACCACACATATGTTTTTTGTTGGTTCTGGTGCCATGCTGTTTCGTTGCTGTTTTTTTTTTACCTCCACACGTGTTTGGGTGCTGTAGTACTTGTGTTAAATCCGCGTGGGGAGGACACACGAGGTTGAGACAGAGTTCCAACAACAACACTTTATTGTAGAACACAACAGAAGTGGAGAACTCAGTGCAAATGGCCCTGCTTATATGCTCCCTTGGCTGGCCCGCACCACTCCCCCTCTGATCCGTGATAGGGGGAAACAATCCTGGGTTACCAATGGCACGTGCCGGCTTAGGGCCAATGGCACGAGCCGGTTTGGACTAATGGCGCATGCAGGACTTAGGATCCTTCGTCCAGGACTCAAGCTCCTAAGTTTCCCCCTGCATGTCACCTAACTATATACATACATTACAACTTGCATTGCTTTTTCTGG
Organism: Euleptes europaea; assembly: GCF_029931775.1. NCBI lineage: Eukaryota > Metazoa > Chordata > Lepidosauria > Squamata > Sphaerodactylidae > Euleptes > Euleptes europaea. The sequence goes on along the minus strand of NC_079312.1, from coordinate 102,594,931 downwards.
GTTTTTTCACATTTGGGAGGGAGGACCACTTTTACTTCAATCTTTTTCCCAAACCAGTTTGGATTTGCCTTTATTCCTCGTGCCTAATGCTTCCGTCTTTCTCTTTTGTTCCACCCGCTGCTGTCCAACCATGCCCTCCCTTCCCTCCCTCACCTCTGGGCCCCTTAAAAAAAATCTTAATGCTTATAGCAAGCAATATGTTGATGGAAGATCGGCACCAGACAATTTTTTTAAAAGTTTGCTGTTCACCCACTTTTCTACCCCAGATTTTAATTTTCCAGTTGTTATAAATTAGTGGGGGGAAGTGGTTAACCCATCCTTGTGGTTCCTGTTCATTTTTTAAAAACCATTCCATGTTTACATGAGAACATAGTGTTCTCTTTCTGCTGTACCAATAACCTTTTTTTATTGAAGGTTTGGCATGAGGATGATTTATCTATCAGATGTCCCCAGCAGAGCCTGTTCCTAACTCCCCTTCCTCACTGCACTGCACTGATTTTGTTTTTTGTTTTGGCCGTCTTTATGTTTCAATAGTGCTAAATTAGTATTGCTATAAAGTCACTGAGGCTTTTGTGGGTTCTTTTGTGCAATCACCTTTTCCCTGAAGGGATGGTTTATTGAAATTGTTGGAATAACAGAATAGTGTACAACGGCGATCATCATGCAGGGCCCTGCCATATGTGCCATTTTGTTTTTGGAAGCTTTCTATCGCTTTGTTTTACTGTGGAGGCAAATGGCAATTCCCAAACATGCATGCTTCTCTACAACTGATCAGAGAATCGCCTTGTGACACCCTTTCAGCCAACCAGAAGTGGATCATTTAAAAAAAAAAAAAGAACAGAACTGGCATTCAGTTCTCCTCCGCCCCAGCTAACCTGGTTCTACTACTAATGCCTCCTTTTGGTTCTTTGGGTAGGCAACCTTGTTTGTTTTGGGAAAAAGGCTTACTTCACTGACCAAGCAAGTACTTACAACTTGCCCTCACTTCAATAAATAATTACAGTGGGAACTTTGAAACTGCATAGCTTTATTAACACACAGTGGATTTTATCCAAACTAGTCAGGGAGAGAGAGACCTGTGGCCATTTGTAGCTCAGACATTTTATATTGAATTTTTGTGAAACACCGTTGTCTGGGAAGATTCCCTGTGCCTAATTTCAGCCTAATGGAACAAACAGTCTGCATTTTATGATGAATATCATTTTCAGGCTGTATAAAGGTAGACTGTTTTTAACCAACACCCTTAATTAATGGAGCTGCTCTTTTTTTAATCCTAGTTTTCTCCCTGATATTAACATTCTACATAAGTGATTTTTGTTTTGTTTCTTTTTTTGAACAGGGAACCATTCATACATGCAATCTCCCCACTTGCACTCCAAAGTGATACACATGGAGAACACATGAGTAAGCCCAATTTACATAGATTCTCCTATTATGGCACTAAATGGTTAGTACTCAACTTCTGCATGTTCCTATCTGAATCACTGCAGTGTATTGAACACATGAACACATGAAGCTGCCTTATACTGAATCAGACTCGTGGTCCATCAAAGTCAGTATTGTCTACTCAGACCAGCAGCGGCTCTCCAGGTTCTCAGGCAGGGGACTTTCACATCACCTACCTGCCTAGTCCCTTTAACTGGAGACGCCGGGGATTGAACTAGGGATCTTCTGTATGCCAAGCAGATACTCTACCACTGAGCCACAGCCCCTTCCAGGAGTGATGGCATGTGGGCTGTTCTGCACTTTTGAACCAGACTGAGCCCAAGTCCAGACTGAGCCCAAGTTTTTTTCCCCTAGAGTTCTCCAGAGACTACAGAGACCAGGCTATAAAGGAGACTGCTTTCTGACTGGGGCTCTCTTTTCAGCACTTTTACTGGTTCTCAGAAGCCCTGATCACAAGTTACAGTGAATGCATGTACAATCTCTGTACCGTGCATACTTGAATTTTTTTTTTACTATGTGCGTTGAGTAATTCTGATGTTACATTCAACACATGTACAGCTGAATGTGTGATACGCACCGCACATTTATTCAGGTACTGGTTCCTGGTTTCAGTTGCAAAGTAAACATGCCTTGGCTCTTTCTTACAAACAGACATCACTAATATATGCAAGGATGTGCATGCATTCATTGTAATGTGAACAGTGCTAGAGATCTGAACTGATATGATTCTCACTTGTCTTGTCTTTCCATAGGTTGCAGATATTCCTACTATTTGTCTCTTCCTCTTTCTGTTTCTTCCCCTGCCTCATCAGTCATCCTGTTCAGTTGTCCCAGAGTAACCCATTTCTTACAGTAGAGCACAGTAAGGCAATAGACAAGCATTGCAAGATATAGATTTATATATATAAATCAACAGCCTGAAAGAATGAAAATCTTCAGTGGAGATATGCCCCCTAGTTAATGTTTGCAACAATAGGAGAACCTTAGAATTTATCTGAATTATGTTGTTCTTAATTCATATAATACTTCTGATCTGCTTTTAGTACCATATTTAGGCCTAAAAATGCCCATGAAGATTTTATGTGATTGGTGCTAAATGAGTGCTGAAGATTGTTGCACGATGTTCTTGCTAGTTAGTGTTCCCTAGGGTGTTTTTGTGCTCGGATGCTAGTGTAGATGTTCCAGAAGTAAAGACCAGATAGTTCAGACATCATCGCTAAAGCATTCTTTTTGTGATTCCCCCCACCTGTACTGCTGTTTGCATTCTAGAAGATACAGGGCCATTTCCTGTGTTCATTGGGAAGCCAAGGAGGGGAAGTACTGACTAATTGCTTCTTAAGGAACTATTGTATGAGCATAGAAGTAAACAGGTTGGGATGTCAGTGAGGGGCACCATTACAAGAGGTCAGGGTAGAGGTGGTTATACCCTCGCCTCTCCTTGCTTTAGAGGTAGGGTTGCCAACCTCCAGGTGGTGGCTGGAGGTCTCCTGCTATTACAACTGATATCCAGGCAATAGAGATCAGTTCACCTGGAGAAAATGGCTGCTTTGGCAATTGGACTCTATAGCATTGAAGTCCCTCCACCTCCAAACTGTTACCAAACGGGTTGCCTAACTCCCAGACTGGTCATGGCAACCCCAAACAAGCATACGTGCGGCCCTGTTCCAGCCGCGCGCCTGCCCTAAACACTACAGGGAAGGCTCTTGCGTGTGCCAGCGAAACTGACACGACCTCTCCTGTGTATCCCGAGCCACCGGCAGCTGAGCAACAGAGGCCAGGTCAACCTCTCCAGTGAGCCAGAGAGACTCCATTTTCCTGTGCAGCTCTGTTCCAGCTGAAGCCATGTCAGAGAAGGCGCAAGGACACGTAGGCTGCATCTACCCCCCCTTGCAACATCGGACTGATTAAGCAAAGTTACCTTTTGTATCCCGTTGGGAACAGCTGAATTGGTGAATCTGTCTGTGCAACTATGTATTAGAAATGATGTATCCTGCAATTGGAACCATATAAATAATATTCTACATAGTTGTTTTCTTCATCTCTATGGGAGAATGGAATGGATTTGAAACTAATACGTACATACACTCATACTTTAAGTAAACGGGACTGAAGAAGAATAGAAACGATCGTCTCCCTTGCAATTCTCATATGAAGACTTCTTCCCTGTTCATAAATTGTTGAACTTTTGATACTTGTACCCTTATGGGACTATCTATATATCATTGTACATAGTTGTTTGTTCTTGTTGTCGTTGTATGTTATCTAGTGCACCTAATACACCTTGTTACACACTAGTTGTGTTTTGTTAACATATATTAACCTCCAGGTATTAGCTGGAGATCTCCTGCTATTACAACTGATCTCCAGCCGATAAGAGATGAGTTCACCTGGAGGAAATGGCTGCTTTGGCAATTGGACTCTGTGGCATTGAAGTTCCTCCCCTCCCCAAACCCCGCCCTGCTCAGGCTCCACCTCAAAAACCTCCCACCAGTTGCAAAAAGGGACCTGGCAGCCCTACCTGCATCTGTGGTTGGCTTATTGCTTTTACACATGGATGGTTCCAGGTATAACTGGGCTCCCTTTCTCACTTTGATTCCCTGTTAAGAAGAAAGACAAGGTACAAATGAAGCAAACACATATCTCAAAAGAACCCTGAGAGGTAGGTTAGAGACAGTTATGGTGACTTGGTCAAGATTACATGGTGAGCCTAGATTAAGGCTGAGTGATGAAATTATTAAAACCTAACCTTAAAGACCCATGTTTAACTCTATTACCAAGTTGTTCTCACTAATTACTTTCTAATTCCAATATAGTACATGCTGTAGGTGAACCAGTTCAAAGGTTGGTAATTACTGAACAGTCTTTTGTTACAATATGAAAAGAATGTGATTGCATGGTGTTTTGTTCACACTTAGAATATAAAATTTAGATCTCATGGGCCATGGTAGTTCATTATGTGAACCGCTCTGAGCCTGGCCATTCGCTGGGGAGAACGGGGTGTAAATAAAATATAAATAAATTAAAAAGAATTAAACAGGAGCAACAGAAATAAGCCCTCTTTATAAAGGCTAAAAGTCACAGCTAGATTTTGAATGTTATTTTAAAAATTAATTTATCAGGATTTCACATAGATCTGCAATTTAAAATTATCTCAGAATGTAATCTCAAGTTTTGGTAATCCTAAAATGTGCAAGGTGTCAGAAAATCTCCGTCTTTTTTTGTGTACAAATCTTGGAGCTTCACCAAGTAGCATTGAGCCATCTCAGTTCTGTGTCAGCTTTTCACTATCAAAAGTATAGGCAGAGGTACCTGAATTCCTGGTCTTTACCAGCACAGACTGAACATGCCAGCTCCCAGAGTGGAATGACAGCCCTTGGGAGGAGGAGAAGTGTTTTAGGCCTGGAATGACAGTATCCAGAATGGAGTGATGGCCCCCAGGAGTAGCAGAAGTGTTCTGGGACTGGAATGACAGGTCCAAGGGTAGAATGACGCCCCCCGTGATTGAAATCAGTGCTCTACACTTGTAAACACAAACCTTAGAGTGGAATGAAATACCTTACACTGCTTTCAATCACAGGGGCTGTCATTCCACTCTGGGACCTGCCATTCCAGTCCCAGAACATTTCTGCTACCCCCAGGAACTGTCATTCTACTCTAGGCTGACATTCCTGTCCCAGAACACTTCTGCTCCTCCCAGGGGCTGTCATTCCACTCTGGGACCTGTCATTCCAGGTCCAGAATGTATCTTCTTCTCGCAGGGACCATCATTCCACTCTGTGGGCCATCATTCCAGTCCCAGAGCACAGAGCCCTTAATCCATAGGATTGCCAGGTACCTCTTCGCCACTGGTGGGAGGTTTTGGGGGCGGAACCTGAGGAGGGCAGGGTGAGGGGAGGGACTTTGGCAAATTGCCAAAGTGGCCATTTTCTCCAGGGGAACTGATCTCTATTGGCTGGAGATCAGTTATAATAGCAGGAGATCTCCAGCCACTACCTGGAGGTTGGCAACCCTATTAATCTAAAATCCAGTCCACATTTTCATTGCAACTTTTTTTGTACTGTCATGTATTTCAGTGGTGCCCATGCAAGTTGATTGGCATTCCTTTTTAAAAAAAAAGTTTTTATTATGTTTTAGGGAATACTGTATTGATTGGCATTCCTGGTTACAATTATATCCAATGGGCATTCAAGCCTCTCCCGTTGTTTCTTGCCGGCAATCCTGTCCTTTATTTTAATACATCCCGCAGCAAATACACCAAATCCTCCCAAGCACACAGGAGCAAATTCTGTGTGCCACACTGCAGATTGGGAGGGGAAAGCTGGGGAGAGAGGAAAGAGTCAGGGAGGGGTAGAGGGGAGCTGGGAAGGAGGGAACCCCTCCCCTGCCTTCACCTGATTCCTCCAGACTCCCTCCTTCACTAGCAAGGAGCCGCCATTGTGAGTGGGCCCCCTGGCAGCTCTCATTGGTCGGCGAGTGCTCACCTAAGCCTACCTGTGACTTGGCTGTGCTCTTGCTGTCTATGAATGTGCACGAACAGCAGGTCCTTCCCAAAAAAAACAGCCAAAACAAAATGGCGGGAAGCCAGTGACCCAGCAGGCAGTGCTCTGAGAGCCCCCTGCGGGTTGCCACTCAGGGGCTGAAGCCTAAGAGTTATTGCAAGGTCTTGCAGTTTCTGATACTGAGCTTCTTGGTATAGTGGACTGGCTATGAGAAGGAATGAGAAAGCCCCCAGTTCAACGCTTGCCTTACTCATTAACTTACTAAGTGGACTCAGACAAGCTACTTCTCTTAAAGTGCCTTGTTTACACTATGGAAATAAAAGAATACAAGCTATTGTTGGGATTACAAGAATATGTGTGCTCTGAATACGTTAAAAAGCTATATAAATGCTAACATTAATATATGAAGTTCAAAATATTAATATTCATGGGACCCATACTTTATTTTTAGGTGACTCCAAGTGATGAATATCAAAGGAACACTGTGGAAGAAGAAGCAGAAGGAAAGATATTTGAAATGGCTGAAATGTCTTTTTCACCCTCTGGTTGTTTTATGTAAAGGTCAAGTATTTGAAAAATTGTCGGGGTGAGGAGTTATTTTCTGAGTTTATAGAAAAGCCTATTTGATTGATAAAATATGAACTGTTTGAAAGATTTATGGGGGCTAGATATTGCGCCTACATTTTTCTGTATTTGGAACAGCAGAAAGCTGCACTGTGGTATTTTTAAAACAGGTATTTACCCACGTAATCAACTGCTTTTTATGTGGAGCATGAACGCCTGGTGTAACTACTGCTCTGGGCGCAAAAGAAAGAGGCAAGAGCCAAATGGAATGTACACATTGTACTCGAGCTATTTCAGGAAGAGCCGTTCCTAGAGGCCAGAAACAAAGCAGCCATCACCTGCGTTCACAGGCCAACCTTTCTTTAGCCCTCAGCCAATTACGGTCTAATGCTTTTGTATTGGCCCTTTCTACTGAGGTAGTCGATGCTTCTCTCCCTTTGCTGTCAAGAACATCTAACACAGACCAACACTATTGCTCCATTAGATGTGCTTAAAAATGTTTCTGTGACATCTTAAAGATCAATCGAATTACTGCATTTTCGTAGTTGAAAAGTGCCGTCAAGTTGCAGCCAACTTATGGTGATCCCTTAGGGTTTTCAAGGCAAGAGCCGAACAATGGTAGTTTGCCATTGCTTGCCTTTGCATTACAACCCTGGACTTCCTTGGTGTTCTCCCATCCATGTGTAACCAGGGCTGATCCAAGCAACGCACTCTTAAAGTATTGCTTGTGAAACTTGTCGCATTTCTTCATTAGGTTTGATGGCAGCTCCCTGTAACTTTACTTTGTATTTGTGGCTTTGGATGACTAATTTTCTCATCCTGTGTCTCTACATCAGCTTGAGAGCCATTATGCTTTTAGCATGTGGGCTGTGGAGCCTGTATTTTTCATATAGCTCAATTCCACCTAGATACCGCCACACTTTGCCTGCAAAAAGCACAAACAAAACAACACATCCCTTGTGAGAAGATCTGAATATACAGAAATACATAACTGTGAGGGGTTTTTTTCCCTCCCCAGCTCTATCTTCCCTACGGCACTTGAATTGGGCTTCTTTCAAGAAAATTATCCCCAGCTGTTTCCTGCTGCGATTCGTGCCAACCTCTTAGCAGCCCCTGGAAAGGGAAGGAGATGGAGACTACTTGCCAGGTTGGTCAGTTGGGAACCTCTGAGGGAATCCAGATGCTAGCCAAAAGCGGATGGAAAGGCACGAAAGTGCTTCCTCTTCCGGTGCATCATCTGAAGTGGGAACTCATGCATCTCCCCTGTGAGTAGATGCACGCTTTCTGAATGCAGGTACAGCTCATGCATGGAAAGTATATGTAAGTTCTGGCTTTGGCGGATGCACAGGAAACGCTAAAGGAGGAAAAGTTATTACCACCTCCCCTTTGTATATTATTTGAAGCCATTGTGGCTGTACAGACCCTAAGAGCTTTCTCCAGTTTGGTCAGAGTCTGGTTGACTCATTTGGTTTCTTCCTTGCCTTCTACTCTTTCCTATCTTATCACAAGCTTTTCCTGCCTAATTTTGATTAGCTTGCTGCTTGGGGCTGACTCTGTCTAGTCCCCTGGCTGAATGCAGTCCTAGGAGAGCAAGGTGAAAGGGGGAGAGTTTATTTAGCTCTTCTGAATCCCTACATGTTTCGCAATTTGCTTTGTTAGGGGATCTAATACAAAATAGTAATTATATTATTGCTTTTAAATTTTTAAAATGGCATTATAAAATACATAAATGAACAGTCTGAGCTTGTTATAATGTAGCCTTATGTAGTCTCTAGTATGATACCCTAGTATGAAGCAAAAACATCCTATATAGTGAAAAAGAACTCAAAAACATTCTTTTACATGGTAGAAAAACAGACATTGGGGCAAACCTTCTATAGAAATTTCTCAGCTCCCACCTTTCTATAGAAGGTATGCCACAATGTCTGTTTTGCTACCATTCTACAGTCCTAAAGACAGTTACACCATTCTAAGCCTTACGGGTTCCTTGACACAAGAACATATAACACCAGTGCTGAAACAGCTGGACTGGCTCCAGCTGGAGTATCGGATCAGGTTCAAGGTGTTGGTTTTCACCTTTAAAGCCTTACACAGTCTGGGACCATTGTACCTGCGGGACCGCCTCTCCTAGTATATCCCCCAGTGAGCTTTATGTTCTACAAATGACAATCTACTGGTGGTCCCCGGCCCGAAGAATGTGTGGCTGTCCTCAACAAGGGCCAGGGCTTTTTCGGCCCCGGCCTGGTGGAATAGTCTTCCTAGTGACATCAGGTTCCTGCAGCACCTTAAGGAGTTCCCTCCGCAGGACGTGTAAAACGGAACTATTCCGCCAGGCCTATAACTGATGGCAGCCGCGAGTTGTCCATCATTTGCTGGCCTCTCCATCTCTCTCCCCCCCCCAACCTTGTCATTTGTGGGGGTTCAATCTGCTTGTCCGGTTCCATGGTGGCTACTATCGTCTTATTGGAATGCCAGCTTGTTTCACAGTAGTTAGGATGCTGTGTTTTAATTTTGATGTTTTAGGGGTTTTATGTGATTTTAGAGGTGGTTACCTGCCCTGAGCCTGGCTTGACTGGGAATGTAAAAGGTAAAAGTAGTCTCCTGTGCAAGCACCAGGTCATTCCTGACTCATGGGGTGATGTCCCATTCCAACATTTACTAGGCAGACTATGTTTACGGGGTGGTTTGCCAGTGTCTTCCCTAGTTGTCTACACTTTACCCCCAGCAAGCTGGGTACCCATTGTACCGACCTTGGAGGGATGAAAGGCTGAGTCAACCTTGAGCTGGCTACCTGAAACTGACTCCCGTTGGGATTGAACTCAGGTAGTGAGCAGAGCTTTTGACTGCAGTACTGAAGCTTACCACTCTGGACTCCAGGGCTCTTAACTGGGTTATGAGGGTGGGCTATAAATTTGAAAAAATAAAGCCATTTACTTCAATGAATTTAGAAGGGTGTAACTCTATTCAGAGTCTTTTTCAAGTAAATGATGCCTTTTTTCCAAGTCTACCTATCTCCAATAGTAATCTGTTTTGTTCTGTTCTTTGCTCTAAACATCTTTATTTCATGAAGGACCTTGTATAGCTGGAAGACATGAAATTGGCCCAGCAAGACATGTTGGTTCAACCTACTTTTGTGAAACCCCTTTTAAGCTTACAGGTTCCATAAAACGATTACATGGAAGCTGGATGGAAGACACGTGTTTCTCAACACATTTTTGTTCACGTAGAAGGGGAAAAATAGGAATGGCACTGGTTCCAGCAATTTACTGCAGAATATTTGAACCAGATGCTGTTAAACCATCATTCCAAGCAATTTGCCAGAATTATGTATCTACTTTAATCTTTGAGTCAAACTTAGGATATGCATGGTTTGCATTACTTGTAGATATAAACAAAAATGTGATGCGATTACTGCTAATACAGGACAGATAATGACAAACAGGCATGATTTCACTAACTGCTGTTCTAGCTAGAGGAAAACTGCAGCCCTCTTTGCTGTCATAAAAGAGTCTTCAGGATTTGGCTGCTAGGATGAAGACACTTCCAACTCTCAGTCACTGCTGCTTAAAAGGACTGTGCCCCAGTCCTCAGTGACAACACAGGCTTGCATTCCATACAGGTAGGACTATAGTAAAAGGTAAAGGTCCCCTGTGCAAGCACCGGGCCATTCCTGACCCATGGGATGACGTCACATCCCGACGTTTCTTAGGCAGACTTTGTTTTACGCGGTGGTATGCCAGTGCCTTCCCCAGTCATCTTCCTTTTACCCCAGCAAGCTGGGTACTCATTTTACCAACCTCGAAAGGATGGAAGGCTGCGTCAACCTTGAGTCGGCTACCTGAAACCAACTTCCGTTGGGATCAAACTCAGGTCGTGAGCAGAGCTTGGACTGCATTACTGCAGCTTAGCACTCTGCACCATGGGGCTCCGTAGGACTATAGTGCTTAGATGTAAAGGGACAAGGAAAATTATAACTGCTAAGATTTGCAACACTTCCAGATCCATGAATAACATGCTCTTGGGGATCTTGTTATATAAGGTCCCGTTTTAGTAGATTTGAAGCTATCCAGCTTGGCATGCTGAGAAACGAAACATGTCCACCTTGAATGGACAGAGGGTGGAAACAGATGACTGCAGACCATATAATAGCCAAGGAAAAACTGGCCACATGGCAGGTTTAGCTTATGTCACATGGGAAGCCAAGGGTGAAGATATTTAACATTTCTAGAGCAGTGAAAGCCCTGGCTGTGTTCAGTCCAAATCTTCCTGCTCCATGGTAAGGCTTTGAAGGCAGAAGCTGCCTGTGTATGGTGCTGATAGGCTGCCCTCCTCCTTCCCACAATGAAATATGCCCCTAAGAAATATGCTGTCCGATTAATTAGGAAGGGGTCTCTCATGGATCACAAGGGTTTCAATCAATCTCACCAGTTAATCAATTAAGTGCAGGCCCCAAAAGCAGGAAATTACAAGGGGGAGACTGATTGTAATGGCAGCTTTCCATTTGTTGTCAGACATGTCTATTATTTCAGTGGGAAAGCCAGGAAGAAGCTGGGCATATACCAGAGCTGGAGAATTTGCTCTGAGCAATGTCATTACAATAGTTGCTTGGGTTTTCTCCTGGCAACAGTTATAGTGCAGTCCCTAAGCAGAGTTACACCTTTCTAAGTCGAATGAAGTTAACAGGCTTAGAAGGGTTTAACCATTTAGGATTGCACTGTTAGTTTACTACATAGCTGCAAGCTACAGTGTGGTGAGCCAGCGTGGTATAGTGGTTAAGAGCAGTGGTTAAGAGCAGTGGACTCTAATCTGGAGAACCGGGTTGGTTTCCCCACTCCTATACATGAAGCCAGCTGGGTGACCTTGGGCTAGTCACAGCTCTCTTAGAGCTTTCTCAGCCCCACCTACCTCACAAGGTGTCTGTTGTGGGGAGGGGAAGGGAAGGTGATTGCAAGCTGGTTTGACTCTTCCTTAAGTGGTAGAGAAAGTTGGCATATAAAAACCAACTTTCTTCTTTTTCTACAGGTTATTGCCTCTCTATGTAGTTAAATCTACCATATCCTAAATATTTAGGATAGTACGATTTGGCTAGTGATTGTCTACCTCTTCCCAAATCACAGTTATATTTAATTTTTAAACATTAGAACTGGTTAATAATACAGAAATACTATTACTGGAAACTTAAAATATGAACTGCAGCTTCCCAATTCCACAACTCAGGTGCATGCAAATATCAGCATTGCTGATTTGCTAGATTATGCAAGTCTGAATGGCACTTTCTCTCCTTGTCTCAGGCCATTCAGATAAACCGGGTTGCACTATAGCTCCTGTTGATATTCCTACAGTGCACAACAATTCTGGCCTTTACCCAGTAGCCCTTCAGGAAACATAATTATGAGTTTGCTGCTTGAAATGGGGCCCTAGTTTAACAAAGGTCACATGGCATACATCCATATATTTGTGGGAAACAGACATGTTTTACACCATTATGTAAATCCTTTTGTTTCGTTTTGTGTACCACTGAGATTTTTAAAAAGGTTCCATGGCAGACCTTACGATGCTAAACATTATGCAGCCCTCAAACTGTACAAGCAGGAATTTCTGCTTCTGTTCACAGCCTTGTCCCGGCTCTAGATTACTGGCTTAAGTTGCTTATACGACTGGTTTGTACAAAATGTGAATTGCTCAGTGCAATGCTAACCATAAGCTATTACACTATTACTCACAGTCCCCATCTGGTCTTCCTCTTTGCTAGTTGCATAATGCTTCCTATACAACATCCCCATGGGATTTCTCCAGTCTAGCCAGAAACCACTTTATTTCCTTTGTTAGGCTGCTTTGCTATTTGAACTGAATTATTTTGGCCATCGTTTTGCCCTACTAGTGCTGTGGAGACCTCAGAACCCGAACAGAGTTTACAGAGAAGGGGAAGAGGATATATATCTACTCAAATTGTGTAGGCCTATGTATTCCCCTTGGTGTCTCATAGACTTCTTTGCCCATTACCCAGTGATCCTATTGTGTTCTTTAAAATTATAGCTAGGCCAAAAATATCTTCAAGTACTTCAGAACGATCCCAAATTGAATAGGCTAGATCAATTATCATCCTTTAAAAACCCTAATCTGTGGATCAATATGATAGCTAAAACCTTGTAAACATCACAATGGGTAGCCGTGTTAGTCTGTCATTAGCAGTAGATAAGAGTAGGAGTCCAGTAGCACCTTAAAAACTAACAAAATTTCTGGCAGGGTACGAGCTTTCGTGAGCCACAGCTCACTTCTTCAGATACAGTTAGAATGTGATTCCTTCTATCCTTAAGTAGAGACAAGTGAATTAGACCCACAATGGCAGTGTAAATGTCAAAAGCAAGTAAATGACATTAGCAGGCGTGATTGGATTAGGTGTGATATGCAGAGGGGTAGTAGGCGTGGAGAAACATCAGTTTTAGTTAAATGAAGGATGCCTTTTTCTGATGTGCCGATACCCTTCAACCCCTCCCCACCTGCAGTCCTGTCTGCTTCATAGTAGACTTCCATGTTGAAAGCTGGCCACCTTCTACACCCGTATATAATTCTATGTTGTACCAATTTTTTCTAGGTTTTCCTTGCAAACTGCACGATTGCTCTTTAGTTGTTTTTTGATTATCAGATTGGCCTTCACTGTCCAGAGCAAACTGTTATCTCATTGTGTTAACAACACAAGACAGCAAAGGGGGTTCACATTCACACCGCAAGACTGATGAGAGTACAGTGCAGTTGGGGATACAGTTGTTCTGCATATAGACATCCTTCACCTAGCTAGTATATTTTTATCCTGCTCTCACTCCAAGGAAGAGCCCTGTGGAGCAGAATGCTAAGCTGCAGTCCAAGCTCTGCTCATGACCTGAGTTCAATCCCGACGGAAGTCGGTTTCAGGTAGCAGGCTCAAGGTTGACTCAGCCTTCCATCCTTCCGAGGTTGGTCAAATGAGTACCCAGCTTGCTGGGGGTAAAGGGAAGATGATTGGGGAAGGCACTGGCAAACCACCCCGTAATAATAGTCTGCCTAGTAAACGTTGGGATGTGACGTCACCCCCATGGGTCAAGAATGGTAATTGCACAGGGGACTACCTTTATCTTTTACTATAGTCCTACATGTATGGAATGCAAGCCTGTGTTGTCACTGAGGCCTGGGGCACAGTCCTCTTAAGCAGTGTATATGGTTCTGTCTTTTCTGTTTTATTCTTACAACAACCCTTTGAGGTAGACTGAGCCAAGAGAATGTGACTGAGCCAAGGTCATCCAGCAAGCTTCATCGCAGTGTGGCCATTTGAACCCAAGCCTTTCAGATTCTAGCCCAACCACTACCATCTGTTGGCTTTGCTATATAGATGTCTATCCAGCATGTATGTGTAGATCTCTCTTAGATAGAGTTGCCAGCTCTGGGTTGAGAAATACCTGGAAATTTTGGGGGTGGAGCTTGAGGAGGGCAGGTTTGGGGTGTAATGCCATAAAGTCCACCTTCCAAAGTGGCCACTTTCTCCAGGTGAACTAATCTTTGTCACCTGGAGATCTGTTGTAATAGCGGGAGATCTCCAGCTACCACCTGTAGGTTGGCGACCCTATCCATAGAGTGCTTTAATTACTTGCTGTAGTTGTGTCTTGTCCTTGCAAAGCTGCTTTGCAGGTACCAGATATTTAGAAAAAATGTTGCTACTGGCATGGCTACAGCATGTTGTACAAAGAAACATGCCAACTGGCTTTCAGTAGGATATAATGCCGATGAAACACATTCTTTGAAGAGATAGGTAATCTTTAGAGGATTTGTTGAATGCTCTGGCAGAACTGAAGGATCATCAGAACTGGTTTGGCATGCAAAATTATTCATGGTTCAGGACTCACTAATTCTATTGAGGGGTACCACTGAAACAATAAACCCCAAGAGTTCAGCTAAACTTTGACAACTGAAACCAGACACTAGAGTTACAGCAGGCCCCGACAACGACTAAATACATCTAAAAATTGTTGGTTCGGGCTTTTCATCGTAACAAAAATAGTTATATTTGTGCTATAAATGAGAAAACAAGCCTATTCATGGTTCTTATGCTTTTAAAATAGGGGTTTTAAATGTTAGCTGTATGTGTGTATGTACTTAAAGACAATGTTCACTGGTACAAAGGAAGAGAACAAAGTGGAGTTATTGTTTGAAAGCAACTTATCCCAGCTACATTTTATGATCCAGACTTTAACCTATACTTTAACCTTGTGAAGTTTAAAGAAAAACTGGCTGTGAATCATCCGGGATGCTGTCTCACAATGACATTTATAATAGGATAAGCGGAGATAAACTTTTTTTTTATTCTGTGTACAAATTTAGCATTGTCTGCTTAATTAATCTGATGAGGCTAGGCTAGGCTAGGAAATGAGAATGCTTTGGAGTATGAATAAAGGGATTTATGAAGAACAATGGTCCTTCAGTAAAGGAGTCTGTTTGCTGAGGTGGGTCAGCCCATCACACACCCCAGGGACTGGAGTAAGGGGCATTCATCAGCTTGCTGATAGGTGAGCTGTCCACTGCAGGACCTACAGTTGATCCCCTGCCCCCCCAACCCTTTGAAGCTTTTTGGCAGCATGCAGAGGAGGTACCACTCAGTGAAGGCCAGATTTTGGCAAAATATTTCTTTGGTGTGGGGAATGTGAGAGGGGGGGGGGGAAGAAGAAGAAGAAGAAGTAGTAGTAGTTGTTTTTATATGCCAACTTTCTCTACCACTTAAGGAAGAATCAAACCGGTTTACAATCACCTTCCCTTCCCCACAACAGATACTCTGTGAGGTAGGTGGGGCTCAGAGAGTGTGACTAGCTCAAGGTCACCCAGCTGGCTTCATGTGGAGGAGTGGGAAATCAAACCCGGTTCTCCAGATCAGAGTCCACCAATCCAAACCACCGCTCTTAACCACTACACCACGCTGGCTCTCATGAATTTCTGAAATGAGGCGGAAAGATATTATCATCTGCTACAATCTTGGTTGGAAAATCATTCATAGTATTTGGAAGAAAGGACTGGGTCAGCACATAGAATGGTGGGAGATTACTTTTCCCCAGTAGTACAACATTAACAAAGATTTATGAATGCTGTAGCAGTAACTGTTGGTGGGGAAGTGTTTGAAAGTGTGATTTCAAATACAGTGTGATGGGATTGCCAGTTTATGCTTTATTCAGTTTCTGAATAGGAAATCAATAGAGATCATAACGCAGCTAAAGGGTTTTAATGGGAGATTTAAGCATGTACACGTGCTAAATTGTCTGCTGTTTAAAGCAGTGAGGCTTATATTGGAAGTGTGATATCTCTGTCATCATTAGTTCCGTTGTTTAATTGTTTGAAGAATAAAGTTCAATGGGACCAAATGCTGGTGAATTCATTAATTACTCTTATGGTGGTAGTAGTTTGTTATCGGAAAAGCTATGCTGAACGATAGTTTTAAATGATTTGGTCTGTGACACTAGTAAAGTGCTTTTACAGATCAATGTAGGTGTTATTTGAGAGGTATCCAGATTCGGGTTGCCAGGTCCCTCTTCGCCATCGGCGGGAGGTTTTTGGGGTGGAGCCTGAGGAGGGTGGGGTATGGGGAGGGGAGAGACTTCAATGCCATAGAGTCCAATTGCCCAGGTGGCCATTTTCTCCAGATGAACTGATCTCTATCGGCTGGAGATCAGTTGAAATAGCAGGAGATCTCCAGCTAGTACCTGGATGTTGGCAACCCTAATCCAGATGTTTTGTGAAAGTAGCGCTTCTTTTGCTGGGATATTGCAGTTTCTCTGCAGTCCAATGTCAGGTATTGTCAGAGAAAAATGATGACTGTTGTTGTGTATCGTGGTGCATCCTGTTTAATTAGGATTGCCAGGTCCCTCTTCACAACCAGCGGGAGGTTTTTGGGGTGGAGCCTGAGGAGGGTGTGGTTTGAGGAGGGGAGGGACTTCAGTGCATAGAGTCCAATTGCCAAAGGTGGCCATTTTCTCCAGGGGAACTGATCTCTATAGGCTGGAGATCAGTTGTAATAGCAGGAGATCTCCTGCTACTACCTGGAGGTTGGCAACCTTATGTTTAATCATCCCTATGATGCTAATAAGTGACACAACTCCCTGGACCATTTTCTGAACTTCCTTTTAATAATAATAATAAAAAACTTTAGTGGCCACGGTTTTACCCATCTCCTATGCTAGAGTGCACATTAATCCAGATTTTTTTTTTTTTAAACAGAGTTAGGGGATAAGCAGCACCAAGAATCCCCCCATCCATTATATGCAGATAATATATTACACTTTGCCACCAGTTCAAGATTGCATGCGTTTGGGCCTACTCATAGATTGAGGTTTGGGCCCGCTTTGTTCAACTGTGCAGAAAGGCTTAGCAGTTTAAAAAGTTCAAAGATGGAATCTTTTTATTTGTTTCTAGAATGTAGAATACAACCATTTCCTTAGATTTGTGCATTTAATATTTTGTGTACATTGTGTATGCCAGTGAAAGCAGATGGAAAAACCTCAGACAGCCAGAACAGTTGGTATGAGGGAAATTAGGGATACTTCCAATGTGTCCTGTCCTAGTCATCATATTTCCTAAGGAGTAAACTAAACTGCTGACAGGTGGTTCAGAACAGAGGTGAGCTGGGGATGGAATTAAAGGAATAAGAACATAAGAACATAAGAAAGGCCCTGCTGGATCAGACCAAGGCCCATCAAGTCCAGCAGTCTGTTCACACAATGGCCAACCAGGTGCCTCCAGGAAGCCACAAACAAGACGAGTGCAGCAGCACCATCCTGCCTGTGTTCCACCGCACCCAAAATAATAGGCATGCTCCTCTGTTACTAGAGAGAATAGGTATGCAGCATGACTAGTATCCATTCTAACTAATAACCATGAATACCCCTCTCCTCCATGAATATGTCCACTCCCCTCTTAAAGCCCTCCAAGCCGGCAGCCATCACCACATCCTGGGGCAGGGAGTTCCACAATTTAACTATGCGTTGTGTGAAAAAATATTTCCTTTTATCTGTTTTGAATCTTTTGCTCTCCAGCTTTAGCAGATGACCCCGTGTTCTAGTATTATGGGAGAGGGAGAAAAACCTCTCCCTGTCCACTCTCTCCAAACCATGCATAATTTTATAGACCTCTATCATGTCTCCCCTTAGCCGCCTTCTTTCCAAGCTAAACAGCCCTAAGCGTCTTAACCGCTCCCCATAGGACAGTTGCTCTAGTCCCTTAATCATTTTGGTTGCTCTTTTCTGCACCTTCTCAAGCTCTGTAATATCCCTTTTTAGGTGTGGTGACCAGAACTGTACACAGTATTCCAAGCATGGTCTCACCATAGATTTGTACAAGGGCAGTATGATATCAGCAGTTTCATTCTCTATTCCTCGTCTAATTATGGCCAGCATGGAATTTGCCTTTTTCACAGCAGCCACACACTGGGTTGACATCTTCATTGAGCTATCCACTACCACCCCAAGATCCCTTTCTTGGTCTGTCACTGCCAGCACAGATCCCATCAGTGTATATGTGAAGTTGGGATTTTTTGCTCCAATATGCATCACTTTAAACTTACTCACATTTAATCTCATTTGCCATTTTAATGCCCATTCTTCCAGTATGCAGAGATCCTTCTGGAGCTCTTCACAGTTCGATTTTGTTTTAACCACCCTAAATAATTTGGTGTCATCTGCAAACTTGGCTACTTCACTGTTTAACCCCAACTCCAGGTCATTGATGAACAGGTTGAAAAGCACCGGTCCCAACACAGATCCCTGAGGCACCCCACTGCTCACATCCCGCCATTGTGAGAACTGACCATTGATTCCTACTCTCTGCTTCCTATTTTTCAGCCAGCTCTCTGAAAATGAAGCAGAAGCAAGAGGTCCACAGTCTTGCAGACTTTTTTTTCTTGACCTTTCCCAGGTCTTCCTTCTGCTGAGTCTCTAAATTTTGTATACCGCTTCTGAAATGGACTGACCATTCTTAATGCAGTTTGGTAAGGCTTGCCTCTTCCATGCCACTGTAGTAGAGAAGCTTTTGCCTAGATGCTGCCTTGAGTCTGAGGAGATGTCAGGCTAGAAATGAAATGTCTGTTGCCTTAGGAAGGATCAGATCAGCCCAGCAGCTTTGCTTTGAATGGCTATTACATATTGGGGTTCTGGAAAAAATAGGGGTTCAAAGTGTGACCCTTCCAACCTGGGTCTCTCAGGATCAGAGGAGCATGCCAAATATATTAGGTGCTGTGGAACACAGGCAGGATGCTGCTGGTTGTCTTGTAGGTGGGATTCCTGGAGGCACCCGGTTGGCCACTGTGTGAACAGACTGCTGGACTTGATGGGCCTTGGTCCGATCCAGCACGGCCTTTCTTATGTTCTTATAAATCTCTACTCTGCTAAGGCAGCTCAATAGGTGACTTTGTTACAGTTACACATTCTCATCCTTACCTACCTCACAAGGGTGTTGTGAGGATAAAATGTAGGAGAGGAGAATGATATAAATTGCTTTGGGTCCCCATTGTAGAGAAAGATGGGGTATGAATGAAGTAAATAAATATAGCTGAAGATGGGGGAGCAGGTAAAAGGCTGGTTGGTTGGTGGGAAGGAGAAAAGGAGGCAGGGAAAGGTGAGGATATGGGGGTTTTCAGGAGAAGGAAAATAGGAAATTGTGTGGGTACTGGGATACAAGGGAAAGTGAGGTGTCCCCCACAAATTACTGCAAGTTCCCCACTGTTCATCTGGGCCTGGCTTTGCAGCCAGCACTACCCAGAATTTTCCCAGGTCAAGACTGTTGGGGGAGAGACTTGAGGGAAAGCTGAAGACGGGGGGTTGGGGGAGATAAAGGTAGGTTGGCTGGTGGGTGGGAAGGAGAGAAGGAAGCAAGAAAAAAGGGAGATTATGGGAGTTTTCACAGAAGGGAAAGAATAAATATTGGGGAAGGGGAAAATGAGATTTCCCCGTGCAAGTCCTTGTGGGTCCCTCTCTTGTTCCCTTATGGAAGGGAACACACATTTTATTATGTCTGTGTGTAAAGTGCCATCAAGTCGCAACCGATTTATGGTGACCCCTTATGGGGTTTTCAAGGAAAGAGACTAACAGAGGTGGTTTGCCAGTGCCTTCCTCTGTATAGCAACCCTGGACTTCCTTGGTGGTCTCCCATCCAAATACTAACCAGGGCTGACCCTGCTTAGCTTCTGAGATCTACTACAGCCTTATACCATTTATAAAAATGCTCTCCAGAATATTTCTGTTTTACACATTTTGCTGTAGGACAGAAGTATAGAAGTCTTCCTGACCTCCTCTGGCAGGCCATTTGTCAAGGTGGGAGCCCAGACGACTATGTGCAAGTATAAGCCAGTTATCTATCTCATTCCACAAACAAATTAAAAAAAACACAAAACAACAACAAAAACAAGCTGGCATCTTGCTCTTAGTTTTAGGTGCTAATTCCTGGAATATTTGTGGGGGGGGGGGATGTCTCTTGAATATGCATTACAACTGCAGCCCACTTCCTGTTGGGCTTTGGTTTACAGGGCTGAACTTATGTCTTACACACAGATCTGTGTCTCATCAGATAGTACCATCCATTCTCCTTCATTTGTTCACCTTTGGTGAACTTTTTGCTGGGTTTTTTTTATTGTTTGATAAATTGCAAACTACCAAGAGGAAAAAAAAACCCTGGCAAATAGCCCACTGAAGGTTGGAGGTGGGTGTATAGGAGGGGAAAGAAAAGAGAATAGGCCCATGCAAAGGATATTTTCCACATGAAACAAGGTTGTATAGTTTCCCTGTTGCTGTTAAAAAAAATCTATCAACATTTGAGTCATGTAGCACCTTAAAGACCAACAGAAAATTTCCAGGGTTGTGAATCAAAGTGAGTCAAAGTTCATTTTTGTCAGCTATGAAATACTATCTGATGAAGGGAGCTTTGACTCATGAAAGCTTATACCCTGGAAATTTTTGTTGGCCTTTAAGGTACTGCTGGACTCAAATGTTATTTTATTACTACAGACTAACACAGCTATCCACCTGAAACAATGAATCTGTCTATCAATCAGGTTTTTTGAATTCACAGCTGTCATTTTTTTTAAAGGTAAGTCTCTAGACCCCTTTGTTGTGTGAAGTTATGCCTTTCCCCTTATATCCAAATGAAAGGAGCTAGAGACTTAAGAGGTGGATTGCTGCTGTCCCCTCTTAAGAAAAAGGTACTTATTATGTCTCAGTGGTGTGGCTAGATACAGGCCATCATCTGGTAATCCTTACAACAACCCTGTAAAGTAGATCAGTATTATTGCCTCCAGGTATAAACAGCAGTCTGAGACCCAGAAGCTGTGGCTTGCCTAACTTAAAGCTAACGGTGAGCTCAAAGCAAGTGTGATTGAGTCCAGATTGCTCAAAGCAATCTGGGGACATTCTGATTTCATTTCTACTAGCACTAAACTCTTCTATTGATGATTTGCTAGCCCTGAAAAAAGGTGCCAGTTCTCAGTACCGGCGAGTATCCTCACAAAGAAAGCCCTGGTTATGATGATATTCAATGGCTGATTTAAAGGAAAAAAAATCCTTGAAATGGCATGGGGAGGAAATGGCTGCTGTGGGGCCAGGACTGGGATAATCCAAAGTGTCCCACATACTTGGCAGCCATCCAGGCTTTGCTGCCATCTTTCCCCAAACTTCACAGCAAAGTAGGTTGGGAAAGATGGCAAAAATGTTAGGGAAAAGCTGGGAGGTACATGAATGCACCACAATACTATGGGGAAGAAAGAAAAAACAAACTTCCCAATAGCATCAAACCTGGGGCAAAATAACCTGCACAGAATTGGCTGAGACCAAACCAGGGAACCAGTCCCATGCTGAAGTCACACTGGTATGTACTTCTCAACCATTGCTCCAAGTCAACCCACTAACATGCAGGCTGGCCAATTTCCTGTACAAATTGTGAGAGAACACATGCTCTCTCCCTCCCTCGAGACATGTGTACCCCTTTGATTTGCCTCCCAGTTTTCTTATCATGCTGATTATGATTGTGTTTATCATACATCATACACTGAAAAGATAAGTCAGTTACCATCAGAAAAATACTTAAAATGTGTCCAAATGAGGAAGGCCCCCTTTTACACAGAACACATTTATATAGATTGAGAAAAGCCTTAACATTTCAGTATCTTGTGGCTCCATCCACATTCATACACTTTTCCTTGGGATCAATTAATCCAGATTATCATCCTGTTTTGTATTCACAATAAGGGAAATTCATTCACTTCAATACACATAAAAATTATCTTAGGGCACAGACCCAGTCCCTTAACAGAATATTACCCAGGAGCACACTTTTACAGTCCTCTTATTGCATTTATGAGGGTTTTCAATATATGGGTTTTTTTTAATATATGATTATTGGTGAATTTTTAGTTCCTTGTAGTCATTACGGATCAATTACTGTGCAGAACAAGACGAGCTGCCGGGTTAGGGTGCAGAACGAGCCACCTTGTGACTGTGCAGTCTTTCTCCTTTTTAGAGTCTCCATCCACCACCCCGGTGCCATATTTCACCTATGGCCAGATCCCGGTTTATTTCCGTGCACATTGAATCGTCAAAAGACTACGCAGGAAGGAGAGTGGAAGAAAAAGGGAGAGGCCAGTTTTGCTTATTTATTTGTTTGTCATATCAGCACTAAAGAGGAAGCGCGAGGGCTTTGCAGCCTTTGCCGTCCACAGTCGAGGCGTCAGCGATTCTCCCCACTCCGGCATAACTTGCTCCCCTCCCCCTCTCCTTTCAGGGTTGTTTTGTGTGTTTGTGTGTGTGTGTGTGTGTGGCCATAACGTCCTTCTTCACCCACCTCTCCCCTCTCTTACTCTCATGCACAGACGTCTCCTGCAGCCCCCCGCTCCCTTTTAACCAGGCCATTCAAGAAGGGAGGGCGGAAGGGGAAGAAAAAAAACCAACCCTCCTCCCGCACTGCAGGAGGTTGTCTGCCATTCACAGCCACCCCTTCCCCCCATCAGGCTGCAACCGAAGCCAGCCGGCTTGGCAGAGCACGTAGCACACGTGCGGCTGCCAAGGCGGAAGGGGGCAGGAACCGGCGGCGCCTCCGTCCGAGGCACAATGGAGCGCGCACGTGGGCGCTCGCCCTGGGACCCTCTTTTTTTCCCCGGCCTCGCCGCCGGCCCCGCCCTCCGGCGACACACCCCTCGGATCCAGCCAATCCGGAGGCGAGGACGTGCCGCTGCCCAGCGCGCGGCTGCACCCTACCGCTCCCCCCTCCCCACTCCCCGGCAGCTGCTGAAGCGGAGCTCAGGGAGTGGGGTGGCTGCGAGCAGGGGAGTCGCCGGGGAGAGGAGAGGAGGAGGGCGGTGGGGAGCCGCTCGGTTGCCGTTTTTTCTTTTTCACAGTGTTAGTCTGTCTGCAGTAGTAGAAAAGGGCCAGAGTCCAGTAGCACCTTAAAGAGTAACAAAAATATCTTCTGGCAGGGTAGGAGCTTTCTGAAGAAGTGAGCTGTGGCTCCCGAAAGCTCCTACCCTGCCAGAAAATATATTTTTTAGTCTTTAAGGTGCTACTGGACTCTGGCCCTTTTCTATTACTGCAGATCTGAAGAAGTGAGCTGTGGCTCACGAAAGCTCATACCCGACCCTACCAGAAAATATAGTCTTTAAGGTGCTACTGGACTCTTGCCCCCCCCTTTTTTTTGTCCCCCCTGAACGCCGAGCAGAGCGACTCTTCTCGGGAACCCACTTGGGCCATTGATGCATGGGATGTTGCTCCTAGGATTTGCTGCTCTCTAGATGCACGTTTCCCCCCCCCCCCCCAATCCGAATCCTCAAAACTCTGCACGGGGGCTTATTTTTGAGCTTTGAGAATTCGGGTGGGGGAAATGTGCGGCTATTGAGCAGCAAATCCAAGGCAAAACCTCCCGTGCGGAAATGGCCTTTGCTACCCAGCAAGCGCATTTTCAAGATCGTGGAAGAATTAACACGCTTTAAGCAGCCCCTTGGAAGAGGAACTTCGTTTGAACCACACTTGTCCTTGGACACGTGCCATACGAATTAATCGACAGCTTAGCAGCCTGTTTCTGCTCAGTCTGATGTGCATATTTTTTTTAAAAAAACAAGAGTTTAATCCATTTATTTAGAACATCCAAGATCAGCCAGGGTTGGTAGGGGCTTCTCCCCTCTAGCTCAGTCAAGCCACAGGTGACTATTCCTCATTCAGGAATATTTAACCCCAGAAGTGCTCCTAAAATGCACCACAAAGTGGGCAGGATTTTCCTGGGGTCCCCAACCTTTTTGAGCCTTCCAGCACCTTTGGAATTCTGGTACAGCATGGTAGGCGCAGCCATAAAATGGCTGCCATACAGTGGTTGCCGGCTGCAGGGGGCGGAGGCACACATTAAATGGCTGCCACAGCTTACATTCGGTCAAACACCTTTTGCTGTGGTGGCAGCTCCTGCCAAAGCATCGCTTTAAAAAATCTGCACAGCCGATCAAATCTCCAACAGCCAATCAGAAGCCTAGGGTTGCCAACTGCCTGGTAGTAGCAGGAGATCTGCTAATTCAACTCATCTCCAGCCGACAGAGATCAGATCACCTGGAGAAAAATGGCTGCTTTGGCAATTGGACTCTATGGCATTGAAGTCCCTCCCCTCCCCAAACCCCACCCTCCTCAGGCTCCGCCCCAAAAATCTCCCACCGGTGGCAAAGAGGGACCTAACAACCCTACAGAAGTCTTTCTGGGCAAAAGCCCTACTTGTCCCTGCCCAACTTCTAAAAACAGTGGACTCCAGGAAAAGTGTTGGGGCGCCCTGGCATCCACAGGCACCATTTTGGGAACCCATGTTTAAATATAGCCAACCTGGCTGTTAAGACCTGGTGTTAATATCTACACACTCAGAGAAAATGGTGCCTCTAAGATCAGGTCTAGAACATTTGAAATAATTTCAGAATTATGGATTGTCAAAGAAAACTCTTAAACTCCAAATCAAATAATTGCTCATTATTTTTAAAAATATTGAAAATTGGTCTGTTTACGGATCTCATGCCTGGGGACATAACTTTTCAATCCATCCTTCTGATCTTGTAGGAGTAATGACTAAAGATGGTTCCTTTTGCTCCTTTGTTTGCCGCATGGCTATGTTTTGCAGTTGACCAAATTCAGCTCATATCTCCGATAAGAAATAAAGTGCAATTGTAAGCAAAAGAAAAAAAATCAGGTGTAGTCACTGCAGATCCTGGATTAAAATAGAATGGCACTGAGGTGGAAGGAATTCCACACACGCCATTCCATATTTAAAAATATAGTAGGTGCAAAAGTGTATGCTACTGGTAAATAGGATGCACAGAAATTACAAAAATAAAATAAAAGGTGCTGGACCAGTTATGCAACAAAACTGTAAACAACTTTTGCAAATGTAACATAATAGTTTTATTTAGTTAATATTATCCCAAGTGTAGTAGATTATTTTTCAGTATACTTATGACTTAAGACTTTGCTGTTACTGCATAAACGTGCAGATCAGGTGGGAATGGTCAGATCCAGTCTCTCTCCAGGGCTGGAAGTGGGGAAGTTGGGGATGGTGAGGAAAGAGTTGTAATTGTAAATTTTGGAATAGTATTGTGTATGAGGCATAGGGTCTCTCTTCCCCCCCCCCCTAGGATGGCCCATTGCTTTGCCAGCATGACCCATTAAGACTTCAATCTTTGTCAACAACGTGAGAGTCTAGAAGATAGTTATTAGCATCAGTAGACAACTAACTGGAAAATGTCCCCCAATGTTCTTAACTTGCATGATGTTAAAAATCTGGGTTTTATCCCTGCACAGTATGGGAGCCTCTGGTTCTGTTGTGGTCAAACCTTTGAGCAAATATGCCACAAGTCAAGGCCAATTGTTTGAAAAAGTATCACTCTATAGACAGACAGTGTGGTGTAGTGGTTAACGTGTTGGAACTAAGATCTGGGAGACCTAGGCCATTTATGCAAGGCTGTTTCCCCATGGCTGCTTGGGGGCTTCCTTTTGATTATTCATGTCTTTGCCGACCCTCAGAGGTCACCTTGCGCTCCCCGCACATTTTGCATGCGTTTTCCGTATTCAGGCTAAAATAGCAACCGGAAAACATGGGCAAAACGCACGGAAAAGTGCAGGGAGAGTGCAGTGACCTCTGATGGTTGGGAAAGGCATGCATAATCAAAAGGAAGCCCCAAAGAAGTCGGTGGGATGACCGTGAGGGAAACAGCCCTGCATAAATGGCCTTGCTCAGATACAGAAGCTCAGTGGGTGACCTTGGGCCAGTGACTCTCTCTCTGTATCACAAGGTTACTGTCAAGACAAATGGAAGAGGATAATGATGTTATAAGCTGCTTTGGGTCCCTGTTGGGGAGCAAAGCGGGCTATAAATATCTAAATCAATAAATAAAAACTCAGATGCGTGCTACAATCCATATATAGTCTCCGTTCCCATGGGGTAGTTTGTCGCTAGTCGGTTAAGTTAAGGAGCAGACAGGTGGAGAGTACAGTCCCAGTTTTGTGTCAGAGTGCAAATGTAAAGGCATGTTTTGTACTTCCGCTGCCTTTGCCGCCTGTGGCGATGCTGCTGCCTGTGCCACCCATGCACCAGTCACAGAGTTTCTCTTTCCTGACACTAACATGTAGAACAGGGGTGTTGAACTCAATTGTAACGAGGGCCGGATATAACTGTCACTTGGTTGGGCCAGGCCATGCTTCTCCAGCCCAGATTGAGAACTGGGGTGTGTGTGTGGCTGCCTCGCAGGCCGGATAAGAGCTCTCAAGGGGCCGGATCCGGCCCTCGGGCCTTATGTTTGACGCCCCTGCTGTAGAACATTCTCAGGATTCCATTTATATCACCGCTTTAGCAGTATAAAATACCTTCTTTCAGCGTCCATAGGCTCATGAGAGGAGAACTGGATTTCTTGGCTAGTTTTAATATAGTTTGAATTCCACTAAAGAGGAATATCACAGAGCACGCGTTTTGTGGTTAAAGGGAAAAAAACTTCAGGTTTTATTGCCAAAAGACCTTGACTGAGACCTTATTTGGCTATCAGTACCAGAAGAAATCAGGTGATTTGTGGATTCTTAGAAAGTGTGTTTAAGAGAGAAAAGGGAGAGCGTCTATGTTCCCTGGAGTACTGCCAAAACTTTGAGTGGGCAGAAACACACATTTCTCAAGGAAGAACAATGACCTAATTGGTTTATATTATCTGAGGGCCCATTCATACATTTATTCTTGAGGTGAAAAGGACACATGCAAACATGGAGAGTGTTTGTCTGAACTAGCTTGTGTGTGACTATTTTCAAAGTCATTTTTTCAAAGAATATGCAGATTTCAAAGAGTTTTCTCAGATAAGGCAACTTGGAAATTTTCATACAGGGTATGAAACACAGGAAAAGGCAGTGGTAAAGTCTTAACTGTGTGGACTTAACCATCCCCCCAAATAAATATTTCAATCAAAGCGTGTAGCCGATCTCCAGGCCACCTCTTAGCTGAAAGTCTCATATCGACTTTAGTGGAAGTTTAGGTTTGTTAATCATACCTTTGTTCTTGTGGGCATATGTATGCAGCTTTACATTTAACTGTATAATAGCCAACTACCCACTTTTCTTACAGCATAGAGCAGGGGCCCACAGGAGCCATGGTGCCTGCCAACACAGCACAAGGATCTGCACCTTGTTACTGAAGTCAAGCTGTGGCAATCATTTTGTGGCTGGCTCTGCTTCTTGTAGCAGCTGTTTTGTGGCAGCCATTTTGTTGCTGCGCCCATAGGGTTGCCAGGTCCCTCTTTGCCACCAGCAGGAGATTTTTGGGGCGGAGCCAGAAGAGGACGGGGTTTGGGAAGGGGAGGGACTTCAATGCCATAGAGTCCAATTGCCAAAGCTGCCATTTTTCTCCAGGCGATCTGATCTCTATCGGCTGGAGATCAGTTGAATTAGCAGGAGATCTCCTGCTACTACCTGGCAGTTGGCAACCCTATGCGCCCACCATGTTGTGTCAGAATTCCAAATGGGCCTGCAGGCTCAAAAGAGGTTGGGGACCCCCTGCTTTGAGGTTTACAACAGAATTGTTGAGGGAAATTCATTTGTACCCACTTAGAAGACTTGCTGCTCAGATCCTAAAACTATTCATGCCAGAACAAGGGTGCAAAATGTTGTAATCGATGGTAGGGTTGCCAGGTCCCTCTTCGCCATG
Source organism: Euleptes europaea (assembly GCF_029931775.1). Taxonomy (NCBI): domain Eukaryota; kingdom Metazoa; phylum Chordata; class Lepidosauria; order Squamata; family Sphaerodactylidae; genus Euleptes; species Euleptes europaea. The sequence goes on along the minus strand of NC_079312.1, from coordinate 102,567,230 downwards.
GCGGGAGGTTTTTGGGGTGGAGCCTGAGAAGGGAGGGGTTTGGGGAGGGACTTCAATGCCATAGAGTCCAATTGCCAAAGCGGCCATTTTCTCCAGGTGAACTGATCTCTATTGGCTGGAGATCAGTTGTAATAGTAGGAGATCTCCAGCTTATACCTGGAAGCTGGCAACCCTACTGGTTGGCCACTGTGAGAAACAGTATGCTAGACTAGATGGACCAGTGGGCTGATCCAGTATGCTCTATTTATGTTCTTTTGATAATCTCGAAAGCATCATTTAACATTAGACCAATGCCAATGAGAAAGGAAAAAGATTTCACCCAAAAACTCAGAGCCCATATTTTTGTGGCTGAAACACAGGGGCTATAAATGACTTGGTAGCAGTTTTAAACTAAGGCACAAGGTACAAGCTCAGTGATCAAAGATTGGGCAATTTTGTGTAGCAGCAGGCTGCAGTGTAGACAAGCCCTTCTGTATTTTATTTATTTAATATAATTATTTCCCACTTTTCAGACAGCTGTCTCCATTCCCATCAATCACAGGAGACAGGCCCTGCCCTCAGGCCTACAAACTAAAAAAAAAAAAAAAAAGCTAGACTCATAAGGGAAGAAGAGTGGAGGGAAAAGGTCGATTGGCTTGATCGTGTCGGAACAAAGTTGGAATTTATATTTAGGCGGGGCCAGGCTGGTCTTCCCCATGCCATGGAGGAGGAATGGTGGTGGTTGCATCCCACCAGTGTCCTTCTGAGTGTTCAGAGTGTCCTTCTCTTCCCTTCTGCAGTCTCAAGGCACATTAGAGTTTTTCCACATCCAACAACATTGGATAAAAAATAAAATATGAAGTTCCAGGTTCGAATGCCACAGTCTGTCATTGAAGCTCATTAGGTGATCTTGGGCCAGACACTCTGTCTCAGCATAACTTGCCTCACTGGATTGTTGTAAGGATGAAATGGGGGAGGGCAACATTATTATATGCTGCTTTGGGTCCTCATTTGAGAGAAAAGCAGAGTATTCAGTAAGAAAACATAAATAAGCCACTTTGGGCGAAAACGCAGGGTCGCTTTAGCCTCCTTTATTCCCTGTTTCAGCCAGGATTCAGCCAGGATCAAACGCACGTTTGGCGAAACGCATGCATTCGATCCTGGCAGAATCCTAGCTGAAACAGGGAATAAAGGAGGCTAAAGCGACCACGCGTTTTCACCCTGTGTTTAAGCCCGTAGTGAAAATCAGCAGGAATGGATAGACACGAAATTCTGGCCAAATGGAACTCTAGGAGAACATTTCGTCCTCATTCATTTTTGACTTTAGTATACCAGAAAAAGATTATAGGAATTCTGGCAATACGTGTGGTCCACTTTCAGGACTGGCGCCACCATATGAAGTCAAACCTCAGGCCTGGCCTGCAAGGTGCAGCAGGTGTGCATCTAATCCCTATTTCTGGGTTGCACTGAATTTCCCATAATCTGTTATTTTGCTCTTCAGACACTTTCCCTTTTGCTACTTACATATGGAAACAGCTTGTTTGTTCAGCAGCTCAGCTGAAATCGTTGACAAAACAAATGAGTGAGTAAATCCAAAAGCTCCAACTTTCCTGAGGCGCTTCTTTCTCAGGCAAGGTTTCTGCTGGCGCCAATAGGCCTTTTGTCTGAGTGAGGTGAGGATAACATGGCCCTGGAAGCTGTAGGAATCTTAACCCAATAATACTTACCGTCACTTCCTTCACAGTAATGCGGAGAACCAAAAAGATGAGCCACAGGCAATAAGGAACGGGAAATGAGCGTTTTAGTGGGTCCTGGCTATAATCTGTATTTAATGGCTTTTTACTGGAGGATCTGTTTGACCGTTCCAGTTTGTGTGTGTGTGTGTGCAGTTCCCATTTTTATAAGCTATCTAATGCGCAGAAACGTCAGTTCTGGGCATATGTTCGTGTCCCTGGAGTCTTGTTCAGACATTTAGTGGAACATTTTCTAATTCAAAAGATAAACACTTCTGTTGGACTTGTGGGGCGGAAATTGTTTTTGTCACAGCAGGTGTTGCCCATTAGTTCTACTCAAACTGAACACCCTAAGCCAGGCTTGCAATGAAATGCATAATCAAACCCTGACATCACTGTGAGATGAACTGTACTCCTTGAGCCTCTTCCTTCTTGAGGCTGTGCTTCCTCCATGAAACATCCTGTTTTGCAATCCTCCAAATTCTCCATGTGCTGTATGGTATTCGGGATTTCATCACCTCCTAGGCACACAGGCTCTGTTTCCGGCAGAGGGGCACAGAGAGGATAAGAAATTAAGCCAAAGTTTGTTGTGCTTTCTTGTAGGACGATAAATGATAGCTATTTGTCCTTTAATACCATGTCCTCCTCCTAGATCTGTACAATTGAAAGTGACTGGCTGAGTACCCAGGATGTGAGCCATAGGGTATCTGTCAGGCTGTGTTCATGGATGCTGGATAATGCACTTTCAATGCACTTTAGGGATTGTTTGCAACTGGTTAGCAAACCATCACTAAAGTGCATTATCCAATGTATGTGAAAGCAGCCTGAATTACTTACTGCGAGTCAGAGATCATTTGAAACACCTGTAAAAGCCTCCTCCAGTAAGAACATACCCTGGCACCAGGGTCGTCTGCTCAGAGGCCCTGCTTTATATGCCATCACTGTTGGAGGTTTGACAGATGGCAAAACATAACAGGGTCTTTTCAGTGACTGCACCAAGATAATTCCGCACCCTTCCCCATGAGGCATGATTGGGTCTGTTAGTTACTTTTAGAAGGGTGCTTATCTCTTTTGCCAAGATTTTGGTTTGGCTTATGCTGACTTGAAACTTTCTTGCCTTGAAACGGTTGCTCTTTTATAATTATTCATTTTTATATCCCACTTTTCTCACTCATGGGTCCCCAAAATAGCATATAACACTGTTCTTCCCCCCCCCCCACATTATCCTCACAGTAACAACTTTGTAATGTAGGTTTGTTTGAGAGACTGGGATGGGCTCAAAGTCACCCTTTGAGCTTCCACAACACCATACAGTCTTTGTTGCTTCTTTGATGATTGTTGAATTCCCGCTAATAGATTTTAATTTTGGGTTGGGCTCTCAGGGCCCTCAGGGTAGGGTTGCCATTTATGGGTTGGAAAATCCCTAGAGAATCCTGGGAAGGTTCCTGGAGATTCCTGGAGAAGGTGAGGTTTGGGGAAGAGAGGGATCTCAGTGGTGTTTAAAGCCATACAATCCATCCGCCACAGCAGCAATGTTCTCCGGGGAAGGGATCTCTGTTGTCTATGGTTGACAGATCCCCCTCACCACTGATGGGAGCTTCATTGTGGTGAGGCTGTGGGGGTGACTGGCGCAATAACGTCACTTCCGGGGTTAACCTGGAAGTGACAGGGATACTCTAGCACATTCCTCCCAAAACTCTATGGTTTAAAAGGTTACTAATGTCATCTGCACTGACAACATATATGAATCTATGCAGTTAAAGTATAGCAGTCTGTTTTTGTGTTGAAAATGATCCCATGCATGCAGATGAAAGAGGAACACATTTTCTCATGTCACTTTTTAAACATATTTTGGCATATAAAAATATACGTTTAAAAAGTACCTTGTGGACCACATTCAACAATCATGCCCCCATAAACTGCTTTGAGGACTTGAGTGGGAAACGTATACATGTTTAAGACAAAATAACCAGTGCTGTTTGTAGTCAATGATTCTACAATTGCATTCATCAAACACAGAAAGAGCATTAAGCATAGAAATACTCTCTGTTTTCATATATCTTTCTCAGCACACCAATTATTTTTCACCATTCTCATTTTCTTTTCCATGGGGCTGGATTATTCTCCAGGCTATGCCCACTGAAATGCTTTGAGAATATTGTTTTGGAGACCGTTACTGGGTATATTAGCCATCATATACCTGTGAGACCGTTATGGGCTGGCTGACAATATAAAAATATAAAATACCCAAATGGGCTCAAATTGGCTGCTTGTAACCTGTCCCCCCACCATCTTTGACTGAATTGCTGTGATGTCACCAAATGGATATTCTTACAGTCTATATTGACATTGTAGCTGTAGAGATGGAAGTAAAGGTCAGGGAGGATTTCGCTGAAGGAAAATTCTTACCCAGGGCAAAAGGACAGAAGGGGGCTGTATACTTCTAGTATGAAGGAATGCAAGGCTGAGGACTGGGAAGCTGAGAGATGCCAGAGAGGCAGGATGGGGCTGGATCTCACATGTGGAGTTAGAAATAACCAGCCAAGAAATAATAACTGGCCAGAAGTCTCTCTAGTTAATGAAAATAAGGAATATTGATAGTATCTTTCAAAGTGGTGCTTCTTAAAGCGGTGTTGGTGTATCTGCACCTATGCTACATGGATCTTAGTATAATTACTAGGGTTACCAGGTCCCTCTTTACCACTGGCTGGAGGTTTTTGGGGCGGAGCCTGAAGTTTGGGGAGGGGAGGGACTTCAATGGCATAGAGTCCAATTGGCAAAGTGGCCATTTTCTCCAGGTGAACTAATCTTTATCGGCTGGAGATCAGTTGTAACAGCAGGAGATCTCCATCTTGTACCTGGAGGGTGGCAACCCTAATGATTACCCACAGATATGTATGTATTGTCAAATTATTTGCTCTTCCCTCTGACTTGCTTCATGGTTCAGCATTGCTCCTCTGTGGTGCAAAGATCAAAAGTTACAACCATTCTAGAAACACAAGGATTCCATGCTTCCACAAAATTGTGGATACCATGGAGACACTCTTTGTGTGCTATATTCTGTGATCTAGAAGAAGAAACCATAGTCCTTCCCTCTTTCCAGGGTATCGTAGGAACTATCATTCTGTGAAAGAAGTAGGCAGAGTTCTCCTTATTCAAGTTACTCCCCATATTTTGGAGTTCCAAATTGACTACTTTTGTTTCCAAAATGAAACTGACACATTAGGAATACTTTATTGTTCCATTTTTTAATTTTCAGATTTTGAACAGGCCATGTGTAGTTTTGCTGCAGCTTTAAGTTCTCAGGTCATCATCTGCTGCCCTGCCCACCATTACTGATGTTCATATGTAGAGTTATTAAAAAATGCCATTTTGGTGTTCATACTGAATTATATCAAGCATCTTTGTGTGTCATGTTTTACCAATGCCAGGAGCATATGTGTCCAGCACATTAAAATCTTGATTATATTTAAGGTTTTTAATTTTTTTTGCAGAGTCTTGTCAATATGCACACACGCATTGGCAATGTAAAACACAAATAAATGGAAGCAATTGATAGTTGTGGTAAACTACTTAAGGCTACTGGATTTTTGTTCCTGGAATCTTACCAGCATCTCATATCCCTGCACCCTCAGTTTTCACATACATGTGTTTACAGGCTATATACTAGAAACAAGATACACCCATTCCCTGCTCAAAGATTTAATTTATACATACCCTGGGTTGAATCCCACCTTGCGACATTGGAAGTTACTTAACTTAGTTCTGTTTGTGCAAAACCTACTGTAAGATCAAATACTGATCTCGTCATTTCCAATCAGTGATGCTGTGTACAAAAATCAAAAGGCAAGCAGCCATTACAGGTTAATTTGGAGGTATAATATGACTGGGGAAAACCTGTGAAAGGCTTGCAGATCCATACCAGCAGGGGATGTTTGTGTACCCACTATGGTTGCCAGTGCTGGGTTGGGAAATACCTGGAGATTTTACTAAAGAAAACCATTATTGGGGCAGTTTTGTTAAAATATACCTTGCCGGCATGGTGTAGTGGTTAAGAGCAGCAGACTCAAATCTGGAGAACTGGGTTTGTTTCCCCACTCCTCCACATGAGCGGCGGACTCTAATCTGGTGAACCAGGTTGGTTTCCCCACTCCTACACATGAAGCCTGTTGGGTGACCTTGGGCCAGTCACACTCTCTCACCCCCACCTACCTCACATGGTGCCTGTTGTGAGAGGAAAGGATTGTGATTGTAAGCCGTTAAAGGTAGAGAAAATCAGGGTATAAAACCAACTCTCCTCCTCCTGTGGAAACACATGACAGGATACTGTCAAGATGATTTAACTCAAGGACTACTTGCAATGACTTTATTGTATTTCCTTGCACAAGCGGAAAGCTTCTGTGGGATCAGCTGAAGAATGACAATTCTTTGTTTGTTCAAACACTACAATGGTGTCAAGGAATCTCCAAATAGTAACACACACATGCACACACAATAAGGACACTGGATCAAATGAGTCTGTTCTGCTAATGATGGTACTTCCCCCCAGCACAAATAGCCTGCCCTGATGGAAGAATCTCTTGAGTCTGGGGATGGCACAGCTGTCAGCAGTAAAGATTTGTGGGATCCATCCCAGTGATTTGCAGGAGCCAGAAAATAGAGAAAAAAATAAATAAGAGCCTTGTGGCCCCTGTTTTACTGTACCCTACATTTAGTGGAGTAGTGAGGCCTCCATGTAATTAGGGATAACTGGACTGTAACCAGCATGTTGAAGGCAGAGATTTGCAACTTCAGGCATCCCAAACTCGAGCTTTTGCTTTATCGATGACAGAATACTGGCTAAAATTTCAATGTCTAGCTACCCAAATTTCAGTGTCTAGCAACCGAAATTGTGTAGGCGCATTCGAGTAACAGCATTTGGAGTGATGACCTTGGGGTTAAACTCGACTTGACTAACAGTAGCAGTTTTTACCGCCCCATTAGGGAATGGGTGTTGTTTTGGACAAGTCGATGCAACGTCTACGGCTGGCTGCACTTCAACTGGTTTGGCAAGAGGCAGTTCAGGCACATGAGGCCTAATGATCACCTAACAGCTGGGGTGGTTGCCAGAAGCGGCAGGTGATCCTTAAGAAGGAATGTCATCTGGGGTTGTGCTATCGAGTCTTGACACTTTGAGACAAAAGCCCATCAGTAGCTCATGTAATAAAAGAGATTCCACTATAAAAAATTTTAGTGTGTGTTTGTGCCGTTTTACACTGTTGTGGTATGGCATTGCACAACTGGCCAGGTGTGGGATCGTGAAGATTGCCTAATTCTCCCTGCACGTATCAGGCTTGAAATGAATACCTTGCTTTGAAACATCTTTTACTGGACAGCGCTTGAGACAGAATACGAGAGTAAGATAGATGTCTGCTTACAGGGATCTTCTGATTGATTCCAGAATGTCATAAATGAAGAAAGTGCCAGTAAAAAAACAACAACACACACACCAACAGCTCCTGACAGGCTATGGCAAGCCATGGGAATGCTTTGCTCACTGGTCCAAGCCCATTTGGGCTCGAAAACAAACAGCTGACCTGCAAAAAACAAGGAGGAGAAGCTTAAAATAGGCTGCCTTTACATTCTTTTGGTATCAGAGTATCATAAAAAAGAACGTCCAAACTAGGGTTGCCAACCTCCAAGTAATACACAAACAAAACAGTAAACCAGGCTCACAACTTGTAACAAAAATACATATTATTCATGTTAGCAATGACACATTCAAACAGCGAAAAAATGTATACAGTGAGAACAGTGAAAATATAACGACACAATAAACTGAAAACATGTAAACAACAACAAATGTCCTCTATAGGTAGTTCATAGAACTCCAAAGCTCCAACTTTGCAAAACCGAATAGACCGTAAAAAGTCCTTTATAAGTGACTGTGAAATACATCTCATTGTTGCCGTATTTTCGGCATGGACAGTCACTTGTCTTGTGTAGGCTTGTCAGGCAAAAATGCACAAGGAGGAGAAGAAGGAAAGGCTCTTCTGGAGTGAAATGCGTTTTCACCAGGGCGGCTTCGTCAACCTAAGATCTCTGAAAATATAGTCTGTCTGCACTCATCACATCACGTGTCTGTAAATTTCAGGCTCCCACTAGGGCTCCCACCTCCAGGTACTAGCTGGAGATCTCCTGCTATTACAACTGATCTCCAGCCGATAGAGATCATTTCACCTGGAGAAAATGGCCGCTTTGGCAATTGGACACCATGGCATTGACGTCCCTCCTCTCCCCAAACCCCAACCTCCTCAGGCTCCGCCCTAAAAACTTCCCGTCAGTGGCAAAGAAGGACCTGGCAACCCTAGTCCAGGCTGATGAATACAAAAAATTACCCTTTCATGAAACTGTTTTTTTTTAAAAAAAATTCTACTTACGCTGGGCTTCATTTATATTCACACATAAAGCAAATAGCATGTTGTTCTGCAGGCAGTCGTGATTTTGCTGGGCTTATTCACAGAAAAAAACAAATATGATATTGGGTATATGAATAACTGGACAGATTTTCCCTGAAGTTAAAAAGTGGTAATACATTCTTATTCATTGTAATAATGGGTTCAATATGTTTAGGAGTAATACCAAGATGCTAAATCAATGTACTGGGAAAGAAGTCTCTTTTGTTGAAATGGAACTCCCTTGAACTGTTGGTGAGTTTCATAGTTATCAAAGCAATTGGGTGTTTATGATGACATGAATGAAATCTCCCATTAAGTGGCTCTTTGGGGGCCCAGTTGTACCATTCAGGAGCTGAGAGGGAAGCACTAGCACAGAAACTCTAGAGATAGCTGCTCAGCTAAATCTAGGCCCTAGCATCAGCCCAAGGGGATGGGTTATCCTCTCCTTTAGCTTAGGGTTGCTAGGTCCCTCTTCGCCACTGACAGGAGGCTTTGGGGGCGAAGCCTGAGGAGGGCGGGGTTTGGGGAGGGAAGGGACTTCAATGCCATAGAGTCCAATTGCCAAGGCAGCCATTTTCTCCAGGTGAACTGATCTCTATTGGCTGGAGATCAGTTGTAATAGCAGGAGATCGCCAGCTAGTACCTGGAGGCTGGCAACCCTACTTTAGCTGCTGGAGCCCTTACACCAGACCTTGCAAGCAGCTGCCTCAACAGTGTACTTTGTAAGATTGGGCTGTGTTTGTGTGTCCATTGTCTGCACTCTTTGTCCCCTTTCTACCTTTTGGTACATGACCTACAGCTTTCCAATGGCAGCTCATTTCCAAATTTGGAAAAAAAAACTTGTTAAATATATATACTTTACAGAGAGTTCCTTCAATCAATCATATATGCAAAGGGGACAATTATATTTGCACGTTGTATTATATTAAATATATACTGCATATTATATCAGTATAATCATATTAAAATCTCTGAAAGATAAGTCTGAAACGGCAAGCAATTAGTGTAGCGATTCTAATCAGTATAAAAAAGAAGCTTAATGATATTGAGAAATTAATTGCATTCAGTAATCTTTTTTTTTAACAAAGAGACCATTATCTGCTCAGACCTTGCACGCTCCCCCTCCCCTCAGCAGCAGTTAGTAAAAATGAGGTAATTATATTACCAAACCTTTTGGACAAGTACAAGACTCACATTCTAAAATCCTCTACTGCATCTACTCACAGCAGAAAATTGCTGGAAATCAAGAGAGTAGCAGCTTGCCTGTTTATTTTCCCTCAAATAAAACAATTGACTTTTCAGAACTCATTTCAAAATGACTGGAAACAGATGGCTTGAGAGATGCTTCCCCAGAGCATCGGGGTAGTTCTGAATTCCTGGGGGCTTATGTTATACTGGCCTGCCTCGGCTTCAGCAAGAAAGTAATTCAAAGTGGGCAAAAGAACAAGCACCCAGACCTAGGTGTCCTTTAAGTGATGGTTTTCTAAGAATAGCAGCCGCTTGTTCAGCGTGAAGGGTGTTGTTTCTGTTGAACCAACTTACAAACAAATTTCCCTTTTGAACTATCAAATGGGGCTCCATGTTCGGTTTCCCAGATTCAAGCATATCTCTCTAACCTCTCCAGCCATTCTCTCTAACCTGGGAGCCCCTTGTCCTAACCCCAGATGTTTGTGAAATCCTTAGTCAGTTGTGAGGGGAAACTGATTTTCTCGTCTTTGTTCTTATTTCACAGGTATGACCTGTGGGACAGAAAACAAGTCTCATGGCTAACCCCATGTCTCTCTTGGCTTAACAACTGGCACACAAACACTATTGAGATATGTAGGTCACCTCAGTCTCCCATAGGGTTGCCAGGTCCCTCTTTGCCACTGGCGGGAGGTTTTTGGGGTGGAGCCTGAGGAGGGTGGTGTTTGGGGAGGGGCTTCAATGTCATAGAGTCCAATTGCCAAAGCGGCCATTTTCTCCAGGTGAACTGATCTCTATCGGCTGGAGATTAGTTATAATAGCAGGAGATCTCCTTCTATTACATGGAGGTTGGCAACCCTAGTCTCCCATGAGAACATCTTTACTCACACTGGGCACTATCCAGGGGATAGTTGTACTGTGCAAGCTGTATTGAACTGAACTATTCTTGTTAACAAAGTGTTTGCAGAAGTGCTTTCCCTATAGGTTTACTCTTTGGCTTTCTTGGTATCATCTTTTTGGGTGTGGAGAAACTGTGGCACAGGAATCTGTTTTTCAGTTACCAATTGAAAAGAGCTGTTGTTTTGTTACATTGAGTTCAGCGATGCGATTACTTTGTTCAGTAACTGCCAATGAGAGTCACACCTTTGAGAACGAAGGCTTGAATAGAGATGAGGAAGATCACACATCTTGGTCCATCCACAAAATGCAACTTGTAGGCGTTTGCAGCCTCAGTTTGCTGTGGGCCCATGCAGGGAAAGGTGATAGTATTTAACCCTTCAACCTGCTTCCATTTTGCTATTCCACACTGGCTTCCCTGCTCTGCTATTTCCTTTTTTAAAGAGGAAAATGTTATATTATATTGTCATATCGGGTATGGGTCATGAACTTGTTCTACTCATTCTACTGCCTTCTTGGTTTGCATACTGAATGTCAAGGTAACACAGGCAATGTTTCAATCATACGAAACTAAAAATATTGTAGGAAGTAGCAAGATCAAGATTTGGATTTAGAGAGATAGGGGAATGGGCTTGTGCTTATGTAAGGGCCGACCATTCACAACACTCTGAAACCCACCATGAAAATATCTTCTTCCATCTTGCCTGGTAAAATGATCTTGAAGAGCAGTCCTACATAGTAAAATTGCAAATTCTTTGCCATGAGGAAGCATGCTCTCAAGGCCAGTTTGCCATGCTAAAATAGATGAGAGAAACACCTTAGACTGCATTTTCTATTTCAAGAACATCTATATGAACGGACAGTCAGAAAAGCTAAAGGAGAAAACATAGTAAATACACTAGACTAGTAATCAAGAACCTTTCCAGATCTGGTACACATTTAACCCCCAGGTGGCAGCGTGGGACCCGTAGAACTATGAGCACAGACGGAAAGTCATGTGATGTCGCAGTAAACACATCTAATGACAGGAAGAGGAGGAGCCAGAGTGCCTGAACATTAGGGTTGTCAGCTGTGGGTTGGGAAATACCAGGAGATTCTTGGGGTGGAGCCTGAGGAGGGAGGGGGTTGGAGAGGGGAGGGACTTCAATGCCATAGAGTCCAATTGCCAAAGCGGCCATTTTCTCCAGGTGAACTGATCTCTGTTGGCTGGAGATCAGTTGTAATAGTTGGAGATCTCCAGCTAATACCTGGAGGTTAGGCAATCAAAAATTAATACCTCTGTACTAATATCATAGATTAGAAAGAAAGTACAGAAATTAGGCAATGTTATAACAATGTAACAAAAGTGTAATGAGTTCAAAATAAATGTAATATACAAGTGCCTAAATACATATACAATCAGTAGCTACTGATTGTATCCTGCCCAGGAACTTTGTAACCAGTTGAATTTGTCTGTGCAACCATGTATGAGTGAATTATTATCCTAACTAAAGAAATTACATAAAAATAATACATGGTTTGCCCTTGTTGATCCCTATGGGAAATGGAAATTATTGGCTCTGGAAGCTTCGTTTGAAACAAGTTTACATATTAATATCCTAACTGAACGGGACTGAGGAAGACTTGAGACTTGAAACGATCATATCCCTATTCCACCCCTTCTTCTTTCAAGACTTCTACTTGGATTGAATGTTACTGTATATGTATTTAGGCACTTGTATATTACATGTATTTTGAACTCATTACAATTTTGTTATATTGTTATAACATTGCCTAATACCTGGAGGTTGGCAACCCTACTGAACATACTTATGCAAAAAGGGATCCTCTCCACCATTGAGTAACCTTACTTCACTATTTTATTGCTCCAAAAGCAACCAAAAAAAATGGCAGCTCTAAAGGGGTTTCCATCTGATCAGGTGCAGTGGGGGGTGGGGCTCTGTGACCCAAATGAGGTTCCCTAGCCATGGGTTGAAGACTACTGCAACCTGGGTTGAAGATGGCAAACTTTTTATAATAGATATCTGTGACTTAATGTGACTTACTGTTTCTTATCAGGTTATAGGTAGTAGTGTTAAGTCTGAGACTATCTAGAAATAGTTTGAAAATGTAGTCTTAAGTAAAATGGTATAAAGAATGTTTGACAGTGCTAGAACTAAAATTAATAGCCAATGTTGAATTTATGATGTATTTATCCGTTAACAGTAGTAAATGAATAAGCTATCATATACCCTTGACCAAAGAACGGTACACTCCTTCTATTTGGTATGGTTGTCCTCTTCCACTGAGCGCGCAGCTTCGGGAGGGACGCACATGGAGCAGTGAGGGAGGTAGGGGACACCTGCATAGCCAGTCAGATCAGCTGAATCAAACCTGGTGATCAATGGGGTGACAGATGTTGCATCCAGATTGCCCTCACATCCAGTAAATGAGTAATGAAACAAAATTGAACAAACGTAGTGGTAGTGGTACTTCCGAACTATTGGATGAAGGTCTTATTCAAGAATAGAATTTTGGGCTTCAATTAAGAAGGGGGTGAGGGTTGCTGCTGCGCCAGAGGTGGGCAAGAAACGATGTGTATTCCTTTTCTTTTTTTCTGTATTTTATATTTTTCTTTCCCCCTTTCCATATTTTTATCTTTTGTACCCTAAAATGTTCAATAAAAAAGACTACTGCATTAGACAGCCGGGAGTGGGGGTCTTACAGCAAAATTAAGTGATGGACTTCATTTTTTTAAATCCAACACAGATTTGTAAAGTTTTGAAACTCTACACATGGCTGAAGCATTATAGCTTGGGCTTGTTTATCATCCTCTATAAGTTGATGAGGCTTTCCAGCCTTATACCTAATGTATCAATTTGATTTAATAATAGCAGTGAGGCCTTCTAGGAAGCATATTTCCAGGAAAACATCCTCCTCTGTGGGAACTAAATGCCATCCAACCTTTAATATCCTCTGTCGGTCAAACTTTGACCTTATCTTTTCATCTTGGACATAACCATAGTCACATGCAAGCAGACTCCTTGGCATGGCCTGTTGCTTATGTATGTCACAGAAAAGCAGTATATCACTGGATAAATGATCCAGTAAGATACTGCTAGGATTGTTGGCTTCATATTTAATTCCTCAGGAGGCCGTAGCATTTCAGACTATGGCTATTAAAATTTGAATTTGCTGGAGAACCAGATGGATGATATATATCATTTTTTTAAAAATGAGATACTATCAGGCAGAAGGAATGTCTGTACCATTGTGAGCCCTCAGAAATTCTGTGCTCATCCTAATAGGGTCTGCTTACATTTCCAAAGCTGAGGGAGGTTAGGGCAGTTTGAGCTCATACTATGGCATTTTTGCTGGCATTCCTTTGGAATAGGACACCTAGATAAGTGCAGGAAGTCCAACAAGTATAATTGCTGGCACTCATTAGGGAAAAAAGGACTAAATTATTTTAAAAGGCTTTGGAAATTGATCTGGGGTAGTGCTGATTGTCTGAATCAATTGTTGGTTTTAACGTTTATAATATTATCTGTATATTTGGAAACTAATTTTGGTATTATGACAGAAAAATTGTATATAAATGTTTTAAATAAATAATACTAAAGGTATCAACCCACAGAATAGCACTGCTTTGTTGTTAGGATTGGCAGCTCCAGATTGGGAAATACCTGGAGATTTTGGGGTGGAGCCTGAGGAGGGCGGGATTTGGAGAGGGGAGGGACTTCAATGCCATAGAGTCCAATTGCCAAAGCGGCCGTTTTATCCAGGAGATCAGTTGTAATTGTGGGAGATCTCCAGCCACCACCTGGATGCTGGCAACCCTGTTTGTTGTCCCGGGATGTAACACTTCATCAACAGTCCCAGTGTTTTCTCTTTATTTGCCCAAATTAATTGCAGTTAATTCATATAGGATGCAAAAATAGGCTGCATCATTCGTTGACATGGTGCCCACTGGGAATAAGTACCCACTTAAGTCTCTTACAAACAATGGAGTTTAACAATAGGGATGAGTTGTCAAAACTTTACTAATTGTAACCTGCTTCAAACAATGCATTCAGAAATATCAGAGATGCTCCAAGTCCAAACAAAATCATCTGATATTTGGGAGTGAGGTCTGAACTAGGTGATCCGTTTTTGCTTGAGTTGGGTTGGCGTTCTTCAGTGCTGTTTTCCTGAACTGAAGTGGACCTGCAAGGCATTATTCGCATTTTTCAGGGCTGCACGTGCACAGATTGCAGCATATGCAGCCCCCAAGGGGGTTGTTTTGGCTTGGGAAGATAAAGGGGAAGCTAAAGGCTATCTGCTCCCCATGCCCTGGCTCCAATCTGAATCAGGCCCTGTGGTCTTTGGGGAAAGAAGTTCCCTGCAGCTGCTGATATGGCTGTGGTGAAGGTGAGTTGGGTTGGGGGAACCTGACCCCAACTCATGCAAAAATGTATTATTTAGTTTGGGCCTGAGAAAAAGCCCCTTGATCTGATGGCTACTCTGGTACCTTGCTGTCTAGTTTCAATTTCCCTGGCAGTGGGAGGCAGGAGGAGTTGAGGCAGCATGAATCAGTATCAGCAGATATGTGTGTGACTGCAGTGGTGTACGGTTGGATGAGTTCCCACTTAGTGGGCTTTTCTTGATTGGTATTTCCATTTTCTACCAATCATTCAACTGTTACACTGGCTTTGGGAGGACTTTGATTCTATGTAACCGTAAATTCTGGTTGCCTGAACTATTCCATTCTCAGCTGCACACATGCTAGGCAGACAGGCAAAACACTTTGTTTGTAATATGCTAATAGACAGGCAGGGCAGTTGGAAGGGGATAAAGGCAGACAGACTACAACTTGTAATTCCAGCCTGCTCGCTATTCAGAGAAAAAAAATACTTTGCTTGTATTCAGTAGCAGCCAGGCAGGGTTGCAGAGATGGGAACCTAATGGAAGTAGATGCCCAGACTTTGTCCCCTTCACAATGATAGATGGCCACCTACCCTGCAGATAAAATGGGGGTGACTTCAACTGCTAGTTCTTTGAATGTGCCCTCAAGTAGCAGTAGAACAGCCACTTTTAATAGAATTCAAAGAATCAAGTGTCTTAGTTTTCAAAGAATCAAGTGTCTTAGTTTTCATGTCAATGGTTCAGAGATTTTCTTAAGGTTATAGAAATATTTATCCTTATAGCTCAAGTTACTTCAGATCCATAGACACATGGTTAATCTCAAAATCTCATCTTCAAATGTTGAGGGTGGCTGAAACTGGTTGCCATTGAAAAGGTTTAGGTAAGAACAATTATACAGTTGTCTGGCCTTTTCTTGTTTGTTTCTATTATAGCTGTTTTCTTTGGGGACAAAGTGCATGGTTTGGTAATGGGAAACCTTCTACTCTACCCTTGACCTGGATCAACCATTGCTTGGTGAGTAAAGTCATGGATTCTCAGATAGGTTGTGGGGGACCGGTTAGGATGGTCTGCTCCAGGATGCTGATGGATCTGGAGGCTTTTGTGGCATCTCTTGGAGGTTCTCTGGACAGCAAGGCTGGTGGTCCTGTTGCAGCACTAGTCAACTTGTGGAATGCAGAGATGGATTGGGATGGGGATGTAAATGTTCTTGAGTGTCCTCTTCCTACTTAATGATCTTGAAATGCTTCTTGGTTTACCAAGGAGCTTGGGCTGATGAAGTGGGTGGGTAGACATAGAATTATGGAATCATAGAATCACAGAATCATAGAGCTGGAAGGAACCACCAGGGTCATCTATTCCAACCCCTGGCACAATGCAGGAAATTTACAACTATCTTCCCCCCACACACACTCCATGCCCAGAAGATGGCTAAGATGCCCTCCCTCTCATGAACTGCCTGTCACAGAATCAGCATTGCTGACGGATGGCCATCCAGTCTCTGCTTAAAAACTTCCATGGAAGGAGAGCTTACCACCTCCTGAGGAAGCCTGTTCCACTGAGGAACCGCTCTAACTGTTAGAAAATTATTCCTAATGTCTATATGGAAACTGTTTGATTTAATTTCAACCCGCTGGTTCTGGTCTGACCTTCTGGGGCAACAGAAAACAACTCGGCACCCTCCTCTATGTGACAGCCCTTTAAGTACTTGAAGATGGTTATCATGTCCCCTCTCAGTCTTCTCCTCTTCAGTTGGAGGGCAGTTGGAGGAAAACTCAAATTGAATGGGATTGAACAAGGCTGTGGGGGTAGTATCATGCCAACTCGGTGACAGTGATGACAGCAAAGCAAGCTCCCTTTCCCACCACCATTGTGTCTGCAGAATGGCCCCTTTGCTCTCTGTGCACGCACACTATTACCTGGTCCCCAAAGCAGTTAAAATTTGGTGTATGTGTGGCATATTGTTGATATTTTAACATGTGAAGTATCTGTTGCCTTCTAGCCAGAAGAGGTTGAGACAGCCTTATAACAAGTCTCTCCCATATAATTTTGTTGACTATCACCCACTATCATGGCTCACTCCTTGAATGGTTTTTAAAAATATTTTTTGGTCTTTTCTATAAGCATACACAATGTAGTGTAAAAACAATAGTTATAGTTAATAGTAACCCTTACAAACATCCATAACTATGGATTCCACAGATTAACTGCGATGTATAGGCAAAAACACTTTCTTATTTGAAACCTACCAGTCACAATCCAGCATGCTTAAGACCACTAAATCAATTGACTTCTTGTGCACAGAGATGTAACAGCGGAGTTGCAGCGGTAGTGCGCTCCTCACATTTTGTTCAAACAAACTGTTTTCTCTCTAGGGTCAAGTTCAAGTAAAGCTGGATAAGCAAGTCTGAAGCAGTGCTGACTGGCTGGCACCAGTGACATCACAAACCCACCTTCCCCTCATCCCTGGAGCAGCTTTATATAATGTTTACATACATAAATGCACATGTGGTGCTTTTAACAATAAAAAGAGCAGACAGCCTGCCTGAAGCATGGGGTAAAGACTGATGATTGAATTTGCATTTGAGTCACTGGTTGATTTGAATTGGGAAAGTACGAGGAAGCTGGGCTCACCCCAGAAAAGAAAAATCTGCTGAGATTTTGCTTTTTAACATTATGTTGGTACGCACCCTTAAACATGCCTAATTCTGTGTTGGCCTGCAGCCATTGCCTGTTCATTTTATAAGTTGCATCATAGGGCAATGAGCAATGTATGCTTTCATTTAGCTTCTCTTTGGTTCTGCCCTACATATCTACCCTGTGCCGTGGCCTAAATACCAATATTCACCCTTCAAAGATTCATTAGCCACTGCTGATGCAACTGGCTATTCAATTCAAAGTGTGGGTAAACCACTTGTTAATTTCAGCCCTGGCTGCAAATCTTCAAAGTGTACCCTGAAACTTTAGCTGGATTCCCTGCCCAACTGACTAGGAGTTTCTCTAGACTTTGTGTTTGAAGTTTCCTCTTTGTAGGCTGAGCACCCTCCATTCCATGCGCAGGAACACATATCGGTCAGGAAGGATAAGGGGAGCCCCGCCCCCCTCCTTCAGTAAACCTGTCTCCCTTGCAAGGAAAAGAAAACTTCAGAACTAGGAGGCAGGGTGGTGCTTGGGAAATTCCTTCCTTTCTCTGCCACATCTGGTTTAAGGCCTGATGCAACCTTTGCCTAGGATTGAGATGGTGGCTGTAATATCACCGGAAGGAATCCTGGCTCAGAGGTAGAGAATGTGCTTCACATGTAGAAGGTCCCAGGCTTGGTACCAGGCATCGTGGAAAGACCTTTCTCCACCAGAGACCCAAAAGAGCTGCTGTCCATGAGAGTAGGCAGTACTGAGAGGGATGGACCGATGTTCTGGCTCTAAAAAGCCTATCATCCAACCATTTTGTATAAACCGAATATCACACTATTGCCACTACATTGGATCATGCACCATTTGGAAGGGCAATGCTTTCAACTCATTAGCTAGATAAGTACTTGGAAGAACTGCATATTAAAAGGAGAGATGAAGAAGAAAGGGGGAAAAGTACACCTGAGGAAAAATGAAAGAGCTGTGTTTGGGTTTTTCTTTTAAAAAGTCTGTTCCAGAGTTAAAGTCTGCCTGCTACTGAGTTAGGCATTTTCTTGCTCTGTAACCGGGCAAAAGTTAAACCCTTTAACTATCTGTGTTGCTTGCTATTGTAAATAGCTAGCCAACAATCTTAGGATGACGGGCTTGTTATCCCTTATCTCTTAAGTTTTCTTTCTTCTTTTTAAAGGTCATTTCCCTGGTTTATAGCATGATAGGCATTGATAACACCTTCTGACAGCCTCGGAAGAGACCTAAGCGCCTATTTGTTTTCTTTTAAATGCTGTGTCTGGTTGAATTATTGAGCCTAAAGTGACGTCCTTGATGTAAACATGGACTTTTGAACCTACTGTATGTGGGGATCCTTTACACAACAGCAGTAAGGAAGGGAGTGCAGTGGGAAAAATAAAAGACTGGCTTGGATCCAGAGAGCCACATGAACCAGCAAAGGCGGCATAAGACATTCAGCAGTACCTGCAGATGATTTGAGCCTCATATGAAACTTTTGGGATACATGGGGTTCCCTGTGAGGTACAGGAAGGGCTGGTTCACATGCCCATTATCAGGTTGTTGGATGTGATCCTCCCCCCGCGTAGCTGCATTGTTGTTGGTTAGATATAGGGTTGCCAACCTCCAGGTACTAGCTGGAGATCTCCTGCTATTACAACTGATCTCCAGCCGATAGAGATCAGTTCCCCTGGAGAAAATGGCTGTTTTGGCAGTTGGACTCTATGGCATTGAAGTCCCTCCCCTCCTCAGGCTCTGCCCCAAAAATCTCCCATCGGTGGCAAAAAGGGACCTGGCAACCCTAGTTTGATACATCACAGAACAAAAATAGTTAGATCAGTGTCTAAACACAGCTCCCAAAATAGGCGCAAAGATATCACAAAGTCATTAATAATAAAATCAAACATAGTTGATACACTTCATCGATTCACTCAATACAGTACAGGCCAAAAGTTGATCAGTCAGTTGTCCTCCGCAACATACATTACTAGGAACAATTCAATGTGCAACATGCCTACAGTTCAAAATATTTAGAGCAGGGTAACTACACTGCTTCTCGAGCCTCCGTATGTAACTATCCACAAACAACCTACGTGATCGTCTTATTCAGATTGGTCTTTGCTGAGGCCCGAAAACAGCAGAAGCCCTTGCAGGGACATGTTTCTGCACATTGACTGTGTTTATCTGGATCAAGGCAATTGTGCTGAGGCTTGGGCACCAGGCGTTCTCCATCCTCTCTGCAGTGTCATGCTGCCCCAATAAACTATTTCATAAGCTTCAGTGGGTGGACTTTCTTTTACTGCAAGCGATGCCAATTTCAGCCAGCATCTAAAAATACACCTCTGTTTCTTCTGCCCTCT
Organism: Euleptes europaea; assembly: GCF_029931775.1. Classification (NCBI taxonomy): domain Eukaryota; kingdom Metazoa; phylum Chordata; class Lepidosauria; order Squamata; family Sphaerodactylidae; genus Euleptes; species Euleptes europaea. The sequence goes on along the minus strand of NC_079312.1, from coordinate 102,547,625 downwards.
GTACCATTGTGAGCCTCACTATCAAGTGTCTGGCTAGAACACAGACCTAATTAGTGGATTGCCCACTGGGAGCCCGTGATGGTCATTTGATGCGGCAGGCTGAAGCCCTTACCTGGGTAAATCCTGTGCCGCTGTTTGTACCTGTACACCACGAAACATACAAAGAGAAGCACAAACTTATACTGCAACAGGGAGATGCAAACCAAAGGAAGGCAAGATGGAATATATGGACTGCCTGATATTCTTCCAAGATATGAATCTCTGCCCTTTCGAAAGACTATGCTGCTGAGCAATAATGTTACTATAGAGCAGGGTTGTCAAACATAAGGCCCTTGGGCCAGATCTGGCCCCTTGAGAGCTCTTATCTGGCCTGTGAACCAGCCGAGGAAGCTATCCCCCCACTTTAGATCTGGGCTGGGGAGGGATGGCCTGGCCCGACCAAGTGACATTTATGTCATATCGGGCCCTTGTAACAAATGAGTTTGACACCCTTGCTGTAGAGGCTTGGTGTCCAACATGTTGGCTTGTGATTACAGCCATTATTTTGGTGAATTTTTAGAATGCTGAGGTTCAAGATTAATCTTATATTTGACTTCCTGAATCCTTTGAATAAGAGAACACCATGAGAATCCTGAATATCCATCTGCCTGTAATTCTGAACAACAGTGCAAGAATGTGGATCAATACATCCATACAATAAAGCCAGGTAGTGGGGATTGTCCTACAAACCTGGGACAGCCGCTATTTTTGCACACAAATCCAAAAAGTTAAAAAAAGGGTAAAGGGGGGGGCTTAAATTTGCCAAAAATGGGAGAGTAGTGGCCGATATCTCACAAAATCTCGAGAGATCACAGAGAGTATTAAATGGTTGCCTAGACATACTAGCAGGGAAGGATGGCACCAATGGTAAGGCCCAAATATAAGACATAAAGTACGATAAAATGTTGGGAAGTGGGCTGAAAAAGGCAGGGGAAGGGCCAGGAAAGGGGAGAAGATGCAAGAGAAGGCAATGATGGATGAAAAATGGAGAGAAAGAAGGGCTGGTGGGGCAGGAGTAGTGAGAGAAGGCAGTGGGGATCAAAAAAGGGAAGGGAAGGGCCATGGGGAAGAGAAAGGGGAGAGAAAATGATGGGACCCCCCGCAAGTCTTGTGGGTCCTCATCTTATATGTGTGTCTACAAACACACATAAACACACATATATAAACATATCACATATATGAAGTATGAGTTGCCAGTAAGATGCTATATATTATGCTTCTTGATATTATAGCTGATTTTTACAGATAGTCTACCTGTTTCTTCCAATCCTGACCTAGAAGTGAAACTTGCATATCTGGTTGTACTGATGTTAGCCAATTTTCTACTGCCATCCTGGTCATCTACACTCAAGGCTCCTGCTGAGAAAGCCAGTGTGGTGTAGTGGTTAGGGTGTCAAACTAGGATATGGGAGATCCAGGTTCAAATCCCGGCTCTGCCATGGAAACTCTCTGGGTGACTTGGGCCAGCCTAACCTACCTCAAAGGGCTGTTGTGAGGACAAAATGAAGGAAAGGAGAATGATGAAACCCACTTGCCCCCGACATATCTTTTCGCCACTCAGTTCTTTATTTGTAAGTGTTCCCAGGACTCCTTCCTTCTCACTATCTGGCAATCAGGCATACCTGGTAGATCACCTGGATTCCCTTCTCTTTCTCCAAAATTCTAAAACTGAAAAAAATTCTAAAACTGAAACCAGAATCTACCCCCAAGTGTGTATTCCTGCTGATATCACTCTCATATGGTGTTATGAAAACTTCTTCTGGTACATGTTTCATACCTCCTTGTTTCTCCCACACTCTGAATCTCTAGTTAGACTGTTGCTTGGGTCACTGCTTTAGGGATCTGACAGCTTGAGCTCACGTTTCATTTTGTTACATATTCTGAATCATGGTCCTTAACTATACCTATTCCAGCTGCTCTCCCTCTCCAGATTACTTTTTGGATTCTTGGGTTGTGTAGGGAATGTTATCCTTGTGATGATGTTGGTGTTGGTGGTTATTCTTCTTCCATCAGGGAAAACTTTGGGTATCCCATCAGTACACATGCAGACCCCAATGAAGCAAATAGTGCCCCCTGGACCATTTCAAGTCAGGAAAACGGCACAGAGGAGGAAGGTGGACACCCCTTCTCCTTGCATGCCATGGTCCCAATCCAAATTGGGGCCCACATCTGCCTGGGAAGTGAGTTTCCAGTGGGGAACTCACAAGTATACATGGATCATGCAAACCTGGGGGAAAGCGCAATGTGTAGTTAGGCTTCAAGGCATATGTGTTCTCAGCACACAGGGTAACAAGGGGCAGATAAGTCGTCTTTGGGGCATCTTGCCCATTATTATCAATCTTATCATTATGGAATCCCTGATGGGCAAGTAAAGAACCACAGAATTCCTCATCATATTTTAAAAGCCCCTGTCTTTGGCCATGATCACTCATCTTGTTTGGCTGTGTGGCAGTAGATCAGTCAGGATTCAGTTGTGGAAGTGACTGTTTAATAACAGAAGGTGATGAGAAGGGTACTAAAATCCTGCTGGAGATCTTGAAAGGCTACATCTATCACCATTCTTTTATAGGCTGTTGCATTTCTAGGGAATGAGTGTCTATAAATGTTAAATATTTAAGAAGTTGACTTTCCGGCCTCTAAGTGGCTTTAAACAGGAAATAGGTTTTAAGAAAAGTCGATCCTTCAGCAGCTCTAGATACCAAAAAAGTTTCTTTTTCCAGCTGTACAAAATCTTTTAAATGTTAAAGTTATTGTATTTTTATAAGAAGCGCTATTTCCAGCTGTTGAACAGATCAACACCTTAACTATATTTTTTTCATTTCCAGTTCGTCAGGCGCTTTTTACGTTTGATTTTTTTAAAAAGCTTTTTAATAAGAAGGGAATTTTGGATGGTTTGTATATCTTTCTAAAAATATTTTAGCAGCTAAGCGGTTGGGTGAGACTTGCTGCTGACAATTCAGCGTGTACAGGATGCCATTGGCTTTTATATGACATCCTGGTGGGCAAAGGTTGGTGGTGACAGGGAGGGAAATGAAAGCACTTTGCAACTCTCATTTGATCTGGCAGCAGAGGAGTTAATTGGTGGCTAGGCTTTGCAATATGTTTCAGTTCACATAGGTTGCTGCAAATCCGTATTTCAATCCCTGAGATGAAGTAAAGGGGATTCTGACTCAATCAAAGACCGATTTCAGGATTTGTGATTGAGTATAACAAAGAGAGTTGCTGTTCTCACACATAGTTGAAAGTGCCCCATGAGGAACAAGAGGAACAGTGACAGGGTGACAGAAAAAGGGGAGAAAGCACAGAGCCATGCCTCTGAGCAAAGGCGAATAGCAGAACCCGAAAAGCCGAATATCTTTTTGGCTTTTGGGGGGAATTGCCTATTCAACTTCGGCTTTATCCCCAGCTTTTGGTATCCGGTAAACCCGAATCCCAAAATGTACTGAAATGGTTAATTTTGGGTTTATTTTTGGTTCGGGTTTATGGATATGCACAACCCTATGCCTGACCTGCAAGCTTTTATGGGGGTTATTTTCCTGGCTCACCACTTTTGTCCACACTAAATAAGGACTGGGAAAGGCCCCGCTGCTTATTAGCGTGTAAGCGCCTCTTCTGGGAAATCCAAAGGGCATCTACCTGAGGGTCAGAGATGCCACACTGCATTTTGCACCCTCATTTTGGGGTGAGGAAATGGTGATGAGGGCTGGGAAAAATCAGTGCAGGGCTTGGGTGGAGTCCACAGTCTGTCTGTGAGCCATCTTTGACCAAGACAACTCGCTAATGTAACAATACTGTTTGTAGTAGTTCAGTTTAAGGCTTGTCAAATGTTAAATGTCAAGTATTAAAGATTAATTTTGTACATATATCTTATTGAAACCTGTGCTTTTCTTGCTGCCAGAAGGCTTGAATATTCCATCAACTTGGACCAACATTCAGATAAGGGTCTATTCAGGTAAGTACCTGGCTGCATGATGGCCAGGTATGAGATAGGGATATGGGATAGTTTGTTAGTGTTGATAGCCTCCAGGTGGAGCCCGGAGATCTCCCAGAATTACAACGGATCTCCAGACGACAGAGATCAGTTCCCCTGGTGAAAATGGCTGCTTTGGAAGGTAGACTCTATGGCATTATACTTCATTGAAGCCCTTCCCCTCCCCAAATCCCGCCCTCCCCTGTCTCCACCACTTAATTCTCCAGGTATTTCCCAACCTAGAGTTGGCAACTCTATGTGTTGTAGTGGTCAGAAGGTCAGACTTGGAATGGGACAGCCAGGTTGAAAGCCCCATTCAGCCATGAAGCTTATAGGGTAAACTTGGGCCTCCACCCTCTCACAGTCTTACCTACCTCACAGGTAGGGTTGTCAGGTCCCTCTTCGCTATCGGCGGGATGTTTTTGGGGTGGAGCCTGAGGAGGGCGGGGTTTGGGAAGGGACTTCAATGCCATAGAGTCCAATTGCCAAAGTGGCCATTTTCTCCAAGTGAATTGATCTCTACTGGCCGGAGATCATTGTAATAACAGGAGATCAGCAGTTAGTACCTGGAGGTTGGCAACTGTACTCACAGGGTTGTTGTGAGGGCAAAACATGTACAGCTGCAATGGGGCAGGCAAATAAGGGAATCAACTTATAGAGGGTGCATAGCCAAATGAAAATCCAGAGTTGCTGCTGGAAATAAAAGGGTGGACAAGCAGCTGTGAGAAGCCTGCTCTGGGAAAGCAGGACATGCCTAGGTGGAGATGGTGTAGGATTGCCAGCTCTAGGTTGGGAAATACCTGGAGATTTTGGGGGTGGAGCCTCAGGAGGGCAGAGATTGTGGAGGGTAGGGACCTCAGCAGGGTATAATGCCATAGAGTCCAACCTCCAAAGCGGCCATTTTCTCCAGGTGAACTGATCTCTGTCACCTGGAGATCAGTTGTAATAGTGGGAGATCTCCAGCTACCACCTGGAAGTTGGCAACCCTAAGATTGTGTGGGCTAACAACTCTGGGCCCCAGAGACAGCAATGATTAGCAGCATCTGGGAGCTGGTGGGCCAGCAGATAGGTCAACCCTAGGTGCTTGTTAAAATGAGCCTTAAAAGCAGCAGTCAGATAGATGCTTGTTGGGCTTGTGTTGGTGGTAAAGTAAGGGAAATGTGTGAGTGATGAGGCAGGAAGAGGGCTGTCAACTTCTTCCTTGCTCTGCTTGTATAAAGACCAGAATAAACCAGCTTGGGAGTCTGGCATGTCCTTGCGGGGAAGCAAGACTGATGGAGCCTAGACCTTTACCCAGCTTACTGCAGGCTCCCCATCCTGTCACAAGGGCGCTCTGAGCCCCATGGAGGAAGGGTGGGATTAAACATGGATAGATATGGGTAGGGTTGCCAGCTCCAAGTTGGGAAATACCTGGAGATTTTTTGGGGTGGAGCCTGAGGAGGGCGGGGTTTGGGAAGGGAGGGACTTAAATGCCATAGAGTCCAGTTGCCAAGGCGGCCATTTTCTCCAGGTGGACTGATCTGTATCAGCTGGAAATGAGTTGTAATAGCGGGAGATCTCCAGCTATACCTGGAAGTTGACTAATAAACCTGCGGGTCATTTTGAAACCAGCATTGACTGTATTATATTGTAACTTCATTGGCTGAAGAAGCCCTCTAAGTGAAACATGAGGAAACAATCTAGAGACCTTGTTCTTCTTTGATCTTTACCTCGGCACCATGGCTAGTTTATGATTATTTTTGTGGCTATTTCATGGAAAATGAAGTGCGGTATCCACTAATACTCCCTTCCTCTCACTGCGCATGATTGTTCTTGCCAGCTACTAGCACTATCTTCAGGTGCTTCATTGCGCATGACCAACCCGCCCGACAGCTGAAGTCTCTCCACTATGAGTGGTTTTGCCTCTTGCACTTGCCATCTTTGCACTTGCCATCACTGCACATGACTGTTCTTGCCAGCACCAGCACTAACTTCAAGCGCTTCATTGTGCATGACCAACCTGCCCTGTGGCTGAAGTCTTTCCACTATGAGTGGTTTTGCCTCTTGCGTTTGCCATCTTTGGGAATTGAACGTTTCATTTACTTATCGCCACAACTGATGAACTCTTGTTATAAAACCTATTTTGTGTGTTGTTATTCCATTGCCATTGGTGTTGTTTAGTTAATGTATTCTTATTGGCTTGTGTGGTTTTGTATACATGCTTTTTCAAACTACCTGGAAGTTGGCAACCCTAGATATGGGAAAGCCTGCAAGAGGCAGAACAGAGTTTTGTGTGTGTTTGCATCAAGCAGCACCTGCATGTCATGTTGCTCAGCGTGTGTTAACAAATACTGTTTCCAGCCAAAAGCTGAATCCTGCAAATAAGAGTAGATGCAGGCCATCCACTTGCCACAGACTGGCGTGCTGTCAGAGGCCCACCACACACAAAGTGACTCATAAGCGCCAGCCCTATGAACCCACGCAATGACCTACACCAGCCTTTGCAGTCACGGAAGGGTTAGGGAAACGGGAAAGGGAGGCTATTTAATGCAGGAGGAAGCACGGCTGAAATATTGCCTCTTGTCAGGTGGTGCACAACTTTCCAATGCTAATGGGCTCAACATTGCCTTGTAAAAGTTTATAGGCTCTTGTTGAGCATCATTTACATCACTTTCAAAACAAGCATCATGGAAGACTCGATCAGCATCCATTCCGTAGTGAACATTCTGTCCCTGGCCAGCTTATAAATGATGCATGTGAAGGACAGCGTCCATGTATGAAACATGGAGGACTGAAAATGAACCGGGTTGGCGATAACAAGAGCCTTGCTTGAAAATACTCTGCTTGCTTTGGGCACGATATATTAAACTCCTGGGCTCAGGCAGCATTATGCTCAGCTGATGCTGGAAAAGGCTTGTTAGGTAAGCTCAAGATGGGAGTCTGTTCATAGACAGCAAAGGGCATTCGGCAACAATGCCAATCTTCTGCCTCTCCCTCCAGCAGATTGTACCCATCAGATTATGCTCATGACTCGGTGCCACTCTTATCTGCTGCTGTGCCTTCACCTAATGGATGGGTCTGGACCAAAGTCTTAGGAAGTCTCTCTTCCTGGGCGCTGTCCCACATTTCTTCTTTTATTATTGAAGCCTCTCCCTCCCTCTTTCTTTCCCCACTGTGACTTTGCACCACTGACCGCACCCATGCCCATTTATCTAGACATTTTGTTCATTTGATTTGACGATGATTTCTAGATAGTGTGGGCTGGGCAGTGATTGCCTGCCTGTGCTGAGGCATTTTTTAGCGGCCATTTCCATGACAACCGTATTGTGGATTACGACCTTGAGAAAGAACATAAAGGGGCTATAAAAGAGCAAATATTCAGGGGTGCAAGTGGTGGAGAGCTTAAAAACGAGGGCCAGGAGCTTGAGGGGGCAGAGAGTCTGCATCAGGAATTATAGAAAAGAGTGATAGGATTGAAACAATGGGAGTGAAAAACTGAGCATATCTGCAATATTTTGGATTGGTTGGTGGATGGACTATGACAATACAAAAGGCTGGTAAATGGAAGGTTAAAACAGAATACATGAAAGAACTCAGGATTCTGAGAACTTTACAGTGAACATGTTTGGCAGGTGAACGTGCCAATTTCAACAGCTATGAACAGACATTAGACAAGCCTCAGCTCTCCTTGCAGGAGAGGGGCCGTGGCTCAGTGTTAGAGCATTAGCTTGGCATTTAGAAGGTCCTAGGTTCAATCCCCGGCATCTCCACTTAAAGGGACTTGGCAAGTAGATGATGTGAAAGACCTCTACCTGAGACCTTGGAGGGCCGCTGCCGGTCTGAGTAGACAATACTGACTTTGATGGACCAAGGGTCCGATTCAGTATAAAGTAGCTTCATGTGTTCATGTGACTTGCCCCCAGTTGACTTGTACAGCATACAAAATAGCTTTGCAGATGGTCAGTAGCTGTTGGGGCAGATTTTTAATTCCCTTCTGTCTTGACCCAACGTTTGCACCTGCACAGTAGGTGAAATTGATTCTCTCCCAGGGTCATGGATGCTTTGGTCAAGTAATTTAAATGATGCATGCCAAGGGGGTTGACAGGGGACTACAACTCCCAAAAGGCTGTGTGAAAACTGTGAATGTATACATGTGCAAAATGGCATCAATAATATAAGTAAAGTAAAGTAAAGGTCCCCTGTGCAAGCACCGGGTCATTCCTGACCATGGGGTGACGTCACATCCTGACGTTTCCTAGGCAGACTTTGTTTACGGGGTGGTTTGCCAGTACCTTCCCCAGTCATCTTCCCTTTACCCCCAGCAAGCTGGGTACTCATTTGACCGACCTCGGAAGGATGGAAGGCTGTGTCAACCTTGAGCCGGCTACCTGAAACCGACTTCCGTTGGGATCGAACTCAGGTCGTGAGCAGAGCTTTTGACTGCAGTACTGCAGCTTACCACTCTGCTCCATGGGGCTCATAGGATCAATAACATGGACTTAGTTAAAACACTAAACAGGAAGGTTTTTTAAAGTGTTTATAAATTACTGACTTGTTTGCTCACTCTTTAAACAATTGGATGTGGAGCGGTGTACTGCAATGCCAGATCTGTATGCGGGGGAAACTAGGACACCTACTGAGATGTGTGAAGCTGCTTTCACACATGTTGGATAATGCACTTTCAGTGCACTTTAGTGATCATTTGTAACTGGATTTTCCTGTGTGAAACAGGAAAATCTGCTTGCAAATGATCACTAAAGTGCATTGAAAGTGTCTTATCTAACGTGTATGAAAGCAGTCTGAGAATGGGTGAAATGCTGCCAGTTGCACTATACTGTACTGCTTGAATATGTGGAAAGTATCCTGTGGAACATGTTTCCTCTTCTCATAAACAATTGAACTGCCCAATGAAAAAATCAACTCTCTGCTTGCAACTGGTGAGCAAAACATGAGCCAAACTTTTACGTGGTTGAGCACTTATTGTTCACCTTTCATATTCTCTGGAATATAACTATAATGTTTGTGCATGTATGTGTGTGTGTGTATGATAAGAGCATTTGCATGGGTCATCTTTTTTTGTACAAACATGGAATGAAAGAGACAGTTCATGCAGTCTGAAATCTAATGACTCAAAATAAGTGCAATTTGGAGGAAGAAATATAGTAGAAACAAACGTGGCAGAAACAGTCATCTGAGATCCTATAAATTCCTCTAGTAAATTCCTCAAATATGACCTGACATTCATTTTATGGTGCAACAAGTGTGCAGTTGTTGCTCTTTTATTGTATGAAACCCAGCCTTCTTCCTTCAAAGAAGCACTGTCCTCAATTATAGGCCTGGAGGAATAGCTCTTAAGCAAGATGCCAAGAGGCACATGCACATGGGACATTTTTACTCCCTTTAAAATGCTAACAACAGAGCAGGGATATCAAATTCTGAGTAGTGAAAACAAGTGGAGGTTGAAGGGTTAAATCCCTTCTTCCTTACCTGCACAATCCCGAGGCAAATTGAGGCAGCAGGAGCCTGCAATGTTTCTGCAGAATGAGATGGCAATCCATCTCATCTTTTGAGTCCTAGTGTTGCCAAACTGCCAGCATCCCAAACCCTAAAACTCATGGAGTAGCAAGGCATGGGGTGGGGACTGGTGATATCACACATTCACATTGTGGCTACTCAGTTCCAAGGGGGGGGGGAAACAGTCTTCCTCATTTAGCTGTTTATGTTGAGCACACCTGCTATACAACAAAGTTATACCCCCTTCACTTAGGCTGTTCTCCATCTTTTACATGTGAAGTGGTTATCATAAAGTTAGCTTTGTAAAAGGATGTACTAATAGTGATCTGGTAAAGGCTGAAATGCAACAGGGGTGCATTTAGATCATGTGCAACAGACTCTTGATGTTCATTTCTGCCCCAAGTTTTTATTCAGTAGAAATGTATGAATAAAGATCAAGGAAGGGATTCAATGCCTAAAGCTCACTTACTACTATTTGTAAACAGAAAATCATATGACCACCTTGGCTTAGCCTTCAGCATACCTTTCACTGGGAGGCTGCTTGGCTAACAAAGAAAGGTTGTATATAACAAAGTGAGCAAATAAATCACTGGTTCATTAATCCGTTCTCCCCTGGAGAAAAAGGCCTGTGTGAACTGTACTCTGCCTGTCACAGTACCAGTGGAAGGGGGAGGGTGTACTTGGTTCCTTACCTGAGGCAGAGTTGCTGGCAGAAAGATGAAGTTCTGAAGTGTAGCCTCTAGTTACCATGTGTTCAGGTGTAGTGAAGGAACTTAGACCTTTATTGTGTATCATCTTAAGATGAGAGGCAGGTCCTAGTTCAGCTGAGAGCCTTCTCCTCCTCCTCCCCATGCTCAGGAAACCTGATATTTGTGGGCAGAATTTCCTTTAAGTCTAAGACATTCTGCTGTAACCTAGAAGTCCTTCTTAGGTTAAGCGACATTCTAATTGCATAAGTATTAAGGTTCGCTGGGAAAGTCTTCTTATGTGGGAATGACCAATAACCTGTCTCCATCAACTAGAAGGACCACTTATTCACAGGTGCTAAGTGTGAACTACTTTCCTTCATATTGGCTGTCAACTCTTTCTCTCATTGGCTAAGAAGACATGCTTGCCAGCCAATCCAAAATGTGAGATTTCAGGACCTAACTGCACAATACTTTGTTTCTAGGTCTGTTCCTGGGACTTATCAAGCAGACATATGGGAGTTCCCAGGTGAAAGATTCTTAGGCACATGGAGCCTGATCCAGATTGGGACGGCAGTGTGTCATGGGGAGAGGGGGCTTATGCCTTCCCTCCTGTGCCCTTTCCCTGACTTGAAATGGCTCCAAGGAGGCACTATTTGTCTAATTGACAGCCACATATCTACAGATGGTCTCACATTAGTTTCTCTAATGGGGCAAATAGCAGCTTTGCACACCTGCCTGTGTGCATGTGTGTGTATGGAGGTGTAAGCCCCCTCTTCCTATGCATAGCAGTCTCAATACATAGCCTGGGAATCAGATTGGGTGAGGTTCCTCCTTATTAGGATGTACTGGGATAGTTTTATTAGCTTATAATTGCACAGTCAGAAAGGGGTAAGTCAGAATATAGCCCTGACATTTGAAGCACACAGTTTTACAAGCAGTATACTTGACCCAGAGAAAACTTGACATGGCTAGTAAAAACCTTGCAAAAAACCCTCCCCATCACATGTTTGGGATGTCAGACGGTCTTCCTGTAGCAGGCATATCTTGTATCTTCTGTGTTATCAATAGTCTCAGGTAATACCTGCGTGGCCTTGGCCTTTCGCTGTCCCTCAGGAATGCCTTCAGAGTTTCCAGCAGCTCAGTGGCCCTTGCTTCAGTTGTCACAGACAATGTGATGGCAAGAGAGTGAGAGTGTTGTCATAGTTATACTTCTCTAAGCCCATTGAAGTCAATGGGCTTAAAGGTAAAGATAGTCCCCCTGTGCTAGCACCGGGACATTACTGACCCATGGAGTGAGGTCACATTATGACGTGTGATAGGCAGTCTAGGCAGACTGTGTTTATGGGGTGGCTTGCCATTGCCTTCCCCAGTTGCCTTCCTACACTGTACCCCCAACAAGCTAGGAACTCATTTTACTGACCTCAGAAGGGTGGAAGGCTGAGTCAACCTTGAGCCGGCTACCTAAAACTGACTTCCATCGGGATCAAACTCGTATCGTGAACAGAGCTTTTTCTGCTGCACTTCAGCTTACCAGTCTGCGCGAAGCGTTTCTAAATCAGAGCTCACTTCTTCAGATGCATGAAGAGTACAACCATAGGGCCTAATTTTATATGCAGGGTGTGTGGCAGGTGTGCGTTTGTGTTATAATGCTCTGTATGTTGCTTCTTCTCTTTAGCATTTCCTGTGTGAAGGGGGAATTGCACATCTTTCTGTTGTGAGATGTGTGAGCTCCACATGCACACAGAGCATAGGCTCACGGGGGGGAGGATCTCTGGCCCCTCTCTTTGCAGGTATCACAGGAAGGGTGAAAAGAAGAAGAGTGGACTGCGTTCTTAGTAACAAAAGCCCTGCGTAACAGGACAGTATTTTCTAGTCTCCGTTTTGTTTATCATCAGATACATTTCTATTGTTTTATGAAAAGAACACCATTAAAGTTAAGCTTGTAAAGCCATTCTGATTCAACAACCGGCCTCTAGTTTGGTTCGTCACTAGCTATGGCTGTGACAGCTGAGCAGGGGGATACAGGCTGAGCATAGGTTGAAATCATTTATGATGTGGGACCATTGGCATCTGGTTTGCATATCACTGTGGGAACATGAGGGCAGCAAGTGGGCAATTCAACAGCTGGAGATGGGGGGGTGGATCTTCACTGGATGAATGCAGCAGAGGAAACTGTAGTATTTTGGCACATGGTTTGCATCTGGCATGACTTCTTCCTAATGTATTAACTTACATGAAACCCTCTCTTCCCTAACTCTATTAAACATTTTGCACATCCGTTCTGTCTCTCCTACACAGACAGGTGGAGTGGGCTTTGCAAAGGCGGAACGTGCGGGTTCATATCTGTACAAGCAGATGTATGCAACTGAAAGGGATATTGCTACAGAGGGTTCAAGAAAACTTGGTCATCAGTGGGCTAAGGTAACAATGACGATCTGGAGGAGATCTGCACAGCGTTTATCAGCCTTCCCAGTATGTTACCAGCATTGTTTAGTCTGATGGAGTTCTAAAATGAGAGGTGATCTAAGGCACCATAAAACCCCTTTTGCTGTGATATTGGAAGATGAGCTAAGAACTGTCACTCAAGGGCTTTGATGCTTTACGCTACTGGATACGTTTTATCAGCTATTAATGCAGGAACTTGTTTTTATCCTTTTCGATAAATTTGTGGACCTTTATTACGGGATAATAGATTTGCAGTTTACATCATTTGTGCAAGAGCTGAATCAATTGTGTTTTGCCGTAATGGTATCTTTGGGCCAATTCCCCGAAGAAGGCCAAAGGAAAACAAGCAATTTTGCATTTATCCTCACGACAGAAGGGCGAAGTTGACATGACATTTGTTGGGCCTGGGACCTCCTGACCTGATTCACTTTTCCCCAAATCCAAAACACAACAACAAAAAATTAACTGCCCAAATTGTGGGGAAAATTTGTTTCCTACAGCTGCCATATGGCTGCTGGGAAAGTGAGCTGGGCCTGAGGAACCCAGAGCTGACTCATAAAAAAAATGTAACATCTAGTTTGAACCTAAGGCAGAGGTGGTTCAGGTTCCAAAGCTTAAGGTGATGCAGAAGCTTCCCAGACTCACAGAATGGTATGTTAGAGTGAAACCAGATCATGCTGGAAGACCTGTGGTTACCAGTGCCATCCTAAGCAGAGTTTAACCCTTCTAAGTCATATGGGCTTAGAAGGGTATAACTCTGCTTAGGATGTCGTTGTACACCACCATATTTTTTTACAAGGTTGCATCTTCAAGAGACCTCAACTCAGGTCAGGCCCATGGGCAGGGGTAGGGAGTTGCCTAAGCCACTTTCCCAGCTTCATACAGCAACCCAGAGCTGATATGGCCCCACTGGCGATACAAGCACCATACAGAAAGCCTGTGTCCTCCCCCAAATTCATAAATATCAGCTCGGGAGCTGGGTTTTTTTATTTTTATTTTTTGCATCAAGTGGCAGCTGACTTATGGTGACCCCATTGGATTTTCAAGGCAAGAGATGTTCAGAGGTGGTTTGCTATTGCCTGCCTCCACATCATGCCCAGTATTCCTTGGAGATCTTGGATGCAAATACTTGCCAAGGTCAAAGCTGAGAGTGTGTGACTGGCGCAGGGTCACCCAGCAAGTTTTCATGGCAGAGTGGGGATTTGAACCAGGTTTACCAGATTCTAGTCCAACACTTTAACCACTTCACCATGCTGGCTGCTTGGGGATGGGAAAATAGGCTGGAGAAAAGACTTATCTTTCCCCCCTAATATTGTAGTCACAATTTGAATTTGCAGCTCCTATTTACAAAGTAAAATAATACACTGGAGACAAGGGCAGTCTTAGTGATTCAGGGGCCCTGGGCACAAGTCCACAATGGGGACCCAGAATCATTGCCTCCTCACCAGGGCCCCATCCTAGGGTAGCCAACCTCCAGGTGGCACCTGGAGATCACCTGCTATTACAATTGATCTCCAGATGACCAAGATCAGTTCCCCTGGAGAAAATGGCTCCTTTGGATGCTAGATTCTATGGCATTATATCTCACTGAGTTCCCTCCCTTCCCCAAATCCCACCTTCCCTAGACTTTACTCCCAAAATCTCCAGGTACTTTCCAACCCAGAACCCTACCCTGCCCCCCCCCACCAGGGCCAAGCAAGAAGCGGTTCTCACCCGAGGGTTGCTAGTAATAGCGGGAGATCTCCAGCCGCCACCTGGAGGTTGGCAACCCCATCTCACCCTGTGTGAGATGGTTTGAAGCTGTTGCTGGAATCTGGCTGCCTGAGGCTCAGATAGACTGAGCCCACATGGTTGCTGCTGAGCCAGCTGTCGGAGCCCTGGATGGGGTGGTCACCAATGGCTGTCACTATAAACTAGTGGACTGAGCCCCCTTTTTTCTTTTCCCCCTCCATAGGGGGTGGGGTGGGCTTGTTTGTAGTTGGGGTCCAAAGGCTAAGCGTGCCCCTAAATGGAGACCCAATTATGGATCTTCCCACATCTCATCTGGTGACCCTCTGTGTGCACTTGCAGGAAAACTGTGGGGGAAAGGCTCAGAATAGCATGATATAGCTCCCCCGGCTTCATCCAACACCCTCTTGAGAGGGATGTCCCTTCCTTTACTGAAAATTATGTAAAAAGAGGCAAAATATTCCTAGATGAGGGCACAGTTTAAAGCTCTGTCTACAGCTTGATTCACATGTAAGATGGTCCTATTAAAAAACAAGAATCTTTTGCAGACTGCTTCGGTTAGTTATGGATCCTGTGCCAACAATCTTGGGCAATCTCAGGCACAATGCTGGGATAATGTTGGGACAGAAATGCCAACAGAGGCTGGCTCTCTCTCTCTCTCTCTCTCCCCCCCCCACACACACACACACAAAGCACAGTCATATGGATGCAAATTCCATACAAATGATTGGGATCTGGACCTGATTCATCTGTTGGAGGAGTGACGCATGTCCTGCTCCTCCGGCTTCATCCAACACCATTCCAAATTATGTAAGATTATAGACACTATGCAGGATGGCATATGAAGAGGCTGGGGGTTTTTTTGGCGGGGGGAGCAGTAAATTCCTGCAGAGGGAAGAGCAATCTAACCCCTGCTCGGTTCAAGAAATCCAAAGCATTTCTGACTGATGGCTGGGCAATCTCTTCTTGAAGATCTCCAGCAAGGGAAGACC
The DNA here is from genome assembly GCF_029931775.1 of Euleptes europaea. Taxonomy (NCBI): domain Eukaryota; kingdom Metazoa; phylum Chordata; class Lepidosauria; order Squamata; family Sphaerodactylidae; genus Euleptes; species Euleptes europaea. Next base: position 102,532,269 of record NC_079312.1, on the reverse strand, counting down.
CTCCTTCCCAGGTAATGGGTTCCATTGTCAATGTTGTATAATATATTACCAGTTACACCAACATCTGGTAAGATTGTCTCAAGTTGTTATGCTGAGCTGTGTATGTCTCCCATATAAGATGTGTGCAAGTATCAACCTAGTGAAACAATTGTACAACCTATTACATGCCTGGTCTGTTTTATAGTGTCTGTATATGTGTATATGTATATTTATCTGTAAATGTACGCATATTTTACATGGGTTTCAAACAGACCACTGAAGAAGGCCATATAGGCTGAAACGCCTTTGGCATGTGGTTATAGATATCAACCTTAGGAAATGCCATTGTGCTGTTTTAACGTCTTTAAATAATTTTAATCTTGACATAGTGCTTCTAATAAATTATATATTTTCATTATTTATATATTTTTTCATCCCACCCAACAGATCATGAAATGAAAACATGATTAAAATACTGAGGGCTTGAAACGTTGTCTCTTCAGAACAAATGCTGTTTTAAGGGGTGGAGTGGGAAGAAGAAACCTGTAGCTCAGTAGAAGGCCTGAAGGTGATATTTGAAGTTTCCAGGAACAGTGTTGACACAAGAGCAGCTCTGCCTGTCCCTTCTCATAAGCTAAATGTCCTGGGAAATTATAAACATTTATTGACTATTGTTTCGCCAATAAAAGACATGCAAAGTCACCCTCAGGGTTATATGGCCAAGCATTGGTATTTCGCGCAGGGGTCAGCAACCTTTTATAATTAAAGAGCCACGCTACACCAAAATTCAGAGCAAGATCTACAAAGAGAAATAAGAAAGCCCATTTCCATAACTGAAAATATAAAGTTTAATATTAACCATGCTCAGCATGTGGATTAATAATCCATAAAGGTTTTGCAGCCCCATCGCTGGTTGTTGTGAGTCTTTCATTAGAAGTGGCACATACTCACAATAAGCCATAAATATACACAGGAGCATCTTAATGTTCTGGCATAAATCTGTGCATGGTTTGCATTTGGATTACTGGTAACTATTCACCTGTATCATTTCCTTTGTTGTAAAGCATCTCTAAGAAACCCGCTAGTCCCAAAAAACATCCTTGCCTGCTATTCCCTTCACATATTGGTTATTCTAGGATCCCACTGCCCCTAAGAACATAAGAAGAGCCTTGCTGGATCAGACCAGTGGTCCATCTAGTCCAGCATCCTGTCTCACATAGTGGCCAACCAGTTCCTCTGGAGGGCCAACAACAGGGCACAGAGGCTGAGGCCTTCCCCTGATGTTGCTCCTGGTACTGGGATTCAGAGGCTGACTGCCTCTGAATGTGGCAGCTCCCTTCAGTCCCCATGGCTCATAGCCACTAATAGACCTATCCTCCATTAATCTGTCTAATCCCTTTTTAAAGCTGTCTATGCCTGTGGCCATCACTACATCCTCTGGTAGCGAATTCCACATTTTAATCAGTCATTGTGTAACAAAGTATTTCCTGTTGTCCATCCTGAATCTACTGCCCAGCAGCTTCACTGGATGCTCTCGAGTTCTAGTATTTTGAGAGAGGGAGATGAAGTTCTCTGTCAACACTCTCCACCCTGTGCATAATTTTATAAACCTCTGTTATATCCCCCCCCCCGATTGTCTCTTTTCTAAAGTGAAAAGTCCCAGACTCTTCAGCCTTTTCTCATAGAGAAGGTGCTCCAATCCTCTCCAATATATCTTAAATTACGTATTTAACTTTCTTCTTTAAAGAGCCATATTGAAACTCCACCAAACCCAGGTTTAGCCCATGGTGAAGCAGACATGCACTGGGAGTTCCCAGGTTGAACCTTAGATTCTCAGGAGCTTGGGGGCTGGTCTAGATAAAGACCATGCTGTGTGGGGAGAAGGGTCTTAAGTCTTCCCCACCACCATTTCCCCAGCCTGAAACAGTCCCAGGGACCTGTTATTGGCACAACTAGCATGGGCTGCATTGGGCTACATGTGTATTGTGTAGACACATGGTGGTGGCTGTACTTGGGGGAGCAGCAAATGCACAGGAAGATGTGGTGACCGCTTTGGTTCACTGCTTGCAGGCATATGGCTGAAGGCCTTCTCCTCAGTGTCAGTGTACACCAGCTGGCATTGTGCAGGCTTGAGTGGAAACACCAGCAGGGTGAGCAGAAGAACCCGTTGGAGGTGCAGGCTGAGCAGCATCTAAAGGCAATTGGCATAACCAGGAGATGAGGATGAGGATGCTCTGTATGCTGCCCAGGGGCTACGCTGTGATGCTCTTGATATGATGGATTTCTACCGTGGAAAAAAGGATCAGTGTCAGCAAAAAGTTATCTAGAAAGAAACTATACCTAAAAATGGAAGCAGTGTGAGTTTAATGCCAGGGTAGGGCTCAAACCACAGTGTGCCAGCTATTAGAAAGGTGGAGAACAGGGCCTGGACCATGAAAAACAGGTTTTACACATGTACAGAAGTGGGACTGCACCTGGAGGAGAGAAGACACTAGCAGAAAAAGCAAGAGCTACTGCCTACCTGAGTGAGAAGAGTCAAGGATTAGCCAGTTGCTGGGATGGCTGTGCCCTTACACAAGAGCACTTGCACAAGAAACAGAAGAAAGAAGCGAAAGACTTGGGCACTCTTGTAGAGTCAAGCTGTTGTCACCAGACTAAAGGATCCTTCCAGTGCATCTAAACAAACCTGGAAACATTTTAAACTTGAGCTACAGGCCATGGTACCTGCACTCAAGCCAGCAACAGACCCAAGTATCGCTTAGCTAAAGCCGTTGTTTGCGTGTCTGTGTGTGTGTGTGAAAAACAGCAGCAACAACAACAACAGTTCTTCAGTCTTACTGGGTTGTCAGCTAGGTCTGGTTGGGTCATTTGATCCTCCTGGTTGGGTCCTGGTCTTCAGCTCTTCTAGTCCTAATTGCATCCTCTGGTACTGATCCCCATCATCAGTTCACTGGATCTTGCTCACTTCTACTTCCACTGATCATGGGTATCAGATCTTCTTCAGTTGGGTCTTCTTCACTCCTAAGTCTTCTGATCCAAAGCAACCAAAGTTGACAAATCTGCAATGGTTGGTCACATATTTTAAATCCCCAAGGGTCTTTCCCCAAAAAACCCTCTTCCACCTCATTGGTGGAAAAAATGCAGAGTCTTAAAATTATTGATTAATTTTCTTTTGAATTGATTGGTTTGTTGCTAACAAAACATATGCTCCTGACCTACCATGATCCTTGCTGACTAGGTAGATGAGGGCAGTTATGCAGTACCAGTAACAGGCAATGGGGTAATTTAAATGCTCCTTACTACTACACAAAAGTGAATAGGGGACATTGAGTGATCTGCACATTTCCATCCTAAAAACACTTTTCAGGGAGTAAACCCCATTGAGTAGACTTCATTCAGATCTGAAGTAGCTCTGCTTAGGATTGCACTATAAATGTCTTGATTGAACCACGACCCTGGGTAGAGACCGATTTAACCTACTGCACACATGCTTAAGTGGCCACAAGACATGCAACTTATTTACCATGGTTATGGCATAGCTGCAAAGCTGCTCGACTTGGTGTTTGAGTCAGCCACCCAACAGCAAGGGCAAGATGACTGATCCAAGGCTCAGCTTGTGAGTCCACTGCAGTTGAGACCACTTGTCAAAAACTTAATGTTTAGTTTGGCCTTTAGCTGCTATGTTGCTCCTGTCTTTAGCTATGACGCTCCACCTACACCAGCTTAGATCAGGATTTCTGTATCTTAGAATAATAGAATCATGAAGTTGGAAGCAACCACCAGGATCATCAAGTCTAACCCCCTGCACAATGCAGGAAATTAACAACTTACTTCCCCCACACACACCCAGTGATCCCCTACTCCATGCCCAGAAGATGGTGCATAGTGCAAGAAACTTGGAATGTCATAGCACTACAGTGATGAGAAAAGCTGCATCTTCCAAAATGTCCTAAGTAAAAGAAGTACAGAAACCCTTGCTCCTCTGTCACATTTGGTTCCCCTGTTTGTTTTGTGAGAGCCAGTGTGGTATAGTGATTAAGAGTGGTGGACTCTAATCTGGAGAACAGGTTTGATTTCCCACTTCTCCACATGAAGCCTTCTGGGTGACCTTGGGCTAGTCACAGTTCTCTCCAAACTCTCTCAACCCCACCTACCTCACAAGGTGCCTGTTGGGGGTGGGAAGGGAAGGAGCTTTGCGAATCCATAAAGGCAGAGAAAAGTGGGGTGTGAAAACTAACTGTTCTTTTTCATATCACAGAGAAAAAACGAAGTCAGTTTCCTCCCCCAAATCTGCTCTGAATGGGTATATTTAAAGAGTTTGTCATGCTGCACGAATCAGTTTAAGCCAGTGGAGCAAAGAGATAATTTTCAGAGCTGTTGCAAGTTGATAAATGGAGTGGGGGCAGGCAGGAGACTTAAAATAAACTCCTTCTCAAGTCCCAATCTGAAGAACCCCCTCGCCAAACTGGAAAATTAAGATATTGGTGGAAGTGCCCAACACGGGGCTTTCTGCACACATCTCGTGAACCCCTCAGGCATGGGTACACCCTGCTGTCCTCTTGCAGGCTGGTGTGTAGAAGATAGCTGTCATGTAGAATTGGCTTTAAATTGTTTCCTGTAATGGCTCTCTCTATGTGCTGAGCTATTCATGTGCAGTGGTACACTTAGCCATAGGGCACTTTTTTCCACTGGAAAACATATTGACAGGTATGGAGTGTCTGGTAGAAAACATCCTGATGCACGCTGTGAGCTACCATCACCATGGAGAGCAAATCAAAATAGTATTTGTCTGGCAACTTATTTGTGTATGTCGTCCTAAATTAATTTAAGGGGGCTGGTGCTAGTATTTGGTATTTCAACCTTGTATTCATTTAACACTTGTAGATATTTTGGCACCTTCTCCTACTGTGTGTGTGTAAAGTGCCTTCAAGTTGCAGCCGACTTATGGCGACCCCTTTTTGGGGTTTTCATGGCAAGAGACTAGCAGAGGTGGTTTGCCAGTGCCTTCCTCTGCACAGCAACCCTGGTTTGCCTCGGTGGTACCCATCCAAATACTAACCAGGGCTGACCCTGCTTAGCTTCTGAGATCTGACGAGATCAGGCTAGCCTGGGCCATCCAGGTCAGGGCCTTCTCCTACTACAGAATTCAAAACTCAAACTGAGAATTTGAATGGTAACGTTCAAGTTTTGGGAAGAATTGAGCTGCCCTGTCCTGTGAGAAGATTGCGGTCAATTTGTATGTATTTAATTTTCCCCCGTAATGCGAATCCATGATAATTTGTTCAGCTTTCTGAACAGAACATATAATTCTCATTGTGTAGTATTGCATTGTATTGGCTACTAGGGATAAGATACATGCTGTTTCAGGAATGGTCAAAAACTAGCATGCTGGAGTAAATAAAATTGTAAAAATCTACCATTGGCAAAATGTTGCCGTCAATAAAATCCGATCACTCGAATGTTCACAGCAAAGGAATCTCAATGAAGCTAATCATAGCCAGAACGAATCCATTTGAAAAATTCACATGAACATTCACAAGATTTTTTTTGCCCTTTTTCAGACTTTTGAAAACATTTTTTTTCCAAACAGTGAGGGAATTTGAATCACTTCAGAAAATGAAAAATGATGATACTACTTCCTTTCAAAACAGTGCATTAATAATTACTGATAAGATTAGGTAGTGCATTCTTCCTTTCACATACAATTATGGATCTGTGACCATATCTCTGGATGTGTATTTTGGCTCCAAAAAGCAGCGTGGGGAGTGGGGGAAATACGGTTTGTGTTTATAGTGCTGGAGAAGGGAGTTTAACTGTCTCTTCCTACACCTATTTCATGAGTGTATAGGCGCACTTTGAGCACCTGTCTTTTCCCTTTCTAGCATTTGAATTAGCCTGGGTTGGGGGTAGAGGAATTTTAGCTCAGGTAAATGATTCAGGGAAGAGAAGTTAACTCAACCCTTTCTCAGCCCCATAGCATCTATCCAGATCCCTTTCTGCTCTGTGCTTTTTGGAGCTCACGGACACACGTTTGGGAATCCAATATAGAGTCTCAGCATCAAGTTTGGCCCTCAGAGTCCTCCCAACTCCCCCATACCACCAATGTTTGTGAGGCAACAGGCAGTATGCAAATCTTCCATTTCCTTCTGTCTGGATCCAGCAACTTTTCTAATGCTAGATGAAAAGCAGCACGGAGTGGCAAAACACCCATAAGGCAAAGGTTTCACCTCATGCCATACCTTCATTAGATGTTGCAATGCTGGAGGCTGCTTTAGGTTTTTAAAAAGAAAAAATTTCAGAGCAAAGACACAAATGGTTGTAAGATGTGGTTTGGCCTACTGCTGACAGTATGAGATCAAGTTTATCCTGTTGTTAACTGAATATACATTTGGTGGCACCCAGAATGATGCTGAATGAATCCTGATCTAAGCTGGCAGGGTTCTGTCTCTCATTGAGCTTGCCCAGCACCGTGAGTGTTTATTTTTTTAAACAAGTCAGGTTAGTGCATTCTGACAAGTGAGGTGAATGAATGTTGCAGTGAAGAAGAAGAGCTGGTTTTTATATGTCGACTTTCTCTACCACTTAAGGGAGACTCAAACTGTAACTTGCCCAAGGTCACCCAGCTGGCTTTGTGTGTAGGAGTGGGGAAACCAACCCAGTTCACCAGATTAACATCCGCCGCTCATGTGGAGGAGTGGGGAATCAAACCCGGTTCTCCAGATCAGAGTCCACCGCTCCAAACCACCGCTCTTAACCACTACACCCCGCTGGCTGAACATACTATGTTGCCACACTGTCATCTTGAATCAGGAGTCTTCTGACCTTCAACTAAGCAGAAGATTATGAAAAAAGCAAGAAGAAAGAAAAATTAACGCTGCTAAAGGATCATCAAGGCCCAATAATGTCCATCCCCTTGATTAATATGATCCTTGTGTGGGTTTTTGCACACCAAGGAAAACAGTTGTTTTTTAGAGCAGTTCAGAGTACACTGCAGGCAGCGAACCCTTTTAAATAACTGTTCCTGTAAGAGATATACTTATGTGAACCATGGGCTATTAGAAAAATGACAAGACACATTTTTTTCCTGATGAAGGAACCCAGTGTCTTCTGTTATGAAGCATGAAAAAATTGGAAAAGTTTATGAATATAAAAATAAACAGGAGCCCTTTGGCACCTTAAAGATTAAGAAGGGTTTATTGTATCTTACATTTTCATGGACTAGAGGCCACTTCTCAGATGCATGCAGCGATGAGGAAAAACTGCTAAAAAGAGTAGAGCGGAAAAGGCCATGAAATCTAAGAAGTACAAGGTAAGATGTACCTATGCAGAATTCAGCTGCAATCAAGAAAAGTACAGAGACCATTCACAATAGCTGTGAATGGAAATTCCCCTAGTTTTGGCAGGCTACCTAACACCAGTAGTGATTCAGGAATTCCAAGTCCCTGTTAAACCCTCGGTAAATGGTATCCAACTTTTTAATGAATTCTGATTCAGCTGTTTCATGATGAATTTAACATCTGCGTTGGTTCTTCTATCCCATCTTCTTTTAAAGAAATCTGATTTCCCATGTTGTGTCTTAGAGTTTTACCTGTTCTTTTTTCACCTTGGGGAGTCCAAAGGTTACGTTTTTGATGAGTGTGGAGCAACTGTAAATAGATTCCAATGATCAAAAGTCTTTGATCCCAAACATGGCCAACGTTGTGAAGGCAATGGCGGTTGCAAAGGAAAGCCACCTCCGTTTCCCACATTCACAGTTCTTTTCATACCTGCACTCAAAACATGCAGCCTCAGCTCAGCTGCCTTTACCTGCTAGAATCACAATAGCAGCCCCTTAAAATGAATTGCCTTTAATTAAAAAAAAAAAGTCTCTATGATTTGTAGCATTGTATACTGGAAACTGGGCCAGTGCTGGCTGATTTCATTGCTGGAGAAAAATGTAACTCTAGTTTCTTGCCAGTTTATACCATTCTCCATGTCCAGCCATAGATAATTTCTCATGACCCCAAAATGTTCAACAATACTCCATTATGTTTCATGACTCATAAAATGGGCCGTTGCCCATGGAAAGCCATGCATCTTAGGGCAGGCTGTACTGCTCCCTCCAGCATGTTTGAACGGGTTGTGCAGCTTTCAAGAGCGAGTGTGGTTTATTATTCTCATGGTTCGCATACTCTCTTTGCTGTCGGTAAGAGCTTATTGCATCAGAAGAGGAAATAAAATTAAAGGCTCTGATGCATTTCAATGGGAAATTAAATGCTCAGTAAAATCTGCCACAAGCAAACATCAAGCAAAGGAGATGGGATACAAATCTAAAAACCTTTTTTTCAGATAAGTGGATCCCATAAAACTTGGGCGGCAGAGAGAAGAATACAATCAGTCCTGAACAGTGACTGTCTAATTTCCATTTCGCCTCCGTGCACTTTGCCCCTCTGAATAGCACAGGTACCCTTGTGTAGGCTGAGATTAAATTGAGATAAAGAATAGGTGGCTCTTTTTGCTTTTATAATCTTGGGCATAACCATGCATCCTGATATTTATCGTTCTTGCAGGGATAGCAACTGCAACTGCAAATTAAGATTTCATCATCTGCGTATGTATTTAAGGTTAAATATATGCAAACGATTCCTGTTATGATGAATAGTTTGGCACATTCAATTTATTTCTTGATGATGATGGTTGCAGTTTGTATATCCTAACTGCTTGGTAGGAGCAGTTTGTATATTCAATTTACTTCCTGATGATTGTGCAAATTAAAGGTTGTCAATTAACACCCATTTTGGCAACCAGTCTGAGCATGGAAATTTGCTACCACAAAATCTATGTTTCAGGTGCCAGAATTTGGAATTTTTCCATGCAATGTTCTAGAACAGTCATCCACATGTTTTTTGCTTGCTTGTTCATTGTGGTTTTTTATCCAGTTTATTTCCAGGGACTCTAACCAGACAACAGTATATTAAAAAATGTACCATGGTGTTACGGATTCCATGGACTGCCAAAAAAACAAATCAGTGGGTTATAGATAAAATCAAGCCTGAACTGACCCTAGAAGCTAAAATGACTAAACTGAGGCTATCGTATTTTGGTCACGTCATGAGACAACAAGAGTCACTGGAAAAGACAGTCATGCTAGGAAAAGTGGAGGGCAGCAGGAAAAGAGGAAGACCCAACAAGAGATGGATTGACACAATAAAGGAAGCCACAGCCTTCAGTTTGCAAGATCTGAGCAAGGCTGTCAAAGATAGGACATTTTGGAGGACTTTCATTCATAGGGTCGCTATGAGTCGGAAGCGACTTGACAGCACTTAACACACACACACACATCATGGATATTAATGGAAGGAACAGACGTGGAAAGTGCATCCTGTTTCCCAGCATCTCCTGCCAGTGATCATTGCATTCCCTCAGTGTGGTTGATTATATGGTCAAGAATTCACCTTCTTGAGACCCCCTTTGATTCTCCCTGGTGAGAGATCAACAGGGCTTAGTCCATGCAAATAGGGGTGTCCCCGCCCTGTTGAAGAAACCCTTCCCCCCCACACCTCCATCCTTTTTGGGTAGCCTGTTACCAACTTGAGTCACTATTCCCCTCCCCGTTTTGCATGCCCAGTGCCCTGGGTCACTAGAGATTGTGTGTCTATGAGATTATTCGAAAGAAGCCCAAAAGAGAACAATAAATAGCTAATCCAAAACTGACTGGTATAGCACCTCAGCATCTCTCTCCTAGAAATGGGCTCAAGCCAGCAGAAACTTTGACAAAGATTGTTCTTCAGCCTTGGCACAAGATTCAGTCTCTTATGCCGTATCTGACCGTCAGAAGTCACCTCGCTCTCCCCCTGCATTTCCCCACATTTTGCCCGCATTTCAGCATATCCCTGATTTACACAAGCATGGGGCTTATGTTATCCTAAGCAGTTCACAGACTGGGTTTAGGACTGCACTCAAAGTACAAAACCATATTAAGATGACTAGTGCTGCCTCAATGCCCAGGCTAGCCTGATCTCGTCAGATCTCAGAAGCTAAGCAGGGTCAGCCCTGGTTAGTATTTGGATGGGAGACCACCAAGGAATGCCAGGGTTGATGTAGAGGAAGGCACTGGCAAACCACCTCTGTTAGTCTCTTGCCATGAAAACCCCACAAAGGGGTCGCCATAAGTTGGCTGCGACTTGAAGGCACTTTACACACACACACAGTGCTGCCTCTTCCACTAGCTATTGAACTGCAAATTGTCTAAGGCAGCAGAATGGATGAAAAGTTATCAAAGAAAAAAATATGACATTCTGAAAAGCTGTGCAGAAAATCTTTCCTTCCCTCTTAAACTTTAAAGGCTACCTTGACATTTTAAGTCGCTGAAAGGCTTCTTTAGATATTTTAACCTGAAATTTGTTTTTGGTTGCTGCATGACAAAGTGAGCGCATAAAGAATTTCATCTTGCATTATTCCTAGACAATGATCAGGGTTATGCTTTGATGAAACCAGCCAGGGAAGCATTATGGAACTATTCCCTAGGACCATCTTTGTGCCATTTGCATTCAGTTTAGTGCACAGAAGATATCATCATGAAGATGGTACTTGGGCTTCATGGTCTATACATACAGCAGAATGAGATCGGGATATACTGAACAAGTACAATGATGTTTATCATTTCAGATTAGAGTTGGGACTCACATTTTAAATGGTCCCTTGCATAAAGAAAACTCCCTGCAAGTAGAAAATAGCAAGATGGTGCCAGAAATATTTCCCCTGGTGCCATTAATTTTTACTTGCATGGATGATTTTTTGTAGTAAAGCATTTAAAGAAGTGATCCCCCCCCCCTCACAGTCTGAAGTGATACAGTTCACCTTACAGGCCAGACTGGGGTAGATAGAAGCTTATGCACTCATGCCCTTTTAGTAGGGTTGCCAGCTCTGGGTTGGGAAATACCTGGAGATTTTGGAGAGAGGAGGGACTTCAATGGGGTATAATGCCATGAGTCCTCCTTCCAAAGTGGTCATTTTTTCCTGGTGAACTGATCCCTGTCATCTGGAGATCAGTTGCAATCACAGGAGATCTCCAGCTACCACCTGGAAGTTGGCAACCCTACATTTTAGGGACATATACAAACTCATATTTAGCATAAATAGAACGCAAAGGAAATGCATTTGTATGCTGGAAAACTGTACAGTTAACAGAGCTGATACTTTATTGCAAATCTATACTCTTTCTGCAGCCCAAGGAAACTGCTGGAAACCCAATCTGATCAGCCACTAGCTGTTTTTACGAAACAAAAACAACCCCCCCCCCCCACAATCTTGGAAAGTTCACAGAAGTAAAGCATGGGCAGAATAATGACAGAGAATAATTAATTTGCTTACCGGTGAGTTAATGATCACATGAAAAACGATTCCTTCTGCCAACTGAAGAAATAAATAGTCTTAGAATCAAACAATCATATATACCTTGCAGCGGATTAATCGCTAGGAGCCAATTTATGGCTTGTTCGCTTGACCTGGAAACCTCAAGTTTCCACATAAAGTTATAAACTTGCTTAATATTCATATTCCTTATTTTTCCCTGAGCGTCAACCAAGGTAAGGATGCCAGCCTCCAGGTGGCACCTGGGGATCTCCTGGAATTACAGTTCATCTCCAGACTACAGAGATCAGCTCCCCTGGATAAAATGGATGCTTTGGAGGGCGGACTTTATGACATTGCATCCCCCCGAGGTCCCTGTCCTCCCTAGACTCCCCCCTCAAATCTCCAAGGTTAAAATAAAGTAAAACTATTATTTCTTTATTTAACCAATGTGCATTAGATGGCCATTTTCATTAGATGGCCATATTCAGATTCCCTAAATCCAGGCGACCTAATTTGCAATTTATTTATTTGCTAGTAATGTAAATCTGAGTTCGATCTGAGTTCGACCTGAGTTCGATCCCGACAGAAGTTGGTTTCAGGTGGCCGGCTCAAGGTTGACTCAGCCTTCCATCCTTCTGAGGTTGGTAAAGTGAGTACCCAGCTTGCTGGGGGTAAAGGGAAGATGACCAGGGAAGGCACTGGCAAACCACCCCGCAAACAAAGTCTGCCTAGTAAATGTTGGGATGTGACGTCACCCCATGGGTCAGGAATGACCTGGTGCTTCCATCCTGGGTTGAACTCTGACAAACAGCACCCCCCTTCTCAGGATGGAGCACCAATTTATTGGCTCTCACCTGGCCCTTTATTACCTCCATGCCTACAGCACCCACTATTTCACCTGACTTTGAAATGGAGAATATAGCTGAAGATGGCAGATAAAGGGTAGGTTGGTGAACGGCTGAGGAGACAATGAGTCAGGGAAAGGTGACAGGATATGGGGGTCGCCAAGAAAAGGGAAAGGGTATATGATGTGGGGAGGGGAACACAGGGAAAAGTGAAGTGCCCGCCAGCAAGTGCTTGAAGGTGCCATACTATGCAAGTGGCCCTGGACTAGCAGCTGGCACTGCACAATGGGGCCATAGTTTTCCTAGGTAGAGGTCAGTGGGGCCATTCTGTGATAGTTGGAGAAAGTAAAGGAAGATCTTCTTAACCTCTCTCTAGTGAAAGCTTTGTAGCAATAACCCACAAGTCTGGAGGGGCATCTCATTTACCCTCCCCCACTATTTCCTCTTTCCCTCCCTGTAAATTCCCATAGCCTCTCTTCCAGCTTACTTCTCTCCTGCCTGCCCAACCTGCCTTTATCTGCCCTTCTGTTTTCAACTCCTCATCAGCCAACAGAGTATATATGTGTGACGATTTCTCCCCCACTCTTCTTCATTTGTAGTGGGAAGTACCAATGAGGAGCTGTAATTCAATTGTACACCAAATGAAAATGTTACCAAATGGCTTCCTGGAGCCCTTTTGTGTTCAGCAATATTCACACCAAGGCACATGGGAATAGACTGGATAACATCTGTTTGCTCAGCTGTGATTTATTCATATTTTTTTCTCCTTTGGGGTTAGTCCATAGCAATAGAGATCAAGTTTTAATTGGGTATTTATAGCTCAGCAACTTCTTCCTTCATTTCAATGGGATGGTAAAAAAGACTAAAAATCAGGCCACATCACAAGTAACTAAAAAAAGGGGGGAATTAGATTTGCAAGATGATTTAATGATACTGTCGTTTCATTGAGATCTGCACTGCAATAACTTTTGAATGGCTCCATTTAGGAAACTGTAAGCCAAGTCGCAAACGTACAAGAGTGGGTGTGGACGAGGATGCTAGCAGAACAAAGTCAGCCAAACAGACTAGTGCAATTGTATCTAAGAATAGAGCTACCTGCGTCATGTTGAAAAATGGTGTGTATTTCCAGCACTTCTTTCTTGGTACAGAAATCAAAGTGCGGATGTTTGGTCTGCACCGAACACACGAAACCAAAAAAAAAAAGCCGAGTGTGTTCCAAGAAGCCGCATCCCGACTGCTGGGAACTGAAGTCAACGTCTTAGGTGGCATGGTGAGCAGTGCTAGCCAGACCTACCCTATTGAAAACAGGGCGACTCCCTGCCACATGGCATGGCAAATTATCAGGAGAAGATGCAGATCTGTAATCAGGGTATTTTGGGAAATGTTTTAAAAACGGAGGCAGTGAAACAAATGCTTGAGCAACTTTCAGAAAAGCAAGCTCCAGAATACGACAAAGGGGCAGAAGATAAATATAGCAGAATGTGGTAACCTGGCCGCAAGACTTACTTGCAAAAATATACTCTGGCAAAGTACTCAGGGCCTGCACTTGGCATTATTTAGGAACATATATGCTTAGCAGTTACTTGAGGAATCAGATGTGCTCACACAGTGCGTCTGATTTCCTGCAATCGACTTGTGCCAGGCCTTCAACTCGTATTGGTCCACAGTCCCTGCACAAGGCTATAAGGTCAGGCAATGCCGTATACATAGCTGGGTTCCCTTAGCTAACATAGAACTGTCTCAGGGAAATAGGGGTATTATCTTTTTGACCCTTAGAATATTTGTTGGGATTTGCCTGGTGGAGATTTCTATGCAACTTGACTGATGCTTACTTCCAATAACAAAAGTTTTGCCAAATAAAATAAGGCGAAAGGACCTCAGAGGACTTCTGGTCCTCAGTTATGGTAAGGCAAAGTTCTTGAACTTAAGCTGATTCCCACTACCCTTTGCAAATGGCCGGGAAGGGATTGAGTGAATCCACACACTTGATTGATTACTCCAGAGCAGACTTTGGTCAGAATGCAGTGAAAGTTTGTAACATTTTAACCCTAACCCACTGCACACTGACCAGTAAGCTGGGCAGAGTCTTTACATGACCAGTTTGGCATGTGGCCAGACTGAATGAAGATTGATTCAACTCAATTATTTTATGTCTAGGCCATATGTCCTGAGTTGTATGTCTCAGAGGTGATGGTTATATCTTTAAAATGCTCTGAGATACAGAGCAAGGCTGCAGGTGTTGTTCATTTGGCCTCTAGTTCTCTTTCCCACCTTATTCCCTACCTGCTGTAGCCAATATGATGCTACTTTACCCCATCATAAGATGGATGCATGAAAGGATTGCTGGAGGAACAGAGTGCTTGCTCGGCATCGTCTCTGGATAATGACCTGGCAACCTTTATGAAAAGAGGGTCTCTTTCAACTGATGTCTAAAATACAATTGTCCTTGAGGCCTTGTTGGCTTAAACTGCTAGCTATTGTAGCAACCCACATCACAAGAAGTAAATTTCCTAGAGTGCTTTGGTCATCCTGATTCCAGGCCTTTGGATTTTAGCAGAGGCAGCCTAAATCTTTTCTACTGGTCTTTCAAAACGTCTTCCTGAGGGAGCTCTCTCCCTCATGATACTTTATGTCGATCAGGGGTGTCGAATTCATTTGTTAGGAGGGTCAGATATAGGGTTGCCAACCTCCAGGTGGTGACTGGAGATCTCCCTCTATTACAACTGATCTCTAGCCGATAGCAATCAGTTCCCCTGGAGAAAATGGCCACTTTGGCATTGGACTCTATGGCATTGAAGCCCATCCCTTCTCCAAACCCCGCCCTCCTCAGGCTCCACCCCCAATATCTCCTGGTAATTCCCAACCCAGAGCTGGCAGCCATAGTCGGATATGATGTAAATGTCACTTGGGCAGGCCAGGCCATGTGTACCATAAAATTTAATGTCAGGTACTGGAGATACTAACCTAATAGAAGTCACAGGCACAGCCAATTATAAGTGCTCTTTACTTCCATAGGGAGAAACACATGCACCTGAAGCCTGATCAAAACAGGGTAAAAGGTTTTTTTTTGGGGGGGGGGGCAGAAGAATTTAAGAAATTTAAAACTTTTGGCATTAGAAGGCGAAGGAATAACATTTGGTTGGCATGCTTATATTTGGTATGGAAAAGAAAAAAGAAATAAAAGATTTGGTCATCATATATTGAAATTTGCAATAAGTAAGGTGTGGAATAGATATAGAAATTAATTAATGGATAAGATCCCCTTACGGCTTTCACCACGAGGCTCTATTTAAGAGTAGGATAGGTACAGAAAAACACAGGTTTACATATAAGGATTTACCATTAGAAACTATTGAAAAGGACAAAGGAGTATACAAGCTAAAAACCTTGGAAATGTTGGGAAAAGAGGATAAACTAAATGAAGGTGGCTTTTTGCCCAATTAAGAGACAGATATATTAAATGTAAAGCAAGAAATTAACAACTCTACAGCTAGCTATAGCCTGAAGGATTTATACATCCACTTATAACTTAAAGGAATGTGTCAAAATTATGGCGGACTCTTATCACAAGCATAGAACATGTTAAAACATTCAACAACATGAATTCAGCTAAGCATAGGTTTAATCAGGATTAAAGCAGATGTAAATTTATTGTAAAAAGCAAAAAAGTGAGGCTAAACACATGCCAAAGGATTAGGGTTTTAATCTGAGCTATGGTGATAGCAGAAGAAGCAGGAGCTATGCTCCAGGATGTCTAGCACTAGTTAAGAAACTGTTGATGGGGAGGGAACTGAAAATGGCCAGTTTGACCTTAGCCAGGCAACCAACTTGTGGTTCTTCCATCAGCTAAGCACTAGCTCATGCAGCAGCGACAGCAAGTGTGCTATACAGTAGAGTCTGCAGGAGGCATTGTGATTACTACAATAAGAGAGAAAGCTCAGCGCATACATCGCTAGGGTTGCCAACCGCCAGGTAGTAGCTGGAGTTCTCCTGCTATTACAACAGATCTCCAGCCGATAGAGATCAGTTCACCTGGAGAAAATGGCTGCTTTGGCCATTGGAGTCCCTCCCCTCCCCAAACCCCACCCACCTCAGGCTCCACCCCAAAAACCTCCAATGGCCAAAGCAGCCATTTTCTCCAGGTGAACTGATCTCTATCAGCTGGAGATCTGTTGTAATAGCAGGAGAACTCCAGCTACTACCTGGCGGTTGGCAAACATACCTGCCGGTGGCGAAGAGGAACCTGGCAAACCTATGCATCGTCCTTCCCAGCTGCCCCCGGGTGATCAACACACTGGGCTGGAGCCCTCACCTTCTGATGTCCTCTGCCTGCAGGCTCAGACCTCCACATGGAGTTCCCAGCCGGTAAGCGGCATGGATCGGAAAGAGGGGGGTTACCAAGAGCCACAGACAGGAGAAGAAGAGAAGGAGGAGTCCCCCCAAAAAAGCCCTGACCCTCCCTCGATGAGACCCAATACCCTGCCCGGCAGCCGACCCGCCAAACAGCTGATCGGCGGGAAGGCTTTTCAGCTGGTGGAGAAGGAAGGGGGGCAGGGACTAGCAGGCCAACTGACGGCCAAGATCGCCCGAGGTCCAAGTGGCAGTCCCAGCGCATTATGTCTGGTTTACCTTTTTTTCTGACTTCTCCCAGCTTTCTGGAGAGAAGGAAATAGACAGAAAAGAAATAGACAGAACCACTTTGCCCAGGTATAACATGACCTACTGATCTCCCACAACATAGAGAATATTACCCCTACTTCTCTCGCTAATGTGACTGGCCCCTGAGCAGTGTGTCACAGTTTGACATCGCCCCACCCCTTCCACTCAAACACACCCTCAACCCCTGCCAAAAAGGACTGTAAGAGGGAGGCGTCCTTGCCTGAAGAGGCAAACAAAGTCTACAGCCCAGCTGTAGAGTTGGGGGCGTAGGGTTGCCAGGTCCCTCTTTGCCACTGGCAGGAGGCTTTTGAGGCAGAACCTGAGGTAGGTGGGGTTTGGGGAAGGGAGGAACTTCAACGCCATAGAGTCCAATTGCCAAAGCGGCCATTTTCTCCAGGTGAACTGATCTTATTGGCTGGAGATCAGTTGTAATAGCAGGAGATCTCTAGCTAGTACCTGGAGGTTGGCAACCGTAGGGGGGTGGCTGCCTCGGCTCGACTTGCGGGCCGGATAACAGCGCTCCAAGGGCTGGAGCCAGCCCTCGGGCCTTATCCTTGACACCCTAGATTGCAGGAGGGCAGCTGTGGTAATCTATCACAGCCACACCGAAAAAGGAGCCTTGTGGTATCTGAAAAGCTAACATTCATCGTGACACGAGCGTCCTTGGACTAGAGCTCCACTTCCTCAGATGCATGGAGTGTGATATTACTCCAGCAATTACTGGCAGTCTGTGAAATACAGCCATGGGAGGGCGGTGTTTCGCCATGGGAGACCCTTTCCTTCCCATGGGCTCTGCAGAGTGCATTGACGCCTTCGCTTTATGCCTCGGCTTCCTAGAGACATTTTGTAAAGCAAGCTGGGCCATGAACCTTATAAAGTGAAGGTCACACTGAGTAAATTGACTGTTGTGGGTTTCCCTAATTCCAGTGTCACTATGGCAGTCCCGGCATCACTTACTTTCAAATCCTAGGGCAATACTTAGCCTATGGCATTCAAGATATAACATGCCCATTCTGTGAAGTCTGGATCTGCACCGTAAATTCCCCGCATCAGAAATCTTTATATATATATATATATATATATATATATATATATATATATATATATATATATATATATATATATATATATATATATAGTTATGTGACTTGATATGTGACCATTTTAATATTGTAAAATCTATGTGTGAGACTTGATATGTGACCATTTTAATATTGTAAAATCTATGTGTGAGAGTGTATTTGAGTGTCTGCACATGGAAGCACAGGCCGATAAAGTAGTTAAAAAAACTTTTCTTAGTCTGCGTCCATTTGGAAAGGGCTGTTTGAGCTTCCAAATTTCCTGTTAGCTCATTTCTTCCATGTCTTTTTTTGCTTGGCCCGTGTCTTTCTGATTAATTTGAATATATTGGCCATCCAGTTTACGATTTGTTTTGATCTTTGTACTTCCCATTAGAAGGATGTGGTATGCCTCAAAATAGCAGATCAGTAAAACTCAATAATAGATGCTTGGCGGATCCAAAGGCAGAGTGGCAGAAGTCATTTTTCTAAAGGAAGGAGGTAGCTAATTATACCGAGGAAATGACAACAGGAACAGCCAAGCCTGCTTGTGCTGTGTTCCTGAGGTGAAATTGTTTCACAGAGAAGTGTGACCCTTCCCACGTGGCCTTCACAGACGTCAAAGCTGCAGAGAACGCTATGGAAGTGTTTCAATACCAAAACATTTTAATGATCATCCCTTAGGGCCGGCAGTCCCATAATTCTCTTCTAGCAAGTGCACAGGAACACAATGTTCTTCTCAGGACATTGATACAAGTGAACAGAAGGGAGACAACCTTTGCCCAGCGGCCGGGTGGGGGGAGAGTTACTTTTCTAGGACGCAGCAATCCAGCAATGACTGGTCCTAGGGCACAGTTTCCAATGCTGTGTCTGCGTGCGACCTCTGCTCTGTGCCGCTGCAACCCTTGTACCCTATCTTCTAGACTGCTATGGTATATTCAGGGCGGGGGGTGATGGTATGGAATAAGCAGAGTGAAGCCTGGAATGTAAATATATACATGTTTGCACATGAAGCCCTAAACACAGTTAGGAAGGAGCCAGTAAACGTCTGTAGAAATCCAGTTGCATTTAGTTTAGACTACATCAGAGTAACCCTGATTGCAACTTTTAATACTAATGATGCCCACTGGAACTCTCGCAAAGGCAACTTTAGCAAAGAAGCCATAAACAAACCCAGTAAGAGCTTGACTAAGCCATCACGGAAGAAACTTCCTACTAAAAATGGATTAATGCCTTGACTTTCCTGTGAGTCATCGGGAA
This sequence comes from Euleptes europaea, assembly GCF_029931775.1. Taxonomy (NCBI): domain Eukaryota; kingdom Metazoa; phylum Chordata; class Lepidosauria; order Squamata; family Sphaerodactylidae; genus Euleptes; species Euleptes europaea. Next base: position 102,513,134 of record NC_079312.1, on the reverse strand, counting down.
GAAATATAGCCAGTAGGTATCAATTCCCTTGGGCAGGTCCAGTGATCTTCTATCAGTTAAAGCCTTCCCACAAAGCACATTTTGCAGCGGTGAGAGCATTCAGTCCGAGCCAATAAACACCCTTCCAGTTCATAATGGGAGAAACGCAGTGATCTGTACAGCCTTTGTCATCCTCTTACCCTGAAAATTGCTCTTCTCTATAATGCCAAGCTGAAATGCTATTTCTTCTAATGGGAAAAGAAAAAACAAACAAACCAACTTGGGCTTTAGGCCCATTCGCTTTTAGGGCATAGATGCATTACAGACATACACCAATTTTATTTCAACAGTCATGAGTTCCACAAAGGAATCTGGGGAATTATAGTTTGACGAAGTGCTCGGAATTTCCTGTAAAGTATACAGGACTATAATATAGAGATGGTCTTTTTATTCTTTATGACGTGGCTGCTTTCTCAACTTTTAAATCATCAAAAGTTACACGTCAGGTGTATTTACAGAACGTTTATAGGTTTTGCACCAATTGAATTGTCATGGTCTCCGAACGATTAGGGTTGCAAGCTGTCTGGACTCTGGAGGGGAAAAAATGCCCTCGTCCTTTAATTGAGGCTGAATGTGATGTTTTTTTCCCATGGGATTTTATTTATTTCCATACCATGAAAAGCTTCAGCTGCTCATTTCTACTAAGAGACAAGACATTTTTTCTCTCCAGGCCTGTTGGCAACTTTGCCTACCCTCTCTAACAATCCTGGGAATTGAACTGGAGAGACAACTCACTGTTTCAGGGAATCTACATGTCACTGAATATTGTGCTATTGTACTAGTTCACCTCCTGGATATTCCTAGGAAAATTTAGAACTTGAATGATTACAGTAGCATAATTTTACCTGAGCGCCTTAGGTGAAGGGAATTACTGTTTAACCAGTTGTTAATAATATTTATGTTTATTATAGGTATCTTTGGGTACCTGAAGTTACTACATCGAGCTTCCTTCTGCTGCTCTTAGCCACTACACCACACTGGCTCTGCTGTACAGCATAAGAGCCCGGCTGTATCAGACCGGTGGTTCCTCTTGTCCAGCATCCTGTTTCCCACAGTGGTTAACCAGATACCCCCAAAAGGCCTACCAGCAGGGCATGGAGGCCAAAGCCTCTCCCTTTTGTTCCCCACCCAGCTTGGATTTTCAGAGGGTTATCATTGTGGCTAATAGCCATTAATGGATCTATGTTCCATGTCCCCCCCCCCCCCCCAAAAAATCCCTCTATATTTTCCATACTGGTGGAATTCTAACCTTTTCTCAGGATGAATTTCTCAAAAGATGAAAGGAAGAAGGTGGATAGGGAGCATAGCACTTTCTTAAACGTTCTCTAGCAATGCAAAAAGAAATATATATATATATATATATATATATATATATATATATATATATATATATATATATATATATATATATATATATAGACAATTTCCTGGCCCCTAACAGTCCTTCCTCCACCCTTCTATGTTTCTTTTCTTTGCCTTGCGTTCTCAGCAGAGAGGAGTCTGGTGATATAGATGGAGCACTGTGACTCTCGCAAAGAAAAAGGGAACGACAATGATTCAGCAGTTCCAGAAGAGTCAGAACAGGGCATTAAAAAAAACAAGCATCCTGGTTGAGAAAATTTATCCTTTTTATTAAAGGCCTGATACTGCAGCTGTTATAGGAATGATTTCAGGATCGGATAGCATCTACAGCTGTGCAACTAGCCGCTAGCAACCTCCCCACTGGGACACAGCACTCCTATCAGATATCTGTCGCAAGATCCCAAATGAAAGTCTCCACAAATCCCCTAAGCACATTGTTCAACTGTGACAAATTCCAGAAGAGCGAGCCTGTTCCAGCTAGAACAAGAAAAAGTCTTGTGGCACCCGAAAGACTCATTTTATTGTGAAGTAAACTTTCCTGAACACCTGAAGATGTGGGCTCTGGCTCACAAATACTTAGGCCACCATAAATTCCGTAGTCTTCAGGGTACCACAAGGCTCCTTAGGCAAAATGAAACAATAGTCTGTCCACAGTGTTTGTTTCTGAGAAGGACTTTCTTCTTGAGGTGACCAACATTCAGGTCTCCACCTCAGCCACCCCCATACAAATATTTTGCTCCCTCGCTTCCCCAACTGGATTTTTTAAAAGTATATACATGGCATCAAGAGCCCCGTGGTGCAGAGTGGTAAGCAGCAGTTCTGCAGTCCAAGCTCTGCTCACGACCTGAGTTTGATCCCAGAGGAAGTTGGTTTCAGGTAGCCGGCTCACGGTTGACTCAGTCTTTCATCCTTCCGAGGTCGGCAAAATGAGTACCCAGCTTACTGGGGGTAAAGGGAAGATGACTGGGGAAGGCACTGGCAAACCACCCCGTAAACAAAGTCTGCCTAAAAAACGTTGGGATGTGACGTCACCCCATGGGTCAGGAATGACCCGGTGCTTGCACAGAGGACCTTTACTTTTTACATGGCATCATCAAGCAATTATCCACCTTTTGGTTTCCCCTCTGCTTCACTAGGCCCTTTCCCAAACTTGCTTTGGTATTGGTTCTTGTAGGTTATCCGGCCTGTGTAACCGTGGTCTTGGAAGACCAAGGCCAAGACCACGGTTACACAGCCCGGATAACCTACAAGAACCAATGAACTCTGACCGTGAAAGCCTTCAACAATATTTTGCTTTGGTATGTTCATTCCATAAATATCTGAGTCAGAACAGTCTGGCCCACCCTGTGGGCAAGAAGGTGTGGATTTTTGAACTACTCCACACCACTCAGGTTTAGAGCCAACCCTGTTAAATTTCAGTGATATATTATCTCTTCTCACAAACTGGCTAGTTAAAAATAACCAAATTAGCATTTTAGGTTGCTGCCTGGCACCACTTTCATCTACCTGCTCCTTTTCTGCTTTCTTTGGGAGGTAGTTGTGAATTTCCTGCATTGTGCAGGGGGTTGGACTAGATGACCCTGGTGGTCCCTTCCAACTCTATGATTCTATGATTCCCACTGCTATTGCTGCTCTAACAAAGAGGGTTTTTTTTAAGAAAAGGGGGGGTTGAATGACAATTGAATTGGAGTGGTATTAGCAGAGGGGAAGGAGGCTTTGCTGCACCACTTCTGCTAGGGTTGCCAGCTCCAGGTTGGGAAATACCTGGAGAATTTGGGGGTGGAGCCTGAGGAGGGCGGGGTTTGGAGAGGGGAGGGACTTCAATGCCATAGAGTCCAATTGCCAAAGCGGCCATTTTCTCCAGGTGAACTGATCTCTATCGGCTGGAGATCAGTTGTTATAGCAGGAGATCACCAGCCACCACCTGGGGGTTGGCAACCCTAACTTCTGCTGTGATTAGAACAGGGAAGGCCTGAGGTATTTTCTTGCACTGGTAAAAGGTGACTCCTCCACAGGCTGTCTTGCCTCCTGGCTCCTGGCTCATCCAACAGGGCATTTTGGGTGGGAAAGTTCATGCATGTAGGGCAAGATGGATGGTCCAGGAGAAGACAGCCCTCTTTCAATCATTACAATTTTGGTACTGAGATTGCACATAAGGGGAGATTGTGCTGCCTGTGATCCTCCTAAATTGCTGTTTTCTGTGAAATTGGACAGTGTACTATTTTTGAGCTTCAACAGATGTGATCAGAAGCCCAGATTACTTGTGGGAACAGGATTGCAATGCTGAAGCAGGAAAACATCCATGATGCCCTGTTCACACAAAATGGTAACCATATGTATTTGGAGGATTACAGGCAGATCTCCTCTTATATGTGGTGTGAGTACCAGAATTGTAATGGCTAAGAAGTGTTAAGGTGACCAACATGCAGCCATGCAGCCCTGCAAAGCAGCCATGTTCTCCAGGGGAACTGATCTCTGTAGTCTGGAGATGACCTGCAATTCCAGGGGATCCCCAGATCCCACCTGGAGGCTGGCATCCCTGACCTCTGCAGCATTTTAAACCTTGACTTTGATAGTCCCTCATTCCTGCAGGCAGTTAGGGCACCCATGAGTAGTCCTTAAATGATAGCGATTGGCATGTGAAAAGGAAATAATGGCCATACCCGATCCTATAGTCTATTAGCTTGACCTAGTATCTTCTGGCCTCCAGCATATTTTGCTGTATGTGGGGCGTTGGCGACTTTTCAGGACCAACACAATTGTCATTGTGGCCATGAAGTCTTGAGCACCTGGACAAGGAAGCCTCAGTATGGATGCTGAAATCTCTCAAGGACAAAAGCCCTGGCGCTTCCAACAGCAGGTGACTATTGGCAGCAGGGTGGTCAATTTCTTAACACAATTCCTATTCTGTGTCTGATTCCAGGTACCAGCATTCAGAAGCGGAATGCCAACAGACAGGGCAACTTTTGAGAAAGAAACGAACTGCTATAGACACTGGCTGCACCTCTTTTGTGACCATTAACCCTATGTTGGTGCTGTACCAAGAACTCAAGAGGACAAAACTGAGAATAGCTCTAACAATTACCAAGAGTCCACTTAGATGTCAGTAATATGAAACAGGTTGTCTCCCTAATCCACAATCAAGCTATTTAAAAAAAAAAAATTATAAACTGACCTGGCATTTAGCAACAGCACCCATATAGTCAGTGACACATTATTTAACATATTTATATTCCGCATTTCCCACCAGTGGGGGCTAGGTTTGCCTGGTCCCTCTTCACCACCGGCGGAGGTTTATGGGGCAGAGCCTGAGGAGGGAGGGGTTTGGGGAGGGGAGGGACTTAAATGCCATAGAGTCCAATTGCCAAAGCTGCCATTTTCTCCAGGTGAACTGATCTCTATCGGCTGGAGATTAGTTGAAATAGCAGGAGATCTCCAGCCACCACCTGGAGATTGGCAACCCTAGTGGGGGCCCAGAGTATCCAACCACATACAGAGGGAAAGAACAAACCACACAAGAAAGGGAAGTGAGGCTCCCAATGGGCAAGCAGGTCTTCACAGTCTGCTGGCTGATTTTCTGCCCGGCACTAGGGCCGCTACCCTCAGGCTAAGAGCTGAAGGACAAAAGCCTTTTGGCTTGTGCCTCTGGGCATGCACAAGGCTTATTTACCGGTGTGCATAGAGAAGACAAAACTTATTCAGTTGCTGCTAATTAACAGGATCTTTGTTGACATGATGCTCTTCATCCAGGGGAGGGGAAAATCACAAATGTCGTACCTAGTTTCTTTTTAACTGGCCCAGCATTTTCGCACTGCCAAATCTCCCTTTACCCATCACGACCTCTATTGGAATGCCATGCTCCTCCCACATCACATAACATGCACAAGCTGAAGGTCTACAATGACTAGGGTCATTTATGCATGGCTGTTTCCTTGCAGTCCCCCTGCCAACTACTTTGGGGCTTTGCTTTGTTTATGTTTGCATTTTCCGACTGTCGGAGGTCACCTTGCTCTCCCACCGCATTTTGCTGCGCTTTCTCGGTTTGTGTTTAGCCAGTGTCCAGAAAATGCAGTGAAAATGTGCAGAAACATGCGGGGAGAGCGAGGCAACCTCCGACAGTCGGAAAATGCAAGTGTATCATAATCAAAGCAAAGCTCAGAAGTAGTTGGCGGGGTGACTGTGAGGAAACAGCCATGGATAAATGGCCTTGGGGTCTCATTACAGTAATTATTGGTACTGCAAGCAAGTCTATAACATGGGGCACACTAGCTGAAGCATGAACATTGAATGTACAACATCTTATGTTGAGAGATTATGGTGGTTTACTGAGACATTATCCAACTGTTGCCAGCAGACAGAAAAGTCTATTTGAGATGGAGGTCCCAGTCTGTGTTTGTGAGACTCTGGAAGAAAACTTCTTCCAGAAAATGGAACTTGTTTTTAATATAATTATTGCGTTTTTCATTTTCTGTTGATTGAAGAAGATCATATTTTTTCGTGTGGCCTGCCCCAAATTTAGACTGGAAGAAGGACTTAATTGGCATATCAATGATTTGTTTTTATTTTAGTTTTAGCTGTTAGATCACTGTGTGAGAATCTATCTGCCAACTCTTTCCTAGAATACCCTTTGATGCTTGTGGCTAGATGAATCTGGGAATGCAGGCTTTCTGTTTTTCTCTCTTGAATACTCTTCCTTATATCAAATGTGCAGATTCCTTACATGGTAAGGAACTTCTCTCCTATATCATCCAGGCTTCCTGCATGTAATTGCATTCTTGCCGTAGATGTGGCATATGTTTATGCCAACGCCACTCAGCAGGCTGTGGATTTTCAGCCTATCGCGTGCTGGCCAGAGGAGTGTTTTCTGTAGCATCTTCATCCTTTACCGGGAAATGAATCTCAAATGTCTTTTGGAGACTCTTGAATGTAATCATTTGCATGGAGAACAAACATGAGATATTATAAAAAGCTCTTGCAGCATGACTCAGAGACAAGAATTACAATATGCTGTGCAGTTAGAATTCTAAGGGTCCTATAACAAAGATTTTCCATTTTATAATTTCCAGAAAGCGAAGAGGTGACTTAACCGCCTGAGCTACAGCAGGGAAGGCAGTCGTGCAAAGCTCCTGTTTAAATCTCCAGAGATGGTGAAGATAGGCCATCTGCAAATGGTAGCTCACTTTAAAAGCTAGCAAGCTAATTTTGAGTGGACAGCCTGAAGTTGTTCTTTGAACAAAAGAATGAGTGATAAGTTCTTGTTGATGAAGAAGTAGAGAAGGTCTGATGTTTCAAATGTCATCAGTTAGGCCGACCTGCACATTACATGTGAAATTACCTCCCATCCATGAAAAGCTTCAGACTCCCACTTCTACAAAGTAAGCCTCTATTAAAGGGATAGAAACTTTTTCTCCAGGCCTGTTGGCAACCCTACTTGGTCATCCAGCCTCCCCCTCCAAGCCCATGGGTCCTAAAGAGGAATAACCTTGGCCTTACAAGGTGCTATTGCTGTCCCCCTTGCAGAATACATGGACTAGCATATCTCTGAGCAGCTGGATGCCCATTCCCATCAGCATAAGAAGTTGGTTATTCATGGTGTAGATAAATATCCATTCACTGCAGCTGATAATGTGCTGGCAATTCTTTCCCATACTGGCTTTATACTCCCTGCTCACATTGCAAGAAGAAGAACATGTGGCATGATAAAGGAAAGCCTCAAAGCAGGTGTGGTAGCAAAGGAATACACAAAAGTCTAGGTACATTTTGAAGATTCCTGCTTTGCTGGGAACCCATCTAGCTTAGTAAACAAGCAACAAAACATGGCTGTTGCTGGGTCTAAGTGTGTCCTAAACATCTTGAGAGTTCATTCACAGTAGTTAATATTCAAGTGGTTTAGAGACATGTATCACATTCAAGGTCACTAAACATTTTTACAGTACATAACATTAAATGCTAACTCCCAGCTGAAATGCTTTTTAGCAGTACAGTTACTACTTAATTCTATGCTTTCCTTGGCATTTCTAGGAAGTGTTCTCAGAGTTACCAAAGTTATTTACTGCTTAACAGGTCAGAGTAAGATCTAGTCAGCTGCATAGTCAATTGACATGACCATATCACTTTTTCCTTTCAACAGACAAAATATCTGCCCCTGTCATCAAGCCAGAGCAGAACTGAATTTTACTCAGACCTTTGTGTCAAAGGTTAACTCATTTCAAAAACCCAAATCCCCATAGAAAATGCTGCCTGCTTTTGTGAGCATTGCAAACAAAGAATTCTCCAGAGGATGCACCAAACCAAATGAACAAGCAAACCAGATGGCTGAACAATCCAGGGAAATCAATGAAAAACAGTGTATTGGAATACTTTCAGAGGGGTAGCTGTGTTAGTCTGTAGTAGCAGAACCAAATTCAAGTCCACTAGCACCCTAAAGACCAACCAAATTTTCCAGGGTATAAGCTTTCATGAGCCAGTTTGAATGCCAGTGGTGTATATGAACTGTGGTTCAATAATAAAGCATCTGCTTTGCACAAGATGATCATAGAGTCAGTCTCTAGCATTTCCAGTTAAATGATCTTGGGAAGCCAGGGATGCCAGCCTCCAGGTGAGACCTGGGGATCCCCTGGAATTACAGCTCATCTCCGGACTACAGAGATTAGTTGCCCTGGAGAAAACGGATGCTTTGGAGGGTGGACTCTATGGTATTGTACCCCTATGAGGTCCCTGTCCTCCCCAGGCTCCATCCCCAGATCTCCAGGAGTTTCCCAACCTGGATCTGGCTACCCTAGCCTCCATCCCCTGCTGGTGGCCATGAGGGACCTGGCAACCCTATGTATCACATGTTGAAGAAAACCTTTTCTCTGCTTGGTACCATGACGAACTACTGGAAACCAGTGTAGACCAATGATGTTGAATCTTTCAAGTCCAGGAACCATCTTTAACCTCTAGGTGGCAGTATGGGCAAACCAGAGATGGACTCACTAGTGTCAAGGCCAGGGAGGGAAAGCAGCATGGTAGTATACAGCACGATCTAGTCAGACCTAGAAAGCTAAGCAGGGTCAGTACGTGGAAAGGACACCAAGGAAGGCTCTGCAGAGGAAGGCAATGACAAACTACCTCTGCTTATCTCTTGCTGTATGTGACAGACCAAGAAAGCCAGGGTCAGGAAGCCCAAGTACCAGAAAGTGCACCATAGTGAGGAATAAGGCAAGAGTTAGAACTATGGATGAATACTCTCCACCTCTGAATGATGTCATTTTGCTATTCTGCTGCTCTTCTCAGCTTGGTGAGCCAGTATAGTGTAGTGGTTAAGAACGGTGGTTTGGAGTGGTGGACTCTGATCTGGAGAACTGGGTTGGTTTCCCACTCCTACACATGAAGCCAGCTGGGTGACCTTGGGCTAGTCACAACTCTCTCAGCCTCACCTATCTCACAGGGTGTCTGTTGTGGGGAGGGAAGGGAAGGTGATTGTAAGCCGGTTGGATTATTCCTTAAGTGGTAGAGAAAGTCGGCATATAAAAACCAACTCTTCTTGCAAGCAACGAAAGCTAGGAAGTGTGGTCCCCTTGCTCTCTACACATATGCACTAACAACAGACCCTTCAAAAAACAGGAAAAAATGGTGGCTATATAGGCTGTAAAGGAAGCCATGGTACTCAGTTTGCAAGACCTGAGCAAGGTTATTAATGATAGGACATTTTGGAGGACATTGATTCATAGGGTCGTCATGAATCAGAAGCGACTTGATGGCACTTAACACACACCACATGTAGGAGCTTGCAACCACATGAGGGTTCTTACCCATGGGTTGAAGACCACTGGTGCAAACAAAGCAAACTCGATTTACCAGTGGTCTGGCTCAGTAAAAGGAAGCAAGATACGATAAACTGAAAGAAAATGAGGTTCAAGCAATAATGACAGGTTCCACTTTCTGTATTTTTAAAATATTTTCCTTTACCTTCTTCATCCTCATTTACAGCATTTCTGGATTTTCTGTCTTTGGCATTTTTGCAGGGCAGCATGGAATTAGCTGCCCTTATTCGATATGTCTTGCAGTTGTACCAGCACACACAGGGTGGGGGAAAAATCAACTTTATTTGAATCTCTGCTATATATTTTTTTAAGTGAATATGGTTGTGTAGAGATGTTCTTGAAACATCTGGGTAAAATTTAGTGATGCTTTTGAAGCCACAGCTGGACTAAAAATAGCATCATTGGGTAGGGTTTAGTAAATAGTCACAGTGGCCCAGAGGGTGATTGGTTTTGGACTCCAGATTCCCTGGTTCACGGTACCAGGCACTTTGTTTCCATTTTGAAGTGGGTGGGGCATAGTTCACTGGACAGCACATGCCAAAGATCACAGGTACAGTCCCTGTCAGTTAAAAGGAGATCAAGTAATAGATGTTGGGAAAAAGACTCAGCCTGAGGTTGGGGAGAGTTACTGCCACACTGGACAATATTCAACATAATGGATCAATGGTCTGACTTGGAGAAAGGCAGCTTCACATGTATGTATAAGCAGATAACCTGCAAGGACTTGTGGAGCTCACTTCATTTCCCCCTGCCGCCCCTTCCATTCACAATTTCCTCTGTCTCTCCTCCTTGTAGCTCCCATATCCTACCCCTTTCCCTGCTTCCATCTCTCCTTTCCAGGCACCGACCAACAAATCCCTTATTTTTAGCTTTATTATTTGTTTACATCACTTATATCCCACCATACTCCCCAATAGGAACCCAAAGCACTTTACATGAATCCCCTTCCCGTCATTTTATCCTCACAACCATCTTGTAAAATAGATTAGTCTGACGGTGTGTGCGTTAGGGTTGCCAGGTCCCTCTTCACCACCAGTGGGAGATTTTTTTGGGGGGGTGGAGCCTGAGGAGGGTGGGGTTTGGGGAGGGGAGGGACTTCAATGCCATATAAGAAAAATACTGACAAGGGAGCTCTCCTTCACTTTAATTCTTTCCACCCTAGACATCTCAAGGAAAACTTACCTTTTGGACAATTTCTCAGAATACGCAGAAATGCAACTAAGAATGAAAATTATAGTAAGGCTGCTGATGACCTAACACAAACTCTACTAACAAGAGGTTATCCAGCTGTAGTTATAAATAGAGCTAGAACCAAGGTGGATAATATAGACCGTTCCTCACTAATTACTAGCCAAAGAAAACAAAGCTCTTTTCAAGGGATTACTTCTTCCTTACAATATTCTACTTACATTAGAGATAAACAAAATATTTTGTTTAAACATTGGCATTTGGTACAGGATTTACCTGGTTGCACTGTACCAGCCAGATTTGGCTATAGAAAAACTTGGTCTTTAAAAGACCATCTAATTCATACTGATGCTTGCCACAGAAAAAATCTACAATGCCTTTGGGTCATCACCGATGTGGACAATGCAATATGTGTCCATATTCCTTACCTGTTAAAGAATTCACAAATCCGGTTACCAATTTTTCTTTCAAACTCAGACATTTTTCAAATTGTAACAGTAAGAATGTTATTTATTTAATCAGATGTCCATGCGGTCTACTTTATGTAGGAAAGATAATTAGATCAATTAAATTAAGGGTGGGTGAGCACAGGTCTCGCATATGCAATAATGTAGCTGAGGCGCCACTGGTCTCTCATTATAAAGCGATACGACATTCTGATACTGATATTCAGTTTTTTGTTGTATGGCAATATATACCCAAACCTTACACAATACAAAATGTAGATAGAATCTTATCTCAACAAGAATCTTGTTTCATTTTTATCTTTAACACAATGCATCCTAATGGATTGAATACAGCCTCTGACTATTCTTGTTTCCTCTAAGAAATTAATGTTGATAGCCTTATGAGAATTTATTCTGTTAAAATTAATATTTATGAAACAGCATTTTAGGAATGATAGATGAATTACCTTGTTTGGTATTATATTATGATGTTTCTTTAATATATTCTGCACCTGTTTCCAATAAGCACGTTAAAAATGCTGCACGCATGCTCTTGACTGAGAACGCTACAAGCTTTCCAAATGAATAGGTGATATTATTCACTGGCAATTGATATGTATTGTACCCCTCTTTGTAAATTATTACTGTTAAAATTATGTATTATTGTTTGATATTATAGTTATTAAGTCTCGTTATAATTTATCATGTTAATGCAGAGATAGACATTCATCTCGTGCCTTCTGACAGCCCAATGGAAAAAGCCCCAGCGAAATAGGACTTTTACCGGAATCCTATCTCATACCAGTATAATTTCTCGAAAGGAAAAATTCCTTGAAGGATCTTCTACTTACGACCGTCATACAAATAATTATTTACAGCCAAGAATCGGCTTGCAAATTCATTTCATTTTGGCTTTAATCGGCTTGCAACTTATCTTGCCTTACTGAAGCAGAATAGCCTCAATCGACTTGCAACTAATTTACCTTACTGAAGTGGAATCTGCACACGGCTATTCTAGCCTGAATGATGCGACATTTCTAGTCAGCATCTTGTTATACGGGACTTATTATTTGTTTCTGTATGATTGAAAACTCAGTGTATTCAACTGGAATGATTTAATATTCACATAAAGTGTAAGTTGATATTACATAGCCATCAGTGCTTGTGTATATTTTTTTTAGTACCTGGAGGTTGGCAACCCTAGTGTGTGTGACTGGTCCAAGATCACCCAGGATTTGAGCGTGGGTCTTCAGATCCTAGTCTGACACTCAAACCACATTGCCTTTCAGCTTTCTCTCCTTCCTTCCTTTGACAGCCTCTCCCTGGGAAAAGTCTGGCCAAGTTGCAAAAGTTGTGCAGAAGCAAGTTTGCTGCGGTGAGTTGTGTGTTGGCCACTACTTGTGTGGAGGCTGAGCCCAGGTGAGTAGTGTGGCATCAAGTTGTAGCTACCATTGCAGCTGTTTGAGTTGTGCAAATTGCATGGTCGCAAGTTGCCTGGTAGTTGCTGCTGGGCCTGGCCCCTAAGAGTTCTCCCCTCTAGGGTAGGAGGGTAGAGGGGAAGGGAACAGGGATGGACTGGGAGGCCAAAATAGTCCTGGACAGGACTCTGCACTTTCTCCTGTCTTTTAATGACACAAACCTAGGTTTGAAGTAGGGTTGCCAACCTCCACGTAATAGCAGAAGGTCTCCTGCTATTTCAACTGATCTCCAGCCGATAGAGATCAGTTCACCTGGAGAAAATGGTCGCTTTGGCAATTGGACTCTATGGCATTGGAGTCCCTCCCCTCCCCAAACCCTGCCCTCAGGCTCCGCCCCCAAAACCTCCTGCCGGTGGCAAAGAGGGACCTGGCAACCATAGTTTGAAGGCTAGCAATACTGTTGTGTTTGCCTAGCAACCCCCGCAATGGCTTTGGGGTTTCATGGTGGAAGACATGTGGGGTATTTATGTACTCATTAGATAATTAAAAATAAATTAGGGTGCTCCTGTCCTCCTATTGGTCAGGGAGGTTTTGTCTCTCTATGCCTGCTCTGCGGGATTTGATGAGTAGCTCTTTCAGATTTTTTTTATTATTTGCTTCTAACTTGAGGGCTCTTTACAGTTATAATGTTAGGCTGCTTAATATTGTTTTTATGATTCCACTGTATTGTTTTTAACTTGTGAATAGCCTCCAGCAAGTCTGAGGAGAGGTGACACATAAATTTTCAAAATGAACAATTTCGTTCTGCTCAGGTTTGTTCAGAAGGCTACACAAGAAGCACTGCTGAAAACTTTCTCTGAAATTACTTCTTTGAGTTCTTTTGCTTTTAATCTTTTGGTTAGATAAAGGGGTTGCTTTTTAGTATTAGTTCAAAGTTAGCATGACCAGCCACTGGATCATGTGTGTGTGCTACATATAGCCCTCTTCCCCCTGCCTGCTAACTAAGGGCCAAACTAGTTGTTACAGCAGCCATCAGTCCAACCCAGGGCCATTGATGACAGTTTAGAAGAGAATTTAGCCATTTAAAAATTGCCACAGGGGTCTAATCCTGACCAGGCCTGCAGTGTGGTAGCACCAGGTGATCTTGTTTTCCCCACACATCTTTTCAAGTGCTAAAACAGCATGTGGGGAGGATGTTTCAGCACTTTAAGAGGTATGGGGGGGAGCAAGATGGTCTGTTGGTGCCATGCCACGGGCCTGTTGGGCCCTCATGGCAATTTTAAATGGCTAAATTCTCCTCTAAAGTAGCATTGGCAGTAGGGTTGCCAACCGCCAGGTAGTAGCTGGAGATCTCCTGCTGTTACAACTGATCTCCAGCCGACTGAGATCAGTTGCCCTGGAGAAAATGGCCGCTTTGGCAATTGGACTCTATGGCACTGGAGTCCGTCCCCTCCCCAAACCCTGCCCTCCTTTGGCTCTGCCCCAAAAACCTCCCGCTGGTGACGAAGAAGGACCTGGGAAACCGTAGTTGGCAGCCATGGGTTGAACCCATTCTTCCACAACTTCTAATTTGGGTCTAATGTTTAGCCCTGTTAGGAGTTTCAGTCCGGGTGTGGATGAATGGCCAGGCACTTCTGGTACGAATCTTTGGTCACAGTCTTGAGATCTTTTTAAAAAGGGGGAAGATCTTTATTTACTACTATACAACTCAATTTTCTGGGAGCACAGAAACATACAAAAGTCATATCAGAACGTTAGCAGGAATGTTACAGAAATGAATCAAAAGTAACGAAATGAAGATACTTAACCAGGCTGCACTAATCACTGGTTTTTCCTTGACATTCCTTACCAAGGGATGAACACAGGCAAAGCTGGGACTTTAGAACAGGGGCTGGTCACATTTCTCGTTGTTCCCCAGACCTAGGTTTGCACACCTTCCCCAGCATGTGTTAAACTTTTTAACTCTTTCCCTCTGAGCTGGGAGGCTTTCTCCCTGACCTATCCTAGAATCGGGTTGAAGTTCCCATGTGTGCCGTCCTGCACCTCCCCCTAATCATAACAAACTACACATCTTCAACTTTTATGGCCCTAACTCAGGTTATCTAAAACAGTGATCCATCTTGTGTCTTCCTGGCAGGTGGGCAAATGGCCGTCTTTATCCTGATCATTTGTCTCCATAAAGGGAAAGCTTCTCCTCTCAGCTTTTATAGTTTCATTCTCTAAAAAGAGAGTGACCTATCTGTGGGCCAGTGCTCCTTGTGTGTTAATCAAGGTATCCCAATCACACAACAGGGGTATTGCTAGAGGGTTAAAAATATAGTGACATATCTACTACTGATTAAAAAACCAAGCAAAAAATTGCCTGCCTGGGGAGTCAGGAAGACTTCCACCTTTCTGACATTCTGTAAACTATGTACAATGGAGTTGCTTGGAAGGTATTTTGACAAAGGGCTGCAAAATGACTGGGATAGCTGGGTTGCCAAGTGCCAGGTGGTGGCGAGCAAACCCCCGCCAATCCACCTGGCAGTCCGCCGACCAGCTGAGGGTCGGCGGGCAATGCATGCACGTGCGCCTGCCCGCAGCGGTACGTCACTTCCAGTTTACAACCGGAAGTGCTGCATTGCAAGAGGCCTTTTCCACTCAAACTGGGAGTTTGGTGGTAAATGGCCCTTTGTGATGCATTTTACAACCAGAAGTGCTGCATCGCAAGAGGCCTTTTCCACTCAAACTCCCAGTTTGAGTGGAAAAGGCCTTTTGATGCAGCACTTCCGGTTGTAAACTGGAAGTGACATAATCGTGTCGGCGCGGCTGTGCACATGCGCGCAATCCCACCTCACATCCACCCTAAAAACCTCCTGTCGAAGGACAGGAGGGACCTGGTAAGCCTAGATAGCCCAGGCTCACCCAATCTCGTCAGATCTTGGAAGCTAAGCAGGGTCAGCCCTTGTTGGTATTAGGATGGGAGACCACCAAGAAATACCAGGGTTGCTATGCAGAGGCAGGCAATGGCAAACCACCTCTGTCTCTTGCCTTGAAAACCCTACAGGGTCGCCATAAGCCGCCTGGAGGTTGACTGCAAAATAATAAAGAATGGTTCAGGAAGATACTTTATTAAAGGGAACAGGACTGTGAACTGTGTATCTGTTATCTGTTTTTGTATGTATTATCTTGTGCTCACTGCATTGTATTTTTACTTATGTAATACCATTTTCTGCATTGTTTAACATGTCATGTTGAATAGTTATGCTTTGTTTCAGATTTCTGCTTGTTTCAAATTTCTGCAATCCCTGTCCTATTACATTGCTTATTAAAACTCTCATCCTATTGTGTTGGCGTACACTGTGTACATTGGCATACATTGTGTAATCCACCACTGTGTAATTACACCTTGTTGGCATACATTGTGTAATCCACCTTGTGTCTCAGTGAGAAAGGCAGACTATAAATAACATAAATAAATAAAAAGCCTGCCGGTGACAAGGGGAGGAATGGTGAGCAAGAGGGGAAAGCATGAAGAAAATTGTGGTGTGGAAGCAATTACAGGGAAACAGCTGATCACCTCTGGGCAGAAGCAAACTAAGGACTGGGCTTCTTTCACAGACAGAGAGGAAAAAGAAGGAGTTGGAGCAAATGATCTTAGTGGCTTAGTCATGAGGCTCAGCCCTATGCTCCCTCTTACACTGAGCAGAATATTGGGATATTTATCCTTCAGAGTGCTCAGTTGTATATGGATAAGGTGGCATCATAGAACCATTTCTCCCCAGGAAGGGGCCATGACTCTGTGGTAGAGTATCCGCTTTGTATGCTGAAGTTATAAAGCTCAAAGGATCAGGTAGCAGGGGATGTGAAGGACCTCCACCTGACACCCTGGAGTGCCACAGTCTGTCTAAGTAGATGGTCGAAAGCAGCTTCATGAATTGAAGAAGAAAAAGAGTTGGTTTTTATATGCCGACTTTCTCTACCTTTTAAGGAGAATCAAACTGGCTTCCCTTCCTCTCTCCACAACAGACACCTGGTGAGATAGGTGGTGCTGAGAGAGTTTTGAAAGAACTGTGTCTGGCCCAAGGTCACCCAGTGGGCTTCATGTGGAGGAGTGGGGAAACCAACCCGGTTCACCAGATTAGAGTCCGCCACTCATATGGAGGAGTGGGGAATCAAATCCAGTTCTCCAGATCAGAGTCCACTGCTCTTAACCACTACACCACACCCTGTATGTGTTGTCTGAGGGCATTGTCAGAAAGTGACTTCTGTAAGTGGAAGAAAAGTTACCTGGGACTCCAGTATTTGTTGGTGTTTCTGGGCTGGCTGTTGTTGTGGTGCTATCTGTGCTGCTAGCAGTGAATAGGATCGAGGATATGTTTTGATGGCATTATCCCAGGCAGGGGGGCTGCTGGTATGGAAGCACCACAGGATCGAGTTGTATGTTACTACCAGGAGCTGCTTCTTCTACCTTCACAAGAAGGCAAGTGTTTTGTTTAAAGGAGTAGCATACTCGCAAACCAGCAGTCTCGTGGACAACAAGTTCTATAGCTACAATGACAGTTAATATGTTACATTGCGGTAGAGTGTGTATCTCCTTTAAAGTTGTGTTTTCCCTATAATTTCACATATTCTCAAAATTCTACTTGTGACAGTTCATGTGGACAATTTATGGTTATAACCACTTGATGCTTCATTTATTATTTCTTAATTTACAAAGTTTGTATCCTGCCTTTCTGCCCTTACAATTTAAAACATACATGATAAAATTACATTATAAAAATAACCCCCCTCCCAAACATACCTCATTAAAATGACTTTTAAAAGAATTTTTTTAAAAAGTTAAAACACATATAAAACTGTTAAAATACATATGAACATAAAACATCAATAAGGTAGGAGGGATAATTGAGGGAATGCCAAACGAAACAAACAAAATCTTCACCTACTGGCAGAAGATGGCATCAGAAGGGGACAGAAGAATCTCCCTGGGGAGAGCGTTCCGGGGCTTTGGTGCCCCCTCCTAGGTTGCCACCCACCTAATCTCAGAAGGTGGGGCCACTTGAAGCAGGGCCTCCAAAGGTGACTGTAATGGTCAGGTGGGTTTGTAAGGGATTAGGTGGTCCTTCAGGTATGTTGGTCCCAAACCATATACAGCTTTGAAGGTCAAGACCAGCACCTTAAATTGTGCCCAGAAACCATGTGTTAGTCTCAAAGGTTTGTTGTAAGATATGTTAGCCTATGAACAAGCTTTCAGTGAATTATTTCAACACCAATAACATAGTAGGGAAATCCCAAAATTGATTCCCAAAGGAAAAATTGATGGATATCCCAAAGTAGTTAGAATGTGGGGGAAATGGTCATGAAGATTCCCTTCCCCCCCCTCTTGATGTAAAGTACAGTTGGGTTTGAAATTAACTCTTAAAAATGGCATATCAGTTCTAGGTTAGGTACAATTCCTCTCCTGTTGTCCTATCTTTCACTCTTGCAGGGAGACAGCCTCTTGATCCTCAGCTCTGTGTGCTGGGATGAGAGTGTAGCTCTGCTACAGTTCATAGGCATTCTCCTTTATATTTCTGGAAAGGTTTGCTAGCAGCTGGCTTTCTTTCTGCCTTCAGGCATTAGCAAACAGACAGTATCTGAACCAATAGGTACACTGTATCAATAGGGTTATATCTAAGAGATCAGATGAGAGATGCAGATGCTGTTGCACCGGTCAGGAAAAGTGACCACTATGCTATTACATTCAACATTCATGTCAATGGAAAGTTACTCCTTAAGACCAGAACAGTAACATTTGAAATATTGTCGAAGGCTTTCACGGTCAGAGTTCATTGGTTCTTGTAGGTTATCCGGGCTGTGTAACCGTGGTCTTGGAATTTTCTTTCCTGACGTTTCGCCAGCAACTGTGGCAGGCATCTTCAGAGTAGTAACACTGAAGGACAGTGTTACTACTCTGAAGATGCCTGCCACAGTTGCTGGCGAAACGTCAGGAAAGAAAATTCCAAGACCACGGTTACACAGCCCGGATAACCTACAAGAACCAAGTAACATTTGACTTCAAAAGAGGGAACTTCACAAAAATGAGAAGAGTTAAAAGGAAGCTGAAAGGAAAACACAACAGAGTAAAATCCCTAGAGTATGCTTGGAAGCTATTTAAAAACCACACTAATTGAAGCCCAGATAGAATGCATTACCCAGGTTAGGAAAGGTACTGCCAAGTCTAAAAGAATGCCTGCATCATTAACAATGCAAGTGAAAGAATCCATAAAAAGCCAAAAAAAAAAAAAAAGTCAAAAGTCTGCCCCAATGAAGTGAACAATAGGGACCACAGGCTCTGGCAAAAGAAGTGTTAAGTTCTTTCGTATCAGGCATACGAAAAGAGAATTTGAGGAGCAGATTGCTAAAAGCATCAAGACAAACAACAAAAAAATTATTTAAATATATCCACAGCAGGAAACCAGCCAGAAAAGCAGGTGGGCCTTTGGATGACCAAAGAATTACTAAAGGAAGATGGGGATGTTGCAGAGAAATTCAATGAATTCTTTGGATCTGTTCACTGTGGAAAGTGAACACTCATAGTACAGCCACTATTTCCAGAAGGGAGTTTGAAGAACTGAGGCAAATTGAGTGATGAGAGATGAAGTTCTAGACCTATTGAGGAAATTAAAAACAATGTCTCCAGGTTCTGGTGGCATACATCTGACAGTTCTTAGGGAACTCAAATGTGAGATTTTTGATCTCTAACCCATAAATTACTAAATTCAACTACTGTACCACAAGAGTGGAGAGTAGCAAATGGTATACTGATTTCTAAAAGAAAAGGGGAACTTGGAAGTTACAGGCCAGTTAGCCTAATATCAGTTCCAGGCACATAGAAGAACAGTGCCTGCTGAGGGAAGCTCAGCATGGCTTCCGCAAAGGGAAATCCTGCCTCACCAATCTTTTGGAGTTCTTTGAGAAAACGAGCATGCACGTAGATAGCAGTGGCCCAGTAAATATTATCTACTTGGACTTTCAAAAGGCTTTTGACAAGGTACCTCATCAAAGACTTCTGGGTAAGTTTAGCAGTCATGGGATAAGAGGATGTGTCAATGGAACATGATAGAGGATTATAAAATTATGCACATGGTGGAGAGAGTGGACAAAGAAAACCTTTTCTTCCTCTCCCCAAATACTAGAACTCAAGGGCATCCAATGAAGTACAGTAAATTCAAGATGGACAAAAGGAAAGATTTCTTTATACAACTTATTAAAATGTAGAATTCGCTGCTAGAGGATGCCGTGGTGGCTACAAACACAGACAGCTTTAAAAGGGGATCAGACAGATTCATGGAGGATAGGTCTATCAGTGGCTACCTTGCCATGGTGACTAAAGGGAACCTCCCATGTTCAGAGGCAGTAAACCTCTGAATTTCAGTGCCAGGAGGCAGCATAAGAAGAAAGCCTCAGCCCCTATGCCCTATGTAGAAGTGCTGGTTGGCTGCTGTATGAGACAGGATGCTGGATTAGATGGATCACTGCTTGGATCCAACAGGGCTGTTCTTGTTTATTTATTTATTTATATCCCACCCTCTATCCCAGCCGAAGCTGGGCTCAGAGCGGGTCACATCAGCAGTATCATAATATACAGTAAAAATATTTGATTTCAAATGGTATTAATTTAAAACCAGCAATTATCAGTTATAATCAAAACAGATGGCACCCAAAATTTGGAGCACAGGACCTAGCCAACTTGGAATGGGCAGCCAAGCTCCCCCACTTGAAAGGTAGAAAGTAGCAATAGAAAAATTTCTTCCATAACAAATCATTTATGTAGAGAGTTCTTCACTGTTCAGTAATGGTTGATTTACAAGCTCTTATGCCAGCGTTACACATTTTCTGGTGTCTTCGCTGTGTTAATTTTCCAATGGGCAGTAAAGTGAGCGCTCCGCCTGAAGCTCTTTCCACATTCCAGGCATTCTCTCCCATATGGATGTTCTGGTGCGAAGTAAAGGCTCTGCTCCTCCTGAAGCGCTTTCCGCAATCCAAGCAATGGATTATGCTCTTAACACAACCTTCAGTGAAGTAACTGAGGTCTGCAGCAATGCAGGGCATTGGAAACATTATATGTTTAATTAGTAAAAATACTTATGGCAGGGCTGAGAAACTTTCCTGGTTCAGTTAATTATCCAATTATTTTAGATTTATTGCTGAAGTGGCCATTGTATTAAAAGGCTATATTTATGTATGTTTTGTACTCTCACCTAATGGGCGCAACAGTTTGAAATTCACTGTCTAATATTCACTACAGGCTGTATATCCAACGGGGAAACCCTGTCTGTACTACCGGCCATGGTTCACTCTTAGTAAACTGACGTTTATTAACTAAAACAAAGTTGCAAATGATGTACAAACAGAGCGAAACAAAAGGTCCCAGTGTTGAGCCGAAATCAAGGTCCTAAATCATGAGCCGTGGTGTGACAAACCGCACAGCCTTTGCCAGTACTTTTAAAATGGGTCTTTCTTGCCAGGCTGAGAATCCATAGAGCCTGGCCAAAGAAAACAGTGAGTGGGAGCCAGGGTTCTCCCAAGTATTGGCATCAAGTCAACAATAGTAGCTTTGGCCGAGATCCACGGAACTGAGCACATGCTCCATAAGGTCACTTCAGAACACCATAATTGCCTGGTATTTACTTAGGTGGGTTTTGCAAACAAAAAATAATAAGGGACAGCAGCACAATTCAGGGATCGGATCACAATCCCAAGACCCTTTTCCGTCTCTCTCCCGGGAGACACAAGACCATCGCAGGCAAGATAGGGAGATAACTGACTCTTGAAATGCTTTCTTGTGTAGTGCAGCAGTTTTAGTAAGGACCTTCCCAGAAGGTAAGATTGTACTGCAACAAATATAATTGTTCATTCATTGCACACGATCCAGACTTTGCCTTTTGAGTTTCTGTTTCGAGCATGTTGCATTTTGCCTGGAGACTCCAGCTAGACTTGCTTGCCATAGTAAAACCAACAAGTAGATTCTCTAGATCATGGGTTCTCAACAAAAGGGAAATTCCCCCCGGGGGGGATTTTAGGGTTCGGGGGGGGGGGAGAATTTGGACCACTATTCAGCAAAGTGTGATGTCCTGTAGATAATGTACAATCTGTAAAATAGTTGTTGTTGTTTTTTTAGTTAGACTAAACCACCCCATAAACAAAGTCTGCCTAGAAAACGTCAGGATGTGATGTCACCCCATGGGTCAGGAATGACCCGGTGCTTGCACAGGGGACCTTTACATCTTGGGAAGGGGGGAATTATATTCTGAACAATGGTGAAAGGGGGGAATGGAGCAAAAAAGGTTGAGAACCCCTGCTTGAGAGGAGTCAGCTTCAGTTCCCTTGTGAGTGCCTAGTCAACAGGTTCACTCCTTCCTGACTTGTGTTGCTTTTCTCCCCCCTCCCAGTTCTTCCTGAAACAACTCTAGCCCGCTAGTTCATGTTACATATGGACCGGGGATTGTGATTTACTTTGGTTTTGGGCAGTGGTTCCCAAAGTGGGCAGTACCACCCCCTGGGGGGCAATGGGATTACCTAGGGGGGCACTAAGAGGCAAGGGGGTAGCAGGGGGCACTAGAGATGGGCCCCTTCAACTGTGTTGTTGGATAGGGTAGGGGGAGCTGGGGTTGAGTTTGTGGGACCAAGGGGCCGCTGGCTCGAAATGTTTGGGAACCACTGACCTTGGGCATGCATGGCACAAAGTCTAATATGCGGTGGGGTGTGGCTTTGGGCTGATTGTATTGATAATCTGTATATTAAAGAGATCTGGTGGGAACTGGGAATACTTTCTGCAATATTAAAAGCTGGCCCTCTAGGAGGAGAAGTGGTGTGGTATTGCAGAAGCCTGCACTGATGCTGCTTTTGTATAACTGCTGTATAATTTGCATCTGCCGAGTTAATTCTTTGCTCCCCCTCCTGTGCACAACCCTTCCAAATATCTCATGCAGGCGTGTCTCATGAGACTGATAGCAGACTTGCCCATAATAACAGTCAGCCAGTCTTGTAGTGCAGCCGGTTGACTGAAAGCATGGAAGGTATTTCAAAAGATTAATTTACAAACCATCTCATCTGGCTGTCTTCACCGTACACAAACAATCCCAACTGATTAGCCCAAAGAGTGGAACAGATGTGCATTTATGTCCTCTCCCACTGTTAGTAATGAGCCGCCATCTTGTCAGGAAGGTCAAAGAACGATGAGAGCCATGAAAACTGAAATTATACTCCTGGGATCATGTGTCTCAAATGGCTGGTTTTTCCCTCCCTGAAAATCCATGGGTTTTCTACCTGTTTTTTGTTGTTATTGTTGTTGGTGTTGTTCTAGTTTGGTTTTATTTCCTGATTTCCATATGCATTTTTGTGCCTTTAGTTTTCCCTTGGTTTTTGTTTGTTTGTTTGTCTCTCCCCCCACCCCGTCCTGGGTTTTTTAGATTGAGACCACTTTTATCCTGATCTTTTTCTGAAAGACAATAGTGAGTCAGCTTTTCCCTCATGTTTCTGCTGGTTTGGTTTCTTCTGCCCAGTTTTTGAGGACTTTTCCCATAGCTGCTTCCAATGGTCATGTTTGCGACATAGCTTTTATAGTCTCAAAACAAACCTGTGACATAAGTAAGGCAGAGAAAGTATGACTGGCCCAATATCACCCAGTATACTTTGTTTGAACCTAAGTCTTCCCAGTCTAAGTCTAGCATACTGGCTCTATAAGTCATATACTTGTGTACGTGTGTTGATGTTAATGTATTTTATAATACAAGTATATGGGAAGATAAAAAAGGCCAATAGTGTTATAATGTAACTGACATACTGTGGTCAAAAACAAAAAGGAAATATAGTTTATGAAGGGAAAAGGACATATCTGGCTGCATTATTTAGTAGGTTACTGGGTGGTACATCTGCCTGGAACTGGTGGTCAAGGCTGTGGAATTATGGTGGGCCTTCAGGAAGTTCTTCCTTTCTCCCAGTGTTCTGTAGATCAGATCCAAAACTGAGTGTCTGTCCCTGGGACAATTTGGGGATTCTATTGATTATTGTAATTTTTGAAGGCTTTTGATTTTATCGTAAACTGCCTTGACCACATTGTGGAGAGATGGGATACAAATATTTTAAATAAATAGCAGTGCCACAGCAAGGAATAAAATTCAAGATCCTTCATCATCCAAAATTAAGAGTGGATTAAGATCTGTGCAAAGGCATGTATTGTCAGCCGGTTTCTTTGAGCACCCCTTCATTCAGTTCGATGCGGCATCTTGAGAGAGCCTAGAAAGGGTTAATAAAATTTCTCTACAACACATGTGAGTTCCATATGTGACTGCTGCATCTCTTCTTCCCCGATATGATGAGTGATAGGAGAGCATGCAGTGGGAAACTAAGCAAAGGATCCAGATGAGAAAGACAATAGCATGAAATTGACCTCTGCTGCTCTCTCTGTGAGTGCAGGAGACATGAGCAGGTGTTTTTAAGGAGAGAAGGGCTTGAACTGAAGCACCAGAAGCTTACATCCTGCCCAAGCCTCTGTGAGCTAGTGTTTAAATCTGTGGAGCCTGGTTCTGGGTGCTAGCCTTCAGCTCAAGTATACATTTCGAATATTTGCACATCTGTAAACGAATGACAGCCATTACACACCCTTGCAAAAAAAAAAAAAAAGCAGCACATTTAGCGTGGCTGGCAAGAAGTGAGTGGAGAGTGGCCGGGCTGAGCACCCAGATACTGATGGGCAGCAGTGGCACCCAATCAGTTTCTTCAGCACTTTCAAACTCGATCCTATCCCATCTGTAAGCATCGCTTGAGAAAATACCCTGGTGAAAGAAAGGCTCCTTACTGTGCACAGAGGGAAATCCAGATGGGCAGGCAGCCCTTCAAGGGCTCAGCATCCATAAAGAGCCCAGCTTCAATTTCAGCAGAAAACAGGTCTTGCATGGACAGGCTTCCAGTTTTTAGTTGCACTTTTTCTAAATCAACTTGGCACTTTTTGTTATCTTAGACGCCAAACTGGTTACAGATCTTTTATTTCTGAGATTGTTTGGAATGATATTTGCAGTGCCGCTTTATATATCTATATTTGTTGCTCATCCAAATAATTCAAAATCCCAGCTAAGAAAATAATTAGCAAGACATTGTTTGGAATGATATTGTTTGGAATGATATTTACAGTGGCAGACAGTCGTACTATACATAGTAGTATAATACACAATCCTTTCCCCTTTATTAAGGCATCTTTCTGAATCATTTAGTTATAGTATAGCCCTATTAAAGGTAAAGGTCCCCCTGTGCAAGCACTGGGTCATTCCTGACCCATGGGGTGACGTTACATCCCGACGTTTTCCAGGCAGACTTTGTTTATGGGGTGGCTTCCCCAGTCATCTTCCCTTTACCCCCAGCAAGCTGGGTACTCCTTTTGCCGACCTTGGAAGGATGGAGGGGTGAGTCAACCTCGAGCCGGCTACCTGAAACCGACTTCTGTCGGGATCGAACTCAGGTTGTGAGCATAGCTTGGACTGCAGTACTGCAGCTTACCACTCTGCACCACCGGGCTCACTATAGCCCTATTACCTGTGTAAAAACGCCCTACTGAAATGCTCTATAAATACTAAAAATAAAAAACCTTACATTACAAGAATACCTGTATTCTAATGAATAGAGCCTCTCCAGGTTCCCAGAGAAGCAGCATAGAAATATTCTAAATAAATAAATAAAATTTAACGTTCTGAAACTCACAATACATTATTTTCTTATGGTCTCACAAAGTGTTCTGTATTTTGAAGCTCTTCAGCTAGCAGCCCTACCACCTATTTATTTATTCATTCAGATTCAGATTTATTAATACAGCATAAGCCAGTAAACCTATTTATTTATGTTTGTTTATTTAAAATAGCTATTAGCCACATTTCTACCTTCTGGAATTCCAGGCGGCTTACCATATAAGAATAAAAAACATAGAAATACATTTTAAAAAACTAAAACCCTAAATTAAAGTCACAATTTATAATACCTAGGAAAAAAACCTAAATTTACTGTATGCCATTCTGAATAAAACTGTCTTCAACTGCCTTCTAATGATCAAAAGTGAAGGGGCCAGGTGCTCCTCCTTGGGGAGATTATTCCCTAATCACGGGGCAGTAGAGTTCCCAGGCCCTGACCTGGATAGTCCAGGCAAGCCTGATCTCAGCAGATCTCAGAAGCTAAGCAGGGTCAACCCTGGCAAGCATTTGGAGGGAGACCTCCAGGGAATACAAGGGTTGTGATGTGGAGACAGGCATTGGCAAACCACCTCTGAATGTCTCTTGCCTTGAAAACCCCACCAGGGCTCACGATAAGTCAGATGTGACTTGATGACAAAAAAAAAGGGGGGGGTTGCCAGGCATGAGTTTTCGACCAAGTCCAAGAGCATTGCCCCTTGCATGATGTCACCACTTTTAGGTCATGCTGGAAGTTGCATCATTGCATGGGGCAAAGTTCCCCCCCCCCAATTTGGATGGACAGCTTCCACCTGCTAACCAGGTAAGCATTGGCAGGCAGCAGGCAGAATTACCTGAAGGTCTCTCGCCATAAGCAGGCAAATGGCAAACATATGGGGCTGTCACCAAAAAGGCCCTTTGCCACAGCATACATATGTAAGTGCCATCAAGTCACAACTGACTTGATGGCGACCCCAGCAGGGGTTTTCAAGGCAAGTGAGAAGCAGAGATAGTTTGCCATGATCTTCCCCTGCAGAATATTTCTTGGTGATCTTCCATCCAAGTACTGACCCCTAAGAGCTGCATAACATGCGTCAATTCAGTGTTTGAAATATCTCCTTGCATGGAGATGTGGGGGATGGGAAAGCTGTACTGTTGAATCTCTGTCTCTTAAAGGCATAGATGTTATAAATGCAGAGCTTTTGAGCCTAGAAAGGGTAGCAAGTCTATTGCCATGCTGGCTTCTCATGCTGGGGTAGGCCTTTCGAAACTTCACGCTGGTATGTGATGCATACTTATCTGGGGCAATGTGTGTATGTGCATATGTTCATGCAGTCTGCACGCCCTTTGCCCTCATCATCCTGATAGCAAGGACAGTAATGCTTCTTAGTTGACTTAAATCCTAGAGGTATGTTCTAGTTTTGGTAATGTTTATAACTTCTCACTTGAGTGCCCTGTGCATTTCTATCCACCACCTCCCCCCCATGCATGGATTTCACATACATAAGAACATAAGAAAGGCCCTGCTGGCTCAGACCAAGGCCCATCAAGTCTAGCAGTCTGTTCACACAGTGGCCAAACCAGGTGCCTCGAGGAAGCCACAAACATACATTTCAGACAGTGATTTAGGAGTGTAAGTAATGGCGCCTTAGGCCAATCATCGCATAGTTGAGTTACCTAAATTTACCCACCCTGGGATCTGTTTGCACAGTTTGTTTAATCCTCACCGGTGTGGCGCAAGACTGTTTTGGTGCAATGGGTTCAT
Source organism: Euleptes europaea (assembly GCF_029931775.1). NCBI lineage: Eukaryota > Metazoa > Chordata > Lepidosauria > Squamata > Sphaerodactylidae > Euleptes > Euleptes europaea. The sequence continues at coordinate 102,486,431 of NC_079312.1, read as the reverse complement.
ATGCAGAGCCTTGCCAAGGCTTAATCAACAATCAGAAATGTGAAGGGAAGGGACCTTCAAAGAGCTATTTGCGGCTGTTACTGCTGCTGTTCTCAGGAATGTCCTTTTGCCCCCAGAGTACAGCCATATCTTATGCAAGTTTTGTTTTTGTGTTCACTCAAGAGTGTAATTGTTCCTTGTTTGACATGAAGTACCAAGAATGTTCAAAGACCATGCAGAAGGTGGTGGGGGGGGACCTCGAAAATTAGCAGGTAAGAAACTTGTTTAGACAAGGATCATGCAGATTTTAGCTCCTGGTTATTTTGTGTAACCATTTTTTAAAATATATGGATAACTCCAAGTCTTGAGTCCTGCTATAACTTTTTCCCAACCTGATTACATTTCATGTGCACCTTGCTAGCTAACTTGGTTTATCCTTCATGGTATCTCAAGCCATATGTGTAAATATGCTACCGCAAATGTCCAATGTGTGGTGAATGTCAGGTTTTTCATGTAAATGTTGAAAATCCCTGATGAATTTAGTGACTCACCAAATGTTCAAGATGAGTGTTCACAGTCATCTATCAATGAGACATTCATGGCATTGTCAACATTCATCGTCATCAGTGAGATGAAGCTGACCTTTCAAAAAATGAGGCCAGAATAAAGCAGTTATGGTGCTTATAACATGCTATGGTGTTAATAACATGCTAAAACCTGGTGAGTAGAAGGGGGTTCATGCAGGCGTTCTGGTGGTCAGAGACAAGAGGAAGAGATTGGATTTGTTATCTGTGTCATGTACTATGGGATTTTCTGAGCTGCTCTAATGTCCAGAGAGTGGGAAAAAGAACTGGGCAAGAGCATTAAGAAGAAGAGCTGGTTTTTTTTTTTATATGCCCATTTTCTCTACCTTTAAGGAGTCTCAAAGTGGCTTACAATCACCTTCCTCTCCCCACAATAGACACCTTGTAAGGTAGGTGGGGCTAAGAGAGAAATGTGACTAGCCCAAGGTCACTCAGCAGGCTTCATGTGTAGGAGTGGGGGGAAACCAACCCAGTCCACCAGATTAGCCTCTGGCGCTCATGTGGAGGAGTGGGGAATCAAACCCGCTTCTCCAGATCAGAGTCCACCGCTCCAAACCACCGCTCTTAACCACTATACCACGCTGGCACCACATGAGCTGTGATGTATGTGGCCAGGACCTGCAGAGGTGAGGAAGGCCGAATCTCACACACTGATCTCAAATGCCCAAACACATCTTAGTTTTTAGTTTGAGAAAGATTCAAGGATCATTGCAGTTTCACTAAATGACAACCAATGCTCAACTGTGTCTCTTCCCTTCCCATCAACGTTTCCCCTCTTTTCCTAAAGACCACTTTGGGAGGAGGAGGGAGAAGAAGGGGCTCATAACACTTTCTTCTCTGGTACTTTCTCTGCCCCCAAAGCTGCTTTTTGCCCTCTGTAAGGAAAAGGATGGGTAGAAAAGTTTATGCCTTATACCCTGACCTCCACAGTTGCTCTAAGCTTTTTTTTCCCTTCCAAAAACTAAGTATTAAAGGGGAAAAAATGTGGATGACTGAACATCCCATGCCATTTTCTCCAGGGGAAGTGATTTCTATTGCCTGGAGATCAGTTGTAATAGCAGTTCCAGCCACCACCTGGAGGTTGGCAACATCCCATGCCATTTGGGTCTCAGGCTGTAATATACATATTTAGTAGGAAGCCCCATTGACCTCTTCCCTGACCTGGATGGCCCAGGCTAGCCTGATCTCATCAGATCTCAGAAGCTAAGCAGGGTCAGCCCTGGTTAGTATTTGGATGGGAGACCACCAAGGAAGTCCAGGGTTGCTGTGCAGAGGAAGGCACTGGCAAACCACCACTGTTAGTCTCTTGCCTTGAAAACCCCAAAAGGGGTCGCCATAAGTCGGCAGCGACTTGACGGCACTTTACACACACACACACAGCAATTGACCTCAGTGGATCTCAGTGGGTAAATATGTATGGGTCCAACTGCTTGGTTCTCAAGCTACTTGATTCAAGGAAATGTGACAGGCTTTGGAACCCCCACTCCCCCAACCCATTTTTTGATATGGAACATTATCACTTGAGTGAATTTACTTATTTGTGGAAGCGATATTTGTGTGCTGGGGGAAGCAGATTGGCAACTCAAGGAGTTTCTTCTCTCAGCAAAGTAGAGTCAGTGAACGCACTCATCCTTGCTGGTGATCTAATGTTTTCCCTCTTTGGGCTTAAACGTCCTTTGCTAGGATGCATGACAAGGTGTTCCATGTGTGTTCTAGTTATAGAAAGCAGGGGATATGGTTGCAAAGGAAAACTAATTGGGCCACAAAAGCACTACCAGGACTGTCCCGGCTGCCATATGAGAACTAGCCGTCTACACACAGTTTCCAAAACCATACCGACTGGCTCCTGCTTAAACTGTGAAACCTTTTATTAAGTGTTCAGACTCATTCAAAAGGCGTTACGGATTTATGGAGCTCAGATCATGTTACCTGTTTATTTGCACAGTGCAAAGGTGGCCAAAACATGGTTTATAGTACTTAGTAATAAGAGCCTTGCTTGCCCATGTCTTCGCTTTGCAGGTGAGATTGATGGAGAGAAACTGTTGCTTCCATTGTGCAAAGGGTCTCTTCTCTTGGACTTAGGGTTGCCAGCTGTAGGTTGGGAAATCCCCAGAGATTTTGGTAGTGGAGTCTGAGGAGGGCAGGGTTTGCAGAGGGGAGCAATGACATAGAGTCCAATTGCCAAAGTGGCCACTTTCTCCAGGGGAACTGATTTCTATTGCCTGGAGATCAGTTGTAATAGCAGGAGATCTCCAGCCACCACATGGAGGTTGGCAACCCTACTGAGACTTCATGGAAGTGAGCACTGTGTGCTGGCTGTGTGCTGGAATTTGTCTGGCTTCCTTGGGTGTATCTCTGCACTGTGTGGAAGGTGTGATGGTGATTTTTTTTTTGACATTGCGATCTGAAACCCTTACACTATTGCCATAGGTCAAAAAAGCACATGAACAGTTAGGCAGTGGTTCAGTAACAGCTACGGTATATGCAGTTATCCCTCGCTATATCCACTTTTAATTAAAACTGAGCTAATTGTAGCAAGATATTTGTGCACATGGAGCCCTGAGGATGTCTAGATTGTAAACATACAAACACACACTAGTTAATGCCTCAGTTGCCACAGTTCACACAGGCATACTAGCAACTGACTGAGAGGAAGGGAACGCTACTGTTGTCAGTCTGGGGAGTTGTAAACATGGCCTCTTCCTCATGGGGACTTTCCCCCAAGTGGAACACAGCATGTCGCTGCTTTATTGGTAGGGTATGCCAGGTCCCTCTATGCCACCGGTGGGAGGTTTTGGGGGCACAGCCTGAGGAGAGTGGGGTATAGGGAGAGGAGGGACTTCAGTGCCATAGAGTCCAATTGCCAAAGTAGCCATTTTCTCCAGGTGAACTGATCTCTATCGGCTGGAGATCAGTTGTAATAGCAGGAGATCTCCAGCTAGTACCTGGAGGTTGGTAATCCACTCTTTCTGAGGACAACTTATGGGGCTCCTGGGCTTCCCCTTTTAAGGCAGGTCAAAGAAAGTCCTTCTTTGAGGAAAAGTTGGTTATTATACCCTGCTTTTCTCTACTTTTTAAGGAGTCTCAAAGCGGCTTACAATCACCTTCCCTTCCTCTCCCCACAACAGATGCCTTGTGAGGTAGGTGGGGCTGAGAGAGTTCTCTCAGAACTGCGACTAGCCCAAGGTCACACCAGCAGGCCTCATGGGGTGGAGCGGGGAATCAAACCCGGTTCACCAGATTAGAGCCCACCGCTCTTAACTACTGGCTTCTCTCCGACTTAAAGGGAGAAATGGCGTACCAGCTGCAGGCAGAGCCTTCATTTGAAAGCTCTTCCTGTAGCCCGTCCAGAGGGGGCAGAGCTTAACCACACCTTCCAAAATAGCAGTGCTCAGCTACAGCATTTCCAGCCTCTTTTTTGCCATTTAACAGCATTAAGGCGGGGGGATCTCAGCCACAGCTCAACATTTGCACTGCCATGACAAGGAAGAAGGGGGTAGGAAGGGGCAGAACCAGCAGCAAGCAGTGCGGGTGGGCTTTCCCCACCCCTGACTGTAACCAGCCCATATCTACAATATCAGAGAGCCTCCTGGAGATAGATCCTGTTATTTTTGAGATTATTTCCCCTAATCTGATGTTAACCAGACACTGTTGAAGACAAGTACTAAACTACCTAAGCTTTCAACTGCTGTCAAACTGGAAATGAATCTTCCCAGCACACTGATTTATTCCATTCCCAAAGTACAAATCCTTGCAGTTTGTGTATGGGGTTTTGTTCCTTCAGCTTGTCAGCAGAACTTTTACATGACAGCCACAACCCCACACTGTACTTGTAAAGTACTCAGAAATAATGTGTTAATGTCACAGAGGAAAGTTCCACTGGCCATTCGCACCACACGGGAGGGGAACCGTTGCTTAAACTCGTTCAGAATCATGCAGTTCCCCCTGTGTGGTTTGAAGAGATCTAGAGAGAAATCCTAAGCCGACTGACTTCATTGAATTTAGAAGGGTGCAGCTCTAGTTAGGATGGCAACATCAGCGTGCTGGAATATACATGACTGCCATTGGGGGGGGGGAACAGTCATTTGACCACTCTGTTACAGAACTGAAAATTGTAAAACCTCCATGATTTGGAACATTTTGTTTCTAAATCTGTTTTAAAGTAAAGCAGATGCTCCACTTGAGCACACCAACCAGGACGTATGTTTTTTTTGCAGGGAGCAAAGCCACAGCTGCCAACGAGTGAAGTTACTGTCCAGTTTTAAAAACTTGACTCTTCTGTAGGAACTTCTGACGCAAAACAGTAAGCAAAGAGCTGGCTGCATGATTAGGTCATGCCCATGTACCTTCTTTGGCTCCTAGAGGCACCACATTGATCTTATTAAGTATTCAATATCACAGGATTGGTATAAATGTAGCAAATGTAGGAGAATAATGTAATCCACTTTGGGTTCCCATTTGGGAGAAAGGTGAGGTATAAATGAATTAAATATATAAATAATAAAATGTTGTCTTTTTAGCATTTCTGTTAACCTTCAGTTGTATTTTTCAAGAGGGGGTTGTGTGTTTTTGTTTATTCTTTTTGTGATAAAGGCTAGAAATCTTTAAAAAATGAAACTGGATTAACCATGTCTTCAGGAATTGAGGTTTTCAGAGTGATGCCAAATATCACAATTAAATGGTGCAGGTTGACTGCCCATTGAGATTCCAGACTTTAACAAATCATTTTAATGTCAGTTTACTCAGTTTCTGTTAGGCAAGCAAATTGTTGCATAATGATCCCTTGGTCAAAGATGCCACCTAAGACAGTTCGCAAGGCTGAACACATTCAGCAGGAGAACGTTTTGAACATAGCTTCCTTTGAAATGTGGTGTTAGAGGAGAGTTTTAAGGATACTGTGGAGCACTGAAAAGACAAATAACTGGGTTCTTGATCAGATCAAGACTAAACTGTCCCTAGAAGCTAAAATGACTAAACTGAGGCTATCGTACTTTGGTCACATTATGAAGAGACAAGACTCACTGGAGAAGACAATAATGCTAGGAAAAGTTGAAGGCAGTAGGGAAAGAGGAAGATCCAACAAGAGGTGGATTGACTGTATAAAGGAAGCCACTGTCCTCAGTTTGCAAGACCTGAACAAGGCTGTTAACGATAGGATGTTTTGGAGGACATTGATTCATAGGGTAGCCATGAGTCGGAAGCGACAACAACACTTAACACACACACACCATAACTGGGCTGTCCCCAGTCTAGTGCCATATCGAGGGGCCATATCTTACCCTCATTGTGGTATGGGAGGGAGGGAATCAGCCTTGCTAAAGCAGGAATGCTTTGTTGTGTATAGGGTGACCAGTAGTAGGGAATATATACATATTGTATTCCCTTAAAAATGGTTGAGCCCTCCAGTGTTGGTTTGTTTGTAGGGACATATAGTATGTTTTGCCATTCAAAAGGCATGCCTTCTGACTGAGAGCCAGCATGCTGTAGTGGTTAAGAGCAGTGGTTTGGAGCAGTGGAGTCTGATCTGGAGAACCAGGTTCGATTCCCCACTCCTCCACATGAGCGGCGGAGGCTACTCTGGTGAACTGGATTTGTTCCCCTACTCCTCCACATGAAGCCACCTAGATGACCTTGGGCCAGTCACACTCTCTCAGCCCCACCTACCTCACAGGGTGTCTGCTGTGGGGAGGGGAAGGGAAGGTGATTGTAAGCCAGTTTGAGTCTCCCTTAAGTGGTAGAGAAAGTTGGTATATAAAAACCAACTCTTCTTCTATATTCACCAGTGCTTCCAAGGCAATGTGATGTAGTGGCTAAACCAATGATTCCCCCCACCCAACATGTTGCCTGTAGTTACCATGATGCTTGCCAGCGGGCTTCCTGCTATCCATTTCTTTCTTTTCCAGTTATCTCTTCTTCAAAGCAAACAGATTGTCCTAGCTTTCTTCCACTTCATTGGACCCGGAGGTGCTTCAGAAGAGCACCTCTTGATAATTCAGTGGCTCTTCAGTAGTTCTCTATAAAAAGGTCAAATTTATTTGCATCTAATAGAATTATACATTATAGACATTAAATAAGTGGGTGTGAGTTATTTGGAGAGGGGACAATATGATATGTCATATAGAGGATGAAGTGGAGGTTTTTGTTGTTGCTCCAGAAGGCTGGATCAGAACCAACGGGTTGAAATTAAATCAAAAGAGTTTTCAACTGAACATTAGGAAGAACGTCCTCACAGTTAGATCAGTTCCTTAGTGAAACAGGCTTCCTCAGGAGGTGGCCATCTGACAGCAGTGCTGATTCTATGACGTCCTATGAATTTAGGCAGATTGTGAGAGGGAGCGTAGGATGGGATAAGCCAGTGCCTGGCTCTTGTGGCTCTTTCTTACATGCTCAGGGTAATGCTGATCCCCACTTTGGGGTCAGGAAGGAATTTTCCTTCAGGCCAGATTGGCCCAGGGATCCTGGAGGTTTTTTGCCTTCCTCTGGGCATAGAGTCGGGGGCACTGGGGGGGTGGGGGGAAGGTAGTTGTGAATTTCCTGCATTATGCTGGGGGTTGGACTAGATGACTCTTGGGGACCCTTCCAGCTCTATGTTTCTAACAAGTTGGGACAAGGGAGACGATTTGTTTATACATGCATACATATATATAAAATCTCCGCACAGCATATGTGAGACTTATGGAAGAGTTTCTGCATCAGTCTGGAGAGCCTGGGAACATTTGCAAGCCCTGGCAAGGGGAAGAGACTGAAATATAGAAGCTTCCTTTTCAGCAGGGAAAAATATGCTTTCCCCTCCTTTTTGGCCAATTGTGACTGTTGCACTTGGCTATTTTTCTAGGGGAGGGGGGAGAAGAGGGAGGGTTCAACCAAATCTAATTAAAGCAGCCTGGGATGAATGGCTGGTCTGTGCAGAGCCTCTCGCTAACCCTTTCTCAGGTGCTTTCTCACTGCTGGTTTGCAGACATTGATGCTTATCACCTGTGGTGGGGGGTGGTGAGCAGCTGCGGCCGTCATGCCTGGTGTCTGGTGAGCAAGTGCTCGCCGACACTTATTTCGTCATACTTGGTTATTGGACTCGGGTCAGGCTGGGGCTCCCCTTGGGAACCGCTGCGAGACAAGGCCCTTCACATCATCCACACAGCTGTACAAACTGCAGCCACCTTCGCCTCTTGTCGGCGGTGGAATGCGGCTGGAATGCGAGAGGCTGTGCTGGAGCCCAGGCTTTCCGATTGGGCCTTTGGAGACCTTTCCGTCTTGCTTATCCGATCCCTGGAAAGGATTAGGCCGAGCTTTTTCAGAGGGTGTCAAACAGGGGGCAGGCAGGCAGCTCTGCTTTAGAGGCTTGAATGAGTTGTTTCAGGACTTCCAAAACCTGCTGCATGGCCATGAGGAGGGTGCTTCCAAGGCTAAAAGGCTTGGTCTCAGGGGGCACCTCTGGGGTACGGTTAGGGTTGCCAACCTCCAGGTACTAGCTGGAGATCTCCGGCTGTTTCAACTGATCTCCAGCCGAGAGATTAGTTCACCTGGAGAAAAGGGCCACTTTGGCAATTGGATTCAATGGCACTGAAGTCCCTCCCCTCCCCAAACCCCACCCTTCTCAGGGTTCACACCAAAAACCTCCCGCCGGTGGCGATGAGGGACCTGGCAACCCTAGGTATGGTTACTAGCCTCAAGGTGGGGCCTGGAGTTCTCTCAGGTTACAGCTGATCACCCCACTTACAGAAATCAGTTCCCCTGAAGAAAATGGTAATTTTGGAGGTTAGCATCACTAAGCTCTTTCCCCTCCCCAAATTCTGTCTGCCCTAGGCACCACATCCAAATCTATAGGAATTTCCCAAGCTGGAGTTGGCAACCCTAGAGGGAACAATTGAAGATCAGCAAAAAGCATTATAAAAGAGCAGATCCGGGATACAGAATGACAAAATGGCATTAATCGATCTTCCAGAATTTATCAAATGTTACAAGATCCTCAGAGACAGATTGCCAACTTGTTTAAGTTTACTTGATTATCCCAAACATCGCTGGGCATTTCTAGAGCCTGCTTTAATGCCCTCCCTTCAGCTTTGCTAGAAGGCAGATATCACAAGATGGCAACTGAACAGAGAATATGTCCATGTAGTTCAGATGAGATCAAAACAATTGGCCATGTTCTCCTATACTGCATGTTTTATTGTGACATCTGAAGAGAGCTGATCCAGCCTCTGTTAAGAAAGCTACCCGGTTGTTCAGAGGAATTTTATGTTAGGTACCGGTATCTACTCTCAGATAAAGATTCGAAACTCAATCAAATCAATCAATCTTTCTTAACAGAGGCTGGATCAGCTCTGTTTGCATGTCACAATAAAACATGTGGTATAAGAGAATGTGGCCAATTGTTTCGGTCTATCAAAAACCTGTTGCAAAATTCTGTTTTATGGCAACAAGGATAAGACACGCTATGGTGACAGCAACAGATGAAAGATAAATATTAATCTTGATTTTAGATAGTCCTCAGATTTTAGAATGAGAATTTAATGTAACTTAATGTAATTTAATTATATATTGTATTCTGACTTTATTTATCATATTTGTCTTTTATTTCTTTGTTGTTATCATTGTTATGCTGGTCTACGACCATAATAAAGTAAAGATCAGCAAACGTTGAAATGATGTCTTCTCTAGCTTCTGACATCACTAGCTCCAGCCTCTGGTATTTGTGATGATTGAAACATCTCCCAACTAGCACTGAGCATTCACATTTATGTACGTTTTATCAGTTTGTTGTCTATTATTAATTGCAGTTTTATCCCACCCTTCCTCCAAGATATGCAGAGCAGTGTACATGGGTCTCCCTTCTTTCATTCTAATCTCACAACCCCCTTGATATATAGGTCTATCAAAGGTACTTTTGCTTAGCTGAAGGTTTCCCCACTTGGTGATTTCCTTGACAAACCTAGCAAAAGTAAAGGTTGTAATATGTGAGAACGAAAGGCAGCTTGTCTGCACATTAAAATGAAGGGTGGAAGGGAACTGTGACATTCAGGTCTCCAATCTGGTCGCTGCTTAAGTGGGCTTATCTTGCCCCCCTCCTTCCCCTGTAGGGCCTCTAGGTAACATGTGGCTCAAGTCAGACACTCAGCCCCAGTTCTGCAGGGAAATTTACAGTTTGTGTTTGACAGTGGCCATCTATTACGCTTCTGTGCAGCTGTTCATGTGAAGACAGCTTTAAACTCTTCCAGAAATTGTTTGCATTCATCTACAGATATTCCTCACTGGACCAGGAATGCGGGACATGAACAGCCTTATTTTCCCTGGCAAAGAGCAACAAGCTTCTATCACTTGCATCACTGCATGAATTGTTCATTGATGGACACGGAGGTGGAAGATATTCTGAACCCCTTTATCGTGACATCACCGAGCCTGCAAAATGTAATACCAGAGACTTTTCTGTAGCACATAAATGGCACACAGCAGTTCCTATAGTACTCACGTACTTGAATCTACTAAGGTACTGTTATGGCAATAGGTTTCTTCCTCTCCCAACAAGGTGATTTTTGAAGTTGCTTTGGGATGAGATCCACAAATGTTTCTGAACAAGTGCATTATATTCCTGTGCCATATCAAATTGGTGTTATAGAGTCCAAGGTATGCCAGACTTAGATCTGAAAACAAATTTCCTTGAAAATTCTTCTCTTCAGATAACTCCTGAGTGCTTAGATATTCTCAGCATATTTTCTGAACTTGAGAACCGGAGCATGGCACAGTGGTTAGAGTGTTGGATTTCCCCTTCAAATAAAATATCGAGCATGCCCTTGACTCCCAGGTTCACTGATTAAAACTTACCCTCCCCAGTTAAAATTGGCCACCCGCAATTGAAGTTTTGCTTGGTTAATCTACTAACCCCCCCTCCCAGTTTATAAAAACTATGCAATTTCCATACCACTTTTCAGTTTTTGAGGTCTTTACAAGATTGATGGCAAGCCCTTTTTGTTAGCTAGCTGATATTTCTGATGAGCAGATGAGAACAAAACAGTTTAGCATTTCCAAAGTTTATTTTCATATAAATGTTCCTTTTTTCCAGAAACATTCTGGAGCTTTCCTTTTGGCAGTCCTTTCTCTACTCAGGACAGAAATGCAATGGGCAAAAAATGAATATGCATAATGATTTGGTGCAGACCATGTTGAATGGAAGCATGATCCAGTAAAGAGCTTAGTTTTTTGCTTCCATGCTTGCATTTTTCAAAGTGAAAAATAGTCTCTTGATTCTTGGGCCTAGAAGACAGCAGACACCAAGACAGGCTCATTTATACCAAATACATTGCAAATACAATCCTGCATCTTGGAATGGGTGTTTGTTTGTTTGAGTTAGTGTTGTCAGTTCTGGGTTGGGAAATTCCTGGAGATTTGTGGGTGGAGCTTTTGGAGGGTGGAGTTTGAGGAGGAGAGGGACTTCAGCAGGGTATAATGTAGAGTTGCCACCCCCAGGTTGGGAAATACCTGAAGATTTTCAGGGTGGAGCTTGAGGAGGGTGGGGTTTGGGGAAGGGAGGGATTTTAATGGGGTATAATGCCATAAAATCCACCTTCCAAAGTGGCCATTTTCTCCAGGCAAACTGATCTCTATAGGCTGGAGATCAGTTGTAATAGCAGGAGATCTCCAGCTAGTACCTGGAGGTTGGCAACCCTAAATATAATGCCATAGAGTGCACCCTCTGAAGTAGCCATTTTATCCAGGGAAGCTGATCTCTATAGCATATAAATTTGGGGGAATCTTCAGGCCCCATCAGGAGAATATTAACCCTTGTTTGAGATAACCCTAGAACAGGAAGAATTTCATACAGATTAGCTAGATAGGAGTTTTTGTGCCCCTAAAAGGAGATCAGGGCTCTGTTATGTTGCAATTTTATTGTCAAGTGACACTCTCTGTGATTGCTGCTGAATACCTTTGCACCATGGATCACAAAGCGCTTTTCTGCATGTCTCCCCCCTGCCCAATCGGTTCTGTAGGGTTGCCAGACCCCTCTTCGCCACTGGCAGGAGGTTTGGGGGCTGGAGCCTAAAAAGGGCAGGGTTAGGGGAGGGGCTTCAATGCCATAGAGTCCAATTGCCAAAGCGGCCATTTTCTCCAGGCGAACTGATCTCTATCAGCTGGAGATCAGTTGTAATAGCAGAAGATCTCCAGCTAGTACTTGGAGGTTAGCAACCCTACAGTTCTGGCCCAATACTGATTCAATTTATCTCCTGATTTCTGCACACATTTTTGTGCCTTTAGTTTTCACTGTGGGTTTTTGATATTTCCTCATTTTTTCCTGGTTCTTTTGAGACCACTATTGGTGGTAGAAAGTGCTGTCAAGTCACAGCTGACTTATGGCAAGAGATTCATATTCAGATTTAGTTTAATACGGTCCAAGGCCAACAATAAAAACTTTTTGTTTTTAATTCAAGATTTATATGAAAAGACCACAATTCGGGTAAGATATAACCCCCAAGGGCATCTCACTGATCCTATTGGAACAGGAAAGGGGGTCAAACAGGGTTCCATATTGGCACCACTCCTGATTAATTTTTACATCAATGATCTGGTATGGCAAGAGACGTTCAGAGGTGGGTTGCCTTTGCCTGTCTCTGCATAGAGACTCTGGTATTCCTTGGTGGTCTCCCATCCAACTCCTAACCACGGCCAACCCTGCTCAGCTTCTGAGATATGACGAGATCGGGCTAGCCTGGGACACTTTAACCATAATGTTTTTCTTAAAACTGATTTTGAGTTGGCTTTTTCCTATTGCATTAAGGTTGCCAGCTCTGGGTTGGGAAATACCTGAAGATTTTGGGGGTGGGGTTTGGGGAGAGGAGGTATCTCAGCAAGGTATAATGTCATAGAGTCATATATCTTGTTTGTCTGGAGATCAGTTGTAATAGCTGGAGATCTCCAGGTGCCACCTGGAAGTTGGCAACCCTATATTGCATAATGTTTCTGTTGGTTTTCTTTGTCTCACCCACTCCCAGCCACCTCCTGCCCACTTTTCAATGATTGGATTGTTGTTGTTAAACCACTCCCCCCCTGAAGACAAGGTTTTTTTCTTAATTTTTAAACAGCACTAAAATATTAATATATTACTGGAATGTTTATAACTATAGGATTAGCAGTTTCTTTGAATTCACAGCTTTCATTTTTAAAAAGCAAGTCTCTAACTCCTTCCTTGCAGAGATATGCCTTTCCCCTTATATCTCCACAAGGGAAGGGTCTAGAGAAATGCTTTCTTAAAAAAATGAAAGCTGGGAATTCAGAGAACTTCCTAAGCCTATAGCTACAACACTCCCGTGATATATTGATATTTTAGTGTCTTTCAAAAAGAAGGGCGGGGTGCTGTGATGCCACTGATGATGACAGCACCCTTCCTTGAAAATCTTCATTATTGAAGGCATGTGCAGAAGAACATAATCTGACTCCACAACTGTGAAAATGCACAGGAAGGGCATACGTGCGGAGCAAGCATGCCCACTAGGGTTATGCATATCAATAAACCTGAACGGAAAATAAATGCAAAATTAGCCGTTTTGGTAAATTTCCGGATTTGGGTTTACCAAATGCAAAAACCTGGGGATAAAGCTGAAGCCGAATAGGCAATTTCCGAAAAAGCTGAATAGATATTTGGCTTTTTTGGGTTTGGCTATTCGCCTTTGCTCAGAGGCATAGCTCTGTGCTTTCTCCCCTATTGCTTTCTTTCTTTCTTTTTTACTGGTTTTATTAGGGCCCCATAGGTGGGGTCCTTTTGAGGTAGGAGTTGTGTAGTCGGAGCCAACTTGTTCTGACCAACTAACAGCTAGCTGATCTGCACTTTAAAAGACAGGGCTCACCCAGTCCGGAGAATGTTAGTTTCCATCAGCTACTCATGGCCCTTCTGAAGAAGACTCCCTCACCTGCATGGATGAGCAATTTCCTTAACATGCCTAGGTCATGACTTCGGCTGGCTCCAATATCATTTCCCCACCCCATGACCATCTCTTGGAATCTGATTTTTCATGACCACAATAAAGGACTGCTCACAGGATGTCATTTGCCACCAAAAGAAATGTTTTCTGTGCCTTATTTCTCTTGCATTTAAGACTTTCCCCTCCATTTGGAAGCTCATTTGCATGGACATCATGCAAAGTGACCCAGAAACGAAGGCAGAACCCAGACTTTGAGGTGCCAGCCTGGAATCACCTCTTTCTGCCAGTCCTCGACAATGCTGAACTTTTGAACCTGATGGACAGCTCGGCTCACAAATGCCTGGGGGATGGGGGTGACCCTTTGCGGGCCCATAAAATTGGACCCCCCCTGCCCCAAAATTCACCAAACTTTGGTGACCATCAAAGGAGAGTACCTTGCAGCCATGCTGCAAATTTGGGGACTCTACCTCCAAACACCCCCCCCCCAGGAGCTTTGAAAAATCCCCATTGACTGTAATGGGTTCGAATATTTCAGGAAACTCAAAAATAAGCTGAATATTTATATTTACTGGTATGGGTATTTGACTTATTTCAGGTTTACCGAAAAAATCATGCCGAAAAAACCTGTGCACAACATGTTCCTGGGAAATGAAACATCCAAGAAAGCACATGCTAAACCTACAGGGCAGCTCCTTGGAGGAAAATTCAATGTACAGCATCAGTCATGACTAAGTAAATCAGAACCTCCCATTCTGCTTGCCGACCCCGTGGTGGGTTGTACAGGTTCTGTACAGGTTGCCAGGTTCCTCTTCACCACCGGCGGGAGGTTTGGAGGTGGAGCCTGAGGAGGGCAGGGTTTGGGGAGGGGAGGGACTTCAGTGCCATAGAGTCCAATTGCCAAAGCGGCCATTTTCTCCAGGTGAACTGATCTCTATCAGCTGGAGATCAGTTGTAATAGCAGGAGATCTCCAGCTAGTACCTGGAGGCTGGCAACCCTATGGGTTGTAGCAGCAGTACTATCATCACGGCATACAATATTTGACAAAAAATATATGAAGAATTGAGCCCCATCATGCGGATGTAAAAGTGAGCACCAGGTCTGAAAAGATTGAAGATTACTGGCCTGCAACATCATGTTTTATAATACTCGCCTACGACTTCATGAGATGTAAAACCAACCCAGATATCATGAAACAGTGTGCAAATTTTTATGCTCTGTAGAGCTACTCATCAGGTAGGAGGAAAGGGGGGGAGGAGATTTCAGGTCATGACGGAAAGACCTCCAGTCTGCAGCGTGTACAGCATGTGGTGCCCACGATAATTAGATTAAGTGCTGCTGGGTGTAACTGGTTTCAGGTTGCACTAAAAGCCTTCTGGGGTGAAGAAAGAAATACTGACAGTCTGTGTCTGAGAATATACAAGTTAATCAAATCTCTCCAGTGTAGGGTTGCCAGTTCTGGGTTGGGAAATTCCTGAAGGCTTGGGGGTAGAGCCTGACATGGGCGGAGTTTGGGGAGGGGTGGGCGTTCAGCAGGGATGCAATGCCATAGAGTCCACCCTCTGAAGCTTCCATTTTCTCCAGGGGAACTGATCTCTGTGGCCTGGAGATCAGTCGTAATTTCAAGAGATCTCCAGGCCCCATGTGGAGGCTGGCAACTCGAGTCCAGCACCAAACAGAATGCACAAGTCCCTTAAAAGGCTGAGAACAGAGGGGAAATGTGGTAGTTCTTATGATAACAGATTTTAGATTTGTAGATGATGTATTCAGCAAAGAGTGGATGGAAGATTTCTTGTTTACCGAGCCTTTTACCATTCCCTTTGAGAGTAATAAACCACAGTGGGGTTTAATTCAAATGACAAATATTGACAAATAAACAGAGAATTTCTTTTGCAAGAGTTCCTCGCATAGTTTTTACATGAGTCATATTTACTGATTTTTTTAGTGAGCAGTCTGTTGATTTGTAGGCAAACATTTCTCTTGTTGAGCCATCCTTGCGAAAAGTCTCCAAAATGTTCAAGCATATTTACAACTGATTTACAACTTATGCTGGCTATTGTGCAATTGGTATAACTGCCTGGGTTCATCATGTCTGCAGCTTGGCGAGCCCTGGGCTCTTGCATAATAAATGCAAATGATATGTTCATATAAATATGTAACATAGCCACATTCTTCTGGCTCATGATTCAGTCTTAAAGGTGACCACCTGGACTTGAACAAATTGCTTACCCAGAAACAGAATATCATTTGAACCTTTGGATGCCTCGGTGATTTTCAGAGAGGATTATCCATTTCCTTGGAAAGTTAAACCCCAGCTGGGGCTGTTAAATGTGCACATTAACACAGTGAGTACCATCAAAATCAGAGAATAATACCTGCTCTGTGTTTCACTGTTAAATCAGTTCTGGCAGAGATTTACTCTTTAATAAGAATGAAAGGGAGACGAAATAGACACTTTTCACTTTCACATCACAGATGCCAGGTCTCAGAGGTTTTAAAATATCTCTGCATTAGAACAGTGGTTCCCAACCTGGGGTACATTGTACCCCCAGGGGTACAAATATTTAGGGGTATGTGAAAAAAATTGAATAATGTCAGGAAAAGGCATTTGAAATAACAGCAACTATACTAATTACAAACATTTTGGTAATATGAGGGGTACAATTTATAGAACTAGGTTGCCAAGGGGTATGCAAGTGAAAAAAGGTTGGCAACCACTGCATTAGAAGAACACAAGTGGGGGGCTCACAAGGACTTGCATAGGGTATTTCATTTTCTCCTCACCAATTACTTCCTCTTCCCTTCCCTGGCAACTCCCATATTCTCACCTTTCCCTGCTTCTCTCTCTCCTTCCCACCTACCAACCAGCTTTGGCTATATTGATATTTATTTCTTCATTTATACCTCACCTTTCTCCACAGTGGGGACCCCAAACAGTCTACATCATTCTCCTCCATTTTACCCTCACAAACCCATGAGGTAGGTTAGGCTGAGAATATGTGACTACTCTGAAGTCACCCACTGAGCTTCCACAGCAGAGTGGGGCTTCGAACCTAGGTCTCCCAGATCCCAGTCAGAAATTCTAACCATTACACAACACTGGCTTTTGTAGAGTGGGTCCTGTTGAACTGGCAAGCAGCCAGTCCTGGGTGAGTCATGCAAGTTCATGTGGTATTAAGTCGCTTGGTAGTTGCTGGTGGGCATGGCCCTGTTGACTCCTCCCTCAGTGGTCAAAACAGCTCTGCAAAGGGCCCTGACCCCCCCAATGCCTTTTCTTTTAAAGAAACCAAGGCTTGAAGGCTAGCAATACTGCTGTGGTTCCCTAGTGATGGACACTAAGGGCAGCTGTTCCTTAAAAAAATTTTTTTTTTAAGATTTCAAATTTCATATGTAGAAGTGGGGAAACAAATCCAACCCGGTTCACCAGATTAGCGTCTGCCGCTCATGTGGAGCAGTGGAGAATCAAACTCGGTTCTCTAGATAAGAGTCCACAGTTCCAAACCACCGCTCTTATCCACTACACCATGCTGGCTCTTAGCAACCTTAAGTCTGTAACAATTTGGAGCCAATTCGTATGGTCTTGAGCCACTGCATGCTTCATTTATAGCCCACCTTTCTCAGAGTCTCAAGGTGGATATGGAAACATGGATCCCTATCATCAGTGCTGTTTTTAATTGCAATCAATGCATGTACATAGTTAGCCACTACAAACTACCTCAAATTCCACTGGCATACATAAAGGTGGTGGAGGACCCTTTTGCCTGTCTAGGTCTAATGTGCTTCCACTTGTGTGGGACAACAGAATTGGAGATAATGGCAGAAACTATGCCATGAGCTACAGGGACACTGAGGCGTTGCGGTTTCTTCATTGTACCACAAACAGTGGTGGCTGAACTAACATTGAAATGTTATAGCATGTGTGAGTGCTTTCCTCTAACTGATCAAAAGCGCTCCCCTATCTCAGAATTGCTGGTCCTTAAAAGACCTCATCTTTCTCCTCCACCGTTACGACGTGATCTCCAGTGACGATGAGCTGTTTCTCCCGTTTGCTTTATTTGTCATATTGGGCTGCTAAAGCTCAGTGCTGTGATTGACTGAACAGCCGTGCTGGCAAGAGGAATGCCCAGACAGTTCCTGAAGAGCACCATTCATGTATGTTGAAGTACAGGGTGTATTTTTCCTTGAATGCACCGTCTGTGTGGGTGCACTGCATGTGTTCCTGGGAAAGCTGGCTCGGTAATTGACGTATCCCAATTATACTCATGTTCCTGAGGAAGAACTGAGCATCTGTGAGGGTCCACTGGAAAAGTTAAAAATACCAGTCTGGTTTCCTTTGCCAGACGAAAACTCACAGATACTTCCAGTTGTAGAGGGTTAATGCCTCAGCATAAAGTCCAGCCTTTATAAGCAGGCAGCTTGAGATATTTTGGTGTCTGAGGCACCGCTTCCCATTGTTGTATATATATAATGCTATACTAAATAACCGATAATTTGCTACCTTTTAATGGGACCCTAAAAATCTGCTGGTGGCATCAAGTGTGTGTTTGAATAGATTGCTGATTGCCAGTTTTCTTTTTTTTAACCTGAGCGTTTATGTGCCAAACCTCAAATAAATGATCGCGCATTGGTTCACACATTTGTAGGTTCTTATGTGTGCATCCATAACCTGGTACCCCCCCCCAAATGACAATACCCACCTGTTCCCACCCCACATAGAAGCCCAAACATGAAAATACTGTCACATGGCACTTCTCTAGAGTGTCCCTGTGAAATACAAGCATGGCAGACAAAAACATAGATTAACCAGTGCAAACCTATCCTATGCTTGACACTCTGCATTGTGAACTTGGTGATCTGGAGGCATACATGGGTGGATAATCTTACTATTGCGAGGAAGGAAATATGGACAAAGAGGGATGACACGAAGACATGCTTACACAAACAGGCAGACATATCACTTATGAGTACTTATAGGTATAAGAGAGCCAGCATGGTGTAGTGGTTAAGAGCGGTGGACTCTAATCTGAAGAACCAGGTTCGATTCCCCTTTTCTCCACATGTAGCCTGCTGGGCGACCTTGGGCCAGTCACAGTTCACTCAGAACTCTCTCAGCTCACGCCAAGGCAGGCCATGGCAAATCTCACCTCTGAACCTCTCCTGCCTTAAAAACCCTATGGAGTCGCCCTAAGCCATCTGTGACTTCACAACTGGTTAGGTTTTGAGAAAGGAAAACTCAGCTCAGGTCTGAGAAGTAGTATAATTTGCTTTTAACAACAACCAAAGTAAAATAAGTGTATTTCTGCTCCTCTCATGAAACAGGACTCAGTTTTATTTCTTTTTGCTTCAGCTGAAAGGTTCCAGTTCCTTTGATTTAAGGCTTTTCTGCAGCATTAATGAGTTTTCCTACCATGAGATTATGAGCATTTTTCACCACCAGCGACAAAGTACTTGGTTGCCAAAGGGTGGCCATCATTTCTCAGATGGAAAAGCTGCAGTCCTGATTTGCATGGAGCAGTTAGAAAACAGGTTGATTTCGTGGCTCAGTTTTAAGCTTGAGAACCTTAAGAGCTTGGAAATGATTTTTAAAAAGAGATCATAATAAAACAGCCAACTCTCAGAATTATCGAAATATCTGAGTGGGGACTATCAAAAGTAGTTTTTGATTTGGCATCAGGTTCTGTTGTTCAAAGTGGGGGATTAAAAATACCTCACTGGGCATGTCTAGGCACACCTAGAGTAGCCCTCTGGATCCTGGCCATTGTACACAATTCTGATTGCAAAGAGGATGTAGAAGGGCTGGAAATGATCCAGAAAAGAGCAACTAAAATAATTATGAATGGGTCTTTTTCCTTACAAAGGAAGCCTTAAACAGGATTTTTTTTAAAGCATGGAACAACAGAGTGGGGACATTTTAGAGGTTTATAATGTCCTGAGTTCAGAGAGCACATAAAGAACAATTATTCGTTCTCTCCATACAGTTGGATTATGCAACTGATACACAGTTACCTTAAGACAAACGGAAATTCTCCTTCATACAATGCAAAACTAGCCTGTGGAATTAACTGACTCTGTATTGTTGCTGTATGACAACCTGGTAGCCTAACAGCTTTTAAAAAGCTAACACCATGACCTTCTCATGGATGATACCAGTGATCTACTGCAGACGGTTCCAGGGGAAGGGCTGTAGCTCAGTGGTAGAGCATCTGTTTGGCATGCAGATGTCCCAGGTTTGATCCCCAGCATCTCCAGTTAAAGGGACTAGGCAAGTAGGTGACGTGAAAGACCTCAGCCTGAGACCCTGGAGAGCAGCTGCCAGTCTGAGTAGACAATACTGACTTTGATGGACCAAGGGTCTGATTCAGTATAAGGCAGCTTCATGTGTTCAATGCTCAGGAGCAGTCAATCACCTGACTAGCAAGTGTGAGTGAAGAAGAATATCACTGTTACAACCTGATGGTGGACTTCCCTGTGATATCCGGGTCACCTCTGCTAGAAGACATTGATGGGCCATCAATCAGACCCAACGTAGCAATTGCTGTGTTTCTAAAGCAGCAGGCCTAGCACTTAGATGAAGCAATAATAGAGAATATAGCCTTAGTAATTCAGCAAATTTGTGAGATATTAAAAGCTTGCTAGATAATGAGCAAAGTTAATCGGAGGTGTTAGCTGTTGATGAAGGCAGAAGGAATTATGGGTTGACAATTAAAATGGTGAGTTTACCGAGCAAACTAAGCCTTGTCAGGAATAGAGGATTCAGTTTAGAGATTTGGAATAGAGATTCAGTTTAGCCACAAAGTGTTTTCACGCATCCAAGAGTTGCATCGTCTTCATGACAACACCAGCTGCTCTCCGGAGCCAAAGCTCATCTTCCCTTGTGTATTATGACTGGGTGCCAATCTTTAATACTTTGGCTGAACAAGGGTATGTATGTGTTACATGTCTGGCCCTTCCCTGGCTGGCTTTCCCTGGCTGTTTTCATATAGAATAGAAGCATAAAATCATAGTGTTGGAAGGGACCACCAGGGTCATCTAATCCAACCCCCTGCACAATGCAGGAAATTCACAACTACCTCCCCCACACTCCCAGTGACCCCTACTCCATGCCCAGAAGATGGCCAAGATGCCCTCCCTCTCATCATCTGCCTAAGGTCACAGAATCAGCATTGCTGACAGATGGCCATCTAACCTCTTCTTAAAAACCTCCAGGGAAGGAGAGCTTACCACCTCCCGAGGAAGCCTGTTCCACTGAGGAACCACTCTAATTGTTAGAAAATTCTTCCTAATGTCTAGACAGAAACTCTTTAGATTTAATTTTAACCCATTGGTTCTGGTCCGACCTTCTGGGGCAACAGAAAACAACTCTGCACCCTCCTCTACATGACAGCCTTTCAAGTACTTGAAGATGGTTATCATATCATCTCTCAGTCTTCTCCTCTTCAGGCTAAACATACCCAGCTCCTTCAACCTTTCCTCATAGGACTTGGTCTCCAGACCCCTCACCATCTTTGTTACCCTTCTCTGGACACGTTCCTCTGGACACGTAGAAGCACAAAGGCTGCTGTGCCAGGAAGGGGTGTGAAGGGTAAAGCATGGCATGTGGTTTGGACCAATGGAACTTGGAAATGAATGAATGCTTGACAGGCACATCATGGAATCTAACCATACCAATGGATTGCTAGAGGGTTGCAGCAATGCCATTATGCCACTTCTGGTCACACAGTGTTGCATGACACTATGTGGTGCCTAGCTCAGTCCCCAAAGCTCCCTGGCAACAGAGCACATAGTTTGATCCTGGAAAAAAAAAGTTATGCATTTTTCAAATGAGAATGTATGCCAAGTGACTTCAGAGTTTTTTGTTTTGTTTTTTTGTTTTGCTGTCAAGTCACAGCTAATTTACAGCGACCCCTTGGGGTTTTCAAGGCAAGGGAAGTTCAGAGGTGGTCTGTCATTTCCTGCCTCTGCATTATGACTCTAGACTTCCATGGTGGCCTCCCACTGAAATGCTAACCAGGGCCGACCCTGCTTAAATTTCGAGATCTGATGAGATTGGGGTAGCCTGGGCTATCCAGGTCAGGGCTCAGAGAGATATGGATCAACCCAAAGAGACCCCACCCACTGGGATGTTTTTCAATTCTCAGGCCTTGTGTAGTGGTTAAGTGTGGTGGTTTGGAGTGGTGGACTCTGATCTGGAGAGCCGGGTTTGATTCCCCACTCCTCCATAGGGCTGTCAATTCGGTTCGGCCCGAACTGAAAATCAGCCGAATTTCCCTTGATTCGGCGGTTTTTAGTTCGGGAGGAACCGAACTCAAAACTGGCGGGCAACCGGGGGGGGCAAATTCAGCGAGTTCGGGAGTTCGCGAATAAATTCGGCCAATTCGGGGCCCTCAGTAAGCAGCATAACCTTCAGTAAGCAGCATTCTCCTCCCCCGGCCAATCGGTGGCCAAGCTGGGTCTTCTTCTGGCCAATCAGTCAGGATTGAGTACTGGAGGAATCAGCTGATGTGCGGCCGGCCGGGGAAAGAGAGAGAGAGAGGGAAATCCTCATGTGTGTGTGAGGGGGTGCTTGTGCACATTCGCTCCTTTCCGTGGCTGCAGGGGGCGCATTTTTGGGGGTACCGACCCCAAACTTTCAGGGGATATTCAGACAGGTTTTCTTAAGAGACCACCCAAGTTTTGTAAACATTGGGTCAGGGGGTCCCGAGATATGGGCTCCCCCCCTTTTTCTTTCCATGGCTGCAGAGGGCGCATTTGTGGGTGTGCCGACCCCAAACTTTCAGCGGAGCATCAGACAAGGCTTCTTAAGATACCCCCCAAGTTTTGTAAACATTGGGTCAGGGGGTTCCGAGATATGGGCTCCACCCCTTTTTCCTCTCCCCCTTTTCCATTTTCGTGGCTGCAGGGGGCGCTTTTTTGGGGGTTCAGCCCCCAAACTTTTATCATAGCTTCAGAGAATCCCTCTTAAGAGACCACCCAAGTTTTGTAAAGATGGGTTCAGTGGGGGCTGAAATATCGGCTCCCCCCCTTTTCTCTTTCCGTGGCTGCAGGGGGCGCATTTTTGGGTGTGCCGACCCCAGACTTTCAGCGGAGCTTCAGTCAAGGCTTTTTAAGAGACCACCCAAGTTTTGTAAACATTGGGTCAGGGCCCCCCGAGATATGGGCTTTCCCCTTTTCCCTATTGGGATGAATGGATCACCCTCGAGAGATGCATACATATGGATCTTATATTGGATACAAATGGAATCATATTGGATTACCCAGCCTCCCAGCCCCTCCTGCTGGAACAGAAGACAGCCACAGTAAGACCCCTTTGGGGACTTTAATCTATAATTTTTCTTTTCTGTGTGTGTGTGGGGGGGAAAGCAGAGTCTGTGTGTGTGTGTGGGGAGGGAGCAGTTTCTGTGGGTGGGGGGGGGGAGCCAAAGGGGGCTTTTGCCGGTTCTGCCTGGGGTGTGTGTTCCCCCTCCAGTCTCTCTCTCCCTGGTTTGAGGGGGGGCTTCATTTTTATTCTTCAGGTTTTTCCTCATTCATAAGATCAGTTAGGTTATTTTGATGCTTGCTCAAAACTGGTTTTCAAATGGTGACTTAAAGAATGCATCTGCCTGGTCCCAAGTCCAATGCAAAAGGAGAAATTCCACCCCCTCCTGCTCATTATGCATAGCTAGCTGCCTCTGTCCCTTTCCATGGTTTGCAAACTCCCAGGTGTCAGGTGTTGCTTTGCACTGTTGCAAAGGTGTTGCATTGCGTGCTTGTGTTGCTTTGCAGTTGTATTGTTTTGCAAAATTCTTCACACCTGCCCCGCCCTTTGCATGTTTGCAAAGGTGTTGCTTTTCAGTTGTGTTGCTTTGCAAAGTTCTTAGCACCTGCCCCGCCCTTGCTCTCATCAGCTGTTTGTCCGGCGGGAGCTTTGTGCGTGGGCGGCAAGCTCTGCTGAGATACACATTAAGGGTGGGGGGGACCCCTTTCAGGGCCCATATCTCAGCCCCCCCTGACCCAATCTTTACAAAACTCGGGGAGTCTTTCAATATACGTCCTTTGAAGCTCTGCTGAAAGTTTGGGACCTCTAAGCCCAAAAATGCCCCCCCCAGAGCCGCGGAAAGGCGCGGTTGTGTTTTTAATGGCTTTATTCCGCCGAATTTTTTTTCCGAACTTTGAATTCCCGCCGAATTGAACGGATCCGAAGTGGGGGAGTTCGGACTTCAGCACGTACCGAACCCACAAGGGCCAAATTCGGCCGAATCCGAACTGTACCGAATTTTTTTTTTTTTTGACAGCCCTACTCCTCCACGTGAGTGGTGGAGGCTAATCTGGTGAACTGGATTTGTTTCCCCACTCCTACACACGAAGCCAGCTGGGTGACCTTGGGCTAGTAACAGCTCTTACATCATCACCTACCTCACAGGGTGTCTGTGGTGGGGAGGGGAAGGGAAGGTGATTGTAAGCCGGTTTGATTCTTCCTTAAGTATGCATCTTTTGTAGACTCTTTTTGATTCTAGGAAGTGGGCAGAACTAAGCTGGACTGTGTTACCCTACGCTGCATTATCTAACATGATGCTTTTCAAGAGATGTCTTGCTTTGCCTTCCATCTTAGACAGTCCCTTGCTGTATCCATCTGTCTTTGATTTTCCACCATTCCATGAGATCTGCTACTCAGGTGAAGCCAAGGACAAACACCAGCAAAGTCACCAAGCTCAAATCTAGAAGCGTCTCCCCACCCCTTGAAAACGCTGCTTTGTAATTGGCTGTAGTGCTTACTGTGAGAAAAACATCCAGCTCCCCTCTCCCCCTGGCGGAAACCCAAGTGCCGTTTTACAAAACAATTAAAAAAACCAGTTATCTTTAAAAATAACCAGGGAGGGGGGAGAACCCAAGTTTCGTTTTAAAATCCTTTCTTATGTGAATGTCTGCTCAGAAAGAACTCAGGGTGGAGACAAAAATCAGGAAGCATTTGTGTCCCCGCCCCTTTAAATGCTGCTTTGTAATTTGCTATAGTGCTTACTTGTGAGAAAAATGTCCCCCCCCCCCCACAACTCTCCTGTTATGTGCTTTGGCTTATGCCTGGAGATTTCCCCTGGCTGATCTCTGGGGAGATTGAAGAATCAGGTTATTACAGGAACAGGAAGACCCGGGATTTGCGAGGGCTGACTGTGAGGTCATCTCTAATGGACGGAAAACTCATGCATAACTCCAAAAAACAACCGAGTCAGACTGGGGGTGAACTTGAATGAAAGTACACATGCATAAACGACCTAAAACTACAAGCTTGGCAGTGCCCCTTTGTGTAAGCAAATCCTGAAGAACAGCAGGTACAACCAAATCATGTCCACCTGCAAGTACTCCATAGCCTTCCCTTGGTAGGAGGCCATGCACTCATGGCAGGAGCCTTGAAGAAACGTGGGATGGACCATTACTGTGTGCTTGAGGCTGTAAATGCCAAATGTGATGAGGGGGGGAGATAAATGAGTTGATAGCAAAGGGAAAGAAAGTAACAAAGAAAGGGATTCTCTCCCATAGTGCTTCAGGAATTTATATTGGCTCATAACCCTTTGAGAATAAGTGCCCAGAGCAAACTGGCACTACATGAGAAGCACGACTGATAGCACAGTGCCCTTTTACATTTTAGAGCGAGATCACAATGTACTCAGGGCACTGTGCCACTGATTACCGATTAATCATGCTTTAAAATCATCACAAGTGAAGAATCCCCCTCAGTAACAGGAGACTTAGTTCAACCGGCTCTTCTTTCTTAAAGCAGCAGTATTGCTGAGGAAAGCAGTTGAGGTAGGAAAAAAGAAGGAAGACATGGGGCTTAAAGCTTGCTTTGTCTTTTGAATCCCATTATTATATTGATTGTTTTGATGAGGAAGGACAGTCTCACGGGAAAGCAAGGGGCAGGTGGCCATAGCTGCAGTGAGCTTTAATGTGGCCAGGCATTAAGCTCACCTGCCCATCCTACAGATGGGCACTCCCTTATCATTTTGATGTATAGCCCCCCCTTGCTTCCCAGCTGTGTCTTCTCTTTTGAGACGCCATAATTTTCACCTGTAGCCACCCATGCCTCAGTATTCCACTTCTGGACTGCTTCCAGTCTGGTATACCTGTGATGTGTCTCTTATTGTACATGAAGTATATGGATGTTTCCCCATGATGTGAACCATGCACCTAGCCTTATCAATGCCCCCACAGTCTTGTCCAGCAGCACCAGTTACTATTTCAGTTTGGCCTGGCCATTAAGCAAAAACAATAGTGCATGTTTGTGGAAATATTTGCATTGGGAAGGGGATGTGGAATGACATTTTTTTGCATAATACAGGTGCTTGCTTGATCCAGGTATTTTCCATCATGTAATCCTGGTGGAAGAGAACCCTGTTGCAGATTTTCCTGTGCTTTCTTCTGAAAGGGGGAAATGTGTACTCTGATATTGGTGAAGGAAGCAGACAGTCCCCAGAGAACTAAAGAAAATAAGTGAACAGGTTACTCTACAGGGAAAAATTCTATCACATGTAACAGTGCATAGGATTGCAGCTTTAGAACATATCTCTGTCACAGAGATGGCTTGACATGACCTTCTCTCTCTGATGTAGCAAATGATTGACATGGGAGCTATTTAGAGCTGTTGATTCGGTAAAAACTGAACCAGAAAAATAAACGGTGTGGGAAAAGTTCGCCTGGTGCCTCCATAGAGATACAATGTGATACACTTTGTCTCTATGGAGGTGCGGGGTGAACTTTCCCACCGTTTAAAGCCTGGCTTCCCCATTGAGATACATTGGAAAGATCACATTAAAGAGTCTGAACACAGCCAGTTTGCCAATCCATTTCAATGGAGGAGGATGGGGGCAACCCCTTCCAGACCCCATAACTCCAGACCCCCTGACCCAATCATTACCAAACATGGGGTTATTGCAAGGAGAGTCCCTTCTAGCTACCCTGAAAATATTTTGTGTATTTGATTGCGTGGCTGGCAAAACCAACCCAGTTCACCAGATTAGCCTCCGCCACTCATGTGGAGGAGTGGGGAATCATAATTTTAAAAAGGAGGAGAGGTGATCTGGAGAATCAGAAAGAAAGCTGCAATTAGGTTGAGCTACATGTTGTGTGTCCCACAAAGGTGTTGTTGCAAATTACATTTCTGTGGCAAGTTCTCCTCCTTTTCTCCATAGGAACACTACTCTATCGTATTGTGAGTATCCCAGCCCCTGTTCCACATCAATAGCAGCCACAGGGAGACTCACAACTTGATGGCATCAGAGCACAAAGTAGGTGTCCTCAAACACCACACTGGTAGGAGTTAGCTGAAACACTTTGTGGCTGCAGTATCTTTCTTTCTCTGGGATATGATGAAATGTAGCGGATCAGTTGCCCTATAGAAGTGCCTCTGCCAATTAATCTTAAAATGCCACAAATATTACAATAAGCCTCCAGAGCTCTCTCCTCCAAAGGAGGAGTAAGCACTACCTCTAGAACTTCTGACCAGCTCAGAGTACATTTTCACTAGGCAACACAGCCACAAATGTCCATGGAAGCAGAATATAATCTAGGTATATTTTAAGCCCAAAGGATGGTCTATCTATGTACTATGAGACATATTGATGCAAGGGTGAATGGAAATATCATCAGCAACAGTCTGCTCAATTTTTGTTTGTAGGGGAGACATGGATTGCATCCACCCATCACTGGATTGTTGCATTATTATTGTGCTACAGCATTCATTCATAGCTGGATTTTCCTGTGTGGTTGAGAAAATCCAGTTGTCAATGATGGTTATAGCACAACAGCTACACCATAAGAACATAAGAAAGGCCATGCTGGATCAGACCAAAGTCCATCAAGTCCAGCAGTCTGCTCACACAGTGGCCAACCAGGTGCCTCTAGGAAGCCCACAAACAAGACGACTGCAGCAGCACCATCCTGCCTGTGTTCCAAAGCACCTAATATAATAGGCATGCTCCTCTGATCCTGGAGAGATGTCCAGTGATGTTTGGATGCAACCAGTGTGCAATGAATTCCCTGTGCACTATGTACTTTCCAGCCTCCAGGACAATTCATCTTCCATGATTCATCTCAGCTAGGGAACTGGGTTAATGACCTGACTAATTTAGCCAGAGCCTTCATTTGTTTGAAAGTTTGGCAGGCTTGAAGGGGAAGGGAGGGTGGAGCAATTGATCAAACCTGAAATGTAAAAGACAAAAATTAAAACTGGCACTTTTAACTTGAAAGGGTTGCAAGAATTTGCCTTTAAAAAAAACATAGTGCCTTTTAACCATAGAAGACTACAACTGGCTCATCAACCCAATGTGTTGTATAGACTGAACAGAGTGTTGAATTCTGGAAATAATGTCACAAAGGTAGCCATGTTAATCTACTGCAGCAAAACTAAACAGGAGTCTTGTGGCATTTTAAAGACTAACAAGGATTTCATTCCAGAGTTACATCCACACATCGCTGTATATTGCGCTGCTCTTGTACTTTAACTATCATTCACACCTGAGTTTTCCTGTGTGGTTAAACCACTCCAGCTGCAAACAACTGGATGCAGCCCAACATAAGATTTTGTGGACTAGAAGCATGCATTGGGTCCTCAGCAGACAGACATGCATGAAGTTATGGACGGAAATAAACATCAAGGTCAGGGGACCGTGAAATGGAGGAAGTGCAGGGTGAAATATAATTACATAAAAATCCAAAGTAATGAAGAAAAATAGAGGGGCCATCTACAATAGAGTTGAGTTGGGGTTTTTGTTTTTGTTTTTTTAATATGCCAGCTTTCTCTGCCACTTAAGGGAGAATCAACCCGGCTTACAAGCACCTTCCCTTCCCCTCCCCACAATAGACACCCTGTGAGGTAGGTGGGGCTGAGAGAGTGTGACTAGCCCAAGGTCACCCAGCTGGCTTCATGTGTAGTATTGGGGAAACCAACCCGGTTCACCAGATTAGCCTCCACCACTCATGTGGAGGAGTGGGGAATCAAACCCGGTTCTCCAGATCAGAGTCTGCTGCTTCAAACCACCGCTCTTAACCATCACTCTGCGCTGGCACTACACCACACTGGCAACAGAGGTTACTGGCAATCTATTTAGTTTTGCTAAGCTGGCTAACAATCAGTAATGGCTGAGGAGAGGTAAATTAAACTCTCCACTATGGTCGAGAAGTTTACATTGGCGAAAGAATTAAACGGAATGACCCTTGGAGGTGTAGAAACAAAGCAGAATCTTGTGGCACCTTAAAGACTGAGCTATTGTGTGATGAGCTTGTGTGCGACACAACCCACTTCATCAGATGCATAGCATGTGCCTTCAACTGGCAAATATAGCTAGACTGTATATCTAGACTGGCATAGACCCCCCCAAAAATTGTAGACAGTGAGGTCAAATCCAATGAAATGTACAGTCTGCAAATCCCTTCACAACAGCAGTAACAGGAGATAACACAACCTTCCTATACAAGCTAAGATAATTTTACGCCTATACTGTGATAGGAACGTTTCTCTTGTATACAACTAAGCCTCACATAGACATGTCACAGACTGTACAGTTTGCATTTCATTGCCTTTTTGACCCTGCTGTTTACATTTCCCCCGACATTTTTTTCTGTCTGAGTGTGTGTGTGTGTGTGTGTGTGTATCGGTGTCTGTATCTGCCAACTGAGGATACAAATAGAACCGACCGGTTCTATTTTGTCAGAGTCCAAAGCTTGACGACTCTGCTGATATTCTGATCAATCGATCCAGGCTGACCAACCCTGTTTGGAAATGGAAAAGCGATCTTACTAGAACAGATTTGTCTATTAATAACCACTAGGCACTTAGTACCCACTTAATTTGAAATCCAGAACACTTCATGCCGCTTCTTTCCATTAGTTGCAACATGAGCGATTATTTTTACTGCAGGACGGAAAGTGGAAGGGAGGTGTTTTAAAATGGAACGTTCTGCATGCTGACTAATGAATGTTTAACACTGGAACGATAAACTGAAGCAAAAACTAAGCCTCATCTAGTGAGAGAAGCCTGGATTCTGATCACTGTATTACATCTTTATTCATTAAAATATCTATACCTCCATGGCGACCGCCGACACCTTTCTGGGCACTTGCCAGGAGTATTTAGGCAGTAAGTAGAGCCAGGTGGGGCTTTTGCCTAGCTTAGGGTTGCCAGCCACCAGGTACCAGTTGGAGATCTCCTGCTATTACAACCTATCTCCAGCCGATAGAGATCAGTTCACCTGGAAAAAATGGCCACTTTGGCAATTAGATTATGTGGCATTGAAGTCCCTCTCCTCCCCTCCTCAGGCTCCGCCCCAAAAACCTCCCTCCGGTTGCGAAGAGGGACCTGACAACTCTAGCCTAGCTCGGAATCTTATTGGCTCTGCAGATTTTTAAAAACTTTTTTTTAGATGCAGCTGCCATCACAGTGTAGGTTTTGTTTTATATCTCACTCCTCTTTCCCTCTTTATTTTTAACATTACCCTTCTTCTCTGCACTTGGTCTTCCTCTGTATGTGTGGCTCTGCCTTCTGTGGCAGTCATTGTGTGGTTGTGCCCACCAACTTGGTCAGAATTCCAAAGGTGCCCACAGAATCAAAAATTAGAATTTGCCCAAAGCAGCTAAAATGTTAGCTATAACCCACATCTTGCCCTTGACCCACTCTATGCTGTGGAAGACTTGGGGATAGGGCTTCCAAACTCACAGTAGGGGGCAGTGGATCCCATTGCCCACTGCCCCTCCAAGCAGTCACAGAGGAAGATTTAAAAAAAACAAAACTGGCAGCATTGCGCATGGTACTACATCACTTCCAGTAAAAACCCAGAAGTGACATAGAATAGCTCTAGGAATCTCTGGAAATTTTATGTCTTTACCATAGAGTTTGCAGCAATTCCTAGAGCTACCCAATGTCACTTCTGAGTATTTACCATAAATGATACAGCCACAGCTGGCATTGTGCCCCCATGTCCCTGCCCACAACCCTCCCACAGATTGCCAGGCACTGCCTTGCAATCCTATAGGGGGCTCCTGCTATGTAAGCTCTGGGACTAGGCCTCTTGATCTTAAGAACATAAGGAGAGCCCTCCTGGATCAGACCAGTGGTCCATCTAGTCTACCTTCCTGCCTTACACAGTGGTCAACCACTTACTCCGGAGAGCCAAACCCGGGTATAGGGGCCAAGGCCTTCACCTAGGGTTGCCAGGTGCCCGGTGGTGGCGGGCAACCCCCCGGTAATTTGCCCCTCTGCCCGCCGACCACCTGAGGGTCAGCAAGCAAATGTGCACGCGCACCGCATCGTAGGCATGTCGTCATAAGGTATTATATCTGAAATTAGAAAACCTTGCAACTTGTGTGGCCAGATGTAAACTAATAACACCAACCATAGGTCTTACAGCAAGATAACTTGCTCACACAAGCATCTGGTATAATGTTTCCAGATGTGTGTAACATCAACCAGTGACAAAATCTATTAGCCAATGCCTTTAAGTTCTAGTATTTTGAGAGAGAGAAAAAGTTCTCTGTGTCCATTCTCTCTACTCTGTTCATAATTTTAGAGACCTCTATCATGCCACCCCTTAGCCGTCCTTTTTCTAAACTCAATAGATCTGACTTTTTTTTTTCTGTGCCTGGTGCTCGCGAAGCTGCAGAAAAGAGTGACCAAAATGATCAAAGGATTTCAGCACCTTCCCTATTGAAAAAGATTAGAGAATTGTAGGTTAGAAAAAAAGAGAAAAATGACTGAGGAGGTTATGGTAGAGGTTTAAAACCTCTGAATTGGGGAGAAAGAGGATAAAGAGAACCTTTTATTTATTTCCCATAATTCTCCTATCTAAGTCACTCACTGGAATAGATGGGCAGTAGATTCGGTATAGACCGAATAAAGTATTTCTTTACACCACACATAATTCACTTATGGGCTTTACTGCGACAGGCAAGATGATGACAGCTTCAGGCTTAGATTTAAAAGGGATTAGGCAAAGCTGTGGAGGATAAGTCTGTTTGTGGCTGTTAAGCACAATAGCTGAATGAAACCTCCATGGTAGAGTCAGACTTAAGTACATGTGCTAGGAATTCAGTTTCCAGTTGTGCAGGGGCACAATTTGGATCAGGACCATGACATGCAAGGAGAAGGAGCTTAAGCCTCCACCCCACCTTTTTTCCCTGACCTGAAATGGCCTGGGAGCCGCTATTTGCCCTGATGTGGAAATGTGTGTGCAGCATCCAGCACATATAAGTTTCCCCAATGGGGCAAATAACAGCTTCCTTGGGCTGTTTCAGGTACAGAAAACAGCACAGGGAGGAAGGCTAAAGCCCTGAGAACCAACGTGGTGTAGTGGTTAAGAGTGGTGCTTTGGAGTGGTGGAGTCTGATCTGGAGAACCCGGTTTGATTCCCCACTCCTCCACATGAGAGGTGGAGGCTAATCTGGTGAACTGGGTTGGTTTCCTCACTCCTACACACAAAGCCAGCTGGGTGACCTTGGGCTAGTCGCACTCTCTCAGCCTCACCTACCTCACAGGGTGTCTGATGTGAGGAGGAGAGGGGAAGGTTTGATTCTTCCTTCAGTGGTAAGAGAAAGTCAACATATCAAAACCAACTCCTTCTCCTTCTCCTTCTTCTCCTCCTCCTCCTCTCCATACTCAGTACTAATTCCCCAGTCTAGAGCAAGCAACACTCCTTTGCAGATGGCTTACAAAGCATGTGGTACCAACCTTACTTCCTTCTTCCGAAAAGTAAGGAAATAGCTCTTAGGCTGTTGAAAGAAAAAAAAATCATTAAAATTCCTGTTCGGGTTTATTGGCCATTTTTTAATTCAGGAAAACCCAAATGCCGAATTTCCTATACCGGTAAAGTTAGGAATTCGGGTTTAAATTCGGGTTTCCTAAATACTTCGGCCATTTAAACACATTCACAGCTTTTTGCAGCTCCTGGGGGGCATTTTTGCAGGTAGAGGTCCCCAATTTTCAGGGTAGCTAGAACGGACTCTCCTTGCAATAACTCTCAGGTTTTGTAAAGATTGGGTCAGGGGGTCCATAGTTATGGGGTCTGGAAGGGGTTGCCCCCATCCTCCTCCATTGCAATGCATTGGCAAAGTGGCTGTGTTCAGCTCTTTAATGTGATGTTTGCATTGTATCTTAATGGGGAAGCCAGGCTTTAAACGGTGGGAATGTTCACCCCACACCTCCATAGGGACAAAGTGTATCACATTGTATCTCTATGGAGGCACCAGGAGAACTTTCCCACCCACCCACTCCTACACATGAAGCCAGCTGGGTGACCTTGGGCTAATCACAGCTCTCTTAGAGCTCTCTCAGCCCCACCTACCGCACAGGGTGTCTGTTGTGGGGAGGGGAAGGGAAGGCAATTGTAAGCTGGTTTGAGTCTCCCTTAAGTGGTAGAGAAAGTCGGTGTATAAAAACCAACTCTTCTTCTTCATAACCCTGCAATGAATGATTCACAGGGTGTCTCCAGAGGGGGAAATGAAGGGAGGAGAAGCCTTGGGCAATCCCATCTCAGTTAAGTCTAGTGTGGCTTTTCGTTGTTCATTTCATGGGTCACTGTTACTTTCTTGATAAATGTTGGTTCAAACAGCTGCACAAAGATGGCTTTGTCTAAAATACGTATTTACAAATATTGCCACCGAATCTCATTTTTGACTGAAATTCATATTTTATTCTGAATAGACCACTGAAAATGATCCATGGCTTTTATATATAGGTCATAAGTAGGATGAGATTCTTTTACACATGGATGTGACAACTCCTGGTCAGTATAGAGGAATGTTTTATGTGGAAAAGGAACCCCATTATTATAGAGCAGGTATGATCTTGTTCCTGAAGATAAAAGTAAACAAATATTCAGAGACTGGGTGGAACAGACAGAAATGAACTTTCCCCAACCAGATTTCAAGTGGCATGAGTTCTCAATCACCCCATATAGTTGCCCATCAATTTAGGATATTGTAGGGTGAAAGACAATTGATGAGATTCTTCCCATTATGTTAGGCCAGTGCTAATTATGTGTAGGCCAGTGCTGCCACCCCTTAAAGAGAACCATTCCTCCCAGCCACCGAGTCAAATCTCTTTCTGCCCTCTTGAAACTTATAGAGAAAGAGAAATGGTAGTGTAAATGCATGAGCAGAAGAATGCCTTTTTTCCCACTGAGGTAACTTAAAATGGAATTTTGAGGGGTTTTTTATTTCTTTCTGGCCCATCTTCCTTCTAAAGAAAGTGGGTATGAATGGAGAGCACGACTAGCACATGCCAGGAAAACAGAAATTCTTCCCATCCAGCTTTCTGTTAAACAAGGATAATTTCAGTCTAGTTCACAAAGGGCGAAAAGGCACTGTCGCTTTAGCCTCCTTTATTCCCTGTTTCAGCCAGGATTCAGCCAGGATCGAACGCACCTTCGGCAAAACGCATGCGTTCAATCCTGGCTGAATCCTGGCTGAAACAGGGAATAAAGGAGGCTAAAGCGACCCTGCGTTTTTGCCCACAGTCAGAAGATGAGCTGTTTCCAACAGGTAAGCTGTTTCCATCATGCAGCATTTTGGACTGCAGGTTGGGGGGGGGGGCAGCCATACATTACTGAATGCTTCTTCATCCATTTTTCCCCCTGCACACAGAAAATCTAGACATCAGGGAGAAGTTTAGGTGTGGACCCTTCTCTCTGACATCTAGTTTTCTATTTACAGTATTGGTTTGGCAAGAAGGAACATTCAGTCATGTGAGCTCCCACCTGCAGTATGAAGTGGTACTGCCCAGAAACAACTTTATCCCCTCATGTGCTAAGTTTAGGTACTAAGTGTAAGAATGTAAGTGTTTCTTACTTCCATTTTAACTGAAATAGTGGCACAGCAAATGTGCATTGTAGCCACAACCTGAAAGAAAGATAAAGAATATCATCATGGAATTAGACTAACATAAAAATTGTCCCTGTCTCTGATCAACAATCGATAGAGGAAAGGTTGAGATAAGAATGGTTTAGAGATATGCAAGGACTTTACAGAGAGGTTGAGGGAACCTGGTATGTTTAGGCTAAAAGAATGAAGCAGGGCATAACGGTATAACCGTATTTATTTAACTGCATGAAAATGTGCCAAAAGTGGAATGGAGACGGTTCCTTACTGCCAATTTGGCTAGATTTAAAAAAAGTATAATTATCATGGAAAAAGGTTTATCAGGCAAGTTCATTGCTACAAAATGAAGAACTATAAAAAGTTTGTGCTCCTTGAATTTCTAGAGTGAGAGCATCTTGGAAATTCCCAGTAAATATAAATCAACCCAATTCTGGAGAAGCTAGTTGCTGCCAGAACATAGGTAACTAGCTACCCAACCTCTCAAGGATGGAATAGATAACCTAGGCCATTCCCACATGGGTAGGGTCACCAGGTCCCTCTTCGCCACCGGCGGGAGGTTTTTGGGGCGGAGCTTGAAGAGGGTGGGGTTTGTGGGAAGGGAGGGACTTCAATGACATAGAGTCCAATTGCCAAAGTGGCCATTTTCTCCAGGTGAACTGATCTCTATCGGCTGGAGGTCAGTTGTAATAGCAGGAGATCTCCAGCTACTACCTGGAGGTTGGCAACCCTACACATGAATTATTTGCCCAGAGTTCAGTGCTGTTGGGAAGTGGGTTTTTTTCTTGCTTCCCCACAGCATCATGATGCATCTCCCAGGGTTTCCCCAGCTTTCCTCCAATCTTTCCCAAATCTACTTCGCTCCACCATTTTGGGAAAGATCACAGCAAAGCCTGGATGGCTGCTGTGAAGGCGAGAGTTCGGATTTCTCAGTTCCACCCACACAGCAACATTCCCACCCACCATGGCCATATTTGCTGGATGAAGGATATGGGAAAGCGTATCCTAACATAATAGTTCTGAAATGTTTGATGAATCATATGGGAATAATTTAAATTACTTCATTTTGATTTAATGTGCTGACAATGACCTTAGCGTTTTCTGACCAAAAGGGAAAGGATTAAATAGTTTCACTGTGTAGCTACTTCATAATCAGTCAGAAACCCCTCACTCAGATGGTGACGGGTCTGGAGACCAAGTCCTATGAGGAAAGGTTGAAGGAACTGGGTATGTTTAGCCTGAAGAGGAGAAGACTGAGAGGGGCTATGATAACCATCTTCAAGTACTTGAAGGGCTGTCATATAGAGGAGGGTGCCGAGTTGTTTTCTGTTGCCCCAGAAGGTCAGACCAGAACCAACGGGTTGAAATTAAATCAAAAGAGTTTCTATCTAGACATTAGGAAGAATTTTCTAACAGTTAGAGCGGTTCCTCAGTGGAACAGGCTTCCTCGGGAGGTGGTAAGCTCTCCTTCCCTGGAGGTTTTTAAGAAGAGGTTAGATGGCCATCTGTCAGCAATGCTGATTCTGTGACCTTAGTCAGATGATGAGAGGGAGGGCATCTTGGCCATCTTCTGGCCACTAGGGGTGTGGAGGGGGGAGGTAGTAGTGAATTTCCTGCATTGTGCAGGGATTGGACTTGATGGCCCTGGTGGTCCCTTCCAATTCTATGATTCTATGAAATGTGCCATTATTACTATTGCCACATATATGTCGTATCTCCCTCGTTTCTTTCCACTTTCTTGTAGCAAACCCATAGCAATTCCTGATTACTTGCTTGGGTATATGAATTTGTCCTGTTAACAGTATTCAGTTAATTGTACCATTTCCACCAGAGGCCTGGTAATCCTACTCCCCAGTATGACCATGATACAAACTATGTGTCTAATTTTGTAATCTTATATTTGTAAACTTCTGATGAAGTGTAGTTCACAAAAACATCATAGCACAGTACCTTTTCAGTCAGTAAATCAGTAAGAAATCTATCAGTTTACACTTTTACCTTTACCTAGCACAAATGTTGGGGCAAATGGATTATGCAGCTGTACTAGTTGAGAAGTACTGGGATCATTGGGACTGATTTTGCCAACATATTTTCAAAAATGATTATGTCATTTGCATATAGTATGAAGCTTAATGTCTACAGTAGCAAAGCAGCATTTACAAAGGAATATTAAATGTCCTACCAACATAACAACAACACACTCCCTAAACTGTGTTTAAAATATAATTAAATCTAATGGGGGGAGGAGTTCTAACTTATGTTCTACATGTGTAACCACTAAAACAGATTAACATTCCATTATCCTGCATGTAAAGGGGGGGAAGCAAATTTGATAGATCATAGGGAAATATTATCTCCCCACACACACGCTTCTGTTCATAATATTAGCAAGGATTTCCTGCCATACTACCACTGAGTACATTCTAAATTGCCAACCAGGGATGAGAAAGAGTTGAGACCAAGACTGAGAAATAAAGGGGGGATTAGAAGCGGGGGAGAGAAATGAAGGTGTACCATGAAAGGAAGAGAGCAAAATGAAGGAGAAAACATGGAAAAGAGGAAGCAACATTAAAAAAAAATAGGAGAGTTTGTTTTGTTTTTTTAGCAACACACTAACAGGGAAGATCTGGCTGAGCAGACAAAACTATAGAACTGGGTAGAAGGAAAGGAAGAGGAAAACAGACTGCTGGAAACAACAACCTTGTTAGGAGGCTGCAGCCTGGCAATGACTGTAGCAGCCATGAGCCGTGGTGGCTGGTCTTGCCTTGCTCCAATGCTGACCTGAATTGATAGGTTTATCAGGATATGCAAGTGTTTGCCTCCATGTAGTAAATTTTGCAGAAAGGCACAGCCAACCCAAAGCAGAACTACTACTCTTTCCTGTGCTGTGCCTTCCCTGCACCCCTAGTGGCTGCAGTGCTGAACTGCTGTAGAAGTAAAACAAATCGGATGCATTCCAAATGGCGCATGGTGCTAGCTTCAGGGACCCTCCAGCTGACTTGGGCCCAGGGAATTTTGTCCCCCCCCCCAGTCAGCAGCCCCTTATTTACCTTTAAAAGGTTTGCAAACAATGGGACCATGAAATAGAGGTGTGTCATATTCCTATGCAAATTAGATAAAACTGTGCATAACCAATCTGGCAAACATCTGCCCAGAATACTTTAGGTATAAATGGCTTCTTTTTGAGATGTAGGATGGAATTGTAGACTTCTGCAAATATCAGAAATTTAGCTGATATGGTGACAAGAGCTGCTTCCACACTGTAGTAAAGACGAACTTTCCATGCAGCCAGTTTTCAGCCCCTTCCTCATCCTAGCCCCCCTACCCTAATTGTATGTAGAAATGTGGCTGTCATACTAAAGAGATTTAAGGATTATATCATGGGACTTAGGGCTGGAAAAAGACACAACTAATAATGAATGGGTCTTGAACTCTATCACATAATGCACTCTAATGAGGAGCGCAACTGTTCTGGTACAGCCCGTGCTCAAGAGAGCAGCAGGGCTTAGGGCTAAACAAGGTTCACAGGAGTTCAGAGAGACAGGGAAATTAAATTCTGTTGAGTGAGTTCTCTTAGGTCAAATCCACATATGCAAATAGCAGTGTATGTGAGCACAATGCAGTCGAATAGTACGCTTGGGCAATGTAATTTCCTGCTGTCTTGGATTTAGTATTGCTTAGGTGTGTTACTCATATTACCTCACTCAGTCCCAGAGGGGATGGGTCCAGAGTCCTCAGGCACCCTAGAATAAATCCCTCTGTGGCCAATCCTAGTTTAGCACATGGCTGGAACAGCTGTACAGGAAGATGCAGATTTTGTGACTACAGTCCACATACACGGCATTCTTCAACACTCTAAAGCCCCTAAAAAATGCCTGTAAAAAGTAATAGCCCTGAGATGAGACACCACTGAGGACAGCCTGTAACAGCAGACTAATGTGGCAGCATCAGCAAGCTGATCCCTGCTCATTTGTGCACAGCTGTTCCCAATTTAGGGTTTTGCCAAAAATTACCCAAATATTCAGTTCAGCTGCCCAGCACCTTATTCTGCCAGTCACCTGAGCTGTACTTTGCCATCTTCAGAACAAACTCTAGTACTAGGGAATGAAGGGATTTTTTTTTCATTGTCCAAACCAAAATATTCCTTCTGAAGGCCTTTTTCCAAGAAGTTTTCATCTTCTTTATCACATAATAAGGACACAACTATTTTCCCTTGGCACCACAAAAGTACAGCATGTATTTTATGTCAGACAAACCACTGAGTCTGAGAGATTAGGGGACTGCTTTGCTTTTTGTGATGCCAAATGCAATGGTTTTTAATTGAGGAAAAACTCCCTTGGGCTTCAAGTGACTATTTCAACCATGTTTTTCATCTACCGTTAATTCCTAAGAAGGTGGCAAGCTAAAACCCTGAAACATGGAGCCAGCCCAAGTCCCATTAGTTTCAGTAGAGAAGAATTAAGCGTCTGTTAAAGGTCCTGTCTACTCTACAAACTTTATATCAGCCTATACTGTTTAACTCATTATTGCCTCTCCTCTCCCAAATCCAGGGGGCTGTCATTTGGAAAAATCCGGAGGATTTTCTGTTAGACTCTTTCCCCCTCATCACAAAACGACAATTTCCAGATTTTCCACAGAACAGAAAAAGACTACTAAACCAGTTTAAATCAGTAATTTGAATGTGTAGCTCTGATTTAAACGCCCATGGGAAAACCTACTGTAGTTACCTTAATGAAAATGCAGTGGTCAGAGACTACTCTGCTACTTAATACAGATAGTCATTTAGGGCAGCAAAGCTATGAAGAAAGGAGAACAGCACAAGGCTGTGTAGGTGACTGTGGATTGACGGGCAGGTGTACCTTCTGGTTTTGATTCAAATTCAATATTTGTGTGTATTTAATAGTTATAGACTGAATCACACAGCTGTAAAGTTTGGCCTATGTACGGGGTGAATTATATAAGACCCTTTTAATGGAGTCCAGCCTGCATGATTTCAATCAAACATGGAGAAAACGTTCCTTCCCTGAAGCACCCTAAGAGTGGTACGGGGGCACTGAGCATTCTTCAGATGGTTTCTGAAAGAAAAGCAGAGAATTACAAGTCTGGTATTACATTTATTCTAGGCAAATTGGTGGAAAGCATTATAAAAGGCAGAATTATTAAACATATCGAAGAACAAGGTTTGTTTTATTTATGGATGACACTAACAGTAGAATTATAACCAGAGTTACGCTCTTCTAAGTCCTTTGAAGTCAATGGGTTAGCTCTGTTTAGGATTGTACTGTAAATTATTCCATCTGAGGAAAATCCAAGGAGATTGAGAAGAGATCCAAAGGATCTCCAGACTGGATAAATGGCAACAAATGGCCGATGAGGCTTAGTGTGAACATAAAGTAATGCGTAATGGATTGGAAAAAATGACTCTGACTCTGTATATATAACTGAGAGAGCCTGGACAGTGACTAACTAGGCACAAGATCTCGAGACTCTGGTGAATAACTCAATGAAAGCATTAATTTCACAATGACAAAACAAATTCTATACTAGGGATTTTGAAATAAAATGTCCTGTGTTGGACCATCTTTATATATAGGGTTGCCAACCTCCAGGTAATACTGAAATATAACAGACAACACACAAGTGTGACAAAGTGTATCAAAGTGTATCAAGTGTACAAATTAACATATAACAAATACACAATATAATACAAAACTCTTTCAAAGTCCAAGGTACAAAATGCTAGTTTAAGAGCCAAGCATCAAGGAATTCTTCAGATACGACATTGTCAATACACAGATTGTACAGACAAATTCAACATTTCAGTATCCCGGTGGGAACAGTTGAAATGTTGAATTTGTCTGTACAATCTGTGTATTGACAATGTTGTATCCTGTCCTGGAACCTTAATTTGAAAGACCATACACAGCTTGATCTCCTATCAATTTGAGAAAGAGACTGTATTTAAATTGGATAACCTTATGTGCATATAAGAGAAACTTGAACTAAATGGAACTGATGAAGAATACAGAAACGATCGTCTTCCTAGCAACTTCTATATGAAGAATTCCTTGATGCTTGGCTCTTAAACTAGCATTTTGTACTTTGGACTTTGAAAGAGTTTTGTATTATATTGTGTGTTTGTTATATGTTAATTTGTACACTTGATACACTTTGATACACTTTGTCACACTTGTGTGTTGTCCATTATATCTCAGTAATTCCAGCAATTCCTGCACTTTTCTTCCTTACCTGTGGTATCAGTGCAGTGGTGTTTATTTTGGTTGCTTAACCTCCAGGTAATAGCAGAAGATCTCCTGCTATTATAACTGATCTCCAGCCGACAGAGATCAGTTCACCTGGAGAAAATGGCCACTTTAGCAACTGGACTCTATGGCATTGAAGTCCCTCCCCTCCCCAAACCCCGCCCTCCTCAAGCTTTGTCCCAAAAATCTCCCGCCGGTGGCAAAGAGAGACCTGGCAACCCTATTTAGATAAAACTATGGTGTGACTGTATTTGGAATGCTGTGTCAAGTTCTGGTTACTTCATTTCAGAAAGGAAAAGGGTAATCAAAATGATCAAGGGAAACGGCTCAAGAAGGAAACGCTCAAACTTGGGATGGGGGAGGGGAATAACCTAGAAAGAAATGTAAGGAGGGATACGTTGGAGGGTTATGAAATTATGTAGATCTCCCCACCTCCCCCATAATTCTAGTACTAGGAATCACTCAGTCCGGGCAGTATATTCAACATAGACAAAAGTATAGTAAAATGTAAAATGATTCAAAGACATGTTTGCCTCACGGATTTCAATGGGCTCATTATGCATAAGGGTGTACTCCTTGTGGATCATGCATACTGCTGAGCATGGGATTTGGCTGTTAAACATGATTACAAAATGAGCTGGAAAAAACCTCAGAACTAATTCGAGATGGACTGGAAATTCAAATATTCAAATATTTATACTTAGCTCTTATATCAGAAAAGTAAGTATGTTTGGAGGAGGATGGCCAAACGTACGTCTGGAAACAACTGTATGGCTGAATGAGGCATCCTACAAGTTCAGCTGAGTTTTCCATGACATCATAATGGCTTTTCTAAAGTTTGAAATAATCTTTCTAAATATTGTCGAAGGCTTTCACGGTCAAAATATTGTCGAAGGCTTTCCTACACCCTTGACACTGAGAGACACTGTCCTTCAGTGTTACTACTCTGAAGATGCCTGCCACAGTTGCTGGCGAAACGTCAGGAAAGAAAATTCCAAGACCACGGTTACACAGCCCGGATAACCTACAAGAACCAATCTTTCTAAAGTTGCAAACTTTCTAAAGTAAGGGACTGTTCAATACATGGGTTTGCACCTATTTTTGGGCTTTCTTTGACTTGTATTCACTGGTTGACTACATGTGAACGCGACATGCTAGAAACACAGATCTATCATGTCATAACATCTTCATAAAGTCTTAGAGCATGGATCGAATTTTCAGACAGTATAAATTGGTTCTCCAACATACTGCTTAGAGTGAGTGGTTTTGCTCAGCAAGCCCTGTTGAAATCAGCAGAGGTCTACTTGACAATTTTTGAGGATGCGCATCAGCAGCACATTAGGAACGATTCCCCTACACGTCTCAGAACTAGGGTTGCCAGGTCCCTCTTCACCACCGGCGGGAGGTTCTTGGGGCGGAGCCTGAGGAGGGCGGGGTTTGGGGAGGGCAGGGACTTCAGTGCTACAGAGTTCAATTGCAAAAACTGGCCATTTTCTCCAGGTGAACTGATCTCTATCGGCTGGAGATCAGTTGTAACAGCAGGAGATCTCCAGCCACCACCTGGAGGTTGGCAACCTTACTCAGAACCTAGAATAATAATCTGACCATATGCCTTTTTTCACTACTGCAGCACTTTACGTGGATGTATTAGTGGGTGATATGACTCTAAGATACCTTTCTGGGGTAACGTTGAAGAATAAATGTACATTTTCGAAAATCCCAATATGTAGCACTTTGCATTTGCTTGTGATCAGTATTATCTGCCATTATGTTACCCAGTCATCCAGCACGGAGGGATTCTTTTGGAGCTCTCTACAGAATCTTGAGATTTGATCATCCCGAATAACGTGTGCCATCAGAAAAATTTGCTACTTTATTACTCTTCCCTGACTCCAGTAAGTTAAATAAAC
Organism: Euleptes europaea; assembly: GCF_029931775.1. Lineage (NCBI taxonomy): Eukaryota > Metazoa > Chordata > Lepidosauria > Squamata > Sphaerodactylidae > Euleptes > Euleptes europaea. The sequence continues at coordinate 102,443,957 of NC_079312.1, read as the reverse complement.
CAGACCCAGTACAGATTCTTGGGGACCCCCACTGTTTATGTAGCTCCTTAATGAAAACTGGCCAGTGAACAGATTCTTTAAAATAATCAAAATCTATCAATTTCCATCTGTTTTAATTCAGCTATACAATTACATAACCGTGAATGTGGCTGTTTTAACTGGGTCAAGCATAGACTTTGGGTGCTGTCAACCTATCCTTCTTGGTGAAGTTCTCTGAAGCTTAAAACCTCATTCATTCCCTCCTGCAGATCCAAAGCATCAACAAAAAGTATCACCTTTCCCATTTTGCCTCTTGCTTTCTTTGGAATCAATACAGCCATAGTAGTCACACTGCAATAAAGGCAGAGGTGGGTGCCCTCCAGTGGGCAGCCGAAGGCAGTGTAAGAAGAATGGCTATATCTTCATAGAACTAGAGAAGAAAAGAAGATTGGTGTAATGATAATATTATGTCATAATGTGTTGTCGCCATTATCATTATTGTCTTAGGGTGGTCCAGATGGCATGCCATTGGAATATTATAAAATGTATTAATTATCTTAGTTTGCCGGCTAGTCATCTGGTTTAGTGATTATGTAAAAACATAATCTAGAGAGCCAGCATGGTGTAGTGGTTAAGAACGGCAGACACTAATCTGGAGAACTGAATTTGATTCCTCATTCCTCCACATGAAGCCTGCTGGGTGACCTTGGGCCAGTCACAGTTCTCAGAACTCTCTCAGCCCACATGGAGGCAGGCAATGGCAAACCACCTCCAAACGCCTCTTGCCTTGAAAACCCTATGGGGTTACCAAAAATCAGCTGTGACTTGACAGCCTTTTCCACCACCAAAAGCCTAATCTATCCCACCAAGTGAAACCCAAAATCATATATCATTCTCTTCTCCTCCATTTTATCCTTACGACAATTCTGCGAGCTGCATTAGGCTGAGAACGTGTAACTGAGCCAAGGTCACCCTGTGAGCTCCTGCTGCAGAACGGTGATTTGAACTGCACTGAGTGATTTGAAATTTACTGAGTGATTTTTTGTCCCAGTCACTCTGCCTCCGTATACGCAGAACTCCCACCATCTTGTCAGCTTTAGGGATGTGACTCCATTGACATGGCAGAATCCTTATATGAAATAAGTGTACTTCTAATGTTCCTCAATGTTCAGTCATTTGATTAATAATCAATGGACTAAGTTGAACCTATAATTCATGTCTCATATGGAAACTCATATAAAATCAGCTGAAGCCTATTACCTAATACTGCATGGCAAGATGGTGCAGTTTTGCCCTTTCTGGGGCAATGAACAGACTGTATCAGGACATGGTGGGGCAGTTGCCTTTTGGAATCCCTGATGTAATATTCCACCTTAGTTTCAAATCTGGAAATCTTCCAGGCTAAGAATGGGAGATATAGCAAACTCTCATGACATAAGAGGCTAGATTTAATCATGGTCCGGTAGGTGTCCTTTTGGCTTGGAAAGAATCTGTCCTTCCTTCCCGTAAAACACTAGTTTTATAGAGTTTATGAGATCCCCAACTGCCTTGGATTATATGTGGGGAAATTAGATTCCAGTCATTGTGAGTACCCTTTACAAAAGAATTTGTCGGGACTTGATCCTGACAAGGGATGTGTCTTGAAGTTGGCTGGCTTTTTCTCTGACAGGGTGTCTTGAGAATGTATTTTATAGCTTTGAGATTGTCTTAGGTCCTTTAATTAGCATTGACTCCATCTAGTTATTTTTTGTAATGATATCACCAACTTGTGATATCACTGCCACTTGTTTATTCATATTGACCTTCTGCTTACATGGCCTGTCTGTCTCTCAAGAGTTTTGACAAAAGCCACTGATCATTTAAAACATCCCACCAATCTAGGGCCCTTTGATATTATTTAAAGGGCCAGCCATAATAGTTATGAGTACAATGGGTGACCATTACAGTGACTCACTGCATAGAGGAAAACAGGCTGACCTATGAATCTGAAGGTCCCTGATTAGAATTTTGTCTCTGCAATGAATTCACTTGTTGGCCTCAGATAAGCCATTGTCTCTCAGTCTCCAATCGGTAAAATGGGAATTGTAATACTGACTTATTTTACTAGGCTTTTATAAGGATTACAATACAATGTTTGTGAAGAGCCCTCTGAAATACTATATAATTCATATTGGTGGTGATGGTGACAGCTATAGTCCATAGTCACTGAGACAATACTAATCTGGTGAACCATGTTGGTTTCCCCACTCCTCTACATGAAGCCTGCTGGGTGACCTTGGGCTAGTCACAGTTCTCTTAGAGCTCTCTCAGCCTCACCTACCTCACAAGATGTCTGTTATCGGGAGACGAAGGAAAGGAAATTGTAAGCTGGTTTGATTCTCCTTAAAAGGTAGAGAAAGTCGGCATATAAAAACCAACTCTTCTTCTTCTACTAGAGATGTAAACTCCCAAGGTGGGTTTTCCCCCTCCCCTCTCCATTTTTCCTAGCCTTCACATCTCTAAGAACCACACACAAATCGATCAATTGAAATTCTTTCACTGGTGAGGAGAGTCACAGAGATGTTAGTAGGATCAAACAGAACTGGCCTTTGCAGGCTGATGTCCAATCTGCATAACGCTAGCCAGAAGTGCAGTGTCAAATCTGCCAAGAACTCTGCAGCTTCATTCTCTATCTGCACCAAGTGCATGGTATGGGTGGAGGTACTGCAGCAATAGGCATGGCCTGAGTTCTGCTATGCAAACCTGCTGCATTCTTAACAAAACAATTAGGGACTAGAGCTCTCCCTCCTTATAAGGGTTGTACATGTAGCTACCCAGCGACAGCAATAGAGGCACACCTGTCTTGTTCAGCAGCCTTTGGTGATGGTGTCAACAAGCAGGCTGGGGCCCAGACTGTCCCAAGTGCTGGCTGTTCCCTTGTCCCCAATGTCCAGAGTAAATTGTTGTTTCCTATTCCCTCCACATCCAAGTGGATGAAGAGTGGGATGCTCCCGCTAGCCAAGGGAGTCAACGGTAGTCCAAGCATCACAAAACAGATTTTTAAAAATCTCATTCCTTCATAGCTTTGCTGCCCTAAATGCTTTGGAGCAACAGGCTCTGCATACATGAACACACATGAAGCTGCCTTATACTGAATCAGACCCTTGGTTCCTCAAAGTCAGTGTTGTCTTCTCAGACCGGCAGTGGCTCTTCAGGGTCTCAGGCAGGGGTCTTTCACATCACCTGCTTGCCTGGCCCCTTTAACTGGAGATGCCGGGGATTGAATTTGGGACCTTCTGCATGCCAAGCAGATATGCTACCACTGCACCACAGCCCCTCCCCTAGAAAGAACTGAAGTGGAGAACTTGATTATTCACAGCATTTCTCTTACTATCACAGTAAAAATAAATGTGGATGACTGAAAATAAAGGGAAAGGAATGAGACTAAGGTGAACCGTTTTCTCCTGTGTGCATAGGGAGCACACCAGGTCTTAATCATACTGTCTCTCGTGGGATTGGGACAGCTGAAAATTGGCACATGTTCCAATAACTGGGTCAGATTCTAACAGTGATGGGAAGGCAGGAGGTCTTAGTGAAAGAGCTCAAAAGCCCCTCACCCCATCCCCTACACTGGGCTAAATATTCTGGGTCACATAGCTGAGATCCTCGCGATGAAACTCAATACTGAGATGGATCAAGCTCTGCTCACCATATGGAACTAACATCCTACTGCGCTGACAAACTTGGTATGCTCAGCAGATCCTCAGACAGGGCTAAGCTAAGCTGTTAACCATATCAGCCCCTACGTGATCTGGGCAGGACAGCTGGTGAATGGGAATCAGGGACACGCTGAGCCAACTTGGCCTACGAATGCTGCAGACTCTATATTTAGTCTTGGTTTTGGAAACCAACACAGGGCAAATATGATGTCACTCATATTACTGTTTCGGTACCAGTTAACAACACAGCATTCACTCTGAAAATTTCCAAAGATCTTTGTTGTGTTTTCTTCTCTCCTCTTGTAACCAACAGTGGCACATGTATCTCTTATTTTTAAAACACTCTTCATATTTCCAGTTCCCAAGCAATCATGAAGAGTCGTTGTATTCCAATGGATAGCCGTGTCGAGACTTTGCACAGAGCGGGTATAAATGTCTTGCTACCTATAAAGTTTCCACTAGCACCTGCATTCCCAAATCCAGACACAGTAAATTCTAGGGTATTGTTTACAAACCCATAGGAGAGCAAACATGCCTACAGTAACAATAATATTATGTTAGCAGTTTACTAAAGTGCTGAACACCCCTCCCCCCCCCCAAATCCCATGTGGACACCTCGGACTGCATTGCTGTTGTTTTGCATAATGTAATCAATGCAAATCAAATCAAATGGAAATAAAAATTAGGAAAAAAATAAAATGTTTACAATTATTTTTTATACAAGCAGGAGACCTGCAATAGGGTTGCCAGGCTCCTCTTCACAACCGGAGGGAGGTTTTCAGGGTGGAGCCTGAGGAGGGTGGGGTTTGGGGAAGGGAGGGACTTCAATGCCGTAGAGTCAAATTGCCAAAGTAGCCCTTTCCTCCAGGGGCACTGATCTCTATCGGCTGGAGATCAGTTGTAATAGCAAGAGATCTCCAGCTAGTACCTGCAGGTTGGCAACCCTAATAATCTCTCTTGGTATGAGCCCTGTGCAGCAACTTCAGGTTTTTCATCAATGTCTCCTCTCTCTTCCTTTTGTTCCGGCAAGTAACAGTATCTGCTGCAGCCTGGTTTCAGGCCTTTTCTGTAGCCGACTCGCTCCTTTGGAACAGTCTGTTCGGCTGTTAGGAATAATCCCATCCCCTTAGCCTTTAGGAAATTCTGCAATACTGTGCTGTTGTAGGAGAGCATTTGAGGACACAATGATGTGAGTTTGTGGTTCAGTTTGTCTCCGGTTTCTTTTATGGGGTTTATTTTACTATTTGGATCTGCAGTTTTATATTTTGTTTTGTATGCCACTTTGAGGCCCATTTTAGGAGAAAGTCTGGTTTATAATATTGTAGATAAATAAACCTGGAAGTAGTCTTGTGGAGCCAAACGTCTGATACTAGTGTGGCTGGAGAGAGGGGATATAAATGCATTCCCAGGGTTGCCAGGTCCCTCTTTGCCACCGGTGGGAGGTTTTTGGGGTGGAGCCTGAGGAGGGCGGGGTTTGGGGAGGGATTTAGATGTCATTTTCTCCAGGTGAACTGATCTCTATTGGCTGGAGATCAGTTGTAATAGCAGGAGATCTCCAGCTAGTACTGGAGGTTGGCAACCTTATGTATTCCCCTTTGAAAGTCTGTGCCTCAGTGGCATAGACTATGCTTTGCATGCAGAAGGTCTCAGGTTCAAGCCTTGGTATATCTATTTAAAGGGGCCACAGATGGCAGGTTTGGGGAAAGACCTTCTCAACTGGAGACCTTGAATAACCACTACTACTGATCTACATGAACTAACAATTTGGCTAGATATAAAAGGTTCCTTTTTAACACATCTCCTTCCAAGTAATTTCAGAATAGTGTGTTCAGTTTCATCAAGAATTTATGCAGGTACATACAATAGGGTGGGGGAAAGCAAGTGATCTCTTTTATGGCTGATTATAGTACAGGTGCTTATGACTCCAATGAATCTTTAGGCTTCAGATGCCATTTCACTGGGGTAGGATAGTAATTCTCCTTTTGGAAAGGCAGGATATTCGTAAAAACATGTCAACATAGACCTCCCTCCCCAAATTGACCTGTTTTCATGCATCTTCCTTCCTGTTAAACTGAAAATATCATTAGCACATAAGTAACACCATGCTTCTTCCACAAGACAGAAGGCCGAGGTTCTATAGAGAATGGCAGTGAATTAAATTAACACAGTCATGCTAAAATGGGGTAGAGTCAGATGAGCTGGTGCCCCATGGCTGCTGTTTGAAAGCTGCATGATAACACAATTGCCTAGAGCAATGGGGACAGGCCTAGCGGTAGAGCTCATACTTTGCATGCAGAAGATTCAATCAATCCCTGGCATCTTCAGTTGAAGAATCACAGCAACAGGGATAGAACTATCTCTGTCTGAGTCCCCAGGGAACCTCTGCCAGTCAGAATATACAATACTGGAGAAAGATGAATCAATGATCTGACTTCAATACAGTTAACGTTAAACCCTATTGTTGCGCTTTCCGTTATGATTGCTAGGAGACAACTGCACTCCTGTCTATGAATCAGAAAGGCTGCCTGTGTAAGAAAATTTAAATTCATGGGGGCTCAGCAGTTAACTTACCAAATAATTTTCACATTCAAGAAGCATATAAGCCAAGCCCGAGCTTCTACTGTATTGTAGAATTCATGGCTTTGGAATTCCCAAAGGACTTTCTTGCTGAATAATGTGCGCTGGCTCTACATGAACTAACCAGGAGATCTCCAGCCACCACCTGGAGGTTGGCAACCCTAATTATAAGTTCAATATTCAGCCTCCTACATCATTACTGACAGGTCATGTTCACGGCTTCACCTCCCCAAAGCAAAACTGATAAACAATACAAGCAATTAATTCTCCCCCTGCTAGCATTCACGCAATTCTATTGCAAAATATTGCAGGTCAGTGATTCTCAAACTGTGTTCGGAGGAATCCTGGGACTGCCAGGGAGCTAATCAGTAGGGTTGCCAACCCCGCTCTCCTCAGGCTCCGCTCCAAAAACCTCCTGCCCGTGGCAAGTAGGGACCTGGCAGCCCTACTAATCAGGGGATCCTCAGTGACAGATGTGAAGGACACATGGAAAGGAAAAGTCAGGGGGAAAGGCACAGAAAGAGTGCTGAAAACTCCCACGTGTGGAAGAGCTGTGACCAGCGCACATGGCCTCTACATTCGTAGCAATGATGAAAGCAATATGGGGAATCCTCACTGCATGTGGGGAGTTTTGTTCCACAAGTTGATCACCACTTGCCGTATTCTGGATCCAACCAGAAGATAATTAGGGTTTCCAGGTCCCTCTTCAACACCAGTGGGAGGTTTTTGGGGCGGAGCCTGAGGAGGGCGGGGTTTGGGGAAGAGAGGGACTTCAATGCCATAGAGTCCAATTGCCAAAACGGCCATTTTCTCCAGGGGAACTGATCTCTTTTGGCTGGAGATCAGTTGTAATAGCAAGAGATCTCTAGCCACCACCTGGAGGTTGTGAAATCAAAAAATAGAGCACATGGCATAAAAAAAGCTGTTAAGCCTATTTCAGAATAGTGCAACCGACAATAGGGTTCTGGTATTTTATCCCATTTCACATCTGCTTCTTGGGTTGTGGCGATCCTATGTTGATTGTTCCGACTGGAACTTTTGTTCCATACGTACAGAGTATGACTTCCTGCTTCTAATGGAGCCTCTATGGACATTTCTATTGAGCTGTGTTATTTACCACAAATATTGAAAAGCCACTTTATTGTGAAAAAATTGTAAATTGTGATACTTGTTAACAATTGTACAGCGGCAAGGTGCTCCCCTGCTAGCTGGCTACAGACTTTATTTTACAAGTGTCAAGGACCTAGATAAAGGTTGCACTATTCTGAAATTGGCTTAACAGCTTTTTTATGCCATAAGTGCTCAATTTTTTGATTTCACAGTCTCCTTTGGGGCACTAGTTATCTCTGTTTGACTACCAACCACCTGGAGGTTGGCAACCCTAAAGATTGTGCAAGGCAACCATGAGGACCAAAGTGAAGAGGGCTGACTGCTAGAAAACCATGTGTTCAGCTGGAACCCACAGGTCTAATTGGATGCATTTTCCACCCAGCTTTCTGTGTGTACTTGCCACAGCACATTCAGCAGTCTACTGCAATAAAAGAGACAGTCCCAGCCTTACGGTTGAACAACAGCTTGCATGCTCTGGGATTACCCTGACATTATTTATCGTAAACCATAAAACTGAGATACTTTCATTAAACCCCTTCATTCCAATATCTGCATTTTTAAAGGTTTTCCAGCTTTCTGTGCGTCACATGCTCACTCCAGATTTTTTAATATTTACTTTGGCCAGTCTTGAACCTCGTCACTGTGGCCAAAAATGTGAAATCTGCTGCTGCGTGCATAGAGTGAGTGGGCAACCGAAAAATACTCTCCAGGGAGAAAGTAATCCTGGATTAACTGAAGCCTGAAGCAACTGGAGGATCCCTTTCACAAAACTACCAACTTCTAGATACCCAGGACAGCATGAAAGCCACAAAAATGTGGGTCAAATGTTTGGCGTCCAGCTGACTCATTTCTTAAGGCTCTGCTTGCCAGGAGAGCCAGCTGGAGAAAGCTAATTAGCATAACCAACTAGCTGTCACTGTGACACTCTTGACCAAAGCGTGACCCACTGTGGGTTGTCAGAATGCGCAGCCCAGCCGCTGAACTGGTGTTGCAGCTGAGTCAGCAAATGCTCTCGTTTTTTTAATCAGGACTTCATTCAGACAACAAAAGGCACCGATTCTGTTTTACTCTGCAGTGATGATGGAGGGGAGGTGGGAAAGTTCAGTTCTATGACCGGAGCTTCCCACAGGATTGGCTGGCTACAGCCCACTGTTCTTTGGCTTTGTGGATCCCCTGTGCATAATCTATTGCGGATTCTGGAATCATCAGCTGTTAATGCAATTCAAGTTCCCAGTTTGCTTCTCAACAGGCCAACTAATTAAGATGATCTAGAAGATACTTTGCTTGCTGTTCAAGTTCTTTATTATTACAGTCCACGACATTAATTACAAAAAGGATAAAAGTAATATACAAAAATTCATTAATAAACACAGTATAGTCTTGATGGATACCAGCTAAAACTACACATGTCTGACAACAAACTGCACTTGGACACTCTCCTGGGCAAATACTAAAAATCAGGTCATTTCAGTAACCGATATCACTGCTGCTCTTCAGTGCTGAAGGCCCTTCCCACTTTTTTTGTGGTTACAGACCAGGGTGCAAAACTGGGCAACCAGTAGTGTCGTATGGTGGTTCTTATCTGACAGAAGAGATTCAAGCCTAATTTTATTAGATCTTCCGGGAAACCTTTCTAGCAATGGTCCAATAGTTTTGCTACGATTTTTGTTATACAAGGTACCATTCAAAAAACACGTGCTCTATCGATTCGATTTCTTTTTGTGGGCAGACGCATAATCTCTGTTCGTAAGGGATTTTGTTGAATCTTCCCTCCAGTACTACAGAAGGTAGGGTATTACTTCTAGCTATTCAAATTCATGCTTCTCGCATTATAAAGCACTGCAAACTGTGGCATATTGGTGTATGAAAACACCTATTTTTGTCATATAAAAATGTCTTTGCAAGTTTCTTTGTCCAGTCTTGTATTTGAGTCTCTAAGAAGCTCCAGTTCGTGCTTCCAGACATACATATCCACATCAGGCCAAAAATGTTCGCAATTGTTTGGCTGTTCTCATATCACAAGTTACAGGCATCTTTATAGACTGATCTGGATCATCTGCAGCTATGAAATTATTATGCTGGAAACAGCTTAGTTCAAGGGCAGCCTGTTCAAAGGACTGGAATGTTCTGCGTGTGACGTGGATTTAAGGGCACTGCTTAACAGCCTTTTCCTTTCCTGGAAAAAATAATGTATTTAAAACCTGAAATCACATGGCAACCAAGTTCATTAAAGCAGGTAAAGTTTCTTTATAAATGCAATGAGCTGAATACCATGACTCTCTTCCAGCAAGTCTTCCTTCAACAAAGGCAAAATTTTCTCTATTAGAATCTCCAACAGAAAAAGGCATTCTCCAGCCCTAAATGTTACAGATTCCCACCATCTTGAGACCTATAACTTCAGTCCATTGAGGGAACTAGGGTTTTTTTCTTTCTTTTAAAAAATGCAATTCCTACTGCCTGGTCAGATTTTTAAAAGAATAAATCACAGCTGGTCTCCTGTGACTCGGCAGATTAATACATATTAATACATATGGCCAGGGCAGAGGAAAGCTGAGAAGGCAGAAAATCTTTTAAGCTCTTTCTCATTATGAATGTATCAAATGAAAAAATGCCTCAATTTCCTGAGACCTATCAAAGGCATTAGTGTCCTCTTCGGAGTAAGCACATTTAAGGTATTAAGTGACAACTCAAAGAAACAGAAACCTTTTCAATTGGAATTTATGAAATAATTCTGGGAAGCAGAGGACCCATCTGATCTTGTGAACGGCATTCTCTTCACACAACTGTCAGTTCCTCAGACACCTTGTCCAAGGAAAGCAACCAATTCCTTCTTGAATTACACCTTTGATAAGTCTCTTCCATCGCAATAGACCAGCTACTCACATTCCTTGTCCTCTTAAATTTAAGCCCATTGCTAAAAGACAAAGAAGATAAATGGCTGATTCATCATCTGCCTGGGAAGTACAATGCAGGGGAGGGAAGCATTTCCCACTCCTGAACTGTACATTGAGAAGAGGGGGATCCAAAAGACGATTAGTGATGTCCATTGAACTGTCAACTAAACATCCTCCTCACCTTTATAGCTCTACTCAGTACATGGCTCCTGTTCCATAAATACCATGTAAACAAATTTCAGGATCTCTCTGTGTGTAACTATGACTGCTGCAGTCAAAATAATGGCAAGCCTTGTGGAACCTTAAAGACTAACTTACTGTAGTATAATCTGGTTCATGAACCAGAGTCTGCTTTGTCAGATGCTTTACATGTTATATTCATGTGGCAGAGAGATTTATACTCAGGGCACAAAACAACAGGAGGGGAAGAAGAGGGTATTGCAAAGAAAGGCCAAAAGGCCCCATTTCCAAAATAAGGTGGGTTAAATTACGTTGCAAGCACAGGTGAAACATAAAAACTAATCAAAGGAGTGAAGAAATCCATTCAGGAACGGCTACAGACTTTTGCTGGGTGGCTACACACATGTGCATTAGCAATCTGATGAAGTGTGCTCTGGTATGAAAGCTCATGCCACAATAAATGCATTCATTTAAGGTGGGGAGGGGCTGTGGCTCAGAGGCAGAGCATCTGCCTGATATGCAGAAAGTCCCAGGTTCAACCCCGGCATCTCCAGCCAAAGGAACCAGGCAAGTAGGTGATGGGAAGGACCCCTGCCTGAGACCCTGGAGAGCCGCTGCCGGTCTGAGTAGACAACACTGACTTCGATGGACCAAGGGTCTGATTCGGTATAAGGCAGCTTCATGTGTTCATGTGCAATATTTGTAGCGAGCAATTGAGGGGAGGGATTGTGGCTCAGTGGTAGAGCCTCTGCTTGGCACACAGAAGGTCCCAGATTCATCCCCCTCGGCATCTCCAGTTAAAGGGACTAGGCAAGTAGGTGATGTGAAAGACCTCTGCCTGAGACACTGGAGAGTGGCTGCCGGTCAGAATAGACAGTACTGACTTTGATGAACCAAGGGTCTGGTTCAGTATAAGGCAGCTTCATATGTTCAACCAGTGCATCTCACTTCCAAATAAAAATGTATTAAGGATTAGGAGTTAGAATTTAATTCGCATGGCTGTTGACTAATACTAATATTTGCAAAGCACAGACTTTAATGCAACAACCTGATTAAACACAGTTAATGTTAAACCCTGTTGTTGCGCTTTCCATCATGATTGCCAGGAGACAGCTGCACTCCTGTCTATGAATCAGAAAGGCTGCCTGTGTAAGAACATTTAAATTCATGGGGCCGCAGCAGTTAATTTACCAATAATTTTCACATTCAAGAAGCTTATAAGCCAAGCCTGAGCTTCTACTGTATTGTAGAATTCATGGCTTTGGGATTCCCAAAGGACTTTCTTGCTGAATAATAATTATTCCTCTTCATGCATTTCACATTAACCAAGGATACATCTATCCAAGGATGCTACCCAAGGATACAAGCTCCATCATTTGTACATCCCCCCCCCCCCGGCTTCTGGGGATCGAACACACAACCACTGAAGCACTACCTTGCTTCCAGGAGCAAAGATCATCATGCCTTCAACGCACATCATAAGACCTCCTCCATGTGTTTGTCAAAAGATCACCCAATGTATAATCTTTTGACAGGGTGCATTAAAAAGTTGACTCATTTGTAATCAGCACCAAACCCAGACAGGAGTGTTTTTATTTGCTGTGTCTTAAAAGTTTGTTTATAGTGGCACCAGTGAGAAGCACTGGAAGTTACAAGCAGCAGTGGCTCCATTACCACACCCCATAAATATTCTATAACATTAAGGCTGCACTCAAATGACCCTGCTTGTAAGGAACGTTGCGGGCTGACAAACCATAGGAGAGGCCTAGAGATGGATGGAGAAAAAAAGCACCACGAGGAACCAAACTGAAAATGAAACTGCCAGTATTATAATGCCCCTGTATAGACCTATAGGTTGGAGGGAAGGCAGCATGGTATAGCCTGAGCTCATCAGATTCCAGAAACTAAGCAGGGTCAGTACTTGGATGGGAGACCACCAAAGACTTGGCGGAGGAAGGCAATGCCAAACCACTTTATCTTCCCACTTGCCTTGAAAACCCCTTTCTGGGGTCACCATCAGTAGGCTGTGACTTGACGGCACTTTACAGTAGATTTACAGTGCAGCATCATTTGAAATACTGCATGCAGTTTTGGACCTGTATCTGAAAAAAGGACATTGTAGGGCTGGAAAAAGTACAGAAGGCGGCAATTAAGAGGATCAAGGGGTTGGAGCACCTTTCCTATAAAGAAAGACTAAAGAGACGGGAACTTTTCAGTTTCAAAAAAAGACAATTGCAGAGGGTGTGTGTGCCAAGATATTTATAAAATTATGCATGGGGCAAAGAGAACTTTTTCTCTTTCTCCCAAATACTAGAACTCAAAGTTGATGGGTAATAGATTCAGGACAGACACAAGGCAGTACATCTTTGCTCAACAAGTGATCAAAATGTGGGATTCACTGCCAAAGGGTTTAGTAATTGCCGAAAGCACAGATGGCATTAAAAGGGGATTAGATAAATTCATGGTGGATAGGGTCATCAGTGACTACTAGCCATAGTGACTAAAGAAAACCTCCATGATCCTAGGCAATAAACCTCTGAATACCAGTGCAAGGGGGCAACATCGAGGGAAGGCCTTGGTCTTTATGTCCTGTTGTTGGTCCTACAGAATAGCTCACTGTCTACTGTGAAAGACAGGTTGCTGGAGTAGATGGACCACTGGTCTGAACCAGCAAGGCTAGTCTTGTGTTCAAGAAGTAGGTTCTTCCCTGGTTGTGTTAAGCCCAAAGCAAACCAAATTATTCCAGTCTGGATAAGAATGTCTCTTAAAAATTTCGGTAGCTGCATAAAGTATGGAACTGTCCTCAAAGACACCCCATGGTTGACAACCAGGTTTACAAAGATGTTAAACCTTTACGGCCATCTGCATACATAGGTTGAGCATTTCAGAACTGCTGGAGACAAATGTGTGTGTGTAAAGTGCTGTCAAGTCACAGCCGACTTATGGCGACCCCTTTCTTGGGGAGGGGGTTCATGGCAAGAGACTAACAGAGGTGGTTTGCCAGTGCCTTCCTCTGCACAGCAACCCTGGTATTCCTTGGTGGTCTCCCATCCAAATACCACCAGGGCTGAACCTGCTTCTGAGATCTGACAAGATCAGGCTAGCCTGGGTTGTAGATAGAATACCATTTAGTTTTAATTCCATTTCAGTGCTTAGCATCATATTTGGATTTTATTTGGTTAATCATGCTTAAGATAGTATATAATGTATTGTACACTATTTGTGCTGGTTCATTTTGATCTCCTTTTCGGAATTTAATACCTTTTATTCTGTACATGTGATGGATATTTTACTGGTCATGGACTGTTTTAATAAAACTGAACTGGCTAGCCTGGGCCATCCAGGTCAGGGCCTGGAGACAAATACAGGGTCCTTATTACTCCATGCCCCGATACAAGAACATGCATTGCCATTCCCCACATTTAGCTCTTCTCAGGTACATACAGACACTTGCTCATACTGTATAATGAGATCTTAGGCAAACTGATCCACATTTGGTGACAGAGCTGTGAAGGGAGGCCACAAGTCAGCCTCTTTGGTTAATACCTTTAACACAAATAGCTTTTATTTGCTTATTTACTAAGGATTTTTAGATTGATCTCATCTTGTCTATTAAAACCTGAAGTCAATAACCAAACATTTATGTGAGTTTTAAAAGACATATTAGTAGGCTTGCTCTAGGTTTCTTCCTCCTCTTCAGTATCATTCTCCTCTGGCACATGATTGAGATGGACCAGAAAAAGCACAGGTATGAAAAGACACCAAGAGATGTGCACCAGGATACTGTAGTAGTCACCATCACTAAAACTTATTGCAAAACGTGTCAACACCACCATCTAAGAGATAAGAAAGCTAATGGCCATCACGACTAAAGGGATCTTCCATGGTCAGACGTGGGAAACCTCTGAATACGAATGCAAGGGAGCAACAGCAGGGAGCAGCCTTGGCCTCTATGCCTTGTTGGTTAGCCCTGCATGGCAACTGGTTCACCACTGTGTGAAACAGACTGTTGGACTAGATGGACCAACAGTCCAATCCAGAAGTGCTTTACATTCTTAATGCCAAGGAATGCTGAAGCTGCTAGGACATAATACCTGGCCCCACAACATTTCCAAAGGTGAAGGGTACAGGCGCAAAAGAGAAGACAGCACAAGGACAGCCATACAAGGCTAAAAAGGGGTGTTAGGAGAGACCAGAGCACCATGTTCCAGGATTTCCATTAAAATAAACAAGAGCTGTGGGCCATCATAAAGGCTGGCAATTTTTTAATTCTAACATAAGCTTTTGGGGACTTGAGCCTACTTTGTTGATGCTCTAGAAGTCATTGAAAGCATATGACATTACAAAAATGCTAATGTTTAAGATGCCAAAGATTCTGGTTTATTTTTGGTGCAAGAGACTAACATGACCACCCATCTAGAAATGTTTCATTACATCACTTATGTTGCATTCTTTGGCAAGTTACCAGAGTGGGTGATGGTGATTCAGCTTCAAGGGGTCATGGACAATGCTGATCTAGATCCATTTAAATCTGAGCCATTTTGGGAACTGAGATAACCTTGGTTGCCCTAGTGGACGACCCACAATAGGAGACAAACAGGGAGCACATCTTTTTTTGGTTCTCCTGAAATTCAGCTTTCAATGCCGTCATCCTCGGTTGCTTCCCCCCCCCTTCTGCTTGGAAAAGGATATTAGGCAACAGTGTTCCACCCTTTTGACTACTGCTTCTCTTCATAGCTCCTGGTGCTTCCGTTTTGTCTCCTACACCAGTTAACACCTGCAAAAAGCTACTGAGGAAGTTATCCAGGAAACTTTGGGTTCAGTGAGGTACAGAGAAAGCCATTAATTTCACAAACATCCTCCTAAGCAAGTAAAACTCTGCAATGCAAAAGTTGTTCAGTCATGTAGCGAAGACATTGGAATATACTTGTAGGTCAATTAAAGGCTCCATTTAAGGCAAAGCTATATAGTTGGTTATAGCAACCAATGAAGTATGCACATTTGTTCAGGCACATAAATTAAAAATCCAGGATGATATTTTTATGGAAACTGGGAACTCAAAATCAATTTAACCTGCATAAAGACTTCACAGCATTCCCATTATCATGCAACCGTTCTAATGTTTTCATAAGCACTTGGGACTAACATGGGACTGGACGAATAGGGAGCTTAGCTGCAAAAGGAGTCATGAAATCAGACTAAGAGGGAAGGTGGAATTGGTATCTGGGAGCTCAGAGGCAGCCTGGGAGAAGGTACTGTGGTAGGAATAAACAAAAACATCCAGGAGGCTGAAGAGAACAGATTTGGCTAGGCCATGGTGTGCAACAGTGGGTCCAAGGAGGGAGGAACAGATTGTGGGGGACAGGCCAAGGCAATGACATCTCAGGCATACACTGCTTGATCCTGGAGAGTGAGCATAATCTCAAGCAGCGGATGCAAGCTTGGATGATGAACCTAACCTAAGACATTGTTGAGAAACCTGCAGTATTTAACCCATATTTTTGCCGATTCTTGGGAGCCTTGTGAGAACTGAAGGAGCTTAAAAGTTACCTCACAGGAACTACTCTGGGGATTATTTTAATGTTGACAGAAGATGGTATTATCTTTGCAATTAACTCTGGAAAGGGATTAGATTGCCCAATCTGATGGGCTGGTCTCCAACTTTTTGGGAAGTCAGATAATGTCTCACAATCACTGACCATTCTTATGACGCTGGAAATTTGGGTGAGATCGCATGTAGCTACAAGACTGTATGGCATAGGGGGTTACCACACTTTGTATTCCCAGCAATGTATAAAGAGTTTGAAAATGTTATAAAAAACATCGCTTTAAAAAGGTTTTTGGATACAACGGCTAATAAATGGTTGGAAAACGTCTTCACAGCTAAAGGGGCCAAACAAAGTGCGAACAGTATTTTTTATAACGTTTTCAAACTCTTAATACATCGGTGGGAATACATAGAAAGTGCGAACAGTATTTTTTACAACATTTTCAAACTCTTAATACATCGCTGGGAATACAAGTGCGGTAACCCCCATAGTTTCCCATGGGGCACCTGGTTGCCTCACCATGACTTGGCATTTGATTTTCTATAGAAGTTTTCCAATTTGTCAAAGATGGGGTCCCCCTCAGGCCCACCTGGCATCTGGCCATGTGTTTTGCAGGGATGATGAAGCGCGATTTCTCTTATATCCTTTTGGCATCTTATGGCCTGGAGGGGTAGCACATAAGCAATCAGAAAGCAGTCCAGAAACACTTGTGTTCTACTTTCTGTATAGAGTAATGCCAAAAGCACTGTGTTACATCTATGGCAGGGGTGGGGAACCTTTTTCCTGCCAAGGGCCATTTGCACATTTATAACATCTTTCGGGGGCCATACCAGGTGTAGATCTCCCACGGGGGGGGGGGGGAGAGGCTAGGGTTGCCAGGTCTCCAGCCACCACCTGGAGGTTGGCAACCCCAGGGGAGGCCACCCAGAGAAGGCCTGCAGGGCGCCCCCCCCTCCCAGGTGGGAGGGCAGCCAGCGGTGGGCCCCAGAAAACGAGGCGCCAGGGGGGCGCAGCCCACAGCCGATTGGCAAGGGAGGGAGGAAGGAAAACAGAGAAAGAGGAAAAGGGAGGGAGGGAGAAAGAGAGAGAAAGGGAGAAAGAAATGGAGAGAGGGGAAGAAAGAAAGAAAAGGACGGAGGAAAAGAAAAAAGACAGAGGGAGACAAAGAAAGAGACAGAAAAAGAGGGAGGAAGAGAAGGAAAGGAGAAAGAGTGACAGAAAAAGAGAAAGAGAGAAAAGCCTCCCTCCCCCCCACACACACACACACCCACGCATGCCGGCCTGCGCGACCGGGCCCCAGCCACCCCACCTCCCCCACACACACACGGCGGTGCACGGAGCACCAAGCAACCGGGCCCCAGTCTCCGTGCACTCCCCCCCAGAGTCCATAAAAGCCCCCCCCCCAAGCCCAATCGGCTCCCGCATGCATGCTCTGCCGCCGGGAGCCGCTGGCCTCTCCCCCCCCCCCCCGCTGCTCAACAGTCGACAGGCAGCGAGAGGGGCTTACAATGTGCCGCAGCGTTCCTGCACGCCGCAGCTGTAGGGGGCAGCCTTGGGGGAAGAGTCCCTCCCCCTCCCCTCTCGCCGACCAACAACCAACAGTCGGTGAGAGGAGATCCAAAGGGCGCTATAAGGGCGCTGTAAGCCGTGGCCCCAGGAACACCCTTGGGGAGGGCCGCCCTGCGCCCCGCCTCCGCAGCAGGGTTCCCTGAGCTCCCGAGGGCCACAAAAAATGTCCTCGGGGGCCGCATATGGCCCCCGGGCCTGAGGTTCCCCACCCCTGATCTATGGTAACCCCTCTTAAAGCCTGGAGGGCTTTAAGAGGGGAGTGGACATATTCATGGAGGAGAGGGGTATTCATGGCTATTAGTTAGAATGGATACTGGTCATGCTGCATACCTATTCTCTCTAGTATCAGAGGAGCATGCCTATTATTTTGGGTGCTGTGGAACACAGGCAGGATGGTGCTGCTGCAATCTTGTTTGGGGGCTTCTTAGAGGCACCTGGTTGGCCACTGTGTGAACAGACTGCTGGACTTGATGGGCCTTGGTCTGATCCAGCAGGGCCTTTCTTATGTTCTTATGGTGGATGGGGACTGCTGGAAGCAAGAATATCATCATCAGAAAATGAAGGTATGATTTTTGAAGCTCTACTTTTCAGTTAATCTCACTGTAAGTGAACATCAGTGGAATAAAATGAAATTATAGCCAAAGAAAATACCTCACACAACTAAGTTTTTCAAACATTTTATTATAAAAAAAAAGTTCTGGATTTTTGCTAACCAAATACTTGAGCACAAGTGTCAACTTGAGAGCGTGTGTGACTCTCTAAGCAGCGTCTAACAGGCACCTGAAGAATCTCACGGACAAGAGAACTTCCCTTGGTTGTAAGGACTACAGAAAAACCTCTTGTACCACACCCACTTTGTCAGACTTTCCCAATGAGCCTGGGAAATCAGCTGAGCTGCGACATAAGTCAGACTCCATTCCCACAAATCTGCTAGAGGTTGTGTCTGAATATTCCCAGAAAACCAGCAATGAATAGTACTTCCAGTTGTATCAAACATGGACAGGCACTGTGAATTAATAAAGTTGATCTACCATGTAGTGCTCAATGATCTTTTTGCTGAGAAGCGATCAGCCTCATGTTTGTATGCTGAATGCTCTTTTATCCAGACCCCTTCCCAGAAGGCTTTCTAGCAAACAGCAGCCTCCCAGGATACCAAGCAACCCCAAAATGCCCTTCTTCCTACCGCTATACTCCTACCACCAGTTTCACTAATATCACACCAGAACCCTCTCCCCCCTAGAGGATCCTCCAAGAGAGGCAAACCCCCAAACACATACTTAGCAAAGACAGATGCTACTTCTGTGCAGATCAATACTTCCACATTTAGCCTATCTTTCCAAACCATGTAGAAGCCACACATGACTTCTGCCAATCCTTCCCCCCACCCAGTCATGGTTGATATTAGCAAACAAGCTGCAGTCCTGCAACAGGCAAATATGCAGCACACTGCCAATCGGATTCAGCCTGGGTTTTGCAATTGCAGCCACTTGAAAGCCAGAAATGCACTGCAAAAAAGAAAAAAAAATCAGATTACACAGTTTAACACGACTGCTGGCCAATTACAGAATTACCTGTACCCATTTCAAGATAGTTACCCCTTGAAAGTGAAGGTTTGTACAAAGGTCCCAACTGAAACAGAAAAATACTAGGGCCATATGACTAGGGGCCAAAATTAAAGGCCATGAACCCAATTTAAACATCACTTCAGTTTGCCTGAACTACAACCTAATTCTATGCTCTGCAAGGACTGCAGACCACAGATTGTGTAAAGAATCATAGAGTTGGGCAGGACCACCAGGGTCATCTAGTCCAACCCCCTGCACAATGCAGGAAATTCCAAACTACCTCCCCCCACACCCCCAGTGACCCCTACTCCATGCCCAGAAGATGGCCAAGGTGCCCTCCCTCTCATCATCTGCCTAAGGTCACAAAATCAGCATTGCTGACAGATGGCCATCTAGTCTCTGCTTAAAAACCTCCAGGGAAGGAGAGCTCACCGCCTCCTGAGGAAGCCTGTTCCACTGAGGAACTGCTCTAGTAGACTTGCAAGCACTGCCATCTGAAAGAGTATATAATTTATGGACTGGATTCTATGGAACTTTCCCTCTAACAGCAGTCCTTCCCTCCAGCGCCAAGTTCCACGGGATCCTCCTCTGGTAGCCAGCTGGTAACTATGGCCACCTTTTCTTGGAGCTTTCAAGGGACTATGGCCTTTTATGCATGGCTGTTTCCCTCGCAGACCCTTCTAAGCCCACTGTCTTAAATTTCATACGATCATGTCAATGGCGTTTCATTCTAACTCAACCAGAACAAGCATTTCTCTATAAATTACTGTATGCAGCTCTTCATATTTCCGAAACACTGCTTTACAGAATCAGTGCCAGACTTTAAAAGTAGCACAGGTTAGACCCATGCCAGCACAAAAGATGCATATTTCCCCACACCAGCATGTGGGAAAATATGTAGCACTGTATAGTGGATAAGAGCGGTGGTTTAGAGCGGTGGGCTCTAATCTGGAGAACCAAGTTTGATTCCCCCACTCCTCCATATGAGTGGCGGATACTAATCTGGTGAACTGGGTTGGTTTTCCCTACTCCTACACATGAAGCCAGCTGGGTGACCTTGGGCTAGTCACAGCTCTCTTAGAGCTTTCTCAGCCCCACCTACCTCACAGGGTGTCTGTGGTGGGGAGGGGAAGGGAAGGTGATTGTAAGCCAGTTTGATTCTTCCTTAAGTGGTAGAGAAAGTCGGCATAGAAAAACCAACTTTTTTTTCTTGTTCTACCACTCCGTTCTGTGATTGAGCAGGAATTCAATAATCAAATCAGTGTCCTTCTCTAGTGGTCTTCAGCCCATGGCTCTAGAGTCAAAAGTGCCTCAGCACAGAACCAAGCATGGTTCTTTTAAAAAGAAAATGAAATCTTTAAGTTAAGGTATTTTGGAGAGATAGGTGGCATGCTAAACAACCAGTGCGTGAAGAGAATGACAACCAAAGATTGATGGGATTAAAGGGATTCTTACCCTGACCTGGATAGCCCCAGGCTAGCCTGATTTGGTCAGATCTCAGAAGCTAAGCAGGGTCGGCCCTGGTTAGTATTTGGATAGGGGACCTCCCAGGAATACCAGGGTCATGACATGGGAGGCAGGCAATGGCAAACCACCTACCCATTTCTCTTGCCTTGAAAACCCCACCAGGAGTCATCATAAATCAGCTGTGACTTGACGGCAAAAGAAAAAGGGGTCTTAGAGATGCTTAACAGAATGGGAAATGAAAGAGGTGAACAGCTGCCAGTAATCCAAGTGAGAACCATACACAGATTTATGCTGGTGGACTAAAACAATTCTGTGGGTGCTCCTGTGTTGATTTGTGACATTGTGAAATCTTGTGCAGGCCACTTCCTAATAAAGCACTAGTAACAACCAGTGTTTGCTCTGTGGAAACCTTACGGAAACATAAACATGGGGAAACATCTCAATCATCAGTACTGTTAAAATTGTAATTTCATTTATGCAAATGGGCTTTCTTATGCTGGCTCTTTATTGATCCCTTGTTGTGAATTTTGATGAAATCTGGCTTTTTAAAGGCTGTTGACCCCCCCTCCCCGTTCTAGCCTGTTAAAATTCTTACTGCTGCTGATAAAGAAAGCCAAGCAGCGTACAACCACCCTTCCAGTGGCAAAGGTGTTCCACCAAGGAGGTCTACAAACTCCAAGATCACGGTCTGTTCTTACTCCTGGCTGCAACTTTGGTGCTAGTTCAGCGCTGAATTCCACGTTCTGGCCCTCTGGCTGGGCTAAATTTATACCCCCTCGTGAGAGGGGTGACACAAAGGGTTACAAGCACGTGTAAACGTTGCCAACCAGCCTCCACACGTAGCAAGTAGCACAGGAGGGAAGAGAAGGGGGACAGCAATACCAGACCTTACGAGGCATCCTGCAACGGAGCAGAAGGATCCTGATTCTCAGGCTCTGGGGGAGGAGCTGGCACCGATTCTTCTTTCTTCTGCGCAGCCAGGAACTCGTGAATTGCCTTCTCTATCTGCGGCCTGAAGATGTGGTTTAGTTTTGGATCGACCACCTGAGAAATAATTCTGTCCACTCCAGCTTCCAGCATCCCTGACCTGGGGCAGAGACAAAGGAGTCATTCAGCTCCTCCAAAAAAACTTCCCTCCTACCCTCACTGGGAGCTCTCCTGAGCTGTCACATCAGTTGCAATTAGCATTAACACGG
This sequence comes from Euleptes europaea, assembly GCF_029931775.1. NCBI lineage: Eukaryota > Metazoa > Chordata > Lepidosauria > Squamata > Sphaerodactylidae > Euleptes > Euleptes europaea. The sequence goes on along the minus strand of NC_079312.1, from coordinate 102,422,173 downwards.
TGTGAACTACTGCTCTCTTGGTAGTTCCTCCAGGGGAGAGTTATTCCACCCACAGCAGAGAACACTAGCAGGGTTTGAACCTGCCGCCTCCCAGGGTCTTTATGGAACCTGACGGCAGACATCTGGTCACGCAATCTCTTAAAAGGCACACTGGAGAGGCACACAAAGCAGCAAGCAAACAGAAACGCATCTTGGCACAAACTGGGGCTGGAGAGAAGAGAACACATCTTGGAAAAGATAGGCGGGAGAGGAGGGGAGGTGATCTTCTTGGCTAGTACATTTATAGCAACAAAAAAAAAAAAACAGAAAGGCCGCCTTCACCCCAGGTCCTGCCACCATCACCTGCTCCTTCCATCTGCCGGTCTAGACAGACGGGCACTTTTTACAAGACAAACAAAAACAAACACATGCAGCGCAAGACAAAGAGCTTTTTTTTGGGAACAGCATGTCACAAACCAAGCAATGACTTATTACTGCAAGGGCTGTGTCGCAGAACGAGAGGGCAGGGGCTGTCTGGTGGGGTTAAGTCATGTCTCTAACAGACCAGGGGAGGCAAAACAGACATTGCCTAGCATTTGGGAGAGAAGCTGCAAGCCCAGCGTGACCCCGACGGTGTAGAAGACTGACAGCAGACATTGCTTTCAGGCTATGTGGGCATCATGTTCAAATCTTGTTTTTTTGTTTTGTTTTTGATGAAAAGTAGTTCTGGTTTGCCACAAACGCAAAGACCAGACCTTCATCAGATGCATTCTGATGCACGTGCAACTCCTTCTGGGTCAGGCTGAATAAAAGAAGAGGGCCAGGATAATGCAAGCACACAATGTATGAGCCTGTAAGAAAAGTGAGCAAGGAAGCCAACACGCATGTAGGGTTCCTGCATTCTACAGGCTGTCTGTAATAAAGCCACTGGCCGCAGCTGATGGAGCATGCAGCGTAAGTTGCCTTTGCTTTGTGGCTCACACACCTTACATGCGCATGGAAGTCATGGAGAGGCAAACTTCCAACTCCAGCACTGTTTGTTTTGTGATGTCTCCCTCATAACGGAAAGCAATGGAACTGGGACGTTACCATGAGCATGTATCTGAAAGCCAAATGCCCTGCGGGATGTTTCAACCGTTTTTTACCCCTTACCCAAAGCTTCACAAGCAAGAAAATTCTTAGGATTTAACCTATACAATCTGACGGAACCACAAAACTAGTAAATGATAAGATTCAACTGACTAAAGGACAATGAACTAGCATGTTCACAGCCTGTGAGCATAGTTGCTCTCTATGTCTCTTTCACATGGACAGGTCAGAGGGCCATGGCAGTATCAATGAGAAACAGGGTTTCGCTACAATGGCTGCAAGCTTCTGGAATGACCTCCCGAGTGTGGCCAGAACTGAATGTTCCCAATGGCATCCTGGGGTATTTGCAAAACTCCAATTTTGCATGGGCTTTGGCAGTTAAAATGAAGATGATGGCCAAACAGTTTTGTTGATAGGCTGTGAAATTTCACCAAACTGAATGTCTAGTTTTGCCCCCCCCACACACACACACACTTGAGATTAAGAAAGGACTATTTATTAACAAGCAGGGGACTTGCAAGGACTTGCAGTAGTTATTTCATTTCCCCCTGTATCACCTTCCCCACACTATTTCATCTTTCTCTCCTCCTGACAGTTCCCATATCCTCTCCCCTTCCCCTGTTTCTTTCTCTTCTTCCTACTCACCAACCAACTCTTCTCCAGCTTTATTTACACCACATCTTTCTTCCCAGTGGGGTTCCAAGGTAACTTACATCACTCTCCTCTACCCAATTTCATCTTTTCAATTACCCTGTGACATACATTAGGCTGAAAATGTGACTGGCCCAAGGCCACCGAACAAGGTTCCACAGCAGAATTGAGATCTGAACCTGGGGCTCCCAGATCCTGGTCTGGACTCTAACCACTACACTACATTGGCTCTTAGATTTTCCTCCTTTACTCCTCCTGGTAGCTTCTCCCTGGGAAAGTCTGGACAAGCTGCAAACGTCCTGCAGAAGCAAGTTGCTTAGGTGAATTGTGTGGTGGCCACTATCATGCCCAACCAAGCTGCACAAGTTGTGTTGAGCCTGCCGCTAAGCCCAGATGAGTTGTGTGGCATCAAATCATCTTGTAGCCATGGCCACATCTGGATAAGTCGCAGAAATTGTATGGTATCAAGCTGTCATGTGGTTGTTGCTGGGCCTGTCCCCAATGAGTCATCCCTCCAGGGAAGGAAGGAGGGGAGCAGGGGTGGAATGGGAGGCCAAAATACCCCGTGAAAGGCCCTCTCCCTGCCTTTTACTAACAGAAACCATGCTTGAAGACTGACAATATTGTGGTTTCCTATCAACACCCACAATGGCCATTGAGATCTTCTTTCTTAGAGCTACAGGAACTGCCTCTATTATTCTGGGGGCTTTTATTCTCCCAATGAGTGTTTTTTTTTTTTTAAAGAAAAGATGGTGATGACCAATTATGCATGGGAGGTTTTGCCTTGAATTTGCTGCTCTTTAGATGCACATTTTCCCCATCCAAATTCTCCAAACTCAACAATAAGCCCCCATGCAGAGTTCTGAGAATTCGGATGGGGAAAATGTGCATCTAGAGAGCAGCAAATCCAAGGCAAAACCTCCCATGCATAATTGGCCGTCAAGTTTTTCTGCAAACCCAGGGCTTTTCTCATGTTAGTAGAAAGATCTGTCCTTGTGTATTCATGGCCCCAATCTCTGGATTTAAGTATCCACAGATGAGGCCATGCTGAGAATTAGATACATTACTATGAATATTTTTTGGCAACTTTTGCCAAGTGCCCTGCACTCTTATGAAGGTCCTTCAAACTATCTTGAGCATTTTATACCAACTTTCTTACAAGTAGCTCATAGCAACATGCATCTTTCTCCTCTCTTCCCAGTTTACCCTCATGACAACCTTCTGAAGTAGATTAAGCTAAGGGAGATTGACTCAAGACACCCAGCAAGGTTCATGGCAGAATGCAGATACTGTCTCATATGGCTCATACGGCCCCATCTGGCTCATATTTGGTTAACTGCTCTAAAGTCATGGGGGGAGGACCAGAGGGACGAAGAACTGTATTGGTACCATTTAAACAGTTAAGGTTTACAGCCTTCTAAAGCCCACCAGGCCCTTTCTAGGCACATTGCAGTAATAGTAGTTTGAAACCTATGACTGTCAGTTTCAGATCTCCAGCTTTCTAGATAGCAGCGTAATATCAACAGCAACCTTTCAAATTGTGTTTTCTGCTTATTTCAGTAAGTCTGTTACACCCATTTGCACACTGGAATCTATTACTTCCCTACTGTCTTCAAAAAGCAACGTACACTATTCTCTCTTCTCCTGGAGACAATACTTTACACACCAGTAAATAGTTTGCAGAAAGTGAAGGCGTTTTAAATGCCACTGATATTATACAGTGCACAGTAAATGGCTAAAACAACTTGAGGTCAGCAAAAAACCGTCATGCCACATGGAACCTAATGGATTTGCTATAGCTCCAGAAACCAAACAAAAAACTCATGTGTTGCTGTTGCTCTCTGCTGGACAAAAATAAAATAAAGCCACCTAAACGCTTCAAGTTGCTGCCCCTCATGATGAAGTAAAAATAAAGCATTCCTAAAAGGCAACAAGTTAGTAAGAGTCCCTTTCTTCTGGAATTTGATGGATGTTTGTACCTGTCCCTCAGAGTCCTACAAATCCCATTCTGGGAAAAGCATGACAATGATTAGTAAGAGTGTATCAAGCGCTTACAGTGAAACCCTAAGCAGAGTTACACTCTTCAAATGCCACTGAAGTCAATGGGCTTAAAAGGATTTAACTCTGCTTAGGACTAAACACCTAAAATGATCAAGAACCACGATATATGAGTAACCTTACCTCCATAAAGCCTATCAACATTAAAGGGACATTGTTGCACAATTAACTTTTCACCCACAAATGATTTCACCTGAATTATTATTCAAAGAACATTTTACTTACTGAGTTACACTCTGCCTCAGGCCATTCCGCAACTGGTTTTTGTTCATTGTTGGGTTCCATTCCTGCTTATCCAGGTGAGTAGATACAAAATTGTCCACTTTCTGTCTCAAATTCTGATAGGCTGGCTGAACAAAACAGTCTAGTTAATAAATGCCCAATGAGGCTCACTCCCTCCTTAAAAAGGAGTTTTATATTCTATCATGACCTTTTGACAGGCTCTGCAGCTTTTCCCCTCCAGAATAGTTTAAGAGACAAAATAAACTAATTTTTAGTGCAGTAACGTTAAAACACAGTGCATGAGCCTGCAAGCAAGGATACTCACATGTGATGAAGCTTATGGCTCAATAGTGAGTAGCAGATTCAGTACAGAGAAAATAAAATTGTTCTTCATACCACACAATTACTACCACAGGAAATGGTGATAGCCACTTGCTTACATTATATTAAAAAGGGATTAGACAAATTCATAGAAGAAAAGTCCATCTGTAGCTATTAACCATGATGGCTGAATGGGACCTCCATATTCAGAGGCAGAAGAGAGGGCCACAAGCAGGTGGCGGCTTTGGCTTCTGTGCCCAGGATCTGGTTGGCCATTATGGGGCAACAGGACGCTCTACTAGCTGCTCTCTTGTGATCTTATGTCAGATTCTAACATGCCACAAGATTTGCTTTTGTCTTTGCAGGTACACTGCAACTGTAAAAGCTGAACACATGCTTTACAATAACTGTAATCAACCCAAACCGGAGCATATTCTTTGTGCATATGTAAATTATACTCAGGCAGGATCAGCAAGGGGAAGCTTCTGAAGTGGATCTGACCAAGCACAGCTGATCCTCAAGTCAATGCATAGGCTGCAAAATGTTGGTTGAAGAAACAAGAAGTAGATGAGTGTGAGGCTCTTGAAATGTTATACTAATAAAAAGTGAATTAGACTTTCCAAAAGTTAGGCAAATGGTGCCTGCTGTAATGGGGTTGTCATCTTTTTCTGATGATGAAAAGGAACCTTTTTTGCACCAAACCAAATGTTTAGATAAATGTATTCTGTTAACACTCTGAAGAGTTAATGCCTTAGAGAAACTACCACCACTGTTTTCACAGTCCTGTCCTCCCCCCATATTTTAACGTAACTTCAAAACTGCAGATCAGTACAAAATGCAAGACAAAATGTTATCCATAAATACTTAGGTGTAGTGTTTCAATCGACAGGTTCAAAGACGGCTCAAATGACCCTGGTTACAAAAAGTGCCCTAAGACGGGCAGTCGATATTCTAAAAAAATTCTCCTTGAAATGGGGCTCACATATTCCCTACGCAATTGAAGTTTTCCAAGGTAAAGTAACACCTCAACTCCTGTACAGTTCACCAATCTGTGTATATGAAGACTTCTGTCCTTTGGAAGCAGTTTGATCAAAATTCCTTAGATGCATATTTGATGTTCCTCATTGCACCAAACACAATTCTTAGAATAGAATTGGGGCAGATGTCACTTGAAGTTCATACTTGGTACAAACTATATGTTTTTGGCTCAACCTTAGCCCGTCTGGATTAACCCCCTTAATTCTCTTGGATAGCTACTGCTCAGGTTGGGTGTATGTGGTTGGGAATAAAATACAACTTCTTGGCTTCTTTCCCTTAGCAATATGCCATCTTGGGAGCCAAAAAAACATTTAATTAATCTGGGATACAGCTCTTCAAGCTGATAGAGCTCAGGTCCATCTCTATCCGGTGGTAGGGAATCATAGCCAGAATTTTGTTCGGCAAGCTACCTTTACACTTTAGCATCCCCCAAATAATGCAGAGCTTTTAGCCTGGCCTGTTTTAATTGCTTGTCCTCAGCACTACTGGGAGATACTTGCATATCCTCTACTCACAACGTCTATGTTCCTGCCAACTGAATAGTCAAAACAGTGGAACATGTGTTATTATATTGTCCATTTTATAAGGGCATCCACGTACCTCACCCATACTCTATCCAAGTTCCTAGGAAGATCTGAAAATTTCTACACATATCTCATCTTTACAGACCACTCCAACGAGACCACCTCTAAAGTGCCAAATTCTGTACTGAAACTTTGTATATAAGGAAACAGATATTCCAGACTTCTAAATAGTCTTTATGTACAATTAATTACAGCACAATAAGGCTATACCTTTTAATCACTGAATAGTAATTTTACATTTGAATGTAAACTGCTTCCTTAAATTGCTGTTGACTGATCTCTTGTTGATTGACAAATGACTAAGAAAAAAAATTCTCCCCGAGAGTTGATCAAAAAATATCAACAGAATTCAGAGATGTACACTCTTCACCTTGCTTTCCCAGTGAATCACTAGTTGGGAATGATCAACACTGACAAAGACGTTTATTCTTTTGGCTGCTTTTCAATTAATCTGGGTTCTGCAACACAACAAAACACACCTATCTCTTGGATTGCTGCACCTTCTAGCTTGCTCTGTAATAATATTCTCTCTCCTTCTATTTGTTTATATATTTCTGCCAACATACATCTGATGAAGCCATCTCCAGCTCTTGAAATCTTATACCATAACATATTTATCAGACCCTTGTGGCATTTTCTGTACCTTAAAGACAGTTATTCTCTAATTTTAGAATCTGTAAAGACTTAGAACAACTGATTTAACAACTTAATGAAAAAACTGAAAAAAGGACATGGGACTCAAATCAGGTTGAGGAGAACAAGTATCAAATGCTCATAGGTTTTTCTTCTATGCATAATTATCTTATCGCCAAGTAAACATACATCAGATGGGGCAGCCAAGCTCTTCTTAAAGGTTGGGGGAGGGGAGTACGGTGGGAAAAACATAACAGCACCATGTGTTGCTGCTGGGACTGTATATGAATGATGTAAATACCTGCATGGATTGTCCTGGATTCCTTCTTCAGTGCTTTAACACATCACAAGAAGAAGCCAACAGTTACCAAAAGATGACATTTTATGCAAGTCTTGTGTGCTTTTTCCAGTATTTATTTTCATTTTAAAATTATAGTACTCTCAACAGATATTTTCCAAAGCTATGGGCAGCCCAAACCTAACAGGGGCACTGAACTGGCTTAGGAGCTGGCGTGACTCCAGCACCGGTGTTTGTGCCACTTGCACCAGCTACACTGGCACGAACGCTGGCACAGGGCCACTTATGCAGCCTCTGGGAAGCAATGTGGCAGTGTGAGCTGCAGGCGTCTGTGCAGCCTCAACTGCAGCATTTTCCCAGCGCAAGGGCTCGCATTGACGTTAAAGGAGGCATTCCCGGCGGAAGAGCTGGCTTTAGTCAGCTCCCAAAGCCCTTTTCGGCCTGGGAATGCCCCCTTAAGCAAAAAGGCAGGAGTATTCCCATGAAACCCTATGGAGACGTTTCATGGGTTTTTGTTAAAACTACCTTTTTGCTTCCTTTTTTGGGCCAGAAAGCCACTCAGGTGGTGACTTGGCTGTGCCACCCCCAGACGCTTCTTAACCACCACCACCCTCAACTCACCAGCTCTCAGATGCAAAGCTGGGGGCGGGGGCTGGTCAGTACTTAAATGGGAGACCACCAACGAAATCCAGGGCTGCTATGCAGAAGCAGGCAATGGCAAACCACCTCTGGTTGCCTCTTGCCTTGAAAACCCTACAGGGTCGCCAAAAGTCAGCTGCGACTTGATGGCACTTTCCATCCCTACAACAATATTGAACCCCTTTTTAAAAAAAGAAGCAACAAAAGCCCCAGCAATTTTCCAAAAGTGCCTTACAGGAAGGTGAGCACCAGCTATGTACTGGTTCCTTCTAGTTTACATGGACGGGGGAGAGAGGAGAGGCAGAGCAAATGTATATAGCTAACTCCAGACTAAGGCTATTGATTTCAATGAGCTTAGAGGGCAGTAATTCTACAAAGGCTTGTGCTGTAAGACCTCTCATGAGAGGAAGAATTACAGCATTCAATGAGGAGAGGGCAGTAACCTGTTGCAGTAAAACAGGGGTTCGCGGGGGAGAGGGAGACCCAAGAACGTTATCAAGAAAACAGTTTATTTGCAGCTGCTGACTCAGAGGCCCTAATGGGCAGAAATCTCTGAGTCCCGATTATACTGGGGAAGAGAGATGGATCCCAATTCAAGTTGTGACGACACATCAACAAGTGATGCAGATCTGATTGTATTACAGACAGAAAGGTGACTCAGGACAGTTGCCGTTTCGTCCAGTTTCTCCTTGATCGTTCACGGTGACACTCCATGGCTCTTCGCCCAGTGGCCCAGTGCACAGAGCAGGCTTGGAGCGAGGCACAAATTCCTTCCCCGGCAGTCTGGAAGCCAATTTTTACCGGGAGATCTCTGGGGTACTGTCACAAACCAAAGTAGTATTTTTAAAGTGTCACAAATCGCTTCGAGGGTTTAATGGCTGACAAGCGATATACGAACCCAACGAATAAACAAGCCAGATGTGCTGGATACGTACAGCTCACACTCCAAACCGGCCCCATGCAAGCACCGGGAAGGGCGAGTCAAGGCGAACCTCGGCTCGTAGCAGAGCATTTTGAAGGGTTAAAAGACATGCTAGGACAAGTTGAGGGCAGCAGGAAAAGAGGAAGACCCAGCAAGAGATGGATGGACTCAATAAAGGGAGCCACAGCCCTCAATTTGCAAGATCGGAGCAAGGCTGTCAAAGCCGGGACATTTTGGAGGACTTTCATTCACAGGGTCGCCATGAGTCGGAGGCGACTTGACGGCACTTCACACACACAAAAGCCTTTGAACCATGGCCGGGGGGGGGGCGGGAGGAGGAAACCGCGCGCGGCTGAAGGGAGGCAGCCCCCACCTTGGTGTCGACATCGGCCAGGCAGTCCCTGCGGAAGGCGTCGAAGAGGCCGCGGCTCTTGAGCTGCCCAACTATAAGGGCGATCAGCTGAGCGTCGCCGGGGGGCAGCGAGGCAGGGTCCGTGGCCGCAGACCCCGCGGAGCTCCCCCCGGCTCCCCCTGGGCCAGAAGCCACCCCGCCCGGCTCTGCCATCCCCCTGCCCGGGCCGTCCCAGCGCCGCCCGAGGGGCCACCGCGTCGCTGCCACCGCCGCCACAGGGGGACGCGGCGGCGGCGGAGCCGGCCGTTGTTGGCAGTGGCGGTACTGTGGCGGTCGCCGAGGGTGGCGCGCCGCATTCTGCGTCACGCCTTCCCACTGCATGCTGGGAAAGCGAGGCCCCCGCAGAGCCGTCCAAGGAAACTTTAAGTCCCAGGATGCCTTGCGGAAGGGCCACGCTGGTGGACCGGAAGCGCCGAAGGACCCGCCGCAGCGGCGAAGCCCTCTGGGATTTGTAGGCGCCTTTTGCTTCCTCGCGCGTTCACGAGTCGAGCCTGCGCGCGGTTCTGACGGCGCAGTGGGAGGAACAGGTGAGGGGGCCGCTTCTCATGCAACTTACAAAGGAGGGAACACTTCCCATCCCCCGGGCAAGTGTCGTCTTCCTTTCCACGATGTCAGGCAGATGTACTTGCAGCTGGAGCCTGGCCATGCTTAATTTGAAAGAACTTTTTTCAGTAGGGGTTTCTACCAAGGGAGGGGTATAATTCTTTTTTAAAAATATTTTTATTATAGTTTTCAAACAAAAATAAAAAACATAATACAGACAAACTAATTTTTTTAAAAAAGAACAAAAAATATGACAATATAGAGAGCTACATAAGAATTTTTATATATATAATATTCTTATGTAGCTCTATATTGTGTGTGTGTGTGTGTGTGTGTGTGTGTGTGTGTGTGTATATATATATATATATATATATATATATATATATATATATATATATATATATATATATATATATATATATATAAACAATTTAAAGGAACTCAAAATACAGTCATAACATTCTTATTACAATTGTTTTACCCATTTTATTCCCATCTCCGTAAGGGAGGGGTATAATTCTATGCACACTTACTTGGGTGCTGAGTTTACTTCCGAATAAAACACACGTAGGATCAGGCTACACATGTGTTTATTTAAAACTGACCTGAGTAAACTGCCTATGGTTACTTGGTCCCTCTTCGGCACAGGTGGGAGGTTTTTGAGGCGGAGCTTGAGGAGGGAGGGACTTCAATGCCATAGAGTCCAATAGCCAAAGCGGCCATTTTCTCCAGGTGAACTGATCGCTATCGGCTGGAGGTCAGTGGTAATAGCAGATCTCCAGCTACTACCTGGAAGTTGGGGGAGAAACAGGCACCTCTACTAATACCAAAGGTTAGGAAAACAGTATAGTAAAACTATACTGTTTTACTACCTGGAAGTTGGCAGCCCTAAATCTGCCCTTTGTAGGAGGGGAGAGCACAGTGTCAACCGAATGAATGAAATAGTGTAACACTTGTTATTCCTTTTGCCTCGGAGTATGGTAGAGAGCCCTGACCTGGATAGACCAGACTAGTCTAATCACGTCAGATCTCGGAAGGTAAGCAGGATCAGTCCTGGTCAGTATCTGAATGAGAGACCACCAGGCAATTCCAGGGTTGTTACCTAGAGACAGGCAATGGAAAACCACCTCTGTTAGTCTCATGCCAGCTGCAACTTAATCACAAAAAAGAAAAGAAAAAGGGGCGGAGGGTTGCTATTTCAACGTTAGACACCATCCTCTGAAATAGTCTGCATGAAGTGTGCCTAGGCATAAGCTTGCCATCACTATGAAGCCCAGTTTCTCATCTCAAGTGTTATTGTGGGCTTTTGAAGCTTATTGGTGGGGCAAATGCATTCTGTTTACGGAAACTCTTCATTATTATCACCTCATATGTTTCAGGAGTGAGCTCTACAAGTTAAAACATGCTCTGGTTCTGAGATATGGTGAGTTCAAAGTATTTGTTATGGCATTTTTGCAGCACTGACTTCTTAAGAGACAAGCATCTTTTCAGGCATGAGTGACTGAAACAAAAATGGAAGTAGAATGTACAGAGAAATAACATAACCTTGCCTAAGTTTTGCTTTGGATCATCCAGGTAGGGTTTTGTACACAAATAGTTCCTACTTTAAGCATAATAAGAATCTGATTGTTGAAGCGCTTCTCACAATATTAATCTGCTGTTATATATTCCTGGTTCACCTTCCTATGCATTGTAAGAGACAGCAACTGTCTTGACTTTCTGAAATGCTGCATTCCTTCTGTGTGTTGTGCTAAAGTCACTTTATGACATGTTGTCATTTAATCTACACTCATTTTCTTACTGCACACTCAATAAGAACTGAATCCTTTTAATACAGACCAGTGATCCCCAACATGTTTGCTGATGTGCTTCCACGTCCTTCCCCAAAACAAAGATATGTGGGAGTTCAGTAGCATCCTAAAGACTAACAAAATGTATTTCATCGTGAGTTTTTATGAGACAGAGCTCACTTCCTCAGATGCATAGAAGTCTACATCCATTAAATGTGGTTCAACATCCAGCAGAATGTTACAAAGCAAGGAGCCAATGCCTGGCTTTCCTGTACCTTTTTGGGGTAGGAGTTGTTTTAGAAGAGCCCAAAAGGGCTTTGCATCTTTAGGAAGGACCCATTCAGAGACAACTACCTCCTTCATAGAGGAGGATGCTTGTCTTGCAACCACCCAAGGTTTTGTGGTTCGCTGTGCCTCCCGCCCTGGTGGCAGCCATTTTGTGGTGTTGCCACTACCTGTTCTCAGCATCCTATTAGTGTTCAGTGTAGGCAATTTCAAAAGGAAATGCTACCAGAAACTAAAAACTATTGGACTGAGCAAGTGTAATGTAGTTCATAGAGTGTTGGACTTGAATTAGGAGCTTCAAGCTACGGGTAATGCTAGGACCCATCTTTTTCCCTAACCTCTCTTTGTTTCTTAACATAATCTATTTTACAGGCTTGATGTGAGGATAAAATGACAGAATTCCATGAATGCTTCCCCATGGTTCTTGTAGGAGAACATCATGTAATAAACTCTGTTCTTTATAAGTCACCCACTGTATTACGTAAATTGGCCATGCGGGGGTGCTGTAGCTTTGCAATTGTTAAATAGGAACTAGAATAACCAGATTAGGTTTGCTTTGATGAATTCCTTGGAAAAAATTAAAATTCACCTACTTATGTTATCTCACTTCTTTGATCTCATGTGACAAATAAACAGGACAATGGGGTGTATTCATTTAAATCTCAGAAACGGGTTCAGATGCCACTGCATAATTTGCATGTATAATAATGTGCAAATGATCACAGGAGATACCCAGCTGATCATGAGTCAAGTGAGTATGCACTTGTTGCATGGCAACGAATCTTACGGAACAAATTCTCCAAATGTGTTACAAGAACAAGATGAGTAAAATGGAGACAACCAGCCATCAGCTCAATGTGGCAACAATTGCTTTCTGATTTCTCCTGATACTAGTATGCTCCCAGCAGGGATCTGGTACTTACATGGTAGATCACAAGCCTGTGTGGGGACTTCGGCAGAATTCACCACTACCACCACTCAAACTAGTCTGAAGGCTGGTTTTTGATTTAATACAGAAGCACATAATACTGGCTGGTTCTGCGTGTGTGTAAAGTGCCGTCAAGTCGCTTCCGACTCATGGCGACCCTATGAATCCTCCAAAGTCCTCCAAAATGTCCTGTCTTTGACAGCCTTGCTCAGATCCTGCAAATTGAGGGCTGTGGCTTCCTTTATTGAGTCAATCCATCTCTTGTAGTGTCTTCCTCTTTTCCTGCTGCCCTCAACTTTTCCAGCATGGCTGTCTACCTTAGCTGTTTAGTCGATCCATTTATTTTGCTTCTCCATAAGATATCCCCAAAGTGGCTTAGCACAAAATTGATTAAAAATACAATTAAAAAAAGCAAAACTAATGTAGACACTAAACTCCATAATCACCTAGCAAAATACTGGCTGTTATTCATTCACACAGTTTTGAAGATGAAGAATTCAGACGATGTACCTGGCAGCCTGCTGCCTTCCAGTATTTTAAACCTGTATTGTCTCTTTTTTATTAACTTAAATGCAATTACAGTGTCAGCCTGTGCAGGATAGATAGTGGGAGTGCTATTGAGATGTCTCCAGGCTAAGGCCACTTTTAATTTTGTGCCTTCTGGCTCACAGTTATCATTTCTTGTTGGCGGGGGGGGGGGGGGTTAAATGCTGCTTTTTTCTTTGCAGTCAAAGTGATTTTATTATAATTATGATTATGTTCCCTCTTTGTCAGGGAACAGGAAGTGATAATTAACAATCAGTTAGTGAATACTATGGGCCCATGTCAAAGAAAAAAGGAAGTAAGCTGTAAAACTCTGTAATACTTGTGAAATTTCACAATCTCTACTTGTGTTTTAGTGCTGCTGGTGGAGTGTGAACCCATGAATTTACCCTTCAGTCATTGCCTGAATGTATTCTGGGGAGAATTCCATTGCCCCCAAACATTCTTCTGATCATAATGGTAAACCAAGTGTTAAGAGCATGTGCTCTATTTCTGTGCCTATGGGGTATGCATTTCTAAGACTACGTGCTTAAAAGGGCAGCTGCTGTGTTGGCAGCTCGGTGCCTGTTTGTTGATAGCTTGAAATTGGTTTGGAATTAAAGTGGAATGTATGTAATTTACAGAACAATAACCTGCCTCCTCCCGAGTCTCCTGTCCAGCAGCAGTTGCCAAACTAGCAAATCTGGAGTGCCCTAATGGCAGACATGCAGATGAGACACACATGCTTGTACACTACAGTTCCCAAGTGACAGCACAAGAGCATTCATGTGTCTCTCTTGGAAAGGAGCGATGCATATGCAAATCTTTTCTGTTCCATTTCCAAACCCAGAGGGTGCGGGGATTACCCAGAGTTATTCATGTTTGCTTATATTCAGCCCAGTTTTCTCAGTGGTGTGAGAGCCTTCACTTTTCCCAAGTGAAATCCTCAGTTGCTTGTTCACTCTGGTGGCTAACCCTTGGAGCAGTGGAAGTGGAAGGATTCAGGTGTATTTACCCAATTCAGTGTAGAAACCAAGGTGTTTTCAGGTGTAATGATGCAACTGAACCCTGATGTTTCCCCTGTGCATCCCTCCCCACCCTTTAAATCCCACACTTCCTCTGAAGAGCTCAGAGGGGTATGGCACCTCTCCCCGCTTTTATCCTCACATCAATCCTGTGAGGTGGCGTAGGCTAAAAGGGAGTGATTCACCTAAGGACATCCAGCGAGCTTCATGGCTGAGTGGTGATTTGAACTCGGATCTCCCCACTCCTAGCTCAGCTCTCTAGGCACTACCCCACACTGAGACAGTGTGGTATAGTGGTTAAGAGCAGTGGTTTGGAGCAGTGGAGTCTGATCTGGAGAACGGGGTTTGATTCCCCACTCCTCCACATAAGCAGCAGTGGCTAATCTGGTGAACTGGATTTGTTTCCCCACTCCTATACACAAAGCCAGCTGGGTGACCTTGGGCAAGTCACACTCTTTCAGCCTTACCTACCTCACAGGGTGTTGTGGGGAGGGGAAGGGAAGGTGATTGTAAGCCAGTTTGATTCTGCCTTAAACAGGTGAGAAAGTCGGCATATAAAAACCAACTCTTCTTATTATTATTTCTGCATCTCTTTCTGCAGTTGGCCATTTATTTACGTGTGCCCCATCTTTCTCCCCAGTAGGGACCCAAAGCGGCTTGCAGTTTTCTCCTCTCCTCCGTTTTATCTTCATAACAACCTTGTGAGATAGGTTAGGCTGAAAGTGTGTGATCAGCCCAAGGTCACCCAGCAAGCTTCCGTGGCAGAGTGGGGATTCAGACTTGGGTCTCCCAGATCTCACTCCAACATTCTAATCATGTTCCAATCTTCTGTCACAGGAGGTAGAGCAAGAAAAGGGTTTTGGTCTGCTCTCTTGACTTCTATCTCCTATAGGCCAGATCAGATGTCTATAATCCCAACTGTCTATAATCCCAACTCAGGATCCCAACTGTCCTGGGTGTGTGTGTTGGGGGTTGGGGTTGGTATGGGAATCATTCTTGTGAAGAATATGTAGCATAGAGCCCAGACTGTTCAGAGATGCAGTCACAGTTTCTTGGTGGCAGTTCCTGCTATTATTTTTCCGCTGTAATTATGGGAGGGATGTTTATGGCTAGGTATTCGTGGTGCTTAAAGCTGATAGAACATTATCCCGAAGGTGTACGTTACATACAGGAGTAGCATCTCCTCTGAGTCTTGAAGCAGGGGGCAAGAGGCAAACGGCTGCATGCAAGCACTGTCCTCAGTGTCTGATTAAAATTCAGCTGCCCTGAGCAGCAGCATAAGCTACCTACTACCATCTGGCAGTGCTGAGGGGGTAAATATATACTTCTGTTTAAAGGCGCAAAGCTATGCATTGAAAAACAGCAGATTGGCAAGGAATCTGTGCATTCAAAAGCCATCTATACGGGGAAGTAGAATGGTCCTTTTCCTTTGTTACTGATAATGATCCAGTGAAGGACCATCTAACATTACATCAGCACAAGGAGGGTTTTTTTATGTGTGTGGCCATCTTGTGTGTTTGTTTATTATACATGATCTTTCCAAGCTGCACAGCATTGGTGCTGACCATACACTATACTGAGGACAAGGAAGATTATGGTCTCCATGTAGAGGCAGAGCCTGTACAACAAAATATAGAAGAGTGACTTCCCCCCCCCCCCATGCTCCTTTTGTTTGCATGTGTGGCTTTGTGCTAAACCATCTAATTGTGTGTGAGAGAGCTGCTATGAAGGCATGGCTCAGAGCTGTGGACAGAACTAGATGCGATGCTGGGTGTTGCCGCCCAACGTAACACCTCGAAGTTGGGTTTCCCCACCACACATCAGAGGGAGATGGGACGGCCGCAGCCTGAACTGGCTTCAGAATCGTCCCGGCCATGAAAGTAAGAAGTGAGGATGGCAAAAACTGAGAGCAGCTAAGAATGAGCATGCTGTGTAGGCTCTAGGCATGGAAGCTACACTCCTTTTCACAATTCATCCTTACTAACTAGATGCTTAGAAGCCATCTAGAAGATTTTCTTCACGATTGACAAAAAGAGAGACAAGGAATTTTCCTGAATGTGCATCTGAGTAGAAATTACACCCCCCTTGTGTTTGGAATCTTCTTCCTCTAATTATTTCCCAGGCACAGAAATTGGGCAGGGTCAGCATCTGCCTTGTAAATTATGCTTCTTCTCCAGTGTCTGATATTGTGCTTGCTCTTTTTTACTGGGATTCTGGGAAATATAAGAATGGCATGGAGAAAACTTTCTTGTCAAATACGTGGTTCCCCCCTCTTTTTTATAAAAAGAAGACAGGGACCTTTCTGATCTACCTCTTCACATCAGTGGCAAAACTGCTTAACCGGGGGGAAATAGTTTGCAGGTTTTGTTAAAATGTCTTGACATCCTCTGACCATGAAATGGAAGAGTCATTCAACTGACTTTCAAAAGGCTTTGTCTTTGCCAGTGATGAGATGGAGATATCTGGACTTAGATAGCTTTAGTCGGGCACAGTAAGGGCTGAAATGCTGGCAGAATGTCAATGGGAAATCGTTGCAGGAAAGAGGGAGGATGGGTCTGCATTGTGCACATAAGGCACCTACAACAAGCACTCTCTGTCACAGATGATTATCGAACTCTGGCAGTTTGGATTGACACATCCCAGTGCTGTAACCAGGAGGATGATTGCAGAGATAGGTGGGGCCGCACTGCTTTACAGAGAGGCTGAAATCTTGCATTTCCTTTTTTTTGCACTGTGGGTATAATTTATGGATTTCTCAGTTGCCTTTGCTATTGACAGGTAGTTGAAGTGACACAGCAATAAAAGGGGAACAGCAACAGAGGAGGCAGAACGATGTGTGCGACCCGCAAGCTCCCTGGAAGAAGGGCAGGATAAAAGTAAATAACAAGGGTAGAGGAAGAAGAATGGTTTGTTTTTATATGCCAAGTTTTTCTACCTTTTAAGGAGAATCAAACCGGCTTAAAATCGCCATCACTTCCCCTCCCCACAACAGACACATTGTGAGGTAGGTGGGGCTGAGAGAGTTCGGAGAGAAGTGTGACTAGCCCAAGGTCACCCAGCTGGCTTCATGTGAAGGAGTGGGGAAACCAACCCTGTTCGCCAGACTGGCATCTGCCGCTCATGTGGAAGAGTGGGGAATCAAACCCGGTTCTCCAGAATAGAGTCCATCGCTCCTGACTGCTACACCACGCTGGTGGGGTAGGGAGTTTGAAGAAATGGGTATGTGAGGGGGAAATTTGGCAACATGGTCATGGCAGACCCTGAATTAAGTTGAAAACATGGAGGCGATCTTGAATTAATGTGTGTGGTTAATCATAAATGTGTGCAGTTTTGGAATTGTGATTGTGTTTAGCAGCAACAGCCAGCCAGCAAGCAACCTTACGCGGATACCAACTGGTGTTACTTATCCTGTGCCCCATGCCAGCCCTTACCCTTTGGGCACAACTACCCTGAGCGACTGATGATCGCAGAGCAGTCTTGTGTGGGCCTGTGTATGCCTTGCAGTCTCTGCCCACCGACTGCAGTGGGCAGAGGTCATTGGTCGGCAGGGTGGCTGATGGTCATGTGGTCCAGCCAGCCCTACCCATTTGGCTTTATTGCCTTGGCTTTTGGTATCTGTGGGTCAAGGGGCCACCCTTCAGCTCGCTAGTCATTTGAGGGCCTCAAGTAACCTACTTTCTGCTCTTTTCCCACCCTAGTCTCTTCAAGTTATGGGTTTACACCTTTCATTTCGTTTAGAGAAATGTTATCAGAAGATGGTAAAAAGAATCTGTTCACTTCTACTTATTTACACATAGATCCACAGGCATCTGTGTGGCAAAGACAGGCACAACAAAGGAGCTCTGCCTTTTAAAATGGGCTGTTTTCAAACACTGCATTGCACAGAGAGTCTTTAATGAGTCATGTTCACTCTGATCACAATTTAGCTGGTACAATCAAAGGAGTTAGTGGTTTTGAACAGTTGGGTTTTTTCATTGTTCCCAGTGTGGAGGGGGCGGTTCTAATCTGCATTCACAAAATACAAAAATACTCCGGATTAACGAAATCAGAATACCTAAAGACAGGCTTGCCAAAAGGTGCCCCCAAGCATGCATTGGAGGTAGCCAGGAATTTGGCCTTTTATCAGTGTTGACTGGGAGACTCAAAGGCTGCTCAGAACATGTTAACTGCTTGGTGTTAAATTATGTGAAAAATCTGGCATGAAGTCTTGTGTAGTGACTCTTAACGCTGCTAATGATTGGGAGTGTTACTGGCATAGTGTGGAATTCTGATGGGAGATGCGTGTGCAGCTGTAAAGCATACCCCACTCCTTATTTATTTATTTGCAAAAATTTTATCCTGCCTTTCTGCCCTTACAAGGGCCACCAAGGCAGCTAACAATTTAAAACGTACACAGCATTACATTTTGAACTACTAAAATCAATCATCCTCCCAAACAGGTATCATTAAAACAATATAAAAACAAAGTTAAAATACATACAACACACAAAAACATTGGTGAGGAAGGAAGGATCATTGTGTGTGTGTGTGTAAAGTGCCATCAAGTCGCGTCCAACTCATGGCGACCCGATGAATGAAAGTCCTCCAAAATGTCCTATCTTTGACAGCCTTGCTCAGGTCTTCCAAATTGAGGGCTGTGGCTTCCTTTATTGAGTCAATCCATCTCTTGTTGGGCCTTCCTCTTTTCCTGCTGTCCTCAACTTTTTCTAGCTTGAGGAATCATTGAGCAAATGCTAAATGAAACAGTCTTCACCTGCTGGAAGAAAATGCAACAGAAAAGGCAGGTGAATCTCCCTGTGGAGAGAGTTTTAGAGCTTTGGTGCCATGGCAGAGAAGGCCTTCTCCCAAGTTGCCACCCACCTAATCCCAGAAGGTGGGGCCACCTGAAGTAGGGCCTCCGAAGATGACTGTAGTGGTTGGGTAGATTCATAAGGGTTTAGGTGGTCCTTCAGGTGTAGTGGCCCCAGTACAGAAGTCAACACCAGCACCTTGAATTGTGCTTGGAAATAAATTGGGAGCCAGTGTAGATTGGCCATGTGGAAGAAGATTTGGTTTTTATATGCTGACTTTCTCTACCACTTAAGGAAGACTCAAACCGGTTTACAATCACCTTCCCCTCCCCACAACAGACACCCTGTGAGGTAGGTGGGGCTGAGAGTGTGTGACTAGCCCAGGGGTGGGGAACCTTTTTTCTGCCAAGGAAACCTTTTTCCTGCTCATTTATAACATCATTCAGGGGCCATAACCAGGTGTAGATCTCCCGGCGCGGGGGGGGGGAGACTAGGGTTGCCAGGTCTCCAGCCACCACCTGGAGGTTGGCAACCACAGGGGAGGCCATGCAGGGAAGGCCTGGAAGGCACCCCCACTCCACCCTCCCAGGTGGGAGGGCAGCCAGCGGTGGGCCCCGAGCAAACGAGGTGCAAGGGGGGTGCAGCCCACAGCCGATCCTCAGGGAAGGGAGGAAGGAAGGAAAACAGAAATGGAGGGGGAGGAAAGGATGGAAGGAGACAGACGAAGAAAAAGACGAGGGGGAGAAAGAGTGACAGAAAAAGAAGAGAGAAAAGCCTTCCCCCCCACACACACACACACCAGCCCTATGCAACCGGGCCCCAGGCTCCCCACCCTCCCACCTCTCACCCCAAGTCCACAAAAGGCCCTCCAAGCTCGATCAGCTCCTGCGCGCATGTTTCAATGCCGGGAGACACCGGCCTCTCCCCCGCCTTGACGCTTGACAGGCGGCAAGAGGGGCTTACAGTGTGCCACGGCATTCCTGCAAGCCGTGACTGTAGGGGGCAGCCTTGGGGGAAGCGTCCCTCCCCTCCCCCTCCTCTTGCTGACCAACAGTCAATGGGAGGAGGTCCAAAGGGCGCTGCAGCCCCAGGAACACCGTCGGTGAGGGCCATGCTGTGCTGCGCCTCCGCAGCTGGGCCCTGGAGCTCCCAAGGGCCACTGAAAATGTCCTCGGGGGCCGCATACGGCCCCCGGGCCAGACGTTCCCCATCGGTGAAGAGAACTGAGCCGAAACTGTTCCAAACTATTAAATAAACATCACGCTACTCCTGAGTTTTTAGTATAAGGGAATACTCTAGCAAGTGCAACTTCTCCTCCTAGATTGCCATGTCCAGAAAAGCCAAACTTTTTGGTTTTACAAATATAAAGGTACTGGAGTCTTTTTCATATAGTAAATCTGGCCACCTGAACCACAGAGGAGATAAAAGACATTCCTCCAGTAGGGAATTCCTTTTAGAGGATCTGCTTGTAGCTCTCCACTGAATTTTGGAGGTAGACTTGAGGATATGAGGGGAAAGCACTGAGGGTGGGGATACGGTTGCCAGGTCCCTCTTTGCCACCAGTGGGAGATTCTGGGGTGGAGCCTGAGGAGGGCAGGGTTTGGTGAGGGGAGGGACTCCAATGCCATAGAGTCCAATTGCCAAAGCGGCCATTTTCTCCAGGTGTACCAATCAGCAGGAGATCAACTGTAATAGCAGGAGATCTCCAGCTACTACCTGGAGGTTGGCAACCCTAGGTGGGGAGAAAAGGAAGAGACCATTGATGGGGTGTTTGCATCCCTTGGTTGTAATGCGACCCTGCGAGCCTCGTAGTGGCTGGGCTAGAGAAGGAGGGTTGCAAATGAGGTCATTCCGGAGAGCTCTTTGTTGTTGACAAACGGGCAGTGTTTGCAAGCCAAGCACTGCCTTGTGCTGCTGCATGGGAACTTGAAATTGCAATTTTGTCAAAGCTGACTCCTAACAAAGGTGAATTGAAGCCTAATGTGGATGAGGCCAAGCAGTGGTATGAATCATACTGGATCATCTGACATCTGCCTGCCAGTTGTGGGATGCAACAGTTACCTTTGGCTTAAGGCTACTGCAAATCTGCTCTCACTTTTGGGAGCACGACAGATCCCTTTTTGGCATGTTTAGGTGGTTTTGCATCTCTCCGGCGCAACAAGGCATATCCTTCCACTGTAGCTCATTTATATCTGCTCTCCCTATTTAAAAAGCACATTCGTTATTTTCTCCATATCCATACCAGTTGCTGGTGTATGCCTAGCTTGGACTAATTATCGAAGTGCACCTTCCAGAAGTGCTTACTTGGTTGGAAGGATGCTAGATTTTTGTGTTTCTTCTGGCTCAGACAACATGGCCCTTGTGCTCTGAAGATTCTAACAGTTAATAGTATTCAGCAGCTGAATTTCTATGACAACTCATTCCAGCTTTAGCACAAAAAATGCACATGTACAAATTGTGAAAGCATCTTTCAAAATGTTTGGCATGTAGACCTCTAATTAAACCTGGGGTATCTTTTGCCCCACTATATGTTCTGCAGGTAGGCATGTGGATATTCTTGCACATTTGGGGGTGCATGCATCCTTCTGCTGCATTTCAGGAACTGTCCACTGGCATTAAAAACTAACAAAATTTCCGGCAGGGTACGGGCTTTCGTGAGCCACAGCTCACTTCTTGAGATACAGCTAGAATGTGATTCCATCTATCCTTAAGTAGAGAGGAGTGAATTACACCCACAATGGCGATGTAAATGTCAAAAGTGAGTAAATGACATTAGCAGGCAGTGATTGGATTAGGTGTGATATGCAGAGGGGTAGTAGGCGCGGAGGCGTCTCTATTACAAGGCATCTCTGTTACAAGGACAGGACATTTTTTCTCCAGGCAACCCTAACTGAAAGTCAAACAATTGGTTCCACTAAGCCAAGGACTGGGTGTTCATGCCACCACCACATATCAAGCCAGCAAGGTTGCCTGCTGACCAGAGAAAGTGCCCTTGCTCGTTTCTGTGCTTTGAACAGCAGTTTTGAATATAGAAGTCAGATGGTGAAGATTTTAACGGCGTGTATTGCCACCCATTGATGTTGCGTGCAAGTCAAGTAGCTAAATGCACCGGAGTAGAGGTTGGCCAAAACATTGGCAGCCTACAACACAGGTGCCCAGGAAAACGAATAAGGATACAGGGTTAAACTCTGAGACGTAGGAACAGTCAGCCCAATGCCAGCAAGCAGTGGGTGGAGTCTGGAGAGCTGACAGTCTTCTTTTTGGAGGGAGAGAAGAGTTCTTGAGCTTTTAGCTCTGAGCTCCTGAACTGCGTGGTCGTGCGGAGAGACTCTGAGAACCTGTGTGTTCGTATTCTACCTAGTGTGTTTAAGCCAATCCTGAGTGGTGACAAGGGGAAGATTGTGGTAGAGAGAGAACCCTTTCTTCAGTCACTAGGTGGGAGGTGGCTCCTGAAATTGGGAGACTCCTGACTCAGTGTTTTGGGGGAGAAAGATCTGTTTTCCACAGGAGGTGGAAAACCTCTCTAAGGAGTGGGAAAAGTTGTGGATGAACCTCCACTCTCTGGTATTCTGTGTGCTAGGGTAGCCTGAGTCCACACTGAGTATATTGAGTACGTGAATGTACTGAACAACATCTGAGTACTTTACTGAGTAACCTGAAGAAACTGAACTGAGAACTAAGAAACGGCGCCTGTAACCATCTAAGATTTGAACTGCTTGTGACCATCTAGCTTTGCGCCTCTCTTGAAGAAAAGCCATCAACCTAACAACCTTTCGGTAAATAATAAACTTCACTCATACTTTTAAAATCAGCTCCAGCCTTTAAGCCTCTCTATTTCACCTGGTGGGAAGAAAGGGGAGTTTTCTTCTCACACAGACGAAGGTGACAGAGGCCATTTATGCGCGGGAGGTTTGGTCTTGGATTTGCTGCTCTCGAGATGCACATTTCCCCCATCCGAATTCTCAGAACTCTGCATGGGGGGGCTTACTTTTGAGTTTTGAGAATTTGGATGGGGAAAATGTGCATCTAGAGAGCGGCAGATCCAAGGAAAATCCTCCCATGCATAAATGGCCAGACTGTGGGGATTTAAAGAATATTAAAAACCTCCTCTCAGCTACCGGTAACAAAACATTGTGAGGGTTTCAAACAGGGGGAACAGAGAACCACCCCACCTCACAGCGAGCAACACGCCTTTTGTCATTACATCAGACAGCATTGTTCTCCATGGTGTGCGAACACTATTTAATCTTCAGGCCAGATATCTCTCTGGTTAAAGAGGTATGTTGTGTTTCATGTTCTGAGAGGTTAGGGTTAAAGCCCTCGTCAGCTTTTCTTTAGCAGTCAGAGGAGGTATTGGAGTTTTTAAGAAGTTGTAGATTTACAGAGTGACCCCGCTTGGCTATATAGGTGGCAAATCACCAGAGCAGTTGAGAAGCCGAAGGAATGTTTACCCAGCCTGTATTTCTCTCCTGAAGAATGTAGCGCTTCAGTTGACCCTGCCTGTCCTTATAAAGAGTCATAGCTGAAGGAGACAAACAGCGTTGGGTTCCTCCCTGGCACATTTGTCACTTATGGGTGGAACATGTTGTTTGCCCACCTCATGCACTATATATAATATCAGGGGCTTCCATCCCGGTTCGAATTCTTGTTCATAGCTTAAGCATGTGTTTAGTTTTACTGATTTGAGTGGTTCCATCTGCAGAAGTAAAGGCTTTTATAGGAATTAAATCTGCTTCGGTGTTTGTAGGGCTAGGGCCTGCTGTGTTGTTTTAAAGTTTACTGACAGTTGATAAGGAAATTGACTCCCCTCCCCTTTCTCTGCAAGCCATGAACAAGGGGGATACACTCTAATAATATGCTAAGGTTTGTGGTTGACCCTACTGGCCCTTTGAGAAAGTACAGTTGGTGTCATCTCTTGAGCCTGACCGTTGGGAAAGGCGGGGCAGAAGTCAAATAAATAAATAAATGGCTGCCATGAAGGTGGGGCCAAATGTTGGGCAGTTCCAAGCCAAGCAGTCCCCTGTGACAAGAGACAGTAGTAGGCACTCCTTGCGGATGAAAGGCAATGTCCGGATCTCTTCAGAAGTGCTTCCTGCACTGAGGTGTGAAGAAAACCAGGACCTGCTCTTTGTGTTGAGAAAGAGATGCTATTTTATTTCAGTTTCCAAAGAAAGGAGAAGGGTTGTGTCCTCTATAGACACAGGAAGAGGTTTCTAAGCATAGAGATATAAGAAAGTCTGTGTGGATAGCAGGGGCGGTCTTATTGATACTGGGACCCTAGGCAAAACTCTAGAATGGGGCATTAGAACCACTGCCCCAGACTCTTACAATGCCCCCTCTGTGGGGTCACCCACCCACACACACACCAGGGCCAGGTTGTAGCACACACACACCAGGGCTAGGTTGTAGCACAGTTGTGTTACCCTACGTGGGAACTGGTTAAAATTTATCCTGCTTGAATTTTTAGCAAACATGCAATATGTAAGCTGGAGATATTACATGATGACTGATTTTTGAGGGACTGATGAGGAAATGTAAAGCCAAAGATTCGAAACGGCCGTATCCCTTCTTCAATTATTGGCGTCATCTCATGGCAACGTCAGTAACACCATTTAAAGATTGAAGAGGAACCAAAGACTTCCCTTCTTCAATTTTTGGCATCATCTCATGGCAACGTCAGTAACACCATTTAAAGCTTGAAGATGAACCAAAGATTTCCTTGTGAATATAACCTAAGGACTATATCTATACTTTGAATTTTCAAGTCTGGTTTGTTCCAACTTGATTGTTGTAATATACATTGTACATAGTAGGATAGATAATTTAGGTTGTTTGTTCAATAAGTATATAGTTGTGACTCTATGTTATATGTTGTAGCAATTTATATAAATATTTGCACTTTGTTATATTCATTAGTACCTGGAGGTTGGCAGCCCTAGCTATGATGCATTTGTCCGGAATGAAGTAAAAACTTTGTGAGTCAGTCAGTTGATAGGGAGCTGTCTGAAGCTCTCTGGTGTTTTTTTCCTGTTCCATTAAAGAGTATTTATTTACTTACTTATTTACTTATTTATCATATTTGTAATCTGCCCTCCACAGTGAGTCAGCTCAGGGCAGATGCCAACAGGCCTGGAGTAAAACATCCCATTTCTTTAACAGAGACTTCATGTGTAGAAATGGACAGCAGAAGCTTCCCATGACATGGAGGTAAATAATAGTCAACCAAGCCTCTAGGCAGTTGGCAACTCTATGGGGTAGCGCTCTCTCTCTCTCTCTCTCTCTCTCTCTCTCTCTCTCTCTCTCTCTCTCTCTCTATCTATCTATCTATCTCTATCTATCTCTATCTATCTCTATCTATCTCTATCTATCTCTATCTATCTCTATCTATCTCTATCTATCTCTATCTATCTCTATCTATCTCTATCTCTATCTATCTATCTATCTATCTATCTCAATGTATCTGCCCCATTGTGGGAGGGAAGGCAGCATGGTATAGCACGATCTCGTCGAATCTCAGAAGCTAAGCAGGGTCAGTTCTTGGAAGGGAGACCTCCAAGGAAGACTGCAGAGGCAAACCACCTCTGCTTCTCACATGCCTTGAAAGCCCCTTGCTGGGGTCGCCATAAGTCGGCTGCGACTTGACAGAACTTTATACACACACGCACACCTTCCCCATTCAGAGAGAGAGAGTTGGCAACCCTGCTTGTGAAAGAAAGAAGTTGGAATCCCTGCTTGTGAATTCAGCTTATGACATGAGAACCTAGCTGTTTCTCAGGGCTTAGATTGAGCAAAGGTTATCTTGACCACCACGACCAACAACAAAAAGCGGAGGCCTTGCAAAGAGTACTGCTTTGACGTAGCAATCCAGTTTTTGGCAAGGTTCTGTTACCGTAATTAAGTCTCAAATAGTACCGTTTGTTTGATCTAGCCTGCTCAGCAGCATTTTGGACAGGTGAAGTTGATCAGAAGAAAGTTCAAGCTGTCTGGTCAGATTTCAGAAGGAGGAAAGTGAACATAAAAGTCTCTACTTGAAGTTGAGGCACTGGCTCCTGAGAAGATTTCTGTACCTCTAAGAATTGTACACGTGAGAAAATACCACTGATACAGCTTCTCCTATTATGGTGGAACTGCAAAGAGAAAAGCCACATGTGATTAATTTTGTCCTTGGGACAACTGTAGCCTGAAGTTGACATTCTTTGCACATGTATGTGGGAGTAAATTTTATGGGACATACTTAAGAGTAACTATGCATAGGAATGGGCAGGGTTCCAACTGTCTGGAGCAAAAATGTCCTGCCCCTTTAATGGAGGCTTAATGAGATGTTGTTTACCTCCAGTGTGGTGTGGTGGTTAAGAGCGGTGGTTTGGAGTGGCGGACTCTGATATGGAGAACCGGGTTCGATTCCCCACTCCTCCACATGAGTGGTGGACACTAATCTGGTAAACCGGGTTGGTTTCCCCACTCCTACACATGAAGCCAGCTGGGTGACCTTGGGCAAGTCACAGTTCTATTAAGAGCTCTCTCAGCCCCACCTATCTCACAGGGTCTCTGTTGTGGGAGAGGAAGGGAAGGCGATTGTAAGCCAGTTTGAGTCTGCCTTAAGTGATAGAGAAAGTCGGCATACAAAAACCAACTCTTCTTCTTCCCTGTGATGAAAAACTTCAGCTATCCATATCCATGCATTAAGTCACTATTAAAGAGGCAGAGCATTTTCCCTCCAGGCCTGTTGGCAACCCTAGGAGTGGGCTGCAGTTCTACTAAAGCCCTCTTGATTTGAGTTGGCAGTTCTAACTTTCAAGCACTCTTTATTTATAGATCCCCATTATCTTTTGTTCTCTGCAGGCTTGCAGTTCTTAACCTTTTAGAAGCATCAATTATTTAAACCGGAAGCTCTGAACGTGGACGTTGGGCTGTGAGGAGATGTAGATAGTGTTGTGGGAACAGCAAACATAGGCTTTGAGCAGCAACCACTCATTTACAAAAGCAAGCAGAACCATGTGCAAGGATATTTAAACGGGAGTGTTTTAGCACCTTAAAAAAAGAAACACTTATTGCAGCACAAGTCGCTAGGGTGTGGTGAATAGAGTGCTGGATTAGGATGCGGGAGAGACCCTGGTTCAAATCCCTATGTGGAAGCTTACTGGGTGACCCTGCACTGGTCAAGCACTCTCAGCTTAACCTCCCTCACAGGGTTGTTGTGAGGATAAAAATGGAGGAGAGGAGAACGAGGTCAGCTACTTTGTGTCTCTGTTGGTAAGAAAAATAAGGTGTAAGCAAGCAAGCTTTTATTGACTAGAGCCCACTACTTCGTTTGTTTCTGTGCCTGGGAAACCTGCTTGTTTTTCAAGGTTACTAATCATGCAGAAAGAAGTTTACACATAAACATTAGTACACAATTAAGACCTTTAGGCACCTTCAAGTGAACACATGTTCATCAGGGGCAGAGCTAGGGAGGCTAACAGGCCTGGAGAAAAATATCCTGTCCCTTTAATAGAGGCTTAGTGTATGGAAATGGACACCTGAGGCTTTTCATGGCATGGATATAAATGACGTCACCAGGTAAATAACATCACATAAGGTCTCTATGAAAGGAACAGGACTTTTTTTCTCTCCAGGCAGTTGGCAGCCCTAGTCCTGTGGGACAAAGATGGGGCATAAGCTTTTAAAATTAATAAATAGCAGTGTCACTTCCATAGTTAGCAACTTTGTTCCAGCTGCTATCCTGCTTCTAAAGAAGGGCTTTTTAGTTTTATTTACCCATATGCCTTTAAGAGCAGCTCGGCAGGCACAAATTTAGCAGGAACAGTTTGTCCACCTATGGAGAAGTCACAGTAGTGTTGTCTGCTCCTCAATCTGATATGGAGCTTATGCCTTTGAAAATTGGTATCACTAACATTTTAATAAGACTCTACTCTTGTGCCTTTGATAGCAGCTGGATATGTAGGAATTTGGCTGCAGAAAATTTCACCATCAGTCTGTCTCTATGTTAGGAAATACAGTACACTCATCTACTAAATATCTCCCTAGAAGCTGCTATTAGAGGTATAAGAGCCTTGCCTGGGGGGGGGGGGGAATTGCCCCTTTTTAAAATGCATGAACGATCCAGTACTCTTGCCATTTTGCTTTAGGCCATCCTGTTCCTTTGGTCCTCTCTTGCCCACGTTCCTTTCCTGTCCATTTGAAGCAACATGTTAGCCCCACCAGCCACAACAGGCAAGGGGAATTTTTGATCCTGATGGCAAGGACAATCCAGTTCCCAAAGCTGGGAACTCTACTAGTGGGGGCAAAACACACAAGGAATGTCAGAAATGGAAGATCCCCTGTACTAAAGAACTGGGTGTTTGTTTACTTAAAAACAAAAACCAGACTGCTTCTTGATAGCATTGTCAGATTTGTCAGGGTTGTCTATGAATTTTACATTGGCAGCCTCCAAATAAGGTTGGAGCTTGCAGTCTTCAGGGATCTTGCAAAATATTCACCCCTGACACAAGCCTGCTAAAGGCTGCTGCCTTTTAAGCTTTCTGCGGTGCTCATCATTCATATTTAGCTGAAACAGAATAGCCAAACACGATGCAGTGGGTTGTTTTAAGATCCCTTTCATCCGGCTTTGTGTTTCCTTAGGCAACCTGGATCCCTGGGAGAATGACAATGCCTTTGATTACATACCGTAGCCATAACAGCCGAGATGAAAGTTTAATGCCCCCTTATTGTCTCAGCAGTTCTAAGTATTCAGTTGTGCTGAACAGTGTGTCTTTTACCATGGAATTGGGGGGGGGGGGTACGATTAACTGATAGTGTGTCTGGGCCCTTACCTTTGTTGTGCCTCAGCACAGGAGCAGTCATCTACGTGCTTGGTAGATGCAGCTGGGAAGGCGGGTGGCAGATGGGAAGAGCACAGGTCCGGTACAACAATGCAAAGCAACCTCTTTCTGCAGAGGTGATAAGCAGTCTGTGAGGAGTTAGCAAAACAAGATAAGTTGGGAGCTAAAGGTCCATTCCTCAATGCTTACTAGGGGCCATGGCACATATTGTGGTGAAGCATGGGCTCTGCTCATTAGGTAGTAACTAGATGTAGCAAAAGACACAGGGCCGCTCCCTAAAACTGCAGCACTGTTTCACTGGGGTAAAAGGATGTTCCAGTGGTAATGAAATCTGCTTTCCTACAAGGAAACACACCTGTTTCATTATAAACAGCGCAGGCTTTTGTTGCCTTCACTGATGTTTGCTTTCTGCACGTGAGGACCTTAACAAATGTGAAGGCACCAGTTTCCATCACTAATGGTAGCATGCCACTCCAAACCAGCTAATTTACTGAAGGCTCATTACTCTTAATTGGAGAGCTGGAGTGGCTTTTGCATACAGATACCATGGCTGGCGATGCGGCTACAAGAACAGCTTATTATCACCTGCCACTTTAGTTCTCACTAGGGTTGTGCAAAAAGAAAATCGGTAAATTTCAGGTTCAGGTTTATTGGGCCTGATTTTCCTCCCAGTAAACCCAGAATAAGCCAAATACCCATACCGGTAAATATCGGTATTCAGCTTATTTCTGGGTTTACCGAAAACATTCGGGTCCATTGTAGTCTATGGGGATTTTTAAAAAGCTCCTGTGGGGGCATTTTTGGAGTTAGTCATAAAATTTGCAGCATGGCTGCAGGGGACTCTCCTTAGATTGTCACCAAAGTTTGGTGAACTTTGGGATGGGGGTTCACTTTTATGGACCTGCAAAGGGGTCACCCCATCCTCCAGGCATTTGCAAGCCGGGCTATCCATTGGTTTTCAGGTTCAGAAGTTCAGCATTGCCGAGGACTGGTGGAAAAAGCCGTTTGGCAGGCTGGTGCCTCAAAGTCTGGGGGCTCCCTTCATATCTGGAGTGGAAAGCATGAGGTCCATGCAAATTAGCTTCCAAACTGAGGGAAAAGGCTTAAATACAAGAAAAATAAAGCATGGAAAACATTTCCTTTCGTGGCAAATGACATCCTGTAAACAGTCCTTTATTATAGTCATAAAAAATCAAATTTCAAGAGATGCTCATGGTGCTGGGAAACGAAGCCACTACTCAGGGCAACCTTTAGTTTCAGAGCAGGTTTTCATGGGGGGGGGGGGGGGTTGTGACATCAGAACCAGCTGAAGCCATGACCAAGGAAGCTCTTGTGAAAGAGACTGCTCATCTGCGAGGGTGAGGAGGCTTCTTCAGAAGCCCAATAAGCAGCTGAAGAAGCTGCCATTTTTTAGTTGGAGGGTATATCCCTCCGGACGGGACTGGGTGAGCCCCATCTTTAAAGTACAAATCAGCCCACCACCTTGTTAGTCAGACCAAGTTGGCTCTGATTACTCGACCCCTACCTCAAAAGGGCCCCAACTATGGGGCCCTAACAAAACCAGTCCCCCCCAAAAAAAGATAGAAAAATGGGAGAAAGCACACAACTGTGCATCTGAGCAAATGCAAATAGCTGAACCCGAAAAAGCTGAATAATAACTCGGCTTTGTGAAGATTCCTAGGTTTTTGTATTCGGTAAAACCGAAACCTGAATATTGCCGAAATGGCTAATTTGGGGTATATTTTCAGTTCTGGTATATCGATATGCACAACCCTAGCTTTCATGTAGTTGGGCAATTACCTGGTGCGAGTAGAGGTTTTGATCCTTTATGAATTATTGTGTTATAATTGACTTTATTGATTACAGCAGTTTGAGTTATCAGGTGATAACTGCAAACCATCATGTTTGTAAGGATAAAGTTTGGATAGCAAAAGTGGTCAACATTTGGGCTCAGTCAAGAGATTTAATACCACTGTAAGTTTTATTACCAGAGGTATGTCCCTTACCTTCTTCTTTCTTTTGCTTGTACTTTGCTTTGACCTTTCAATACTAAACATGAATTTTTCTTTTAATCACCTCAAATACTTCCTAGATTCCCTAGACTACTTCTGTTCCATGTAAAATTAGGATTGATTATTGGGCGTGGTGCTAGTCCCATTAAAGTCGATGGCTAAACTCTCATTACTTTCCATAGATGAGGGTGGCATGTGTCATATATTGAAATTTCACAAATGCTTTTTGTGACAGCCTTGTGGACTTTCTTTAGCAGCTCACAGGGAGCTTTGTGTTCTCCTGACCCTTTGGCCCCAATTCAATACTTGTTGCTGCGGAACCATGCTAGTTGAGGTCAATGGTATGACACTCTTTGTCCGACATGTAAGTAATCCAATCTTGCTGAATTTTCATTCACCAATTCCAGTGATACCAGATCTGGGAAGCTGATACCCTTGAAGAAATGCTAATGAGGATTCAGTAGCTGATTAATTAAATGTTAGGAAGGAAAAAGAGGGAATGGCCCTAACAATGTTGTAGTCAACATCCGTTGGATCTTCCGGTATTGCTTCTAGTCTATGGTACTCAGGTTTTATGTGATTTTTTTTAAAAACTAGGGTTGGTAGAAAGGATAGGTTAGGATAACATTTGGGTAGTAAAGAACAGGCAACGGATCTAGTGTCAGAGGCAAGAAGAAGGTAACATATATAGTGCTAGGCCGTAATCCTAAACTTTCTTTCTAGGAAGCTGAACTCAGGGGATTTACTTCTGCTTGGGGCACGTTGCACATTATGCATTGGCAAATATATGTTAGCTACCACTTAGCTGGGTGGCGGGGAGCCACAGCCCATCAATCAGCTCCAAGGTACAAGTGCATTAAAAAAACCTGGGGCTGGAAAAATGCATTTGCCACACACAATGTTGTCATTATTACAAGAGCACATAAAAATGTTTTGTGTGTACTGATGCAAATGTTCAGGATGAAGCAGCCCAAAGGTTTTTACATAATTTCCCCTCAACTATAGATAGACATTCAGGTTGTTTTAGATCACGTGTTAGTAGTTTATCGGTGAAACTTGAAGGAGCAGCGACCTCAGTGATGTCTAGGCAAACTAACACCATAGTTGTTCATTTTCATTTGCATAATATTTTAGCATCTTGTAGCATTATGTAGTCAAAAGCTCTGCTCACAACCTGAGTTCGATCCTGACGGAAGTCGGTTTCAGGTAGCCGGCCCAAGGTTGACTCAGCCTTCCATCCTTCCGAGGGCGGTGAAATGAGTACCCAGATTGCTGGGGGTAAAGGGAAGATGACTGGGGAAGGCACTGGCAAACCACCCCGTAAACAAAGTCTGCCTAGAAAACTTCGGGATGTGACGTCACCCCATGGGTCAGGAATGACCCGGTGCTTGCACAGGGGACCTTTACCTTTTATAGGTACAGAATTAGAGCCTCATGGCGCAGAGTGGTAAGCTGCAGTATTGCAGTCCAAGCTCTGCTCACGACCTAAGTTCGATCCCGACAGAAGTCAGTTTCAGGTAGCCGGCTCAAGGTTGACTCAGCCTTCCATCCTTCTGAGGTCAGTAAAGTGAGTACCCAGCTTGCTGGGAGTAAAGTGTAGATGATTGGGGAAGGCACTGGCAAACCACCTTGTAAACATAGTCTGCCTAGTAAACGTCAGGATGTGACGTCACCCCATGGGTCAGTAATGACCCGGTGCTTGCACAAGGGGATTACTTTTACCTTTAGGAACAGAAGAGAGACTGTTTCTGCCTCTGTAGACTGTGCAAACAACTCGATTTCTTAAGCCTCCATGTGAAGGTATGGGGCACATGTGACTTCTGCCTCTGCCTCCTCCCTGCCCTAGGAAAGTCCACTAATTTAAAACATGTGATATGATGTCATCACATGTTACACGTGTCACCATCCCCACAAGCAGCAGCCAGTGAAGCTTAGAGGGCTGAAGAAGACTCACTATATGATGCTGGAGTCCAGTAGCACCTTAAAGACTAACAAAATTTCTGGCAGGGTATGAGCTTTCATGAGTCACAGCTCACTTCTTCAGCTACCACATCATATGCTTTGTGGTAAGAGACATTTGAAAGGAGAAAGATGGGGATGGCATGAAGCTGCTCCTTTTGTTGGCAACCAAGTGTGATCTGTAATGTCCAGTTCTAGTATAAAGGTTTGGTGGGTAAGATAAATGCATAACTCATGCTTCTATTAGATTAAAGTTACATCCAGTATTGCTCTGTCAGCAATGTTAGCAGTGGACTTCCAAGAAGTATTAAGTCAAGCATTCAAATTGTAGAATCATTTTTAATAATCATGATCCATAATAATTGTCTTATTAATGGATGGGTGGGGGAGGAGGGGAGCTGGGCGAATTACAGTGCAATCCTAAACAGATAGGGTTGCCAACCTCCAGGTACTAGCTGGAGATCTCCTGCTATTACAACTGATCTCCTGCTGATAGACAATAGATAATTTTCCCCTGGAGAAAATGGCCACTTTGGCAATTGGATTCTATGGCACTGAAGTCCCTCCCCTCCCCAAACCCCTACCTCCTCAGGCTCCACCCCAAAAACCTCCTGCCAGTGGCAAATAGGGACCTGGCAACCCTAAAACAGAGTTATACCGGTCTAAGCCCATTGACTTGAATGGTTTTAGAAGATGTAACTGTTGGGCATCTGTATCTTGCCAGGTGATCAGCTTTTTTCTGTTATGACCTCTAGAAACATTGTTTTTAGAGCCCTGCAGGAACGTAAGAAGAGCCCTACTGGATCAGACTAGTGGTTCAGCTAGTCCAGCATCCTGTATCACATAGTAATCAAACCAGTTGCCCTGGAGGGCCAACAAACAGGGCAGAGAAAGACCAGGGTGTTCCCCTGATGCTGCCTCCTAGCAGTGGTATTCAGAAGCTGATGTTGTCAGAGGTTGCCTTTCAATTGCCTTTTGGTTCTTCACTGAATGTCTTCTGAGTCCTTGCCTAGCCATGCTTGGGCTGACCCGTAGAAGCGGTCAGGCTCCTGACATGAGTTAGGCCAGTGTTCACATGTTTACTGTGATGTTCATTTGCTCTGTTCTTCCCACTCCATTCCCCCCTCCCTTGCCTTGGCCTTGAGTAGGCTCTGTTTTCCTCCTTCCTGCCTAGCACCGTTATCTAGTCATTTCCCAGGCCGTTTGAACCTGCACCTGTGATGTAATCATGCTTTTAAGTTATGCCTCGTAGCCTGGCTCCTCATTAGCAGCTTTGAATCTGCAAGTTGCCTTAGCTTGGCCTGTTGCCTCTACAATAAAGTTTACCTGCTTCTGACTTGGCCGTCTGAGTGAGTGGCTTTTTGGGAATTGCCCAGGTTGGCTGGAGAACCTGACAGATGTTTTTGTATATGGAAGTTTCTTTTAGCCATGCCTTGATGCTGGTAATGGACCTATCCCCCATAATTCTAGCTAATTCAGTCCTAAAGTCAACTGTGCTCTTGGCCATTCACTGGCAGTGAATTCCACAATTTAATTACTTGTTGAGTAAAGAAATATTTCCCTTTGTTTGTCCTATACCTTTTGCCTATCAGCTTTACTGGGTGACCTCAAATGCTAGTATTATGGACAAGGGAGAAAAAGTTCTTTCTGGTTGCTTATAAACCTCTATCATGTCTCTCTTCAGTGATCTTTTTTATGAAATGCTAAGTCCCAGACTCTTTAGCTTTTCTTCATAGGAGGGGTGCTCTGGTCCCTTAATCGTTTGGGTTGCTCCTCTTATGCACTTTTGCAAGGTCTACAGTATCCTTTTTGACATCTGGTGACCAAAATTTCACATAGTATTCCAAATGGGGCTGCACTGTAGCTCTATACGAGAAGAAGAGTTGGTTTTTATATGCCTACTTTCTCTACCACTTAAGGGAGAATCAAATCGGCTTACAATCACCTTCCCTTCCCCTCCCCACAACAGACACCCTGTGAGGTAGGTGGGTCTGAGAGAGCTGTGACTAGCCCAAGGTCACCCAGCTGGCTTCATGAGTGGGGAAACAAATCTAGTTCACCAGATTAGTGTCTGCCACTCATGTGGAGGAGTGAGGAATTAAACCCTGTTCTCCAGATCAGAGTCCACTGCTCCAAACCACTTTAACCACTACACCATGCTGGCTCCCAAGAGCATTACATCCTTGGCCATTTTATTCCCACTCTCTTTCCTAATAATGCCCAGTATGGAGTTTGCCTTTTTCGCCCCTAGAGCATACCTAGTTGACATTTTAATCAAACTACCCACTATAACCCCAAAATCTCTTTCGGTCCTGGTCTCAGCCAGTTCAGATCCTCTCAGCATATATTTAAAGTTGGATTCCCCCCCCCCAATGTGAATCATTTTACACTTACCAGTGTCAAACTCCATTAGCCACACTGTTGTCCATTCAACCAAATTAGAGAAAGCTTCCTGTAGCTCTCTACAATCCCCATTGGTTTTCACCATCCTGAATAATTTGGCATCATCTGTGGAGTTGACCACTACAATGTTCACCCCCAATTCCAAATCATTTACGAACAAATTAAATAGCACTGCTTCAGTACCACCACCTGTAGGACCCCACTTATTCCTACTCGTTGCTTTCTGTTGTTTAACCAATTTTTAATCTATAAGAGGACCCATCATTTTATCCAGTGACTGCTGACGATAGCCTCCCATTTCATCTTAAATCTTGCCTTTGGAATGCCCTCCTAAGGGAAATCTGTTTAACAAACCTCCATATTGTCTGTATGCCTGTTGCTGAAAAGGGTTTCTTTTTCAGAAGGTTTTTAGGCAGTGGTTGTTAAACTCTGTTGCTAAATTATGCAGTTGATGTTTTACAATGCTGACTTCAGTTGTAAGTTGCTGGAGTCTTTTGGCTAAAAATTGGAGGTTTTTTTTAAAAAAACTGCTTGATTGTTTGAGGTGTTTATTGTGGACTGCATCCAGTGATCCATACATGCAGAGACTGCAAATCTGTCCCTTGTGCTTCATACTCAAGCAGCCCTTTCTGACCCTTGGGAAAGCTGATCTGGGAAGATTCAGGATCTTCACAGGTTAATAGCCATGTGTGTTTGGGAACTATACTGGGCAGGAGGGATGAGGCAAAATTGCATCTACACTAATGCCAGAGGCAGGAAGGGCAGTTTCATCCTCTCCCTGCTCCCTACTGCAGAACTCCAGTCTGCATGGACATTAGTTCATGCCGGTCCTGAAGGGTTGCCAGGCCATTCTCTGGCACCGGCGGGGAGGTTTTTGGGGCGGAGCCTGAGGAGGGTGGGGTTTGGGGAGGGACTTCAATGCCATAGAGCCAATTGCCAAAGTGGCCATTTTCTCCAGGTGAACTGATCTCTATTGGCTGATCTCTATTGGCTGGAGATCAGTTGTAAAATAATAGCAGGAGATCTCCAGCTAGTACCCTACAGTCCTGTGACCCCGGGAATCAACTTTCTTGAGGTTGGAAAGGTCTACAGCGAGGAATAAGGGAAAGATTTGAGCCCATCAGTGCCCTCAGCTGAGAGATTACTGGATCAAGCCCAGTGGATTTGTATTGGCCATTCATGCATGGCTGTCTCCTCATGGTCCCGTCCCCCCCGCCGACTATTTCGGGGCTTTGCTTTCTTTATGCTTGCATTTTCCGACTATTAGAAGTCACCTCACTCTCCCCACTCGTTTCTGAACATTTTGCCTGCGTTTTCTGGGTTCATGTTTAGCCAGCATCCAGAAAACGCAGGCAAAATGTGCGGAAATGTGCAAGGAGAGCGAGGCGACCTCTGACGGTTGGAAAATGCAAGCATAATCAAAGCAAAGCCCTGAAGTAGTCAGCGGGGTGAATGTGAAAAAATAGCCATGCATAAATGGCCATTGTTTTCAACTTGGGTTGTAACCCATTTTGGGGATCGAATAGGACAGGAAGGTGGGCTAAAATACTGAACAGTTCACACTGTTTAGAATTCTGCTTAGAATTCTGCTTACAGCTTCCCAAGAATAATATTGCTCACTTACCCCACCCAGCACTTGGTCTGCTCCTCCATCTTTAACAGCAGCTGGACATGCAGCAATTAAGCAGATGAAACTGACCCCTCTGGTCCGTGCCAAGGAAAGCTTCATCTGCTAAATGGCTGCATGGCAGGCAGCTAAAGGTACAGGGGCACTTTTAAAAGGTCATTCTAGTGCTTTTGAATTATGGCCTGGACTGGATTCTCTTGTGTTTGCCTCCAGTCAGAGATGCAACAAAACATGGAGGGGTCTCATGGGAAAGCGTATGATGAAAAGTCCACAATGAGCAATGCAAACATGGGGGAAGGGGGTTGGTTTGTTTTCCTTATGAAGAAAGACTGAACAGTTGGGGCCTTAAAAAGAAAACTTAGGAAAAACCGATGAACAACACAAATCATAAAGGCACAGGGAACAATTATTCACTCTTAATTATTCAGTCTTTGGGTCATCCAGTGAAATTGGCCACAGGTATACCAGGAATCTGAAAGACTTCTTCACCATAGGATGATATTCTGGACACTGCCGTGTGGATTTTAACAGAATTGGGTATTTTCATGGGGATAACAGTCTGTGATAGCAATGACTGAAACATCCTTCTTCAGATTCCCAACTCAGATATGGGTACAACCACTAGTGCTGCCAGCCTCCAGGTGGTGGCTGGAGATCTCCTGCTATTACAACTAATCTCCAGGAGAAAAAGATCAGTTCCACTGGAGAAAATGGTTGCTTTGGAAGGTGAATTCTATTGCATTATACCCCATTGAAGTCCCTCCCCTCCCCAAACACTCCCTCCTCGGGCTCCACACACAAAATCTCCAGGTATTTCCCAACCTGGAGCTGGCAACCACTGTCCAGCTGTACTTGAGATCTTTCAAGGCCATCTGGCTGGATGAAGTTGTCTGACCAAGTAAGATGATTTTGTATTGTCTTTAGGAGGTTGAGCAGTCTCCTAAAATAACTTAATGGTAGAGTATGTGCTTTGCGTACGGGAAATTCCAGATCAATCTCCTGACCTTCGCTTGAGGAATTTTCAGTAGCAGTGCTAGGAAGGACCTCTGCCTGAAGCCTCCAAGAGCCAGTAAGAGTGGATTATACTGGGCTGGATAGACCAATTTGATACAAAGCCACTTTTAGCATGACTTATTTGTCAGGTGGCCAACTGGTCTGGAGAACAATGCCCTGTCCCTTTTTTAAAGGCTCAATGGGATGTTCTGTACCTGGTGATGTCCATTACCCCCATGCCATAAAAAAGGTTCAACTTCCTATTTCCACACATTAAGCCTCTAATAAAGAGTTAGGGCATTTTTCGCCAGGCCAGTTGGCAACCCAACTTATTTGCCTAGTTTGAGCCCACTGACTTTTGTCCTTAGCAGTAATGAAACTCAGCTCTTCATAGTCATCTGTGGAATTTGGCTTTCACAGAAACTCTCCTTGCCTGCTGACCTTTGGAAGGTGACTCTGTCATGGTAATGACATTATTCACAGGCAACACCTTGATGTGTTTCCCCCACCCCAAATTAATTATCTGCCAGAGTTGCACAGCTCCTTAATTAAGCAGTCCCTGACACCATCATTTAGAGAGAGAGTATCAAGATTGTCAGTAGCTGATTGCAAAAAGAGAGAGACTTGTCAGAGCTGTGGCCTAGTAAATAGGTGATCTTTAATGATTTTTGTCACCCACATGCTGAGGCTGGATGGCCTCGAGGACGAAAAGGAAACGTTCAGATTTCCCTCCAGCTGCCACGTCCTGTGGCAAGCCAGTGGCCAGAAAGACTAAAATTGCATCCTGCTGCAACATCACACCGCTCAGGTGACTCATTGCAATCCCGCACGATGAAGCTGCCCTTGGTCACAGCCCCAAAATCACATTACCGCATCACTCGTGCGGAGTTGTGACGTACAGTTCTACTTCAGCACAGAGGCCCCCTTTCCCCCGGCACAGTCGAAGAGATGCTGCAAGGAATGTAAAGTTCACTGCAGCTAACCAGTGCTGGAATGTTCTGCTGCAGTGTCCTTGAGTGCCCTCCTTCCACCCGGAGCCCTTCCTTCTCCTGCTTTCCTCGCTTAATCCATGTTGTGCAATATTACTTCCTTCTGTTCCTCTGCTCTGGCAACTCTAGAACGACTGTTCAAACTTGCGTCTTTCTCCCCTGTCCCTGCCTCCTCTCTACCTCTCCTTTGTCTTCAGACAGAGGAGCTCTTGTGTATTTACCGGATCATCCCTTGGCATTGTTCTTGCCTCTCTTAATGGAGCGACTGCCTTAAATCTGGCAAGTGGATGGCAGCCCTGCCATTTGCCATACCAGTGGGGCAAAACAAGCAAAGCATGAAGTGGAAACACCACTATAATCATGAATGCCTAATAACATTTTTTTATTTGAACTATCTTGGGTAGTGCTTTTTTGTAGAATATACATGAAAAAGCAACGTGCGTTATAGCTGCCTTGTCTTCCACCACTGTATGTTCTAGCGAATAAAAGTTGTGACTAGGGTTGCATTATATATAACCATAAGCATCGGGTTCTGAGAGAGGCTTGCTCAGAATAAACTCCAGTGATGTCAGTATGGATTGCAGTCAAATTAGACTTGATTGAGTAGACCTGTGACCTTCATCATTTTTTAAAGCCTGGTATCAACTTAGGGTTGCCAGCTCCAGGTTGGGAAATACCTGGAGATTTGGGGGTGAAGCCTGAAAAGGGCAAGGTTTGGGAAGGGGAGGACTTCAGTGGGGTACAAATCCAATGAGACAACCTTCCGAAGTGGCCATTTTCTCCAGATGAACTGATCTCTGTCACCTAGAGATCAGTTGTAATAGAGGAAGATCTCCAG
Source organism: Euleptes europaea (assembly GCF_029931775.1). NCBI lineage: Eukaryota > Metazoa > Chordata > Lepidosauria > Squamata > Sphaerodactylidae > Euleptes > Euleptes europaea. Next base: position 102,382,802 of record NC_079312.1, on the reverse strand, counting down.
CCATCACCTGGAGGTTGGCAATTCTGTATCTGCTGCAGGATTGGGGCTGTGACCTGAGGGCTGTAACTAGGGTTGCCAACTACCAGGTAGTAGCAGGAGATCTCCTGCTAATTCAACTGATCTCCAGCCAATAGAGATCAGATCACCTGGAGAAAAATGGCCGCTTTGGCAATTGAACTCTATGGCATTGAAGTCCCTCCCCTCCCCAAACCCCGCCCTCCCTAGGCTCCGTTCCAAAAATTTCCCGCCGGTGGCAAAGAGGGACCTGGCAACCCTAGCTGTAACACATTCCTCCGTTGCTGTTTATCTCATGGGAGGAAACATATAGGTACAAAATGAGTCTTCCTAATGACAAGCTCCCTTACCCACTGTGTCCTATAATATGTTCTTTGGTTTTGAATGTTATATATCTAATTCTACATTTGGGCCCTGAGAACAGGGCCAGGTACACATAGGGGGTATTTTTCTACCCCTGGAGTACCCCCCTCCCAGGATTGCATAGAAACATTTAAAAAAACCACTTTTTAATGAAAAGACTGAGATGATCTTGGCCACCGTTTTGAGGGAGGCGGTTAGGGGAGCAGCAGCAGGGGTCACTGATGCCGCATGAGTCAGGCAGAACTGCAGGCAGACAGGAGGGGAGAGGGGGAGAGCCTCCCCATCACCATGAGAACAGGGGCAGGCTGTGGCCCTTCAAGCAGGGGAGGGTGAGTGGGGGGAAGGATGGGGTAACCCCGGACATGAGTTTTGTGGGTTCTTGGATGTTTATGAGAGCCAGTGTGGTATAGTAGTTAAGAGTTAGGGTTGCCAGGGCCCTCTTCACCAACAGTGGGAGGTTTTTTTGGGGGGGAACCTGAGGAGGGTGCAGTTTGGGGAGGAGCGGGACTTCAGTGTCATGGAGTCCAGTTGCCAAAGCGGCCATTTTCTCCAGGTGAACAGATCTCTATCGGCTGGAGAGCTGTTGTAATAGCAGGAGATCTCCAGCTAGTACATGGAGGTTGGCAACCCTAGTTATGATGCCACATATGCTCAGTGCCTTTTAGAAATCTTCCTTAGGGGCATATTCTGTAGGATGTGCTTGAAGTGAGAGGGTGGAGCTGTTGTCATTGGAACACAGTGCAAGATTCTTTGGCCTCTGAGGAAGAGTAAATGTCAAAATGCATTGGGCACATTACCCATCGTCATATATTTCCAGTTTTCTAAACACCAGAGGTTTGAGACCTCCCTTTAGATTTCTGCATAAGAATGAAGGCATCTTGCCTAAAATGCGGAAAAGGTTTCCAGGAGATCTTTTAAGCCCACTGCCGTGCTCCAGCTAAATGCAATTATGTTGGGTAAATCATGTTGGTGTCCTAAACATGCATACTATGAAATAAGTCCCATTGAACACAGTGGGGGTTACTTCTAACAGAACAGAAAAATTCCTAAGCTGCCAGGACAGAGTTTAATGTAACGTTTTTACTCTGCTTTACTCAGAGCAGATTAGATCTTGGAAGGGTGCTTTGTATTCTTTAAGAAAAGCATATTGGAACGATATAGAGGAAAGCAGAAAAGGTGATAAAGCAGAAAAGACCTATGAGGAAAGGCTGAATAGACCAAGCACATTTAGTCTTCAAAAGAAAACACCTAGATCAGTGTTCCATTATAGCAACCATAAATAGAGACAAAAATGGCTAAAAGATTAGTGGCAGAATGGAAGATTTTGAAACTTGTTAGTCTGAATGTACCCTGTGTTCCCCAATTGAACCTGGATACCATCCAGAAGAGCTGTAAAACTTTCCTCTTCGGAAAGTAACCCTGGCATCCCACAGCCAGGGTTAAGAGGAGAAATGGCCTAATTTAAATTCCGCGTTGGGTATTTTGTTTTTATTGTGCATATTTTATTATTAACTTCTGTTACCCACGCTGAGCCCTTGGGAAGGCTTGAGATAGAAACAAAATTTTAAAAAAGAAACATGCCCCTGTGACACTGTAATCCTGTGTGATTAAGCACTCCTTTTTATACAAGTGCCGGTTCTCTAAATTAGGATTCCCCCCCCCCCCTTGATTTAGAGAGTGGCTGGGCAGCAGAACAAGTAAGCCCAAGAGGTTGGAAGACCTACGTCAGTGGAAGGTTTTTCAAAACAAACGAGTCAAACATGATGTCACAAATGTTTCCAATCCAATTAATCCTCCTTCGTGAAGCAAGCTGGGCCTTATGTTACACTGCAGCCGTACAGTCCTATGGCTTTTTGATTCCAAGCCACTCTGACCGTATAAACATAAAGGGCCTCCGCTTTTACTGCTACACCATCTGCGAAAGATAACGGCCAAGAGGACTTGCATAGCTGCTGGCACTGCCAATTTTCATCGCATGACAGTGCCATAGAAAGGCCAGCCGTCGGTCTCTGACTTGGACTGATGCCTCCCTAGCCTTGGTAATGAGATGCAAGGACGTTGATTTACATACCTGCAGCTGATAGTCCTTTCCCCGTGGAACAGCCATATGTTCAGGTGTCCTAAGCAGTGACTGCATATGCTCCCGTGTAATCTACATGGGAGCGATGTGAGTGTGTGTGTCTATGAATGACGGAGGAAGGCTATGCTTTCTTTTCCACTGCCCAGCAATGTGATACCTTTCTAACTTATCCCTTGGCAACCTAGATTTCATTTTAATGGAGTTTATCTCATTGCCCTTTCCAATGGGATGTCAGTGGATGCTCCTTTGTTTTATCATGAGCTAATGGGACAGATGACGTGCATGCCTCCCCCTTCCCCAGCACCTTCCCCCCAGCCAGCTTGCATAAGATAGGGCAGTGTCTGTGTTCTTAGCATGCAGCAGTACATGTAGTTCTTTGTCCCAAAAAAACGACAAAACAAAACCAAACTCTGCTTCTTAATAGGGTTGCCAGGTCCCTCTTCGCCACCGGTGGGAGGTTTTTGGGGCATGGCCTGAGGACGGTGGGGTTTGGGGAGGGGAGGGACTTTGATGCCATAGAGTCCAATTGCCAAAGTGACCATTTTCTCCAGGTGAACTGATCTCTGTCGGCTGGAGATCCGTTGTAATAGCAGATCTCCAGCTATTACCTGGAGGCTGGCAACCCTACTTCTGAATAGCATCATCTTTGACAAGATAAGTGCCTGAAGGCCAGACTACTACCTACACAGAAATGGTGTCAGAGGTGGGGAGGGGTTTTTGTTTACAGAGATGAATGGGCGTGTCCTGGATCGATTGCCATTGGTCCTTTTTTGTTGTTGTGGCCCTGCCATTTTCCCTGGCAACAGAACCTGCATTAAAAATGCAACAGGAGTGATACACCTGTCCTTTTTATAGCTTGCAGAAGTCTGAAGCAGGCTTTGGACAGAGCGAAGCTGATTGGCTGCTTTCAGAGATTATATCTTTATCAGATATTCTTTGCAAGCATAAGGCTGACTTGGGTTCCACTGAACGGATCCAGTAACTGTTTGGGATCCAGTTTGTATAGGGTTGCCGGCTCCAGGTTGGGAAATAACTGGAGATTTTCTCCAGGAGAACTGATCTCTGTCACCTGGAGATTAGTTGTAATCACGGGAGATCTCCAGCCATAACCTGGAGGCTGAGAACCCTAACTTTGCAGGATCAGGACAAGGTCAGTCAAGCAGTCTTCATTCATATATGTGAGGAGCACAGGGCAAGGTCACAGGCTATATTGAGTCTCAGCGTAAGGTTGTCCATAAATAGGCCATGAATCGCCTCCACACCTGGATGGCTTCTGATAAATTCACACTCTTTTGATTACAGATTCTCAAACCAGGGACCCTTTTTATGTGGTCAGTGGTTTGTCTGATATGCTTGGCTTTACTCCTCGCTTTGTGTGCATGTGATGTACCATGTCTGAAAGACTTGGCTTTAGAGAGAACCGACCTACGCTTGGGGTAAAAGAGGGTACTGGCAATTCTGTGTCTTGCTCTGTCTTTTAGCCTCTGGCTGCCCATTTAGGGCAATGGATAGATGAGAAGGCATCTTACCTTTCATTTCATTTCTTATATTCCTGAGATTGTCTTATTTTTCTTGATTCCATTTTTTAGTTTGTCATAAGAATATCCCTAAATTCTGCCTTGGGGATCTAGAAGCTCTGGCTTTGACTTACTACTGTCAACCTGACTTGTGCTAAGATAATATTCTCAATGAGAGCAGGAGTTGAGATTGGAGTCAAGGAGAAAGAGATTCTATAACTACAAATGAGCTCAGCTCAACCAGGTATATTTATTTACCTAATTATAAATATGTACAAAGTGTGGTGAGGTGTCTGTAGGAAAGTGGTTAGACCGGCTTTGTTCACACACGCCCACAAGCATTGCTTTGCTAAGTTTTTACATAGAAGGATCGATCCCCTAGCCCATGACAGTGTTGAAGATGGTTTTTTTGAATGAATGAATGAATGATTTAGTTTGCACAGTGATGGTGGATATGTAGGGTTGCCAGGTCCTTCTTTGGCACTGGCGGCAAGTTTTTGGGGTGGAGCCTGAGGAGGGTGGGGTTTGGTGATGGGAGGGACTTCAATGCAATAGGGTCCAATTGCCAAAGTGGCAATTTTCTCCAGGTGAACTGATCTCTATTAGCTGGAGATCACATGAACACATTAATTAGTTGTAATAGCAGGAGATCTCCAGCTAGTACCCGGAGGTTGGCAAATCTATGGATATGGTAGTCAGCAACAGAAACTCTACAAAGCCATGGTGAAGCGAACAGTGGCAAAATTGCCTTCTTTGAGGAAATATATGGTCCTATTGCTATTTTTCTAAGACATACAAACACCTTCTGTGAGGGGCTATCCTAATTTTGGTAGTTGGCATCCTGGTTGCTCGGTTGCATGGAGCGAAACAAGTTTCTGAACATTCAGAGAATATTAAATCACCCATCCCTCCCAGACATCCTGCAGTCTCCTGAAACTATAGTCAATAATCCCCTCTGGAGTCAGGAGTGCTGTTTCTTCTCTTTCCACAGTAGCTGCTGTTGACAGCAGTAATATACACAAAGCAGAAAGCAGCATACAGTTTGATTTTTCTAGGAAATTGGGTTATTATGGCTGGCAAACTTGAGCACAGAGGCAATCTGACAAACAGACACATCTGACAGGCCAATCATACAGCTGGATATCTATTTGATTCATAGGATGCATTTGGTTTGGATAAAAACCACTGCCCAGAAATGGTTTCCTTGGAGCTCTGGGATGGGTCCATTGTGTGTAGCAGCCTTGCCTCTAAAGATGTAAACCAAGCACAGTGGTATTAACTGTGAATTAAATTAAAGTGTCCGTATACACACACGCACAGTTTCAGTAGCAAATTTTTGGCTGTCAGCATATAAATCTCAATTATTTATAGAATTAAGAATGAGTAAACGATTCTCTGTAGCTCTTGGCTGGCTGCGAGCCTGTGTGTGTGTGTGTGTGTGTTTCAGCCTAACGCACAGCTATCTAATCTCCTTTGTTTGTTCCCTAATTTCCCGTTTAGGTCTCTCACCATGCTAAAAATAGGTACTCTCTATTCCTGCAAAAAAAGGGAAAAAAAAGCCTCCAATGTATTCCTCTAAAGCTGTGTCGATATTCACTTGCTTATTCCTCCCCCCACCTTCTTCCACAAGCTGGAATGACTGCTTCAGTCAGGCAATTATGTTTCAGAGCCAGAGAATGCCACTGAATTTCGCCAAAAACTGCTGAAGCAAGCAGGAAAGAGTCCTGCATTTTGAATGCACGGCATAGAAGCAAAGATGTCTCATGATCAGGTGCATTCAGGGCAGGGACAGGAAGTGGTAGAGAGACACCACAGCTGGAGGAGGCAGCTGATGTAAGCTTCTTAGGAAAGTCGATTCTGCTGTGAACTGTGGGGGGGGGGGGGAGTCGCACATGCTTCCATAAATAATGCGGCCATAAATAAATAAATCCCCAAAGATTTTGAAATGGGGCTTTCCCTTGATGGGGAGGGATTTGTTTAGAAGAGATTGCAGGACCAAATATTTAGGCGTTGTTTTCCTACATTTATTAGTATAAACCCTAGTAAAGAAATGAAAAAAGAATAACATGCAGAATCTTGTAGAAATGACCAAGAGCCCAGTAGCTCTTCTCTACTGCTATTGACAGACTAACACGGCTACCCATCGTGATCTATCTCCATGCAGAATCTTGCCACTGTTGAAATCTTTTGACCAGTCAGGACGCGCCTCATGTAGAGTTGCCCTCTTGCCTGGATGGGCCAGGCTTCCCCCAGAATCTGGGCATGCCACCCAGTACCCATTTGGCAAGAGGGCCCCCTGCTGGCGCACCTGAAACATTGCTGCTTGGCCACACTGGATTCTACATGCAGCGATGGGTGCTGGTTTGCTTTTGGCGGAGTTATGACGCACTTGGTTGTCTTTTATCGTATCCTACACATGACCAATGCGGGTGGGGGGGATGTTGGTTCTATTTTAGGGCTGTCATGTGGTAACCCACAGACTTCTGTTTTACTATGAGCATGCGAATACAAGATGTTGCCTTTGCTGCACTTGCTACCTTATTCTTTCCTGGGACCTGTTGCTTACTGTCTGTCCTCTGTGGGAGAAGAATTATGGAATGGGGCATTTAATGGTGTTAGTCTCTCACTATATATCATGAAGATCGTGGGTAAAGGTAGGGTCTCTGGGTTGCTACCTGGCGGGGCTATAGGGTTGCCAGGTCCCTCTTCACCACTGGCGGGAGGTTTTGAGGGTGGAGCCTGAGGAGGGTTTGGAGAGGGGAGGGGCTTCAATGCCATAGAGTCCAATTGCCAAAGCGGCCATTTTCTCCAGGTGAACTGATCTCTATTGGCTGGAGATCAGTTGTAATAGCAGGAGATCTCCAGCTACTACCTGGAGGTTGGCAAGCCTATGGGGCAAGCCTATGGGGCTAGCTATTTTTTTACCCTGGTGGTAAAGATCCTTGGGGTGATATGGTGATCCTGGCAATATGGATCCTATGCGTGGAAGAATGTAGAGGATTTTGATGCACGGGCATGTATTTTGTTAGGTAAAGGAGATCCAGACAACTTCATCTTAAGTGCTGAGGGTCAGGAGGAACAAGGAGAAGCTGCCGTGCCTGTTACTGTCTTGACACCAATCCAAGAGGGCTGTTTAATCAAAGGGAGCAGATGCTGGCCCTATTGAATCCTTATGTGAGTCGCTTCGTCATTTGCGTGCCATTGTGCTTCCCGTTCAGGAGCAAGGTGTACATTCAGCCTGACAGTAGCTGCCCCCATCCATTAGCGTTTCCCTGACATTTGATGGACATCTCCATTTCGCCCCTGGTAAACAAGTCACCTTCAGGCTGAAGCGACATGGACCTGCGTGATACTCACAAAAGGACTAGTCAAAGATTTTCATCTGGGCTTTCTCTGCACCCATGTAGCTTCCTGGGTAGAACCGACACTTTCCCTTTCCTTTTGGTTTTATGCCAATGTAAACAATTGTTGAGATTCCCCATAAAGTTTCCTAGATAAATCTCTGTTGCTATGTATAGAGCAGAGGACTCTCAGAAGGGGACATTCAGAGCTGTTGACATTTGAAATCCATTCCAGACTAATCTGAATTTCTTCCTTCTTGCTTTAGGACTGGGGAAAGGACCTGACCCATCCTAGGTAGAGTTACACCCTTCTAGCTCACTGAGTTTGATGGACTTAGAAGGGCATAACTCTGCTTTGAATGGCACTGCTAGTAATAGTATATATAAAAAAGCTTATATGGGTTTCATCTGGAATGAGCAAGATGTGTGCATGATAAGGGGAAAGGGAGTGTTTTTGGTACAGAGCAGAATAAACCATGCATTCCTAAACGGGACAGTGAAATAGGGTTGCCAGATCCATAGGAGCTGGTGTAATAGAGTTGCCAGATCCCTCTTCGCCACTGGGGGGAGATTTTTGGGGCAGAGCCTGAGGAGGGTAGGGTTTGTAGAGGGGAGGGACCTCAAAGCCATAGAGTCCAATTGCCAAAGCGGCCATTTTCTCCAGATGAACCGATCTGTATTGGCTGGAAATCAGCTGTAATAGCAGGAGATCCCCAGCTATTACCTGGAGGTTGGCAACCCTATGGTGTAACCCCATGCCAACATGAGCGCCACTTTGTGCTGTGATAAGGGGCATGCATGCCGGCGCAGGAGCCCTCACGCTGGCCCCAGAGAGTGACATGGCAGTGCAGCGCTGGGACGATGACACAGCCTTCCCCCCAGTGTTGTCCTGGTGTATCTCCCGGCACTGGTGTCCTGGGAGGCATTCCTGGGGGCGGAGCTGTTGCTAGTCAACTTCCAAACCCCTTTTGCCCCATAACACCCCCTCACTCTATGGTGTTGCTGTGTGTGTGTTAAGTGCCATCAAGTTGCTTCCGACTCATGGCGACCCTATGAATCAATGCCCTCCAAAATGTCCTATCTTTGACAGCCTTGCTCAGATCTTGCAAATTTAGGGCTGTGGCTTCCTTTATTGAGCCAATCCATCTCTTGTTGGGTCTTCCACTTTTCCTGTTGTCCTCAACTTTTCCTAACGTAACTGCTATGCCAGCTATTTTGCTGGTATAGCCTCGCTAAAGTCAATGGGGCTATTTGTTGTGTTTTCCATTTTAAATATATTTTTTATCTCTTATTCCAGCCGGGAAACCTCTCAGGGGCAGCGTGACTGCACCGTCTACGGCTGCCGTTGTAACACTCACCCCCTTAAGAATGGGCTGAAAGGGATATATTTCTTCATGAACTGTGATGCATCTTGCATGTGTACATTCATATGCTGTCATAAAACCCCTAACGTATTCTGTAATAATGGCTCAGATCATGTTTCTGTAGTCTTTAGGGGAGTCATTATTGTAAAATTCTAAAGTAATTATTGAAGATATGTGTGTTCCAGTATGTTCATGTCATTAGAATGGCCTCTGTGTAAGAATATGCAAGGATGGGTACATACAAATGTGTGTGGCTGTACACATATACAAAGATGGGATAGTACAGCCAAGATCACATTGGTACAATACAGAACCTGCATTCTGCTAGAAATGTGTCAGAGCAGTCTTTTTTTAAAAAGGAGATACGGTAAGTCAATTTATTAATCATTTTGAATACCAACTTTCAGTGTACAGAGTACTTCATAATTTTAGTTTATTTAGCTATATATGCTTATAACTAGGCTTGCCAGGCCCCGTAGCTCCACCGGCGGGAGCTTTGCAGGGCCGTGGTTGCAGAGCACACTCCATGTGACGCACCTACACCACTTCTGGGTTTACCCGGAAGTGACCCGGACGCTCTAGCGATTCCATAGAATTTTAGCGGAGGTTGCAGAGAGTCTATGTCGCTTTCGAGTAAACTCGAAAGTGACGTGCGCGCAGTGTGCATGCATTGCCCGCCAGCCCTCAGCTGGTCGACGGGCAGCCCCGTGGATTGGCAATATTTTACCCGCCACCACAGGGCACTTGGCAACCCTACTTATAACAACCCTATGAGGTAGGACATGTAAAGCAGGGTGACCATTGGAAAGGTGATGAAACACCTTCTGACAAAAGTCCAATAAACTTTCTGAATATAAATTGCTTAGATTAAGGAGCCAGGCCAGAGTTTCAGGATTTACTTTCCCATTTGATGTGAGTAAAATTATGCCATTCCGTTCTGCTTTACAAAATCAAAACACCCAAGGCAGCTTTGTAGAAGTCATAAATAAATCCAGGGATTTATAGGGCCAAGGGAAGTCCCACTGGTGGTCCCTTGTTTTGTGGACAGCCGCTGAGTCAGCAAGGTACAGATCCTTATTCTGTGCGCTCGCATTGGTGATGCCCAAGCACCTAGTCAGAATCTCCCTATACTGGTGAGCTGCTTAGTTGAATAAGGGCAGAATTTATAGGAGCAAACAAGCATAAGGGAGAATTATTTTTCCTTGCATCTTTTTTTCCATTGAAAAACACCACCCCAAACTGCTTTTACCCTCTGCCGGGAAAAATGATCCACAGGTTTTCCACAGTGGAAGTAAAAGCAGCTGAGTGTTATGACAGAAAAAAGGTGCGAGGCAAAATAGTTAAATACTCCTCTCCCCTATTACTGTAATATATATTTTTTTAAAAAAATACTGCATCCTCTTACACATTTCCTACCCAAGTTTTCCCTCAGACCTTCCTCTAGTAATGAACAAGATACTCACAGATTTAGAACACAGGGACCACTGTGAATTATGTGGTGAGGCCAAAAGTAAATGTGCTCCCTCTTTCTGGGGACAGATTACCCCATCTTTTCCAGTGCTTCCAGACTATCTAAAATTCCTAACTATTCCAACCTTTCAAAGACTTTTCTTCTTGCCCAGACATAATACCTTACCACTCAATGAATTATTTGGCAGATTCTTAGACAGTCCAATCAGTCAGAGAGTCTGCCCCTGTGCAAAGACAGAAACACTTGCCCATTTTTTATTCCACTGTGATTTATACTCTTCTTTAAGATCATCTCTTACCACCCCATGGATTTCACACTTTCCTGATGGTTCTCACTATTATCATTTAATTTATCTGCTCTCTGGTAAAGATAGGGCTGTTACTCTATCTGTAGTTTATTACTTAACAGCTGCTTTGAAGATAATGCCAAAAGTTATAACCAAGTTATGCCTAAATGCTCATCTGCATACAGGCGGTCTTTTTGTGCTGGAACTAGAATTGCATGGGGGGGGGGACACAGAAAAAAGTGGCGGGGGTTGAGAATAATTACAGGACTATACATAATATGAAGTTGTCCCCTACGGCTGGCTGCCCCAGTGAACTTTGTGGCTGAGCAGGAGGCATTTGAGTCTACCGCATTCAAATCATGTACTTTTTTTTACTACATTACATGCACTTTGGAGACCACATCTGTAACACTGATGCAAAAATCCTTTGGAATTCCATTGTCATCTCTTGAAATGCCTTCCTTAAAAACTACACGTAGCACACTCAGGAGTTGCATACCGAAGTAACCATCACACAGAACTGAGCTCCCTGATACCAGAACTTCTGCCTGTATGTGTTGTTTCTCTTCATTTTAAAGCCTCATTCCCTTGGGATGGGGCCTTAAACAGTATCTGTTTTGTTGCTGTGCATCAGATTCTGTGTACAGCCTCATAACATGAAATTATTTTCACAGTCAATGGATTAACCCAGCAACATCCTATTCCTTCCATTTACGCCAGAATCCTTTAGCTACAAGTTTCGTTCCTTGCCGCGACACCACGCTCCATTTATACATGGCTCCACAATGTCTGGAGGGTGTCTAGGCCATCCTTGTGGAATAGCAGCAGCCCATGGGGCAGCCTATGCCCGGGATTTTAATCACTGAGATTCACCCCTGCCCTTCATGATGAGGGGAGAGATCTTTTGGCTCAAAAGAAAACAGCCGTCCCTTTAAAGAAAAAGAAAATCTTGTTAATAGCAGAATAGTAACAGATGAGCTGTGTGGGGTGTCGATTAGTTGACTGGATCTGCTTTTGTGAGTAGATCTGGCTGCTGTAACCTTCTGAATTGTGGTGGGCGATCAAAAGTGGGTTATGGCATATTAGCACTATAGATCTAGGGGTTCCTTGAAATCTAGTTTAATGGGCTCCAAGTAACCAGAGTTAATGGAGTGGCCTGAGTTCAAGCCAACCTTAGCCACTTTAATTAAACCACGGTTTTGTGTAATGTCTGAACCATATGCAGAAGTTTTGATCAAGATCTCAGTTGAATTTTGATGGTGATCCCTACTGTGGAAGAATTATATTTTATATCATCATCTAGATCTCAGTTTGAATCTTATACTGTATTCTGTAGCTCAGTTCAGACTATGTTTTATTTTAACAATGAAACAAAGTGATAATTTAAAACCTTGTTTGCCCTAAACAATTGCTGGTTTTATCACTTTTGCTGTTTCTCCCGCCTCCCCCACAGTAGGGTTGCCAACTTCCAGGTGGTAGCTGGAGATCTCCTGGGATTACAGCTGATCTCCAAGTGACAGGGATCAGTTCACCTGGAGAAAATGGCCTCTTTGAAAGGTGGACTCTATGACATTACACCCCACTGAAGTCCCTCCCCACCCCAACACCCACCATCCTTAGGCTCCAGCTTCACAATCTCCAGGTATTTCTCAACCCAGAGCTGAAAACCCTGCCCCACAGAAACCTGGTTGATATCTCATCCTTTGCATTGTGATAACCAGGACTGAGCCAGTATGTGATTGTTGGAGTGAGAGCGACTCAGCATGCCTGGACATTGGGGGGCGCTATGTTACTCTTAAGTTTGTAGTTGCTGTTTCTTTAATGAGATGTTGCTGTTTGGCTGAACTTGGGGGGGCTGCACTCTAACTCCTCCTCCTTTCTCAGCAGTCATTTTGTCTCTCTGCTCTTTCCACATGGTCTGCAAAGGAGGCAGGCGTTTCTACAGGTCTCTCCTGCATAAACCATACAATCATACTCGCACTCACATGACGCTGGATTAGCTAGCCACTTGTATAGGGACATGTATTCTTTAGATGAGGCTTTCTATCTTTTATCAACTGCAACAAGAATGTTAACAAACTGAACCTTAATAAATGTAAGTTGTACTTTTCTTTTGCAATTTACTTCTTGGGAAGACTGAATTTATTGCACTCAATATCTCGCTTCCATGACTGGGCAAACTCTGCTATATTAACCAAATATAAAATCCCAACAGATTTATGGTGGCCCAGAGTGAATTTTAAAGTTTTTTTCCTACTTATTTGTTTGTTCTCTTGCTTGTGCAACTACAAGGCCTTACAGCCTGCCAGCAAGGTGACAAAAGAAGCTGGGAATTTGCCTAACAGCTACTCCTAAGCTCTGAGTGCAGAAAGTTTTTCTCTCTCTTCCCCATTTCTTGGAATGCAAATATGGCACAGAGAAAGGCCATCCTTGAGAAACTAAACAGCAACAATTTTAATGCATGGCTTTTTAGAATTGAGCATCAGATCAAAGAGGAAAGAGCTAATTTTTCATTAACTGCTCCACGACCTTCAGGTCCTGAAAATGAAGTCACGAGATGGGACAATGCAGATGGAAAAGCACAAAATTTAATTATAAGTACACTGGCTAATTCCCAGTTGATCTACATAAAGGGTCAAGAAACAGCAAAAGGGATGATTGAAGCCTTAAGGAAAGTTTTTGGTGAGCAAGATGAAGCAAGCAAAGTCTCAATGTTTAGGGAGCTTTTCTCCATCAGACTACAGGAAAATGAAAATGCAGAAACCCATATTGAAACTTTATTAAATCTAATTGACAGGCTTGCAACTGCTGGTGAATTGTTAGGTGACAGTTTAAAAGTTGGACTGTTTTTAAGTTCTCTCCCTGAATCTTACTCTGCATTAATTTCAACATTTAATGGAAAAGATTCTAAGTTGGAGGATGTTCTAGGGCTAATCAGAGCTGAGTACCACAGGCAAAAGGGCTATCATGAACAGAACAAAAGCAAGAATGATTCAAGTTACATGGTCCGAGAGACCAGGCCAAAGTGGGCAGGAACTAAGCCAATTGATCACAGAAAACCCAAACCCAAAGACAAAAGGAATGTACCTATCTGTTTCAATTACAATAAGCCAGGTCATAATCAGAGGGAGTGTTTGCTCAATAAAGATGCAAATACCAACAGCAGCAAACAAACTCGCCCTGTATCACAGAGACAAAAGGATTTTTCCTCAAGAAAGCAATTTAATTTTTGTGTGTCCCATGTAACACAAACTGATAAAAATCATAAGCCTTGGCTGATTGATAGTGGTGCTTCCATACATATGACATCAGATATAAATTCATTTACTGAATTGGACAAAATGCTGCAGGAAGAGTGCACTTAGCAAATGGAGATCAATTAGAAACTAAAAGAAAAGGGAAGATTACTTTAAATTGCCAAATAGACGACAGTGGGACTGAAATTGCTGCAGACAATGTCCTGTATATTCCAGATTTAAAGGCAAATTTGCTAAGTGTGCCCACACTTTCAGAAAAAGGATTTGCTGTACACTTTGAGAATAACGTCTGTACTATTGCGCAGCAAGGTGGGCTATATTCCACAGGTGCTCTCAGAAATGGAGTCGTTGAATTGGACTGCCAGGAACCAAAGGCCTGTACAGCCAAGACAACCGCTGATCAGAAGTCTCTTGAACTTTGGCACAGGAGATTTGCTCATCGTGATGCAGAAGCCATATTAGAAACTACAGAAACTACAAACAAAGGACTTGGTAACAGGTATCAATATCAAAGAGTGTTCCAATGATGATCAATTATGTGAATGTTGTATAAAGGAAAAGGCAACTCTGCCTTCTTTTCCCAAACAGAGTCAGAGGTGCTCTAAGCGACCCCTTGACCTAATTCACACCGACTTATGTGGGCCTATCAAACCAGCATCGACTGGGAATAACACTTATTTGTTATCTTTTATTGATGATTTCTCATGATATACAGTGTGTTATTTGCTGAAAGAAAAGTTGCAAACTGAGCAGAAGCTGAGAGACTACGTTTCTAACAAGTTCAACAGGAAACCCCAAGTCATTTAGTCTGATCGTGGTGGTGAGTACACATCCAGACCAGTGCAGGCATTCCTAAGGGAACATGGGATCCAACACAGACTCACTGTGGCTCACACATCTGAGCAAAAATCGCTCTATAATGGACATGGTCAGGTGCATGCTGATTGACTCAGGCCTTCCCTATAGGCACTGGGGAGAAGCTGCAATGACCGCAGTTTACTTGCAGAACAGATTGCCAACCAAAGCCACAGAGAAAACTCCTTATGAGTTACGGCATAACAGAAAGCCAAGCGTAGAACACATCATGGTATTTGGATCCAAGGTTTATGCTCATATACCAAAAGAAAAAAGATCCAAACTAGAACCCAGAGCCGAAGAAGGCATTTTTGTGGGATACTCTCCAGAGAGTAAGGGATACAGAATTCTAGACCTGAGTACTAACAAAATTACTACAAGCAGAGTGGTACAGTTTGATGAGCGACCAAGGAGCCATCAAACTGCTGTGACAGATGACCATCCAGAGGGAGATGGCGACAACGACCAACTGCTGGTGTATCGCCCAGAGCCAATGGATGCAGTCACTACGCAGACAAAACCAGATGTTCAACCAGAGGAGGCTGTGAGGGCAGAAATTCCTGAACAAGCAGGTGAGCCAGAGACCGCTGCGGAGGCAGATGGGACCCTGGATCTCAGACGCTTATCGCGAGCCAACAAGGGAGTTTCAGCTAAGAAACTCACCTACCTCACAAGGACATCGCTACCACATGTACCAGCATCATGGGCTGAATTACTGCACATGTCTGAACCAGAGGCAAGCAAGTGGACGAAAGCAGCACAAGAGGAAATGGACGCTCTGCATAAGAAAGAGATGGATTCTCACCCAACTTCCTAAGGGTAAGAATGCCATTGGGTGCAAATGGGTTTTTAAGGCTAAGCAGGATGCAAAAGGTGAAGTTGAGAGATACAAAGCCAGACTAGTGGCAAAAGGATTCAGACTTATGGATCAGACTATGACCAAACCTTTGCACCAGTTGTGAAATACCCCACAATTAGGATGCTCCTAAGCATCGCAGCATCCAGAAACATGCAAACAGAACACTTAGATATTAAGACTGCCTTTTTACATGGTGAAATAGAGGAAGAACTATACATGAAACAGCCACCAGGGTTTACGGATGAAAAGAATAAACATCTAGTCTGTAAACTTCAAAAGGGGCTTTATGGGCTTAAACAAGCTGCAAAAGCGTGGTCGGACAAGCTGACCAAGATGCTACTCAATCAAGGCTTCAGACAAGGCAATGCTGACCCCTGTCTTTACAGTAGACATAAAGATGGGAGATGGACATTTATTCTAACATATGTTGACGATCTGATTATTTGCCATGAAAATCAAAATGACTGTGCTAAGATTATATTCCAACGAAACAAAGAAGTGGAAGTCAAATACTTAGGAGATGCTAACTTTTATTTGGGAATTCAGATTGAACGGGAACAAGATGGAAGTTATCTTAGCCAAAAGCAGAAGATACTAGACCTGTTGCAAAGCCTGGGCCTGGAAGGTGTTAATCCAATGCCTACACCAATGGAATCAGGCTTCTACAGAGAAAAGGTACCTGATGAACCACTGCCAGACAACAATAACTACAGAGCTCCCCTAGGCAAACTTCTGTATTTAGCAATGACAACAAGACCTGACATTGCAACAGCTGTAAGTATATTACCCAGAAGGGTTAGCACTCCCACCACAAATGATTGGACTGCAGTTAAAAGGGTGATGAGATACTTAAAGGGTACTGCACACTTTAAACTGAGACTGCCAGCAACTAATAATCCCACACTATTGGGATATGCTGATGCAGACTGGGCTGGAGAAAGATCAGACCTAAGATCTACTAGTGGTTATATATTTTTCTATGGGGGTGGTGCCATTAGCTGGGCAAGTTGTAAACAAGAAATTGTTGCCCACTCATCTACTGAAGCAGAATTTGTATCCGCTTCTGAAGCATGCAGAGAATTAGAGTGGCTTATAATGTTACTGGAGGATTTTGGTTTTAAAGAGCCTTTGCCAGTTCAAATGCTAGATGATAACCAGAGTTGTATAGCTCTCTCTCTTTCAGAAAAGAACAGTGCGCAAACAAAGCATATTGGAATCAGGAACCAGTACATAAAGACCTTGCAGAGACAAGGAGTTGTCAAACTACACTACTGTCCCACTGGGAAAATCACAACGGACATATTTACCAAACCGCTACCAAGAGACAAGTACCAAGGCCTGCGTGACAACCTGAATGTTGTGAACATTGAAGGCATACAGACTCGAGAGGGAGTGTTGGAGTGAGAGCGACTCAGCATGCCTGGACATTGGGGGGTGCTATTTTACTCTTAAGTTTGTAGTTGCTGTTTCTTTAATGACATGTTGCTGTTTGGCTGAACTTGGGGGGGGGCTGCACTCTAACTCCTCCTTCTTTCTCAGCAGTCATTTTGTCTCTCTGCTCTTTCCACATGGTCTGCAAAGGAGGCAGACGTTTCTACAGGTCTCTCCTGCATAAACCATACAATCATACTCGCACTCACATGACGCTGGATTAGCTAGCCACTTGTATAGGGACATGTATTCTTTAGATGAGGCTTCTATCTTTTATCAACTGCAACAAGAATGTTAACAAACTGAACCTGAATAAATGTAAGTTCTACTTTTATTTTGCAATTTACTTCTTGGGAAGACTGAATTTATTGCACTCACTATCTCGCTTCTATGACTGGGCAAACTCTGCTATATTAACCAAATATAAAATCCCAACAGTGATAACCAGGATTGAGCCACTTTTGTATTTTCAGGAAGTACAGTTAAAACTTACTGTGCTCTCAAAGCCCTGATTTCAGATTCTGATTTGATAGACTCTAACCTCTGTCCAGAAAAAGTCTGGCAAAATTGCATGGTAGTTGCCAGTGGTGATGGGCTGTGCCCAATGTGTGGTGGTTGCCAATGCCGCCTGCTGGGCCCAGTTGTCTGTTAGCCACCAGTGGCAGTGCTGGATCAAGTGGTGCGGGTAGTAGGTCTTCAGTGGTCACTGATGAACCTGTCCCTGTGAGTACTCCTCCACCAGGGGACATGACGGGGGAGATTGGGACCCTAGCCAGGATTGCTTTGGCCTCCAAGTAGACACAGTTTGCTTGCAAATCCTCATCCCAACTGAAGCCTGGCAGTGGCCCTCTCCTGTACTGTTACTTGGCCACCACAACAACACGTGTCGCCACCGTTCCAGACATGCAGCAAGCCCTAGACACAAAGGGAAAGACGCATGCATCATCCCGCAAGACAGGCACCAAGGATCCACGGGCAGGACGACCCCTCCGAGTGAACCAGGTGTCGTAGTACCCCTCTTCATGGCAAAACTGCCACATTGGCGAACGTTTCTGTATTCCTAGCTTTATGTACGTGTTATTGGACTGCTTGTGCACATATTTTAAAGTAAAGTTCTTAAAAGAAACCATTGCTTCTGCCTCTTGTTTGAATCTTGGAACGGACTCCTGTAAACAAAGGTTACATCCCGAGGTTATGCCCCTTGCCGGTTATTGATTTGCTCATTTCCCCATATAAATATTCATAACCGAGCATTTTGGCTAACACACCAGCTGGTTTAAAATTGAGCAGATGACAATCTTATCGGAAGCTGGAAGTGGATAAGAAGGTGTGGGGATCTCATTCAAGAGGCTCCCAGCTTTTTGCATTGCCCGAGGAGTGTGATACTACAACAGATGGATCACTGGGATGCAATTCCCATATTTTTGATCTTTCTGTGCTAAGATCTTTTTTAAAAAAATCAGGAGCAGGAGGAATACTTTTATTCTGTTTTGCCTGCCTAAGCCAGGACAACTACCATAGCCAAAAGATTGGGCGTGAAGAAGGTTGAAAGGGAGCAAGGGCCATACTTTTACTATCTGTCATGTGCTCTGTGACCTCTCATGCTTCTTCTCCACCTGAAAGATTTAACCATTCAGCTGTGTCACATGACCCTCAGGAAAGAGAATTTGGACGCTTCTTGATGTGTTCATAACCTTTGGGCTGCTGGAAGCTCTAGACCAGTGGTTCCCAAACTTTTTGTACCACCACCCCCTTGGTTCCACAAACTCAACCCCAACGCCCCCTACCCTATCCTATAAAGAGCATTATTCAAAATAGGGGTTTGCATGACTCACTAAAGAAGATAATAACAATAAAATTTCAAAACAGTAACAATAAATTGCACATCTATTCAAAATCAAATTAAAACTTTTTAGTTGCATTTTATTCAACAAAAGTGATGAACTTGATCCAGTGGTACCAGCTCTTCAAAGTCTGGGAATTTTTTTTTTATAGTTTTTATAGTTTCCACCAAATTTGCCAGCATGGTGCCATAGCTTGATCTATTGTAAATTAGTGAACAACACAGTTGAAGGGGCCCACCTCTAGCACCCCCTGCTGCCCCCTTGCCTCTTAGTGCCCCCCTAGGTAATCTCACTGCCCCCCAGGGGGTGGTACTGCCCACTTTGGGAACCACTGCTCTAGACCCTGCTTACACCTGCCGAAACTGGCATCAACATCGAATTGAACCCAAACCCTGGAACATACATGTCACTTGCAAATTTGCCCCCACCCCCAAGAGATGCAGATGGCATGGTACTAAAAAGACGACACAGAACCGCAGTCTGTTGCAGCTGCCCTGGAAATGCTAGGAGCAATGCTGCAGAGGCACAAAAATCCTCCCGTGAAACCCCACTAAAGGAAGAAACATTTCAAGGGATACAAAGGCAGAGCGCAGCATATTCCACCTCCCCTTCCATTTGTCTAAATAAGTTTATTTTTTCTGGGAAGCCTGCTGTAGCGGCTACATCATGATAACGGCATCTGCTGTTTCAGGCTCATCATAATCAGAGATTCCCCCCCCCCCCTTGGGTTGCCAGGCAGCGAGCTGATGGCTGGAACGCCCATTGGGAACCCATTACTCAAGTCGTCCTGCGGACTGGATTATTCACATTCTGCCGCCAATATTTACAGTCGCAGCTGCCGAGATGGTGTTTGCAAATTTCTGCTGATTTGATTAGCTAGCTTGGTCATCATCACTCCTAAGAGCAGGATCGGGCCATAAAATTACATTCTGCCGTGCGCGTGATTCCACTTAATGGCATGTCGAAGGGACATTATGTTAATATCTTGCCGATGAACAAAGAAAATATGAATATTGCTGGGGCCAGCAAGAGGCCATATGGCACAATCAAGAGCCTTTGCTCCTGATAGTTCCCAGATCATTCCATACTCTGCGCAACGCTGAGGAAGCCAAAGGAATATTGGTACTCACTTAACTGTACAACCTCTCTGTGAAGCTGACCATGTTTAATGGCCAGGGCTTTGCTTTTGTCTGCATTGTTAGTTTAACCTTTGTTAATGAAGCTGAAACTATTTGTAGACGCTGCAATATACGAACCCCTTGGGTTCAGCAAGAGAGTTCTAGATGTTTCTGGGGACAGCAAAGGAATGACAGCTTTCGATCCGTTCATGTCTTTTAAGGCCCATGTAGAAGCATGGCAGCTCAACCTAGCAAGGAAGGGAATGTTTTGGCCAAGCTTCTCTTTCACCACTATTCCGCCCCTCCTCCATTGCCAGCTTTTCAAGGCAGCAGAGGGCCCAGTACTGCCAATGTGCCTTAGCTTGCTTACTCAGAAGTAAGCAGGGTAAATGGAGGCAAAAAAAGGACAGGGCTTCTAGCTCTTTAATAATTGTGCAGAACAGGGAACTTCTGAATGTGCATCTTTTCTTACTTCTCTATAATGTGCTGCATCTTCCAGAGATCCATCTTCTACACATTTGTTAAGTATATAAATTACCCTATCCTCTTCTGTGTTTATAAGCATGCATGCTCAGGATTAGAGCCTACATTCACACTTTTCGTCTGATGTAACCTCCACCCTATATAACTCATATGTACCAGATACAGAATTGTATTCAGCTATTTTAAAAATCCCCTTGCTATTCCCCCAGATTTTGAAAGGTTAACCAAAGGTAGAGAAAAATGAGGTATAAAAACCAACTCTTCTTCTCCTCCTCCTTTGCTGCACAGTGCTTTCCTCTGGTGCAAGGTTATTTCAGTTCATTGAAGGACACTGGCCTTACATGATGGAACCTCCTAGCACTGAAGGAATGTGCTCTGCTGTGGAGGACCACCTCCCCTCTAGCAAAGATGCAATGCTTATGAAAGCGAGGTTTAGAATTAAAGCCTGTGCTTTGAGTATTCAGAAAATGTGATATCCTCACAAAAGAAACCCTGTCTGGAAGAAAAAAAAGTGAGGACTGTACAAAACCAGTAAGAGATAAATGCACCTTTATTGCACAATATGCTGACTGTGTGAAGAGGCACATAAATTGTGCACCTGAACATGTCCAGTAGGGCTGCAAGAAACAGTTTTTGTAGCTGGCCTACTTCTGGGTCCTGGCCAGTCAAGCTGGTTGCTATGGCAACAAAGGAGGTGTGTGACTTCTGGCTTTGGTTCACACAGATCTCTGGTTCTTCCATCCCTTGGTGCTTTGCTGGGGTGAACCTGTGCGCAGAATGACAGGGCTCCTGTTCCTGTCCTAGCAGTGTCAAATAGGAAAGGTTGGCTGGCACAACTTTTCTTGGTTCTCCCAACAAAACCGGAAGAACATCAACAGCCAGATGTTAAGTCCCAATGTACTCCTTTATTAGATGGTAAATCTTTGAATGGCTGCTGATGTTAACATTTATCTACTTATTTAAGTACATTTTCTTTCAAGGGGCTCAGGGAGGTATACATCGTTCTCCCCCCCCCCCCCCATATAGGTTAGGCTGAGAGAGAGTAATTGGTCCAAGTAGGATTGCCAACCTCCAGGTACTAGCTGGAGGTCTCCTGCTATTACAACTGATCTCCAGCTGATAGAGATCAGTTCACCTGGAGAATATGGCCACTTTGGCAATTGGACTCTATGGCATTGAAGGCCCTCCCCTCTCCAAACCCCACCTTCCTCAGACCCCACCCCAAAAATGTCCAGGTATTTCCCAACCCAGAGCTGGCAGTCCTAGGTCCAAGGTTACCCATCAAGTTTCATTAACTGGGGATGTGGGTGGGGGGAGGTAGTTGTTAATTTCCTGCATTGTGCAGGGGGTTGGACTAGATGGCCATGGTGGTCCCTTCCAACTCTATGATTCTATGGTACAGTGGAGATTCATTTTATTTACTGCATTTATACCTCACCTTTCTTCCCAGTAGGGACCCAAAGCTGCTTACATTATTCTCCTTTCCTGCATTTTATTCTCACAGTAACCTGGTGAGGTCGATTAAGCTGAAAACGAGTGATGGGCACAAGATTATCCAGCAAGCTTCATGGTACAGTAGAGACTTGAACCTGGGACTGCTAGATCCTAGCCTGATACTCCAATCACTACACCACATAGATCTTCTAAAACATATATGCACCGGGAATGATAGCCTTTCAAAAAATCCAGCAGTTATAGGGTTAATAACAGCAGGGTTTGCATCTTCCTCAGAATCCTTGCATGTTCTGTGTTAGATCAGGGGCTATGTCAACCAGGCCTCCAGTAATCTGTTAGGAAGAACACATGGTGGGGGGGGGCTTTGAAAGTAGGGGGGCAGCACCTTGGGGAAAAGAAACACGTGCCTGATGTTCTGGAGAAGCCAACAGATAAAAGAAAAGCCAGTGTTTGTAGTGGAAATTAGTTCATTAGAAGATTACATTTAGATGTTAAGGAGGCTATTATGGAGGGAGATGAGTTGGTATAATGAGCGCATATTTATTTAAATAATAATTTATTTTTAAAGGCCTGGCATATGGGAATGTTACCCTGGGAAGAGAAAGCCCTTCCTTTGGTTTTTTAAATCTCAGTTTAAAAAAAAAAAAAAAAAATCTTCTCCAACATTTTGTAGCATTGCATTGCAAAAAAAAAAAAAAAAAAAAAAACAGTTTAGCCCATGTTGCTTTCTCCTGCCAAAATATATTTTATTTTTAATTTACCTGAATACTAAAAGGTAGCCAGACAAGACATATGGCGGGCGGGGCGGGGGTTAGGGTAGCCAGGCCTGGCAACCAGAGGGAGATGGGGAGTGGGTTCTTACTGCAGGTGAGGAGTGGCAATCTTTGTTGCCACATGAAGACATCACTTATGGCACAACCCAGAAGCGTGGGCATCACACTGGGGCAATGCTGTAGCACTCACCCAGAATCTCTATGGAAACCATAGACTTTTGGGATGAGCGCTAGAGTGTTGTCCCGGTGCAATGCTGGCGTTTCTGGGTTGTGCTGCAGGTGATGTCATCACATGGCAATGAAGATCGCCCACCCCGTTTTGCCGGCCTGCTCCTGCCTGCCAACCAAATGAGTGTCGGCAGGCATCCAAAAGAATTACCAGGAGTTTGCCCACCTTTACCAGGCACCTGGTAAACCTAGGAGGGCAGACATAGAGATGCCAACTCTGGGTTTCGAAAATTTTCCAACCTGCAGTTGGCAACCCAAATTTCAAGCATTTTTGCAGGGTACTTCCAGGTTGCCAGCCCCCACTGTATACATGTCGTATCTGTTTTCTTCCCATGATGGCGGGTAAGGCTTAATTGAAATGCCATGAGATTTCTTTAGTTCTTGTATGTGTTTATGAAAGAAATATGTGGGCACCTCCACCCCCTTAGTAAATTGCTTTGCTGGGAGTAGCTGACTTAAAAAAAACAAATCCAAAAACTAGCTTTATCTGCTTCCAGGATAGAATAAAGTTTTGTTTCTGTTTTTTAGTACCGGGGTCAGACACTTATTTCCTTCTCAAGCTTTCTAGCGTTCTCTACCAGGTTAAAGGGCAGAGGAGAGATCTCTGAGAAAAACCGCTTAGCCTTCATACCAAGTTCCTCTTCTGCTTATCCGCCTTGCACAGCTTGTTTGCTCATATGAAGCAATTCCCCCATCTCACCCACATTAACATTTCCTGATGAGCCAGTGTGTTAATTTTGTGCTCCAGTGTTCTCTGCTCATGGGCATCTGCTGGCAAAGCGTCTGCCTTCCCTTCTGTTAAACAAGACCAAGTTATTGGACCCTCTGCTCTAATTCATTTAGGACTTCATTTATTATAAAATCTTTCCTGAATAGGAAAGCAAGCCTCCTATAACCCCTCCTATATTATCAGAGCTGCAGAACATTTGTGTACTGTCCTCCTAATTAATTTTTTAAAAAAACATTGAAACATGCTTCTAACATAAAATACAGTTTAAAGCAACTCTCTGGCATTCTATCAAGTTACTCAGACAGATAAACTGGAGGAGAAGCTGCCCTGTACGCCTTCAGAAGACTAAATAGCAAGCCAAGATGTGATACTGCAAGGGCATGATAAAGGAAGGACAAAATCCTGAGCAATGTTTGCAGAGCAGAAGGAGAGCAATGAAATCAAGGACTGGAATTGCTATTTTTTTTTTTTTTTAAACTGTGGTCCTATTGCCCTAATATGCTTTTTTTCAGCCCAACTGAATGCGTGATTCCCCATTTGAGAAATTTAGGCATGGATCTGTATGAACCCTACTGCAGACTGGAATCTCCTCAGGGCAGCACCTTGCCTTTTATTTATGTAAACCATGTATATTGATGTGTTGTTGCTGCTAATAATAATTAATACCCTGAATCAAATCTTTGAGTACACGCACCATCGTTCCAATTAAACATAATACAAAAAGCTGTCATTCTCTTTACCTGTCATATAGCCAGGAAATTCCTAAATAAATGATAAAGGATAATGATGGCGATAATGCTTATCATTAATTTATTAACTTAATTAAAGCAAGGAGAAAAGAGTTATATGAGTAAAAGAAACACGAAGGAGAATTGCCCTTACATTAGCAGTTTTATCATTTCTAAATTTTTGAAAATAGGAAGCCAGCATCTGAGAATTATTTTAAAGAGGCAAGAAATCTAGCAGTACAATCCTATGCAGAGTTACACACTTCTAAATCCGTGGAAATCAACAGACACAGGGCGAAAACGCATGGTTGTTTTAGCCTCCTTTATTCCCTGTTTCAGCCAGGATCGAACGCACGTTGGGCGAAACACATGCATTCAATCCTGGCGACCATGCGTTTTCGCCCATAGACTGGTGTAACTCTGGTTAGGATGATGTTGTTAATCACTCAGTTTGTTTGAATTGTTTCTTTTTAATCTCTCAGAGTTGACCTATTACTGCTTGATTACTGGGGTTGCCAGGACCCCCCTCTCCTCCAACGGGAGGCTTTGGGGGCAAGCTGGGGCAGGGATCGCGCACGACTGCGCTGATGCAACCACGCCACTTCCGGTTTACACCTGGAAGCCCCACATCACAACAGGCCGCTTTACCACTTTGGGGGGGTCGAGTGGTTAAGCGGCCCGTCGTGATGCAGTGTTTCTGGGTGTAAACCGGAAGTGCCGTAATCACACTGTGCCCAGCTTGGCGATCCCCGCTCCTGAGCTGGCTGATGGATTGGCTACCAATTGCCCACCAATCCAAGCGACCTGGCAACCCTATTGATTACTGAGGGCCAGTCTTGTGTAGTGGTTACAGTGTGGACTAGGGTTTGGGAGGCCCCAGTTTGAAACTTCAGTGTGCCATAGGGTTGCCAGCACTGGTCTGGGAAATACCTGGAGATTTTGGGGGTGATACCTGGGGAGTGTGGGGGTTGGGAAGGGGAGAGACCTCATTAGGGTACAATGCCATACAGCCTATCCTTCAAAGCAGCCATATTCTCCAGGGGAACTGATCTGGAAATCAATTGTACCGGGGGAATCTCCAGCCCCACCTGGAGGTTGGAAACTCTAATGGAAGCTCACTGGGTGACCTTGGGCCAGTCACACAGTCTCCGCCCAACCTTCCTTACAGGGTTGTTGTGAGGATAAAATTGAGCAGAGGGCAGCAATATAAGCTGCTTTTAGTCCTCATTGAGGAAAAAAGTAGGGTGTAAATGAAGTAAAACAATATTAAATTGATTCTGCAATCCAAAGGACTAAGGCTGCAGTCTTAAGCAGATTTCCAAGGGCCATTGAACAGAATAAAAAATGTGTAGGAAAAACACTAAATATTTTTAAAAGTGGGAGATTAGATGTGGGAGAGTAGTGAAATAAGTAATGCTATAGTTTGTAAAACAGCATAAAGGGTCTGAAAAATCTTATACAATGGGATCTCTTGTGTTGGATATTTTTATTGTCTTAGTAGATATAGAAGATAGGTAATAGATGTCTCCTTTAGGAAGATTTGATATACTGTGTGTATGTTGTGTAAGTATGTTGTGTTTGATTTTGTAATTTCTTTTTTCTTTAATAATTTTTTTAAATGTAGGATTGCACTGCATACATGCACCATTACTAGTGTTGCCAGGTCCCTCTTTGCCACCGGCAGGAGGTTTTGGGGGTGGAGCCTGAGGAGGGCAGGGTTTGGGGAGGGGAGGGACTTCAATGCCATAGAGTCCAATTGCCAAAACGGCCATTTTCTCGAGGTGAACCGATCCCTATCGGCTGGAGATCCGTTGCAATAGCAGGAAATCTCCAGCTAGTACCTGGAGGTTGGCAACCCTAACCTTTACTGAGTCTGTTGGGTAAAATGTAATGATCTGAGATTATATTAAAACTGAATTTTAGAGGTGCAACTTAAACAAAAGATTGTAAATGTGTACTATATCACAGAAATTGCAGCATACAGATCTGTGTGCATTGTTTGTTTTGGGAAAGATCCGGTCCACGGCTACACGCTATGAGGGAAAGGGATGTCATTTGTATATTCTGCCTCAGGAGTCATCCTGAGTCATAATACTGGAACATAAGAGTGATAGCATACGGGCCTGCCTAAATCTCCAGGACTGGACATGGCAACCCGGTATGCAAGCGCACTCACTGCTTTCCAGCCGCACGCCTGCCCCAAACGCTACTGGATGGTCGCGGCGCGGCTCATTTGAAACTGACACAGCCGTTCTCGCCAGCCCGGACAACCAGCCATTAGGAACCAGATGCAAAGGGCCATCTCTTGTGAGCCTGAGAGGAGCCATGTTCCTGTAAAACCTCTGTTCCAGTAGCAGCCATTTCGCAGAGAGCTGACAGCCACGTACTCAATGCGAGCTGCTCCCCCTCCCAACTTCCTCCGTTGCTCAATGGGTCGTTAGCAGTAATCCTGATATCCAGATGAGTCATCCCCCTTGCCCAGCTGCAGCGACCCCAGGACATTTGCACAGATCGCACCTATTGTTCCTGAATGTAAATCACATCAGCAGAGAGATTTCAGACCATCACGGGTTGTGAAAGCCATTGGAATTATAATAGATTTCCAAATTCTCACTACCCTGCCCCGGTAGACACAGCTTAATCCTTTGGTCACCTTTTGTCACCTGGGAACCTGGGAGGGGTCAAACCCCTCTTCCCGCCCCCAGAAAGTTGTATAACTGGGATACCCCTGGCCCATTCTAGTCACCTTAGGTCTTTCCTGGCACCTTTGCCGTTACTCTGTTGGTTTGGTTTCGCGAGCCTTACCACGCTCCCTCCCGCCTTGCTGGTCAAGCCCACGGGAACCCCTACCCCCATCTCGGTCTTCCTTTTCAATCTGTTTGTAGCCTGCGTGAGTTGGACAACACCTCATCTAGATAAGGTAAATATTGGGTCAACGATATCCTGCCACATTGGCAAATGTCCCTGTACTACTTTCTTTAATTTACTAGCTTCTTGTATGCTTGTAATGCACCATTTGAATGCTTGAATACATAAACACTGTTTAATTTGGAACTCCTAGTCTCTGTCTTTATTCAAACGTCTCATTAAACGGATTCTGGTATAGTTGAGTGCGAGACCGCTATAAAAATACATAGTTACCGATTGCTCAGCTAATTTCCCCATATAAAGGAGCAATTCGGCTAACAAGAGAGAGAAACAAGCTTGGTAAGATTTAGCAACAGAAGAGCAGGAACAGAGAACATAATCAAGTTTAGCTAGGATTGCCAACCTCCAGGTGCCTGGAGATCTCCTGCAATTATAACTGATCTCCAGGCGACAGAAATCAGTTCACCTGAAGAAAATGGCCATGTTAGTAGGTGGATTTATGCCCCATTGAAGACCCTCCCCTCCCCAAACCCCACCTTCCTCAGGCTCCATCCCCAAAATATCCAGGTATTTTCCCACCCAGAGCTGGCAACCCTAAGTTCAGCCAATCCTGTCTTTGTTTGTGCAGTGTACAATTTTACAAGCAGGAGGCCCACAAGGACTCGCGAGGGAAGAGACATCCAATTCTTCCTGCCTCTGGTGGTCCCTGTGGCCCTGGCTGTCGTAAATGTCCTTCCTCCACTGGCTAGATGATGGCGGGCTCTGGGCTTGGAGGAGGAAGTATCTTTGGCACATTTTTAAACGACATTTAGCCATAGCTCAGTGGTAGAGCATCTGCTTGGCGTACAGAAGGTCCCAGGTTCAATCCCCGGCATCTCCAGTTAAAGGGACTAGGCAGGTAGGTGATGTGAAAGACCCCTGCCTGAGACCCTGGAAGAGCTGCTGCCGGTCTGGGTAGACAATACTGACTTTGATGGACCAAGGGTCTGGTTCAGTAGAAGGCAGCTTCATGTGTTCATACTTTCCCCTCAAATGGGGACCCCAAGCAACATTGTTGGCCTTTCCTCCATTTTATCCTCACAACCCTGTGAGGCAGGATTAGAGATGTAAAAATTCTGGAAATTTTAAAGCTGGGGCGGGGGGGAGAGAGAGCAGGTGTGTGTGTGTGTGTGTGTGTTTGCAATACTTACCTTCCTATGGAACTGAAATGTCTTTTACTGATTTAACAGCATGAAATGCATTATTTATAACTATTTGGCATGCTGATGGAATTTAAAAGTATAAATTTCTTCATTTTCTATAAGAAAAATTACAAGTATAGCCAATAGCTGAGAATATGCTATTACTGCACGTGTCTTTAATTTTTGGCCATCTGAGAAGTGGGGGGGGGGGAATCAAAGTTGAAGGTAGAAAACAAATTCAGTTGTAATGCCCCCCAGTGTATTATTTGGATAGACACTTTCATAAGATATTAATTGTTGCCAAAATTATTTACATTAAACCAAAAAGTCTTTAAAATATTGTATATGTCTACAGTGTAAGAGTTCTTTTTCAGTGTTTCCCAAAAAAATCCCATTTTTCCACTGGAAAACTTTTTCATGCTGTACATTTAGAATGAATGAAATGAGTTTACATTTGATTTTTCTCAATCAAAAAGGAAAAAAAAAGTTTCATACAAGTTTTTTCTAGTGCTTCCCCAAATGTCCCAACTTTTCCATTAGAACGCTATGCATTTTGAATATGAAAAACTTTGCATTAAGAAGCATTTTACTCATTCTAAAATAGAAAATATTCCATAGGAGTTTCTAGATTTTCTGTTGGAAAAATTGAAAAATGGTCGGGGGGGGGGGAAATGGGGGGCGTTTTTTCTGATTTTCCCCACATTTTTTCCTAGGTCATTAATGCATGGTCGCTGTAACCTCTTTTATTCCCTGTTCCAGTCAGAATCATTTTTTTTGTGAACACACGTTACCTCATTCCTTGTTGGCTCAACCCTTTCTGAACACAAAATGAACCCGGCTTTTCCCATTCCTCTTGGGGCCCAAATTAAACCATTCTTCCTGGCTCATTCCAGAGCCACAGAGCGAGTGTACACCTTTCTCGGGTTGAGCTTCGCCCCACCCTTTTCCAAACCCTTCTTCAAGGCAGCCAAACAGGGGCAGCACAGAAGATTGGCTTCTCTCACAGCCAATCACGAAGCAGTGTGTAAAGAGGCAGGGATTCAAGTGCTTCCAGCTTCCTCGGAGCTCTTTCTGAGTAAAAGAAAGGCTTTTTTAATGGTTTAGGGGGGAAGGAAATTTTCTTGCGCGAGGTAAGCCAACTACAGAGCAGCATTTAAAGGGGTGGGACTTGATTTGAACTTGGGAGACTGCTTTTCTGTATTCATGCCTCCATTAGCACACAGTTTCATCCCTAATCATTCCAGCCAATGCAAACAGTTTTCCCCAAACCAGGTTACTTGGATCCTGGCTGAAACAGGGAATAAATGAGGCTACAGCGACCATGCGTAAATGACCCTAGTCCCCACTCACATCACTCAGAGGTTAGGCTGAGAGAGCATGACTGACCCAAGGTCACCCAGCAAGCTTCCATGATGGCAGAGTGGGGATTCAAAACAGATCTTCCCAGTGATATGTCAGTCTTATTGTATCAATACCCAATAACAATAAAACAGTAGGAGGTTGAAGATTCAAAGCAGTTTGTTTTATTGGCCAATACACAAAACGCCTGGTGAAAATTGCCCAAAGCGCAGGACAATTCACACACACATCAAAGGATTGCAAGCACGAATATAGACTTTGATAATGGGTAGTTACAGAGGCGTAATACACACGTAAGAACCCAAATGCCCAATACTCAGGACCCCCACATTAGCATAACCTATTACAGAATTGAAGGTGGTTACAGAGAAAGTGATGTTCTCATGCTCACTAATAAGCAAGAAGACTCTTCAGTGTCAGGTGCTGCTCTGTTTGATCTTACGGTACTGCAGTTCTTCTTATCTTGGACCCTGGCAGCTGCCAAGGCTAACTAAGGGAGTTTTCCTAGCTGGCCCTTATGAGTGGGGAGCCAGCTTATGAGAGCATACTAAGATCGTCTACTATAGCTTCTCTAATTAACTTCTAATAGAGGGTAAAACGTGGCCCCTTTAGGTTTGAGGCCTGCTAACATCTATAGGTGCTTGGTGTGACTTTATAATAGATGCCAACTCTTATACACTGAGTATGGCATATTCATAAGTGCAGATTATACTTTATTGATTACAAAGAATATATTTCAAATCAAAGAATACATTTTCCATAGCATATAATGATTCAGGCATTTCACCAGGTCCTAGTCTAACCATTAAAATGCGCTCTAAGCCCATCGCAACAGCTAACTCATCAGGTGGGGGGAATTGGGCTTTCGGGGAAAAGCATGCCAGAGGCACTTGCTTCTCCAAACCACCTTTGGTCAGGTTGCTGCTGAGATCTCCCATTATTTAGCAATTCCTTTGTAGTATTTACAGTCCAAACACTGAACCCTGCTGGAACCAAAATGTGACATTGACTGAAAAGAGCACTTTGATAGGATAACAGTAAGAGTCAGTTGTAAAATATGCATACATATTGACATGGAGCTGGTGGATTCCTTTAAAGTGGTGCTGGGCCCAGTCACCAAAGATAAGCAAACTGCCTAACTATTGGTAGTAGAGATCTTTTCTGGTTAAACAGGTTTTCAGGCCAAAGCATGCTTCTGGATCTCTGCTTCAGGGATAATCTTCAGCCTCATCTACAGTAATATATGAGACGGCCTGTGAAACATGCTCAGAAGTTTCAGTAGAGTTAGAATACAGTGGCCCAAGGACTGATAGTTGTGCTAAATCATATAATGCTTATTCTAAGCAAGTTGCGCTGGCTATTAATTAGCTTCCAGATGCAATACAAAATGCTGGGTTTGACTTTAGAAGCCCTGAACAGCTACCTCTGAACAAAGTTGCATCATAACATGATTGTACACGCCCCTATATAAACAAAAATCTTGCCTGTGGAAATTTCTACATAGGCTTTCATAAGTAGGGTAAAGACATGGCATACATTTGACAGATGTAGAAAGGCATATGGGTCATTTGTAAAGTATGTGCTTTGCATCCAAAAGGTTCTAGTTTCAATCTCTGATGCAAAAAAAGAAGAAAGGCTAGTTGTATTAGGAAATCATCTGATGGTAATTTCCATTCATTTTAACGGGAAACACATTTCTGGGTGTAATTTGTTCAATTAAAATGAAAGTCACAGGTGTTATGCCCCTCACCCACAGGATCCTGAGGCAGATCAGAGAGATCATCCCAGCAGTTAAACTTCTAGCTGCAGAGCAGGCACCGGCAACTGTGCATTAGGGTGTGAGTGAGCTTTTTGCTTCTTTCGCAGAATCCTCAAGTGAGGGCAATCTTGGAGGGGTTAGGTGGTTTTTTGTCTTTTTACAAAAAGGGAGCAAGTGGGCGAGGGTTGCCTAAACATAGCATCCCTGCCTTACTTCATTCTCTTTCTTTCACCATTTCTCCCCAGCCTGGCTGATTTCCCAGATTGGAATTAGAGTGGGAGAAAATATGCTTCAAGCATTAGAATAAAAGCCACAGACTGGGGCAGAGGGTTAAATGCCCCCAAACCACATTTTCTGGTTTTACTTAAATAAACATAGACCTTCTATTCCCCAGTTTCTTTACATATGAGTGGGAGGAGTTGTCTGTCTTTTTACTTCTACCAATGCTAATACTAGGTGGGGAAGAGGGGATTTGTATAGAGTGACTACAGAATGGCTGAAATGTACATGCCCTGTCCAGCTCCTGATAATAATTGACCTGCAGCTTTCTATACTAACTGGAGTATCTCAGTTAAGAACATAAGAACAGCCCGGCTGGATCAGACCAAGGCTCATCAAGTCCAGCAGTCTGTTCAACAGTGGCCAACCAGGTGCCTCTAGGAAGCCCACAAACAAGACGACTGCAGCTGCATCCTGCCTATGTTCCACAGGACCTAATAAAGTAGGCATGCTCCTCTGATCCTGGAGAGAATAGGTATGCATCATGACTAGTATCCATTTTGACTAGTAGCCATGGATTGCCCTATCCTCCGTGAACATGTCCACTCCCCTCTTAAAGCCTTTCAAGTTGGCAGCCATCACCACCACATCCTGGGGCAGGGAGTTCCACAATTCAATGGCATTACAGTAGTCAAATCTCACTGTTTTTGTGGCACAGATCCAGGTGGCTAGATCGACTGAATTAAGATGAAGTTGGAGGAAATCATATTTTTGCAGCTGTGTTAACTTGCTTCTGCAGCAGTAATGCTGGATCCAGTATAACCCACAGGATCTTAACGGAGCCAGTAAGTGTCAGCTGAGCTAGATTCGAGTCCAGTAGCACCTTAGGGACCAACACGATTTTCAGGATATAAGCTTTCAAGAGTCAGATAGCTGAACTCCATCAAAGGTGAGAAGAACAATGAACACATGAATCTGCCTTATACTGAATCAGACCCTTGAATCAGACAATTGGATCAGAGGTCAGTATTGTCTACTCAAACTGGCAACAGCTCTCTAGTGTCTCAGTCAGTGGTCTTTCTCATCACCTACTGCCTGGTCCTTTTGACTGAAGATGCCGGGGATTGAACATATTGATGACACCCAATTCCAAATCTACGACTGATTTCTCCTAAGGGCTTCACATAGTGGTTAATAGTTAGGGGGGTAAGACCGGACCCCGTGGAATCCCACAGAACAAGTCCCACGCTCATGACAACTGGTCTCAGATACCAATTCTTTTAAATTAGTCTGCAAGGAACTGTTTAAACCAGTTCAAAGCACATTACCTGATACCTACTTCTGCCTCCAAACACCTCAATAAGATGCTATGATCCACTGTATCAAAAACTACACACAAATCTGGTAGGGGCAAGAATAGGGCCATCACACTGGCTGCTCATATTTAACTTACGGTCCACCTGTACCCGGAGATCTTGTTCACACACACTGCTACCCAGAAGTGTCTCCCCCATCCAGTATGCATGTCCCTCATTTTGTTACCCAGATGTAGAACTTGGCACTTCTTGTTGAATTGCATCTTGTTTGACAGAATTTCCATGTGTCCCTTGCTGAGTAGAGCTGAATATATACACAGATCCTGTTTCCTTGGCTGTTGGTGGCTACACTCTCTGAATCCTGCTTTTTGCCTAAGGGTGTTCTGAAAAGTAGCACATTGTAGAGGGCTGCCATGAAAAATGTAACTCCCTTGTCAAGTTCTTCTCTTGTCCCCCATAACATTGTAGGGTCAATTATTTCGTGTTGTGATGTGTTCATGTCATGCACCACCGCCATCCCCATCCCCCACAATAGTCAGTTATATGGTGCAGAGTGAGGAAACCCATGACATACTAATGGCATAAGGCATGCAAACAGATACGTTAATGGGGCAAAGGGAAGACCTGGGGGTGCCATTTTTGGTGGCAGTTCTGTGTTGCATGTAATGCGTAGCTCTAAATAAAGGCTTTGCTTCATCCTGCTGTAAGGTGAACACATACATGAACCCATGAAGCTCCTTATACTGAATCAGACCCTTGGTCCATCAAAGTCAGTATTGTCTACTCAGACCCGCAGCGGCACTCCAGGATCTCAGGCAGAGGTCTTTCACATCACCTTCTTGCCTAGTCCCTTTAACTGGAGATGCCGGGGATTGAACCTGGGACCTTCTGCATGCCAAGCAGATGTTCTGCCACTGAGCCACAGCCCCTCCCCGAATGACATGAATTTTCCTATGTTGAGGAATCTGGGGAATTATTTCTATGGCAAGAGGACAATAAGTTTGCACATTTGGTTGCATTGGCTGATTGGAACATTTGCAATGGAGAAGGTGAAAGTAGCTTCTTTGGATTTATGTGGATCGGGCAGATTTGCACGTCACAAGCCCTGCAGAGTGTTGTATAGCTTCATTCTCCATTTATACAGCCAGCTCAGATGCATCGAATGCAAAACGGGGCGGGTGGGATACACAAAGCTCTCGCTCGGTTCTGGTAATCCGGTTCCAAACAAGGGGAGATTTCCCTTCCGCCCCGGCGTTCTTCCCTTATTAAGGAAAGGCTAATAAATCAGCTCACCGAACGAGAGCTGCACTCCACCGCTGATCCACTGGAGGGTGCGTGACTATAGGAGAGTGGGAGGCGGAGGACGATTGCTCCCTGCAAGCTGGCACCGTCAGCAATCAGCTGACATTAAAACAAACACCCTCTATGCAAAGGGCAGGCTGAGCATTTGGTATTTTGTAATTAAAGCTTCTGGCTTGCTCACATGAGTCACTCCCAGGGTTGCTTTACCAACCCAGCATGCATAACAACGTCCAAGTCGAAGGCTGCAAGGCCTGCTTACAATTCAGACAGGTTTTTCAGGGCTGCAGCCTGTGCACGTTCCCTCCCCTGGCCTTCCTCGTGTTTTGACCTTCACTGGAAACCTTATTTTTCAAGTAATCTTCTAAACTGTAGTTGATGCAGTCTCACAGCAGAGTGTGAGAGAGTGAATGCAGTGCTACAAATTGGGCAGCCCGGAAATCTGGGAATAACACGCAGCCAGCTGCTCTGAGTTCCTCAGCCCAGTTCACTAGCCCACAGTGACATTAATGATTCCTTGAAATTCAACTGCCCATGGTTGGTAAACCTTGTGTATCTGTTTATGTGCCGTGTCTAGCCTTGCACGTCAGACACTTTCTGTTACACCACAGCATGTTTTTGATACTTGGAGTGGCCTCCGTGCACTTTTTTATTGCAAGT
This sequence comes from Euleptes europaea, assembly GCF_029931775.1. Classification (NCBI taxonomy): domain Eukaryota; kingdom Metazoa; phylum Chordata; class Lepidosauria; order Squamata; family Sphaerodactylidae; genus Euleptes; species Euleptes europaea. Next base: position 102,347,943 of record NC_079312.1, on the reverse strand, counting down.
TGCTTCTCTTTGTTTATGAGAATTTGGCCTTAGTGAGCAAGGCTCGTGGCTTGTTCATATGGCCGACACAGGGAGTGTTTGGCCGTTTTTCAGACGTCCCTTAAAATAGAGCTCTTGTTGTGAATTACTATGACTATTATATCTATCAAGGCCTATTAATTGTGATAGCTAATGTAGCCTCCATATATAGAGGCAGTATACCTCTGAATCTAAGAGCCCCGTGGCGCAGAGTGGTAAGCTGCAGTACTGCAGTCAAAAGCTCTGTTCACGACCTGAGTTTGATCCCAATGGAAGTCGGTTTCAGGTAGCCGGCTCAAGGTTGACTCAGCCTTCCATCCTTCCGAGGTCGGTCAAAGGAGTACCCAGATTGCTGGGGGTAAAGGGAAGATGACTGGGGAAGGCAATGGCAAACCACCCCGCAAACAAAGTCAGCCTAGTAAACGTCAGGATGTGACGTCACCCCATGGGTCAGGAATGACCCGATGCTTGCACAGGGAACCTTTACATTTACCTTTGTACCTCTGAATATCAGATTTTTGGAACAAACATGAGGGGGTGGCCAGGGATCTCTGACTGGCCGCAGGTAGAAACAGAATGCAGGAGTAGGTGGACTTGGTCTGTCTCAGTACAGGCTAGGGTTGCCAGGTCCCTCTTTGCCAAGAGGTTTTTGGGGCGGAGCCTGAGGAGAGCGGGGTTTGGGGAGGGGAGGGACTACAATGCCATAGAGTCCAATTGCCAAAGCGGCCATTTCTCCAGGTGAACTGATCTTTATCGGCTGGAGATCCATTGTAATAGCAGGATATCTCCAGCTAGTACCTGGAGGTTGGCAACCCTAATACAGGCCCTTCTTCTCAAGGCACTCGAGCAAACCGTTTCATTGTGAGCTCAGCAACCATCATTCCAGCATATAGAAATACTTGTGCAAATCTGTCCTGAGTGTGGCTGTGCGCCTTTTGAAGATGCAGTAAAGCAGCTTGAGGGCAGGGGTCAATATGGGATGTTCTCTAGAGGGGCCTATGGGGATTAGAGAGGGAAGAAACTGGGAAGACAAGTTTAAGAGAGTGGTGATAGGGGTTGAAAGTGGAAAGCCAGTGATACATGCCCTCTGTGAACGCTTTATATGAACTCCATTTCTCGTGTTGTCATCTGAGAACCTGCTGGAGTGTTACTGGCTGCTCAATCTTCTGTAAGATACAGCTTGTTGGTGGTTTCATCTGCTCTTTTCCCTCCTTTTTCCTCTTTGCCTGGCCTCTAGGATACCGGTATTCTCTCTTCCCTGATTTCTTATACCCCATCCCTATGGAGGGAAGGTAGAAAAAGGGGTGCATGGGATCCATTGTTTGGCATTACCTGAGATTTTAATTTCCAAACACATGGCAACAATGGTGAGAGACAAGTGGCTGTGCAGAGCTCAATGTATGAGAGTGAAAAGATGAGAAGGTAATGGCAGGAGAGAGTGTTTCGCAGCTAGATGAGGAGGTAGAGTAGGAGAAACTGAGTTATTTGCAAATCATACTGAGCAGTGATGGCAACCAGGTGGAGGTGGACAACAGCTTGTTATCCTTTTATCTCACCTTCAGCATGGCTCATCAGTAGGGTTGTCAACTTCCAGGTGGTAGCTGGAAATCTCCCGCAATTACAACTGATCTCCAGGTGACAAAGATCCATTCACCTGGAGAAAATGGCTGCTTTGGAAGGTGGACTTTATGGCATTGAAGTCCCTCTCCTACCCAAACCCTGCCCTCCTCAGGCTCCACCCCCAAAATCTCCAGGTATTTCCCAACCTGGAGCTGGCAACCCTACTCATCGGAAATCTAGTGAGGTGTTGTGGTTAAAGTGTTGAGCTTGGACCTAACTAGAGTTGCCCGTTCCAGGTTGGGAAATACCTGGAGATTTTTAGGACGGGGCCTGAGGAAGGCGGGGTTTGAGGAGGGGAAGAACCTCAATGCCATAGAGTCCAATGGCCAAAGCTGCCATTTTCTCCCGGTGAACTGATCTCTGTGGGCTGGAGATCAGTTGTAATAGCAGGAGACCTCTAGCCACCACCTGGAGGTTGGCAACCCTAGATCTCACAGACCCTGATTCAAATCCCCACCCTTCTGTACAGCTTATTGAGTGCTGTTGTGCTGGTCCCTCTCTGTACCTGACCTACCTCACAGGCTTGTTGGGAGATAAAATACGGGGAGAGCCATGTTTGGAGCTCCTTGAGGCTCCTTGAAGGAAGGGTACGATAAAATGGACCCGTTTTCTATTTCTCATTCTCTGTGACAGATTCATTCATGATTGCCAGGATTTCTTTATAAAACAGGAGTTCATATATATTGATGTGTGTTCCCTGCTGTGCCGTGAAATTCACTGGGCCAGTTGCTCTTTCTCAGCCTAACTACTTCACAGTCTTTTTGTGAAGACAACACACAGGACAGGGGTGTATGAACATTAGGGCTGCCAGCTCTGGAGTGGTAAATATCTGTAGATTTTGGGGGTGGAGCCTGAAGAGGGTGGGTTTGGAGGGGGAGAGACTTCAATGCCATAGAGTCCAATGGCCAAAGCGGCCATTTTCTCCAGGTGAACTGATCTCTACTGGCTGGGGATCAATTGTAATCGCAGGAGATCTCCAGCCACCACCTGGAAGCTGGCAACGCTAATGTACACCACCCTGTGCTTTTAGAAGAAAGGGTGGGATAAAGATGTGATAGATAGTTCCAGAATGGTTTCTTCCCGGGTGGTGGTGGGGAGCTTTTCCTTGGCTGCTTCGGTGGCTGAGTTCCTCCACCCTTTCCTTCTAACAGTGGCCTGTGATCAGCCATTCCCCACCCTTCCTTCCCCAGCCTCGCATGCCTTTTTCCAAGTTTGAGCGAGGCCATTAGGGCTGGCTTGTTTAGGAGACCTTCTTCCAGCTTGAAGGGCTTTGTGTTCTGCTTGAAAGGCATATTAATGAGTACGCGGCTATGTGTACACCTAAAACGGCGGAATTGCCGGCACAGCCAGGATATGAATAACCTCCTCATTAAGCTCCCGCCTCATGCTACAGAGGCATATAAAGAGGCACCGACGTCACATCGCAGCCACATACAAAGCCTTCTCCGTGCTGCATAAATCATGCATAGCCACATAATCTATTATAGATTCACAAAGCCGTAATCGCTAATTATACTGAGGCATATTTAGTTTCCTGTGGGATCTGGCTTGCCGATCTGCAGGCGCAGGCGTTCGCTGGTTGCACATGCAGTCTGTTTGTAATTTAATGACAATTTAATTTTATGACTCTTATTCCTCTCTTCTGCACGGCATCACATCAAGGAGAGCACACCTGGGTTTTTTCATGCTGAAGCAAGCAGCAGAAGCTCTTGCTGCTGTAACTCTGGGACATTTGGGAAGCATTTGAGTCTGTTGAGTGCCACAGAAGAGAACCCAGTAGTTTTCGATATGCCTTTCCCACCTTTAACTGATACATTCTGCTTTGAGAACTCACAAACATATATAACATGAGATCTGATGGCATTAATAGGGCTTTTATCCTTTATTGAAAGTGGTGATATGGGAAAAACCAGAATCCGCATTATTTTAACCACCTGAGGATGTCTGTGTCAAATTGAAACCCAAGTACATATTAAAGTAGGTCTATTATATGATAATTACATTTATCACTTGAATGTGTGAAACTGCTACATTTGGGATGAGCTTTCATTAGGGTTGCCAACTCCAGGTACTAGCTGGAGGTCTCGTGCTGTTACAACTGATCTCCAGCCGATAGAGATCAGTTCACCTGGAAAAAAATGGCTGCTTTGGCAATTGGACTCTATGGCATTGAAGCCCCTCCCTGGCAACCCTAACTTTCATGAACCCTTGCCTCTTATTGCTGCAGTTGAGAGGGGTCATGGGATGGTTGCCGTTTACACTGAACATGTGAAGTCATCCTTACTAAACCAAAAATCTTAAATTGAAAACCCAATCTCTGCCCACATCTATTAGGAAGAACATCACCAGTATGGATATTAAAGAGAGGGCTTTAAATGAGAAAGGCCAAGCATGATTCTCTGACAAAGCTTTCAAAATAAATTATGTGTTATGATTAATGTGTACTATTTATTTATTTAAAAGATTTCTGTCCTGTCTCTTGTCTTCAGGCTTCAAGGCAGTTTTCAATAAAAAAAACATAATAAATGAATTAATAGCCAATAAAGCCACTCATTTAAATATCATACCCCAATATTAGCCCAGTAATGAGGTATATCCTAATCTTCCTTTACTATTGCCTTTCCCAAGCTTCTCCTTCTTCCTCTCTTTACCTATTGCCAAACTTTAGATTTTAAACACCTTGGGGTATGATCTGATTTTTGTATGTTGCTTATGTTGTTGTGTAAAATACCACGTATAGTTACAGTGCTTTATAAAATGCAGACTATATATATAAGATAGGCAATTAATGTTCCTCATTTACTGGGTGGGGTTGGTTGTTGTTGATGTTTTTGCCATCACAGCTGACTTATGACAACCCCCATGGGGTTTTCAGGGCAAGAGACGTTCAGAGGTGGTTTGCCATTGCCTGCCTATCCGTCGTGACCCTGGACTTCCTTGGTAGTCTCCCATCCAGATATTAACCAGGGCTGATCCTACTTAGTTTTTGAGATCTGATGAGATTGGACTGATGAGATTGGGCTATCCAGGCCAGGGCAATTTACTGCTAGGAAATTGAAAATAAGAGACATTGATTTGCTTGATATTGCCCAGTGAGTTCATACCTGAATTTGGATGCAAACTGAGGACTACCAGCTTTAATCCAATTTTTCCAATGATCAGCAGCCAAGAATATAATGGAGCTGCAAGAACTTAAAAGTAATTGGCATCGTTGCTGAGAACCAGCATGGATTAAGACAAAATTAAGCCAAAACAACAAGCCTAATTCTACCATAAAATAACTGGTTTAGCATTTTCAGTACATCAGTATGTTCAGTGTGAGGTCAGACGTGATTCTTGGTTAGCCTCTGTTAAAGGTTTACTTTTAGCGATCTCTGACAAATTAAGGAGGTTCTGAGGTCTGTTGTAAATCTTCACTTCTATGAATCTATTATTTTTTCTTGGGTTTTCATATATGCCTTTGCAACATCAAATACATAGCACGTATGTGAAACTAGCCATCAGAAAGAATGGACACACTAGAACATATGAAGTTGCCTCATGCTGAGACAGACTACTGGTCTATCAAAGTTAATTTTGAATACTGTAACTGGGAAAGGATCTCTGACAGAGGCCTTTCACATCACCTAGCGCAAGGGTTGACAGGCCTGTGCCTCCAACCACTGGGAGAATTTTCGGGGAGGGCTGTGTGGAAGAAACCTTGTCCCTTTTTCTTCTGCAATAGGGTTGCCAGGCCCCTCTTTGCAACCATTTGTTTTGAAACAAATTTTATGCTCCCAAACGAGTGGGCTGCAGATTCGTTTGGCAGCAGATTCGTTTGGCAGCCCACTCGTTTGGGAGCATAAAATTTGTTTCAAAATTAAACAAAAATAGCAAAAAAGAACTGAAGACGTTCAGTCTAATATAACCGTTTATTCTCCCTGGCTTATTTGTGAACTCCTCCTTTGGAGGCTGATGAAGCTTTAATTTGGTGAAAGCGCCTCAACTACCCGGGAAAGCGTTTCCTCCTTGTGGTGCCGGTTTGCCTGACTTCCGGTACCTCTGTGCCGTCTTCCTATAGCGGCATGACCATGACGTTCACCTTTGGACTTCATACCTGATCACCTTTCAATTTGTTGGATTTGCTCTGCGTCCACCTTCGGAGATAGCCATTGTGCTTGTGTTGTATTTATTTATTGAACTTTGTTATCTAGTAGCACATTTGTATAGTATTTGTTGCGTAATTGTATTGCCCAACTTTGAATAATATTGTTGTTAGAGTGATACTTTGAGCCTACCCTGTTTGGTTCTTACGAGTACCTGGTGGTTGGCAACCCTTTCTGTCACTGAGCCCTGGCCCCTCTCCCCCCTCAAATATCTCAAAGTGTTTTATCACCTCATAACTCCAGACACTATTGAGGCAGTTTGTAGTATCTGCTGAGAAACACTGGGCAATGAGACATTCAAGTTATCTGCATGTACGTGAGAAATCAGCCCACCGTTCCCCATAACGTTCTTCAGCCATGTTCGGTATAGCTGGAACAAAGAAATATTATTTCTGTTTGCAAGATATGCTTCTATTCTAGGACTTTCTGACAAATCGCTGGATTCTGAAATTGCTCTTTGTTGTGCCACTGCTCACCATTTGCCTTGGTTTGTGTCCTCGTGGCTTGAGGCCTGACATCACAGGACTTGGCCATGAGAGAAGCTCCCTCAAATCAGAATTTGTACTTTGGCACGGATTGTCCAGTTGTTTCATTCGGCTAATTTGTCTGGTACATTTGGACATTTTGATGAGTAAACACCCAGGAGGCCGTTGTTGACAAGGCTCACAAAATCGGGGGGGGGGGGATTTAATTTCTGGAAAGTGGCCATTTAAAGAAGCTAAACCGACCAGCCATCAGTTTTTTTCTGATAACATTACAGTATTTTGTCATGCTCGGACATAATATTAGTAACAGATGTACCTAAGGACAACCCTACTTCAAGGCAAAAGGGCCTGTAAAATATGACACACCAAAATACCTCTGATAAACACAGGGACATGCATTAAAGCACTCCCTATCCAATAAATGAGATTCAAATTGTGCCAAAATGTATCACATCTTCAGTTGCCTCTATTTGCATTTCCTTTAAAGTCAGAAAGAAAATAAAAGAAACAAGCAAAGGCACAAATAGGTAGTCTAGAACACCTTTTGGGATTTTTCTTGAATACAGGGTCCCCTCACTGTCAAATGGCTGCTCTTTGCTTTTAATGTATTATTAACTACGTGCTTAAAGGGAAAATACAGTGAGCTCCTAGAGAAGTCATTTTCACTGAAAGAGAGCGTGGGGATTATGATACTCAGCTGGCACCGATGTGGCAGATGAGACTATTACAGAGTTCCCTTGAATACCTTGAACTGAAGGGCTTCTGTCTAAAAAGGACCAGGAATCAGTGCGCCAAAGTATCAGTCATTACACAAAGCGTCAAAGAGAGAATGCAGCCCATTATGCGTTCTCCAGGGCCTCCTCTGCCAAAGTCTCCTCCGAGGAACACTGGGGATCAGATAGTATCTCCGTCGTTCCTTCCTGCTCCACCTGCTGGCACCAGGACCCTCTTTTTTTTTTTTTAACCTAAATGAAGTAACTAACTCTTCCTCTCACCTCACCCTGTGCCACATCCACTGTTGCCCGGTAACCAGTGTGCGTGTGAAGGGTTTTTAGAGAAGGAAAAGACCAGGCCAGGAGTCTTTAGCTGTGCAAAACACATTGATGCATCTTGTTTCTCAGAGTGTTTGGCTGTGTGCAGAGTGGAGAACTAGTAAGTAGGCCTCTTAAGGGGGAAAAAAACATTTGAATAATTAGCAGATTAGGTTAGGAAAGACAAGAAATATCGAGTGTTCACTTTTACTTTTGGTAGCTCATGTAAATAAGCAGATATCATATATGGGTAGGGTTGCCAACCTCCAGGTGGTGGCTGGCGGTCTCCCGCTATTACAAGGAGGGCGGGGTTTGGAGAGGGGAAGGACTTTAGTGCCATAGAATCCAATTGCCAAAGCGGCCATTTTCTCCAGGGGAACTGATCTCTGTCGCCTGGAGATCAGTTGTAATAGCAGGAGATCTCCAACTACCATCTGCAGTAGGGTTGCCAGGTCCCTCTTCGCCACCGGTGGGAGGTTTTTGGGGCGGAGGGCGGGGTTTGGGGAGGGACTTCAATGCCATAGAGTTCAATTGCCAAAGCGGCCATTTTCTCCAGGTGAACTGATCTCTATCAGCTGGAGATCAGTTGTAATAGCAGGAGATCTCTAGCTAGAACCTGGAGGTTGGCAACCCTAATCTGGAGGTTAGCAACCATAAACTGGATCCAGCTGTTTCTATAGACATTTTTTTGCTGGAACTGCCTTGGGAGCTGTCTGCTAGGTCCCCTGTCTGAGCTCTGAAATTGGTGACCAAGACGTTCCAGTGTATTAACAAGAAAGAACCCCACAGTGCAGGTCTTTGCTCTTTTAACAGATATTGATTGGCTGTAATGGAGGAACTGTTTATCCTGTTTGATATCTGTTCTCCTTATCCAGGCTTCGGCATTGGGCACCATCTCATTTAACTCTGAAGATTTTTGAGGCATATGGTTTTAGTCTATCCCCCTTCCTCCTCTCAAATGAGTCTACGCACTCTCCCCACATCTGGCCACAGGCCAAAACATACAGTGTCATGCCTGGAAGCCTTGAGCATTCCCAGCTCTGTTTGAACTGCCAGGGGCCTGCTTTGCACTGCCTATCTCTGCTGCACATGCCGCATTGAAACTCCCCGTGGAAAATAAGTCAAGCCCCTCTGTGGAACAATAGCAGAATCTATTTCAGATGAGATCATCTCCTTGGGACAGAGCAAACAGTTAATCTCCTAGCTGCTTAACCATTGTGTCAACAGAAAGGGCCTACTCGCAACATGAAATGAATGTGACTTTGGCAACACGACCTCTGGCCTCTCGGTTATCCAAACCGATGTAAAGTTATTAGCTTTGTGGATGGGTCTGTCTCTTGCAGCATTGACCACTGGGGGACTGTCGACGGCACTGGGAGAGGCTTGCATACTCTGATGCACCGCTGTCTGACAACAGAGCAATTGAAAAGAGATATTTGAAACTAGGGTAGCTGTGGCTCTCCCACACACACAGGAAACATAATCCTTTGTGTGTCTCAGCAGTGCTGCTGTCAGAATATTTTTGCTTGCCATTCACTCTAGAAAGAAAAGGAGAAATTCAATAGATGAGTGTAGAATACACATCCCCTTCCAAACAATGCAGAAGGAATGTGCCCTATTGTTCCCATCAAATGGTTTGAGAACTCCCATTTCTATTTCGGTTGGCTTTGGGGACCAGAGTTAAGCTGGTAAGGGGCTGAGTTGCAGCACATGTTTTGTTTTAGTCTTAGGGCCAAAAACAGAGAAGATGATGGAAGATCCATGATAAAACTTCCAGGGTGTTTTTCCTTCCTAAATCGCAGCTGCAGGAGGGCCTGATTCAAATTGGGACCAGTCTGTAGGGGGAAGGGTGGTTCACTTAACTGTGCTGTTTTCACTCGACCTCAAAGCGCCCTTCAGAGATGCCGCTTCCTCATTTGAGAGAAACGTGTAGGTTGCCAGTATTGTATCGGTATATTTCCTGTATCATGTCTGTATATTTTCTTCAATGGCCAAATGTCAGCTCCGGGGGAGGGGGGGTACTTGAGATTGGGTAGGAAAGCAGCGTAGGAAAATAACTAAACCTCCTGTCACCTTCATTATGGCCGTAGTCTGAATCAGGGGCTCCTGTGACTGCTGTTTACGATGACGAAATCACCTGAGAGTCACAGATCTTCCAAAAAGTCTAAGTCTGGTTTGGCCCTTGGATAATTAACTGTTTTTACATGTACGAGACAGGACGTAATTCAGTGGTAGTGTGTAGGGTTGCCAGGTCCCTCTTTGCCACCGGAGGGAGGTTTTGGGGTGGAGCCTGAGGAGGGCAGGGTTTGGGGAGGAGAAGGGACTTCAGTGCCATAGAGTCCAATTGCCAAAGTGGCCATTTTCTCCAGGTGAGCTGATCTCTATTGGCTGGAGATCAGTTGTAATAGCAGGAGATCTCCAGCTAGTACCTGGAAGTTGGCAACCCTAGTAGTGTGCCAATTTCAAGACATCCTAGGTTGAAGGGCTGGATAAGATCAAAGAAACCACTAGAGAACTAGGCTAATCGATATGAGCCAGTGGTCCAAATTTTTTAATATTCTTGCGTTTAAGTTATCCACTGACGTGCCCCCCCCCCCACAGCCCAGATGGTTGGATTAATATTTCAGTTAATATGTATGAATATTTGTAAGGCTGTGTGATAACCAACCACACACTTCTGCGTATTCCCTGAAAATTGCACAACACTCCATTGTAAGGAAAACCACAGGATATTGTGCCATTCTTACAATGGGGCATTGTGCCCTGAATAGTACAACGTAACCAGAGACTATACGGCACAGCATTTGTTGACCTGAATTCTCTAATAAACATTTTAAGTCTCTCGATATTTTTTTATGTTTCTTTTCAGGCTTTGAAATATGGTTCTCTCGTTTTTATTCTCCAAGGTTACAATCATTTTCATGATTGGAAAAAAAAGTGGCAACAATTGAATTCTGGGCTGCCATGCAGCTGTTAGCAGTGCAGAGTCCCAGTCAGAAAAAAAAGGTGATACCCTTATATTGAACCCTTTTTGGAGTTGCTAAAAGGTGGAGGGGTAATAGATGTACAAATTCTGGGAGCCCAAGAAGCCCCAAGGGACCCTTGAGCCATACAAGGCGTCTCTGGGGGACAGCAACGGCATACCGGTTGTATTCAAGCACATGCTTCTCTGTATTCTCTGTATTCAAGTACATGCTTCTCTGAATGTAAGGGGTGCAGAAGGAACCTTTGTCTGGGGTCCCTGGGTGGCTCTCATAGCCCTGGCCCTGTTATCTAGTTCTGAGTTCTGATGAACTTTCTTTTCCTAAACAATCTAATGGGAATATTGTCGAAGGTTTTCTGACCTTAACAGACATAGTAAAGCCGGTTTTGCACATCAATTTGTAACTTAATTCAGATTCTGTGAAGAGCATTGGTTTTATCGAAGACAGAGAGACACTGTCTTTCAGTGTTACTCCTCTGAAGATGCCTGCCACAGCTGCTGGCGATACGTCAGGAAAGAAAATACCAAGACCACGGTCACACAGCCCGGATAACCTACAAGAACCGAATCTAATGGGAAACTGAGCTTTTATATTAAATCAGGGGAGGGGCCATGGCTCAGCAGTAGAGCATCTACTTGACACGCAGAAGGTCCCAGGTTCAATCCCTGGCATCTCCAGTTAAAGGGACTAGGCAAGTAGGTTATGAGAAAGACCTCTGCCTGAGACCCTGGAGAGCTCCTGCCAGCCTCAGTAGTAGACAATACTGACTTTGATGGACCAAGGGTCTGATTCAGTATAAGGCAGCTTCATGTGTTCATGTGATCACAACAGGTATCTGCAAAGGATTCGGGCAGTGTAGTAATGTGGAGGAGTAGGAGTTGGTTTTTGTATGCCGACTTTCTCTACCACTTAAGGGAGACTCAAACCAGCTTGCAATCACCTTCCCTTCCCCTCCCCACAACAGGCACCCTGTGAGGTAGGTAAAGCTGAGAGAATGTGACTTGTGAGAGAATGAGACTTGTGTAGGAGTGGGGTTCACCAGATTAGCCTCCACTGCTCATGTAGAGGAGTGGGGAATCAAACCCCAAATCAAATGTATTTTGCCAAACACTTTGCTTTGATCTAACAATCTCCATTTTTGGGTCCATTAAAAAAAAAACTACCCAGATCCGAATTTTTGGATAAAACCAATGCTCTTCACAGAATCTGAATTAAGTTACAAATTGATGTGCAAAACCGGCTTTACTATGTCTGTTAAGGTCAGAATTTCAGAAACCAAGCAGAAGATTTAGAATTTCTGTGCTGTCTGACAATAAGAGGCATTATCATGGTTTTGCTTTCAACATGGGTTGAAAGAATGTGATTGTTTACACAGGCACCCTGATTTTGTTGGCTTTGCATTCGTTATGGGTCATGTAGTAGAAGTGCTGGGGGGGGGTGGGGGGTGCTCAAAGGCAGGAGCAAAGTCTAAATCTCCCTGTTTGGAATTTTCCAAAGTTGGCAGGCACATCATTGCAAAGTTAATAGCTGAAGGCTTGGCCACCTTCCCGTGACTCTTGTGTTCCGCTTAGGGTTGTCAGCCTCCAGATGGTGGCTGGAGATCTCCCGCTATTACAACTGAGCCGACAGAAAATGGCCGCTTTGGCAGTTGGACTCTATGGCATTGAAGTCCCTCCCCTCCCCAAATCCGGCCCTCCTCAGGCTTCACCCCCAAAATCTCCAGATATTTCCCAACCTGGAGCTGGCAACCCTAGTTCAGCTATACAAGAACTCGGATCCACTGGAGCTATCCTGGCATCAAAAACTACAAGCGAACAGGCTGTGGTACAGAAAGCATGTATTTATTTATTTAGAAAAAAATTATTCCACTTCACTAGTGATCCACTCCAGTGATCTACCCCTTCTACTGGAAATCTGAGTACTCCCCAATTTTGTTTAAATTTACTGGAGAGTAGCCTTCATTCAAGACCAGTTCCATAACATATGAAGTATACCGAGTTTTTCAGGGCATTACTAAAAGTGTGGCTCTTTTTAAAGATGAAAGGGAAAGAATGTCCGGACAGACAGATCAATAGGGGAGTTTACCTTTCTCAGATTTCTCCCCTTCATTCTGTCTGACAGGCCTGTGTTGGCATTTTCCTTGGTAAACCTTTAGCTGGAGATTCTGCGTGTGTGTGTTTAAATACCACAGATACATTATTTACTAGCAAAAAAATCCTGGCAGGCTTGAAAATATCATGAGGCACCGAGCAAAGTGGGGCCTTATGAATTGTTCATGTCCTCGGAACACAATTTTACTTCCTCTGTAAGTAAACTCTGTAAGTTTATTACTTCAAGTTATTATTTTTGTTTGTTTGCTTAAAAACGCAGTAGTAGCAACACTTGTGTTTCCCAGACATTCAGGGGTTGCCAAATCTCATCCCTCCCTCATCCCCATCTCTTTCAAGATATTTTTTTGTCAAGGATAATTACACTTTATTGTCGTCTCAACGTTTGTGGAAATATAACAGGGCTGCAGTTCCACAAAGGCCTGCAGTGAATTTACAGAGAGACTGTAAATAAGGATCTTGCCATTCGGAAAGCAGCTTCACATTGGCCAATCAAAGCTCCATGATGGTTCTGTTGCAACATAGCTTTCTGACCTCTAAAGCAGGGGTGTCAAACATAAGGCCGCCGGCCAGATCCGACCCCTTGAGAGCTCTTATCTGGCTCTCAAGCCAGCCAAGGCAGGCCCAAACAAGTAACATTTATGTCATATCCGGCCCTCGTTAACAAATGAGTTCGACACCCCTGCTCTAAAGCATCAGTCACCTTTAAAAGCATTGTGCCTTTATAATAACAGCAGGGACCAAGTCGGTCTACTGAAACATAATTCAAATGGCTATACTGAAAAATATCAGTTTAATTCAGGAGTATATTCATGTGTGCATGTGTTAAGTGCTGTCAAGTAGCTTCCGACTCATGGCGACCCTATGAATGAAAGTCCTCCAAAATGTCCTATCTTTGACAGCCTTGCTCAGATCTTGCAAATTGAAGGCTGTGGTTTCCTTTATTGAGTCAATCCATCTCTTGTTGGGTCTTCCTCTTTTCCTACTGCCCTCAACTTTTCCTAGCATGACTGTCTTTTCCAGTGACTCTTGTAGGACAGAGAAAATAGTTGAGGGTTTTTTGCGGGGGAAAGCAGAAAAACAAAATGGATGCCCTACAATTCCAAATACTTTTGACATACTGAAAGACAGCCAGCCTCAGAACAAAAGCTGTAGCACATGCAGTCATCCCATCCCAAGCATAAAGAGTTCCCAGAGAGGTAGACATAGGGTTGCCAATTTCAGGTTGGAAAATACCAGGAGGTTTTTGGGGCGGAGTTTGAGGAGGACGGAGTTTGGGGAGGCGAGGGACTTCAGTGCCATAGAGTCCAATTGCCAAAGCGGCCATTTTCTCTAGGGGAACTGATCTCTATTGGCTGGAGATCAGTTGTAACAACGGGAGATCTCCAGCTACTATCTGGAGGTTGGCAACCCTAGATATACAGAAGTTCCAAAGACATGTTATATGTGCCGTAAAGTGAATTCCCATCCAGTATATGAAAAGAAAAAGCAAATGTGGCAGATGTTATAATTTGGTATGTGGAAAAGAAAATCTCAAGGAAAGATAAGTGTTTATTAGCAGAAACAGCTGAAAAGTCTCATGATTTTTTCATCAGCTTGTTGGATTCTTTAGCTTTGAAAGAAGGTCTGGAAGATAACTTATAAATCTTCCCATATGTGATAAAAAACCAGGAAATTTTAAAACACAGTAAGGTCTTTAAAAAAAACACCTTGTAAAACATTGTAAGTTGAACCATTTTGTTGCTTCCTATACAAGAAATCATCAGCAGAATGCTTTATAGCCCTTGATATCAATTGTGAATTTTAACAAATTCAGTAGGAAGAAAAAATATTAAACTATTAATTAATTTTTGACAGGCCTAGATTACTGTTTACGTGGTTAAGATTTTAGCTCCAGAGGGCTGTTTCCCCATGGTGACCCCCACTGATTGCTTTGGGGCTTCCTTTTGATTGTGCATGCCTTCCCCAACCATCAGAGGACGCCTCGCGCTCCCCTCATGTTTCCACGCATTTCACCCATGTTTTCTGGTTCCTTGCTAAAACAGCATCAGCTTTCTGTCCTTCCCTCCCACTGGCAGCTTCTGTCCAGGAAAATTATGGGCCCGTTGCACAGTGCCAGCTGCCGAGCCAGCCCCAGTTTTGTGGTGGGAACCCTCAATGACTTGCAGCGGGCACTTATTTCCCCCCTGTATTCACCTTTCCACATTATTTCCTGTTTCCATCCTTCTGGCAATTCCCATATCATCCCCTTTCTCTGATTCCTTCCCACCCACCAACTGTCCAATCTTTTACCTGCCTCTCAGCCTTCAGTTATGTTTATTATTTATTTACTTCACTTATACTCTGACTTTCTCCACAATGGGGACCCAGATCTGTTCACATTATTCTCCATTTTATCCTTACAACAACCCTGTGAAGTAGGTTAGGTTGAGAATGTGTGACTGGCCCAAGGTCACTCAGTGAGCACTATGGCAGAATAGGGATTTGAACCTAGGTCTCCCAGGTCCTAGTCTGAAATTCTAACCACTACATCATACTGGCTTTCATAGGGTGGCTACTGTTGAAGAGAAGCAAGCAGTTGCACCTGGATGAGTCGCATGGTATCAAGTCACCTGGCCCTGATTAGTTCCCCCTCAAAGGTCAGAAAAAGCCTTGGAAAGGGCCCTTCCTTCTCCCTTTGCCTTTTTCTGACAGAAGCCAAGGCTTCAACTGGAAATACTGTGATTGCCTAGCAACGCCACTGAGTACATTAGTTTCTTAAAGCTACAGGCTTATGGGAACTAGAGAGAAGAATTAAGTGATCCCTGACCTGGATAGCCCAGGCTAGTCTGATCTCATCAGATTGCAGAAGCTAAGCAGGGTTGACCCTGGCAAGTATTTGGATGGGAGACCTCCAAGGAATACTAGGTTTGTGACACGGAGGCAGGCAATGGCAAAGCACCTCTGAACATCTCTTGCCTTGAAATCTCCACAATGGGTTGCCATAAATCAGATGTAACTTGATGGCCAAATGAGAGACTCATTTTTATTTAAATGACAAAATCTTAATACCACAAGACCTAAGGAAAGAAGTGCTGAAAATCATAAACGAGAATTCTGGAAACGGGAGAGCTGGTTATTGTATAGGCATGTATGCTCAAATGGAAGATTTGGTATAGTCATGTACCAGATGTGAAACAAACCTATGTTTTCTTATGTAAAAGACCTGGGCTGAAATGGGAAAGGATTTAAAAGGAGCAGAAGAAGAGTTGTTTTTTATATACTGACTTTCTCTACCACTTAAGGGAGACTCAAACTGGCTTACAATCACCTTCCCTTCCCCTCCCCACAACAGACACCCTGTGAGGTAGGTGGAGCTGAGAGAGTAAGCCTAGCCCAAGGTTACCCAGCTGGCTTTGTGTGTAGAAGTGGGGAAACCAATCCAGTTCACCAGATTAGCCTCCGCCACGCATGTGGAGTGGGGAATCGAACCCGGTCTCCAGATCAGACTTCACCACTCCAAACCACCGCTCTTAACCACTACACCATGCTGGTTGGTGTACTGTGGTGGTAAAGTGTGTGTGTATGGGGGGGAGGGAGGGGATAGAAAATGGAATAATGTGGTAATAAAGGGAAAATAAAGGGCGAAAACGCATGGTCGCTTTAGCCTCCTTTATTCCCTGTTTCAGGCAGGATTCAGCCAGGATTGAACCCACATTCGGCGAAACGCATGCGTTCGATCCTGGCTGAATCCTGGCTGAAACAGGGAATAAAGGAGCCTAAAGCGACCATGCGTTTTCGCCCAAAGAGAACAAAAAATCAAAGAATGCTCAGAACCAAGGACATTTGAATGAAAAGGGATATCTTCTTCTGGCTGATTGTATATATGGAAATTCCAGATGGATATCTTATGTTGTTTTGGTGCAGCAAATAAAACAGAAGTCCAGTGCCACTAACAAAAGACTAACACAATTTATTACAGAGTAAGTTAGAGTGCAGTTCATCAGACACACAGGAGTGTAAATCTTCCAGCCTGATTTATCTACACAATAGAAAGAGGGGGGGTGTTACTTGATGGATTGACACTCCTACGCATCTGATGAAATGTGCTCCGACTCACAAAAGCTTATGCTGAAACAAACTTTGTTAGTCACTGAGTTGCCACCAGACGGCTCCTTTATAGAGGGAGAGGTGTGTGTGGTTGAAGATGTCACAAGTAGATCAGTAATTCAGCTTTGCAAATCTGTTTTGTCCAGCATGATATATCAAAAGATATTGTGACTGGCAACACCCCTCAATTTCCCTCAACACCCCTCAGTTCCCAGGATGTCAGAATGTTTGCAAAATAATTTGACTTTGTATGCCCCAGTATTAGCTCAGGGTATGGCCGGGCAATTACAACAATTTAAAACATAAAGAGGATTCTGAAGAAATCTGATCTGGACAACATAGACATAGCTCACTCTGCTGGATTGCAGAACTATGCCTATAAGAGATGCAGAGTGATCTGTAAAACTTTTAATGAGGAGGTGTCTGAGTAACAGCCTCCCTAGCTCTACATCCTTGTCACTACCTGCAGTAGTAAAAGGACAAGAAACTCAGGACTGAGAACCAGAGGCATTATGATAAAGTGACACCTTTGCACATGGGAGAGTAGGGTTGCCAACCTCCAGGTACTAGCTGGAGATCTCCTGCTATTAGAACTGATCTCCAGCCGATAGAGATCAGTTCTCCTGGAGAAAATGACCGCCTTGGCAATTGGACTGTACGGCATTGAAGTCACTCCTCCCCCTAAACCCTGCCCTCCTCAGGCTCTGCCCCTAAAACCTCCTGCTGGTGGTGAAGAGGGACCTGGCAACCCTAAGGGAGACCCAGTTACCATATGTCAAAATGGAGTGTGTAATTTGCAGGTGACTGACCAACAGATGAACCCAAGATTGTATTTGGTCCAGACTAAAGACCCAGAACATATAATTAGGAAAGCTGGATTAGATTTAGATGAAGGTGGAGTGAAAATTGGAGGGAGGAACATTAATAATTTGAGATATGCTGATGACACTACATTATTGGCAGAAAATAGTAAAGATTTGAAACAACTACTGCTGAAAGTTAAAAGAGAAAGTGCCAAAGCAGCACTACAGCTGAACATCAAGAAAACAAAAGTAATGACTACAGGAGAATTACACAACTTTAAGGTTGACAATGAGGAAATTGAAATTGTTCAAGACTTTCTATTCCTTGGCTCCACCATCAACCAAAAGGGACACTGCAGCCAAGATTGAGACTGGGAAGGGCAGCCATGAAGGAGCTAGAAAAGATTTTGAAGTGTAAGGATGTGACTCTGGCCACCAAGACTAGATTAATTCATGCCATCATATTCCCTATTACTATGTATGGGTGTGAAAGCTGGACAATGAAGAAAGCTGATAGGAAGAAAATAGATTCCTTTGAAATGTGGTGTTGGAGGAGAGTGTTACGGATTCCGTGGGCTGCCAAAAAAACAAATCAATGGGTTATAGATCAAATCAAGCCTGAACTGACCCTAGAAGCTAAAATGACTAAACTGCGGCTATCGTATTTTGGTAACGCCATGAGACGACAAGAGTCACTGGAAAAGACAGTCATGCTAGGAAAAGTTGAGGGCAGCAGGAAAAGAGGAAGACCCAACAAGAGATGGATTGACTCAATAAAGGAAGCCACAGCCTTCAATTTGCAAGATCTGAGCAAGGCTGTCAAAGATAGGACATTTTGGAGGACTTTCATTCATAGGGTCGCCATGAGTCGGAAGCGACTTGACGGCACTTAACACACACACAAAGACGCAGTTATTTAAGAAGGGATCTGCAGGGCCCTAAAAGTCTCAAGTCAATGATGGGTGTGTGTGTGGGGGGGGGGGGGGAACAAAACAGAGAATGCAGATATACCTATATCTGATACTGACAAACTAGAATCTGAACAAATGAAACTGTTTAAGCAAAAAAACTTCAGATCAAGTTTTGTACACTGTGACATCTACATCAGGAAACAGAATAATATTACGTTTCAAAAGGGGAGATGCAATGATAGAAGAAACCCCAAAGCATTTTGCGAGTGGGTGAGCAGAGGGAAGCAGCTCTGGAACAGAAACAGTACACCAGCCATTCTGAGATAATTTCCTCCATACTTCAGTCTCCTGAGGCATCAAAAGTTGACAGCAACAAAAATGACAGCCCCCTACAGGTCACAAAGCAACTCCTCCATGTCATTCAAACCAAGCAATCAATGTTGTTTAAGACTTTACACTTTGGTGCCTTCCCTCTGTTTTTTTTTTTTAAGATTTCTGTTGTAGCAGTGACGGTGTTTGGACCAATGAGCTGCTATAATGCACAGTTTATTAGAAATGGTACAAATGTGTGTGAAGAGATTGTGGCCAAAATTATTTCCGGTAGTCTTATCTCAAAGATTCAGGGTGGGTCATACAGAAGGTGTCAAGCATATAAAACAAAAGATTTAATCCATGCAACAAATAATGGATGCAAAATCCCATTTATGCTTGCATAATTTATCTAGATTATACAAAAACCTAATATTGCATATCAGAAACCTTTTTCTCATACTGTTCTGAAGACTATTCTTGGCCATCTTCTGGGCATGGAGTAGGGGTCACTGAGGGGATGTGGGGGAGGTAGTTGTGAAATTCCTGCATTGTGTAGGGGGTTGGACTAGATGACCCTGGTGGTCCCTTCCAACTCTATGATTCTATGATTCTATTCTATGTGTAAAGGTCCTACAGGTGTCATCATCATCATCATCATTACCTTTATTAGGCATTTACATCAGCATACAATAAACAGAATTACGAAATTGGTTAAAACAGATTACATTAAAAGGACATTACTTAGAAGTATGTACAAACTGCTCGCAAATCCTTTGTGCAGACAGGAGAAAACTAGCTACTTGTTGGGTGACAGAAGGGTTTCTATCAGATAAAAGGTACATCACCGACTGCTGATCTGAAAGACTCTGATCACTAGGCAGTAAGGGTTTAATATAAGTATTCCTCGGCCTCATGTAAAGCTGGCAGTACAACAGCACGTGGGTTAAGTGTTCAGGATCCCCAGTCTTACATGGACAATACCTATCAATAAAAGGGATTCCTTTGTATCTTCCTTGTAGAATAGCTGAGGGAAGAATGTTAAGTCTAGCAAGCATGAAAGCTCTGTGAATGTCCGGTGACTCCAAATAAGACAAGTAGGAAACTGCAGCTCCATAAGCCGGAGTAATACCATCAAACATGGGGGAACAGTGTCTATTAGGTAGGGAGGTTAGGGTCTGGATTTCTATATCTAGTAGGCGCTGACATATCAATCTAAATGCTTGCTCTTTCCCAAGCATCAAAAGAGAATCAAATGGGATACCGACAGACTTGATTTTCCTGATAATTGATTTCGACCACTGGCTTATGTAAGAATCTCCCAGCAGTGCAGAAATATAACCAGGATATTCAGTTAGAAAGTGTAGACGTAACCAGATCTTAATGGTCTGGATCCAAGCCCTAGTCTCCCAAAAACCCGGGCCATGCTTGCTAAAAAGAACTCTGCTTCACTTGCCCTCTGATTGCAGCAGTAAGGCACTCTGCTCTCCGTCAAGGGTCAAGGGTTACTTGGTGGCAGCACAACCTTATTCCCAGAAAGAATGCCAAGAAGAGAAAGGAAGCCTGACCAATTAGATGGGGCTGCCTGCCAGCAACTGCCTTCCTCAATGTGGTATTCTCAACTTGACTTCCCTCTTTTACCTTTTCTTTCTCCTCCCCTTTCTTTGTGATTTTGTTTTCCGCCCTGTAAACTTGAGGAAGTCCTGGGCCTCAGGGCTTAACGACATGGGATCCCCCCACCCCCAAGAACATCCTTGAATTGGATCGACAGTTGGGGCTGGGAGCGCTCTGCTTCGCAAGCATGGTTGGTGTAATGCATTTAGTTGGTGCAAGGTAGATGCGAACTATTGAACTACTGAACTGCTGAACTGTTGAACTCAGCTGGGCTGAACTGTGTTGAGCTTGAGGCCCTGCTTTGGGCTCCGGCGGCTTTTCTTCCTATTGGACTGTGGACTTTGGGCCATCCAATCATGGACTTGGGGGTGTGGCTCCGGGTGGTTGGGATTTGTATATAAGATGGGTTGTTGGGCAGTTAGCCAGTTTCTTTTCTCCCACTCCCTGTTAGTTGAATAAAGGGGTTGATGTTAGAACTCTTTCTCCGGCTGTGTGTATAAACCTATGCATACGTAATAGTTGGGTGTAATTCAGATCAGAACCATGGAATGCAGGGAGGAGGCTTTAGCTCCCCCCCTCCACTGTTTTCCTGACATGAAACCGCCCCAGACAACTGCTGTTTGCCCCTCGTAATGATAAGCTGTATATTAAGTTTCCCCAGTGAGGAAATTCACAGGCCTTTTATGCAGGGGTGTTTCTCCGTGGTTGCCCCTGCCGACTGCTTCAGGGCTTCCTTTTGATTATGCAGGCCTTTCCCGCCCATCAGAGGTCGCCTTGCTCTCCCTGCATGTTTTGCCTGTGTTTTCCAGATGTCGTTTTATCCAGAATCTGGGAAATGCGGGCAAAACGCGCAGGGGGAGTAAGACGACCTCTGATGGGCGGAAAAGGCCTGCATAATCAAAAGGAAACCCCAAAGCAGTCGGCAGGGGTGACCATGGGGAAACATCCCCGCATAAAAGGCCACTGTTTCCTGGACTAATTCAGTGCAAGGTTGAAAGCCTGGAGTTCCCTTTCCTCCTGTGTCACATTCCCATCCCAATCCAAAGCATGGAACTACCAGACCACATCTGTTGACCTGCTCCAGGGACATACCTGGGAAAAAGATCCTTAGATTTAAACTACATGATATCTTTTCTTCCATACTCATTTAAAAGGTAACTTCTTTATTTTCCAAATGTAGCTTTTTCAAGGGGGAGAATGGCTCGTGGGGAAAATGGGCTTTTCAATGCTTTCCTCTTGCTGAACTAAGCAACCCTTTCGCTGCTTGTACCCCGACTGGAGAGAATTTACAGATACTTGCTTTTTGTTCCTCGTGGGGATACAAGCCAGGTAGATTTTTCTGGCAGGAAAAAGCAGGCCTGCTAGGAGCCCTTTTTTCTGTCCCTATACCGCTCTGTTCTCCCCCATGAAAAAACAGCCTCCGTGCCGTAGTTGGGGAAAAACAATTTTTGAAAAAGAAAAGGCTAGGTACAGTTTGAGCCTTCTTTTCATTTATAGACAGCATCTGCCCGCTGCAATGTATATTGAATTTGACCTGCCAAGCCACTTTGGGAGATATTTTTTGTCAAATTTTGTCTTTAAATATAATTAGTTAAAAAGGCAGCCAAGAGAGTGATATCTCATAGGCTCCCTATCTCACTCACCAGCTTTCCCTTCAGTGTTTTATTTTATTTCATTAAACATAGAGTCATCCTTATCAGACCTGTGCTGACTCAAGCAATGGCCTGCAATGGAGACACTTAGCCATTGATTTGGGAGTCAGTGTGGTGTAGTGAACACATGAACACATGGAGCTGCCTTCTACTGAATCAGACCCTTGGTCCATCAAAGTCAGTATTGTCTACTCTCCAGCGGCTCTCCAGGGTCTCCAGGGTCTCAGGCAGGGATCTTTCACTTCACCTACTTGCCTAGTCCCTTTAACTGGAGATTCTGGGGATTGAACCTGGGACCTTCTGCATGTCAAGCAGATACTCTACCACTGAGCCACGGCCCCTCCCCTTAGTGGTTAAGAGCGGTGGTTTGGAGTGTTGGACTCTAATCTGGACAGCCGGGTTTGATTCCCCACTCCTACACATGAGTGGCGGAGACTAATCTGCTGAACTGGATTTGTTTCCCCACTCCTACACATGAAGCCAGCTGGGTGACCTTGGGCTAGTCACAGCTCTCTTAGAAGCTCTCTTTTTCCTATGGAGGCTCGAGGTGAACTTTCCCACCATTTAAAGCCCGGCTTGTCCATTGAGATACATTGCGAAGATCACACTACAGCATCTGAACACAACCACTTTGCCAATGCTTTTCAATAGAGGAAAATGGGGGTGACCCCTTCCAGACCCCATAACTCTGGACCCCCTGACCCAATCTTTACCAAACTTGGGGGTTCTTGCAAGGAGAGTCCCTTCTAGCTACCCTGAAAATTTGGGACCTCTACCTGCAAAAATGCCCCCCAGGAGCCACGGAAAGATGTTCCCAAAATTTTTATTTGACTTTTTTAGGAATGGCAAATTTGGCTTTGCCAACCTCCCAGATGTTGCAGACTCAGTAAACCCAAACACGGATTTTACTGAATTTGCATTTTTTTGGTTTTGTTTTTGTTTGTATTGAATCAACAGCCCTAGCCTGAAACTCCTAATCAGCTGGGCAAGAGGGTGCATGTAGATGTTAAACAACATAGGAGAGAGGTTCACACCCTGTGGCACCCCACACACCAAGGGGTGCCACTGTGAAACATCTTCCTTTAGCGCCACTCTCTGTCCCCGACCCTGGAGAAAGGAGCACAGCCATTGAAGGGCTACTCCCCGGATCCCAATGTCAGCGAGGCAGTGGTCTAAAAGATCATGATCGACCATGTCAAAGGCTGCTGACAAGTCCAACAATATCAGCAGCCCCGACCCGCCTCAATCCAGCTAATGATGGAGATCGTCTGTGAGGGCAACCAGAGCCGTCTCAGTCCCATGGCCAGGGCAGAAGCCTGACTGGAGTGGGTCCAACACCAATGTATAATCCAGGAATCTCTGCAGCTGCTCAGCAACTGCTCGCTCAACTACCTTGCCCAGAAACGAAAGATTCGAGACTGGGTGGTAGTTGACTAGATCTTTAGGATCTACAGATGGCTTTTTTTTAAAGAGCGGTCGAACCGCGGCCTCCTTTAACACCTCCGGGAAGGTCCTAGAACTAAGTGACAGGTTGATAATCTCTCCCAGAGGGCCCCATACTGCCTCCCAACTGGCCTTCACCAGTCAGGAAAGGCATGGGTCAAGGAGGCACATGATAGGCCTAACAGTCAACAGGATCCTGTCATCACTGGCTTGAGAAAGCCAGCTGAAATGGTCCAAAAAAAGGACCAGAAAGGCAAGGGGCTTCTAGTTCCCTAACTGTATCAAGGTTGGTGGGGAGGTCACTGCAGAGTGACAAGACCTTTTCCACAAAAAAGCTCGCAAATGCCTCACAGCTATGGGCTGAATTAATAGTTATATTTGGTTGTTCATTCAGAGACGTCAAAGACCTAATTACTCTAAATAATTGTGCTGGGAGAGAGTAGGATGCGATTTCAGCTGCACAGTATCCTTTCTTAGCAGCCTTCACCGCCATCTCGTAGGCTTTCATAAACGTCCTATAAGATGTTCTTGCAGCCTCGTTGTGAGTTCGACACCAAACTCGCTCCAGCTGTCTATGCTCCTGCTTCATCACCCTGAGTCCCTCAGTGTACCAAGGGGCCTGAAGTCCCTCCCCTCTCCAAACGCTGCCCTCCTCAGGCTCCACTCCCCAAATCTCCAGGTATTTCCCAACCTGGAGCTGGCAACCCTACTGAAGAGCCTTCTGCATGTGTGCCGCAGCTGCAGCTTGAGTCAGGCACTCCATGCACAGGAACTGAGGGGAACCCACAACTCACTGATGGTTACACACATGACACAGGGTGGGGAACCCAGTCCCAACCTTTGTTTTCCATAATGTGTGAATCTCATATTCCTTCCTGTGACCCTGACTCTTCTCACTCATAAAACCATTCTTAAATTCCTCTGTCCATCCTCAATTCTCAAGAATGCACTTCTTTGATTTTCCCCTTTCAGCATGAAACTGCACCCGTCTCCCCCCCCCCCCAAACACACTAACTGCACTTGGAAGGCATTACTGTTCAATTTTTTAAAAAACCTGTTTATTATTTTTGTCTCACTCCTCCTACAAGAAACTCAGCATGACAACCCTCCTCCCCCTTCATGTTTTATCTCCATGACAACCCCGTGAGGTAGGGTAGGGTGAGAAACAGCCGTCAGCAAAAGGTCACCCAAACTTCATAGCAGAGTGGAGTACTGAAACCGGGCCTCTCTGTCCTCGTGCAAAACCATAACTACGACAGCGTGCTGGCTCTCCTGTTTTTGTATCAGTTGCATATAAAGGGTTTAAAATGGCATATAAATGTCTAAATGGTGTCAGATAAGCCAGAAATGGGATTTAGTGTGGTGTAGTTAGAGTTTCAGGCTAGGATCTGGGAGATATGGGTTCAAATCGCCATTCTGTCACGGTGCTCACTGTGGGACCTTGGACCAGTCACGCTCTCAGCATAACATAAGAGCATAAGAAGAACCCTGCTGGATCAGACAAGCGGTCCACCTAGTCCAGCACTAGGGTTGCCAGATCCCTCTTCGCCACCGGTGGGAGGTTTTTGGGGCGGAGCCTGAGGAGGGTGGGGTTTGGGGAAGGGAGGGACTTCAATGCTATAGAGTCCAATTGCCAAAGCAGCCATTTTCTCCAGGGGAACTGATCTCTATTGCCTGGAGATCAGTTGTAATAGTAGGAGATCTTCAGCCATCACCTGGAGGTTGGCAACCCTATCTGGCACCCTGTCTCACATAGTGGCAGTTACTATGGAGAGCCAAGGCTTTCCCCACAGTGCTGCTTCCTAGCACTAGTACTCAGAGGTTTTCTGACTCTAACTGTGAAGGTTCCTTTTTTAGACACCATGGGCAGTGGCCATTGATCGAATCATAGAGTTGGAGGGACCACCAGGGTAATCTAGTTCAACCCCCTGCACAATGCAGGAAATTCTGAACAACCTCCCCCCCCCTCCACACACACACCCAGTGACCCATACTTCATGCCCAGAAGATGGCCAAGAGGCCCTCCCTCTCATCATCTGCCTAATGTCATAGAATCAGCATTGCTGACAGATGGCCATCTAGCCTCTGCTTAAAAACCTCCAGGGAAGGAGCACTTAACACCTCCTGAGGAAGCCTGTTCCACTGAGGAACGGCTCCAATTGTTAGAAAATTCTTCCTAATGTCTAGATGGAAACTCTTTTGATTTAATTTCAACCCGTTGGTTCTGGTCTGACCTTCTGGGGCAACAGAAAACAACTTGGCACCCTCCTCTATATGACAGCCCTTCAATTACTTGAAAATGGTTATCATGTTCCCTCTCAGGTTTCTCCTCTTCAGGCTAAACATACCCAGTCAATGGGGCTTTATTTATATAGAGCAGTTGCTTTGATTTTGGGTCATAGATGCTCATCAAGCACATACCTATTGTAAATGCAGTGCAAACATGCACATCACATTAAACTGTAGCCTTTTTGTGTTCTCCTAAGAACCCTATGCATCAAGCAAGACTCGACAGATGAAGATGAAAATATTGTTGTTTTACATTATGAAACAGTTGTTCATGGATAGAGTGTAAATGCATCTGCTAACTAGAATGCCGTACACAAAGCATTTGGGACACTTCAATACATAACATTTAGGAAATGCAGATTTTAAAACACCTGAACACCATAACCCAGGTGCACATTTTTATATTTATAAACTACACATTTGCATATTTTAAACTTAAAACTGGCATATTGCTGAACACAGTTATTAGATCCAGTACCAAATGAAGAAAGATGGTATATCGGAGCTATAGCTGGATGGTATATTCCAGTGTGAGATGCAAATTCAGCAGCCCTCAGACACCGTGAGAAACCAGGTGTGGTACTTAATGGCCAAGCTGGAGACAGTCAGCAGATTTTAAGAGTGGTGGAAGTACTTCACAGAGGTGTTGTTTCCCAAGATATACACATGCCTTTGTTTTATCCTATTGATGTCTCTGGTCAAACAAGTTTTTCAGATTGTTTTAAATGCAAAATCCCGCAAAACCAGTTCACCAAAAGCAAATGTGGGGTGAGAAAATGCAGTATCAGAAGCTGTTCCTCTTTCAAATTACCTTCATTCTCTGAAAGAAAAAAAGGCAATCTCTCTCCTAGGGAAAAGGGGATGGTCTGTGAACTTCTGCATTACAGCTTTAAAACCTCAAAGGGGTGATATAGGCAGTGTGGTGTAATGTTACAGTGTCAGCTAGGATCTTCCAGATCCAGGTTTGAACCCCCACCCCCACCCGAATCTTGCAGGTTTAGATCCCACCTTCCACTATGGGAGCTTGTTGGGCCAGTCATACTACCTTATAGGGTTGTTGTGAAGATAAAATGAAATAGAGGGGAAAGAAATAAGCTGCTTTGTGTCCCCATTGGGGGGAAAGGTGGAGGGTAAATGAATAAATAAATAAACACAACATGAAATATTGTGGACTACAGGCACATGGTAAAGTCTGAATAATTCAATCTGTGCTGAAGCATCAGATTATTTCACCACAGGCCCAAAGCACTAGCCATACCCTGACAAGGTCAGCTGAGGCCACACTTATTTGGGAATTAGTCACACGGAACTAGACTGCCAACCAACACCCCCCCCCCCAATGGAAAACCTGATCTGGCCAGTTTTTTAGGCCAGTAGCTAGAAAGCAAGGCTCAAAGCCATTTACCTCCATCTAGTATGTTTTCTTGTTCTACAGCTTAGCTGCATAGACAACTTTTGTGCTGGGCTTGGCTTAGAGTTGCCAGTTCCAGGCTGGGAAATACCTGGAGATTTTGGAGCAAAGCCTGAGGAGGGCAGGATTTGGGGAGAGGAGGGACTTCAGTGCCACAGAATCCAATTGCCAAAGCAGCCATTTTCTCCAGGTGAACTGATCTCTATCGTCTGGAGATCCACTGTAATAGCAGGAGATCTCCAGCTTGTAGCTGGAGGTTGGCAACCTTAGCTGGAGATCAGTTGTAATAGCAGGAGATCTCCAGCCACCACCTGGAGGTTGGCAACCCTAGCTCCCCCAGCACTAACCTCCAACTGGACTCCACCCTGACCTGCTCTAAACTGCTGATTTTGGCCCTCTGGCTGTACCCTCATATTCCAGGCTGTCTTCAGATGGTACCATCATTTTTTTTATTTTAAAAGCTGGCAACTCAGCATTCAGGTTTGGTGTAAACATGCTAGGCTTGTGTTCTAAGTCCCTTCTGAAAAGCAGTAATAGCAGAAAGGTAATAGGAGGAATCCTGCAGTGATTTTTCTATGCTGGTTTGGCCTTTGGTGGTGGGAGGAAAGGCCATTCCGCCCTCTGGAGACACTGTTTGTAGGTGTTCCCCCTGCCTCTCCAGCCCCCCACTCAAATCTCTTGTTGCCATAGGTTAAAACTCTCAGAACAGAGAACATTACGAACCTAGTATTCTGTGATTCCTCTGATCATTAAGTGTGAAACTGCAGCAAAACTCGAAGGCTAGTTGTTATAGAAGAGCATTATTGTTCTTTCTGTCTTGTTCTGAATCAGGCGCATCAGCAGGCAGCCATGAGTCATGCGCACGCACACAAACAGACGCACGGCCTCTCTCTCCTGCCTGCCAGATTTCCACTGTGTTCTTTCGTCCCCCTTTTTCTCCATCAGGGAGAAGATTATAGGCCTTCTGTGTCCTCTAGCTTCATCCATTTTTGTCCGGACGAAGACAAAATTGTTGAAGCGGATCTTTTATTTATTAAGGGAACTGAATCCGTTGGTTAGATTAAACCTGTAATATAAGAGGCAGCGACAGAAATCATGAAGGATACAAACCCAGGGACACATTTCAGAAATAATGCAGATATTCAGTCTGGAATAGTAAAATATAGTTGCTGCACAAACAAATAGGAATGAGTCACTTTGCAAGGAAAGGACGGTTCCTTCGGTTTTTGAAAGTTTTAAGGTTCATAGCTAACTGCCCAGCAGCTCCTAGGAATGAGCATACGGTTCCAAATGCTGGCACAAGAGCATAACTGCTTCCTTTGTGCCAGTGCTGGTATCCAGCACCAACCCAAAGAAAGGTGTAGCTGCAGAGTGGGATGCATCAGACCTTGCTTCATCTCCTTTTCAGGGTAGTAAAGGGGCTTAGTTGGCTGGCTCTGCCCTTTGCGCCAGGCATTATATTGGACATAAGATGCTGTTTTAAAAATATGCAAATACCATATCATATAGATATGTTTTTATATCTGCAGACAACACATCTGCATATTTTTAATTAAAACCCACATATTGTTGTATAATACATGGGCGCTGGGTTTTATAATGCTTCCACGTTTGCTAACAAAATGATTAGCTGCAGTACTATGGGGTGTGTTGCTGATTTTATACCTCATAAGCTGTAGGATCCAGCTTCCAGAGGCAGCAGCTGTTGGTGTGTGTTTGAGCCAGGCTATAAGGAGGGGCTGGGGCTCAGTGGTAAAACATCTGCTTTGCATGCAGAAGGTCTCAGGTTGAATCCCTGGCATCTCCAGGGATGAGGTAGCAGGCAATGTGAAAAACCTTGACTTGAGACCCTGGAGAGCTGCTGTTAGTTTAAGTAGACAACACTAACCTTCATAGACCAATGTTCTGACTTTGTTACGGTTGCCAACCTCCGGGTGGAGCTTGTGGTTCTCCTGGAATTACAACTGATCTCCAGAATACAGAGATCAGCTTCCCTGGAGGAAATGGCAGCTTCAGAGGATAGACCCTGGCATCAAATCCCTCCTGAGTTCCCTCCGTTCCACAAACACCACACTCCCCAGGTGCCACTTCTAGATTTGAAGAAATTTCCCAAGCCAGAGTTGACAACTCAGGATAAGGCAGCTTCATGTGTTCATATTAGGGTTGCCAGTCAATGGCTGACACCCAGCGCTGTTGGAGTGTGTAGTGTGACATGACAGCTGGGGGAACCTCGACAAAGTGCTGGAATCTCTGGATTGACCATAAAGCTTCTGATCATTCCTAGAGTGATGTGATGTAACTTACAGTTTTCTCTGGAAGTGACGTCATGTCACACTTGAAGCTGGTGCTTTTTATTTTATTTCTCCCCCACTGCCCAAAGGAGTGGTGACGGGAAGAGTGGGTTGTTTCACGTATCCAGACTGTAGGAGGCACTTAACAGAACTAGGTCTGAAATTAATGTTCTCCACTGCAAACAATTGCAGAGCTGAAACTGGAGCCCAGCAGGCGAGGGGCTCTTTCAACTCTGTTGACTGTCAAGGACAAAAGGCCAAGCTTCTAATATTTATTTCTGAGTGGGTAAATGTGGAGGCCTCGTTGGGAAGGTCAGTGGTGCACATCTCTGCTGTGACTGAAGAGGGCTGTAATCTCTGAGCACACAGGCTCCAAGGCAGTTTATTGAATCTGGGCTATAAGGTTTCTGGATTTCACAGACAATGTGCTGGGGTTAATGATGCTGTCCCTATGCATTTGAAGATCAAGGGCTGATCCAGAAGATGCTCAGTGAGACATTTGGCACAGCCCCACACTATAACTGTTTTCAACACATATATGCAGGCACCAGGGGGAACTGAGTGTTTGACCCTCCCCCATATTTAAAAGAACCCGGTCATGTGCAGTTTTGGCCAAATGGCATTGGCAGGGTAGAAAGAAACATGGCAAAGACATGGCAGTCTTTCAGGGATAAGTACCATGGTGGTAAAGTGTGTGTGTGTGTATGGGGGGGGGGCAGAAAATGGACTAATGTGGTAATAAAGAGAAACTAAAGAGAACAAGAAATCAAAGAATGCTCAGAACCAAGGACACTGGATCTAGTTATGTACAGCTCAGTCCTATGCATATTGATCCAGCTTGGTTCACCGGGATATTTCAAAGTTAATGTGCATAAGACAGCACCCGGATACCCATTTTCCTCAATTATCATCATCATCTTATATACTAATAGTGAAGTTGGCCAAATCTTTGGATACTTAAATCCAGTAACTGGAGCTGTGAATGGGCAAGACAGATCTTTCCTCAAACTTGAAAAAGGCCTGAAGTTTGCACAAAAAATGTGAAATCTTAAAAAAAAAAAAAAAAAACATGGGGGGCATGTTTTAAAAAACCCAGAAATGATAAATGGAGTGTCTGTAGCTTTAAGCAACAAATTCCCTCAGTGGCTGTTTATAGGCAAACAAATTACAGGCTTGTTTCTGTCAGTAAAAGACAGAGGGAGAGGGCAGGGCCCTTTCCAGGTCTATTTTGGCTTTTGAGGGAGGACTAGGGTTATCAGCTCCAGGTTGGGAAATTCCTGGAGATTTTGTGGTGGAGTCTGAAGGAGGCAGGGTTTGGGGAGGGGAGAGGCCTCAGCTGGTTAATGCCATAGAGCCCACCCTCCAGAGCAGCCGTTTTCTCCAGGGGGTCAGATCTGAAATTCAGTTGTAATTCTGGGAGATCTCCTGGTCCTACCTGGAGGTCGGCAACCCTAGGCCTGGAATCAACCTCTGAGTGACTTGATACCACCTGACTTGCATGACTCAACTAGGCCTGGCTGCTTGCTAATGTTAAATCGCAGCCACCCTATGAAAGTCAGTGTGGTGTAGCAGCTAGAGCTTCAGAATAGGGTCTAAGAGACCTAGGTTTGAATGACCATCTTGCTGTGGAAGCTCATTGTTTGATTATGCACCAGTCACGTACTTTCAGCCTTACCTACCTCACAGGGTTGTACAGATAAAAAGAAGAGGAGAATAATGTAAGCTGCTTTAGTCCCCACTGTGGAGAAAGTTGGGGTATAAATGAAATAAATATGAGGGAGAGGGAAAATAATGTGGGGAGGGGGATACAGGGGAAAGTGAGGTGTCCCCCACGTTAAGGTTTCAAACTCAGATCTGGGAGATCCAAGTTTGAACCCCCAGTCTGCCATGGAAGCTCACTGGATGATCTTAGTCCAGTCACATACTCCTAGCCTAGGGTTGCCAGACCCCCACCAGGGGCAGAGGTTCCCCCATTTTGGGGGGCCTCCCCCAGCGCTGTTCAACTGGCCGGCGGGGTCTTTCCAGGCATAAAATGAGGCCTAGGCCTCGATGTTGCTGCACGATGAAGTAACTTCCAGAAGTGATGTCATCATATCGCCAATATGTCGACATTGCTGCATGATGAAGTCACTTCCGGAAGTGATGTCATCACATCGATGATAACGAGGGAGATGCTCTAGTATTTGAGCAAAATGCTATGGTAAAAACAGCTTCTACCATCGAGTTTTTGCCCCCAAACCAGAGTGTCTCCCTTATCATCAGCAATGTGATGACTTCACTTCTGAAAGTGATGTCATCGTACCAATGACGTCGAGGCCTACGCCTCATTTCACGCCTGGTAAGACCCCCACCCCTCCTCACTTGTTGCAAGTGGGTACCAAGTTTGAACCCCTAGGGGGTACCTGGCTATCCTAGTCTAACCTACCTCACAAGGTTGTTGAAAGTATAAAACGGAGGAGAGGGAAATGATGTAAGCTGCTTTGAGCCTCCATTGTGGAGAAAGGTAAGGTATAAATGAAGTAAACAAATATATATCTGAAGATGGAAGGCAGATAAAAAAATAGGTGGGTGGGTTGGATGAGAAGGAGAAAAGGAAGCAGGGAATGGTGAGAATATAGGGGTTCCCTGGAGGAGGGAAAGGGGAAATAATGTAGCAAGGGGATACAGGGGGAAATTAGGTGCCCTGCACATGCCCGTGCTGGTTCCCCACTGTGCTATTGTGCCTGGCTCAGCAGATGGCACTACTCAACAGGGCCACAGTTTTCTCAGGAAGAAGGTGGCAGGGGGAGGGAAGGAGTGAAAGCTGAAGATGAGGGGGGCAGATAAAGGCAGGTTGGCTGGTAGATGGGAAGGAGAGAAGGAAACAGGGAAAGCTGAGCATATTGCAGGTGCTAGGAGGAAAGAATGATGAAATAGTGTGAGGGATGCAGGGGAAAGTGAGGCGGCCCCCACAAATTCTTACTGGTTCCCCCACTTGTACTGGGATAATAGTCCTCAATATATTACATGGGAGTCTCATTGAGTTCAACTAGACATGTTTCCAAGTACAGGACCATGCACAAACTTCAAAAGAAGTTTAAAACCTACCTGATTACACAATGCACCATTTGTGTGTGTGTGTGTGGGAGGGGAGGTGTTCTTCATGGTCAATGAACTTTGAGAACTACTTGAAAAGCTACTACAGACACTGTCTAAGGTATGGCTCCTGGCCACAAATGTTGGTCTTAATTTGTGGGACTTCTTTGTGGCAGCAATTTTGACATAAAACCAAATATCTCCACTTTTAAATTACACCACTTTATGATCCACTGGAGTCTGAAGCCCAACTAGAGAAAGAATGACTGGAAAATTCTCTAGGGAAAAGTAAGGCATTTGATCATGGCATTAAGGAATAGGTAGGAATTCTTGTCTTGGGTCCGTTCTCAAGCTACCCCTAAATGAATCTGAGGAGTGGTGGTGCTAATATGGAGCTTTACATCTAGCTCTCTGGGATGCTTTCAGTATATTTAGAATGTCTACCTAATTTACACAACATTAATAGTTAATTAATTCATAAGGCATAAGGATAGGGAGGAGCAGGTGGGACGAGCAGCAACTACTGGATTGATGAAACTATGACTGTTAAATGGAGCCACCAATTGGAAAGGAAATAATGTGGTGGCCATCCTTTGATGAATGCTTTATTTAGATGTAATTATTTGCAGACGACTGCCTTTTTAATCACTCCCTTCTCTCAGGGTGGGATGCCTAATGTCCCCATGCTGGGTGTGAGATTTCCAAAGCCTCCACAACATCATGTTTGTGTAGTGGTTAACAGCGGTGGTTTGGAGTGGTGGGCTGATCTGGAGAACCAGGTTTGATTCCCTGCTCCTTCACATGAGTGGTGGAGGCTAATCGGGTGAACTGGATTTGTTTCCCCACTCCAGCACGTGGGCTAGTCACACTCTCTCAGCCCCACCTACCTAACAGGGTGTCTGTTGTGGGGAGGGGAAGGGAAGATGATTGTAAGCCGGTTTGATTCTTCCTTAAGTGGTAGATAAAGTTGGCATATAAAAACCAACTCCTCTTGGGGAGGGGCCGTGGCTCAGTGGTGAAGCCTCTGCTTGGCACGCAGAAGGTCCCAGGTTCAATCCCCAGCATCTCCAGTTAAAGGGACTAGGCAAGTAGGTGATGTGAAAGACCTCTGCCTGAGGCCCTGGAGAGCTGCTGCCAGTCTGAGTAGACAATACTGACTTTGATGGACCAAAGGTCTGATTCAGTATAAGGCAACTTCATATGTTCATGTCCTGAAAAATACTAGAGGAAACCTGGCAAGTGTAGGTGGTGTGGTGGGGTAGGGAAGTCTGTGCATGAAGCTCCCAGTGAAAAATGGACACTTTGGCTGTACTAACAGGCATTTACATAATGACAGAGAAAACTATTTAAATGCAAATAGCCCAGTGAGATGGTTGGGAAATCTGCAGCCGCTCTAGCAGCCTGGCGTGATGTAAAGACAAGGCTGGGTAAACAAATGCAGGCTCCGTTTGAGAGTCCATTTATTGCAGGCATGGTTTTGTTCCTCTCGCAGCTACTCTTCTCCTTCGAAATAAAAAAAAATAGGAGCCTCGTTTTAAATTATTGCAAAAAAAAATCCAACTGTACTGTAAACTCATTTAATAAATCCACCAGGCGCAATGCGTAATGTATGTATTTATCAAATGCTTTTAGCTGGTACTGTAATTGTGGGTGCTGTGGAAAACAGCGACAGTAAATGCTTACCTTGCCTTAGTGTTTTCCCCCCTTCATCCTTTTAAGCAATTGGGAATGCCCCAGTTTCAAATTACCAAGGCAAGCCCGGCATTTGACTGGAGCCAACCTGATGATTTGAAGGTTTGTCTGAATGTCAAGGATAATAATCGGAACAGAGTATTTTTTTTTTAGAACGGGCCTGTTTGCAAAGAAGCATTGAGATGCCATTGATCTCAAAGTGCCTTAGTAGCTGATGCAAGATTTCTGAGGACTAATGTACAGTATGTGAGGCTTTTCAGGGCTTGGACTCTTTCTCATCTAGTAATTCTGCATCTATTTCTCAGTGGTTCTATGGGATCTAGGTATCAAGGTAGCAGTGTGTGCGCATATCCAGTGTAATATTGTAAATGGGAAGAGAGGAGGGAGGACCACACCCGTCTGTCTGCATTATGTGAAGAAGAGCCATTTCGCCAGCGAGATTTGAACAAGGGCTTTGTGCTGAAGCAGGCTGTGACCAGGGATTAACTTGTCCTGGATAGTTCTTAAGCAGTCTTGGGAATAGGAGATACGTGAACAGGATAGCTTTCAGGACTCCATGCATTGTAGGTTCATTATTTGGCTCCTCGCTCTCCTGACAGGGTGGTTCTACGGCTGACTCCTCTTCAAAGTTTAAAAAACACTTTCTCAGTTTCCTTGGTTTTTTCCAGCTGGAGCTAAGTTGCCTTTTCAGACACAGCCTTACAGAGGCTTAAGGTCCTTTTCCAAAATAAAATGTTGAGGTTTCGGCTGGAGTCGCAATGAAATGGCCTTTGAAGGTCACAAATCACAGGGTGATTTTTTTCTTCTTCAAAGAACTTTTAATTTGGGGACGAAAACTGAAAGCAGGCTTATCGAGTAAGAATTAGACAGCCAATCCCTGTTTCAGAAGAGCAGAATGAAGGGCAGAATCTAGATCTCCGTGCACAGCATTATATACCCTGCCTGCTCCTCTGAGTGAGGATCTGTGAATTGGGGCCATAGTGCAGACAAGACCCTTTCATTTTAACATTAATAGCATTGTGATGATTATGGGCGAGAGGTCCTTGAGAAGGACAAGGCATTCTTATTGTATAATGAGGCTACCATTTGGTTTTCAACAGGGTGCCAGGAATTTTGCTGACTGCAACTCTTTCAATCATGTTAAGAAACGCTTCCAGTTGACTCAATTAACTACAAGCTGGAATGGATCCCATCATTACGAACCCTTCATCTACTGCATCAAATGGATGATATTCATCCATTCAGTCTAAATGTAATTGAGGGAGTCACAGCCACTGTCAATATTTGAGGAAATTGGCTTTTACCAAGGAAAACAGTGAGCTTTCTACCACAGTATGTTGTTTTCATTTTCAGAGTAAAGTAGAGCTTGATATTTGGGGGGGGGGATTGGGAAAATTGGGCTGTTCTCAATTTCTTCTAGAAATATATTTGAAAGCAGAGAATTGGCTACAGTAAAGGAAAATCTGAATCCACTGGACTAAACCTACACTTTCAGCACCTTTTGTTGTCAAAAGCCTTGGGCAGTGGTGCCTGATGGCAGAAAGCCCTCTAGGGTGGAATTTGAAAACAGATTTGCAAAGTTATTTCTCTTTTGGAACACATAAGACATTCAGTAAAGAAAACTTGCTGAAGACACAACCTGAGTCAAGCCATTCTGTGGACAAAGCCCTGAATTGTGTCCTGCAAGCTGATTTGACATTTTGGTGGCCCCTGCTGCCAGGGGTCACACTGTTCAGTGCCCTATTGCAGCTGCTATGAGATGGCTGGTTATGGCACACATGGCATGCAATGTGCAACTTCAAAATGGCCACTGCACATAAACCAACATGACAGATCCAACAATGCCGTATCTGTTTTATGTATGGTGGTTTTTTGGTATGTGGCGGTTGTTTATCCACACACACATATGCTTGCAAATCACATACACATCAAAACTGGCACTGGCAGTTCAACAGCAATACGTGCCAAAAAAATTGTACAGATAGGGTTGCCAACCTCCATGTACTAGCTGGAGATCTCCTGCTATTACAACTGATCTCCAGCCGATATA
Organism: Euleptes europaea; assembly: GCF_029931775.1. Lineage (NCBI taxonomy): Eukaryota > Metazoa > Chordata > Lepidosauria > Squamata > Sphaerodactylidae > Euleptes > Euleptes europaea. Next base: position 102,311,923 of record NC_079312.1, on the reverse strand, counting down.
GATCAGTTCACCTGGAGAAAATGGCCACTTTGCCCATTGGACACTATGGCATTGAAGTCCCTCCCCAAACCCCACACTCCTCAGGCTCCGCTCCAAAAAACTCCCACCGGTGGCGAAGAGGGACCTGGCAACCCTATGTGAAGAGGATCTGATCTTTAGGGCTTTTCATATGTTACATTACACATGTGTACACATGCACACACGTGTGTGTGAATATCTGAATGCACATTCATTCTGAATTGTACCCATGGATATCCAGGGTTATAGTGCTGCATTGGCTCCCTGGGCTACCTAATCAGATGCTGACTTAGCCGGTGGGGCTTGTAATGCTGCCAAGACAGTGACTCTAGGTAGCAAATTCAGCCTGCAACTTCTTTTTAGCAGACGATAGTGTATGTGTGTGTATGGAGGGTAACATTCTGGAATTTGGCTACCAAGAGTCTTGTTTTGAGACCCCTGTGCGTTACAGAGATAATTGAACAAAGCATCGTAGGGAACAGCATACGGAGGAATAAAAACTCTTTAGGCATAAAATCTGAAAGAGTCTGCAGCTTCCCTGACAAGCGACCGTTTTACTGTAAATTGTCTAGGCCCCCATTTTAGCAGAGGAGGCTGAAGAGAGCAAGCAGGCAACCAGAGGATTAAAGTGGTCATAGTATAGTGGTAGATACGTCCTCTTCTGAATCTCGGAAACCGTATCAGTCTGGTTATGATATTATGGTGCCAAATGTGTGTTGGCGCAATACTGCTCAGTACTAGTAACCATGGTAATGCTGATGGCCCAACAGCCCTGAAATAATGCACATGGCTGCCTTCAATTGTAAGTCGGCTAGCCTGATGTGAGAAGAGGTTCACACCACAATGCAACAGCACGTTAATGAAACACAGAGAACTAGAGTGGACAACTGCAGCGCATGGTGCTTGCTCCCCATGATGAGACAGCTAATGTGCTTGGGAAAGGAAGATATGATGTGTTTTCATGTCGCTCCTGTGAAACTGTTTTCTCTCACTTCTGCCCACGCAACAATGCAGTACCACACGAAAAAAAGATAAAACAGGTCCTGGTATCGATTTAAAAACATACCTTCTATTGATTCAAACCATAAGCATTAAAACACAATAAGTCACGAGCCCAGGATAATATTGACTGAACAAAAGGAACCTTGAGAATTATTAATATGTAGTCTGCAGATCTTAAATTTTTATAGGGAGACTAAATGTTGCAACTGCCTTAATTATACCACTTTTACCAAACAAGGATAATGCCAGCTCTTCCTCGACAGTACTACTGGATCACTTTAATAGAGGGATATTCTCATTACTCACATGCTAGAAGATAATGATGCAGGTTTTAAAAAAAAATGTTCTAAGGGCTGTCACATGGCCGTCTGTGTGCACGGTAGCCATGGCAAATGGCTAGCTACGGAGGTTCCTAGCTGATTGACCTTGTAGCAATCTGGGTGTGTGCATCTGCTACCACTACACACAGGATTTGGTTTTTGGGGAAAACCCTCAACGAATATTTATTGGAAGTGCTGACTCCTGAGTAGTGGTCAGTACCTGTGACAGGCTTGCCAGGGGCCAAGGCATCTGAGAAGCAATGGGGCAAGTTCCCCCCCCCCATTGTTATTACCTCCACTCACAGTCATCATCATTCCACTTTCTATAATATCTGTTGTTTTATGTCTTTAAAGATAATAATACTCATCAGAAATGACACACAGCACATGTTCAAAGGAACTCTGTCCTTATATTGCCATGAGAAAGGAACTTTACACATGCTCAGATCTGTTTAATACAAAGATTTTGCACTCGTCACTCTGTACAAGCGCAAAGGAGCAAACATTGCCAATTAGGGTTGCCAACCTCCAGGTACTAGCTAGAGATCTCCTGCTGTTACAACTGATCTCCAGCCAATAGAGATCAGTTCCCCTGGAGAAAATGGCCGCTTTGGCAATTGGACTCTATGGCATTGACATCCCTCCCTTCCCCAAACCCCACCCTCCTCAGGCTCCACTCCAAAAATCTCCAGGTATTTTCCAACCCGGAGCGGGCAACCCTATTGCTAATACCAGATTGGTAAATTTCTGGAGATTTGGGAGTGGAGCCTGGGGAAGGGGGGGTTTGGGAAGGGGGGGATCTCAGTAGAGTATAATTCCATAGATTCAAAACCCTCCCCCAAGCAGCCATTTTCCCCAGGTGAACTGATCTCTATCATCTGCAGATCATCTGTAATTCCAGGCGATCTCCAGGCCCTACCTGGAGGTTGGCAACCCTAAGAGGAGCCTATTTAAGACCAAAAAGGTGGCAATTCTACAGGTCCTAACAAATAAATTTGTATACCACTACATTTTTAACAGACTTATAGTGCAATCCTAAGAACAATCCTATGAACACTAAGAACACTGCTGAAAAGACCTTAGGATCCTGAGTAGACCTGCTTAGGATTGCTCTGCTCCAGTGCAATCCCATGCAGCGTTACTCCTCTCTAAGCCTATAGTCTAAGCCTACTCACTTGGAAGACTGGAAAAACTCTTCAGGTGATCACACAGTTGGAATCTTCCATTCCTCTCACATTGTAAAAGCGCTTTGTACTTGAAGATCTTTCCACTCCCTCTCTGTGCAGGAAATTTCCAGCCAGTCTTACAGGACAATTGGATTGGGAGGGCCTCCTTAATGACAGATGCAACTCAATGCGTGATTGCTAACCTGATATAGCAATTACCTTCTCTCATAAGGAGACATGGGATTGCTCCTGAAGAAAGAGGTCATAATAACAGAGATCAACATTCATGAGTTGTTTATATATGCTGATTACAGTTTTATTGCTAGTTATTTGAGATATAGGAGCAAAAGCCGTCATGAGGTTGCCATAATTATGGGTATCTAGCTGCTCCCATTCTAATTGTGTTTCTTACAGGAACACAAGAATGTTTGTGAAGGATTTGGCACAGGTATGGCATTTATGGTATCCTGCCCCTCCCTTCTTCATTAAGTAAAAAAACTCCTTGACATAAATGAAGATCAGCAACCATTACTTGACACTGGAGTTAAACTAAACTTTAACACTCTATGTGAAATCTTGACATAAGAGAAACAACAGGAGAAAAACATTTCTGCCTTATTTTATGTATTTCATGAATAATATGGTGCAAGATATGGCTGAATCTGCTGAGATTCTTGCTGTTGTTTCTTCTTCCAGATAAGTAGGAAAATTATACTAAAACTTTAAAGCTTTCTGCTCCATTGAGAAATTAATTGTGGAGTAGTTTTATACATATTCATGTTTTCTTCCCTATTAAAATGGTGGGGTAGACTGTATAAGCCTCTATAAAGTTTATATGGGGTTAGTATATGTTAGGAATCAACAGAGATTTGCATTTGCTGTGCTTAGCAAAAGGGAAATATACCCCACCTATCATTGTCTCTAGTTTGGTCTGATACAAGAGTTAGTTTCCAGTATATAATATATGCTGGGGTTTGAAAGCTTGGTCTCTGTATCCATACTAATCATTTGTAAGTAAGAACAAAAGGGCTATTGGTTTTCCATACTGCACTGAAAAATCCAGCAATCTTTGCTACAGCAGTTTGTTTAAAATTCATTTTCTTACCACTGATTCACTCTTTCTAGTACAGCTGAGTTAATCAATAAAAACCAGTTTATTTTTAGAGGCTCTAAGAAGTTGATCCTTCTTCAAAGTAGGGCCATGACAAAGCTTCCGCCAACTACTTGGAATGAAGAGAGAAGGAGAGGAAGGGGGAAATATTACATTCCTTCACCCAGTCTTCAATCATAAGAACATAAGAAAGGCCCTGCTGGATCAGACCAAGGCCCATCAAGTCCAGCAATCAGTTCACACAGTGGCCAACCAGGTGCCTCTAGGAAGCCCCCAAACAAGACGAGTGCAGCAGCACCATCCTGCCCGTGTTCCACCACACCCAAAACAATAGGCATGCTCCTCTGATACTAGAGAGAACAGGTATGCAGCATGACCAGCAGCCATTCCAACTAATAGCCATGAATACCTCTTTCCTCCATGAACATGTCCACTCCCCTCTTAAAGTCCTCCAAGCTGGCAGCCATCACCACATCCTGGGGCAGGGAGTTCCACAATTTAACTATGCATTGTTTGAAAAAATACTTCCTTTTATCTGTTTTGTGAGCTTGGGAGAGTGAATTCATACGAGCTCTTTGCACGGTCAGTTGATTTTTGAAAGCGGGAATGGAACTGTGGTCATAGCAATGCAGCAGTTGGAGACGTTTTATCACGAGTCACAAACACAGAGAATGATTAGCCGTGCCTCTGCGGAGTTGGGTAGTGGCATGGCAAAACATGCTCTTGGAACTGAATAGTTTGATGTTTTTACTTATCTGAGTTCAACTCCATCCAAGCTAAAACAATGCAGAAAACTACATACTGGTATATCATAAGTGTGTGAATGACTATGGTTGCCAACCTCCAAGTATTAGCTGGAGATCTCCTGCTATTACAACTGATCTCCAGCCAATAGAGATCAGTTCACCTGGAGAAAATGGCCGCTTTGGCCATTGAACTGTATGGCATTGAAGTCCCTCCCCTCCCCAAACCCCGCCCACCTCAGGCTCCGCCCCAAAATCTCCCGCTGGTGGCGAAGAGGGACCTGGCAACCCTAGTGGTGCTGGTATCAAGTTGTACTGGAGCCGCAATTTTTTCTTCTTCAGCCTAGACTGTTACGATGCAACTTGATACCAGCATCCCCAGCACCGCCTAATCAAATTAAGTCTGCTGCCCATCCTGCAGAAGACACGGGCAAGAGGCCTTACGATCATAGCATGAAACATCTCTCTCTCTCTCTCTCTCTCTTTTTCTCTCAAATATCAAGACTGATGCAGAGTTCTGGAGAACTTGAAAGCTTGCACACCACTTTGAGGTATTGTGGCTCATTCTAAGAAAACATGGCTTTTGGGTTTTTGTTTTTGGATCAATGTGGTTAGGTAAAGGTAAAAGTCCCGAGTGCAAGCATCGGGTCATTCCTGACCCATGGGGTGACATCACACTTAAATCAGGCTGTTTTCAAATTACATTATTATTTTATGCATCTTAAATTCTCTCAAAAGGTCTCAGCTCTGAGAAAGCCTGCTTAAATATTCTGGTTCTCATAGTTTTTTTCCAAATGGAACACAGTGGAATTGGAAGAACCGGTTCCTTCATTACTTCTGGGCAAATAATGATTTATGCACTTGGTTAATGGACTCTGGCTATGTTGATCCATGCTTCAGTAACCCTGAGAATGGACTTCTGTAACATGCTTTATGTGGGGCGGCCTCTGAAGACACTCAAATCTTCAGTTAGTTCAGATAGCAGCAGCTTGCTAGCTGTCTGAGGTGAGCCATTTTTGTTCATAACAGAGCCAGTGTGTTATATTGATTAAGAGTGATGGACTAATCTGGAGAGCCAGGTTTGTTTTCCCATTCCTACACATGAAGCCTGCTGGGTGACCTTGGGCTAGACACAGTTCTCTCTGAACTTTCTCAGCCCCACCTACCTCACAAGGTGTCTGTTGTAGGGAGGGGAGGGGAAGGTGATTGTAAGCCACTTTGAGACTCCTTAAAGGTAGAGAAAAAGCAGGGTATAAAAACCAACTCTTCTTGCTAGCTGTCTGAGGTGAGCCGCTTTTGTTCATAATTCTAACATCATTGCATGTCTCATAGCCATCATAGCTAATTGCAGTTGATATACCTGTCATCCATTAATGTATTTCATCCCCTTTAAGAACTAGCAATGTGAGGCTGTCACCATATTGTGGGACACTAACAGTGTAATCCTAACTGAATATGCGCACTTCAATTGACTAAGAAAGATGTAACTCTGCTTGGACTGTAAACTCCATAAGTTAGTTATGTGTTCTATAAAGTACTTTCTTTGGTCTGTCCAGAATCTGTTTGTCACAATGCTACATTGTTCATCTGTAGTCTTACATCTGTGATGGTGCATTCACACATAAACTCATGAGTCATCATAATGTCTTGCGGCTGCTTATATTTGCATGCATCAAGTTGTGAACATGCATGCGTTAATTCAAAAATCTTGCCATATGCTTACACAGCCTCCTGATTTCCCTTGGCCCATTCCAAACGGAGAAAGTGTGGTATGTCATTTTGCCTAAGGGTATAGCTTGCACTGCTTGGCCTTCCCAGGAACACTGGGTAAAACCATAGAGGTGTTTTTTTTAAAAAAATTCCTAGAGGATCACAATAGAGATTTTTAAAATTCCTACACGCCATGTCTCATGTCATTGCTTACTGTTCTGAAACAGGAAGTGACTTCCATGTGTGCTCCATTAAGCGAGGGTGGGGAACAGGGAACATCACTGGGAGGTCCATTACCATTAAGTGGCAACCCTGGGCTGTGGCATAACAAAGTACATTCTGTTCACCTGCACGCAAACAATGTAATTCTAAACAGTGTTACACCCTTCTAAGCCCATTGGCCTCAATGGATTTAGAAGGGCGTAACTGCTTAAAATTGTATTGTCAATGTCTCTTCACTATTGGTAGCAGGGCTATCGAACATATGAAGCTATCATCTACTGTGTCAGACCCCTAGTCCATCAAGGTCAGTATCATCTACTCAGATTGGGAGCAGCTCTCCAGGGTCTCAGGCTGCTGTCTTTCACATCACTTATTGCATGCCTGGTCCTTTTAACTGGAGATGCTAGGGACTGAACCTGGGACCTTCTGCATGCCAAGCAGATGCTCTACCACTGAGCCATGGCCCCTCTCCAATTCAAAAACAACAGCAATGTAATGCCTTTTCTTAGGAGTAACCAAATTTTCACAATGTAGTGAACAACTTTCTGAGGTCCTCAGAACTCTTCATCAACCTGAATACTCAGTATAACACATAAGGGGGGGGGAGTGGCAGACATGGAAAAAAAACAAGCTGAGGCCCTGATGGAAAACCCCCAAGTTGACAGCTTGTAGATATCTTCTGTAATACCCGAAGAGGTCTATTTTGAAGGGGGGTGGTGTCACCTCCCCACTTTCATTCGTTCTTTCTTTTTCTTTGTAGTGAAAACCTAGCTGATAAAGGGTGCTGGGTGATTTGAAACCTTACTCACTGTTTTGAGACATTTGAGCTAGTATTATGCTACTGTTGTTTCTGACCCCCCCCCCCAATGGACCAGCACTGTGATCCCTGTATGTTTTGTTGGACATCTGCTTTTGCTCTTGTCCACCTGCAGAGCTGGGATTAGAACAGACCACTGCTTCCCCACACTAATTAGAGTTTAATAATTAATACCTATCTAAATTCTGTCTTTCAGATGCTGTTCGGTCTTCTTTTTTGCTTGCAAAGTAACTTCTGCTTTTCCCTCAGCAACAGTCAGCGTGGTTGAGGGTCACCAGGCAAGCGCTGTTGAAACGGACACACAGGCTCTTCCCAGCTTTTACATTAACTCTTTGTGTGGATTGATGTCTACCCTTCCTGTTTCTTCTGTTACTCAACATTTATTCCATGCCAGCAATTGGCTAGGAGCTGTAAAGAACACAAGTCACCCACTCTCCTACCCAGATTACAGTTCTGTATCAGGATGTAGCCGCTTCCTAATCATGCGAAGGGGCAAGCTACTCCTGTTGTCCAGAAATAATGGTTGTAAATGGTGTTTACTTTTCCACTGCACTCCTTGGCAAGCACTAAAGCATTGAGCAATCTTAGAACAAATGAACTCTGGTGAGATAATGCCATAATGAGTCCTGAATGACTGTATCAGTTTTCCAGAACAGTCATAATAATGGCCTCAGGAAAGGCATAGCGCATGCTCACTACCAACATATGAAGGCAGCACGTGTGGACATAGCGAGCATATCTTGTTAAACCCCAGTGGAGGGTCTGGACTCCAGTCCTGCTGCAGGATCTCTCTTTTTCATTGGGCTAGGGGAAGGAGAGCCAGCATGGAGTAGTGGTTAAGCTGTCAGACAAGGACCTGGGAAACCTAGGTTCAAATCCCCACTTGTGCCATGGAAGCTTGCTGGGTGACCGTCACCTTTGGCCAGTCACACAATCTCAGCCTTGACCCTGGCTAGTATTTGGATGGGGGACCCCCAAGGAATACCAGGGTCCTTTATTTATTACATTTCTACCCCACTCTTCCCAACCCAAAGGTTGGGCTCAGAGCGGCAAGGTTTCATGATGCAGAGGGAGACAATGGCAAACTATCTCCCAGCATCTCTTGCCTTGAAAACCCGACAGAGTTGTTATAAATCAGCTGTGACTTGATGGCAAAATGGGGAGGGGGAAAGAAATTTTTAAAAGCTAAAATCTGACAATGCTAAGGACCTCCACAAGCAGAATTTGATACACTTTGATCTTCTTTGGTATGAATAGGGTTGCCAGGTCCCTCTTCACCACCGAAGGGAAGTTTTTGGGGCAAAGCCTGAGGAGGGCGGGGTTTGGAGAGGGGAGGGACTTCAATGCCATAGAGTACAATGGCCAAAGCAGCCATTTTCCCCAGGTGAACTGATCTCTATTGGCTGAAGATCAGTTGTAATAGCAGGAGATCTCCAGCCACCACCTGGAGGTTGGCAACCCTAGGTATGAAGAGAATCAGCAGAAACATCCAATCTGCCTCCTGGTCTCAGAGGTGGGGGTGGAGGGGAGTAGGCAGGCAGGAAAAGAGGCTTTCTCCCTCCACCAATGAATTCTTGTGGGCTTCCACTAGGATTTGACATCTTGTTCATTCTCAGTATAGTTGCCCTGCGTCCCAGTGACTGCCCATCTCCAGGGGGAACTGCCTAAATCAGTGGTGGGTTCCTTTAATCTTGCTCTCTGGGCTGCCGGTTGTTCAAGTTGAACGGGCCACGTCGGGCTCCATCACCTACCTCATCATCAACCTGCCAAAAATGGACTGCACATAGACTGTGGTAGAGACTTGTCACAGACTCCTCATACAACCTTCTTATAAGAAATGTAGTCGCCAATTTTTTTAAAAAAAGAAATCATACGTCAGGTGAGTTGCTTCTTAAGTCTCAGCCCAAATGGCTTTCCCTGGGGCCAAAGATCCTCCTCGGAAATAACAAATGAAATCCCTTACACATCCCTTTTCAGGAAACCAGCGATTCCACACTGGATTTGGTCACAATGAGAGAACAATCTCATGCTGATAGCTGATCTGACCTTTGACTGTGATGCTGTCATATGGCAAGAGCATAATGAGGCAAGATCATACATTTGGCCTGGTCGGGCTGTTTTGCTTTGGTGTCAAAGTGCAACCAGGGCTGAAGATTTAGTGATTCTGCCTCTTGTTTTCTGCTCAGGCTGCAAAAGCAATCAAAACTTCGCCTACTAAAGTTAGGCAGTTGCCATGGTGTCTGACTGTGTGGGGTCCTTGTGCTGTTGAAGCACTATCCTCAGGAAAGAAAATCTGAGCAGAACATTGCTTCCCACATAAATATCATATACAAAGGAGGGCATGGTCTTATGAATTAAGCCTCATAACTGGAAAACTGAGGCACAAATGAAGCCAATGACTCTGGTCCATTGTATACTCAGCAGGAATAATAGGTAATTCTTTTCTTGGACTATGCCTAAAGCAGTGTATTGCCTGTTTTAATGCTCCCCCCCCCCACACACATAACCACATGCAGAAATATCGCATCTGACAGAAGCAAGATAGGGCTGTTTAGCTTAGAAAAAAGGCGAGTAAGAGGAGACATGATAAAGGTCTATAACATTATGCATGGGAGAAGCTTTTCTCAATCTCTCATAATACTAGAATATGGAGCTGAAGGGCGAGAGATTCAAAGCAGACAAAAGGAAGTAATTCTTCATACAACACATAGTTAAACTGTGGAACTCCCTGCCCCAGGATGTGGTGATGGCTGCCAACTTGGAAGGCTTTAAGAAGGAAGTGGACATGTTCATGGAGGAGAGGGGTATTCATGGCTACTAGTCAAAATGGATACTAGTCATGAAGCATACCTATTCTCTCCATTAACAGAGGAGCATGAGGTGCTGTGGAACACAGACAGGATAATACTGCTGCAATCGTCTTGCTTGTGGGCTTCCTGGAAGCACTTGGTTGGCTACTGTGTGAACAGACGGCTGGACTTGCTGGGCCTTGGTCTGATCCAGCATGGCTTTCCTTATGTTCTTATGTTCTAATAGAGTTACCAAACTCCAAGTGAGATCTGAGTTCTCCAGGAACTACAACTGATCTCCAGATGAAAGAGATCAGTTCCTCTGGAGGAAATGGCAGCTTTAGAAGGTGGAGTCTATAGCATCAGTGTCCACTGAGGCCCCTCCCCAAATTCCACCAATGTCCACTGAGGCCCCTCCCCAAATTCCAACCCCCCCCCCCCCCAGTTTATAGGAATTTCCCAAGCCAGAGTCGACAATCCTGGGTTAGGATCTACTCTTGTATATGTGAAGCTAGTTTAGTATATGCATGAAGTTGTTGCTGTTGTTGTTTTTAAATAGAGGAGATGCCAGGGATTGAACCTGGGACCTTCTGCATGCCAAGCAGATGCTCTACCACTGAGCCACAGCCCCTCCCCAATGGTGATGATGATGGAACTGTAGTGAAACACATTGTGGCTCAGTTAGTACAACCTCCTTGGTATCCCCAGTTAAGATTATTTTATCAATCTGGCAGCAAAAAGGGAGGGGGGACCAAAAACAAGTCCTTTGTGGTGCCAGGGTTTCTCTAAGAAATACAATGACCCTCAATCAGGAATCACCTATACCTGGAAGGGCTGGCGGCAGAGGTTCGGCTATATGTGGAAAATCATTCTTTTAGAATTCTGATCTTTTCTGCAATGTTTGTTCTCGCAATGCTGTCAACAAACAAGCACTGACCTTGCCTGTTGCTTTAAATGCCCTGCTACACTGCAAGCATGGGAATGAGCAAGTCACATGGAAAGGGCTTTGGCTCACATGGACTGTTCATGTGCAGAGAATGGGGAGGGGGGGAGCACGCCCACAAATACAATAATCTCTGCAGGAATCTCTTTCTCTGATGATGAAACAGAGAGGCTAGAATTTGGCTCAAAGGCAGAATCATATCACAGTTTCAAGTATTTACGTATCGCGCACACAAATCAATGTTTTTGCAGTCTAATAGCCACGGTGTGTCTCCCAGACAGCCCTGGCCTTCATCACGGAATTCTGATACTGCCAACATTTAGCACAGGATAAATGAGCAGCCAGGAAAGTCTTAACACTTGCACTGAGAAAAATTAAATTGTGTGCCTAGGCTGCAATATAATACACAGTTAATTTGGAGTAGAGTCCCTTGTAATCTGTGGGATGTACTTTCAAGGAAATATGAATAGGATTGGGTTGTCAATGATTAAACTATGAACATGTTTAATTAAACAGCAGACTTTCTATGGATGTCCAAATTGCTTTGGGGTTTAGTGGATTCTTGTTTTTTCTTTCTTTCTTCATTTACACTATATTTTTGTAAATGCAGTCTAGTATTTGTGTAGCAGTATGGTTTATGATATTCCACTTTTCTTTCATCAGTGGGAAATTCAAGCCACAAGCAACACAAAAGTGTAATTTAAAATGCAGCTCCTTCTGCGGCTCCTCCTCCTCCTCCTTCTACTACTACTAGTAGTAATGTTACAGAGTGTTTGACCAATGGCTAGCTTTTAGTCTAGGATGACTGGCTGATGTTTCATTAAAGGGGCTTATGACAGAGTGTGTTCTCCTGATAGCTGGGAATCTCTCTTTGCCTTTTCAAATGCAATAGCCACCAGAATGTAGGAGACACTCTGTAGCTAGTGAAAAGAGGCAAAGATACCACATGAGCCAATGGGTTGTTTGAATATGGAGACAGAGTGAGGCGGAGAAGGCTTGTCCGCCTTCGGCAGTGTCTAGTTTCTAAAGGAAAAGGGAGGTGCTTGGGCTTCAACTTGTCTAGGCCTGCCATTTGTCCTAGAATCCCTGTTTCTTACCATCAGCGTAGATATGACAGGGGCAAACCCACGTACAGGATCTGGTGTGCCACTGACTTCCTTTAAAGTGGTGAGTGGGCAGGAGGAAAGGTTGAACTACTCCCTTGCTTCCTACCCAAAAATTGCTTTTTCAAAGATTTTTCTCCTAGAGGCAGTATGCGATCAGAAGTAATCCTATAAGGAGAAAAGCAGCTAAGAAACAGCAGCCTGGGGATGGAATGCTACACGTTCAACTGCCTTCCTTCCCTTTTTGTAACTGGCCGGCTGCCGGCTGGGTACTGCACTATCAATGGTGAGGAAACTGCACTCTGCACATGCTTAGAAACACTTTACTCTTCCATTACATGTTCCAAAAGATTCTGGGGCTCAGTCAGATGGACACCTGCATTATTTTGAAGGCCCAAAGACCATTTTTTTGTGTTGGTGCTTTTTTCCCTGCCTGCGGTAGGAGAGTTTTTTGTAGATGGTATGGGGGAGGCTGGAGCTTGACCCTGCTCTCTTGCTCGAACAGAACAGCCAGGGTAAGCTATTTGCTGTTAATCATCTAACAAACTGAACCACGCACACGCACACAAACACACTAAGCTTGTTCTATTGAGCAGCAGACACAACCGAACAGCAGATGCAGCATAACCGGTCACTATGTAAAACACAGCTGCAGATTCACTTTGACACTTTAAAGGCATAACAGCCAGCCTGTGTAAAGGTTAGCATCAGAGATCCATGGAAGTATGAAACCAGTACAAACTTGGTTCGAACAGGAGGTTTATGGAATCCAAGTGGATGTGCCGTGGTCCTAAGCTTCATCCACTGGGCCCATACATGCAGCTGTGGGAATTAATTAACTTAGTTAACCACTCTCCACATAAAAGGCTCAGGTAGCAGGTAATGTGAAAGACCTCTACCTGAGCTGCTAGCAATCTGAGTAGACAGTACTGACCGTGATGGACTGATGGTCTGATTCAGTATAAAGCAGCTTCATGTGCAGGGTTGCCAACCTCCAGGTACTAGGTGAAGATCTCCTGCTATTCCAGCTGATCTCCAGCCAATAGAGATCAGTTCACCTGGAGAAAATGGCTGCCTTGGCCACTGGACTCTATGGCATTGAAGTCTCTCCCCTCCCCAAACCCTGCCCTCCTCAGGCTCCGCCCCTAAGCCTCCCACGGGTGGCGAAGAGGGACCTGGCAACCCTATTCATGTGTTCACATGTTATTCTATTTTTTTGCTTTGTTTTGTGTATTTTTATAACTGCCTTTCTGCCCGCTAGAAGCAATTCAGGCGGTTCTTAACGGAGCTCCTGCTGTTACAACTGATCTCCAGGGGCAGTAGAGATCAGTCCCCCTGGAGAAAATGGCAGCTTCAGCAATTGGACTCTATGGCATTGACGTCCCTTCCCTCTTCAAACGCCGCTCTCCTCAGGCTCCACTCCCAAAATCTCCAGGTATTTCCCAACCTGGAGCTGGCAACCCTATGTATAGACCACCCAGAATTTAAAAGGAAGGTTTAGTTCATACCAGAAGACCTGAAGTGATGGTGAAATCCCATCTCTTGGAAGAGAGAGAGTTGAATGCTGAAAAGGTTCTCCACGCCCTCTGGTCCTTGCCCCCAGCCTGACTTCAGGTAAGGCAGGATCCTGCAGGAAAGCCCCATTCATTGATTTCAAAGCATGGATAGGTTGACATGAGGCAGAAAGTAATTCTTGTTCTATGAATCTCTTTAATATCAACCCCATCCCTTTCACATTTGGGGGGGGGTCCTTACTGAGGGGAGAGATTTGTGACATGTATTAATTGCAGCAGCATATATCCCCACCTCAGAGGAGCGTCAGTTCATTAAAAAACTCAAAACAGCACATCATACCAGCTGGGCTGCATGTCTGCTGAAGACTATGACATGGGATCAGGGTTACCAGGTCCTTCTTCACCACCTGCAGGAGGTTTTTGGGGCGGAGCCTGAGGAGGGCAGGGTTTGGGGAGGGACTTCAATGCCATAGAGTCTAATTGCCAAAGCAACCATTTTCTCCAGGTGAACTGATCTCTGTCACCTGGAGATCAGTTGTAATAGAGGAAGATCTCCAGCTAGTACCTGGAGGTTGGCAACCCTATGTGGGGTCTCCAGATTTTTGAATATCAAATCTGTTGTTTACAATCCTTTCAAACTTCTAACCACTTTCCTGAGTAGTCCTGCTTAGGATTGCTCCCACTGTAGCACAAATGGGGAGTGTATGTGTAGTCTTATAATAGTCACTTGTAGGTCATCTGCAAGAAGCTAAAAAAGAAAAAAAGAAGAAAAACTTTCTGCAACCAGGAACAGGAATTTTTGTAAACTGGAACTGAGTTTGTTCTCCCTCCCCCACACCAGCCATAAAATTGCCACAGATCATAATATAAATATGTGTAGAAATATGTGTGGGTGAATCACTGTTGCAGGGTAATGTGTCTTTCCCTTACAATTAAACCTGCAAAACTGAGAAACCAGGCAATGAAGCTTGTCATGGAGTGTAGCAAAACTTCATCTCTGGCTAATTGCTGCATTTTCAAACTGCTATTTAAAGGACCGCTGGGGAGGCCTGCTGAGAAGTTGGCAACCCAAACCTAAGTCCGATGTGTCTGAAAAGCAGGAAATGAAGCCTCGAGAGATTGTTAGCAGCACCCAAGAGAGGTCATGTCTTTAAAAAAAAACAACCTAAGTTGCCATTTGGACTTGACACTGAAAATAGAATACTGGAAAACACATGCTTGACTTGCCCTCGGGTGTAGGTGCTAGCAGACTGTCATCGACACTAACAGAATATTGTTATATTCATCTAGGAGGTCACTGGTATATTTTTAACTCTTAATAAGGATGCTAAGGTTAGTCATATTTATGGAAATGATATAACATTAGGAACCGCATTATTCAAAATGTCATTTTAGAAAACTTCTGTTGATCATGCTAGGCTGAATAGCCACAAGTAAATCATCCGATTATTTACATTTGTTTTTGTGTGCCTCTCCTTGGCTGTTTGAACAGATGAGGTTTTCACAGCGTGCGCTTTGCAAATGAAGCTTTGAAAGAGAGGTGACGTTAGAACGGCCTCTTGCTAAACTGGGAGCATGGCATATGCAAAGCACATTGCGCAGCGAGCAGGTGCGCTGACTAACTTCACGGAACATGGAGTTTGCTCTCTTCACTGAGGAATGAACTTCAGTAGGCCCAGGCTGCGGGTTCTGGACACAGTGCCTTTCAGTTATGCATCTTACTATTTCCAGGTCATGTTATCTTAGTCTGATCACAGAGCCTCGGCCTAATCGGAGTTGTTCAGAAGCACACATGCAGCCTCTTGTGAAGGGAGTGATGTTTTGTTGTGAAATCACAAATGAAATGAACAGGTATTAGGGTTGCTAGGTCTCTCTTTGCCCCCAGCGGGAGGTTTTTGGGGTGGAGCCTGAGGGGGGCGGGGCTTGGGGAGGGGAGGGACTTCAACGCCATAGAGTCCAATTATCAACGCGGCCATTTTCTCCAGGGGAACTGATCTCTATCGGCTGGAGATCAGTTGTAATAGCAGGAACTCCCCAGCTAGTACCTGAAAGTTGGCAACTCTAACAAGTATCCATATATGTAGGGTTGCCAGGTGACCAGGGAAAAAGCCCCAGCTTGCCTGCTCTTCTGCCTAGGGTTGCCAACCTCCAGGTAGTAGCTGGAGATCTCCTGCTATTACAACTGATCTCCAGCCAATAGAGATCAGTTCTGGAGAAAATGGCCGCTTTGGCAATTGGACTCTATGGCATTAAACTCCCTCCCCTCCCCAAATCCCGCCCTCCTCAGGCTCAGCTCCCAAAACCTCCCGCCGGTGGAGAAGAGGGACCTGGCAACCCTACTTCTACCTCTAACGGAAGCTTGAGATGTAGTGATTATCAGTTAAGCCTCTTTCATGGCATGGAGCTCAACTCTATCAGCCTGTGATGCACTGCAATGAAGGGGATTGTTGGCAATCCAAGCCATATATGGGTTCACACTGACTGCCAACTGCAAAGAGGCAATGTGGTTCTTTTCACGTGAACAGTGCTGCAATAGTTTGCTTCCTATTAGCCAACTGTGATATTTAGCAGTGTCTCTTTGGTGATATCCTGGGTCCTGTAAAGGGAGCATGCATACAAGAGACACAGCCCTGAAGCTGGCATTGTGTTTGTGTCTCTGTGTATGGGATAAAATGATGCCAAACCTCTTGGAATATTATCAGCTTGTATTTCTTTGCCTTCTTCCTTTTTCCTGATCAACTTTCTATTTGCTATTCATGAGTGCTCAGTACATAGCCACACTATGTTGAATGTGTACATCTGTGTTATTTTTGGAGTGCAACACTGTGTAGGCTAGGATCTGTTGACCATCTGGATGGCGAAAATGCCTTTAGCGAATGGTCAAGTGGACACATCCCAAATGGATCAGAGTCCCAGATTAGGAGTGATTGCACAGAATTTTATGTTAAGATGAGGAGTGCCCTGTTCAGATGCAGGTGCCATATTATGCAGAAACAATTTCATAAGAGCTTCTAAACAAGAATTTTGAGTGGTATTTGGAAGATGGAGTGGCTCTGCCAGCAGAAAAAGAGCAAGAGTCCACTAGCACCTGAAAGACTAACAAAATTTCTGGCAGGGATGAGCTTTCTCCCCACACCCATCCCCCGTGGCTCATTAAAGCTCATACCCTACCAGAAATTTTGTTAGTCTTTAAGGTGCTCTTGCTTTTTCTCTGCTGCTACCGACAGACTAACATGGCTACTCATCCTGATGTATGTCAATGGGCCAGTAGTCACATGATTATCACATTAGACGTGATGCATTGGGAGTGGCCTTGCCCAAGCACCTATCAGTCTGTATCTCAAGTATCACTCAATCAAAGAGCTCAGAGTCTTGTTTCATCCTTGCAATAACACTGGGAGTTGAATTAGAGTGGATTACAAATCTAGTAAATCAATGAAACCCGCCCTGTTGAGTTGACAGATAGGGTTGCCAGGTCCCTCTTCACCACCAGTGGGAGGTTTTTGGGGAGGAGCCTGAGGAGGGAGGGGTTTGGGGAGGGGAGGGACTTCAAGGCCATAGAGTCCAATGGCCAAAGCGGCCATTTTCTCCAGGGGAACTGATCTCTATCGGCTGGAGATCAGTTGTAATAGCAGGGGATCTCCAGCTAGTACCTGGAGGTTGACAACCCTATTAATAGAAGCAGCAGTGTTGCATAGGGTAGTAGTAGAATTCACTTATTAGTTGCACAGTTTTTCACTGTACTGTGCTTGGAATTAGAGAATGAGTGTACTGTGAGCGTCCTTTTCAAAAACCAGCAGCAGAATGCCTGTGTGAAGCAGGAGGTGGATAAGAAGGGCTGCAGAGCTCTTTTTGCCCCAGTGGCCTGCTAGTGTTGTCCCCTTCCCAGAGGAATGTTCATTTGCTCAGCCTTGATCCTATTATGGGAATATGAGCATCCCTCCCATCTTCAAAGAGATTTTTTGGGGGGGTGTGTGCTCGGAAACATTCACCCTTGTTGCTCTGATTTTGTAACAGGCCAAACTCCAGTCCCTAGCGGGACAAACAAGATTGCGTGGCTAATGATTTGTGAGCTTGGCCTGGATGCAGTTTTACTGCAGAAATTCCGGCCTCGGAGACTTTGCAACTTGCTGATGCAGCACTTTGGGAGGAAGCTGTGCAAACAGGATTTCACAGCCCCCAAATCTGGGTTTCTAGTACTGGCACAACTAGTAGCAACAATGCCTCTTTTCAGAGTAGCTTAACCCTCCAAGAATAAACCGGTTGTAGTTGTGCCAGTTTGTCTCTTCTCCACCTGCCAATTTCTCTCCCCCCCAAAAGTAATAGGTAGCAAGAGCCGTTTGGTACTATGTAAAAAAACAACAGCAACACAAACCTTGATTGTCACTGCTGAATTTTTGACAACAGTAAATAGTTTTAAATCCTTCTTAGATAGGAACATTTTCATTCATGAATGAAAATCCAAGAGACTCATCCTTTCACTGGTAAAAGAAAGCAGGGGTGGAGAGAGACTGTGAGTCTCAGCGCTGACTTAACTGAGCTGGATAGAGGGAAGTTTTCTTTTCTTTTGCACATCCTACAATCTTCAGGGGAGAAGGATGGGCAAGAGGATCAATGGGAGAGAGGACAAGACAGGAGACAGTGGCAGCATCCTGCCTCAAGGTCCCCCAGACATTTGAAAATATAGGCATTGGAACAGGATAAGGAGGACCTGCCCTGGCCTGGATAGCCCAAGCTAGCTGGATGTCATCAGATCTCAGAAGCTAAGCAGGGTCAGTCCTGGGCAGTATTTGGATGGGAGGCCACCAAAGAATACCAGGGTCATAACGCAGAGGAAGGCAATGGCAAACCACTTCTGAACATCTCTTGCCTTGAAAACCCTACAGGGTTGCCATAAGTAGGGTTGCCAGGTCCCTCTTTGCCAGCCGCAAAGGGTTGCCAACTTCCAGGTACTAGCTGGAGATCTCCTGCTATTACAACTGATCGCCAGTCGATAGAGATCAGTTCCCCTGGAGAAAATGGTCACTTTGGCAATTAGACTCTATGGCATTGAAGTCCCTCCCCTCCCCAAACCCCACCCTATTCAGACTCCAC
Source organism: Euleptes europaea (assembly GCF_029931775.1). Taxonomy (NCBI): domain Eukaryota; kingdom Metazoa; phylum Chordata; class Lepidosauria; order Squamata; family Sphaerodactylidae; genus Euleptes; species Euleptes europaea. The sequence goes on along the minus strand of NC_079312.1, from coordinate 102,293,371 downwards.
CCCAAAAACCTCCTGCTGGTGTAGGGTTGCCAGATCCCTCTTCGCCACCAGCGGGAGGTCTTTGGGGCAGAGCCTGAGGAGGGTGGGGTTTGGGGAGGGGAAGGACTTCAATGCCATAGAGTCCAATTGCCAAAGCGGCCATTTTCTCCAGGTGAACTGATTTCTATTGGCTGGAGATCACTTGTAATAGCAGGAGATCTACAGCTATTACCTGGAGGTTGGCAACCCTGGCCATAAATCAGGGTTTTGCTGGCAAAAAAAATAGGAGGACCTGGCAACTTTATTTGCAGCTGCACCTGTGGTATAAAGTCTGCTGAGTTTCTTTGGTATGATCTGAAACGTTATACACACCGCCAAATCTAATTCAGAGTAGGCACTGAAAGCCCTTACACTTCTAAGCCTGCCCTGGAGGCTCCGCATACTGGTGGCAACTACTTTGTCCCCTCACCCCCCCCCAGTTACTCATTTCTTCCTGTTACTCATTTCTTTCATTCATTCGTGAGCAAGAGTTGTACCCTGCTCTGTTTCAGGCCTTCCCAGCCCCCATTTTGCTCCCAGAGTTACTTGAGGAAGTCAAACATTTACCTAAATATTCCTGCAGCACGGAGCCCTGACTCAATCTGCAGTGTTGTATGTTAATTGGGGGTTGGGTAGTTGTAGACTAGGCCACAAAAGAACATTTAGGAAAAGTAGAAGTGTCTAGAGGCAAAAGGGGAAGAACTCCCAAGTCCTGAGGATTCTGTGGGAGGGGACATTGTCTTCTGCAAGCTCCACCCAAGCTGTCCCTAGCATGTGTCCAAATAGACCATTAGGGTTGCCAATAGGGTCGCCAGGTCCCTCTTCGCCACCGGTGGGAGGTTTTTGGGGCGGAGCCTGAGGAGGGCGGGGTTGTAGAGTCCAATTGCCAAAAGCGGCCATTTTCTCCAGGAGAGTCTGTGGCGAAGGTGATTCCCGTGGTGGGGTTGGAGAGGAGCTACGTTGGAGGGAAGCATAGCTCACAGCGTGGCATAGCTGGAGGGGAGCAGAGCACTCGGGCCAGCATCCAGGTTAAATTGCCATGTTGGCACTTTGCAATAAATAAGTGGGTTTTGGGTTGCAGTTTGGGCACTCGGTCTCTAAAAGGTTCGCCATCACTGCTACAGAGAGATATTCTCTCATACCAACATGTGAACTAGCTACAAAGCAGCCCATGTTGTGTCCTGAGGAAGATTTTTCAAATCGAAACAGGAAGAATACCGGATCCCTGTATTGTTATTACGCCTTTGATACAGGTCAAGGGAACTTAAGTGTCCAAAGCACAAAAGCCACACAGCATGTTGTGACGAGGCTTATAAAAGAAGACTGGCTTTCACAAGTTGTATTTAGTCTCTACTTTTGGACTTCATTGCATGGGACTCTTGGCATAGGGTCCCAGATTTTTGTATTTGTCACGTATATTGTATGTACTTTATGTACATTTCCACCTGAACAACGCTCACCTTTTGCATATATGTGGTATTGGTTTTTACTGCTGTTATTTGGTTTTAACCCTATAGACCATACAGTTTCTCTCTGGGGGGAAAGTGTTTAAAGCCCCCACAAAGGTTCAGATTGTCTGGGAGAAACGACGTTCTGTATTAGAATCTAACACCTTGCCACAGATGATATGACTCTAGCTGTGCAAATTCCTAGGTCTTTCCATTCATGCTTACAGGGCCAGTGCTCTATTTTCATGGTGTTGAGGGAGACTGGAAATAATACAGCCACTTTAATCATTCTGGAGAGATCCAAATCCCTGGTAACGTACCAAGCAAGTACAGTATGCAGTGTTTATAAAAATAAACATTTATAGCTTGCCACAGCCACAATCCAGCATTGAGTTAGGGATTAAATATGCATAACTCTGTGCATGATGGTGACTAATTGCTTTTCAGGCAGAGAAGACTGCCTGCATGATAGGGGTGTGCATGGGCATTAAGAAATTCTAATTAAAATCCAAACTGAATCCCCTCTGCTCTTTAATATATTTAATATGCCAAATCCAATTGCTGAAAATAATGATAATATTCTCTGGAAATCTTCGGAAATGACTGTCTTTCTGGTGCCCCAGTGACTGTTTTTTGCAGTTTCATGAGGCAAGGACAGCAGAGGGGACCTTAGAGGAAAGAATGAACCTGGCATAGGGTCATCTTCCAACTAGAAGAGTTGCCAGATATTTCCTCCAAAGACTATCGCTCTCACAAGAGGCATTTCTGTGCACATTGCCAATTTCTGCCAGCTGTATTTTCTGCTCTGGCTTGGGGGTAGGCTTCCTTGATTCTGTATGAGAAGTGGGTTCTGATTGCTTTCTATGCTGTTCTCTTCTCTGGCACTCCAGCATGGTGAGCCAGCAGGGTGTTGAAAGCCAGCGTGGTGTAGTGGTTAAGAGAGGTGGTTTGGAGCGGTGGACTCTGATCTGGAGAACCGGGTTTGATTCCCCACTCCTCCACATGAAGCCAGCTGGGTGACCTTGGACAAGTCACTCTCTCTCAGGCCCGCCTTCCTCACAGAGTGTCTGTTGTGGGGAGGGGAAGGGAAGGTGATTGTAAGCCGGTTTGATTCTCCCTTAAGTGGCATAGAAAGTCAGCATATAAAAAACAACTCTTCTTCTTCTTCCATCTGCCTGCCTACTTGAGTGAGGGCAGCCATTTTGCTGGTACTCTGAATGCAGGTGTTGCCAACTGGGGGGAGGGGGTAGAAGGGACAGGCATGCCTGAATGTGTGAGAAGCGGGGCTGACAGGAGCCACTATAGGTAGGCTTGCCAGGCCCCGTAGCTCCCGGAAGCGACACGGACGCTCTAGCGATCTTGGCCGAAACTCTATGGTTTCCATACAGTTTCCATAGAGTTTTAGCCGAGGTCGCCAGAGTGTCCGTGTCGCTTCCGGGTAAATCCAAAAGTGACACGCGCACAGCATGCGTGCACACGTGCACGCATTGCCCGCCAGCCCTCAGTCAGTGGGCAGCCCAGTGGATGGGCGGGATTTTATCCGCCACCACCAGGCACTTGGCAACCCTAACTATGGGCCTCCAGGCAAATCTTCTGTCTCATGTTCCCTTACCATCCAGTTCCAAACCAAACTTCATAAAACATATTTCTTGACTTACTATTACCATGAGTGGGTTAAACTTCGAGAAGGGCATCTGTCCGTAATGCCATGATTGCATTTCCACAGAGTATTCAAACTGATTTGCGTTCTGATACACCCCAGCATCATGAGGGTTGCCAACCTCCAGGTGGTGGCTAGAGATCTCCTGCTATTACAACTGATCTCCAGGCGACAGAGGTCAGTTCTCCTGGAGAAAATGGTCACTTTGGCAATTGGATTCTATGGCATTTAAGTCCCTCCTCTCTCTAAACTCCCACCCTCCTCAGGCTCAGCACCCCAAATCTCCAGCTATTTCCCAACCCAGAGCTGGCAGCCCTAAGCATCATCGCTATTCTGGGTTGGAAAATTCCTGGAGATTTGGGGGTGGAACCTAGGGAGGGCAGAGTTTGGGGGAAAGATGGAGCTCAGCAGGGACATAATGCCATAGTGTCTATACTCCAGAGCAGTCATTTTCTCCAGGGGAACTGATCTTTATAGTCTCGAGATCAGTTGTAATTCTGGAATAGCTCTCGATCCCAGTTGGGGATTGGCAACCTAAATAATTAATCAAATTATGGAGGGAATGGCCTAATGTATAAAGGATGTTCCATTTCTTCAAATGTACCTTTAAACAGGTAATGCCACATTTTTCATCTACAGAGTGATTCTCCCCACCCCATCCCCAGTCAAACTGTAGAGGAGTCAGGGCCTCCTATTCCTCTAGGGTTGCCACTGCCAGGTCCCTCTTCACTATCGGCAGGAGGTTTTTGGGGCGGAGCCTGAGGAGGGCAGGGTTTGGGGAGGGGAGGGACTTCAATGCCATAGAGTCCAAGTGCCAAAGTGGCCATTTTCTCCAGGTGAACTGATCTCTATCGGCCGGAGATCAGTTGTAATAGCAGGAGATCTCCAGCTATCACCTGGGGGTTGGCAACCCTATATTCCTCTACCTTTTGTGATGGGTTCCCTTAGCTATTGTTTTTAGAAGGTTCTTGGGGGGGGGAGGGATAATCTGACCATGGTTGATGAAGGACCCCCTTAATAATAGTCAAAAAGGGCAAGAGTCCAGTAGCACCTTAAAGACTAACAAAAATATTTTCTGGTAGGGTATGAGCTTTCGTGAGCCACAGCTCACTTCTTCAGATCAGTTCTGAAGAAGTGAGCTGTGGCTCACGAAAGCTCATACCCTACCAGAAAATATTTTTGTTAGTCTTTAAGGTGCTACTGGACTCTTGCCCTTTTTGACTACTGCAAACAGACTAGCACGGCTACCCACTGTGAATTATCCCCTTAATAATAATATTTATATAGCACATAAATTTCAGCAAGCCTTACAACAGCCCTGTATGGGAGTGTAATATTATTATTATTGCTATATTATAGATTGACTAAGACAAAGTAGTTTACTTACAGCAATCTAAAGTCATGACAGTACTTCCTGTTTTATAGCAGAGTCTTTTACTCACTATGCAAATGCACACACTGTCTTTAATTTTTCTTTTACATTTAAGAAGGCATGTCTGGGCTATTAAGCTAAAGTTTTCGTGTCAGTGCTGCTGGGATGGTTATACTTGTGTAACTTCTGTCAACAATTGTACGTTAACATCTTTTGATGGCTGCTGCTGCTGTTTGCTTTATTGTTTTTCCACTGGCTGCTCTCTGGATATTGGTTACTTTTTAAAATCGTTGTTTTTATGATTATATATGAATTTTAACATTTTTGTATGTGCCTTCGGCGCTGTGCTACAGAGAAAATAACTGCTGTTTTATATATATATATATATATATATATATATATATATATATATATATATATATATATATATATATATATAAACCCTCCCTGTGTGACAATGTGTGTGTTGTTGTTGTTTTTTAAACATAGCCAGGGCCAACAAAGCATTGCTAGTCAAATTATATTCGGTGTACTGTACATTTCAGTTGTGATGTCTGGTTTCGATATGCCACATTTAGAAACCTTTTCTGAACTAAAAAGCCATTAGCTGTCATAGTCAGGCTGTTAAAAGGACAATCGCTGGCTGGTCTGCATGTAGCATTCCAGTAAATACCTGCAATTGATTCCAAAGAGCTCCATTGATTAAAACTGGCTCTCATCACAGACAGAGAGAACAATAGCCACAATGGAATAGCAAACCATTAAAATTATTGTGTACAAAGGTACTGTCGGGTATTTTCTGTTTTGTTGCTCTTATTCTATTCATTTTGTTGTTATCGGGGCAATTACCCTTCAATCACTCCTTAAGCTCTCACGTGAAAGGGGGAAACTAGCACAGGATATAATCCTGTTGCTGAATTCATCTGTTATGTGCTTTTCTGAAGAAAGGGCTGCTTGGTTTCTGCTTCCCACTGTTCAGTTTTTCCCCTCGTTGGTTTCCATGCAGGGAAACTACCCACTGGAGCTGATTCACATGACTTTTTTAGCCTGTCAATGTGCGGTTGACTTGTTCCACCTTGGTGAGTCACGCCATTTGGCTCAACGTCCACTTGCCTGTGTGCGGAACATGTGGGGAACCATTTGGATGACTCTTTCACTCGTGGACAAAATTATGACACGTGGATCAACTTGCTAAAAGGCTGCAGTGAACGGTTACATCTTGCTAAAGGTGGCATCACATCCACGAGGTGTGTGCTCTTCCAGCACATCCAAATTTCCACAGCCCTGCATGCTTCGTTACCCCTGATGGTCCCTCACTCATCCACTGACAGGGATCAATACATTCTGCTTGATATAGCAGGAAAGGGATTGCACTGGCAGCAAACTAGCAGCAGCTGAGTTCCATTTGGGCTAAGTTGTTGTCCACTTCTTGCAGGTATTGAACCAGAAACATGAGCTCTTGGACATGAGCAAAAGGGCTCATGTTAAAGGGATCTTGGGTCTTGACTCACAGTCTTTGGCCTGTATTAGGCAACCTCCTTGATCAGGACCAGCCCAAAATATGTTTAACTGTATTATTTATGGAAATTTGTAAAATGTATTTTGAATTTTTCTGTGAGATGCTTTGGGTCCTTTCAGGGAGAAAAGCAACTTACATGCGGTATATAAAATAAACTAAACATTATGTGCAGCCAGCTTAGCTGGTTTCCTATAATGAGCAGTGTCCTGTTATTAAATTTATTTATTGTATTTATTTTATCAAGTTTCTATCCCGCCCTCCTTGGCAAAAGCCGGGCATAGTTTTCACAGGATGCTTTTCATACTTATGTGCAAGAACTGTGTCTCTGTGTGTAAAATGCTGTCAAGTCACAGCTGACTTATGGCGACCCCAGCAAGGGGCTTTCAAGGCAAATGAGAAGCAGAGGTGGTTTGCCATTGCCTTCCTCTGCAGAGTCTTCCTTGGTCATCTCCCTTCCAAGTACTGCCCCTGCTTAGCTTCTGAGATCTGATCAGACTGGGCTAGGCTGAGCTATCCAGGTCAGGCAGTATCAATATATGTGTGTGTTAAGTGCCGTAAAGTCGCTTTTGACTCATGGCGACCCTATGAATGAAAGTCCTACAAAACATCCTATCTTTGACAGCCTTGCTCAGATCTTGCAAATTGAAGGCTGTGGCTTCCTTTATTGAGTCAATCCATCTCTTGTTGGATCTCCCTGTTTTCCTGCTGCCCTCAACTTTTCCTAGCATGACTGTCTTTTCCAGTGACTCTTATCGTCTCATGACGTGACCAAAATATGATAGCCGCAGTTTAGTCATTTTAGCTTCTAGGGTCAGTTCAGGCTTGATTTGATCTATAACCCATTGATTTGTTTTTTTGGCAGTCCACGGAATCCGTAACACTCTCCTCCAACACCACATTTCAAAGGAATCTATTTTCTTCCTATCAGCTTTCTTCACTGTCCAGCTTTCACACCCATACATAGTACTAGAGAATACGATGGCATGAATTAATCTAGTCTTGGTGGCCAGTGACACATCCTTACACTTCAAAATATTTTCTAGCTCCTTCATGGCTGCCCTTCCCAATCTCAATCTCCTTCTGATTTCTTGGCTGCAGTCTCCCTTTTGGTTGATGGTGGAGCCAAGGAATAGAAAGTCTTGAACAATTTCAATTTCCTCATTGTCAACCTTAAAATTGTGTAATTCTCCTGTAGTCATTACTTTTGTATCAATATACAAGGCACTTTATAGCATAAGCCCATGGAGTATGCAGTACAATGCTGAGACGGAAGAGAGGAACAGAAGAGATGGATAGCAAAGGATGAAGGTGGGTAAATTAATGTGCAAATGCATTTTGAAAAGGTGGACTTGTGATTTCAAGATGCCGCTTCAGCAAGTCTGAATTTGATCACTTAAATATCAAAGTTTAAAGTGCAATTATCATCAATAAACATTAATAAAAAAAGGGTGTGTGAATGTGTAACTGTGTTCAGGAAACCTTGGTTAGGGAAGCTATTCTTTCTCAGTCTCCTATCTCCAGTAAGGGAACAATATTAATAATCTACCTCACATGGTTGTTAAGTACTGCAAAATAATGATATAGACACATGTACATATACAAATGTGCGAAGTCTTATAATTATGCATAGATTTCACTGAAAGTGTGAGTTTTGAGGAGGAATTACAGGGGAGAGAAAGAATTCTAGGAGAGAGTTGCAGGCATTTTTATACCTTGCTTTTCTCTTCAAAGGGGACCTAAAGCAGCATACAACATAATTTAAACCTCCTCCATTTTATCCTCACAGCAGCAACCCTGTGAGGTAAGTTACGCCACCCAATAAGCTACTGTGTCAGAGTGTAGATTCAAACCTGGCCTACCCAGATGTTAGCCCAATACTCTGACCGCTAACGGATACTGGCTCTCTGCAATGGGCGCTGTGAGACGGATCTCAGTTTTCAGTTCTGAATACAACAAATGAAATATTTTTCTAGCTAATCTCCGCTCCCATCGCCCAACGTTTACCATGAAAAATTCCTGATTAAAGCCTGCAAAGAATCCCCCATGTTTATTAATGGGCACCTCAGCCTTGCATCTAGATGCGACGATTCTGCCCTTTGCAGACAGCACTTTGCAAGCAGCCTCTGGAATCAAATGCTCCACTTCTAAAGAATGATTATTTTGCAGCAGGGGAGTGTGTGCCCTTCTTCTCCCTGTCTTCTGCTCCCTCTCAGCAGCAGTGCCTCTAGCCTGCTTTGCTAAACGGCAGGCCCAAAACTGCACCCATGAAATTATTTTAACAAGACCATTATTTTAAAAAACAAACAATCGGCCTGAGCAACGCTCAGGAAAAAAAAAAATCAAACTCTTCTCTCTAAACTAATTAAACTGTACTATGTGTCCTTGTATAGTTCCGGGTGCTTTTCTGGTTCACTCAGTTTCAATAGCTGCATAAAAACTGGAGCCAGGGCTCCTGAATGACTAACTCAGAACAAAAGCAAGTCTCCTGAGTATTCCTGAGAAGCCAGTAAATGGAGGGAAAGTTATTTCGGGTTAATCGATGTACTTCAGTTACAATCACATTTAACTCTACCAGTAGGGAGAACGGCAAACAAGGAATTTCTTTTCGAAGTGTCACTGGCTAGACGGCTCTTCTTAAATGCTTTCATTCCTTGCTTATACACAATACCAGTTTGAGACATCATTTTCTAGCTGGGAGATATTAACGTTCAAGGATTACCGTAACAAAATTTCGTCCTGGGTATTTGGAAAATTTCAGCTCTTCTGAGGCCCTGATCATGGGCATAGCTTATGCTTGGACTTAGATACAGTCCAAAGCATGCATGATAGTTTATTTATTTAGATGCTTGTACCCCACTTGTCTCCCCACTGGAACACAACACAGTTTACATCATCATTTCCCCTTCTTCATTTTATCGTCACAACGACCCTGTGAGGTTGGTTTGGCTGAGAGAGTGACTAGCCCAAGTTCACCAGGTGAGCTTCCATGGAAGAATGGGGATTTGAACCTGGGTCTTCCACACCTAGGGTTGCCAAGTGCCTGGTGGCAGTGGGTAAACTACTGCCAATGCACCGGGCTGCCCACCAACCAGCTGAGGGCCGGCGGGCACCCCATGCACGCGCGCACGTGTGACGCGCCTATGTCAATTCAGGGTTTACCCTGAAGTGACGTGGATGCTCTAGCAAATTCAGCCGAAACTCTATAGAGTTTCAGCTGAGATTGAGAGAGCATCCCCATCACTTCCGAGAAAACCAGAAATGATATAGACGCATTGGCGCGCAGTTGCATTGAGCCAGGCGCGCGCACTGCACGCCCCAGAAAACCTCTTGCCAATCGACCAATGGGACCTGGTAAGCCTATCCACATCCTAGTTTGACACTAACCACTATAATGTGCAAGTGCAATCTTGACTAAGGTAAGTAGGTTTGGGTCTAGTAGGTGCCTAGATGACCACTATGAGAACCACTATGCTGGAAGAAAGGCAGGATATCAATGTAATAACATAACCTTTGCATCTGGCTCCAAATGTGAGAAGCAATCTAGGGAGCTACCTGGGATGATGACACGATCCAGTGGGCACCTGCCATGGTGGCTGGAGTTTTTGTATTGCTTTTGATCAAGCCGCTTCCCTTGCACGATGCTCCAGGGTCCTCTGTGACTAAGGTTGCCAGCTCCAGGTTGGGAAATACCTGGAGATCCTGATCTCTGTCAGCTGGATATCAATTGTAATAGCGGGGGATCTCCAGCCACCACCTGAAGGTTGGCAACCCTATCTGTGACACTACAGTGATCTGAGGCCTGCTCCTAGTTCAAATGGGAAACTGTCCATTGCCATGGTCAAAGGGTGATTGCTTGAGTTGGTGGTGCATCAGAAAGCTTTCTGCTGGCTCAGGACCTAACTACCTTTTTCTTGTGTCCTCCTTTTGATCAGGACCATGTTACGTGGGGAAAAGGAGGGGCATAAGACTTCCCCCTCCATACCGTTCTCTTGACTGAAAATGGTCCTGGGGGAGCCACTATTTTTCTGTCAAAGAAACTTATGTGTACTGAAGGCTACATATAAGTTTCCCCAACTTGGGCCCATTTCCTGTCAGGAAAATGCTGGAGCTCTTTCTCCCCATGTGCCATCTTCCTAATCCAAATTGGGCCCTCACACTCCTTAGAATTGAGTTCTGATCACAGATGTCACAGTGTGCATCTGATCAAAAGTCCTTATGGTGGACCCAGGGAGGACATGAGGAAAATGTAATGTATAGTTTGACCCTCAGAAACAAAACAAAAGATGGGGCATGTAGTTCCTTAGGAGAAGGTGGAAGTAGGGTTGCCAACCTCCAGGTGGTGGAGTTCTGGGCATGGACTTGGGCTTTAATTCTTTAAAATTCTGTCTACTTTACATTGATAATACAACAGTTCTGTTCATGTAAGAACTGCACATTGTAACACATTATTGTATTTTAATGTACTTTTGAACAGTATTCAATTGGACAACAAAGCTAAGCTGTTCACATTATAGTTTTCTGTATTTTTCATAGCCGATACTGCTGTTACTTGGTTTAACCTCCAGGTGGTGGCTAGAGATCTCCCGCTATTACAACTGATCTCCAGGCAACAGAGACCAGTTCCCCTGGGGAAAATGGCCACTTGGGCAATTGGACTCTATGGCATTGAAGTCCCTCCTCTCTCCAAACCCCGTCTTCCTCAGGCTCCACCCCCAAAATCTCCAGGTATTTCCCAACCTGGAGCTGGCAACCCTAGGTAGAAGTGTCCCTGCCTATTGACTTGGCTAACACCAATGAGGCACAGCTTTGAAGTTTGGGTCAGGAGTTAGTGGAGACACACTTCCAGTAGAGAGCTGATCCCAGCAAGATGTCCCTCGAGATCGCGCAAGGAAACCAAGAGGCGTTCTGAACCGGGGGCCCCCATAAAAGCCCCGGCTCTGACCCTAAATAGTGGATCGGAATGCAGGCAACCCCCTGCTGCCGAAGAAGAGCGGTTTGACTCCCACCCCCCTCCCACAAGAGCTACTTGATGTGGAGGAGGGTTGGTCGAAGTCCCGCGGCTAAGGAGGAATTCCATCACCATGAACGTCTCAAGGATATAGGCTGCAATCTCCTCTATCTTTTACCGAACATTGAACAAGTTAAATACAGAGAACCCCGATTTCCAACATCCGAGTAAGTTACATGAATTCCTTTTGTTTACTAATCTGATTCTGAATGACTGGAACTTTTCAAAATCGACTACAGATTCTGCACCCCTTCACCCAGGATTTTAAGTGACATTCCGACTAATAAGACTATTTAATTAAATTAAAAACTGAATTAGCAGGCAAACAAAACAACCGGGAAGAACTGAGTGGCATAAATAGCTACCAATCGGCAGCTGCGGCGCAGAAGGGGGGGAGAAATCCTTCACTTTCGATTCTCCATTCCTTTATCTTAGGAGAGTCCTCCACCCACACTTTCATTCAGGAAGTGGCCTCTCTAGGAAGACAGGAAATCATAGTGGGCTATTGGGCCGGATGTGCCCCACTTAGTGCAGCAGCAAAATAAATCCTACCTTCTTTAATCATAGAGTGGGAGCAACGGAAAGTCCACTGTCTCATAACTCACTGTATACTTCCTGGAATAAACCCCAAAGCCAAGCCAGAGCCTTTTTAACAACTTAGTAGCTTTTTTTTTACTGAGCTGCCTGCTTACATGTAACTTACTAGTCTGGAAAACACAAAAGCCACAGACAATCATGGAAAGCAATTATGAAAAGATACAGGAAATGTTGGCAATGCAAACTGAATTATTAAAGAAGAAGTTTGAATAGGTTTCCATGCAACAAGAACAATCAGCTACACAAAGGACTTTAATTATTACACAAAAACTTGATGGCTTAATAAATGAGATCAAGGAAATAAAGGATCAAATTACAGTAATGAAAAATGGCATGAAGAAGCTGGAACTTTCAGTTAACAACAACACCGAAGAATTGAAAGGAGTCAAAATGGACATGAAATCTCAAGAACAACAAATTAAAGCAATACGGCTCCAGGAAGAGCGAGTGAAGGACCAACTTGCTGTTTTGGACTTGCAACAGAGAGAATCTAACCTGCGCATACGTAATTTGCCTGAACGACTAGGGGACACCAGAGAGACCATCATAAGATTGCTGCTGATATATTTCATTTAAATGAACGAGAATTAAATTATGCAATAAACAAGATATACAGGATCCCCTTGTCAACTCGAGTACAGAAAATGAAAGCTAGAGAGATCTTGGTCTCCTTCTTTGACATCAGGATGAAAAATATTATGAAATTTCATTTGGAGAATCATCTAAGTGTAGATGGTACACCGTTAATAATTCTCAAAGACATTCCTCGTCACCTGATTGAAAAGAGAGCCATCTATAAAGATTTTGCCGAGACACTGAGAAACAAGGGAATAAAATATAGCTGGTTGCTACCATAAGCACTTACCTTCACTTATAAACAAGTTAAACACGCCGTCAACTCATTGGAAGACATTAAAAACTTTTTGACAAGAAATAATGAGCTGTCAGACGATACTACAGGATCACAAGAAGAAGAATCAACAGCCCAAGAAGCAATGGGTAAAGACTGTCATGGACAGGAGACCACTTCAAAAAAGCATGCAGATGGCAACAGAAATTCCAAACAGAAGAAAAAGTTTAAAAAGAAGGGTTAAGAAAGCCGGAAGAATACCAATTTGACTTTTAATATGGGAAGGGGGGGGGGGTAGAAGAAAAATGATCTTAATTTTTTACTTGGGGGTATATAAAGTTTTTTAAGATCTAATTCTTTTTATATGACAGAGATGACTGACTGGAGAAATTATGTTAAAGTATTTTGGTCTGTCTCTGTTTTTATCTTTTAAATGATTTTTTCCCTTTTTTCTCTCTTTATTATCAATATTACATTATTATTGCTTATCAATATATATATATATATATATATATATATATATATATATATATATATATATATATATATATATATATATATATATATATATATATATATATATATATATATATATGGAGTTGGTGGAGACGGTGGGAACAAGCTTCAGAGTATCAGAACCCCTGCGCCTTGGTTTCCAATCTGATTTATGAAATCCATTGATCTCTGCCTAACTAACCTGTTGGATGGGACAGCCATACTCCTAGCATAGGGTTGCCAACCTCCAGGTAGTAGCTGGAGATCTCCCGCTATTACAAGTGATCTCCGGCCAATAGAGATCAGTTCACCTGAAGGAAATGGCCGCTTTGGCAATTGGACTCTATGGCATTGAAGTCCCTCTCCTCCTTAAACCCCACCCTCCTCAGGGTCCGCCCCCAAAACCTCCTGCCGGTGGCAAAAACGGACCTGGCGACCCTAATCTAGCAGCTTAAAAAAGTGGCATGATATGGTGATTGGGTGATGAGTGATCATGCGGTACAGTGGATAGTGCAAGGCACTGCTGTGCATTACCCACATTATGACTGTGTCTAGTATTATAGCAGCAGACAAGCCTAAGCTTTGGTGTGACATAGAAAGCTCTCTGCATATATGAATGCTCCTCAGCATTTTCTGAGGCCCGATTCACACAGGCAGAGACAATGAGACGGCAATAAGGAGAACCACTCCAGATTGCAGATTGGGGAGTTCCATCTTTGAATGTTCCTTTGTAATTAAGAACTCTGTGAAAACTGAAGACAAGCACAGCAGGAAGAAAGGTTCAATTCCCTTGTTTGGCTTCCTGTGCTAATTTTCTTGTTAGCAGGGAATTTTTAACAAAATATCATCCTCCATGTACCTTCCCTGCTGTCTGAAATGGTTTGGTTTAATCTACTACCTCAGGTTTCTGCCACCTCATCGTGCTACATGCGTGATGAAGAAATGCTGGAGCAAATTCTCAAGTTTACCCAGAGCCCTTGGCAAAGGGAGCAATCTTAAGCAGGTTTACTCAGAAGCAGCACTCCCAGGAATCTGTCCTTAGGGCTGCAGGCAAACCCCCTTGCAGCAGCCCTGCCTGGGACTCTGTGAACGCTGCTGGGAAATTCTAGCTGTGGGGCATAGGCCTATGTAATATTTCTTTTTTTAAAAGCTTCAAAGACATTATTAGTAGACACCATCTGTCAGGATCAGGGGTTTGCTGCTGCAGTCTGCAATGAGCCACACCCAGCTGAAGGTGCTGAGTCACTCTCCTTCACCAGCATTGTCTCTGCTTTCTCTGCATATCTAATGCGATGTGTGACACCCCCCTCCCATCTGTGGATACCTAAATCCATTGATTGGGACCACACCGATGCTATGCAGATTTTTCTGAAAACTTGAGGTAATCCCCAGGTTCACAGAAAATTGTGAAAAGTTTTAAAAATATATTGGGGGTTTAAATTCCCCCATTAAAAGACATAGCACAGACAATGATCTTAGCTTTTGAAATGGTGGCGGTGGGATCGGAGCAACGCTTAAGGTTGTTGGTGGGGCCTGGAGCCGTTATTGGGGGGGGGAGAGGGGATTCCCCCATGCAAGTCTCATGGGCCTCCCACTTATTTTATTTATTAATTAAAATATTTATACCCCACCTTTCCTCATGGTTCAAGGCCATTGCTTGGAATAGCCTCTTGTACATGTTTTCCACATGGGGACAGGCTTGTGTGGTTTCCCCACTGTTTCTGCAGCTGCACAGTGGCAATGGGGCTTCCACATGGCTGGTTTCCCCATAGTTTCCCTGCCCCAAGCTTCCCTGCACCATCAGGGCTTTTGCAATTAAAAAACAACAACCAGCAAATGAATATTGTCATTTCAATATTGTCATATAAATTGCCAGGTTCCTCTTCGCCACCGGTGGGAGGTTTTGGGAGTGGAGCCTGAGGAGGGCGGGGTTTGGGGAGGGGAGGGACTTCAATGCCATAGAGTCCAATTGCCAAAGCGGCCATTTTCTCCAGGTGAACTGATCTCTATTGGCTGGAGATCCGTTGTAATAGCAGGTCTCCAGCTAGTACCTGGAGGTTGGCAACCCAACATATCAATATAACTTTATAACAATCTGTGCATCATTTTTCGTGGAAATCCCAGCTTTCACCTAACCCTTTTGTTTTTGGGATATAGTTAAAATGCATACCTCTGTATGATTTGGGGGGGGGGGAATCAAAAGCTGGGAATTCACAGAAAAAGAGAGATTGTTATAATGTTATATAGCTATATTCAATTTGTTGATTAAATGAAAAGATCCCCCCGTGGAGGGGGGGAGGAATGGCTGCTGCTAGGGTTGCCAAGTACCCTCTAGGGGCAGGAGATATTCTGCCCTCAGCTCCTATTGCCCACTCCAAATACAAAATTTGCTGTTAGCGTGATGGCATTATGTCACTTCTGTGGAAAACCTGGAAGTGATGTAATGCTGTGGTGTCAACAGCACCCCCCCATTTTCCCACCGACCCCAGACTCCTGCCAGTTGCCAGGGACGACTGGTGCAGGGACAAGGAAAATGACTGCTGTGTAGGCAGGACTGGGAAAACCAAAACTGTCCTACCCACATGGCAGCCATCCAAAGTCCACATTACACACCTGGCTTAATACTATGCTACAGACACTTGATTTCAGTCCATGTAATTGCCCAGCCCGGTTTGACCATTTTCTTCTCTTATTAAAAAAACTGTACAAATATGTTTATTCAAGTAGCCTTGTACAAAGAACAACTTGCTTTACTTCAAAATAAACAAAAACCCCTCACTGAAAACGCATATATAAACACGTAAGCCATCAGCACAGTAAAAAAGTAAGTGCATGAATGGTAGTCGACAGCATGAAGTGAGGTTGATGAAGAAAGTAGTATATTGATGGGTGGGAAAGTAGAACCACACTTCTTCAAGATATCTGTGGTGGTCAGGTGGCCTCTGGGAGGGAAGGCAGCATAATATAGCCCGATCTCGCCAGATCTGGGAAGCTAAGCGGGATCGGTACTTGGATGGGAGACATGAAGGCAGTGGCAAAACCACCTCTGCTTTTCACTTGCCTTGAAAGCCCCTTGCTGGAGTCGCTATAAGTCAGCTGCAAACTGATGTTACTTTACACACACAAGGTAGGAATCTCTTATTTTTTGCCTCATACCCAGCATGGAAGCCTCTAGGCCAGCAATCACAGAAATGGTGAGTGCATGCGTGCACATGGTGGGTTGCATAACACCTACACAAGTAATTCCTGGTAACTGCTTGTTTCTTCTTTAAAAAAAAAATTATATCCCACTCTCTCTAGAATCTGCCAAAGATACATCTGCCCAAGGTAACAATAAATAAATATATGAGTCTTGGGCCAAAAACGCATGGTCGCTTAGCCCACTTTATTCCCTGTTTCAGCCAGGATCAAAGTAATCCGGGCTGGAGGAGAAACTGTACGTATTACCTGGAATGAGCAGGGACGAAACTGTGTGCAAACGGATTCATGTAAAAAGAAAACACGGGTTCCGTGGAGTTCCTGCTGAGTAAGCCCTCCCGCCCCAGCTCCAGGTGATTGGTCCTTTCGAATTGACCAACGATTGCTTTTCTCAACCAGCTTGTAATTTAAAAAGCATTTTAAGAACACAAAACACAAAACGGAGCAATCCAAGGGGGTTACCGCACTTGTATTCCCAGCGATGTATTAAGAGTTTGAAAATGTTATAAAAAATACTGTTTGCACTTTGTTTTGCCCCTTTAGCTGTGAAGACATCTTCCAACCATTTATTAGCCGTGGTATCCAAAAACCCTTTTAAAGCGATGTTTTTTTATAACATTTTCAAACTCTTAATACATCGCTGGGAATACAAAGTGCGGTAACCCCCCAAGCCTTGTTTTAAAAAAGCCTTTCTTTTTCTCAGAAAGAGCTCGGGGTAGCAGGAAGCAAGAAGCACTTGAATCCCTGCCTCTTCACACACTGCTTCGTGATTGGCTGTGAGAGATGCCAATCTTCTGTGCTTCCCCTGGTTAGCTGCCAGAAGAGGAATGGGAAAAGCCAGGTTCATTTTGCCTTGAAACAGGGTTGAGCCGACAAGGGATGAGGTAACATTCGTTCAAAAAGATCTAATCCAGGGCTGAGCCGAGATAACTCCTGGCTGAAACAGGGAATAAAGTGGGCTAAGCGACCATGCGTTTTTGGCCTTGGGTTGGGTTGCCAACCTCCAGGTACTAGCTGGAGATCTCCTGCTATTACAACAGCTCTCCAGCCGATAGAGATCAGTTCACCTGGAAGAAATGGCTGCATTGGCAATTGGACTCTATGGCATTGAAGTCAGGCTCTACCCCAAAAACCTCCCGCCAATGGCAAAGAGGGACCTGGCAACCCTAGTCTTGGGGATAAAATTAAAGAGGATTTGAATGGAAAGGTAAAAAAATAAGTTTCAAGTTGCTCCCTACCATCTACTTGCTAGCAAAGTGCTATCTCATGCTGTCACAGCTTGTGTGCCCACAGACACAGCCTTTCTGGTGTCTCTGGGCTTGTCAACTTCTTTTTCTGGCCACTCTGGGAGTAAACTCTCCCTTTTCTTTGGAAAATGAAACCCAACAACACCTTTTCCCCCAAAGCAAAGAGCGGATCCTGAAGTTCACCCAGGCTGATGTCTGGATATGCAGAAGGGAAAAAAGGATCGTAACATGGATGGTGATGAATGCTTTGTTTAAGGGAAGAATTGTTCTTTCCTTTTGCTTTTCCTGGACGCTGTTAAACTTTGAATGGTCAGATTGCTGTTCCATAGGACATGTTCCACTCCCAACTGCCCCTTATAACTCTTCACCTGCTGTGGTAAAAGCCTAGATGGTTCTCCCTAACTGTAGGAGGTTGATGCTGGCAGAAGATGAACATAAGGGCCTAGTATCCATGCCACGCTGAAAGCATAATGCCTGATCAGCAAAATGATACCACAAGGCAAGAAAAGTTTCTTAAAAGAAATGTACAAACAATCTGGTTTCAGGCCAGATTTGTTCTCCAAGAAAGGTCAAACCTTTTCTGCCTCCATTTTCAAATGTGCAAAATCTGGCCCAAATGAACCACAAAATGGCTGCCATAAGAAGTGAAGCCAACCACAAAATAGCTGCTGCAGGAGCCACACACACAAAGGAAGCCCAAGTACAGGGGGAAAGGGGGTAATTAAAACATACACTAGAAAAGAGGCGTAAACTTCCTCCATTTCTGCAGATTATGTAGACTATAGGATTATGCAAACAGTGAATGGTTCATAAAATAATGATTTACCTTATTTCCTTTTAAGTAATAGGAAAATATATGTACAATATCTGTGATAGCTCTAATAAAACCTTTTGAGAACCAGCATTTTTTTTTTGCCATCAAGTCACAGCTGATTTATGTTGACCCCACAGGGTTTTCAGGGCAAAAGACATTCAGAGGAGGTTTGCCATTGCCTTCCTCCTCGCCACGACCCTGGTATTCCTTGGTGGTCTCCCATCCAAATACTAGCCAGGGCCAACCCTGCTTAGCTTCCGAGGTCTGACAAGATCAAGCTAGCCTGAGCTGTCCAGGTCAGGGCAGAACCTACATGAGCATGATTAAATCAACCTCGGACGTGCGATATTGGCAGAACCATTGATTTAATCCTAGATCTTCCCTAATCGCTTACAAAGCAGGGGGACTGAATAGAGTCTTAACTGCTAAAAATGTATATGAAAGGTGTTACACCCATGGTCTGCCTAACAGCTACCCCGATGACTTTTCTTCTCAGCCAGGCTTTGATGCTGGAACTAACCTCAGTTGGAAGAAAACTGGGGTGGGTCTCCAGGGAGGTACATGATGGATACAGGGGAGATTTTGCCCCTTCATCGGCATGCCAGTTTTGCTTTTAAAATTGGATGTCCCCTCTCAACTTCTTACGTGATTTGGGTTGTTTAAAAAAATAGGACTGCTGGTGGTAGTTGGAGTCTCAACTAACATATTGTGAGCATGTATTCATGTACATTGTTGAGAGGCCAACAGCATGTTCATATTGCTAGTGGTGCATTTATTGAATCCACCTTTCTTTTGCTGTACTCCCATGTAACTGAGCTTCATTGTTGTAAGAGTAAACCGCAGGTAATGTTTCAAGGCAGGGTCACAAACGTTGGTGTGGATTAAATTTCTTGTCCAGGTTTTGTGCATCTGAAGCGGTATCAGTGACCAGAGAGAGCTGTTCTTTTGTCGCTGTTTCCAGGGTTTCAGCTAGTATAGAGTGAAAAGCTTAAAAAGAAAGATGCTTGTTTTTCAGAATTCTTCTCTACAAGTCCTGTGGACTCTCTGAAGAGTCTGTCGGTTCCTTAGCAGCCTAGAATGGAATCTCCATCGTTGTCCTTCTTTGCTTTTTAGAGGTCAAACCCCCTCTGACACAAAGTTTCTGAAACATACACAGGATATGGTGTTCTTGAACTACATGGGGGAGATAAGGGTGTGATTAACTAGAGCTGGCTGTTTCTCATTGTCACTGGGCCTTTGAATTATCTTCTGTGGGAAGGACAAACAAATAAATAGGAACTGTTCAGTCACCTCAGTTGACAGACTTCACATTATCTACATTTAGGTACATAAAAAGTTTCCTGCTGAATAAGGCCCCTTGTATATCTGTGCCACATTCCTCGTTCAAACAATGGTCATCCGCAGGCTACTGGGAAGCCCACAAAACAGGCATGAGGCCAATGGTTTTCCTCAGTCATAGATATAACTGAGGAAAACCATTGGCCTCATGCCTGTCTTGTGGGCTTCCCAGAAGCCTGCGGATGACCATTGTTTGAACGAGGAATGTGGCACAGTTATCTATCTATCTATCTATCTATCTATCTATCTATCTATCTATCTATCTATCTATCTATCTATCTATCTCCAAATAGTTTTAGCCTGTTGTAGAAAGGTTCTCTTCCCTGACATGAAGGGCCCAGGTTAACCTGACCTTTAAGATCTCAGAAGCTAAGCAAGGTTGTCCCTGGTTAGTACTTGGATGTGAAACTACTAAAGAAGTCCAGGGTTATTATGCAGAGGCAGTCAATAGCAATCCATCTCTGAATGTCTCTTGCCTTGAAAACACCATGAGGGGTTGCCATAAGTCAGCTGTGACTTGGCACCACATTATACACCCACAGAAAGGTGCTCCAACCCATTAATCGTTTTTCCTTTTTGGCACTCTTTTGAGTGTCATTATGTCCTTTTTGAGGTGAGGACCAGTGAAGGGAAAGAGCAAGCAGACGTCACCACTTCCTGATGCCTGCTGGTAAGGACATCATCATCCTACGTTCACACTGGGTTCCACTAGCTTCTCAGTAGCTGCGCACTCTGAACCTCCAGCAACTCCGTCGCTGCCTCCTGACATCCAGCAGGAAGGGTCCCAGCTTCCTTTGCTCCTTCAGTAATGTGTTGCAGTGGAGACAGGGTTGCCAACTCTGCATTGGGAAATTCCTGGTCATTTGGGGGGTGGAGGCCAAGGGAGGGGAGGGTTTGGGGAGGGGAGAGACCTCAGCGGGGTATAATGCCATTGAGTCCACCCACCAAAGCAGCCATTTTCTCCAGAGGAACTGTTATCTGGAGATCACTTCTAATTCCAGGAGATTACCAGGCCCCGCCTGGAAGTTGGCACCCCCAGGTGGGGGCGGAGATATTCTCTGCATCCAACCTCATGAGCTGCTACTAGAGATGAGGCAAATAGAACTGTACCCAGTATTGCAGATATAACTACCTTATATATTATTGTAAGACATCATGAGGCAGCCTCTTTCCTCCAATAGTTTTCCTAATATTTCCTAACATACACAGAATATGTCTTTTTTGTATTTTCGCTGTCACCCTTTCAGACCCCATCAGTGTATATAGGAAGTTACTATTTGTTTTACCCAGTGTGCGACCATAAATAAAATAAATTTAGTTTGCCATTTTGTTACCCATTCACCTGGTTTGGAAATCCTTTTGGAGTTTTTGCTATCTGCTTAGATTTTCACCACCCTGAATAATTTGCTGTCATCCTTTGCTTCCTCACTGCTCCCCTCTGACTTCACATGATTTATGAATACACTGAACAGCAGAATACAGATTGTTGGGGGAACCTCACTGCTTCCTTTCCTGTACTGAGAGAACTATCCATTTGTTCTTATGTTCTGTGTACTGTTCTTTAACCAGTGACCAATCCACTAAACCCATATTTCCATCCAATGACTGCTAAGTTTACTCAAGAGCCTTTGTCAAGAGATGTAGTCAAAAACCTTTTTCTCAAAGAATTCCAAATGCTTAGTCAGGTAGGACTCCCCTTGCAGAAGCCATTCTAATTAATCCCCAGCAATAATTATTCTTCTATTTAGGGTTTCCAGCTCCGGGTTGGGAAATACCTGGAGATTTTGGGGGTGGAGTCTGAGGAGGGCGGGGTTTGGCAAGGGGAGGGATGTCAATGCCATAGAGTCCAATTGCCAAAGCGGCCATTTTCTGCAGGAAAACTGATCTCTGTCTCCTGGAGATCAGCTGTAATATCGGGAGATCTCCAGCCCCCATCAGGAGGTTGGCAACCTCATATATATTTGATAGTTTGAGGTTTCCACCATTTTACCTGTAACACACCTGTGATTTCCTTGCTCCCTTCTGAACCCCCTACTTTGAGTCCCCATTGGGGAGAAGTGTTGGGTATGAATGAAATACATAAAATAAAAATAGATTTCATATTTGAGAACTCTTGGGGTGTATGCCATCCAGAATCACTGACGTTGATTTTTAATTTGCCTCAGAACTTCATCCCTTATCCTCTCTATTCAACCCAGTTCTTCAAATGCCCGCCCCCAAAAAAGCTGTTTAGGCATGGACATCTGTTCAACATCTCCTACAGTGAAGAGCAGCACACAAAAAAATGTAGGATTTCTGCAGCCTCCCTGTTTTCCTTCCACGATCTTTGTTGTTTAATGGCCCAGCCACCTCTCTGTTTCCCTGATTATGATGTTTGCATAAACTCCTCAGTTATTTTTATGTGCCTCATTGTCAATTTGCATTTGTTTTGTCAGCGTTTGTGCTCTTTTTAAATTCTCATTTGAATAAGATGTTGCATTTGAACAACCGATTCATGCTGAGGCTCTGAACACTGCTGTCTAATTATATATTATATTAATATTTAAAACTTATATAGCACTCTCCTTAAGTGTGAAAGTTCTTTGCAGTCATTTCGGTAAAATATACAACAATCCTGTAAAGCAGACCAATATAATTACCCCTGTATCCTATATGGGAGATTAGAGGTAGTAGCTTTTCTAAGCCCACCTTGTAAATTTGCAGCTGAATTGAAATAGAGAAGATAGTATAGAATTATTGTGGTTCACTCTACACATTTCCCTCTATAAATGGGGTTAACAGATGCCTTTATTACTTCTATCACCTTGAGGATGGATAGGGAAATAAACTACTGCAGCGTGGCCTTCTGTTTTAGAGAATCACAATCTGTGTTCTGTAGCTATGTTTTATGCTTTGTTCTGACTTCCCCTTCTATTAACTGTGAGTTGAGAAGCTATTCGGTTTTACTTATGTGTTTGTGGGAGCACCTTGCATTCAGTTGCACATTTCTTTCCCCAGACCAGGCTTTTTATTTGTGTGTTTAATTGGACTTATAGCATGTCCTATCAAATGGCTGAGGGCAGGCAAGGATACAGCTATACTGCTCTGTGCCTTCTGTTGCTGGTCACCAAAGCCTGTTCAAATAATGCGGTCTTAAAATGCTTCTGGAAGAGGTAGAGGCTCAACTTTTGGCATGCCGCCAGGGAGAGAAAATACTAAAGTATTGCCTCATCTCCTATTGTTCTGGATTTCATTATCCCTCTTCTTTTGTAGCTTTCCTCCACCTGTTGTATCACCTTTAGTAGTTTCTCTCTGGATTCTGTAGTTTTCTTGGTGTCCTTGTTTGGAATATAATCTACAGAATTCTTGATCTTGAATACCAAGCAGTGTTAGGGTAGCTTGGAAGTCTACCTTGAGAAAAGGGTTGCTAACCTCCAGGTACTAGGTGGAGATCTCCTGCTATTACAACTGATCTCCAGCCGATAGAGATCAGTTCATCCAGAGAAAATGGTCACTTTGGCAATTGGACTCTATGGCATTGAAGTCTCTCCCCTCCCCAAACCCTGCCCTCCTCAGGCTCCGCCCTAAAAACCTCCCGTCGGTGGCGAAGAGGGACCTGGAAACCCTACTTGAGCGTCATGTTCAAGTTTTAGTGCCTAATGTGGATGATGAGGAATGATGACCCAGATGTGAAATGTTGAACTGCTTGACTGCTGGCATTTGACTTGCATGTAAATATTGTATGTATGAACAAGGCAAGGAAAGACCATGTTGCTGAGTTTGTTTGTTTGTTGATGTCTGTTGCCCGTATTGACATATGGAAAGTCTGATTCATTTTGAAATAGCATGATCTTCTTTCCTTGCCTACATTTCTTCAAAGCCTGCCAAAAGATTGTAGCCCCTTCATTGTACAGGACATTTGACCACTGGTGATGACTTCATGTGGTTGTTGGAGCATTGTGTGTTTCAACAAATTAAAAAATGTAGGAAAACATGCAATGCTTCTTCAGCGGTGTGGCAGCTATTATCAGCCTTTAGCCACAACTTTGCATGTAGAAGAGGCAGGCCTGAGTGACTCATAGAATGGCAAGTTTATTGGGATGTCATACAAGACTGTAAGCAGAGTTCAATGGGGCGGTGCAAGCTTGAATTAAATGAATTCTGAATCACAATATGCTCTTACTGGAGTAAGAAGCATAGGTTGTAAAAAAAAAAAAAACAACTTACTACCCTGTCATGGGAGACACATCACATGAACATTCAATGCACAGCAATTTGGAAATATTAAAGATTTTAAGATCAGGAACGCTTATACAAATTCCACAGTTTTGACAGATTCCCTGTTCTGGGGATCTCCAGCCTTGTTGAGCATGTTGGGCACTTTTGATACATGGTGGCTAGAAATAAGAGCTGAGAGTAAGTGGGGGTTATTGGCTATATTTCCAGTTCTTTCATCATCAGTGTGGTATGTGGGGTGATACTGGGGCGATACTGTGCTGTCTCTCTTTGCTGAAGCTTTAGGAACGATGATAACATTGTACAAGAATGCTATTGGGATTTTAAAAAACCAGTAATCCAAAAGGGTGTTTATTTTCAGACGTTCCAGTAAGACTTTGAGTACACAATAACAGAGCTCTTTGGTGGCATTTTGTAATTCAGGTCAGGCCTCCCCTCTGTCTTTGCCCCTCTGATTCTTAAAACAATGAGCACTTTATCCCAATGAGAAGCGCTAATTGGATTAAGCTGGTTCTGTAACTGACAGGTCAGATGTCTCTACTGAAATAGATGTCTACATTTTTGTTATATCTTTATTATTGGATTAAATTTTGATCAAAGCTGGGAACGATTTTCTGATATGGGCTGCAGAAGTCGGCTTCCTTGGCTCAGGTCATGTGAGGGGTCACTGCATGGGGGGATGGGATATAGGGTCAATATGATGTACTAGTTGGAGTGTTGGGCTCTTGCACCGGGAGGACTTGGGTTGTCATCCCTTGGGCCGGTTGCTGTCTCTCAGCCTAATATTTTCGCAGGCTTGTTGTGACAATAAAACGAGATAGCCTCGTGTAATCTGCCCTGAGCTCCTTGGAGGAAGCGCAGGATAGAAATGTGATTAATACTAATAATAGAAGAGAGGCCTTGTCCGTAATTGCTTGCCGGCATTCTGGCCGCAGGTTAATAATAGCCTCAAAGTGAAAGTTCTTGCCAGCCGCTATATGCCGGTCTAGGGTTGTATAAAGTTCTGGTCTCCATGGTACTCATGCACATCAAGGACATTAAAGAATATAACCTCACGGCTTCACTTGTTGTCAGTAGCAGGTGGATAGTCTAGGAAGGGAGTGAATATTTAGGTTGCTTCTTGAAGAAACAGAGACGTTCTTTCAAAGCCAGGGCTGTCTTGCAAGTGATCAGAGTTGGCTCAGCAAGCGAGACAGGTTAAGTTCTTGCCTTAAATTTTTCATTCACTGACTGCATGAGCACTGGAATAACAACGATAGACAGAACTGTCTGCCTGATTCTTGTGTTCTGTATAATACCGAAGTACCACTGAAGATTCTTGCATAAGTGTAGATTCTTAAATAAGTATAGATTTGTAAAAATCCTCATGCTGCCATCATGACACATCTGTGAATTACTGAAGGAAGGAGGGAGGTGTAGGCCTCTCTGTGCCTCAGACATAGGGTTGCCAACCTCCTGCTATTACAACTGATCTCCAGCCGATAGAGATCTGTTCCCCTGGAGGAAATGGCCGCTTTGGCAATTGGACTCTATGGCATTGAAGTCCCTCCCCTCCCCAAACCCCACCCTCCTCAGGCTCCACCCCAAAAACCTCCTGCTGGTGGCGAAGAGGAACCTGGCAACCCTACTCAGACAGCACAGCCAGGTCCAGCGGTGGAGCCTGTGGAAAGATTTTTTTTTTTTAAGGGGATAGAGGCTAGTGAAGGTGGTGCCATACAGCTGACGTTTAGTGCTATCTATTCACTTACGGCATAGAACTTTAAAAAAATCCAAAGAGCTTCTTTTGTTTTTCTGGTAATTGCCTAGACTATATTTTTCTGGTCAGGGCAGAGCACAACTCAACTTGTCAGTTTCCTCCGTGCCAATCTTTTGCACACTGCCCAACAACCCTGTGTTTTATTAAAATGCCTTTTGTCGACAAATTATTACTCCATTTGCAATTAACAACTAGGTGTATTTTACGCTTATGTGTAACTTTTGCACTAGGTAGGCAGCAGATGGTGCAGCTGAGGGCAGTGGCCACTGTCAGCGAATGCTTGGGATCCATTCTGTCCTTATCTCAGTGGAACTCTTCCAAATTGGTTTGAATATTTTGGGAAATGAAAATAAAAATAACAGAATAATACAATACCTTGATTCCTGCAATCAAGTCATCACTGTGATCAGAAAACCATGTCCACACCAAAGTACTGGAGACTGACCATTTGCAGAAAACGCATCAACCTCCACAAACCAACCACTTAAAAAAATCTCCAAGAGCTGTTACCCCACTAGTATTCCCAGCGATGTATTAAGAGTTTGAAAACATTATAAAAAGTACTGTTCACACTTTGTTTGGCCCCTTTAGCTATGAAGACGTCTTCCAACCATTTATAAGCCATGGTATCCAAAACCCCTTTTTACAACATTTTCAAACTCTTAATACATCACTGGGAATACAAAGTGCGGTAACCCCTCAAGTCAGTCATTTTAAGACCCGTACAGGCAACCAACCTTACAGCAGCAATTAAGGGGGAAAGTAAATTAAGTGCCCTGGCAATGTTAAAAAATCCCCTCCTCCATGACCTTTGTAGTGGGCTGCCTTTCCTCTAACTTGCATAATTATTTATTCATTATTATGTAACAGGCGCATAGGTGCTGCCTTTTCAGAGGCTCAAGGCTGCACCCAAATATTACAACATAGTATGGAAAAGCACATTCTAAATAATCAAAGCAGAATACGGTTCAGCTAAACAAGACACACTCAGCCAGGTATTCCATAGGTCAATCAACATAGGTGTGTCTTCCACTCCCTCCAAAAAGCAGGAAGGAGATGCCACAGATTTCTGGGAAGAGAGAATTCCACAGCCTTGGGGCAATTGATGTATAGGCACCAAAGGAAGCTGGAGAAATTTTAACCCCACCATTCACTGGTGATATATCATTCACATGAAGCCAGCTGGCTGACCTTGGGCTAGTCACACTCTCTCAGCCGCACCTACTTCACAGGGTGTCTGTTGTGGGGAGGGGAAGGGAAGGTTATTGTAAGCTTTCTGCCTTAAGTGGTTGAGAAAGTCAGCATATAAAAACCAACTCTTCTTCCTCCAGAATCCAAGGGTTACAATTCCCTGGCATCAGAATAGAATGTGAACCAGTTTAGAACTCTCAATACAAAGTTATTACCTTTTGAGCCCTCACAGATACAGTTGTAACTTGGCAGTCCCATTATTACTAGGCTCTTTTGAAGAAGAAAGGCAGGATCAAAATGTTTTAAATAAAATAAAATAAATGTCTAGTCATAAAGCCTCCCTGTGGTCTTCCTGGCCATCGTCTTCTCTATTTTTTGGCAGAGATGAAGCATCCGCTTAAGTGCATTTCATATCACCTTAAGAACACCAAGCAGGAAACAGGCAAATCTGGGTACAATCTACTATAAGGCTTTTCTGCATAATCTTTGTTGAAATGCAAAAAGTGGCGGGAGCTCTCAGTTCTCATTCTCACATGTCCCCTCCTCATTTCAATTAGGTTTCTGCATGAGAATATCCCAGTGGATTGTTCCAGAGGTTAAACAGAGGGAGGGGATGCCCTCTGGATTTTTCATCTTGGCTCTCCTGAGACTTCTTTCCACTTGGCCTTTCAACATTTTTGGTCTCTGGTGCCCATGTGAGGGTTTTATTTTTTGTTTTAATTTATTGCTTTCTATTTGCCTTTCTATTAAAAAGAGTACTCGAGGTGGTCTATGCATAAAAGATACAAAGCAGAATAATAATCACAACCCGAAGACAGCAACTAGCACCATCACAACCCGGATGAGTCATAAAATCATCAGTGAATGTACAGTTAGAAACTGACCCCTTAATTATGGGGGTATCCTTCAAGGTGCTACTCCCCCTAAATGAGGCACAAGCCTTTAGAACTCTAGAACTAAGGATTACTGACATTAAAAACAAATGCTCCTTGCTAGAGCTACAAACTCTTGCTCACCCTTAGCCCTTGGTATCTATCCGGCTCTGGGCTCACTACTTAGCTACTTCTGCACCCTGACCTCCCCTTTTTTGAGACGTCTTTTTATGCAAGCCCATCTAAATTTTCTCCCCATGGCCTGGACCACGGGCAGATATGCCAGAGTCCCCTTTGAGAAAAGGCTGTGTTCCTGTGCCTCTGGACAGATTGAAACCGTGGCCCATGTTCTGCTACACTGCAAGCATGGCTCACCTTTACAGGAACATTATTGAACCCCTTCTGACAGATTGCCCCGGTGGCACTGATAAGGAGTTAGTTCGATTTCTTTTAAGTGATATTTATCTCCAGGTTACTGCAAGGGTTGCTAGCTTTCTGGGACTTATATTAAAGTTTTAATTTTTAATGTTGTAAGGAAGAGATGTCCGTTCAAAGTTTATAAATCTCCTTTTAACCTCAATACGAATTTACTTTTATGCCAATAAAGATGTGATTTGATTTGAACTGACCCTTAAAGCTAAAAACACAAAAACAAAAATCAGCAATCAGTATTAAAATCAGCAAAAAAATAACAAACTCAACAGTAAAAAATAGATTAGCACTGCCACAGCTAAACTGACCTTTTCTCATAGAAGCTGAACTATTCTGCAAATATGTTTTTGTTGTTACTTTTGCTCACTTAGCCTTTTGTGCACATGACATGTATGCTTCACAGCTTCTCACACAAAGGCTAAGGACGCTTTACTTCCATGGCCACATTAATAGGGTTGCCAGCTCCGGGTTGGGAAATACCTGGAGATTTTGGAGGGTGGAGCCTGAGGATAGCAAGGTTTGGAGAGGGGAGGGACTTCAATGCCATAGAGTCCAATTGCCAAAGCAGCCATTTTCCCTAGGGGAACTGATCTCTGTCGCCTGGAGATCAGTTGTAATAGAGGGAGATCTCAAGCCACTACCTGGAGGTTGACTTGAGAAATATGCACAAGTACCAAGAAGCAAGGCTGAGAAAATGAATAGTACTAGGCTCTATAATGCAAACGGAACTCTATTCATATAAGAAATGTGAATACAAACAATACAAACGGAACAACAACACATACAATACAGCTCCAATAGGCTGCTCAGTACTATTCAATAATATTGCGGACTTCTTATAATCAGTCAAAATTGACTCAAACTTGTTGAAACATTAACAACAAAGTAAACAAGAGACAAGACGAGGAAAGCGGCCCGGATAAACTTCACGTTTTCGCTGCTGTGATAGCAGCTTCTTCAGCCGTTCGTCTTAAGCCTCATGTACTCTCATTTCTGTAAATAAAATCAAAACCTTATCATCTAAACATTGTCTTATATTAAATGGTTGTGTTTCCTTAATAATTAAAATCATTTATGCCAATTGTTCTAAAGGAAACAGCATAAACATACCTGATGTTAGAATAATAATAGAATTTTTTTTTAGGAATTTTCACCCCTCTCTCTGCACCGCAAGGCTGCTCTCTCAGGAATGCAAGTGGCGTAAGCCACAGGTGAAGGTAATTTATGGCTACTGCAAACTGACTTAGCTTTAAAAACCTAAATACATACAGCTGTGTTGAGATGAAGAAAATTCTACTATGGGATTTTCAAAGATAACAAGAAAAATCAAGTTCATTGTTCAGTCCAAATGGATGGTATGATTTAAATAAATAAATGAAACGTAATTCTTGTCTAAGAAGAATTTTCTGCACGTTCTCAGAATCAAAAGAGTTCCCCTTATACATCCAAATAACAAAGAAGCGAAGATCATTCTCGCTATGTTTATTGTCCACAAAGTGCGTTGTTAGAGGGGCATCAAAGTTTCTTGAGCGTATCCTGGATTTATGTTCTCCGATCCCAAGCTTAAGTGGGCGGAGCATGCTGCCGATGTAAAGAAAGGATCAGCTGGGTGTGTGGGGGTGGGGGGTGGGGTTGTTTTTGCTTTGAAGCTAGTTGTCAGAAAAACAAAGGACAAATCTATTTCCTCCCCCTAGTTTGAGTTTTTTTAGAAGTAGGTGAATAAGATTTACGACTGGCCTCCACACCTGGTCCTACAAAAGCCCTCAAACGTTAGACTCTGCCATAGGGTCGCCAACTTCCAGGTACTAGCTTGAGATCTCCTGCTATTACAACTGATCACCAGCCGATAAGAGATCAGTTTATCACTTTGGCAATTAGACTATGGCACTGAAGTCCCTCCCCTCCTCAAATCCCACCCTCCTCAGGCTCCGCCCCAAAAACCTCCCACCAATGGCAAAGAGGGACCTGGCAACCCTACCTTCACTCCATCTCACGCTTCTGCTATCCTGAGGAAACTTCTGTAGAGGAATTCCCCGGCCCTTTAGCGTGTCCAGAACATTCCCTGGTAAAGAAATCTTCAATCCAGGTCAGTACCAGCATGTGACAACTTAAAGCTAATGCAGGTTTCAGTGGCTCTGTTCTGACAGACATACAGGCATAGGAATCAATCTTAAAATGGGTCACACCATGGGCCCACCTTGCATGATATAGTCTACACGGCCTGCAATCAGCTCTTCAGAGAAAGGTCTTTTCCCTGTGACACTAGTGAGTGTTTCTAAGGGCTTCAGGATAAGAATACTCATCAACACACAGCCTTATAATGAATCAGACCATTCAGGTCAGTATTGTCTACTCAGACTGGCCGCAGCTCTCCAGAGTCTCAGATAAAGGTCTTTCACATCACCTACTGCCTGATCCTTTTCACTGGAGATGCCAGGGGTTGAACCTGAGACCTTCTGCATGCAAATCAGAGACTCTTCCACTGAGCCACAGCCCCTAACCAATGGGGAGGCACCTTTTGAAATGTGTTGAGCACTATAGTCTCTTTCCCTCTGAACTATGACACACTTTACAGTATGTCATAGTGTGACTGGCATACAGCTAAGGAAAATCAGAAATTGTTTTGAAACGAAGAAGACTTGTATGTATAGAAAACCCACCCCTGTACAAATTTCTTTCTACAACATAGTGCTACCACTATTTTTATGCCCAATTCCAGAATTCATAGTGATTTTCACTTCAGTCAATAAACAAGGCTTATCTTCTGCAAGTGGAGAAATATGGTTACCTGGGAGACTGACATACTATTTTCCTCCATACACATTTCAGGAAGGAGTGGGGATTGGGGTGTGTGTAATTCATTAGCTGGTGGCATATAAGAGGAAGGGAGCACATGCGAACATAAAAGTATCTCTTCTTGTCCTGAATCCAGAGTAGGATTGTCAACATGTGAAATCAAAAGTTCTAGTACTCGACAGAAGCCTGGAGGTACAGCCTAGAGCGACTTCAAGGATGCATTCATGGATCAAGGGCCAGGGGGTTTGGAGCAAGTCAAATGGCAGCGTAGGGTTGCAAGGTCCCTTTCTGCCACCGGTGGGAGGATTGGGGGACAGAGCCTGAGGAGGGCAGGGTTTGGAGAGGGGAGGGACTTCAATGCCATAGAGTCCAATTGTAATGGTTGTAATAGTGGGAGATCTCCAGCTACTACTTGGAGGTTGGCAACCCTAGGTGGAGGGGAGGCTTGCCTACTATGTCTTTTGTCCTCCTATGACATTGTGGAGCCTTCTGTTCCCTGCTTCAGATCTCTTCTTCTCTTTTCCCTTCTTTTGTTTGTTTATGCTTTCGCTTATAAGGGGAGGTGGCTGTGGTAGATATGTAGGGGCTAGATGCTGCAGGCTTCTATGTATGAGTGCGTAAAGTGCTGTCAAGTTGCAGCCGACTTATGGCAAGCCAGCAAGGGGCTTTCAAGGCAAGTGAGAAGCAGAGGTAGTTTGCCATTGCCTTCCTCTGCAGAGCCGTTCTTGGTGGTCTCCATTCCAAGTACTGCCCCTGCTTAGCTTCCGAGATCTGGTGAGATCAGGCTGTACCACGCTGCCTTCTCTCCCTTGTAGACTTGTATAGCCCCTCACAAATGCAACACACACACACCATTGATATTTATGAAAGTGGGTTGTGGACATGGCCTAGATTCTGTGAAGGCAAAGGGTGTTGTATTTGCCCTTCCCCCTCATTTCACAGCAGCAGACAATACATTTTTTGATTCATTGTGGGAGTAACAGGAGGGGACGTTGACAGCTGTCTCATTAATGGTCTGACTTACCTGGCTTTTTATTGCTTAGCATCTTCTCAGGGAAGCTGCCCTGACTCAGTGTAGATTGCTTCTTTGCCTGAGAGATGCATTTGCTTTGTGTGGTGTGCCAATTGTAGCCTTTCATTTGATTTTGTCATTACAATAATCACCAGTGATTATTGGGGGTCAGTGGGAGGGTTAGTGTAACATAAAAAGCCTGCACAAGAGGACATACATCATAGAAACAATATTGGGAAAGGGAGGAATCCACGGCTGCTGGTCAAGCCGATAGTGTACAAAGCAGCCTTTGTTCTTCTTTCAATAAGCCTTGAGTCAGAGGACAAGATTATACTACATGTGTAAACCAGTGTGAGACTTGTTTAAGTTTTGTGGTCATCCATCAGATCCTTTGGGCACTGTAGTTCTGTAATAGCCCTGGTAAACTCCAGCAGATAACTTTAAAGAAGATTCACAAAAACAACTATCCCCAGCATTTCTTGAGAGGAACATAGCACTTAAACAGCTTCAAAATGATTGCAATGTGTAGGGTTGCCAAGTACCAGGTGGTGGCGGGCAAACCCCGCCAATCCACATGGCTGCCTGTCGACCAGCTGAAGGTTGGTGGGCAGTGCGCGCACGCGCTCCTACCCATGGCTCCATGTCACTTCTGGTTTACACCCAGAAGCACCGCACCTCAAGGGGCCATTTACCACTCAAACTCCCAGTTTGAGTGGTAAAAGGCCCCTTGCAATGTGGCACTTCCGGGTGTAAATGCATCGCAAGGGGCCTTTTACCACTTGAATGGTAAATGGCCCCTTGGAATGTGTTTAACACCCGAAGTGCCGCATCGCAAGGAGCCTTTTACCACTCAAACTCCCAGTTTGAGTGGTAAAGGCCCCTTGTGATGCAGCACTTCCTGGTGTAAACTGGAAGTGATGTGATTGCGTCGGTGCGGCCACGTGCGCGCACGATCATACCTCACCACCACCCAAAAAACCTCCTGCCGGAGGAAAGGAGGGACCTGGTAAGCCTAGCAATGTGTATTGTAGATATAGTTCAGTTCAGCTTTTATTATGGCCCTCAGAAGAGGAACCCCCCTACATACTTTAATAAAATTAATTACCTACATGAATTCTCAACGTACATCATTCATCTTAAAATAACTAATAGTTTAAGGGATAGAATCCAAATAGACTATACACAGGGCATTAATCTGGCCCGTATTTTCATTATAGAGAACAGAAACTAAGCCACAGATACATGGTGTAGTGGTTAAAAGCAGTGGACTCTAATCTGGAGAACTCGGTTTGATTTCTCACTCCTCCACATGAGTGGTGGACTCTTATTTGGTGAACTGGGTTGGTTTCCCCACTCCTACACATGAAGCCTGCTGGGTGACCTTGGTATAGTCACAGTTCTCTCCGAACTCTCTTGGCCCCACCTACTTCACAAGGTGCCAGTTGTGCAGAGAGGAAGGGAAGGTGATTGTAAGATGGTTCGAGACTCCTTAAAGGTAGAGATAATTGGGGTATAAAAACCAACTCTTCTTCTTCTTCTACTACTACTACTACTACTGCAGCAGTTCTTTAGTCAACCTATACATAGTGTAGATATACCAAGATGGATCAGACTGTGGTGCCCAGTGGGGTTCAGTGGACAATGAGAGGCTTGACTGACATCAAACTGGCCACACTTTCTGGTCTACACTGAGCTCTTTAGAGAAGCTTGTTCCCTGGAAAGCACAAGTCAAAGTTTGTGCTTGCGATGGAGCATTCATACAAGTGCTTAGCCCTTCTTCCGTCTGTTGAACATGTGAACTGACTTGCATGAGCTAATGTAGTGGAAATATCTGTAATGGAAATATGTGTGTGTGTGTAAGGTGCCGTCAAGTCACAGCCAACTTATGGCGACCCCTTTTGGGGTTTTCATGGCAAGAGACTAACAGGTGGTTTGCCAGTGCCTTCCTCTGCACAGCAACCCTGGACTTCCTTGGTGGTCTCCCATCCAAATACTAACCAGGGCTGACCCTGCTTAGCTTCTGAGATCTGGGCCATCCAGGTCAGGGCAATGGAAATATAAATATATGGAAATGTATTGGACAGGGTGATACAAGGTCTACAAGGAATCGTGGAAAGAAAAACAATTTGGAAATCACTCTCACCCCAAACTGTCCCCCTCCAGGATTCGATCACCTGGCAATTTTTCCCTCTTGAATGGATTCTCAGCTGTCTGTTCTCCTTGAGCATATTCAGTCCTCATCAAGACATTTTTTAAAAAATACCAGTCATAATTTCTTGAATACCTGGCTGGTCTCCTGAATATGTAGACCACAGCCTTGTATTTGGTTGGTTTCGATGTGCTGTTTTCATTAATGTTGGGGGGACCAGACTTTTTACTGTGAGATACAGTGATACCCTAGTAACATTTTCATTTTCTGCAGAGAACTGTAAAGAAAATCAAAGCTGCTCTTGTGCTGTGAGGGCCTTCATTACCTCAGATGGCTATACTAGTTAGTTTGGAGTCTAATCAGTGTTTTCCTTAAATGGAGAATACTGTTGTGACTTCACATAATGATGTCTGAGCCAGTGCTCTATAATTTGGTTCTGTTAAAGCATGAAGAATTCTACCACACCTCATTCTTACTCAGGGTATTTTTTCCACTAGTGTCAGTTTAGAAGGCCTGAAAGGTAAAGTGTGGTTGGCTACCCATGTTTCCTATAATTAAAATAAGCATTTGTACACAGACTTAAATGTTGTTCATAGCAGCTTTTGTAATAGGGAATAAATTCCACAAAATCAGAGGAATATATTTCCATGTAAAGTATATAGTATTGGGATTATGCTGTTAACAGCGTTCTAGAATTGTTGCTCTCAAATCTGAAAACTGTTGGTCCATCAATTCTTTTTTTTTTTAATAAGATTTTATTTTTTATAAATATAAACGGAGCAGAAGAAAGAAAGAGAAGATAAACCATATCCAACAGCAATTACGATTACATCAAAAGAAAAAGAGAAGAAAAATATATAATATAATAATGATATAATAAACAGTAAACAATAAAAAATGATAGCAACAATTAAGAATAGTAAATAGTGCTATAATAATGAGCATTATATGGTATTATCATAATAGTAAATCTTAGCATAAATCATATCTTATACAATAATTGATAATAATGTTAGACAATATTATAAGATGAATTGTAATGAAATAGAATAGATGAGAAAAAACTATTACTATTATAAATTTCAAAAAATACTTCCTGAATATTGAAAAATGAGTTCACATATTATTACCATCTATCCATTTAGTTAAATGCCCCCTTTAACACCTTTTCAGTACAATATATCAAGAGGATT
Organism: Euleptes europaea; assembly: GCF_029931775.1. NCBI lineage: Eukaryota > Metazoa > Chordata > Lepidosauria > Squamata > Sphaerodactylidae > Euleptes > Euleptes europaea. The sequence continues at coordinate 102,258,191 of NC_079312.1, read as the reverse complement.
ATTAATAATTCACATATATCATTTTAACAACCTCATGCTCTGCTCCCCATTTTTAAAGAAAAAAATTAAGTTGCATGCTTTCCATTTGTCTTGAAATTCTTTGATCGGTCTTTTATTCACATAGTTCGTTAATTTTGCCATTACTGCATATTCAGCTAATTATTTATTATTCCAGTCCTCCTGGCATGGACACCATTCTGCTTTCCATTTTATTGCAAATGTATCTCTGGCCACTGTTATCATATATCTAAAAAATTCTTCAGAAATTTTTGGAATATTCTTTGGTGAAATGCCCAATAGCATACCCTTGGCTTCCATAGTAAATTTAATTTTAAAAAATTTCTGGATTTCAGCATGTATTTCTTTTAATTTTGGGGGGGGTCTTTTTGCACATCCACCACATATGATAAAGAGTGCCATCCATCTCTTTACATTTCCAACATTTCCCTTTATATTTCTTGTCCATCATCTTGATGACCTTTGGAGTAATATACCACCAATAAAATATCTTGTACCAGTTTTCTCTTAATGTTTGGCTGGCTGTAAATTTTATATCTTTTGTCCCATTGTTAGAGATATTTCTTCCTCGAAATTTTGCATCCATTTAGCCATACATGTTTTAACTTGTTCTGTTTCTGTGTCAAATTGAAGTAGTAGCTTATAAATTAATCCTAATAAATGTTCTTTTTGCTGCGTCATTACCCTTTCAAATTCAGTCAGCTCCCTTATTATGCCTCTTGCTGTTTGAATGTTCGTTTTTTGAATCTTGAAACTAGTTGAAAATATAGTCTGTTCTTTTGAACAAGTCTGGATCTATGAAATATGGCCTGAGCAGCCCAGTCCAAAAGTGGGGGGGGGGAAGATTCATGGCAGCTGGGAGTGGCACAGCTGTGCTGCCTCCTCAAAGGCTTCCCGGCCGCTGCGGAGGCAAAAAAAGGCTTTTTAAAACATAAAAATAGAGAAAAGGGGGGAAATCCCCCATTGCCTACAATGGTGCTGTGCCACTAAAAAAGGTGGCGCAGCACCGCCTCAGTACGAGGGTGGGTTCCTGGGGCGAAAGGGGTGAGCAAGTTGCCTAACAGCAGCTCCTCCCCCAGTAACACCCTGGGAATGCCCCTCCCCCACGCAAGTGGCAGGGGCTGGCGGCACCCGGATGCCAGTGTGTTTGCCCCTGCCACCTTATTCCATGATAAGGTGGCAGCTACATCGGCACGGGGTCACACTGGCTCCTAAGGAGCTTTGCTCCCCCCCTTCAGGAACGGGCTCTATGGGAACTAAAAACCACAATCAAATTCAGTTTAATTTTATTTGTTTCATATTGTGGCTATCACATTGTCCAATGTATTGTGCAACAATGAGCTCTAGAAACATGCACGGCTAAGCTAAGCAGAGTTATACCCTTCTGAGACCATTGGTTTCAGTTACGGATGCCAGCCTCTAGGTGGGACCTGGGGATCTCCCAGAATTACAGCTTATCTCCAGACTGCAGAGATCAGTTTCCCTGAAGAAAATGGATGCTTTGGAGGGTGAATATGGCATTGTACTTCATTGAGGTCCCTGTCCTCCCCAGGCTCCTTCCCTAAATCTTCAGGAGTTTCTGAACCTGGATCTGGCAACCCTACCCCCCCTCCCATCCCCCACCAGTGGCCAGGGGGACCTGGCAGTGGACTTTGAAGACTATGATTTTGCTTAGACTTGCACTGTCTCTGTCATTTGGTTTAGACCACAGTTCCTTCTAACCTCCATCCTGTCATTCTATAGAAGGTAAAACAGAATTATCTCATCTACAAGGCTCAGAGATTGATTTTTTAAAAAAAGATTTTGCTGTAAATAGCATGGTAGTAGTAGTAGAATGGGATTCTTGCTTTCAAGAAAATTCGTGTATTGGTTGCCTTCTTGAAGAGCAACAAAAGACCCATTGAAAAACCTGCTAGTTCAAGGTAAAAATGAGATATTCGTTGTCAGAGCCTTTTATTGGTTAACGTGACCCAACCTTTCATAAGAACTCCCTGTAATTAATTGTTCTCTACTTTGTGTTTGTCAAGGATTCCCCCCACCCCCAGGACAATGTGTGCTTTGTTGCTGCCATGCCGTTTAGGCAGCTAGGCTGGCTATGATAATTAAAGCCTAGTTCTGTATAAAGAGTGGACCAGCAGAGTCTTCCAAAGGGTGCATCAAAAGGAATTCTTATTATTAATGTTAATATAGTGATTTACTCTACTAAATGCTGTGTAAGCACAAGAACAAAGTTCCCCGCCGAGTTCTCACCGAGAAGGCACAGTATCTTGGCACTGCCCCTTTTTTTTTCAGGTGGAGGCCAACTTGATACAATTATGCTCTGTTAAAACAACAACAACAACCCACAACAATAGAAACTTATTGTCACAGATCAGGCTAGGCTAGAAACCTTCTCCCCTTTGTGGGTGGTAACGTTCAGTCATCTGCATCATCTGCAGTCAGAAGTGCTGCAACCCAGACACAGGTTGATCACTAGGGTTGCCAGGTCTGGGATGGGAAATACCTGGAGGTTTTGGGGGTGGAGCCTGAAAAGGGCAGGGTTTGGAGAGGGGAGGGACTTCAATGCCATAGAGTCCAATTGCCAAAGCGGCCATTTTCTCCAGGTGAACTATCTCCATCGGCCAGAGATCAGTTGTTAATAGCGGGAGATCTCCAGCCACCACCTGTTGGTTGGCAACCCTATCAATCACTTCAGTGGAAAAAAAGACCTCTGTCCACACACTCTGTCAGAAGGTGGTAACAGCCATTTGTGTCAGTCGGTGCTAATTTATGGGTGCACCATATGGTACAGAAAGATTCTGGGGAGCAGAGGTTAAAGGGAAGGTTGTCGGAAATCTGTCATGTGCATACTTCAGTAAGGGGCAGCCAAATTAGTGGTAGAGCACAGGTCAACTTGTTCTGATTGGAAAAAATAGTTTTAATCAGGCAAAGTATTTGAAGGTTGGCAGACCAAACAATGGGAACATCTGTTCCCAGCAACTCTCTACAAGCACTTCATTGCACCCAGACTCAGTCAATATCTCTATGCGTAGGGCAAGGAGGGAATACCTTGACGAGACCCCAAGGCCTAGACAACAATTACCTTTTCTCTGTAAAGAATGTAACTGCCTGCCTAATAACTGTTGCTGGCAGAGTACCCATGGACACTCATGCTCTTCAACTCAAAAAAGGAAAATTCTGGCCAGAGTTCAGATATGAGCAAGCGACAGAAATAAAATTGACCCAATGTATGGAACATTTGTGCTGGAAACTGTAACAGCTAAGGCAAGAAATGCTGAATCCTAATTTTATTTATTTATTGTATTTTCATCACACTTTTCCTCCAAGGAGCTCAGATTGGTGATCCTGTTCTCTTATAACGAGGAGGTTAAATTTTGAGACAGTGACGGAGGTCATAGCTCATCTGTAGAGCATCTGCTTTATGTACTAGTTCAATCCTTTTACATTAGGGTAGCCAGCCTAAAGCTTGCAAAAGGAGGTTGCATCAGGGGTAGGATATTGACATATTGGAAGATGGAAATGCCAACATGAATAGGGTATATGTAGGCACCTTTGTATATGCCGGAGGAGAACAGAGAGCAACAAGTGGGTGACCTGCAAGGCTTTCCCTCTGTATCCCCTATTTCCTCTTTCCCTTCCCTGGCAGCCCCATAGACACTGCCCTTCCCTGCTTCCTTCTCTTCTGCCAGTGGGCCTGGTTACCCCAATTGTTGTGGTTGCCTACCAATCTCCAAAACAGTGACTGAGAGCTCAGTTGGCATTCTTTTCTTAATCTGCAGGTGTTATTACTATTATTTTGGAGAGTTCTAATTCTCCAGCTTTTTTTATTTTTTAGATTTCAGATTTTTCTGTAAACTTGGGACTTCTGTCAGGTTAGTAAAGAAATTCCTCCCATCTGTCTACAGCTCCATTTTGCTGAAATATTAATCCACACCACATGGCCCAGTTTGGAATTATATATGTGATATGGAAGGAGCAGGGAAGCTGGAAAAGACTTCATGAAAACAGAAAAAGCAGGAAGGGAAAGGAAAGAGCCTAACAGGGAAGAAAGTGAGCAGTAATGGGAATTAGGGAAACCACCAGGCTAGCAACTACAAACTAGATTCTAGGCACCAACGAAGACATTTTATGCAGGAGCTAGTTCTTCATTAGAGATTTACCTGAGGTAAATAAGGAAAATTCCCCAAGGCAATAAATAGTTGAAAAAAGAAGCTTGGTTTCAAAATCACATCACAGCCTATGAAATACTTATCTCTTATAAAATCAGTCATGTAAATGGGTTTTAATATTGAAACATAATAATGGCTAATTAAATATTAACTCAAACTATGTGGCCATGTTTGGAGTCTACAAGTAACATATCTTAGAACTTAATTGTAGTATGACAAAAAAAAAAAAAGCACAGATTACAAATTTTCTTTTGGTAGTTGCTAACTCAGACCAGCAGGAAACAGGAGATTAAAAAGGTGAGAGAATACAGACTGCCACTGTATCTATACAATATATATAGGGTTAAAGGTTTTCCCCAGAATTGATATACCACTCATGACACCAGCGTTGGTTTGTTTTTTTAATTTAAAGGCTTCCCACCATAATGAGAGACCTGGCAACGCTACACCCCCTTGCATACACCAGGGGTTGGGAAATTCCTGAGGAGTTGGGGGCGGAGCCTGGGGAGGGTGGGGTTTGGAAACGAGAGGGACCTCAGAGGAGGGGTTTAATGCCATAGAGTCTACTCTCCAAATCAGCCATTTGCCCCAGGGGAACTGATCTTTATAGTCTAGAGATCAGTTGTAATTCTGGGAGACCTCCAGGCCCTGTCTGGAGGTTGACAACCTTACTGACTCTCACATACCCCTGTGGATTGAAGTTTTCTGCAGAGATCCTGATCTGTGTGCCCCAGCTATCAAAGACAAGGTGGATGAACTCCAGAGATAGGGCCTTTTCGGTGGTGGCTCTGAGGGATGACTGATATGTTATAAAGTCCTTATGTTCACCCCAGTCTTATTGATCAAAATATCAAAGCATGGCCACAGTTACTGAGAAGAGCTCTTCTATCCACGTGAACACATGAAGCTGCCTTCTACTGAATCAGACCCTTGGTCCATCAAAGTCAGTATTGTCTACTCAGACTGGCAGCAGCTCTCCAGGGTCTCAGGCAGAGGTCTTTCACATCACCTACTTGGCTAGTCCCTTTAACTGGAGATGCCAGGGATTGAACCTGGGACCTTTTGCCTGCCAAGCAGATGCTCTACCACTGAGCCACAGCCCCTCCAGACATTCCTAATGTCCAGTTCTGCTAAGCTTCAGCAAGGGTGCTGCTGGATGTGTCCTTTAACCATATCCCAGGCTCAATAGATCCATATGGGTCACAGGGCATTTCCTCTTCAGTAGCACTGTTTTGGCAACTCACTGTGCATTTCCCAGAAATTCTGAAACTGATATGTTTGAGCCTAGAAAGTAGCAAGCATATTTTGCCAAGCACCATGTGGTTGCAGAACAGTGGGCAGCAAATGGGTCATTATTTTCCCCCGATGGTTCACATCAGCCGATAAAAGGTCTTCAATATCTCATGAATTTCTTTTCAAATATTTTTTTGCCTTGATCTATTGTGTAAACAAATGCATGCGTTCCTTTTAACCTACTATGCAAAAAAATGCTTATTTGGATTACAGTCAGGTGACAGCATCTAATTCTCTGGTCAGCAACTCATTTTACAGGAGGATCAGTTTGAACAGAGGATGAGGGGTGTGGGCCAGGACTCCATCCATTCCCCTCAAAGAGGACTGCTCTGGGGTAACCACTGGAGAGCCAGTTGATACTTCCCAGAGGATTTGACTTGGCCCTGGGTACTCCAATTGTCAGTCCCTGATGCAAATGTCCTGCTGTTAGCGCCAATGACAAGGTCATGTGGTGGAACAGATACAAGGAAAGCAGTTTGCAGAACACCTTCCATCCATGATAATATAATTTCCAAACAAAGCTGATGCCAGGTTCCGTTTTCTCTCTCTCTGCGGTATGCATGCTGTATTTTCAGCTGATGCCTCTGCATTACTGAATTTGCTGAGCTATAAAAGAGAGAGAGAGAGAGAGAGACCTGCTGAATAAGAGAAATAAAAGGAAGCAAAATCCCCCATTGTCCACTGGTGACAGCAGCAGGACCCTGATTGATAATTGAATCAATGGGGGCTTTTCCAGGAAAGAGAACGTAGGAACTCAAGCCATAGCACTGCCCCGATATTATGGTGTTCCAGGAAAGGGTGTTTTCCATGAGGTGTTATGGAGCCATTGCTCCACGCTGCAAGGCCTGTGATTCTGCTGCGTCTGATACAGAAAGAGCGTCCTGCCTACACACTGTCGTACTTGAATGCAATCATGGTTTAAAGCCAGCAGCCAATGTAGAGACATGGAGCTTTGCATAATGCTGCAGCCCAGCACAGAGAGAACAGCAGAGAACTATTTTAGGCACTGGTCACCAGCAGTGTTAGTACGTCAGAGCCTTTAGGAATGGCAGAACGAAGCCTGGTCCGTGCGAGCCAGTCTTCGGGGGGTGGGTGGGGAATAGTACTGCAGTCCTCTTTATTTAAAACCCTCCTTCACCAATATGAAATTCTCAAAGCAGTGCAGAACAGAATGCAAAACAATAAATACATATCAAACAGACGAAAAGCAGATAAAACCAGCAGGCAGTATGATTAAAAACACATTAAAACCAGACAAGAGCAGATAACCCATTACAAAATCTAAATCTAAAGTCATAAAAGCAACAGCAACTGACTTATATCAATCATATAGTTAAAAGGTTTAAAATTGTAAAAACTGGAGTATTGATTGAAAACACTCAAAAGAGTAGCAGGGGTAAACATAACGTGCTTATGTGGGAGAATTAACTGAAAGCTCAAGGAAGTCCAGAATCCAAAATCCCGCAAATTTGGAACCCCATGACCTCTGTAGGAAGTAGGGTTGCCAACTCTGGGTTGGGAAATACCTGGATATTTAGGAGTGGGTGGGGGAGGGCAAGTTTTGGGGGAGGGGAGATACCTCAGTGGGATATAATACCACACAGCTCCCGCACCAAAGCAGCACATTTTCTTCAGGGGAACTGATCTCTGTTGTCTGGAGATCAGTTGTAATCCTGGGAGATCTCCAGACCTCACCCGGAGGTTGTCCCCTTTACTGACTCCAATATACACCTATGGGTTGAAGTCTTCTACAGAGGCCCTGAAGATCACCAGAGTTAGTGCCTTTTTTGTGGTGGGGCAGAGGGATGACTAGGGTCGCCAACCTCCAGGTACTACCTGGAGATGTCCTGCTATTACAACTGATCTCCAGCTGACAGAGGTCAGTTCACCTGGAGAAAATGGCCGCTTTGGCAATTGGACTCTATGGCATTGAAGTCCCTCCCCTCCCCAACCCTGCCCTCCTCAGGCTCCGCTCCTAAAACCTCCCACTGGTGGCTAAGCGGGACCTGGCAACCCTAGGGATGACTGATAATTTATAAAGTCCTTATGTCCACCTTGTCCTGTTGATCAGAGTAGCAAAGAATGGTCACATTGAGTTCAAATTTCATTAGCCATTATTATATTTTCATAACAACACCATCACCCATTGACAATATTGATTCTATCAGAGGGACTTCATAGGCTATAATGTGATGTGTTGAGAGTTCCAAATTTGGAAATTAATTCTAAAGCATGTGATGGCCCGATTCAGATCAGAATCACAGTGCTAGAGGAAGAGCGGGATTAATCAGGCTTCCATCCCACTGATATCCTTCTTAGACCTTTTCATCTTTAACGGAGGGAAGAATTTGCAGGCCAGTTAGACGGTGATTAGTTTGGGGCTTGCAGTGCCTTGGGAAATTTCTCAAGGGCCAAAACCAAACAAATAAAAAGCTTGGGATGGCCACGGAAGGACTATTTTCTTATTTAGAGCATGTACCGGCACCCAAAGCAGTTTACAATCCTGTGAAAACAGATTTTTTTTTTTAAGTATATTTTTAAGAGAGCCAGTGTGGTGTGGTGGCTGAGAGCGGCAGGCTCTAATCTGGATAACTGAGTTTGATTCCCTACTCCTCCACATGAAGCTTGCTGGGTGACCTTGGGCTAGTCACAGTTCTTTCAGAACTCTCTCACCTACCTCACAAGGTGCCTGTTGTGGGGAGAGGCAGTGAAGGTGATTATAAGCCGCTTTGAGACTCCTTAAGGCAGAGAAAAGCGGGGTATAAAAACCATCTCTTCTTCTTTTAAAAAAGGCACAGGGGGAAAATGGGACTGTGGTGAACCCAAGTTTTCTTCATGGCACTGCCGGAGGCCAGGAGGGACAAAGCTAGCGAAAAGTCCACACAGGCCGAAGAATGTGTGTGTTTAAAGAACTTGTTTACTGTTCAAATAGTCAACAGAAGCAGTTTCTCCTCAGGCCATCACACCACTTCTATAGAGGCAGGGTTGCCATTTCTACGAAGGTCACAGATGCACAAGCTGTTCGGCAGGTCGTTAATGATCCGTGCATTGTGCCCCAAAAGGAATGGCCCCCAGTGCTTTTGCACTGTGCTTTTGCTTGCCCTTTTCCAAACAGCAACAAGCAAGTGCAAACTCAACTAGCTCACGTCACTAGAGTTCCCAAGTGCCCGCCTATGGCGGGTAATCTACCGGCCCTTGCTCCTCTTGCCCGGCCCTTGCTCCTCTTGGCAGTTGGGGAAAGGGAAGGGGAGCCATCCTCAGGAGCCCAACTGGGGCTGTGGATAAAAAAGTATCCCAGACAACCACCCAACGTGTGAGCAAGGAAGGCAAAACTGGCTGGAAAAGTGCACCCCGTCCTCCTGCCTTGCGCGAAACAGCTGATTGGAAAAAACAGCTGATCGGCAGCGAATCTCTGGGAGGAGCAGGGAGCATAGCTGGAGGGGAAGGAATAAGGTGCGCCTTGTTTCCTCCCCTCGAACTACTCTCCCTACTCCTCCCGCTGATCAGCTTTTTTCCCCAATCAGCTGTTTCGCACAAGGCAGGAGGACGGGGCACACTTTTCCAGCCAGTTTTGCCTTCCTTGCTCACGTGTTGGGGTGGTCGTCTGGGGCTGCTTTTTTTAATCTGCAGCCCCAGTTGGTGCCGGACATACATCATCACGTAGATGATGCTGGTCTCCGCCCCCAACCCCGCCTCCCTAAACCTCCCGTCGGTGGCAAAGAGGGACCTGGCAACCCTACACGTCACCCACCGCGTGCTTTCTGATCTGCATAAGTAGCATTTGCTGCTCTTCTTAGCATAATGTGTTCCATAGAGAGGAAATACTTTTATGTTTAAAGAATTAATTTGACAAGGTCGCACTCTTCTACCACCCTGGTACTTATGGCTGACCTGTTTACGTGCAAGCCTTCTTAAGTGCCATCAAGTCACAATCAACATGGCAACCCCAGCAAGGGGCTTTTAAGGCAAGAGGCGTTCAGAGGTGGTTTGCCATTGCTGTCCTATCTGCAGGGACTGGGAAAGGGGCTGTGACTGGGTGGTAGAATTTCTGCTTTGCATGCAGAAAGCTCCAGGTTCAATCCTTGGTCTCTCCAGTAAAAAAAAAAAAAAGGGATACAGGAGTTGGTGATGTGAAAGACACATGAACATATGAAGCTGCCTTGTACTGAATCAGACCCTTGGTCCATCAAAATCAGTATTGCCTGCTCTGACTAGCAGTGGCTCTCCAGGGTCCCAGGCTGAGGTCTTTCACATCACCTACTTGTCTAGCCCCTTTAACTGGAGATGCCGGGGATTGAACCTGGGACCTTCTGCATGCCGAGCAGATGCTCTACCACTGAGACAGCAGAGCCACTAACAGTCACAGTAGACAGTGGTGATCTTGATAAACCAATAGTCTGACTCCATATGAGACAGTTTCATAAGTTTGCTGAAAATGCACCACTTGAAGCTGGACTACTGATAGCCTGATACCTGTCTACGATAACTAGGCTCTTTAGATCTTGAACCACCACAAGTACAGATCTGTGCCAGCCTTTCTCCCTGGAGCTCCATTTCCTTCCAGATGCACTTGCTTGACAGAATCCATTCTCTTTTGTTTTATTTTCCGTTTTGGCCAGTAAAACAAATGCCGCTGCAGAGGCAGAAAGTTGATCAAAATAATTCTCACCAACAGTGGCTTACAAAGCAACAAAGTACACACAATTCTGTTAAATAGGAAAATCCTAGCTTGATAACGCACAAAAGTGCGCTGTAATGAATGCGGCAGAAAAATGGCATATTTAGAGCTCTGCTAAAAGAGCCACTTCTGGCATTAGTGGAGGTGGCGTCGCAGATAATTGCATGTGGCATTCATTACAGATGTGCGTTATTGTTTGCCCATGCTGGTAACTGAGAATATAAAAACTGAAGGCAGGGCAAACACTGTGATTTTTGTGCAAATGTGATCATTTGAATAGATAATTTGGTTTTGTTTTTTAAATTAGCATGATTGATATTATCACCCAATATTGCCAAGGAAAATAAATTATTGTACCCCAGAGGGCAATAAAGAGACTGTCATCCCTTAAGCCGGGACGGGGCGAACTTCCTTGTGAAGGCAGCTTCAAATGCTGATGCTGGTGCAGCAACATAAGACGTTCCTGTGTGCCACGCCCATCGGTAAAGCCCTTTTACCTTTGAGATGTAAATAGGTTTAAACCCATTGTGGCTAGCAGGGGGGTTGAACTCAATTATTATGATGGCCGGATATGACATAAATGTCACTTGGTTGGGTTGGGCCATGCCTTGCCAATCCAGATTGAGAGTGTGGGGGGTGGCTGCCTTGGTTGGCTTGCAGGCTCGATAAAAGCTCTCAAGGGGCCAGAAAGCCTTGGGCCTTATGTTTGACACATCTGGTTAGAGCATCAGACTTGAATAGGGTTGCCAGGTCCCTCTTTGCTACCGGTGGGAGACTTTTGGGGCGGAGCCTAAGGAGGGGGGGTTTGGAGACTGGCCTAAGATCACTTAGTAAGCTTCATGGTTGCATGGGAATTTGAACCTGGGTCTCCAAGATCCTAGTTCAACACTCCAGACACTACACGACACTGGCTCTCAAATGAGGTAGCTGCTCAAGGCAGTAGGTATGGAGTAAGAGGAGGAACTGAAGAGGATAGGGTTGCCAGCTCTGGGTTAGGAAATACCTGGATATTTTTGGGGTGGAGCCTGAGGAGGGCAGTATTTGGGGAGGGGAGGGACTTCAATGCCATAGAGTCCAATGGCCAAAACCACCATTTTCTCCAGGTGAACTAATCTCTATTGGCTGGAGATCAGCTGTAATAGCGGGAGATCTCCAGCTAGTACCTGGAGGTTGGCAACCCTAGACTAGAACCTGGGACAACTGGGTTCAAATCCCAAGCCTTCCCATGAAAGCTTGCTCGGTGACATTGGACAAGGCACCCGCTGCCAGTCTAGCCTACCCTCACAAGGTTGTTGCAAGGATTTAATGGAGGAGAGGAGAAGGATGTGAAAAGCCACTTTGGGTTCTGATAAGGGAGAAAAAGCAGGATACAAATAGAAAACCCCCCCCCCCATATAACTCTAATCTCCCATCCAGAAGCACAGGGCACCCATGACTGCTAAGGAGATAACCTCAAGAACAATTTTTTTAAAATGGTCAAAAAACAGATTTTTCTTGAAACCAGAGAAGAAATCAAATAGAGAAAAAGTTGTGTTTCCCATAGGGTTGCCAACCTCCAGGTAGTAGCTGGAGATCTCCTGCTATTACAACTGATCTCCAGCCAATAGAGATCAGTTCACCTGGAGAAAATGGCCACTTTGGCAACTGGACTCTGTGGCATTTAAGTCCCTCCCCTCTCCAAACCCAACCCTCATCAGGCTCCGCCCCAAAACCCTCCTGCTGGTGGCGAAGAGAAACCTGGCTACCCTAGTTTTCCAGCATCCCTTTGTCCCAGGATGGTTAACATGAGCAGCCCATGGCAGCTTTGCTTGGGAAAGTAAGGATGGGTGCAGCAGAAAGAAACTGCACCGAAGTCTCGAGAAGAATTATCTGTGTAGACTGACACTTGTGCATTGGAAGAGAGGCAATGCTTAATGCCTAGGCATCCCTGATGTCAGTGGCCTGGCAGTGGTGGTTTGGTACATTGCAATAAAACATGGCAAACCAACAGAGCCAGCAAAAATGTCCAGAAGGGAAGATAACACCTAGTTGTTGTTGGGTTTTGGGGGTTTTTTGTGTCTCAAATTGTTCATTGATTTGCACACACAGGCACATATTTTCTTAATTAGCACAAATAAAACGCATTATCCAATGCAGATATGCAGATTTCAGGGTTTATGTTTCTTGTAGCCTTTTCAGACATGACATTTTTCTTACACAGGTAGGAAAAAATAGTATATTAATGTAATATCATCCTGTGTGAATACAGTGTGAGTTTTTGTTTTGCTATGTGGTTACATGAGTTTGAAATGATTGTCAGTGCAATCCTTAAAGGAGTTACATCTTTCTAAGCTAGGGTTGCAAACCTCCAGGTGGTAGCTGGAGATCTTCTACTACAACTGATCTCTAGCTGATGGAAAACAATTCACCTGGAGAAAATGGCTGCTTTGACAATTCAACTCTATGGCATTGAAGTCCCTCCCCTCTCTAAACCTCACCCTCCTTAGGCTCCACCCCCAAAATCTCCAGGTATTTCCCAACCCGGAGCTAGCAACCCTATTCTAAGCCTATTGACTTGAATGGATTTAGAAGGGTATAATTCTGTTCAGGATTGGACTGTGTATTATGGCTTCCAAACAATATAATGCAGCAAACATTTGTACAGTCATTAAGAATATGCTCCCCCCCCCCCCGGCCCCAGCCAAGACAAGAGGGAGACCATTACAGTTTTGCAGTTGGTTAATTTCAAAGCTGAGGTGGAAGATGTGGGGGGAATATGATGGGAATTATAAAACACGTATTGTTTACTTGGCTAATAAAACAGGATCCAAACCAGTTTCTAGCCTCTGGCAACACAGTGCTGTTGTAACAAATAATGTTGCTTTTCAAGTACATCTGGTCTGGTGATTTCAGCAACAGTTTCTTCCCACATCTGACCCGTCTACCATTTACACTTTAAACTGATTTGTTTCTTACACTTATTAAGCAGCTGACAATAGTGTTCTGATCCCTTGACCTCCCAAGGTAGAGCTCCTTTGGAATCACTGTTTTATTTCGCTTCAGTATTTTGTCACTTTCAAAATAGAATCTAAAGGGGTGTGTTTTTTTTTCATGACAGCACAATTTTATCTTAAGAAGAAGAAGAGTTGGTTTTTATATGTGGACTTTCTCTACCACTTAAGGAAGAATCAAACCGGCTTACGGTTACCTTCCCTTCCCCTCCCCACAACAGACACCCTGTGAATTAGGTGGGGCTGAGATAGTGTGACTAGCCCAAGGTCCCTCAGCTGGCTTTGTGTGTAGGAGTGGGGAAACCAACCCGGTTCACCAGATTAGCCTCCGCCACTCATGTGTAGGAGTGGGGAATCAAACCTGGTCCTCCAGATCAGACTCCACCACTCCAAACCACCGCTCTTAACCACTACACCATGCTGGCATTGTCTTATTTTGTGTCTTTGACAACAGAGCAATTAAAAACTGTCATCAGCATGGTAATATTCTTTAAAAAAATGTTTTACAATGCATTCCAAAGGAGAGTTACTCCAGTCTAAGCCCATTTAAATGAATGGGCTTAGACTGGAGTAACTCTCCTTAGGAATGCACTGTTAAGCTTGTTTGCGATATTAATCTTTAAAAGAAAGGTTATATAAGAAACACTAAGAAAGTAAATGAAATTATAAAGATCAAATGGCCAAAACCTGAGACCTGCAGTTATATTTCATATTTCATCAGTGTTTCTGGAACATTTAGGAGTGTGTTGATGTTTAAAAAAAACCCTCATGCCAGCACTGTTCCATCTTTTTAGGATCACAGTTTAATTACAATGGTTTTCATATTCCTTGTACATCTTCAAGTGAGTTAAACAATATGCTTACTCACCTTCTGATCACTGGAAACAAACTGGAGATGGCATAGAAAGCAGCCTGCATAGTCTGGAAAGAATGTTAAGTAAGTATGCATGGTTTAGAACAGGGGAAAAATATTTGTGAGGGGCTGGGGCTCGGTGGTAGAGCATTTGCGCTTTGTATGCAGTAGGTCCTAGGTTCAGTCCCTGGCATCCCCAGTTAAAAGGATCAGGCAGTAGGTAACATGAAATACCTCTTTCTGAGAGCCTGGAGACCTTCTGCAAGTCAGGATAGGCAGTACTGACCTTGATAGACCAATGTTCTGACTCAGTATAAGACAGCTTCATGTGATCATCAGATGTGTCCTTTCACATTCCAGGACTCCAGGTTGCTTCAGAAATTGCTGCATCTAATAATAGCTACAAAACAGAAGTATGTTATTACATAAAAGATGCAGTCCCTGGAAACTGAGCATGGTGCTCAGGGAAGGACTTGCTGTAGTTATTGTTAGCTACAGAAATTTCTGAAGCAAGCTAGAAAACGAACAACTCCTCTTCCTCCTTCCTCCATAGGGAGAAGGCTGGGGCTGAATTGTCTTGATCTGACCTCTAGGCCCCAAGGAGGAAGTGGGGAGAACCATGTCAGATTACACATCTGTACATAGGGTTGCCAGGTCCCTCTTCGCCACTGGCAAGAAGTTTTGGGGGACGGAGCCTGAGGAGGGCGGGGTTTGGGGAGGGGAGGGACTTAAATGCCATAGAGTCTAATTGCCAAAGCGACCATTGTCTCCAGGTGAACTGATTTCTATCAGCTGGAGAGCAATTGTAATAGCAGGAGATCTCCAGCCACTTCCTGGAGGTTGGCCGTTATTTCTGTACCACCTAGAGTTGCCGACCCCCAGGAATCCCGCTTAATTTATGCTTTCCAAACCCTTATTCCTAAGGGTCTGAATAACGAGTTTGACCTGTCATGTTTCGTTTGAAACAATGCTTCCTTTAGGATGGCACTCTCTTCATTTCTCTATTTCCTTCCATGTCATGTCCCTTTAAAAGTTTCTGCATGTTAAGTGGATTCTAGATTTAAACCCCACCCCACGCTTACCTTTACCGCAAATTCTAAGACAGTGTGCTACTAGATGATTGTTCTTGGGTAAGCTCAACTTCCATATGATGCTCATGATTGTATATACATGTTATTGGTATTTTATTTCTTAATCCTTTACTTCACAGCTGACGGTCTTCGGGACAACTTGCTTATTACCAAAATTGGATTAAAAGCTATAGTTGCCTCATAATTTTGGAGCTGAAGAAAGCCTTTGAAACGTGCACCAACGACTAGCCACACGTTCTCCTTTGTTTCTTTCTTTTGGACTTAAGTTTGTTACTACGGACTCTTTGAACTTGAGACTTGGACTTTGATGACGGGAACACCCCGTTCATTTTTGACTGTAACTGGCTACTTTGGGAGCATTCTGCCCCGTTTGCATTTTTGTTTCTCTTTTGTGCTGAGCATGTTTATATTTGTTTCTGTTCTGTACTGTTTATGCATGAGGCAATGCGGTTCAGCATAATATATGACCTTTGTTAAATTTCCAGTGTGGTTTTGTATTTGAGCCCTCGTGCCATTTTCTTTAACGTAGTTAAATACCGCACAGGTGTATTTTTATTGTAGACCCCCAGGTGGTGGCAGGAGATCTCAGACTATCACAACTGGTCTCCAGGCGACAGAGATCAGTTCATCTGGAGAAAATGGCCACTTTGGCAATTGGACCCTATGGCATTGAAGTCCCTCCCCTCTCCAAACATCACCCTTCTCAGGCTCCATCTCCAAAATCTCCCGGTATTTCCCAACCCGGAGCTAGCAATCCTAGTACAACCCAAGTATTCCTCTGGTCATAATGATCTGGGTATTTCTGTTACTGAACGGAAACGTTCAAGAACCCAGATCATTATCTGGGAAATGTTCAGTTGTCTGCCTTTGTGGATTTTCGTCCATTTCAACCCCTTTCTCCTTCTTGTTTCTGTTTGCAAGAAACGCAGGGAGAATGGAAAGGTATAAAAGAAAACTTTATACTCTTGATAGTTTTCTTCAAGCTCAATCTATGCATGGGTGGAGTGCATGGATGGCAAATTATAGATAGCAGCCATACTAGGACTCAGCTGCATTTGCAGGTTATCATAATTTATTACAGAGTTTTGTGTGATGGCGCCATTTCACTTTACTTCTTGTTGTTAACAATGCACTGATCAGCCACTTTTGATTATTTACCAGGTCTAGAATGACCAGGGTTTGGATAATTCCAAGTCTCATGTTCCCTAAAAGCCATGTACATTGTGCAACTCCCTGTCTGGAAAATCTTGCATAAATAATTAAGAAAGTATAATTTTAAGGTCATCTTCCAAACACTAACTGAATCGTAAGCACCCACTTAAGCCTTAATGACTTCGCTTTGAAATAAGTACATTTTCATATATTCAATTGTTGTCCTGAATCCATTTTTTTCTTCATAGAGGCCTGGGAAAAAAGAATGTGTTACCATGACAAATTAATGGGTAACTACCTGAATTACATCTATAAGGTTTTTCAGAGACAGAGACAAAGAGAGGGAGAGAGGGAGACGGAGAGACAGAAAGAGCACGGAAGATCTTTTTATTGTTTGCAGCTGACTGGAATCAGAAGATGATCTCATACATACAGCCACATGCCATTGTCAGTGACAGAAGGTCAAGGAAAACACTTTCAGTATTGTTAATTTCCTCTTCCCCCTTCCACTGTGAAGATACGTACGCTGCCTTTACTTTGGCGAATTGCTATTGATGTGATTCCACAATGGGCAATTAAGGGATTTCTGCATGAAATCTGCTATTCTTTTGCAGTTAACAATATCAGCCCTCCAGCAGCTAAGGAACTGGTATCCCAGCATGCCCACAGTGGCTAAAGAAGTCCTTCAGGATTTACAACGGGGAGTGCAGCTTCTTGCAGCGGCGCAACCTGGGATCCGAAAAAGCCACTGGGTTATGCTTCCTCCTTATCCTCTCAATCCTCAATGCCTGCACTTGCATTCCTGCCATAGTTGCTTGCACAATGCTCTTGCAAGGGTTGAGTGCTATTGTGCTAGCGCAGCAGTGGCACACCCTATGCTAAATATGCATAAACTTGCATAGCAGGTCCAGGAATCAGGTCATAAACCTAGTTGTTTATTTGCTAATCGAGGAAGGAGCAGTTAAAGAAAGATTTTGGTATCCAATGGACACATTCCTTCCTCTTTGTTACCAAGACCTATTGATGAGATTACACTTATACCCTATCAATCACATTTTCATCCCAAACTCATTGCCATCAGAAGGTTTTAGGAATGTTTGATATTAGTATATAAAAGAGTGGGGAACTGGTGTGATGTAGATTTGCTTTCATTTAATCAGGTTCTAAAAATAAAAAACGTTGAATCTCACACGGAAAGATGGTGGTGGGGACACACACACTTACTGCATTCTAACTTGTCTCTTTAGATCATTGTGATGCTTGCGTGTTCCCTTTAAAAAGAATAATCTGTAAATGACTTATTATCCAGAAAAAGTTATTTGTTTGCACTAATCAAGCCTTAAACTTAGAGGCATAATGCGGAACTAATTCCTTTTAACTAACTAATCAACATGTTTCATTCATAAGTTGGGATTTATCAATATAGCCCAGTGAAAGGAGAGAACATATTATTATTTCAATTTAGATAATATGCAAAAAGCTCTGTGTTTGTAATGACCTGCTTTCACTGAATATAATCAAGCTGCAAAGCTCTATTACAGGCTGGAAATAGCAGCAGCTTACTTTAATGAGATTGCTGGCTCTGGGCCCCAGCTGTTCCGTGCAGGGCTGTCCCCTTGCTCTATGACCTACCAATATGTGCTGTCACCAGTAATGAGAGAGACCTGGTTTCCGAACATGGGGCGGGGGGAGCCACTAGGCTCTTCTGACCACCCAGCAGATGCCCAGATCCCTTTTCCCATTGCAGTGAGTGGGGAATACTGGAATATTAAAGACGCAACATCTCTGTGTGCCAGCCCAGCCGTCGCAGTCTAAACAAAACACCCAAGCGCTTCCCCCCCACACACCAAATGCAGAGACTTAAGCCTACCATTTTAATATGCCCTTCCCAAGTGCAATTAAAAATTGCTGCTTGATTGGTATTATGCGCTATTGTATGCCAGAGTGACACAATACAGGGCTTTGCCCCACAGGCTTATGAACCGCAGCCCCAATAAGTGGTTTCTGGGGCTTAGCAAGGCGTGGCCAAGTAGATGGTTACAAATCTTAGGCCAGATTTGAATGCTCTGGATTTTGTGGATTTATGCTAGACCAGAAGCTGCATTGGGAATGTGCCAGGAATTGGGGTGGGGGTGGGGAATTGCACCTGATCTGCATAAAATGTAGCAGATTGCTGATGCTCTTGTTGTTAATATGGAGATGCAGCCCTGAGACTACCAGTCCCAACAAGCAATTATCCGTCTTCCTCAGATCAGACGCCTCAGTGATCAAGAGAGACTCTTGGATTTTCAAACACGTCACCTCTGAATGGGTGTGGTCTGAAGAGGGCATTGGGGCTCTTTGTTACAAAACATGGAGCTTGGTAGGCCATAATGCAGACAGAATCCATAAGACCATCATATATTTGGAGACATAAAGCTGATCCCCCCCTTTTCATATCAGGGGTATTCTGAGAGAAGTCCAATATAGAAAGCATTTTCCTACCCTGACTATAAACAGTGCAATTCTAAGAACACTTTCCTGGGAGTTAGTCCCACTAAGTAGCATTCTGAGTTAGGGTTGCCAGCTCTGGGCTGGGAATTACCTGGAGATTTTGGGGGTGGAGCATGAGGAGGGCAGGGTTTGGAGAGGGGAGGGGCTTCAAAACCATATAATCAAGTGGCCAAAGCAGCCATTTTCTCCAGGGGAACTGATCTCTGACACCTGGAGATAGATAATCTTTATTACGGTCAATGACCAGCACAAGGACCTAGAGATTAGTTGTAATAGCGGGAGATCTCTAGCCACATTAGCAACCCTATTCTGAATAGATCTTGCAAGCAGAGAATTTGGGCCTCGCTTATTTTCACTTGTCGTTATTCCTTAGTTTTACCCAAGCCTGAGTGAAAAGGGTGGCATTTGTTAGATGCACAGGCAGACTTTTATGTAAATTGGTGTGACTACCACCCCTCTTATAATGCTACCTATTTCTGATTCTAAATTATTTATGCATGTTTTATATATTACATGAACCGTTAAACCTGGGGCATTTTTGCAGCGTCAGGTCGTTCTCAAGAAGTAGATTACGCACAATGAATCTATTCCACTACATTAAAGGACTGGCAAATACAATTGCTTGGGATACCGTTCATTAATATTACATAATTACTACATCTGAAATAGTTCCTTGGGCAGCGGTCTTTAAAAAGACAGAGCGAGAGAGAGACTGACTGAAGCCTGCAAGGCAGCAAATTCTATTAAAACCTTATTTAACATATGAGACTTATCGATACAAAGTAACAAAATATCATCATAGAAAAATGGCAAAAGTAGCTTTGTTAAGTAATATTATTAACATGTATAATGTGCCTTTTTCAAGATTTAAAGGGGTTAGATACCAGAACTTCAGTTCCATTTGTTTCAAACTGGATGTGTTCGAAACAGCAGGCATTGTATTGATGGGGTCTAAAATATACCTTGCATTTCATTGGAAATGAAGGTTTTCGGTATAAATGATCTAATATATACAGGATTAACTACTGCTTGGTTGCCTGGCAGGGCTGGTTATTCTGCCGAAATGCCCAAGCAACTATTTGGGGTGGCACAATGATGAAAATGCCTGTCTTGTTCCTGGCTATCAGAGGCAAAGGAAGCAAGAAGACTCAACAGTGCAGGAGGAAACCCACCTTTGACCCTAGCATAGGGTTGCCAAGTCCCACTTGGCCACCGGTGGGGGATGGGGGACAAAGTTGCCAGATCCAGGTTGTGAAAGTCCTATAGATTTGGGGATGAAGCCTGGGGAGGACAGGGACCTCAGTCAAGTAAAATATTGGGTTGCCAACCTCCAGGTACTAGTGGGAGATTTCCTGCTATTACAACTGATCTCCAGCTAATAGAGATCAGTACACCTGGAGAAAATGGCTGCTTTGGCAATTGGACTCTATGGCATTGAAGTCCCTCCCCAAACCCCACCCTCCTCAGATTCAGCCCTCAAAACCTCCCACCGGTGGTGAAGAGGGACCTGGCAACCTTAGTAAAATGCCATAGAGTCCAATCTCCAAAGCATCTATTTTCTCCAGGGGGACTGATCTCTGTAGTCTGGAGATGAGCTGTAATTTCCGGGCATCCCCAGGTCCCACCTGAAAGCTGGCATCGTGCAACACTGCAGGGGCTTAGCTTGGACCTGGTCAGCATCAGAATGGGAGGAGCTTGCTTGGGGTGACAATACACTACTGGCCTTGTTGCTTGGAGACAACTCAGCCAAAGTGTGTATGATAAGTTGTTCCTTCAGCCGGTTGCACTTCCTGTCGTTGCACCTGAAGTTCCTTTATTCTGTGTGGTACGTTAGAACCATCAGAGACATTTAGCACTAGTCCTACAAGCCTAGTGTCTTCTCAGCCCGTACTGTACTATATGTATTCCATGATAATGGTATCTTTTCCCCTGTTCTGAAGTTGTTGATTTATTTTCAGCGGGCTGCAAATGGGCCTTGCAGTACAAAAATAATGATTTTGGGATAAAGGAGTTTCCTGCTGCTCAGCAATAATAAATATATGCAGCTGACAGTCCCCCTACCATTACTGGCAATTAAGAAGACACTGGGTTGTTTTCAATGCTCTTTGCTGAGTGACAGGCTGAAGGCTCGGCTTTCCCGCCAGATGATGCTCGGACAGTTGTTGTCCACAAAGACGCTCAAGTTTCCTGTCCCCAGGTGTAAAAGAAAAGAGTGTCTTCCTTCTGAGAGTCTCCATCTTGGTGATTAAGGCTGCACCTGCATACGGTTGGATATTGCGACATCACAATGCTATAGCTATCGTTCACAACTGGATTTTCCTGTGTGGACAAGCCAGTCCAGTTGAGATTGATTGCTACAGAGCAACAATAGCATAATATCTAGCGATGTGTGGAGGTTTACGTGGAGACTGGAATCCTGAGAGGTCTAGTAAGCGATGACAGATACGGATATTTAGCTGAGGCTAAGCCGCCAAACTACCTGCAAGATGGATTTTTTGGTGGGCGTTAACTGAATGCTGTGAACCAGAGAAGGCCATGTGCAAGACCTTACTGGGAATGTGTTTGCTCTGCCTTTGAATCTCACTCACAATGGCTACCTCCTCATAGAGCATAAACTATCCCAAGCATATGTCATGGCACCCTTGCTGAAGCCAAGTAAGGCTTTCATAATGGAGGAAAGGCTGAATATACTTGAAACAAACAAGATTTCTTGCCTTGCAGTGGCATTATGTAGCTTCTAGTGAGTGTGCACAAATAGGTTCTGAGCTGGGTCTACTTGGAGGGAGGAGGGATTACAGATTTTGTTGTTTAGATACTGTCCTTTGGCCTCACCAGGCATGAGTTCTTGGGCTGAGAATATGCTTCTTACAAAATGCTGTGCTGTTGTGTAATATTTCAGAGAGAACCCAAATACTCTTTTAGTGCTTTCTCGATAGAACATGAGATTAAAAATTCTGAGGCAAATTCTGTCTAGTTCATTTTATGGCGTGTATGCTTCTCCCTTCAGCACTTTGTTGTCATAGCAATCCTGTGAAGTATGAGAGGCTGAGAGGGAGACTGGCCTAAGATCACTTGGTAAGCTTCATGGTTGCATGGGAATTTGAACCTGGGTCTCCAAGATCAACACTCCAGACACTACAAGTTCAACACTCCAGACACTACATGACACTGGCTCTCAAATGAGGTAGGTGCTCAAGGCAGTAGTTATGGAGTAAGAGGAGGAATTGGATAGGGTTGCCAGCTCCGGGTTAGGAAATACCTGGATATTTTTGGGGTGGAGCCTAAGGAGGGCAATGTTTGGGGAGGGGAGGGACTTCAATGCCATAGAGTCCAATGGCCAAAGCAGCCATTTTCTCTAGATGAACTAATCTCTATTGGCTGGAGATCAGTTCTAATAGCAGGGGATTTGCAGCTAGTACCTGGAGGTCGGCAACCCTAGAAGAGGAGCATGGAGGGAAGACAGAAGAACTCTGAAGATTACTGCCTTGTCTGTCGCTCAGGGGTAGCCAGAATTTACATCAGGGCTCCCTGGTTAACCACAAGACAATTTCTGTTAAACCACATTCTGGGATTCTTGAAAAAAATGATGGACCAAGTAGACCTTGGTCTGATTCAGCAAAGTATTTTTTATGTTCTTGTGTATACTTGAGATCACTCGCCATTGATTCATTATGTCTTCTTTGGTAAGAGATTCTGATTACAGTCTCTTACTTGGTAAATTTACAAGACAGCAGTGGACCACTGGTAATCTAGTAACATAAACATGTAACCCACAAGGCTGAAGTCAACCCACCTGTGTTATAGTCGAAAGTCATTGGCACACTTTTACACTGACTGGGTCCGGGGAATTGTCAGTTGTCGGAAGCTGTATGGATATCACATTTGTGTAGGGCATTGCAGCCACATCACATACACATGCTGTGGTAGTCTGGAAAATCATTGCATCCTGAAATTTCATATATGCCAATGAAAACATAGAATCATAGAGTTGGAAGGGACCACGAGGGTCATCTATAGGGTTGCCAGCCTCCAGGTACTAGCTGGAGATCTCCTGCTATTACCACTGATCTCCAGCCGACAGAAATCAGTTCACCTGGAGAAAATGGCCACTTTCGCAATTCGACTATATGGCATTGAAGTCCCTCCCCTCCACAAGCCCTGCCCTCCCCAGGCTCCGCCCCCAAAACCTCCCGCTGGTGACAAAGACAGACCTGGCAACCCTAGTCATCTAGTTCAACCCCCTGCACAATGCAGGAAATTCACAAATACCTCCCCCCAATGGGGTATATGTAGTGATGGAAGAAAGGGAAGAAAGGATTTCTCCTGTTTGTGTTGTAACAAATGCTCACATGGGAGACAGTAAACTGTTAACCTGGATTCATATTGGACTCTGGAATTCCCCCAGATACATCCTCAATCTATTTAGCCAACAAATCTCAGAAATTTCGTGGGTGTTGTGGTTTGAGTGAACATTCTAGAATTGGACCTGGCATTCTTGTTAAAGCAATAGGTTAAAAAGCATAAACATGTATATGTTACAACTAGGGTTGCCAGGTCCCTCTGCGCCACCAGCAGGAGGTTTTTTGGGCAGAGCCTGAGGAGGGAGGGGTTTGGGGAGGGGAGGGACTTCAATGCCATAGAGTCCATTTGCCAAAGCAGCCATTTTCTCCAGGTGAACTGATCCCTATCAGCTGGAGGTCAGTTGTAATAGCAGGAGATCTCCAGCTAGTGCCTGGAGGTTGGCAACCCTAGTTACAACAAGGCTCATTTACACACTCCCAGAATTACAAAAAGTACATTAGCAAAGTTGATTGAGTGATTTTATGGTACAGATACATGCGCTGATGGGATTGGGAATGGGAAAGGAAAAACATGAGAGGTGGAGTAGGCTAGAACAAAGAGGAATAAATGGAAATGGGAGCATGGAAGCAAGTTTTGTGGGAAAAGACAAAATGTTTCAGGTACAGTTTCAAGCTGTAATACTTTGTTTCAGCTTTGCAAATTTAGTTTGCATAATAGAACTCTGGTTTCCTAATCTTCCGGGCATATTGCAATATACAGCTATACTTGCAAGCTCATGGGGTTGGTCTGAGAAAAAGATTTAGGGATTATCAGCTGTGGATGTGAGTTGTTCCCCCCACTAAACAACCCATCCTTAGAAAAATATTTGCAATTAACAATGCTGTGCAAGCATATATATGTCAATAGCGCAAGGTTTCTGCAATGAAATAATAGCAAACCTGCAATCAGAAACCTGCATTTCTATAGATTTACTTAACATGTCTAATTTATTCTATTTGCACAATATTGTTACATACCCCCCTTAAGTAGTGAGAAGTTCTAGGGGTAATGCTTAAGGGTTTCATTTGGATGAGAGAAGAATACTGGAGACATATGGTATCTTTGTAACATTTGCTTTATTTACACATGCAGAAACTATTGGGAGCACATAGGCACTTCTTCAACAGGCAGGGAATATATTCCAAGATATCAGCTGCTGTAGCCCTTCCCCTCCAAAGCTGCACCCTAGTTCTAGGTACACTCCCTGCTCCAAACTCAAATTGTGCATTGACCCAGGCCCTATTTCTACAGGTGAATTGGCTATTCAGGAAACCATTCTCTAGCACTGGGAACCATTAAGTTATTTTGTCAAGTCCCTGGAATCCTAGTTTAGGAAAACCATAGTGAGAGACCAATTCAAATGAATCAAGACAGCCAAACTCACAATGTTATGCATTTTAGCAATACTGAGGAAATAAGGTTGCCAGGCCCCTCTTTGCCACCGGTGGGAGGTTTTGGGGGTGGAGCCTGAGGAGGGCGGGATTTGAGGGGGAGGGACTTCAATGCCATAGAGTCCAATTGCCAAAGCAACCATTTTCTCCTGGTGAACTGATATCTATCGGCTAGAGATCAGTGGTAATAGCAGGAGATCTCCAGCTAGTACCTGGAAGTTGGCAACCCTATAAGGAAAATGAATTGAAGGGCTGGAGGGGACTGAATTTTTTTTAGAGAATAAGGATGCATAAAAATGTTCAGGGTTTTTTCCCAGTTCATTTTACTGTTAATTTTTTTTTAATCCTTTTATCATCTTAAGTATGCATACTTGTTTTCCCATCCTCTACCCCTACCGCCTTGGGAAGGGGCCATGGCTCAGTGCATGTATAAGGTCCCACATTCAGTCCCCAGCATCTCCAGTAAAGGAGCAAGCATCTCTTCCTGGGACAATGGCGAGCCACCGCTGGTTAAAGGGGACAATATTAAGCTAGAAGGACCAGTGGTCTGACTTGATATAAGACAGTTCCATGTATTCAACTTAGATCTGCTAGTCTTCTTCCCTTTCACTGTCAGTGTGGGATTTAGTACTCTTTTGGTTTCAGATGGTCTTAGCCTGGAATTGTAAACCCAGTTCTGTGGATGTAAGCTCCATCACATAGATAGAACTTGTCTCCAAGTAATTAATGTCCTGAATATATTGCCACTTTAAAAAAATCTCAAATGACTCTTTCCCCCATGCTATTAAATGTGGAGGCTGATGTTAGCCAGCAATTGTCCATATAAATGATCACTACAACAATATCTTCCAGTATGAGTTTGAGTAAAATGGTAATGTCTGGAGAATTCTGTTTCTGCGTTTATAAGAAAAGATAAGCTTTTAGAATTATCTTAGAATCAAGGTTCAATTTCAGTTTTTTTTACATAGTTGCTGTTTAAATTGGCAATTTAAAGGGGGAGGAATCCATCAAGCAAATATGACAACAGTTATATACAGATCATATGCATATTTGTAAGTAAGTCATCTTATATTCAATGCAGGTGACTCTTAAATAATTGTGGATAGAAATGCGATTTAAATGTTTTTTTTTGCAGTGTAATGTGAGATGAATGTTTTCAAAACCTTTCTTTTTTGGGTGATTGTTAAATGCTCATTTTTGAGACTCTCGTGATTTTCCCTAAGTTTATACCCTTCCATACAATTAGAAATAGCAAGGAAAAATTCTTGGGCTGAATTCATACATACCCTTTAAAGCATTTTTCAGTCTTTCTGTTACACTATTGATAAGCACAGGTGAAAAGCTAAAATTCCTAACAACAAACATCAGGTTCGGGACCTGCAAAAGTGAAATACATTTATTAATCTCTTTTTATTGAGTTCTGAATCAGTTGGTGACCAAGCAGGAAGGTTGATTTATAGCTGTGTTTCAACTTGTGGCTTATACTGAGATTTCTTTGCAATCTGCCATAAAAAAAAGACTGTTACAGAAAAGGCTCCATTGGGTGATGTAAATACCTTTCACCAGAAAAGTGCCAGAAAACACCAGAGTTTGGAAGTTCAATTTTTATCACACTTGCTGGTCTCTGATTGTCCTAATGTATTGTAAAAAAGTGGGCCAAAATTCAAATTAGGAACATTGCCACACATCATTTCCACACCATTTTATTCAGCAACAGTGCATTATTGGTCAGCTTCATCACTTCTTGACAAGAGCTGCTTGTTAACTCTGAATCTATGATGAGTAATAATAATACAGTGGCTAGAACACCAGGAAAATAATATTTAAAATTCAGATAGGCTTGACTGGCTTGCACAACAGTAAACAGAAGTGGGGATTGTGAAGTCGGTAATTGTTATGTTAGCCATGATACTTTCTAGTGTGTCAACAGATAACATTTTCATATGTGGAAACATAGAGGTGTAAGCCATTGCTCCATACGAAAAAACATTCTCTCCAAATCATTTGACAGTTGAACAAAATACACCTGCACCCACAAACAAACATACAAAAAGTTTTCTGTGGAAGAAATACCGAGCCTTTTCTTTATATGTTTGAAGCATGTTATTATGTTTCCCCTTTGCACAGGGAAAGGGCTCCCATGGAAACTACATAAATGTATTCCCTGCTATGGTTGCCAACCTCCCGGTGGGTCCGGGCGGTCTCGGGCCAGAGGACGGAGATTACACCGAAATATAAGAAGTCCTCTCTTGACCCTTTCTAATGCTCCCCTGGAAAGTTTAATATTCTATTTTCTTAAAAAAAAAAAAAAAAAACCCAGCAAGTTCTCCCAAGGCCAATTAGACGAGTTTAAAAATGTCAGCATTTTAAACTGACCCTCCTGTCTACTTCTGAAGAGGCGACGATGAAAACTGGAACCCTGACAAAACAAATGGAGGTGCTACTTTATAAATACACGTTTAGCCATTTCTTCACAAACATCTGTTGAGGGGGGCGCCTTTGCTCGTTAGCTTACTTAACTATACACTATAAAGCTTTAATTCCCTTCGCATTAAGCAACGATCCCTTAATGAAGCCTTGCCATCTGGGGGGGTGGGGAGAAACCCTCTCCCCTGCCATATTCAAAGATGGCCGTTCACGTCGGCTCAACCGACATGCCACCACTTCTCGCATCTTCTCGACCTAAACCAACATGTCCGCTGAAGGAGAAGGGGGGGGGAGGAGAAACCAGATGCCCGAAAGAAAAATGGCGAACGCAACAACGGCCGGCCCGTTTGCTCTCACTGCAGAAGAGCCGCCCACTCTCCTGACTAGGAAGAGGCGGCCTGGCGGATGAGAGGGGGGGAGGGGGCGTGGCCGCGGCCAGAGGCGGGGGCGTGGCTTCGCCGAACCGGAAGTGCCGCGCTGCCTCTCTCCAGCTGGTTGTCATTTCGATCGGAGGCTCGGTCCTGTGGAGACGGCGGCGGCGGCGGCTGGGCCGGAGGGGCGAACCGATAGCCCGACGCCTCGCGACTGAACAGGAGCGCCCCTCCTCCCGCCCGACAAACGATTGTTTTTACATGAGGGGCAAAGAACGACGCCGGGAGGAGCCGAGGCGGAGGAGAAGAAGCAAACGCAGCAGCAACAACCCCGGAGCTTCGGCAGCGGGAGGAGAAGCAGGACCCCTGGGAGCCGCTCGCGCCGTCTCCTCTTCCTTCTCCTCAGGAGCCAGGCTCGACACCGCCCCTCCCTGCTCTGCCGCCACCGAGCGAGCCTTGTGACCCTCCTCCCTTGAGAAACCGGCTCCCATGGGGGAGAGAGGAGCCCGGCCCGCCGCCAGCGCCGTCCCCTCCCCGACGGAGACTGTTCCCCTCCTGAGGTAAAGTCCTTCCGATCTTTCCCTCTGCCGGCCAGGGCGAAATCCTGTCCCCTGCCCTGTGTCCTCCCCCCCCTCCCTGAGAGAGCAGGGGCGGCACCCCCATCTCCCCCCCCCTTCGAAGGGACTCATCTGAAAAAAGCTCTCCCTCCCCCCCCCGTTTTCCCCGTACAAGGAGCTCTTCTTCTCCCCCCCCCCACCGCCAAACAATAAATTATTTTTGCTGATGGCTTAAAAAAAAAAGAGCCCAACCCCTATTTCCCAAATACCTTGCATTCTCTCTCTTTTCTCTACCCCCCCCCTTTGACTGCTGATTTTCTGAGGTGAAAAATTTTCCTCTGCAGGCAGCCAGGATTCATCTGAAGGGCACGCAAATATCGGATCGTAATAGGAGGCGAGCTTGGGAAAGCAGCAACCAGGAACCCACCCTGCAGCCGCAGCAGCAAGAATCCACCCTCCTGCACAACTCAATCCGTACACATACACACAACACGCACTGAATGCCAATGTCTAGAGATTAAAAAAAAGAGAGAGAGACAGAGAAAATCTTCATCCTCCCTCCCTTTTATATAGAAAGGACTTGTCAGAAAGACATCCGCATAGAACATATTATACATGTAATATAGTACAAGGCAAAGGCAGCAGCACAGGTTGGGGGAAAAGGCTTCCTGTACAACTCGTTCCTTATTGAAATCCTGAGGTAAAATCTTTCCATTCTCAGCAGCAAAGACTGTTAGAATAGAACACAGATATATATTAGATTATATAGAATTTATTAAATTATTCCAGATTTAAATATATTTTTGGAGCTGTGAAGGAGTGTCATGATATCTTTTTTCCAT
Source organism: Euleptes europaea (assembly GCF_029931775.1). NCBI lineage: Eukaryota > Metazoa > Chordata > Lepidosauria > Squamata > Sphaerodactylidae > Euleptes > Euleptes europaea. The sequence continues at coordinate 102,229,525 of NC_079312.1, read as the reverse complement.
TAACCCTTACATGGACAGGTTGAGGCTGTTGATAAGGCAAAAAACAGAATAGTTGAAAAAAAAGAGGAAATTCTTAATTTTGTTCCCAAGAGCTTTCTTTCATCCCTATTTCATTCTCGTGCATTTCCTTGTAGGAAAAGGAAACCTCTTATTTTGTTAACCAAAGATTTACTTTCTATTCCTTCTGGCTAAAGGAAGGAAGCAAACACAGATTGACCCATGTCAATATTTTAAGTGATCTCACTTGTAAGAAACCAGGAATAACATCCAAATCAGAGATTTGTGAGTGGAAAAGAAAAGGGGTAGAAGATCTGTAAACAAAGTTATTTTCTAAGGAAGGAAGAAACAGTTTTAAGCTTTTGTTTTTTTCTTTCCAGGCGGAATTCAAATCCTAAATATAATAAATGGGGGATTACGGGTTTGGAGTGTTAGTGCAAAACAACACCGGGAATAAGTCAGCTTTTCCAGTCAGATTTCATCCTCATCTGCAACCTCCACACCATCATCAAAACGCAACCCCCAGCCCTGCTGCTTTTATAAATAACACAGCTGCCAATGGCAGTAGTGCTGGGTCAGCTTGGCTCTTTCCTGCTCCAGCTGCCCATAACATTCAGGATGAGATTCTGGGGTCAGAAAAATCTAAAACTCAGCAACAGGAAAAACAAGACTCCCTAGAAAAACAGCAGCTTTCCCCTAGTCAAAGCCAGGAAGCAGGCATGCTGCCTGAATCTGAGAAAAGCAAATCTGAAGAAAATCAGGGGGATAACTCTTCCGAGAATGGCAGTGGAAAAGAGAAAATAAGAATAGAGTCACCAGTGTTAACAGGATTTGATTACCAAGAAGCTACAGGGCTAGGTACTTCAAGCCAGCCCTTGACGTCTACTGCATCCTCTCTCACTGGTTTCAGTAACTGGTCAGCAGCTATAGCTCCTTCTTCTTCAACAATAATCAATGAAGATGCAAGTTTCTTCCACCAGGGAGGGGTACCTCCTGCTTCAGCTAATAATGGTGCTCTGCTGTTTCAGAATTTTCCACATCATGTCAGCCCTGGCTTTGGAGGTAGTTTTTCCCCTCAGATTGGACCCCTTTCTCAGCACCACCCTCATCACCCCCATTTCCAGCATCATCACAATCAGCATCAACAACAGAGGAGGTCTCCTGCAAGCCCTCATCCACCTCCATTTACACATAGAAATGCTGCTTTTAATCAACTGCCTCATCTTGCTAATAATCTTAACAAACCACCTTCTCCATGGAGCAGCTACCAAAGCCCATCACCTACACCATCTTCTTCATGGAGCCCAGGTGGTGGTGGTGGATATGGTGGGTGGGGAGGGTCCCAAGGCCGAGACCACCGCAGGGGACTGAATGGAGGAATAACACCCCTGAACTCCATCTCACCCCTAAAGAAGAATTTCCCAAGTAATCATATCCAGTTGCAGAAGTATGCACGGCCCAGCTCTGCTTTTGCTCCAAAATCTTGGATGGAAGACAGCTTGAATAGAACTGACAATATCTTTCCTTTTCAGGTGAGATTATTCTACTAATCCTAGATACAAAATATAAGTGAATATGTTAAAGACTGCATAAATTATGTGGGTTTGTCTTTTAATAACGTTTCCATTATTAGAACTACATGGGTGAAGGCTTAATTTTAAAATTACCCATTAACATGTAGCTTGTTCCTCTGACATTTCAAGCTTCATGATTGTTCATATGTGACTCATGGATGTTCTCTATAGTATTTGTCAGAAAAAAAATATTTATAGTCAGATAGCTCATCTACTATACGTATAGTGCTCTTGCTGTCGAATTAATGCACCTGATCAATAAAACAGTTGCAACAGAGATTGCTGCAACTGTATCCGTAAGGAATGAGAATAATACATATTCTAAAACATTGAACACCTCAAAATTAGACTTTTTTGAATGTTGAAAATTTTATGTGCAGTAAGAAAATATTGGAACCTAAAGGTAGTATAGTAATACACATTTATGGCTGTTACAGATTTCTCTTTGATCTAATTAGAATAATGTGGTACAATTTACTAGTCTATTTGGCATTATTTTTCTCATTATTGAGCGTTGAGCTGGTGTCCTCTAGCAAGGGCAATAGATTTTGGTGGTAGATTATAAATCATTACTAAAAATAGACGTTGACTAATTTCAGATGTTGCCCTGTTGTGGTTTAATCGAGCCTTATGTTTTCCAGAAATAGGTTGCTCACTTTAATTATACCGGAAATTTTCTTCCATTTTGTAAATATTAATTATGATTAAAAATGCAATCCAAATGATAAAATGAAAATATGGCTAATAGCAGTGTTTGTAAGATGTGGTCAAGCTCAGTAGGTTTAGTTGTTTATAGACAGGAACTCGAAACTCAAAGATTCATGGGTGGGGTGTGTAAAAAGGAAAGATTGCAAAATGATTGCTGTATTTCTAGTCATGATATAAGCTGAAACATGGTGACCTAGTTTTGTTGTAATTTGGGATGGAAAAACTGGTGGATCAGAAAAAACCCATACTTGCTTAAATACTGTCTTAAAGATCTAAATATATTTTATAATCTTGTTATATGGCACAGAGGACTGACATGTCTTGTACTATTTGGCATGGACGGCCTATACAGCTCTCTGTTAGAGCACTTTCTTTAGTGAGGTATTTTAAGTTGATGCTTCATAGCCAGAAGTCTAGAAATAGTTTTAAAGACTATAAGCCATATTCAAGTTTTATGTAGAATACCAAATTTAAGTACTAAAACTGAATTAGTATGAGAAATCAGTTTGAGTTGTTTTTGAACCTTACTGCAGCAAGACATATCTTCCTTTTAGTTCATTTTGTCTTATGGTCATGTAGCAGAGTGAGTGTGCCCTTGCTTCCTATGATGAAGACTTCAGACGTAAGGATATCAGTGGTGGATATTTTTTCTTAGCATATGGAAACTTAAGAATTAAACAAAAATAGCACATACTTGGTTGCAATGTTAGAGACTGTTTCCTGATCTTGACGCACAATGGCAAACAAAAGCAAAGTATTTGGATAAAATATTTTTAGGTTGTGAACTTTTATTTGTTCTGAACAAGGAAAGTGCAGGGCATCAAAAGAAGTGTCTCACATTGCCGATGTAGGAAAAAACCCCAGTGCTAAGATGAATTTCAAAATGATCTTGGGCATTCGCCTTTTGCAGTATGAAATTATTATTTTTCTTCACACAACAGGGATGATTGCTTCACAGAGACCTAAAATCAAACATGTTTTCTTGGATTTTATCTCATTGGTGAAGCAAGCATTCAATGTCTATAAAATTCAAATCAAAATATGCGTATGAAACGAGATGAAGGATCCTAGAGACAGCAATTCTGTTCTGCTAGAATCTTTCTGCTTCTGTATTTAGTATCATTTCACAAGCTATCTTGGCAGCTATAACAAAATGGCTCACATACATGGCAATGTTACTTGCTCCTGATTAACCTCCTCATCTAACTGACCTATTTTAATATCTCTATATACAAGTTGCTTTCTAATAAGTAGCCATCTCTTCCCCTGCAACTGTCTCTAAAAGGGAGTGTGGTAGAGTTCATATTAATGTTACGTGATCCTGCTTTAGAAGAAATGGTCCACCTGAAAGGTGTGCAATACGCAAGTGAAAATTCCTGAGGGAATGCCTTGTGGCAAATGACCCTGCACTAGTGACAGAGAACATGGTATAATGTTAAAGCAAAATAGTTTTGTTTGTCATAACATGGTATATAAGTTTAGAGGCTGTAGTTAAGAAGATGGTAATTGATGAGACTGTTTTTGGTTAAATGCCCAGGGGCTAGAGTGTTATACTTGGATCTTGGAGTCATATTAGAGAATGATCCTGTGAAAGTGCCTAAGGATGAGCTCCTGTATCATACAAAGGAAATAATGAGGATTCCTTGCCTAAAAGGTAGCATGAGGATAAACTGGATTCTGCTTGTCCTGAGCTTTAATCCAGGCAACACAGTACATAGGATCAGGTGCTAGGTTACTGATAGTGAGATGGCAACATTCATATCCAATGGCCAGACCCAGTCCTACCCCTAGCAGCAACCATTGGTACTACTGCACCACTGTTTTTCACTGGTGGGATGCTGCAGTGCTGCATGAGAGCTTTTGTACTGTTCTACATAGAAGACCGGATTTCCATGAGTTTCTTTGCACAGCACTTGCTGGACCCTGTGGAGCTTTGACAGCACAATGTTTGACACTGGTGAAGGTGTTTGAGAGCATCTGTGGAGGGAGCTCATGCCGAAATACAGTGCACTGTAGTTGTAGCTGTACAAGCCAGTGGTCGGAGTGCTACAACTAAAGAACATCTGTAGGTTCAGACAAGAAAAAAATTCTGTAAAACAACTATATAGGTTACTGCTCATCTGCGTTGCTAGCTATTTAAAGGCATGAAAGACAGTGTGAATTATTCCACTATAGTTTTCCCCGACAGAAATATAACATGCTGTAATATGTATTGTACTTGTGGTTCTTTGAGCCCCCCCTTTTTTCTTACAGAGGTCAGAATGCAGATGCTAAAGGGAGAAGAGAGCTGCAACTAGAGCCAGCATAGCCTTTATTATAGCTCACAGTCCAATCTAGAAACCCAGAATGGAGCTATCGCAGCTGAGCGTATGGTTTCCTCTCCTTTGCCTTAAAGGGCCAGTGGTCCTTAAATTTTCAGAGAGCCATTACTGTAACTGACATAGCACTCATGTTATTTTTGCCTTGGCAGTGGGAATGGGAGGTGATGGTGCCAGGCCTCACTTAAAATACTAGGGTCAAGTCTTAGGGATAGCACAGAGTAGCATAGCTGGAGCCCCTTACTGTTTCTCAGCCTGTTATAAAAGCAAAATTTTAATTGGCAGCATGTATGGTTTGCTTATAGCTCTCCAAACATTAATAAGTTTCCAGGGCTGAGGATAGGTATAGTGCTTTGACTGCTTGAAAGTGCTATATAAATGCTAGGATATTTTGCATTCTTTTAATATCTTTTTTTAAAGAGACATACAAGATATAACCAGTTAGTTGTCAGAACTGGAAACAACTGTCTAGGGATTCAACTACAGATAAGTTTCACTTCACATAGATTTATAAACTTTAATCAGTTTTTTTAATGTGATATCAATTAGTGATGCTGTTGGTTGCTCTCCAGAACATAGGGTGAAGGTAATAATTCAATGAGGCAGGAAAAAGAATGATTGTTAAAAACAGAACTCTCCATATTTCACAATATCTGCATTTTTAGATGTTTGAAGTAAGAAAAAGTTGGGTTTTTTGTAGTAATTAGGGTTGTGTGTGTGTGTTTAAATCCTTATTTCCACAGCATCACTGTTGGAGATCAGGAACACGATAGAATGGTGATTGGGATTTACTAAAGCACTACCCTGTTGACATACTTGCTTCCTTCTATTCACTTCCTTGTATCTGCAGAACACCCTATTATGTAATAAAAGAGGTTAAGGCTGAGATAGGGAAACAGTCCTCAAGTCTGAACTGTAAATCTAGCAGCCATCTTATTACAGCAGTATGTTTAAACGTGAGTTAACTATGATGGAATCCATTAATTAAAAGATGTATCTGTTAAATACACTCATCAGCCCTTTGCTGTTAAAGAGGAATTTTAAGTAAATACTGAGACTGGGTCTCGCCATGCGTAGTGTCACTGAAATCCGTAGGGCGGCTCGCATGCAAGTGGCTTCTGAACAGTGACAAAAGTGTTCACTGTGTTATCAGTGAGGCCTTGAATAAGAGTTCCTCTTTTATCTCCAAGAAACTTACTGATAGGCTTTTAATGATTTTGCTGTGTTAAGTAATTAAAATTTAATTAGATATTTTAAATGTTTTTTAAAAAAAATTTGGTCTGTTTGTTCCTAAATCTTTTGCATAAGGCCAAAAAGGTAATCTCATTTTGTATTATAAATTATTAAAATAGTAATAAGGTGGCTGGATGAAATTTATTTTGGACTACTATAAAATCCTATTTTTGCCAACTGTTGGAAGGGAATTGTACCTGGAGATGAGATTGTATTCTGGTAACTCATTTTATTCCTTCTCAGGATTTCGTCTATTTGTGAAATTAAAATGCTGCTTAGTTTGAGTTTTGAGTTATGGGGATGTTTTAAAAGTCTGGATGTGTAATTGTGATCTTTCTGCCTTGGAACTTATTTCTGCTTTTAGGGCTTTAGGTTTTCATTATTTTATGTATTTTTATTTAAAACATTTCTACACCTCCTTTCCCCCCAAATAGGGTCCCCAAGGTAGCCAACATCAAAACATTCAAGCATTTCAACATTAAAACAGCATTTAGAATAAAGTATATACAAAATACTTTGATGAAAACGTATGAACATACACAGCACCAAAACTAGGGAGGAGGACCAGTAACAGTTATTGGGGAATACCAGACATAATAAAGTATTTACCCGCTTCTGGAAGATAACAATAGAGGGAGAAAGATGACTTTCCCAGGAGAGGGAGTTCCAAAATTTTGGTGGCATGACTGAGAATACTCTTTCTTGAGTTGCCACCTGCATATGCGTAGATGGCGAGGCATCCAAAGCAGATGACTGTAGTGGATGGGTAGGTTCATATGGGAGAAGGCGGTCCTTACAGTATGCTGGCCCTAAGCTGTATAGGGCTTTAAAGGTCAATAACAGCTCCTTGAATTGAGCTCAGAAGCAAATTGGGAGCCAGTATAGATGGAACAAGATTGGAGTGATATGATCTCTATGACCCACTCCAGTCAACATTGTGGCCATAGCATTCTGTACCAACTGTGTCTTTGGGACAGTTTTCATGGGCAGCCAAATGTAGAGAGCATTGCAGTAATCTAATCTACATGTAACCAGGGTATACACCACAGTGGCAAGATCTTTCTTTCCCCGTAAAGGCTGCCACTGACTCACCAGGTGAAGCTGGTGAAAGACACCCCTAGACACCACTGACACCTGTTTATCCAACAGGAGGCCTGGATCCAGCAGCACCCCAAGCTACAAACTTGCTCCTTTAGGATTGTAAATCCATCCAAAACAGGAGATACCCCATTTTGTGGATCAAACCTTTCCCCCACAAGTAGCATCTCCATTTTGTCAGGATTAAGTTTCAGTTTGTTAGCCCTCATTAATTCCAGGACTGCCTCCAAGCACCTGTTCATGGTTTCCAAAGCCTCCCTGGGTTGTGTTGGAAGCAGGAGATAGAGCTGAGTGTCATCTGCATATTGAGAGCAACTCAGCCCAAACCTCTGGATGATCTCTCCACCAGCTTTATGTAGATATTAAAAAGTATAGGATACAAGATAGAGCCTTCTGGGACCTCACAGGCCAGAGGCCAAGGAATGAAGCAGCAGTTCCACAGCATCACACTCTAATACCTGCTTTTGAGGTGGGGCCAAAACTGCCATAGAACAGCTTCTCCCAGTTCCAACCCCAAAAGGTGGTCCAGAAGGATACCATGATTAAAATTTCCAAGAGGTCCAGAAGAATTAACAGGGTCACACGCCCCTGGCCCATATTCTGGCACAGGTCATTCACAAGTGTGACCAAGGCTGTTTCAGTCCTCTCATCAGGCCTGAAACCATATTGAAATGGATCAAAACAATCCACTTTAAGAATGGTACATTTAATACCGGATGGTAGTTATTCACCTCTCCTGGGTCCAGAGTACTTTACCTTTATTTGGGAGTTCTTTTAATTGGACCATATATTTTATAGTTGAGAAGGAAATTATATTTGACTGAGTAGCATGGAACTATGATGACTGCATGGAGGTGTACGTATGGGAGAGTGGTATAATTCAATATTGGTGGAGTCATACTTGGTTGGCTTTAAGTGCAATTTTTAAAAATCAGTTGTACACTGAGTACATGTTCCTCATTTCGAGTCATGACTTAATGGGTATGCAACTGAAATTCCCATGAATTAAAGTCAAACGTATACCTGAGATGGTGTAAATGTCAATTTGTTCTTCAAGAATTAGGCAATATAAAGCCCTGGCTGGATGTTTTGTGTTATTTTTTCTTACCCCCTTTTCATGCTTGAAACATGTGTTTAAAACTTTATGGTCAGTTCTGTGGGAAAAAAAACTTGGAATATAAAGACATGAATCCTAACAAACATTTTCTCTGACAGAATGATTTCCATCAGCAGAGTGCAAATCCTTCACCCACTGCAGCCCCAAATGCCCCCTTAATGCTGCTTCTGGGGGGGACAGATGCCCCCCCCCCCCGAAACAGCATTAGGGAGCATTCAGAGGTCTGCTGCAGTGGGAGGAACTAGTGAACCCCTCCCCACCCCCGGCAAGTGGAAATTCTCTGCAGGATCCAACCCAGAGTTTACACAAACATACTGTTCTGAGAGTGGATGAAGTTTCTATAACAATGTGTATATGTTATTCTTGAGGTGTGTGCTAAAATCTTACAATTCTGCAAGTTTTCAGCATGACAGAGATTGAATGAGGGAGGTGTGGGTGGCGGGTGCCTGTGATAGCAGAGCTGCCAGGCAACAAGCCCCACTAATCCTTGCAGTAGTTATGCAACTGCCTCTTAAATATATGCAGTTATTCTGATGAGGCCATTGATAAATGCACGTATATTAATGCTACATGACACTTCAGAAAAGTGACAGCACTATCACAAGAAATGGCTGCTGTTCGATCTCCTGATGTATCTGTACATTACGCAAATTGAGATAGTGGGCATGTGGCAGGGTCATATTTCAGGAGAAGAACCTGCAGCCACAACTCTAAATGGTACATCTGCCATGTATGTCCAGCAGGTTTATGAGGAAAGCAAACCATTTTACCTCAGAATAGTGAAAACATGGGATATTTTGGCTGCAGACAAAATCCTTGAGTTTATGCAGTAGAGGTGTTACTAGGAATTAATTCAAACCCTAAGGAAAAGGGGTTTTGAATCATAATAAATACTACTGCTGCAATAAATAGGTCTGGAAAAAAATCTTGGCTTCTGGATTGTCTAGTCATCTTTACATTTGAAGTGTTTTTCCCCCAGCTGTAGCAATAAGAGTTCTTTAAAATAATGGTGATAATTCCAGAACTCTAAAGCTCATTCTTGGGTGTGTAAATGTTGGTGAATATAAGAGCAACACGTGGTGTATAAAATATAGTGGTTGGACACATATACCTTATCCTATAAACAATGCTTCAATTTATTTGCTTGCATCATCAGTAAACTTGGTGACTGATGCTTTAATCTTCAAAGAATTCTCACTGTAAAAGCCTGGCCACAACCTTTGCTACAAGCAAGTTTGTCACACCCAGAAAGGTTCTTTTGATTCTACAGCACTTGGTTTTTATGCTGCCAATTTGTGGGTGAGATTGCTTCACCTTGGGTAATATGATGCAGAAACTTTAAACTGTAACCATTTTGGTGATTCAGATGCAAACTGTAATGCCTGCATCTTGTTTCTGTCTCTCTGCGTGTTGCTTAAATGGAAATGGGAAATAGGTTTTAACACAGGAGATTACACATAAGATAGAAATAGATATTAGTTATAACTTTAAGCTTTTCCTGATAATATTAAAGTGGGGTCTTGAACATCTACAAAATGTAGTGCTAGTGTTCGGTCTCTTTATTGTATTATCAGAGAATGGGAAAAACTGATGCATATGCAATACTCTCCTTTAAACCCTTACTTATCTTATAATTTAACGCAAAATGCATCATTTATAACTTAGCACATAAAATGAATCTGTTTGGTGTATTTACAGAATTACAACCTTCTCTAAGCAGTTGACTGTGTGTGTGTTTAGGATTGTACTGTTTTCTACAGACAGGATTGCAGATATACCCAGTCTACCCCATTAAGATGTATATATTAAGGTAGAAAAGAATGCAGCAGATCTGAGCTCTCTGTGCTGCATCCTGTGCTACCGTAGCATATCTATCTTAATTTTTGCTGCCAGAGAGGTAGGGAAAAATTGAAATTGAAAAACTGGTTTTGTAGTAAACAAATGGGAGTGGTCAGAAATAGTCTCAACTTCACAATAAGACTACCAGCGGATTTCGATATTGTTAAACTTTGTAACATTAAAAACACTGAACTATTTCATAGTGTATTGTCAAACATTTTACAGCATTTTAATTGCTGCCAAAATTATTCACATTTAAACAATAAGCACATCCTCAAATATGCTGAACATCTATAGTATACAGAGGAATTAGCGAATGCTGTAATTATCTGACATAAAAGTGTTCATGTTACATGTTTTGAGCACATAAACCTTGTCTTAAAAATCATTCCAAAACAACATTTTTGATAGAAGGGTTTTTTCAGTGTCCCAGCAGTTCCCAATTTTTCCATCAAAAAACCTGAAAAAGTCCTTGGAGAGGCAAAAAATGCCCCCCCCCCATCCTATACATGTTTACAATGGGGCCTTCTAGTCTAAATATTTTTGTACTTGTAGGATACTGCAGATGAGAAGATTAGAATTGTCAGAGTTTGCAATGGGCAAGCATTCCTCCTTATTCTGTGTTATTCTAGGTATGAGCTTATTGCTGCAATCGTTAATGTTGTTCCAAATCTGGGTGTACAGCTTTTGAAAACTAAGGTGTATCATAATTATTTTTGCCTTTGTTTCTGGAACATTCAAGAGTGTCAGAACACATGTTTTCTATACAGTGAATTTCAAGAAGCATGCAGACAAAAAGAACCCCTTCAGCTTTCTCATCCTTCCTCCCTTTTCTGAGGAGCCTTTGTGCAATTTAAACAGATTTCAGCTGATTTGTCTGGGTTTTTAATGTAGCTATGCTTAACATGAAAAAACAGCTTTTTGCTGGATTGGTATTGTAGGTGAAACACATTCATGCAAATTGGAGTCAGAATGAGTTGTTCAGTCAAAAAGCGAAAATATCTGAATCCAGATAATCAGAGATTACATGTTTTGAATTTTTTTTTAAATGGAATTATTGTGGTACAGTATAGAATTCTAACCATAGCTTGCTATCTAATAAATAGCTGCTTATTACTTCCTATATTTCTATCAGCATTTCATTGTACAAAATTATTTTAAGTAGAAGAGGTTTAATTAATTTCTAAAACGCTTCTTGGGTTGTGATTAAATACACAAAGCAGCAGGGTGATAGTGGTGTGTCTCTGAGAAGCAGCTGCCATTTCCTTATCTGTTGACAGCCTTCTATTCTTTAATGGGAGAATGCATTTATTTAGTAATGCATCTTTATTGGTCAGGCTCTTATTAGCACAATTACTTGCTTGTTCCTTTGTAGACTTTCCAATTCAGTATCCTTTGAACCATCTGTTAAGGCAAAGCTTCAGATATGCTGTAGCAAACTGTGGAAGATCCAAGGATGTACACTTTAAACCGGTGGCCTGCATTCAGTATCAATTTATTGTGCCGATATAATCATCAGACTTCAGTTCATTCATATATTTTGTAACCAGGGAAATTCAGAATAACTTAATGCTTCTCATAGGATTTTGGGGTGTGTATATACTACAATACAAAATGAATGTACTGTCTGTCAGCTAGGAAAAGAACACTTCCCCTCCCCCCAAAGTGCACCCTGTTCACCTGTATTTTAAATGGAAGAGTACCCCAAAACACACATTCTCTATGCTTCGTATGGATATGTAAATACAACACAACCGCAGTATCAGAGTACAAACAACCTTGTGAAAAGCGCCCCTTGTGATTCATCTTCTAGCCTGTCCTGGGATGCATAGTTCCTTTTCTATAAGAAGGAATAAGATTGAGCGTATGAGGCTACATTATAGCGGATCAAATCATTGTCCCACTAGTTTGTACTATAACTGGCAGCAGTTCTGCGTGACCTTGGGCAGGGGTGTCTCCCAGCTGCTAGAATGAGCTAGCTGCCTTCAGCCAAGAAGAAAGGCTATGTTTTAATAACTAAAATAAATACACTAGAAATGTGACTGCTTGAACAAAGCATTTATTCCACCTATGAGTCAAACATGGCTCTGTCCCTTACTCACAAAAAAATTATTTACAGGAAGAGTCTGTTTTGTACATTAACAGTATGCAACAAAATGTAGAAATGCATGTGATTTGCTCACCTGCTTTTTTTCCATCTTTGTGTTTCTGCAAAGCCACCCCAAGGTTAATCCTAGTCCCCCAGTTTTATGAGGACTGTTTTTTTTAATGGAAATAAGACAAATGGTGCAATCTTATGCAGAATACCTCTTCATTGGATTGCACTGACAACTTCCCAAAATGGAATTTTTTGTACTCGTTGATTTCTGTATTATTCATTTACTTAGGAAACATCTATTTAGTGTCTCCACAGAACCTGCTCCCAGAGGCTTACAAAGTAAAACATAATAAAAAACATAAAACACCATAAAAGTAATAAATTATTAAAAACCCAGCCAGAGCACAAAATAGCTCTGGGGCTATGAGTTGGGCTGTGGCTTAGTGGTAGAACATATGCTTTGTATGCAGAAGGTCCCAGGTTCAAATCCCAGAATCTCCACCTAAAAGAATTGGGTAGTAGGTAATGTGAAAAGCCTTGATCTGAGAGCCTGGCATGCCACTGCCAGTCTGAGTAGTCAGTACTGACCTTCATAGACCGATGGTCCCACTTGATATAAGGCAGCCTGTGTGTTGATAAGACATTTCACAACTTGCAAAGCATCTTGTGAAACCGTTCAGGCTAGAACCAGACTGTAGAAGCAATTTAGAAAGATAAATCCCTTATTCGTTAAAAAGAAATATTTTGACCAGGCACCTAAATGAGAGTAGGGTAGGCACTAGGTGAGCCCCAAGGAGAAAGGCGTTACATAGGCATGGTTTCTGTCACTGAAAAGCCCCATCTTTGGTCACCATCCATCTCACCTCTGTAGGTGCATAGAGAGTGGGCTTGTGAGAAGAATCTTTTATTGATGCTCTAGACAATAGTGGAGGAGGTGCTCCAAGCCACTTATGGCCTTAATGGTATCAACAAGAACTGTAAGTTGTGCCTGGAAATTGATGGGTAGCCAGTGCAGATCTTTCAGCCAATATGATATCTTTATTCTGTCCTTGATAGTAGCCTGGCCATCACACTATGGTACCTCAGAGGGTGGTTAGAATAAAACAGAATGGCGGAAAAAAATTATGTGTAAGCTGCTTCATGTCTCCATTAAGGAGCCAAGTGCAATATAAATAAATATAAACTGTGTTTTGGACCAGTTGATGTTTCTGGACTGTTTTCAAAGTCATAGAACATGTTATAGTAATGTAACCTGATCAGATAATAGATCACTGTGGCCAGATCAAGGGTTATATTGACAACCTGAGAATATTACTTAACTGCAAAGGATCTGGGTAGAAATATAGATTGTATGGAGAAATGTATAAAAAACTTTATAAACTCCCTGTGCCAAGAAAGGAAAGTAGGGTCAGTGTTTACATAGTTGTTAATGGTAAAATAACAAGCTTTGACGATGGAGGGGGAAAAAAAGGCAGTGGGGTTAGATTACCTGGATTCTGTGTGTTCTTCAACCAGGAAGTGGGAAGCAGGAATCCTATGGAATAATGTGTGTCCTAAAAGCACTGTGGACTAACCTGTCAAGTAAGAAAACTTATGCAGCTTCCATCTTCCAGTCCTCTCAAAATGGCCCATTCTCGTCCAGTTTTAATGGATAAGACTACTTTAACAGATGTGAGAAATGGCATCTTGGCTGTTCCCATTGTGTCTTTAGGCACGAACTGACAGACTACAGAGTTCTTCACATTTGAGAACCATCTATTAGTGGCTTTCTCAGGCACCATTGAGAGAGATGATAGGGTTACAACTGGCAGTGCACCAAATGATACCAACATCCAGTTAATGATAGGCGGATAACTATTCCAAAAAGTTCCAAATGTATCCTTGATGACCCAGTGTACTTACAATTAAATGGGCACTTTTTCTGAGGTCACATGTAAATGAATTGTTTGTTTTCTAAATAGGCTAAAGCAGTAATTTACAAATGCTTTCACGTCAAACAGGATAATTTGCACACTGCTCCTGCTAAATAAATGACTGCATGAAACTACTGAGTGCAGGGGCAGGCATGAGTTATGTTAACCCACAGGCTTAATCTGAGCTCTTCACCAATATTTGTTACAATGAAGTATTCTTTGAAAAATCTTTATATATTGTGCTTCTAATGTGTATTGTGCTTTAATAGTTTTTCTTTTTCTTGCTTATCCTAATAACCCTGTCAGATCTTCCTTTTCCTAAGTGAATATGACTCTCCCAGGGCTGCCTGTTAAGTCCATGGCTGACCAGGGCTTTGAGCCCAGGTATTCTGGTCAAAGTCTAAAACTCAGTTAACTGGAATACATATTCTCCAATAGAAATGTGAGATTACTGTTCTATTGACTTGCCACTGTAAATTCACCTTTAACTATAAATGTCTCTTGTAAAGCAAATGGCTCCCCTTATAGTTCTGTTAGTACCCTGTAATACATAAATTGGTGTGTATTCTTCCACTTCATGCATGGAACACCAAGTTTTTCTGTATTTCTGTAACCCCCTTCTGACTCATGGAAAAATAATTTCCACATTGTGAGACCTGCATGGAGGAATAAGTGTGTGGATGAGCTGGGGGCCTGGAGAGGAAAAGAACCAGGGCAGGGTGAGATGAGTTCTCCTTTCTCTTGTGCAAGCGCAGCTCTGGTGAAGTGAGGGGTTGATTTCATCTCCTTGCTCCTCCCCACTCCAGCTAATCCTCTTGCAGCTGTTCCTCTGCATGAATCTTGGAACACCAGAAGATGATTTTCCCAGGAGTCAGAAGGAGGTTGAAGGGATAGAGAAGATTGCAGGAAAACGCTCTGTGCCTTCTGTGCATAGATGGCACGGTATGTTTAGCTGTGTTAGCTCTTGCACTCTTCAGGTTCTTTATTTTATATGCAGTTGGGTATATATTATCAATTTTTCTTTATCCACTTTCTCCACCCCATGAGATCATAAGAACAAAAGTTAGTGTATAAAATAGGTTAATGGTTTATTAAATTAATGTTAGAGCCTGTGACAGGTCTTGTTTTGCCTGTTATTCTTTTCAACATATTGAAGAGAACATGAATAGAAGCAGTACCTCATGTTCCCTTTAAACACAGACATGATTTGAGAAGTGGTCATACATGCAGATTGAATGATGCCTGCAGAAATTTAGATTAATCTTATTACTTCTCTGAGCGTCTTTTTTTAAATAAGCAGTCTAGGGATTTGGTTTGAAAGCTTTTAAAAGAGAATGAAGGAAATAACATGTGTGTACCAGTAACATGTTGTGCCCAATTCCTAAAGTGCTTTTTAAAAACTTGGGAGTCTTAAGAACAGTTTGAGGGCTAGTGAGCTTTTGCGCCATTTAGAATATGCCTGCATCTCTATTGATCAAGACCACTGTATTTCCAGAATTATTCATCAGAAAGAAGCTTTGAGTCTACTTTGTTGAGAGGTTCAAGTGCTTCACTGAAAGAACATAGGGGTTGCCAGCTATATTTTCCTCAAATTGCCTGTGTATATAATCTCCTGTCTTGGAGATGGCTTGTTTGCTATATGGACATAGTTTCTCCAGTCACAATTGATATTTTTTTTCCTGTCATGCAGAGAGAACAGTAAAACCTCCTTCAAGGCCAGGTAATGATATTTATATAGCTGTTTCCTTACGTGCTCAAAGCAACACTTTAAGATAGGGCAGCATGTTACCTCCCCCCCCCCCCGCCACTATAGCTCTGAGGCTGACAAATAAGGTTCTGTCAGTGAGTTTGAGATTTGAACTAAGGAATTTCCAACTGGTGGCACGTTCTTTTGACCATCAAGCTGAATGAGCAAAGTATGAAAAAAAATTGTGTTAGGAGAAAGAAAAAGACTGCAAAGGGCAAAGCAGCACCAGCCATTTATTGATTTAAAGAAGGCTTTAGATGTGCAAGGAAACGTACTGATACCAAAACAGAGGTACAAACTTGAAACTTTTTGGTGTAAAACACTTCAGAGATCTAAGTTTTTGTCACTGATATTTAAGCACCTTTTGCTAAGAAGGCTGTGGTCACATGCCCCCAGTTTTTGCTGCTTTTTGAAGTACACAAATAGAGAGTAAGGGGGCAACACCTCTTTCTCTTGACGTGTATGCCAAGAGGAACAGCTGGACAGGTGAGACAATTTAGAAGTAGAGAGGATTCCTCCATGGCTGGACGTGTTCCTTTCTACAGTGGTTCTCTTAATTTGTGTTTCTGTTCAGTGGCTCTTTTGCTCTGATGCCTTTTTATGGTGCTGGTGTCAACACTGGTGATGACACAAATCTGGCTCCCTCTCTTTCTGTTACATGATTGTGATGTCATATGACTTCCTGTCATGTGCTTGCAGCTCAGTGGATCAGTGTTGCTGCCTGGGGATTAACGGTGGGTATTTATTGTAGAATGGTTGTAGATCATTGCAGTGTTATAGAATAGTCTCACTGTTTGAAACCATCAGGAACGATTAAATATTTGAGGCAAGGTGTTGCTCAGAATGGGCACCAAAGGGTTTATTCCATTATTATGTTTGTAGGAAATGGTGGCTAAAGACTCCTGCCAGTGAAGTTCATTATAGTAACTATTAAGTGAGAAATTGCTGTGTTTAAAAACTTCTGAGGCTTGAGAGTTAATGGTAATATACAGTGAAGTGTTGGAAGCCTTGAGATTAATGGGGAATCTCCTATAATGGGATTCTAGGGTGTGTGTATGTTAAGTGCCATCAAGTAATGACTTATGACCTATGGTGACCCTATGAATTAATGACCTCAAAAACATCCTGTCGTTAACAGCCTTGCTTAGGTTTTGCAATCTGAGGGCTGTGGGCTTCCTTTGTAGAGTTAATCCATCTCATGTGGGGTCTTCCTCTTTTTCTGCTGCCTTCAACTTTTCCTAGCATTATTGTCTTTTCCAGTGACTCTTGTCTTCTCATAATGTGACCATAAGTATAATAGCCTCAGTTGAGTCATTTTAGAGAGTTCAGGCTTGATCTAGAACCCACTGATTTGTCTTTTTGGCGGTCCATGGTATTTGTAAGACTTTCCTCCAACACCACATTTCAAAAGAATCAACTTCCTTCCTCTCTGCTTTCTTCACTGTCCCGCTTTCACATCCATACATAGTAATAGGGAATACTATGGTATGAATTAACTTTATCTTGATTCTAGGATAGACAAGTGGTAATGGTTTGGAGCATATGTGTGCTAGAATTGTAGAGATATTCCTAATTCTCTTAAAATACATGCTATTGGAAATACTAGTGCATTCTGTTCTGTGAGGTCAAGACAGGGAGCAATATAATAAAAAGTAAAAGAGTTGAACTATAAATTGAAAATCAAATACGTTAGTAGAACTAATGGAAAGATCATCAAATATGTTGCAGTCTATTTTTCACCTTTCCTCTTTCCCCTGAAAGATGTTGCACTGGAATTAAGTAGATGTTTTAACTCTAAATGGAGAATTGTTATTAATATTCACACCAAATTCTATTCCAGTACCTGAGCATTCAAGGTAGAAATAGCATTATAGTATATTTTACAAGTTTCATGCCCCCTCCCCTGAAAATAGGTATGGTGGTTGAATTGATACTTGAAATTGAAATGTTGAATAGCGTCATTATTGTGTATATCAGACAGGGCTGGATTAAGACGTGTTGAAGCACTAAATGATGTCAAGGCTCCACTCCATTACAAAGATGGTAATTTATTATACTAATTTAAAAAAATTAGAGGCCTTAAATACTCTGAAGCCCTAAACTGTAGCCTGCTTAGTTTGTGCAGAAATCCAGCTCTGGTACCAAATATCATTCTGATATCAGAATGTCCAAGAGTTATAGAACCACAAAAAATGGAATGATGAACAAGCTAAGCTAAATCAAAGATCTCACTTAGCAAAGTTCAATCTCCTTTCCAACCGTGCTGTCAGTTCCATGCATTGAAAGTTATTGCAAATACTGCTTCTGAAAGCTGTTTGTCGTATGGGGAGTGCACAGGAAAAGTGAATTCAGTTATTGTGGAGCACACACATGCCTTTGATCAATCTTGGTGCATGGATGGAATGTCCAAGAGTGTGTTGTTTTTAATGTCCATTTGCAATCTAAACATCAGAGGCAGCAGTGACATTAAGCAAATGAGATTTCACCAAGGATTTCACATAACATTTAGAATTAAGAAATTAGAACATAGTGCTAGGAATACTATAATCAATAGGAGTAGCAGATAAGGAAAAAATGATAAAATCAGAAGATTAAACAATATTTGCCAAAAGAGTAGGCGAAAGCTGATTCTGGTTATTACCCAAGGATGTAATCCTAATTGCACTTAGTAGACCATGTATCACTGAAATCTATGGATTTTTCTTCGGTGTAAATGTGCTGTCGTATTGTACATTTGCTTCTCTTCTTGTTACCCAATTCATGCTGGAAAGCTGCATTAATTACTTCAGAGCATATAGCTTTTGCAGTGTATTTAATGATTTTATCCTGATAGTTGAGAACTGTACCGGTGTTAATTTCAGATGTGCCTATAAGCATGCCATGCTGTTTCCAGTTTCAGAGGGTAGCTGTGTTGGTCCGCAACAAAACAGCTAGATTCAGGTCCAGTAGCACCTTAGACCAACAAGATTTTGGGGGTATAATGAAGGGGGATTTGACTCCCAAAGCATACCCCCCAAATCTTGTTGATCTCTAAGGTGCTGCTGGACCCAAATCTAGCTACACTATTTCCTGAGATCATTTGTGTCATTTCTTTTGGTGCAGAGGCAGTTGTTATATTTGGCTGCTGTGGTGTAGTTGTGATGGACACTAAAGTTCATTGCTTCTGTCATAGGGAAGTAGTTTTGCTTGCAAGTGTGTGGCATGTAAAAATCATGTCCTGCCACTCCAAGTTTGGAGCTTGCAGGAATAGTAGGATATAATCCTGTATTTGTAGTAGCATTGTTCTACCTTGCCTAAAGCAGAGATGACGTTTGGTATTCATCTGCCTAAAGAATGTCCTGTAGTACCTTCTTCTAAATTTCAGTTGACTAATAACCAGGCATGTTTGTCCATACCTTGGAAAATTACAAGTTAACATCAAAAGTAGGGAAGCAAGACTTGCAAACTAGATATATATGTAGTTCAGCAGACTCTCATTGCTAATCCTGTATCCTGAGTGAGTTCTTAACACTTTTATTTAGGACAAATGTGATTTCTTTAATTTTAGATGAGTTCAGGATAATATCTGGGACTAAAGTTACTCTTCATTTTTTTTTTAAAGCTAAAACCATTTAATGCACCTTAGAAATGTGTTCATTGTATGGAGGTGGGTAGGAATCAATTAAGTAAACATGATTGGGGTTTTATTCCTGGACTACAATTCTTTTGCAAAAAATGCATTTGTAACAGTATAAATGCGTGTACCATTAAAATAAATTGAGAATGATAATACTTTGGTCAATCTTTCTGAGCTGTATTTCAATAATAAAACATAAAATAAATTTTAACTACAATAACCAGGAAGAGTAGATTTGAAAAACTGAGTATTTGCTGTTTTGGTCAAGCACCTATGAAAGATAGCCTTGACAATTACAGGTTGAATATCCCTTATCGGGACTTCTTGGGACCAGAAGTGATCTGTATTTTGGATCTTTCCAAATTTTGGAATATTTTGGGATGTTTGCATATACATCGTGAGATATCTTGGGGATGGGACCCAAGTCTAAACTTGGAATCATACACACAGCCTGAATGTAATTTTAAGCAATATTTTAAATTTATTTATTTGATGGCGTGAACCATCAATGGCGTGGCTGAGTTCCTGTGAGTAATGCCTGCATGCCTGCTCAAAACGGATCAGTCCGGATATCGGTTGTCTGGATAAGGGATTCTCAACCTATACGAAGGAGAAATATTTGGAAAGTGTGCTATAGGTGGAGTGAGATAACAAAGTGGTGATGTATATAATGCAAGTAATTTTGTCTTGGTTAAATATTTAAGTAAATTCCAATGCAGGTCTTGCTGCACCAACTAATATTTCAAAGGGTGCAACAGAATCTTATTATATAAGACACTAGACAATTTGGAATACTAATATTTGCAGTAAATAGAATTCTAAGACAAGCAGTTTTTATTTTGGAGTATCAAACTATTGATAGCTGCATTGTACTGGGCAACTAGTGTTTTGTACTACTGCACTTCTATATTAAAGGTTTAGTTACTATTTCCAGTAAATGAATGAGTTCTTTTAACTCTGAATGTTGGAAGACAGTTTTGAACTTATGTTCAAGATTATTTGGCAAAATGATTTATTTTACATTTTCAACTCCAATTATGTATGCTATCAAAAAGTGCAAGTGGGAATCTATCGTGTTAATGAAGTTATCAGTTGGCAAGATAAAAGATCATTTTTTGTTATTCTTAGACTGCTTTTCGTTGTATTATTGTTCTGCTTTTTGTCATCTGTGTCTTTTATAATTACGCTGCTGTAACTTGTAGTGTTATACTCTGGCTTTCAACTTTGATTTTTTGCTGGAATGTAGTAGTAATTCAGAAAATGACAAGATCTTTACCAAATTTATCTTTGCATACTTTACTACTTGGTTTGAATCAGTACGAGTGCTTAGAAAAGATAATAATTATTACACATTCCCTGTCTTAAAAGTTTTGTTTGAGTACTTGTCTTTCTAAATCTGCCTGCACAGAAGTTTAAAGTTACCATTCTCAATGCATTTTAATCAGGACCGATTATACTTGATAAACAGTGTCTCGGAGTGAACATCTTAGTTTTATGATTCAATTTTCCAAGCAAGACCAGTTCCTTTCCTTTGCTCCATTCTGTCTTTAAAAAATATTCCAAACTACCTTTACAACGTAAAAGTACTGCAGGTAGTTCATAGCAATAAATAATAATAGTTATTGCATCATTAATAAGTATACAGCAGAAAATCCATGCTTATTTTATTAATAAAATCAGCAACAAACCATACACGTTGGAATTGGAAAAACTAAAATGCCTAGGAGAAAGAAAGTTCTCCCAAACACCTGCCACATTGTAAATGTTTCCTGTCTTGTGACAAAGTATATTGAAATATCTTGTAGTTGGCCTTAATGGTAAACTAAATTATAGTGCAATGAACCTCATACTACATATGCACTGTTATCTGGCATATCCGAAGAGATCTGAAATTATATTACAGTATCAGCCCATTCCTGAGCTGGGAGGGTGAAAGTTGTTAGGAGGTGTCCAAGAGCCTGTGCCAGTGTCCGTGCTGGTGCTGCTTGCGCCGCCAAGAGTGGTGTGGATGGCAGCATTGGGATGTTCATACCGGCCTCCTTGTGCTGCCATGGCAGCACAGCTCTGGGATGCCTGATCAACCTCCTGATGGTGTCCTGATGGCACACCTTTGTGTGCCATCATCTCACAGGGCATTCCGGGGACGGAGCTGCCTTTAGGTGGCTTCCTAACCCCCCTTCAGGCTGGGAACACCCCCTTTGCCCTTACCTGGAGATATGTCACCTTTTTAGGTGGTGTAGCTCCGTGGGACGGTATGGAGCAGTTCCACAGGGCTTGCAAGTAATAGTGTGCGTGCATGTGTGTGAGAGAGAAAGTACCATTCCATGAGTTTTGTTATTTATGTATCCCTCTGCCTTATTTGGAGCTTCCAGTGGTATCCCATTGAAGGGCGTGATCACCCTGAACACTTCAGGAAATGTTGCATTCTTTCTGAGCTCTTGTTTATCTAAACTGCTTCTAAGCTTTAGTTTTATTATTGTTGGCGTTATGGCTTCTTAATTGAAATCTAACTCAGTGGAAGCCTTTGCTTAGCTATTGTTATCGTTCTTTCTCTAAACTGGCATTTGTGTTTATCTGCAGGACCGCACAAGAACCTTTGACATGCATTCACTGGAGAACTCACTAATTGATATAATGAGAGCTGAAAATGACTCACTGAAAGGTAAACTTAGATTACTATCATTTTGTAGTAAACAGGATGACATTATTGTGCAGAATATGAGTATTTTTCAGAATACCTAAGGCAGCTGCTTTCCCTTACTACATACAGGTTGGTTAATTGAGCCCCCCCTTTTCATCTGCCTTAAAAGGAAACCATTGATGAAATGTTTGTATATATCTAATGTTTCTTACCAAACATATATCCAGTGTTTCTAATGTTTCTTAAAAAACCCAGGCCGTGTTTGTTCACTGTTCATGGCTTGAAATTTATAACATTTTTAACTTAAAGTTGAAGCCTTATCTAATTAGAGGTAAAATGTACCTAGCCAGCTGACAATTTCCCCTTAATATTTATTGAATTCATATACTCTGTCCAGTTCGTTTTTTCTCCCTAGAATAAGTTGCAAGAGATGTTCAAATAATGGAGGTTTTGTTGTAGCGTAGGGCGGAACACCTGAGCTAGTCCTTGGGCTATGTAGGTAGTGCTCGTCTCATAAACTGGAGAGACAAGTGGGTCAAACGTATATCTGTTACAGAACTTGATTATTTATGGTTTGATGAAAATTCTAGGCTCTGTTTTCAAGAGTAATTGTGGCTCCTTTGTAATCTGGTGTATCATGAGGTATAATAAGAATTAAATAAAATATTGCCATCAAATGAAATGTTGTAGCTCAGATAATAATGGACATGTAAAACCTGATGGTTTTATACTCCAATTACTTTGCTTTGGTGTGTCTCAGCATGTGGTTCCCATGTACCAGTAAACTTACTCTGTGTGTGTGTGCCTGCCTACGTGTGTGCCTCTCTGTGTGTGTGCCTGCCTACGTTGGCAGATGAAATCTAGCAGCTGTGACTCCTCTGGGGTTTATTGGGAGAGATGCCTTTTAGCCCATGGGAACTACATTTCCCATGATGCTGAGTAGTCCAGGCATGCTTGAACCTCCGAGTAGGATAAAGCCTAAACAGAAGCATTAGGACCCCGAATACTACTTATACTTTGGCTTGGATCCCTTAGTAATTTTCTGTTAATGGAAGGCATTTCCATCTGCTAATGCAAGGTATTTCCATTCATGAGTATGAATAAATGTCTTTGACTAACAAAGCAAATAATGCTACTGCCACTTTTATCAACCAAAAATTCGACATCTTTTTTCAACCAAAAATTCGACAGATTTATGAAGCTACATAATCAGAAATTGGCTTGAATCAAAATGTAGCAGAAACCATGTTATCCAATTTATTTGTCTTGCTTTGGGTCAGTACTTAAGCAATAATCTTAAATTAAAAATCTTGGGGTTTCATATTTCTGGCTTTTTATTTATCCACTTTGTCCAGAGGCTTTTGTTGTAGTTTGTTACTGACCTTGGGGTGACTAGAGCAGATTTATAGTCTGTCTTGAACGTAATTTTTTTCTATTGCTGGTGTTGCTGCTAGTAATGGAATTAACTCACACCTTAATAGTGTTTCTTGTCTAGAAGAATCCCAAAATGCTTGACAGATTGGCTGGCCAGAGTTTTGCCAACCTGCTTCTAAGGTGAAAAGCAGCAGCTATTAATGCCATCAAACCCACATAGAGATTTAGGGTGGGGAATAAATTATCTGGGTGAAACTTGTGCAGAGTTATTCTCAGTAGCAGATATTTTTCCCTCAGAGAAAAATAAGCCAACACAGGCTTAGCAAGTTTCCAGTGCCAAAGTTCAGCTTTAAAATGTGAAGTGGAGTGGTAACATGAACATGTTACACCATATCTGAGAACAGCAATCTCATCTCCTTCCATTCTGTAGGCATATACTGAAATCAGGCATATAATGAATCTCTGTAGGGTGGTATTTACACAATATAATATAATTTTTACTGCAAGTAGTGTTGGATACGGGCAACTTACCATGGCCAGAACAGTAGTAGAATGCCTTCATTGTTTAGTTTCAGAGGCATCACTGGTGGTGGTCTAAGAACTTTTCAGAAGATATGATATTCTAGAACTTTAGTCTCCTGTATAGTGCAGTGGTTAATGTGGTGTGGATCCAGAGATGTGAAAGTGGGAACATAAATGGATAGCACAGTTCTGCTTGTGGAAGATCTTGTGCAACACCTAGTTCTTTCCTCCCTAGATATTATAGTGCCCAGAAATTAGGTGCACGAGTTCTTGCACAAGTCGGGATGCAATATGGGGCAAATTAGATGTGACAACGTCCTCGTGACCACCAGGAGGATGCTGCCACCATATTAAAGTGATTTTGAAATGCCTCAAGGGCCCCATCCTGATTGGGCCTGCAGCACGGCAGTCTGAGGGGTTTTGTTGCCTCCCTGCACCTTTACAAGTACCAAAAATGGCTGCCCCCCATGGCTGTTTCGGCACTCGAAAAGGGGAGGGAATTTCAAGTTAATAAATAACTTTCTGGAGACATATCTCTTTCAGTTTTGCAAATAACACCTCCCCCCCACAGCATAAATGTACAGGGATACATTAAAAAAAAAAGTGACCAGAACAACAACTTCTCCTTTGGTGTGCTGAGGTTTGTAGAGATGATTGGCAAATAATAAAAGAAACCTTTATTAATCAGACATTAAGATGACTTAGTTCTGCAAAGAAACAAACATTCTGAAGAGAAAAACATACTTTATTTTTATATAGTATACATATATCACAGCTGGCTGTGTCAGAAGAGGGAAAAAGCCCTCTTTAAAGTGGTCCCTGCCACTTTTTATAAGCACTTGTCTTTAAAATATGTATTTTAAAAACCTGCTCCCTGATTAATGGCAGGAACTTTAAAAATTTTATTGATTGATTAACTCTTGCAGTCCTGTTCATGGGGGCTGCCTTAGAAGCCTTTGTTTAATTTGAGTTTAATTTGATGGCATCCAAAAATGTTCAGCATGCAGTTAAATGGGGTAATAATCCAAAGATATTCCTTCATGAGAAAAAACTCTATGGTCTCTTTAACATAAAGCGTCTAACCAGTTCTGTGGGTCAGGGATCATGTGTCAAAGGAGAATTATTTTATATCATTTGATTATTGTTTGCATTTAGAATATGTTTTGAATATTTTTCACTTCTCAGAAAAGCAATGTATGTTGGAATAAATGTAAATTGTGGGGCTGATGCATACTGATTTTTTGCGTGACTTGGAAGGTTAATCTAGTGTGCATGTGATTAATATTTCTCGGATGCAGGCACATATTGGGGTACACAAATGTCAGCCTTATTTGTTAGCCAGCCATTACTTGTGGTCACTAGTATTTACTTACCCTCCCTTAAGTACTCTGGCATGCAAGAGCTTGGGAATGAAGAAGAATCTTTTCTCATTTCAGCTCAGAAGTGATTCCTGTTGATTACCCAGTCTAACCTATAATGCAGATGAGAAACTCCAAGGAGGGATCTGTGTTCTGCTAGGTGTCCTCCTCACCAGAAAGCCAAGGGCACTTTCCTCTGGATGAATAGCTTTGTAGATGACAGGCCACATCAATAAGATCTGCCTGGCTTGGGAAATGTGCAAGTCTGGTTCTGATTGCTGAGAATCCTGAAACTCCCCTGAAGACAGCCAGAGGAAGCTGGAGTGGATCACAGGCTAACACAGAAAGCAGAAAGGCAGCCAAAGTCTCCTTCTTCCCTCTGTTTGCCTACAGTTTGTTCCAGTTTACTTTTCCTGTCTCCATGGGAGCTTGAGAATTCTCAGCAGTCAGAGTCTAGCTTTCATGTGGATTCTTTTGATATGATAACTTTAGGTAGCCTGGCACTTGTTGAGAAATTTAGGGGCATAAGTTCTACTTTTTTTAAAAAATCTACCACTTCTCTCAAAAATTTAAGGCTATAAAATTCTTATTTTATGCGAAGCTACACATGAGGTTGGAAGTCTGCGATTGCCTTTAAAAAGCAGTCCCTGGAGTGAGGAATATGGATTGGGGCCAAAGTGCTGTCTGATGGGATGTTTAACTGTCCCCCACTCATTCCATTTCCTGCTCAGAACTGGTTCTTCTGGATTGCTTTTAGCCTTTGCGGGAGAAGGAGGTAGGTAGAGCAAAAGCATTAAGCCTTTCCTCAGTGCTACAACCTAATCCATATTGTACCCCTCTAGCTGCTTTTAAAGGTGAAAATGACAGTGATCCAGTCAGCCATGGATCCCTGATAGAATATTTGGTTTGGTTTTAGGAGTCATTTAAGTTAGTTTTGTGTAAAGGCACAAGGAAGTTCCCAGTTGCAAGTAACAGTGGTGAACTCGTATCATTTTAAGGGTTGGTATGGGTTTCTGAAAGCTATGATTTATTTTACCCTATATAGTTATCATTGAGAGGCATAAAGTACAATGGTCATTGGACCCCATCTCTAAAGTGTCTATCTTTATGATAAACGTAGTAGTTGCTAGTTATTTGTATTCTGACCAATTGCATGTTGACTGGGAATTAAGTAGTAGCATCCTATCCAGACAGATTTAACACTCACTGATGGCTGTACTGCATTGGAGTAGTGCTGGGACTTTGCTTGGTTTAGAGGTATAATGAACCCAATTCTCAGGTGTTGATACAGTGCTCCCAATCTCAATTTAAAAAAATGTTCCCAATCTCTAACCCTGTTTAGTGCTTAATATTATCCAGGATTTTAATTAAAACCAGGAAGTGAAACATTTGCAAATTTGAATAGCATTAACTGGGAAAGGTTGGTACAGATCTAATCCTTAACTGTATTTAGCAATTAGAAGGGGGAAAAGGCAGGAAGGCAGGAAAATTGATGGAAGGAAGGAGTTTAAGCCATGCCATCTTTTCTCAGTTTCTTATGCATAGTCAGAAATGCCATGTCTTAATGGTTTCATGAGCGCTCATGGCTGGTTTTCTGTGATATGTTGGAGCAAGCTAAGCTGTAAGTATACAAATGCTCCTGTTCTCCCAAATGAGAATTTAACAAGAGCGATTATACCTTAACTTCAGCTTAAAAAAACCACTTGTATATTCAGTGGATTACTTGAAGTTTGTGGGAAACCTTTCTTTTAAAGTTCATGAGAAATTGTACTGTTGGTATTCTTCTTTTTGATCTTCGAAGTAAGTGACCATATAAACAATAGTAGAAGATGGAGTTGAGAATTTCTGCTGTGTGGGTGGTAATTTATGAAGACCAGTTTTCTTCTATCACTGTCATAGGATGAGCCCTGGTCTGTCATTGATAGTTTGAGATCTCCAGAATACCACGGGCATCTTGATCTGTGTAGCTGGGGGGTTTGTTCCAGGATAGCCTTATAGCAATTATTTCATATACCCTTGGTCACATAAACAGGCAAATATTGTTCCTTGTTTCCCTTCATGCGCGGTGTTCTCTTTTGCTAACTATTTATTTATATATCTATCCTGCTCTATCCTGGAACTGCAGAACACCTTACAAAAACAGCAGATTTTTTTGGGGGGAGGGGGTGCAATTTTCTATTTTGGCAGAGGCCAAAACAATTGTGCACTGAACTATTGTAAATAGTAATAGAACTTCTTTTTCATGAATTCTTCCATATTTGCCCATCATAAGCAGCTGTCATTTTTAGCTGATGTTTATATTGAGAGGAGTGCATCTGAAACTTTGCGCTTCCTGTTATGCTTGACTGTGAAGACGTGCTTTCCCTCCTCCTGGCCATAGTTATTTAATAGGGCAATTTCAATATTGCTAGGCTACCAACTGAGCCAGATCCAATGCTTTCTTGTTCCTGTAGAACTCTGATATCATCATCAGTTGACTAAAAGTGGTGTAGAAACAGATCAATGAAGAAACAGATCAGTGAAGTTAGGGTGGTGGTAGCCTGAGATCTTGGCTAATACAATGTTGTGTGATATTAGATAGAAGCACCCAGAGCAAAACCCTGTACTGTTTTACAACGTATTGGTATATTCCTTAATGATTTTCCATTGTGCTTTATTTTTTAAAATTAAAATGGCTAATATTTTAATATTTATGAGCATGATTTAAATGTTGCAAATCCCACTTAGATCAAATTATTAAAATATAGCCTATATTCACTCTTGACACTTTGGCCTATTTATTACTAAGGGGGTTGAAGCTATTTTATCATTTTCTAGGATGGAGAAATTGTGGTAGAATTAATAAAAGCTGTTTATTAGGGAGACTTGTTTAATGCATCAAGAATAGCCAGATTCATAACTCTGAAGTGCTAAAAGAAAAGTAATGTGCCTTGACACACATTAAGCTAATTTCTTGTCTAACATAAAGTTCTTAACAGCTTATTTTCCTTTCCAGTGGGGGGAAAATGTCATATATAGATGAACAGGAAGCTAGGGAAAGACCCCAGTAAAATATTGGTTAAATAACATTGGTGACTTTTTGTAGTAGGGATGTACACTTGTTACCCAATGAATTGGAAAAAGTCATTTGTTAAGAAGAAACAAGTGAATGAATGAATGTTTCCCTTTCTGTTCCACAGCTGCTTTGTCCGTCTTCATTTACTGTGCTGTGGACAGAGCTGGCTACTACTGCTTGTTGTATTCTAGGCAGAGGTCCAGATGACGGGTGGGAAAGAGAATCTCTTCCCTGGCACCTTTGGTGTTAACACTGAATTACATAAGACTGCATTTTCCAGATGACCACAGTATGGCGGATCTGATGCATTGAATACAATGTTCAGGGTACTAGGAGAGACGGGGGGTGGGGGATGGGAGAGATTCCTTCTCATTCATGAAGCACAAGCATTAACATGACATGCTGAACGATGCACAAATTGCATAGTAGAATAATGCATACAGCAACAGATAGTATGTACTATACACAGTTGTATAGTGCACAGTCCCTTCACCTCTTTATTAAAGCATCTTCCTGAACCATTCCATTATATTATCTTTATAAAAAATGCCCTCCTGAATTACGTTTTTCATAGTTTGTGGAATGCCAGGAGAGTGGGAGCCTTCTTGACCTCATCAGGCAGGTCATTCCAAAAGGTGGAGGCCACAACAAATAATGTGCGGGCAGTTGTTGATCTTGCTCATCTATAGGATGGCACCTGGAGTGGGCCCTGCTCAGATGAGTGAAGCTGTCATGGCAGAACATAGGATGAGAGACACTTCTGGAGATATGAAGAGACCATGAAGGGCTTTGTATGCCGCATATGAACTGAGAAGCTTCTCACTCTCAAATTCAAGTTTCTTTCATGTTTGTATTCAAAAGTTCCTCAGTTTTTCACTGATGCACAAAGCGTAAGAATCTAAGGCAAGTGAGAAACAAAAGGAGTCAGACTGATGTGGAAAAGGGTCTTGGCACAATATTATGGGAGCAGTAGGCTTCCAGGTTTGAACAAGCATCTAAAGATACCTGAATTCTGTAACATTTGAAAGTGTTTTTCTGTCATCCTAAAAGTATACAGTAATCCAGTCAGATGCAGTAGCAGTGTTATCAGTAACACTGGTTACCTTTCAAATCTTGGATCAAAAAGGTTTGCTGTGGTATGAATTGTCTGTAACAATTACTTTACAACACTGTTAGAAAGTTTCAGTTCATTCTAAAAGACAGACTAATTTGTATTTGTTTTACCTTCCCCCACCCCCAATTTCAAATGTTTTTCTCTTTATGGAAAAAATTGGTCTCCCAATTTTTTCACATGCATACCCGATTACCCCATCTCTCACTGGAACTACCAAGATATTTCACACTGCCAGTTCAAAACATAAGTCTTTAAATTTCTGCACTTTCAAAATTAGACTCCTCTTAAATAAAATCATGCAGAGGTCCCCTTTCTATATTATCTAACATAAAATCCTCATGTTCAGTTTCAGTTTCACCAGTTTATGCCTTCAGACCTCTGATGTGCTGGTCATAGATTTGAACAATAGCTAGTAATGTTCATATACAGTTGTATGGGGGCACTACTAATGTTTAATTATTGCATACATAATTATACACACAGTCCTATTTATTCCATTTTGCAGTCTCCTTGTGGTTGTTACCATGTAGGCTTAAATCTGCAGTTGTTTAGTTCCATTTGGGCAGAATACTTGAGTACAAGTGAAAAAAATGCTTAAGGAAAGAGTCTGTGCAATAGTTTGCCTCTTCACTCAATTGTGTATTTTAGTTGAGGCATCATCATAACTCAGGATCCATCTGTGAAACTGTTATTTGTTGCAAATGAGATTCTCACTTGACAGTAACATAGTTCAGTATCTCTGAGAAGTATTTAGTAAACATTGCTATTGAACTGCCACTTGGCCAAATACCAAGAGTTTTAGGGGGGGTTCATTTCCATATGTAAGACTTTGCTGTCTATAAGATTTTGCTGTCTTGAGCCATGAATGGAGCCAAAATGGTAGCAGGGGTTGTATGAGTTAGTTGAGCGATAACTGCTATATTCTGGGAATGAATGCACTGCTTTTTATGAGGAAACATACTTCTTAGTTTTGAGTCTGAAGAGTTCCACATCTCAGCCAGAGGATATTGCTGTACAAAAATGGGGAACTCTTTGTAAAACGATACTGAGGATGTTAGAAATGGGTGTTGGGAAACAATGTAGCTTAGACAGCTTCTGTTTTCAATACTTTGTTAAGTTCTTCAGGCTGGTTTAACTCATTTAGATTTGTTGTTGACAATTAAAACTAACTGAAATGAATGCAAGTGTGTTTCTGCAAGTGACTTCCTCATTTGGTTTGGTGTGATTTTATGTTTTAGATATGGGTTGAAGGTGAGGTGTTTTTTTTTTTTTTTACAAACTCATCTAGATGTGAAATCTTTCTTTTAAAAAAATGGTCTGACCTTTTCTTTTCCCTTTTGTCCCAGTAGTTGATGGAGGAAAAGGGGGTTGTCTGAGGCTCTCTTTCATTTGTTGAGTTAATGGGTTGAATCCAACAGAGGATTTCTACAGAGGGAGGGAAGGGTGATTTTGTGCGGCATTCCCTTTGCTTAACTCCCTTTGCATGCTATTCCTGGGGGTCCCTTGTACCCCAGGAGCATCATTTCAGAGAGACATTTTGGGGCTGCAGTGGGAAGGGGAGGCAAACAGTTGTGCTCAGCAGAAGAAAATCGCTTCTGTCCATGCAAAGTCTGTCTGGGTGTCAAACCAGTGGTCAGGGCAGATTGGCCATTAAGGCTGCTGGAAAAAGTCCTGGAGGGCTGTTGGCTGGGGCGGGGGGATGCCTCCCCCAGCCAGCCACCCTGGCTCCAAGCAAGGGGTGTTTTGCAATGAACAAGCAGCCGCCACTCTGAGAGAGCCAGCACTTGCTCCTTCTTCTGCTAGGGGATAGGTTGGGGGAGGGACCCTTTCCAGGGTCGTTTGTGCTTCTAGTCCTCCCCTGCCCATGATTGTTGTCTAATTGTTGCTCACAGACTATGCTATTTTACTCTGTGGTGATGCAGTTTCTAAGGTACTTAGTTTTCCAAGAACTGATCCTGAATGCTTAATTTGTTGCTATTGTGATGGTGTTCATGTAAGCATATTCCACATACAACAAGTTTATTAATTACCTGTGACAACGTTGGTAAGAAAGCAACACAGCTCCCACCCCTGACATTTTTTAAACTTATTGCTAATTTTAGCTTGTATTCTTTCTTCATGGCTGCTTGCTGCCCAGTACCTCTTTATTGTTCATCCATCAGGGTCTGAAAAGGATAGATTTGTCCCTGTCATTTAGGAATCATTTAGTTTAACTTTTTAAAAATGTCCTTGATGGCTGAACATTCCCCCTACTTTGTAAAGCTGGAGTGCTAATTAAACCCCATTATGAATGGTGGCTATCATTCCGTCTTCCTCTCCTTTCCCTGAAGCTGTGCTAACTTATCCATTAGATAAGGGCAAGATATTGCAATACAGGTTTTGGCCTAGGCATGGTGATTGTTTCATGGTAAATGTGAAATGAGATTAGATCACACTTTAACCCACTATTTACTCCCACTTCGATTTTTCGGATATAACTGAAAATGTGTGGAAGGGGAAATGATGGAAGTTACTGCAGACTCTACCATGTTTCATGGTAAATGTGAAATGAGATTAGATCACACTTTAACCCACTATTTACTCCCACTTCGATTTTTTGGATATAACTGAAAATGTGTGGAAGGGAAAATGATGGAAGTTACTGCAGACTCTAAAAAAGTGAAGGAAGTAGCGGTAATAGTACTTCTCTCCTACCACCAGCCTTAGGGAGCATGTTTTGCTATCCATTTCCCAAGTAGCAAAGAATAATGACAGGTTCTGTGTTGAAGTACATGAAATTCAACACCTCTAGTTTTAAGTAGAATTTTCACAATGAAAGAACATCACAGTAACTGTAAGCTAGGCCTTCATATCGAAATAGATGCAACTCTAATACAAAGTTCCATTTCTGTATGTTCCACAGGCAATTAAACATATAGGCAGAATCTGTTCATGGTTTTGTCCACAAGTGAATGTAGCCTTGCCTATGTTGGAAAAAAAATTATCTGTAGAAGAGTTTTACATCATGCAAAAGATATTTTACAGGATCTGAGTTTTTGTCAAAGCCTAATTACAATTATTTGGGTTTAGAAAAATAGTTTTAAAATGAAGTGCTAAAATTTGACATGTCTTTCAGAAGTGAATGATCTCCCCCGTCAATGTTTATCTTTGTGTTATGTTACTTTTTCAGTACATAGTAGAAAAGGGATTTTCTTTTTGCTTTTGTTTTTCTAGAAACAATTTTTAGTAGTATTGGTTAAATTATAAATAATACTTGACACCAGTGCAACCATAGCTTTAGTTAATGAAGAAAACAGAACAATGAATGGCTAATGCCCTTTTCTTTGTTTGAGCCTGGTCCAATCTTTCCTGAAAATGGCTGCTTTAACATGGCAGGCATATTTGACCAGCATTGTTTGTAAATACCGTGAAAAACTCAAATTTATCTGCTGAGTGCTCTATTCCACTTATTCCTGTTGCTTACCATTTGCTTCCCCGTATAGCACTTTCCCGTCTATTTCTCTATAATTTCAGCCATGCTGAGCTATTTGTGTAGGCAAGTAACAGAAATTCCTTCTTCAGGAACCTCTGTGGAAGTAGCTTGTGTTCCTTCAGTTGGCATAGGAAGCGGCTGTATTCAGCAGTTCTTTCTGATGCATATATTTGAGAGAATTTATGACTTCATTTTAATCAGTTAAAATGTGAGTCCTACTATAAATTGATTTATAGACAGAAAGGCCATGTAACTTGGCCTGTTAAGAGAGTTCATGGTTTTTGTTCTAATAAAGCAGGTAATTTGTAGATACAGTCCTTTTAGAAATGAGATTTTCATTGTTGCTTACATATTAGATTCTAGTGCAAATTCAGATCATATTTAAGAAATAATTTGAATGTTCTGAATTCAAGCCAAACTTTTGTTTAAGTCATATTGGTTGATGGGTCCTTTGACATTCCAAGCCTATCAAATGTGTTTTTAGTTCCTGATGCAAAATATTCTGAAAATTGTTATTAAATAGGCATTATTTAAAACGATAATATTAAATCAGCATTACTTTATTTAATATGTGAACTTGGTTCTGATGTGGAATATAAGCTGATTACTGGCATTGCTTGTATTGAACATTCCTTTTGACATTAGTTCTATAAATAGTAGGGAACTATTATTCAAACAACCAAAGCTGGAGGACTAGAAGTAATTCTGTGGGGATTTACTTGGAATAATATTTTCCTGTGTGTACATGCATACAGGTGCATTCAGAGCAGTTATGAAAGGTCACCATGGAGCTTACAGAGCTAGGCAGGTACAGTGCCAGAGGTCAGAACTCTGCGTCACACTGAATAAAGAAGGAAGGGAGGCTGACAGATGGGAGGCTACAGTAACATTTCTGAAGTGTAGCCTGTATAGATAACCCCCCCCCATCTCCTCTGCTCACACTTCCTTGTAATTGTTGCCACCCTTTACCTCCTGTTTCATTTACTCAGTCTGGGCCCTCTTGCCATGTTGTGTCCTGAAACTGTACCGGTATTGGGTGCCTACGGCATGAATGGTGTAAACTGAACTATGGATGGGAAGTAGTAAGCTTACAGAAAAGGGATGAGAACTCATTCCCTCCAGAGTGCAGTCCACCATGGACTGCTTTGTCTCTGGGACAGATAATAAGGTATGTGATGTTTTTATACAGTGATTGTATCCCTGTATGCCCTCACATGCTTTGCTGTATCTCCTCACACTGTGTGAATAGATGCATCTAGGTATAACAAGTTGCCCTTTCCCTCACAGTTCACAGGAACCACAGCGTGGTGTTAGTGGTTAAGAGCAGGGGACTCTAATGTGGAAAACCGGGTTTGATTCCCCATTCCTCCTCATAAAGCCTGCTGGGTGACCTTGGGCTAGTCACAGTTCTCTCAGAACTCAGCTCCACCTACCTTACAAGGTGTCTGTTGTGGGGAGAGGAAGAGGAAGCAATTGTAAGCCACTTTGAGACTTCTTAACGGTAGAGAAAAGTGGGGTATAAAAACCAACTCCTAAGACACTGCAGTTTGTGCTTGCTGTGCTGGACTACCTTACCTCCACACCCGTCAAGAAAACAAGTGGTGCAAAAACTTCTACTGGCAACTCCTGTCTCTATTGATTCTGATAACAGCAATGTTAGCCATATTATCAAGAAGATAATATTATCCAGCTATATGGTGTGTACATTCTTTGTATCAAAGGATGAAGATATAAAGCTGGAGACACAAACATCAGTGGATTAAATATTCAGTCTTTTTGGTCACAATCTCTAATCAGAGTTATGATGTTTGTGGTTAAGCAGTCATGAATTAAGGTCATTTTTCAGAGATTGAAAATGATTCTACTATTTGGCTATGTGCTAGGCTTCTCCAAATACTGTGTGAAAGATGAGTTCCTGTTTGTCCAAATAGTGGACAAATGGAAATTTATCAATCTCTCCCCCTCCCACAGAATTTGATGCTGGTTAAGATGTGAAGGAAGAGCATCTTGAATGCTTTATTTGAAGGTGTGGTTTGAATTGGGGTTTATATACTGAATTTCGAAAGGTGCAAAAAGTGCCCATTTTCATACTCTTATAACAGTCAGGCTGGCTGGATCCAACAGAACTTTTCCACAAACAGAAGGATTTCAGCCTGGAAGCTCAACTTTCTTGCCTACCCCCTCCTGCTATAGCAGTGGTTCCCAACCTTTTTTTGACCAGGGACCACTAGAACTTTTTTGTTCGGTGCAGGGACCCCAAGGTTCAAAATAAAAATTCCAAGAATTTGAAAATAAACTTTAATCATAACCGTCAGTTAAACATTAAACTTGGAATAATGGTTGAATATATATTTTTATAATAGAGAACTTTTAATTGAAAATCAATGTGATTTTTGAGCTTGCATCCTTTTTACAAGCTGGGCAATTCTGGGGCTAATACTGTTGCTCAGAGCTACACGAATATCATCACTTACTTCCAATCAATTTCTGGTCTTGTTCTTAATTATAAGCAAAGCAGAAAACCCTTGTTCGCATAAATAAGTTGTGGAGAAGAGCATAAGATATCGCAAGGCGAATCCACGAACTGTAGGATATGAAATTGCTTTTTTACACCAGAACTCTTCAAGAGAAACTGATTCAAACGCATCCTTACAGTGTCTATCATTTTGGAATTCAGTGAGCTCTTCCTGGATTTCTTCTGCAACCTCTTCAACAGCAATACCAAAAGGATTGCGAATCAGCTTTTGGGTATCTTTTGATTCGGTCTGGTTATATTCCGTGAAGTAACGGTGGAATTCATCGACCAGCATTTGCAGATGACTTCTGATGTTCTCTTGTATATTCGCGGTGATCATGTCATCTTTACTATCATCAATCAGTGCGTTTAATGTCGCAAACACAGAATAATTGTTTTCGCCAACTTTACGTACCCATAATTGAAGTCTGCAAAAAAAGTCTGCAAATAAAGTTTGTCTTCAAACATAAAAATGTTTCCCACACCTGCTAAATTTATGTTTCCAGAGCCTTGCAACTGTAAGTTTAGTTTATTCAAATGTGAGAAAATATCCACAAGATAAGCCAAATGCATCTGACTTTTCAAATCAGAAAACTGCTCTAGTATATCTTTAATTTTCTTCTCGGCTAAAAACAGCTCAACCTCTTTTCTTAGTTCAAATAACCTTCCCAGCATATTGCCTTTCGATAGCCAACGAACTTCGGTGTGGAAAAGAAGAGTCTCATGATCGGAGTCCATTTCAGTGCACAGTTTTTTAAAAAGGCATGTATTTAAGGCGCTCCTTTTAATAACATTGACCACTTTTATGGCCATTTCCATGGTATTAACAAGGCTTTCAGGAAGAGTCTTGGAAGCTAACGCCTGACGATGTATGATACAATGAGTTGTTATTGCTGAAGGATTCTTCTGTTTTATTAATGTTGCTAGACCGGAGCGTGATCTTAACATGGCTGGAGCGCCATCCGTACAGAAGCCGGTGAGTTTTTCCCACATAATGCTATGTTTCTCAAAATACTCCGCTATTATATTCATGACGTCGATACCTTTTGACATAGTTTCCAGGGTCTGCAAAATCAATAATTCCTCTTTAATAGTGTTGTCGTCGTCTAAAAAGCAGACAAATACGAGCAACTGACTGCAATTAGAAACGTCTGTCGATTCATCACACTGCAAAGCGAAACATGGTGAATTTTTTATTTTCGAAACAAGCTGCTCCTCGATGTCATTTGACATAGTTTCAATTCGAGCTTTTACCGTGTTGTTCGATAGAGGTATTTCTTGTATTTTCTTTTTGGCTTCCATCCCTAAAACTTCTTCAACAGCTATCATCAAACAAGGTTTGACGAGTGTTTCTCCTATCGTGTGTGGTTTTTTGATTGCGCTATCAATTTCGATATCTCAAACGACGCAACTAATGGTTTTTCCGATGACGCATATCTTGAACCGCTAGGCCCGAGTTTCATCTTTTTCAGATTCTCTAATTTACCTTCAAAGAATTCAGGTGGTCGGTCAGATAAATTAGGATGGACCGTTTCTAAGTGGCATTTCAATTTTGCCGGCTTCAGAGCATCGTTTCCGAGAACGGTAGCACATATAACGCACTGTGGTTTTATTTCTCCATTACTTTCAATGGAGGTAAATCCAAATTTAATGTAACTATTGTCGTATTTTCTCTTTCTTGACGCCATTCTCTGAAAATAAAACAAAGAAAATAAATCCAAATTCATTTCCATAACTATGTCATTTCGAATCAATAAATTAGTACACTAATTATGTCCAGCAGTGGACTGCGATAGGCTGAATTGATTGATTGAAATTAACCTCTCACATCCCACTCTAGGACCGTACGGTCCCATGCAAATGGACGCCATTTTTGGTTGGGATTAATGGGATTTTTGCTGTTGTGTGGATGCTGATAATTTGTCTACCCTTGGCTCATACTTTGTAAGTTTGAGAGCAACACATGCAGCACTCAGGTCATCTGTTAGTCTGAAGCTGCCTTATACTGACTCAGACCCTTGGAAGGTGGCAAGGGGCAGGAGTTCCATTTCTTCTTTTGAGACAGTCTTAGAAAGAGTGAGGGACGGATTTGACACCAGAAAGTTACCAGGTATGGAGGCCAGCTTGATGCCTGCTTGCAGCCAGCTGTCTTGTAAACACACACACACACACCATGCATTCTTTTGGGACAAATGGATTTTCGATGTTAATTGACGACAATGTTCTGCTGACAATGTTCTGCTAAGGCCATATCTAGAGCAAAGACAAATTGTGCACACAAGCATGCTGAGCAACATGGAGCTTGGTCTGCAAGCAGTTTTATGAGGGGAAGCTTTGAAGAAACCCCCCCTTCATTATGTCTTTAAAGTAGAGTGCCAGCAAGTCCTATACCCCGTCATACCCCTTCACTTGCCCTGAGTTGGCACCTTGCTCATATAAGCACATTTTCCCCATCTGAATTCTCAAAACTCTGCATGGGGGGCTTATTTTTGAGTTTTGAGAATTTGGCTGGGGAAAATGTGCATTTAGAGAGCGGCAAATCCCAGGCAAAACCGCCCATGCGTTTTCGCCCATAGAGTTCAAAGTGAGCAGCCCTGGATCTGCAACCTGCTTACCGGGCAAGCTTTTCGGGGGGGGGGAGGCGGGAAAGAGGTGTGAACTGGCCCCCTCCCCTTAAGGGTAGCTCTCGCCATAAAACAGAACTACTCACGGTGCTTTGAAATGATTTCTTTGCATCTGAACTAGGAGGTAAAGGATGGAAGAGAAATGTTTGCTTTGGTTTGGAGGGGGGGTCTTCGGCAGCCTCCCGTGACGTTGATCACCCCCCCCCATTGCGGGAGAGGCTCTCCTCCCGCCACGAACTGAGAGCGCCACCTGCTCCTCCTCCCTCCCTCCTCCATGCTCCCCCACCACCACCCAGCACGGGCCTTTCGCACGCACAACCGGAGTAACAGAGGCAGTAAAGAAGAGGGGGGGAGGAAGAGAAGCAAAGCAAAAGAGAGTCGCGATCCGGGAGCAGC
Organism: Euleptes europaea; assembly: GCF_029931775.1. NCBI lineage: Eukaryota > Metazoa > Chordata > Lepidosauria > Squamata > Sphaerodactylidae > Euleptes > Euleptes europaea. Next base: position 102,191,196 of record NC_079312.1, on the reverse strand, counting down.
CAGGGCCGCCGGAATGGCATCGCAATGCCGGGAAAAGGGGTTTTAGGTGCGCGCTGGAGATCTCTCCTCCTCCGCCGTCGTGCAGAGGAAGCCCGAGCGCGACTGGGTTTGGAGATCTCTCCCCTCCGACGGGGGAGAGGGGGGGAGAGAGAAAGAGACCTTGCTGTACAAACAGACACACACACGCACTTGCCAAAAAGGGACTCACCGCCAGCAGTAGCAGCATCTCCGGTGATGCCCAAGCTAGGTAAGTAGCCCCACGTGGTAAGAAAAGTTTGCAGTGGGGAAGAGAGGGGGGGAGTGGCAGGGACCCCTGGGAGGGGGCGCTTACAGGCTTTCAGTCAGCCTTGAATTCTTGGGGTTTGGGGTGGCTGGAAGGAAGGGCCCCCCGGCTCGTCTGCCTGTGCATGGGGCGGCGACTCCAGCAGGCGACTGCTTGCCCCCTCTCCGGACGTCTTCCCCGGTGAGTGGGGGTTTGCAGGCTTCCCCCCCTCCCTCGGGATCCGCCGTTGGGGCCTGGGGAGGGCTGGATGTCCCGGGAGCCTGGACAAGTGGGCAACCCGGCACACAAAGCAAGGAGAAGTATCTGCGCTGACCCCGAGCCACGGCCCCTCCCAAGAAAGTTTCCCCGGCTCTCGGGGAATGAAGGAGGCGAACTTACCGGGCTGGCTCGGCCCGCTCCCCCCTTCTCCTCCTCCTCCTCCTCTCTTTTTGTGCTCCTCGGCGCCGGAGCCACTGGCAAGGAGTTGCCTCACACGCCGCCGGATTTTCAATGGAGCAGTGCTGAGCTGCCGCTGCTGGGCATGGGAGGGCCTCCGGGGGCAGCAGACAGGCAGGAAGCTCCTGCCTCGGACAGAAAAACCGCTAGGAATGAGGCACACTAGGAACTGGAAACCACTAGGCTACAGCCTCCCACATCCGGGGTGGGGCAGAGCCAGAAAGGCCAGCGGCTGGGAGGAACCGCACGTGCCGGCAGAGAGGGTGGCGGAAGTGGCATACGTGCCATAGGTTCGCCTGCAGTCTTGCGGACCTTAATTTAGTGCTCGCGGACCCCTGGTGGTCCGCGGACCACCGGTTGGGAACCAGTGTGCTATAGCCTCAAATGCTCTCAGTGGAAAGGAGAAGCAAGAAATCTTTCAGTTCACAGAAACTTTCCATTGGATCCAAGCCTATATGGTTATCAGATAGAGCTGAGCTAATGTCTGAGTTCTGATTTTTCTATCGAAATTTACAAGTTCAATAAGGGGTACCTTTTGTGGAAGGTATAAGCATATTGCACAACAATCTAAGGTGTTTCTTAGCTTTTTGCTCTAGCCCTTTAGCTCATTTGGCTTGAGGGAGCTTCTGCTGGGCTTTGGTAGAAAACCTTGGGGAATGTATAACTCCTTAGCTTCCAAGGTTAAGTATCTTCTCTGAGCAGCGCTCTGTGAGCTACTTCAGGTACTGCACAGTTCTTGGAAGCTTCAAAAGCAGCTTTTGTATTACTGTCTGAATTATTATTAGTCGAGAACATGAATAACAGTGCTATCCTAAGGGGGATAGTTGTGGGGTGGCCGGGGATGGTGCAGCTGCACCACCTCCTGAGCACAGCTGACAGTGGTGACACAGCAAGCTGAAAATGTAATTTGCTTGAAACCCCATGAAACTGCTCCGTTCAGTTTCTCAGGGCTGGGCCACCACTTTTGCTGGTGCAAGTTCGTGGCGGCAAAAGGGAGGCGTTCCCAGGGCAAAAGGGCTCAGGGAGCTGACTAAAGTCAGCCCCGCCCCTAGGGACACACCGCCTTTGGTGCTGGTGCGAGCCCTTGCACCGGAGAAAAGCTGCTGTGGCACCTATGCTGGTGCCCTTGTGTGGCTCTGCAGTGTGGCTCCCCAGCACCAGTGTAAGTGGTTTTGTGCTGGCATTACTGCCCATTTAGCCAGCACAAGTTGCTCCTAAGGCCATTCACCCCCCATTCAGGATTGCTCTGCCCAAAGCAGACAGAGTTTTCACTTTGTGAATTTGCCAAGCTCTCTGACATGTAGATGCTTTAAAACAGTAAGTGAAAATGAAACTTTAAAAACAAACAAACTTCAACTCAGTTCTAGTATCAAATTATATTTTCTGTTCATTGTGGAAATAACTGCCCTGATAGCTTTATCTGTGGATCAGGTCCAAACATTTGTTTATATGTTAAAAAATGAGGTAAAATGTAAATAATATTTTTCCTAGACTGCAGTTGTTGTAGTATCTGTATTTTTAAAACACTCCCGAACTATTGTGAAATACTTCAGGAGTGTAGTTTAGGCAAATAAGTTGATCCACACATAGTATTATAGGCTTTATTTACATTATTTATAGTCCACCTTTCTCACTGAGGCTCAAGGAAGATTGCACAGAATGAGTCAATACAATCAACAGAATGGGATATTCAATAAACAATGCAATAGGATTAGGGTTGTAAAACCAATCAGAAATCTAAAAAACAGATCTGAAGCAAATTAAAAATATTAACATGAACATTAAATGATGTAAAATCTAAAAAACAGAAATCTAAAAAACAGATCTGGAGCAAATGAAAAATATTAACATGAACATTAAATGATGTAAAATTACAGAAGGCCATGCTCAGATGAGCAAAGTTGTCTAGGTGGACCATAGGGGGTCTCACAGATATGAGGGTCCAGTGGCAGACCAGAAAAAAAACTTATTTGAGGAAAAGTTCTCTTATTTGAAAGCATTTTGAACATACAATGTTCACTTGTACTGAGTCAGACTGTGAACACATCCAGTATTGTATACTCTGACGGGTGGCAGCAGCTCTCTGATGTCTTGGGCAAGAGGCTTTTCCAGTCGCGCTGCCCTTTGGACAATAGATGTCAGTGGCTGAACATGGGTAAACAGGGCTCGGGGAGAGAGGGCTGTTGACCACTGGTAGTATGTTTGGAGAGTCACTGTGGCATGGTGGTTAGCATCGTAGACCAGACGTAATGTAGTTCAGATTCCCCTTCTGTCGTGGAGTTTACTGGAAGAGTCTGAGCCAGTCATTCTTTTACTGCCTAAGCTACCTCACAGGGTTGTTCTGAAGTTTTAAGTAGAATTTGAAAAGAAAAGAAAAAGAGAACCTGTTATACCACGTGTTCCTTCAAGGAAGGGCACAGTAGGGATTAGATTTAGCAGAAGAGTTCATGAAAGGAGTTGGCAGAGCAGGTCTTTCCCAGTATCCCCCCTTCCCCAGATTGGAAGAGCCTGACAAGGAAAATGTGCCATGGGATAGGACGCTGCAGCAACAAAAAAGAAAGTGTATAAGATCACCTCCTTCACTAATCTATGCCCCAAGCAAAAGAGTAAGAGGTGACTTGATTTGATTTTCCTGTTGTTGTTGCAATTTCTTGTCATGTGGCAAATTTTGCTTGTACATCTCTCCTGGAGTGCAATCCATGCACTCTGTCTGTGACCTGTGGACTCCCTCTGTGCGTTCTCTCATTCCTGATTGGTCAGCAAATCCTACATGTAACTGTGCAGGTTTTTTTCTATTCAACATGTTGAGGTTTAAAGCAGGAAAGGTGTGTAACATTCTCCTGCCTGCCCTGCCTTGAGAAAGTTTGAATAGTTAAGATTGGAGAAAACATATATATATTTTTAAAGGGGAATGTGGCAACAGCCTTAGTTTTTTTTAAAAAAGAATTACTGTATTACAAGATGACCATTTCTCTTACTTGCCAAAGTGTGTCTTATGTACTTGTTTCATGTACTAAATTTTAGTTTGAATATAAGCAAGGATATTTGTAGCAACCAAAATATTACTGTACGTAATAGGATTACCGGTAGTTTAAAAACTCCTTGCCTGCCTACCTGTGTTCACTTTGACATTTGTGAAATGTCCTCATGTCTTTTGGAGAGTTTTTCTTGATACTTTGAATGTAGAGCCAGTTATTTTGTAAAAAGAAAGCTGCATAGCAGAAAGAAAATGTATGAAAATGTAATGGGGCAGTCAGTTAAGTGCAGTAATCCATTAAACTCATTCTGATACTTTGCCTTCCAACTAGAAGTAACATTTTAAAGGGCAGGTAGCGAGTGGGTGGGGGGCTTAAAACAGAATTATGGGGCATAATTATCTCTTAAAGATGAACATACAACCCCTGATTCCATCGTTACCCAAAAATGCCTAGCAGATTCAGTTTTACCGTATATTCATCATCAATGAACAACAGTTACAGGTAAGCGCAACCCTGTTTTCTTTGGTGCTTAAGTTGATGAAATATTATAGAATAAGGACGGGAGGAATCAAGCAAATTACGGCAATGTGTAAGAAAAGGAATAAACTTATCTCCCATACTAGGTGTTTGTTTATTTAATTCATTTGTACCCCACCTTTCTCCCAATGAAGACCCCAAGCGGCTTACATCGTTCTCCTCGCCTCCATTTTATCCTCACAACAACCCTGTGAGATAGGTTAGGCTGAAGAGAGTGTGACTAGCCCAAGGTCACCCAGAAAGCTTCCATGGCACAAATGGGGATTCAAACCCAGGTCTAGCACAAGATGGGGTGGGGGACACACAGTGGCAGCAGCTCTGAGGAGGTAAGGTAATTGTTTCTTGACTCCTGGTCCTAATAGGCAATGAGGTTTGTGAGTGAATCTCACGCTCCTGAGGAAAAGCAGTGAGGGGATTCAAGTGCATCTTGTTCAAACTTTACAGCCAGTGTTTCCTTTTGTAACTTGATCAAATAGCACTGAGAGCCCCATCAGGTTAAGTGGAAAAGACATTGGACACCTTCATTGGAAGCTTAACTGCATTTCATGTTCTTTGCACTTTCATCTTTTATAGTATGGGAGAGCCTATGTTCCTCCTAGATAATCCAGGTTGGGTGTGTGCACCATATCTATTAGAGAGAATTTACACCAACAGTAGCAAGACCATATCTCTTCACAGGAGCAGGAAAATGTCCATCATCCAAATTAAAAAGTGTCACTTTGTTGCTCATTCATTTAAAGTAATCTGTGGCATTTCGGTTATGTTCTTAAGTTGAAAAACAACACTTCTTAAGGACAGAATGCATATTTAGGTGCAGTTCAGATACAATGGTGAACCATGTTTTGCTTCATGGATGAGCCTTGAAGGAAATTCTATCTTCATATGATCCCTGCTCCTCCCTTCTGTTGAGTGTGGAACGGAATTGGTTCTGAGGCAAACCATTGTTTGCCATCACAGTATACTAGAAAGTGGTACATGCTGTTTATGAAGAAATAGCACACATTTATGGAACATGCCTAGAGCAAATGCAGCTATTATATATGGCATGTGTATTGGTACTGATAGGAGCACGCACAGTGCTGAATCTTTAAAGCAGGATTTGTGTAGATCATACTCCTGAACAGACGTCTACCTGTAAGTCTTACCTTGGTTCTGTTTATATTATCAGAAAATACATTTATTTTTTGTGCTTCGGTTCTTGTAGATGGTAATTTCAGTGGAGCCAATGAAAAGATTGCATGGTACAGTTTACACCCCAGTTCAGGCAAATTGAGGATTAAGATTTTAGGAATATTTTCCCAAGGGAATGGCTGCATTTCTGGCTAATTAAATAAATCTCCTGTAGCATGCGGCCTGTCTCGGACAATACAGCTCATTCATATACTTACCAGGAAACAAGAATTATACACTAGTTTAGAAAGGATACAATGATACAAGATTCCAAACATAGTACTTCACAGAAAAGGCTGGTCACAGAAAAGCACAAAAGATTACATCTGAACTGGCAAATCCCAATTTGTGTTCCTTCTGCAGACGAAGATTCCAAACGGGGGGTTGAAATTTTCATCTGCAGGAAAAGCACAAACCATAATTTGTCAGTTTAGATGTATTCTGCAACTTATGGTATGTTATTTATTTTTTTTGTTAAGTTCAGTTTTGGTTTTTCTTTGGGTTGGTGTCAAATCAAAATACACAACACAGAATTCCTAATTTCATATTACTCTAGACATTTATCATGCTTTTCTACAGTATGTTATGTTGTAGGCTCAAGGTGACGAGTGTACACGGGGTTAATCCTGACCGTTGAATGCCAGCCCCAAGAAGAAAACGTTACATCTCTTCTGGAAAATGTTTTCCAGTGCTTCAATCTGCTGTTGAAACAAATTTCCCAAGTCTCATGATTAAAAAAAAATAAAAATGGAAAAGTGGTTTCCCTTATTACAGTGTGGCTGCATAAAACTGAATTGGCCACTGGAGAAAATCCATTATGCTATTATCTAGCAAAGTCATGTGCAAACTTAAAATGTATGAGCATATACAAATCTTGGTATGTGCATATATAAACCTTAATGCTTCCTGAAGCTAAAGCAGGGGTCGGCAAATTCATTAGTCAAAAGAGCCAAATATCAACAGTACAACGATTGAGATTTCTTTTGAGAGCCAAATTTCTTAAACTTAAACTATATAGGTAGGTAGATTGTTTATAATATCAATCAGACTTCAGGGAAAGCCTATCAACATAAGCATCCTTCAAGCTTATCCCCCAACTACAGATGCTGATGAGGAAGAAATTGAAAGTTTTTATGCCAGTGTTCAGGAAGAAATTGATCACACACCTAAACAAGATATGCTGATAATCGTAGGTGATTGGAACGCAAAAGTAGGAAACAAAGCAGAATCAAATGTTGTTGGCAGATTTGGGCTAGGAGCATGGAATGAAGCAGGAGAACGCCTCGTAGAATTCTGTGAAGACAACTATCTGTTCATTGAAAACACATGTTTCAGGCAACCAAATAGACGATTGTATACATGGACATCACCAGACGGCCAGTATAGAAATCAAATAGATTATATAATTGGAAGCAGAAGATGGAGAAGCTCTATTCTCTCGGCCAAAACAAGACCAGGAGCCGACTGCGGTACAGATCATGAATTGCTGATATCGAAAATAAAGATAAAGCTTAAGAAAAACACCAAAACATTCATAGCACCAAAATACAATCTAAGCAATATTCCAGAAGAGTTTAAAGACCATGTAAGGAACAGATTTGCATTACTAAGTTCAAGTGAATGTAAACCTGAAGAACTATGGGTGGAAACAAGAGATATTATCAAGGAAGAATGTGCAAAGACTATTCCTGTAGCCAAAAGAAAAGAAAAACCTCGATGGATGTCTGAGGAAACTCTTAAAATTGCCAGAGATAGACGAGAAGCAAAAGTAGAAGGTGACTAGCACGTAGAGACAAAGAGACCTATTATAATAACCAGTGTAAAGAAATAGAAGAGAACAACAAAAAAGGAAGAACAAGAGATCTGTTCCACAAGATCCAAGAAATCAAAGGGAAATTTAAAGCACGGTTAGGCATGCTGAAAGATCAGCATGGAAATACATTAACTGAACAGGACAAAATAAAAGGTGGGAACAATACACTGAAGAACTATACATAAGAGATGAAAGGATAAAAGATTATTTCCAAGAAGAATCTTTTGAAGAAGAACCTACAGTTTTAGAAAGTGAAGTGAAAGCTGCATTGAGAGCAATCGGGAGAAACAAATCACCAGGAGCAGATGGGATATCAATAGAGCTATTCCAAGCCACAGAAACGGAGTCCATCACAATCTTGACAAGAATATGCCAACAGATATGGAAAACAAAACAATGGCCCACAGACTGGAAACAATCCATTTACATTCCAATTCCCAAGAAAGGAGACATCAAAGATTGCAACAACTATCGGACCATTGCATTAATTTCTCATGCGAGTAAAGTGATGCTCAAAATCTTACAGCAAAGGCTGTTACCATATATGGAACGAGAAATGCCCGATGTTCAAGCTGGTTTCAGAAAAGGAAGAGGCACTAGAGATCATATTGCAAATATACGCTGGTTACTGGTACGAGAGAATTTCAGAAGAAAATCAGCTTGTGTTTCATAGATTACAGCAAAGCTTTTGACTGTGGATCATGAAAAGCTATGGCTGGTTTTAAAGGAAATGGGTGTGCCACTACATCTGATCGTTTTGATGCGCAACCTGTACTCTGGACAAGAGGCCTCAGTTAGAACAGAACATGGAGAAACGGAATGGTTTCCAATTGGCAAAGGTGTCAGACAAGGATGTATTTTATCTCCCTATCTCTTCAATCTATATGGAGAACATATAATTAGGAAAGCTGGATTAGATTTAGATGAAGGTGGAGTGAAAATTGGAGGGAGGAACATTAATAATTTGAGATATGCTGATGACACTACATTATTGGCAGAAAATAGTGAAGATTTGAAACAACTATTGCTGAAAGTTAAAAGAGAAAGTGCCAAAACAGGACTACAGCTGAACATCAAGAAAACAAAAGTAATGACTACAGGAGAATTACACAACTTTAAGGTTGACAATGAGGAAATTGAAATTTCTATTCCTTGGTTCCACCATCAACCAAAAGGGAGACTGCAGCCAAGAAATTAGAAGGAGATTGAGACTGGGAAGGGCAGCCATGAAGGAGCTAGAAAAGATTTTGAAGTGTAAGGATGTGACTCTGGCCACCAAGACTAGATTAATTCATGCCATCATATTCCCTATTACTATGTATGGGTGTGAAAGCTGGACAGTGAAGAAAGCTGATAGGAAGAAAATAGATTCCTTTGAAATGTGGTGTTGGAGGAGAGTGTTACGGATTCCGTGGACTGCCAAAAAAACAAATCAGTGGGTTATAGATCAAATCAAGCCTGAACTGACCCTAGAAGCTAAAATGACTAAACTGAGGCTGTCGTATTTTGGTCACGTCATGAGACGACAAGAGTCACTGGAAAAGACCGTCATGATAGGAAAAGTTGAGAGCAGCAGGAAAAGAGGAAGACCCAACAAGAGATGGATTGACTCAATAAAGGAAGCCACAGCCTTCAATTTGCAAGACCTGAGCAAGGCTGTCAAAGATAGGACATTTTGGAGGACTTTCATTCATAGGGTCGCCATGAGTCGGAAGCGACTTGACAGCACTTAACACACACAACACACATTGTTTATTAACTTAATAAACTTTAATTAAAGTTTTAAGTCTTAATTAAACTATAGGTACACTGAATAAAACCTGATATCATACTTAATAATGATCTTTTTTATTGTTAAAAATTAAATTGTAAGTCCCTGCCATTTCCCCCTCCCCGTCCGGAGTCCTCGTCTGGAGGCCTGGTGTACAGCCATAAAAGCCTATTGGTAGACCTGGCCTCCGGCTGAGTCCCATTGGGAGGCCAGGTCTACCCATTGGCTTTCTTGGCAGTAGACCTGGCCTCCGGAGGCCCATAGAAGCCAATGGGTAGACCTGGCCTCTGAAGGGGGACTTTTTCCCCCTCCTCGGAGTCCAGGTCTACCGCCAAGAAAGCCAGTGGGTAGACATGGCCTCTGAGGAGGGAAAAAAAGTAAGTAAGGCATCCATAAAATTAAATCATGACAATGACTGACAAACACTGTACATTTTCCCCATCTGCATTCTCAAAACTCTGCAGGGGGGCTTATTGTTGAGTTGTGCATCTGAGTGGCAAATCCAAGGCAAAACCTCCCATTCATAAATGGCCAATAACCCCCCATGCAGAGTTTTGAGAATCTGCATGGGGAAAATGTGCATCTGAGTGGCAAATCCAAGGCAGAACCTCCCATTCACAAATGGCCAATAACCCCCATGCAGAGTTTTGAGAATCTGGATGGGGAAAATGTGCATCTGAGTGGCAAATCCAATGCAAAACCTCCCATTCACAAATGGCCAATAACCCCCATGCAGAGTTTTGAGAATCTGGATGGGGAAAATGTGCATCTGAGTGGCAAATCCAGTGCAAAACCTCCCATTCACAAATGGCCAATAACCCCCATGTAGAGTTTTGAGAATCTGGATGGGGAAAATGTGCATCTGAGTGGCAAATCCAAGACCACCACCTCCTCGCCGCCGCCTGTGCTCCTTCCTACCTTCCCTCAAGACCCGACCCAGGACTGCCCTGAGCGGACACTGACGGGCCCCGCGCCCCACTTACCTCTGAGCCCGGGGAACAGGTGGCACAGCGCGGCGGGAGCGTGGTGTGGACGGAGCCAAGCCGCTGTTCCGGGCTGAGCAGGGAGGGGCGAGTGACTGGGGCCCCGACAGCCATCCCCGACGGGAGGGCGGGCCGGAAAGGCATTCTCCCAGCCAGCATGCTGGGGCTGAGAGGCAAGACCAGGAGCAACCCGGGGCAGGGCAACGCCCCAGCGGGCCGGCGCGCAGACGCCGACGGCTCCAGCACCAGGCGGCCCTTACAACAAGGGAGAGGGGAGCCAAAGCGGGGTGGCCTAGAGGAGGCCCCGGGGGGAGGTAGCTCGCCGGCCGGCAGGAAGACGGGCCCGGACGGACACCAGACGGACCCCCCGACTAGACCACCCGCCAGAGATGAAAGGGGCGGGGCTGGAAACCGGGAGGGCACTGACACTGGGCTACTTTGAGGGCCCTTGGAAGTTCGGGGAAGGTGGAAGGGGCGGGAAGCGCTTCAAACCCCCGCCGGCCAGCTGGGTGGGACTGGAAAGAGCCGCACTCAAGGGCTCAAAGAGCCGCATGCGGCTCGGGAGCCGCACTTTTGCGACCCGTGAGCTAAAGTATGTGTTTTACACCCTGCCAAATACCATCATTTATTAATCTTGTGGGGAAAGTACACTAAGTGATACATACAATATTGCCAATTTCAAATATGTTATCGAAAGGTTGTTGCAACAGTGGCTGCTTTTATGTTTTATAAATCTTGCATATATTCAGTACCTTAAGCTTAAAAAATATTTTTAAATGTTTTCCAACTTATTGGTTTTAACTGTTTCTCATACTGCCATCAAATGCTGCTCCTGGGAGACAAAGGGCCCTCTGGAACAGGATGAGAGCCAAATGTGGGGTCTGCAGAAGGAAGAGCGAATTGGTGGAAACTTCCCTTCCCCTTCCATTAGTGAAAAATTTAGTCAGCATCCGATCTGTATGTGGCTGCTGAGAGCGAGCATGGTGTAGTGGTTAAGAGCGGTGGTTTGGAGCGGTGGACTCTAATCTGGAAGCCGGTTTGATTCTTCCTTAAGCGGCAGAGAAAGTCGGCATATAAAAACCAACTCTTCTTCTTCTTCATTTGAGGTTGAGGCTGTACAGCCTCAGCCCTGCAGGGTAAATATCTGCAGGGTGGCTGCCAGTCAACCAGCTCCTGCTGTAGCTTCCATAGTTCTGTAAGTTTAACAGCGACAAGGGCAACATCCATCAGCAAAGCCTTTCTTTACTTCTGTAATTAGGCCGGAGGGACAAAGGGAGGGGAGCAATTTCTGTAATGGAATATGGCTGTACACTGACCGATACGCTTCTGGAAATAAACTCCTTGACAGAGCACGTGCTCAGAGACATTGTACTCTTCTTCATTTCTGTCGGCCAGAAAAGTCTGTGTGAAAAAATAATGTTATCTTTTGTGAAGATCTCCTGGAAAAGTGGAGTGGGGAACAGAGTAGATTTCTGTGGAGCAGAACAGGATGAGTGGTAATCATCCTGTAAGTTGGGTCTAATTACATGTCGCATTTTATTTTGTGTTCATTCAAAAATATGATTTTATTTTTGTAAATCGAGCTGATAGGCCTGCATTTTCTAGGCGAAAAACACAGAGGGGGGAGAGCTGTTTAACGTCTTCCTGCCTTAGTTTATTTACTTCATTTACAGCCCACCTTTCTTGCAAAGACTCAAGGTAGACTACAAATAGGGTTGCCAGCCCAGCACTGTTAATCACTGGGGATGAAGGGTGGGGGCATGTAAATTGCTATCACTAGCACTTCCAGCACAAACCTGGATGTGATGTTACTACATTGGGGCAGTGTTCTAGGATTCCGCTGAAACTCTGTGGCAAATCTGTAGTGTTTCAGTGGAATCCTAGAGCGTCACGCCGACTTGACATAATTTCTGAGTTTGCATTGGGAACATCATTGGAGCTATGGAGAGCCCCCATTTCCCCCTTGCTGCCCTACCAAGTGGTGAGGGGTGATCATGGGTGCTGGGCAGGAGATCTCCTTAACAGTTCAGTCAGACAGCTTAAGGCATCCAAGAAACAGTGCAATAGGACTAGGATGGCAGAATTAGAAAACCCTGCAAACAAAAATATATCTGTGGTGTGGCATACCATAATGCAGAAAGTGGATTACAAAGGAAGAAGACAACGCAGTAAATGCAAGGTGATACATACAATAAAGGCAGCAAGAAAGGGCTCCAAGCTAAGTTGCTTTTCATTCTTGAAGAAGCAGTTCTACTTGGCTGCATTTTCAAAGAAAGAACTGTTTTTAAAAAGAAAACATGTAGTTTGACCCTCGGTTTTATTTTTAATAACAAGAAGGAATATTCACAAAAACATAGCTTTTTTGCAAATACTTTACCGAAAAATATAGGTGTGTAGTATTATGGATATACAAATCTAATTTCTGTATGCTAGGCTATTAAGTTAAAAAGAGAGAAATGGTTATAAGGCTCTGTCTGTAAACTGAGTTCCGATCTCCAATAACCTGTGAAGGGATTTTATGCTTTAACCAAAAAAGGTTTAATAAGCTGCCTGGCTCCTAATTTTAAAGTATTCAGAGACAGCTAAGTTACAATTTTCTAGTAATGTGTTGACGGAAAGGTATTCTGTAGCAGATGTTTCTCAGTTCTCAAGCAGAGGTCTTTCCTAGCCCTGCTACCTACTTCTGCATGCAGAGCTCCCCCTTCTTGGGGGAGATATGGCCCAGTCAAGGCTCCCAGGCATGTATAAGCAGCTTCCCGATGGCGCCTTTCTGTCATTCACACTTTTACACAGTTGCTACGGGAAACGCTTGTGCAACATTCACGAGAAATGCGATTGCTGTGTAAAGCATGGCGCTGCTGATAGACGTGAGTGGGTAAAGTACTACACAGTGTGGCAATGCTCAGGCCATGGGACTAGGAGTTCCAGTTGCCTGGGGCAGCTCTTGTTCCTGCCACATCAGGGTCATCTTTCTCTTCCTGATCAAAACAGGTTTCTCTTGCAAATGTTTCCTTGGATCATCATAACCTTGACTTTTCTTGTGCTTCCCTTCTTAACTGTTGGTCAGATCTTGTTTGTTTTCACCTCTGTCTTGTTCAGATTGCAGGGCCTGAAGGGAGCACCCATGTCATGCCCTCCTCCTGTTCCGTGCCTCACACGGTGGTCCTAAATAAATGAAGGGCAGCAGGGCAATTAGGTTTTACTGCTCACATTAAAATGCATAGTAGAAACCAGTTTTTTCAAGCTCCATCTTTTCTGTACTTTTTCCAATTAATATTTGTACATCATAGCTAATTTATTTAAAAGTTCTCAGCATGCTAGGCTTGAGATCTATTGAATTATAAACTGAGTGTTGTTTTTTTTAATTCCAGAAGTTACTTTTGCTTATCTTTTTATTCAGCAATGAGGGGGAAATGGTTCATATTGAAATTTATGTAAATGGCTCTATTTCTTTTGAAATGGTGGCTGCTTGGGTTTAATAATCAAGTATAAAACTAAGCTTACAATGTCTTGATTGCCTACCTACAAGCTTTAGTGAGGGAACTGAAACTGGGAAAGAAGCCTTTAGAAATTTGGTGGACTGTGGGGGAGATATTGTCAAAGCCCTGTTTACAGGATTAAAATAATTTAAGTAACTTGGGTGAGTTGTCCGTGGCTAGATTTCAAAGCCTCATTTCTGAAATATCCTGAATATGGCATACCATAGAAGTTTACCAGGTAAAATAATTGCTTTCCCAACAATAAAGGTTTCACTGCCGCTGTATTCAAATACTGTAAATGAATTCAAGTTCATTCATATAAAGCCTGATTTGCCTCTTGGCCTGGTGAACTGAGAAGAAAGACTGAGAAGAAAGTTTGCAATCTAACCACAATTTATTGTACCAGATAAATCAAGTGGTTTAACAAACTGGGGTTCGTTTCTTCCCTGTGTTGGTATCGAATCCTGGTTTCTGGGCAAGAAACAAATCCTGTTTGTTAGGTCACCTGAATTCAGATGTCACAACAAATTATGGCTAGATCAAAGCCCTCTGTAGACCAGAAAATTTTCAATTTCTGCTCAGCACACAAGAGAAGAGGGATGGAGTACACAAGCCTAGGAATAAACCAGGCATACCCCCATGATCAAACTTGAACTGACCCCAAATGTTTGTCTTACTAGGTCTACTTATGAAGTGCAAATAATAAAGTGCTTTTTGTTGGAAAGATCCAGAGTGGCGAATGATGTTAACATTCAGGGTAACCAGTTGCCCCAATGAGGAGAGTTAAGGATGAAAACTGGGTTCCCCTTTCGAAGAGCAACTGTACGGTGGCACTAAAATGGCTTTGCTTTTATAGTAACTGACTGTGCTCTTTACTCCAAGATTTTTGGAGGCAAAGTTTGCCCATTTTGAGGTCACTTCTGTGACAAAAGGTATCTTTTAACCTAATCTGAACTGGGGAACTTGTAGAATAGCGTACTTCTCTCGAGTAAATATTTAAAGTACTGGAAAACACTTCAGGAAATACCGCAGGTGTTCTTTTACATTGTTTAAAGGTCCTTCTTGAATATTGTGATAGAATAGCAGTATTTGAGTCCAGTCCAGCCAGCAATTGGAACTTCAGTCTGGATCTGAATTGGAAAAACCTCTTGAAATACTTCAGATATAGTCCTTGCCGCCCCCCCCCCCCCGAGTGCTTTTGAAACATCCCAAATAGTGTTACTTTTATTAACTGGATTTACATACCACAATATAAACCTGTGTTAAGTATGATTGTTCAGCTGTAGTTTTCCTGCAATATCTGGATTTCATTCAGCTTGGAAAAATGCAATAACACCTTCTCTGCCTGTATTTTCTTCATACGGTTTGTCAGAAACATACTTGTAGAGACTCACAAGTGACAAAACAGCAAGTCTGTTGATTTAACCTCCTTGTCATGGGCTCAGTAGGAATTGCAGCTATGTTGACAAGTTCAGTCAGTGCACCAGACAAGGAAAGGTGCATGTTGTATGCTGGTTGTTACAGACCACAAGTGGGATTTAATAGCTTTTTAGGCAGGAAACTCTTTGGAGATACTTGAATCTCTGTCAAGCACACACACAAGGCAGAACAATGTAGATGCACCCTAGGCCTTTCCACATGTATAAACAAGGAAATACTTGATGTTAAGCGAGAATTACTGTTGTGACCTTTAATATGATATGTAGAGCTGGAGATAATGAACCCTTAAGATTTTAAATGCACCTGCCATCCAACGGCATTCTCTATCCCACACCCCAGCGCACTGTTGATTTTGCCCGACCTGTTCCTGTGCTGGAAGTATTAACTGAGGAACATTCTTCAGCCTACCTGAGGAGAGTAAATGGACTATGTGAAGGAAGTAGGTGATAGAGGGAGCTAGCCTCACTGGTCTACTTGGAATCCTAATCAGGTCTATTCAGTGGGGCTTACTTCAAGGAAAGTACGATTGCACTGATAGAATAGGGAGGGTGCTCGATTCAGCAGCTACCCACTAAAGCTGTGTTGTGTGGAGATGAATTATTGAAAACACTGAGGCTTGCAGTATTCAGAACAAGGACAACAAACCATTTTTAAAAAAGAAATACGTGTCTTTTTAACAATATGCTTATAAAAATAGACTGTGAACCTTTTGGGGTGGCTGCTAATAGTGAGTGTTGAGGACAATGTCATGAGTGAATAATATGGCGCCAACTGTTAAATTCTTATTCTTTGCTTTAGAAATTAGAACAAAATCATGCTAATGGGTATCTTGGGTAAGAGTAACGTTGCCAGCTGTTGTTTTGAGCATGCAATGTGTGCTGATGCTTAAAAGCTCATGGCATTGCATGTCTGTATTCCACCCCTACCCGATTGTCATAGTCTTTAATTGGGAGTATATGCTAGATGAGCATTGAAACAACTTATTCTCCATGGCCAGTAAAAACTGAGGAGTAGCAGAAGGGAGCAAGAAAACATCTTCCTTTAGTGTTGTTTTCCTAATCTTTGGAGCTTTTCAGTGGTTCAGCCAAATGGTTAATATGTTTACAAAACTACTTGCTAGCTGCTGGCTTATGCTGAGAGTAGCAGGTCCCTAAACATTTAACTGTTCTATCTTTGGCTGCAAGGCAACCTTATTGTCCTGTTCATTTTCACTGTGTACATTTCAAAAATGAACAGATTGGTACACTGAAACAAAATTGCACGATGCTTAAGAAATAGATTGGATGATAAGATCAGAGCCAAACCCTTCATCTTAGCTAGATGAGGAAACCAGGCATTACTAATAAATTTGCTGATCCTTAACATGGTATACCAGTGAACAGAAAGTGGTTAAAGATGGAGTATTCCAAATCAGACCTCTTTGCTATCTACTGTCATGTTGTTGTATTCCCAGAAGCAAAAGATGTGGGAATGGGTGGAAGGTTTCTGATGTGGTCTTCCTCTGCAGTATGCGGAGGCTTGAGAACCATGGGAGCTAGCATGAAGGAGATGAAGACGTATTTTTTTTAACAATGTTTGAAAGGTTGTTTTTCTTCTCGTTTGACATGCAGCAAGGACATATGGGAGAAGGCGAGGTAACAACATTCCTCTTTAATTTCCTAATGTTTAAAATGTCTCCTGGCACAGCTAATGCATACATTGCTTCTATAGAGAAGGCTGGAAGCTGTTTTAAGCCAGGCTTCCTAAGTTTGCATGCTGTGGTAACCTTTAATAACTGGATGTAGTGTCTTCCAAAAAAAGGCTGTCTAGGCAGAATAAGTGTAATTATATCAAGTCATGGGAAGGGTGGGCGGATCACATGGTGGTTCTATAATGTAGGCTTGAAAATAATAGATAATAGGTTTGACTGTGAGGGGCAGAGAGTCTGGGGAGGGGGTTAGTTAGGGAAGACCTAAATGACTCTCATTTCCAGGTCTCTTTTTCAAAGGTGACTTTGGTCATGATTAACTACAAATGTGGCTTTGTTCCATACCGCTTTGGCAAGAGCAGGGGCTTTTACGGGAAAGCAGTATCTTTCATAACCACTGGGATGCTTGATCAGTCTGATGTAGACTGTATAATGCTGCCTAAGAAATGTATTCCTGTGTAGTCAGTTCACTGATCTAGCTCTTTCTACATCTGGTATCTCCAGAGATGCCCAGAATCCAAGATCTGTCCTTGTTTGTGCTCTTCACACAGGCAAGGTAGCAGTTACTTTAGGGAAATAGCTTTGGAACAGTGCTTGCTTTGGAGAAATAGTGGGGTCATGCTTTGAACTTTTTAGGAGTTTCAGTTCACTTGTGAAAATGTAACTTGGCAACTAATAGCGCCATCCTAAGCAGAGTTGTACCCCTCTACTTAGTAGAAAGTTGTAACACTGCTTAGGACTGCATTGTAGGTCACTTAGGTGGTTTTTTTTTTCCGTTTCTTTTTTTAATTCCATGGAATGAGAGGCCTGCAGTTCTAGGACTGCATTCTCTAAACATGCATGGCAGGAAATCTTAGATGCATTAGTAACTTTGCTAGGTCTCAGCACTGCTGTGTGTGTGTGTGTGGGGGGGTAGGAGATTTGCTATCCAAAATCTTTCCATAACAGCAGGGGGTGATTAGAGGAGTTGTTACTGAAAAGGGAACTTGGTGCAATTAAAAAAACAGGCCTGAAAGCAACTCGGTGTAAAATATGTAATTAAAAGGGGTTGATCCCTCTCAGTAATTTTCCAAGGATTTACTTGGGGGGGGGGGGGGAATTCAAGAACACAGATGATGAAATTGTGAGTAGTATTATTGTGCTTGTGATTGTTCTAAACAGGAGATTTTTGTGGGTGAAGTGGTAGATTGATAAAAAAACCCAATTTTCCAATGACTGATCTTTTGCTGTCAAGTTAGACTGTTGGTTCTCCCTCCCTTTTGGTGATGACAGTAGCTTGATTCAGGGACTGAAAAATACTAAGATGTCTTCTTTGCCATATCCCTCATCCCTTTGCCATACTTACAATCTGAATTTCAGAGCTGATAGTACTTTCTTCTGCTAACTGGTACCTTGTTCAACTTTCCATATTCAGTACAAGCAAAGATTTCCAAAGCACCACTATTTAAAAAGAAAAGTATTTTCTCAGCAGCCATGATAATCTCTGGACAAAACTATATTATAATGATTCTTAATAAAATATTGAAGGGATTTTAACATTGTTTTCTTTGATGTGAGCTTAATCCAAAAGGAACAAGAAAAGTAGCTAGAAATGCAAGTTTTCCCAGTCTGTCTTGAAAAGATAAAGAAATACTAAAGGAATCAGTTTTGTTAATTCATATGCTAAGCAGTTAAAGAAAAAGCACTTTCCCAATAATGTATGCAGTATCGTAGCAAAAGGGCTTCTTATAGAATCGATAGAAGAATGCTTGTGGTGTTGCTTTCCTAGAGAAACCATTAATTAATCTTGTTTAACATCCATAGTGACATTTACTACCAATTGATAAAACCATTTAAGGCCTACTTCACATTGAGATGGTAGATGTGTATTTGTACCGCTTCAGACTGTAGATGGGGCTCTAGATAGGATACACCTCATATAAGAAATCATGTATGTAGAAAACTAGCATGTCAAAAGATATTCTCTCTTGTCATGTTAGTTTTCAATCTGGGGATTTTTTTGAATGTGGAGGAACATTCCATCATATGAGCCCCCATGTCTAGACTGAAGTTTTAACATTGTGAAACACTGATTACCATCTCAGTGGAAACGGGGGCTAAGCAATGTCAGGGCTATTTGTTTGCTTTTCTGGTTTTGGGCTTTTAGGTAGGCTACTTTTCTGTCTCAATTGCTTTTGTCAGCTGATAGTGGTTTCACGGGTTTTTGAAGTATTAACTGTTTAATACTGTACAGTTTTGCAGTACTCTTAATTTAGTGATTATTGGGCAATGTTATGTATCTGTGTAATTAATGGATCTTTTTAATGAACAGGAGTAAATATTATTTGTTGTATGATCGTAGAAAAGTACAGTGCTGATGTTGCTGATAGTTGTTATTGAAGTAGACTATTCTTCTGTTAGTATGCTTTGTATTTTTTGTCCTTGCTTGTTGTTGTAGGTCAATCCTCACTGTTCCCAATGGAAGATGGATTTCTGGATGACGGACGTGGGGATCAAACTCTCCACAGTGGCTTAGGATCACCACACTGCTTCTCACACCAGAACGGTGAACGAGTGGAACGATACTCCCGCAAGGTGTTCGTAGGTGGCTTGCCACCTGATATTGATGAAGGTATACCAATGTACCCAGAAATACCCACAATAAACAAGTGCCAGGCATGACTGAGATTCTCTGAAGGGGGTTTGTGTGTGTGTAAATACAGATTTTGGCTGCAATACTGAGCATGTGCAACATTCTCATGTCCTGACTGTATTTGGTTTTTAAGCCTGTGAAAATTATTACTTAAACAATGACATGCCAAATGCACAAACTAGTGCATTATGAACTGTGAGGTGGAGTTATTAGCCACACAGTTAATGCAATAATCTTTTCCCTGGTTCAGACATAATGTGAAACCACACTTTAATTGAACGATGGTCAGTTTGTAAAACTAAATTTCAGTTCACAGGTGATCGCTCAGTCACTGTTCACTGTGACATTCGTAGTTTTTGACCTTTCTCACACTCTTAAAAATGCTGTTGCTATCCCAGTCTGCACTGTGGTGTCCGAGTGAGGGAAAGCTTTAAGGGTGTCACCAGTTTACTTTCTATTGGTCAGAGTTACTACAGGGCCATAAATCCACACCCCCTTTTCTTTTTCACTGACATAAAACCTTTCCTTAAACCAAAACACACAAAACTGTGAAGGGTTTACCCCCCACCCTACAAAGTTTCTTCTTACTATTGGTGAGAGTTTGCTTTGTACGCTGCTGGTGGAAAGGCAGATTTGGAGGTCAACACACATTTCCAACAGAGCTGGTGGCAGCATAGATGACACAGAAGAAGCCTGTTCCTCCCTTATCTGTGCCTGTGGCACTCCAGCTGCCTCTGGAGCTTGCAGCGTTGGTAATGGCTCATGGTGATATAGGCTTTGCTGGCTCAAGATATTTTGTCCCCCAAGCACTTTCTTCCCGTGCTGCCCCTAACAGATCAGATAGGCTGCAGAAGCCGCATCTCTGCAGTCTCCCTTGGAGCCCAACCAGGTGGCAGTGGCACAGCTGTGGAGGTTGGACATCTTCTGTGTTGTCCCTAGTGGGTGTAAGGCAGGTTGCAAAATTAATACCTGTACATATTGCACTGGAGTCCAGTGGCAGTGGTGCCAGTGTGATTGGGGGAATGCACCTCCCAGACCTGCCTTCCCAAATCATGGGAGAGCCAGCCTTGCCCCACAGTGGCAGCGATACAGAGCAGGGGAGGGTGATGACCCACTTCCCTGACCTG
Organism: Euleptes europaea; assembly: GCF_029931775.1. Classification (NCBI taxonomy): domain Eukaryota; kingdom Metazoa; phylum Chordata; class Lepidosauria; order Squamata; family Sphaerodactylidae; genus Euleptes; species Euleptes europaea. The sequence continues at coordinate 102,170,861 of NC_079312.1, read as the reverse complement.
CTTTGCCATAACAAGGGATATGCACCTAAAAAAAGGAGGGGAAACCTTTTTCAGATTTTCATTTTGGGAAGGGTATCTCAGATTCTCATTTTAATTTATTAATATGCTAAATGCCATTAAAGACATTCATATCAGTTACAGAATTAAAATAGGAGAATATACAATAAAACTATAGTATATACGATTCATAGACAGTTTATACAATTTAAACAGACCTCAAATTAATAAAACATTTTCCATTTGAAGCTAAATTACCAAGGCCCAGCTTGGATCTTATATATTGTGACACAGAATTTAGCTATTTGCTTCACCCTCTGGTCTGATCCTTCCCATAGGAGATTCCTCAGTCTCCCTTCCTCAGAGGGAAGGGTATCAATACCAGTATTCGGTGGTATTAGGATCTCCCAATAGTGTTTTGGGATTCAGGTTTAAGGTTTTTTTTCAGGATTCTGAAATTTTTTGGGTTAAGTTACTCCCTATGGGGGGACTCTTTCTGGAGGGGCTGGTTTTGTTTGTTTGTTCAAACAAATGACATCAAAACTGCAGGGAACCCTCCAAGTTTCAAGTGAATTGGATCAAGGAAGTACACACCCCTGAACAAGCCCCCCCCCCCCAGCCATCCGATTCATCTCCATTGTTTCTATGCTTTGTCCAGGACGACACCAGTAGCCAAACGCACAACAGCAACCCCTGGCCAAAACCTTCCTAATGAAAACAGAACCAGTGAAAACACAACAGAACAAATATCAAACCAGAGGATCCCATCAGGGCCATGGGCCTTGGGACCCTGATCAGGTTGAAAGGCAGCATAAAAGTGTTTTGATTATGCAACCAATGTCAAACCAGAAAATCAAAGTCAAAACAACAATGGAAGGCGGTACCAAGGCAGCCACCCAGACCTAGCAAGAAACTGACACACAATAATGTCGCTTCTCCAAGGAATGCCTCAGAAAGTGAGAGGGGAGGGGGCTTTGGACACCCCAGTTCTCCTCTCTCTGCAGCCTGCAGCCTGTACTGTCACTGGCTCAGAGGGGCCTAGAGACAGAGGTGCAGGTGCCTTTTATCACTGGCACTCCTGTTCTTTCTCACCCCTGTAAAGAAGAAACACAACAGCAACACAGCATGCACAAGCTTCATTTTAGGTGCTTCTCTGGTTTCTGCATGTTTTGTCTACTTTCTTAACATTTTCTAATTCCAATAACATTTGTGGATTTGGCAGCAACAGTTTTGGCACTGTCCTTTTCTGTGCAGAATTGTGCTGAGAGGTACTGAGCCACACCAACATTCTCTTGTGCCATACAGCAGCTAGTATTCAATTGAAGGTGTTTGTTTTTTTAAGAATACAATTTGGAATGTGTATTTTATATGTGTGTGTGTGTGTAAAGTGCCGTCAAGTTGCAGCCGACTTATGGCGACCCCTTTTGGGGTTTACATGGCAAGAGACTAACAGAGGTGGTTTGCCAGTGCCTTCCTCTGCACAGCAACCCTGGTATTCCTTGGTGGTCTCCCATCCAAATACTAACCAGGGCTGACCCTGCTTAGCTTCTGAGATTTGACAAGATCAGGCTAGCCTGGGCCATCCAGGTCAGGGTGTATTTTATATAGTGCCAATCAAATTGGATAACATCCCTGCTGTTTCTTTCTACATCTGAGTGTTAAGTTTTGGGGAGAGAATTTTTGCCCAACCACATACTGAGGAGATGGAGGCACAAGCACATGCTCATATGACTAACTCTCGAAGTCCAGGCTGGGTAGTTGAGGAGTGGCAAGTTGACCTTCAGGAAGACCAATTCTCAGCCTTCCAGGGGGGCAGATATGAGCAGTGTAGACTGACTGTGCTGCCCGTCTGGGGGAAAATAACAGGCTCACTCAATGTGCTACATGTCTTTTAAATATGCAGGTGTTCTGTACAAAAGGAGACACTGGTCTACCCAAGCAGAGTCCTTCTGTTGCATGCAAATAAAGGAATCTGAGCAGAATGTGGCTATTTAAAAAAAAAAAAAATCACTGCCTTGCAAGCGCTTTGAGAAAAGCAAATCATTATAAGACTGTATAAAAATTCAGGGCTGGCATAAGGATTTAAGTAAAATAAGAAATTTGGGGGAGGGTATATCAAGGATTTTCAAATTGTCCTGATCCTGTGTTGCCTGTAAGTCCCATGTTTTTCCTATCCTTGAAAAAGCTTTAAGCTTGACCTCTTTAAAAATGAGCCTGAGTGGAGGAATTCTATCCTGCCCTTTAAAAAGCTGAGCAGTGGCTGAATTTTTGTAGCATTAACCAATGTGCAAGTCACCTGAGCTGCATTTTGAAATGGAAGGAGGCTTTGAAATGGCTGCAGCAAAGGCTCCCTGCTGATTCAGTGTGTGTGCGCATATACAGTCCGCATCCTTTTCTGTCGAGCTATTACATAACTGCTTTCTGCAAGCACTGCTGAAGTTAGTCTGAGGTCAAGCTCAGATAATGTGTGCAGATGTGGCAGGCGCATGTGATGTGAGTGGGCATGACTAGATCGTGTGATATCCCTTTCTCTTTCTCCCTACTCTTTTGCAAGCTGGCTTGCAGAGCCGACTACTCAGCACTCTGATTCAGCCTGTGCATGCTATCTGTGGGAGAATGCCTGAAGCTAGGATGCGGTGGCTGTTCGGAGTCTCTGATTTCATTCCTTTGAGTGGGCTGCTGCTCATCTTTATTTGTAACCTGAAAGGCACAGCTTTGATAACCCGAACTGTTTTCTTCGTTATTAAGCATATGTTTTGACACGTCAAGTCTCTCCTTTCAACAGTTAAAAATATTATCAGCTGTCTCGGTCTGTTGAGATTGCGGAACATATTTGTAGACTAGACCTGAGGTATTAGCAAATTACTTGAAATCCTGTATTTTGGAGTTTTGTGATCAGTGCATGAAAGCTTTTTCCTGCTTGTCTCCCCCCCTCCACAGATGAGATCACAGCCAGCTTTCGTCGCTTTGGCCCTTTGATTGTGGATTGGCCTCACAAGGCTGAAAGCAAGTCGTATTTTCCTCCAAAAGGTAACATTTATTTATCCTTTGCATTTTGTGTCCTGGCCTTCCATCTTGAGAGCTCAGGGCAGTTAACAGTTGCCTTTTGAGGTAGGCTAGACTGAGAGATGTTGATTTGGCCAAGGTCACCCAGAGAACCTCATGGTGGAGAGTGGATGTGAATCCAGGTCTTTTAGGCCTAACCATCTATTCAGTGCACTACATAGGCTGAACTTAGTAGTGCTGAAGGCGATGTCCTGTTTTTGTGTTTTGCTTTTTGTTTGAAACTTTGCCTTCAGTGCTGATTGTGCGATTGGGTCCTGTTGTACTGCAGACCCTGTACACGGGCTTCAGATAGTGTGACCTGTTTAGCCTCAGTTAAAATTCTTCTTTCCCTTCCTGCCTTTGTTCACCACAACTTATTTACTTTTTTATCTTGTCTCTTCTGTTCCATTTAAGATCTTCACGCCAAATGATTAAAAGAAACTGAATTATAGGATGTACTGTGTAGGGGGCACACCAGCGAAGTTTTTTCAGATAAAACTCAATTATGGGCAAGGAATGGGGGAAGCCTTGGCTGTTGCAGTTACTTCCTGACTTACTAACAATGGCTATTTGTTTAAATCTGACCTTTTCCTACTGCCTCTCCAAAGAGACTTCATCCCCTCCAAGTGTGTCATAAGAGTTTACTCTTCACACTTACTCTTCACACTGCGGAGTCTAGGTGCATACATTCTTGTAAACAAAATAGGACCTTTACAATCTGAGAATCCTTGCAAGGCTCTCTGTTTCCTTTCATAGGGTATGCCTTCTTGCTGTTCCAAGACGAAAGCTCTGTACAAGCTTTGATTGATGCATGTATCGAAGAGGATGGAAAACTCTACCTGTGTGTTTCTAGTCCCACAATTAAAGACAAACCGGTAGGTGGAATTGTCACATACTAATAGTTTGGCAGATAACATGCATCGAAAATGGATGCGTAATTCCTGAATTTTTTTTTTAGGTTGAACTCTAAAAGAGGTTGCTGCCCTACATAAGCATGTGTTTTTCTTGGTTGTTTTCCCCTACGAAAGATGTGATGAAACCAGTTCCTTGGGTCATAAAGTGTGAGGCATAGGTTGTTAGTCCCAAAGTCTGGGTTGCCACACATTGTGCCAACTCCGTGTAGTCTTTGCTATAGAGATATGTAACTGCAGGCCAGGAAAGGGCAAATCTAGTCCCCAAAGACTTCATATCTAAACCCCCCCCCCAGCATAGTATTTTATCTGGATACTGTGTCTCCATGCTAATATACACTTCAGCCATTTTCTCTCCAGATGAGATACCCTCTCTCTCTATAGACAAAACTGTCTTTGCATGTGTGTCACTGAGGCACATAAAGCAGGCACCTCTAATGAATTCTCTGTTGCTGTTCACACCTGGGAGGCTCTGTAAGAAAAGACCCTTTTTCTGTGTCTTGGCTCATGTAGGAATGAGTGAGTGGATGCAGTCAATGTTACTGGCCCTTAACCTTTTGCTAAACCCAACATGCTGACCATCAACAAATTTGTTGCTGATCATGGCTTTAGGGAAATAGGTTTTTACTCTGGAAAACCCATGGGCTGATTCACACTAGCCTGTTAACCCTATGAAACGTGCCCATGGGGAGGTTCCATTTGTATGTGTTCCACGTACACTTGAGTGGGAGCTGTTGGATAAATGTGAACCAGTCCCCCAATTTCCTGTCTTGATGGTGGTTCTGGGTAATTCAGTGTTTGAACAGAGCTTTGATTTGATGGCTGAGCTGTGTTTTGACGACAGAACTGGTAGATCTACAAAAATAATGGGTAGAGAAGCCCCAACACTTGTCCATAATTTGCCAAAAAATGTACAATAAACTCACTTTAGTCACAAGTTGCAGTTGATAGAATTATTGTAGATATGTATACTGAAGTATAACACTATACTTGTCACCATATCAAGCCTCTCCCCTGGGGGCAAAGCCTGGATTCCTGTTTGAACACATATCAGTGCCCAGGAAGCTGTATGCAGTAATGCATCAAAGCTTATGCTACAGTATCTGCATTTTGTAGGGTTGGATCAAACCCTGTTTACAAGTGCACCGTAAGTGCTTAATATGATGGATATTTGTGACCGTCTTGCTGAGCTAGGAAATAGTCTGGTTCTACTAGCACAGAAATAGAATTCAGATTCTTGTGTAAATTGCGGTAATGCCCTTCTGGAGAACAGGAGTTTTAAAAAAACATACTAACAAATAAGGGAACAGAGAATTTGAATACGTCCTAGCTGCTCTTTGTAGATTTCAAGTTCTGACTGCCATATTTGGTGCTGGGAAGGAAAGGAGTATTTTGGATCAGTGATTTTGGACTGGCCAGTGATTTGTTTATGATCTTGCCATGTTCTACGTGAGAAAGCTTACTGAAGCTTTCTAGGTTAGATTGCTTTTCAAGTTTTTATTGTATTCCCTTATACAAGTACACAAGTTATCTTATAATTCTGGTCAAAAATTTGTTAAACTATTAGATTATTCTTGGAATTGGGCAGACATCTTGTATGATCATTCTGGTTGCTTGTAGTGCACTCTAATCCAGAGGAAACACCTGGGCTTTTTTAAGTCTTCAGGTGCTTTCTACCATTCTGATTTTATGGTGGATGTGGCCCAATTTAAAAAATACTAAACATGATCAAAAGAACCAAGAGTGCCAAATTAGGCTTTATTCCTGGCTATAATATTCCAAGTTCTCAAGGAGCAATCTAGGTTGGAGGGCAGAAGGATGATGTAATCCTGAGAAGTTCTTAGGTAGGTTAGGGGTAAAAAGTAGGAATCCCCCCCCCCAATTCATTTTTTTTTTTTCATTTTAAGAGCATAAGTTGGGTTCTTTACTGTCGGAATTTAAAGCGAGTAATAGCAGGAAAATGTACAGTAGTTGTATACAACTATGCAATAGTGTATCTCACAAAGTGAACTTTGACTCCCAAAAGCTTATTCCCTGGAAAATTTTGTTGGGCTTTAAGGTTCTACTGGACTACAGTTACAAACTAACACAGCTACCTACCTGAAACTTTATAATAGTTGTTATGATTCAGTGGGAAAGAATCCTGGATGTAGTTGTTCTCCTCCTTCCCCAGAGGATGAAATTGCCTGAAATTGTACCCCCTACCCAGAGGATCCTTCCAAATTTCAGGTAGATAGAAAAAAGCACCCAGTTCTGTAAACATTTTATATTCTTTTTTGCAGAGGGACATAGGGAGGAATGACTAGGTGTCTTCGTTAACTTACTCTCCTTTCCCTGGTTCTTTAAACAGGGAGTGGAAAGAGGACTGTCTTTTTTGTCTTAAAAAACCAAAACAAAAAACCAAACTGGAATGTGTGGATGAGGGAAGCTAAAGCTTTCCACTTCTTATCTTGCTGTGCTACTTTTCTTTCAGCATTTTCCCCCCAGCCCAGCTGATTTTCTGTATCAGGGTCTGGCCAGGAGAATATATGCCTGGAACAGTGAAGCGCAGTGAGAGGAGCCAACAGAGGTGGCAGAGTTAGCTTCCCCCCATCTGTGTGCTTTGCTTTCACAAAATTAATAACCATGAATGGATGTTTTAGCGAATACATTAGGCAAGATTTGCAGTTTCAAAGGTGTAATATCCCTCCCACCCAGATCATTATCGCTAAGAATTGTGTGAGAGTACATGTATGTTTTATTGATTTTGAGCTGTTCCACCAGGCATATGGTTGAGGACAGCAACGGTTTCCATCTGGCTGGTCTCCCCTTCTCCTTTCCTACCCTCCCTCCACCTCCGTCTCTGCTATCTCTTACAAATAGAAACAGTACTGCTGCTCCAGTTATTATGTATTATTGTTGTTGCTGAATATTAAGGGTGTCTGGTTTTATTGTTGTATATTATGAAATTTGGATTGATTTTAGATTGTTTTAAAAATGTTCTGAGCTGCTTTGAGTTTGGCTTGGCCAGGAAAGGGCGGCCTAAATATCAAACAAAGTAAAGCAAAGTAAATGGGGTGGGGGTGGGGATCTGTTGTTCCATGAGTACTGTTGCTCTGCTTATGGTGTGTCAGGTCCAACCCCTCTTCTCCTGCCTAGAAAATAGTCTCAGAATGAAATAGCTCATGCAGTCACAGGGTTCATACTTATACAGAATCATACCTGTGAGACAGTGCAGTAGTTGGTGTAAAGCTGATACGACGTGCAGAGAATTGCCAATTGGGATGATTGGGAAGATAAGTTAACTTTTCTGGTTTTGTTGCTGTCAAGCACATACCTGCTGAGTCTCTCCTTCTCCCCCTCTTCCCCCCCGCCCCCGTACTGCCTGGGCAGCAAAATGCTAGAACTACAGTCAAATGAGAACAGGTCTGCCCACTCCTGGATGTCTGAAATAATTCTGTTTGTATTGAGAGCATTTACTGTATTTGTAAATAGATGTAGCTTGGTTTGGATGTTGATTAGTAGTTTTCAGCGCATGTCCCTAGAAATGAAGCACGTTGATTCAGCTGGGGTGACCCCCTGCATCAACCAATAGGCTGGTGGTGTAAGTTGTTTCTGACTGACTGATTACCAATTAGCCAGGAAGGAACAGAACTCATGGACTGAGTCCAAGTACTCTCTTCCTTCTGCTCCCACATTGCCTAACAGCTGACCAGTGCTGTGAGAGGCATTGCTCAGAAGCTCCTTATAGTACTGATCTTGCTATTTAAGGATGAGGGACATGCAGGCTGCAAAACAGGTTGCTTGATGTGCTCCCTTCCCCCGCTCCTGTAGCTTATTGTGTTCCTGCTACAGCAATTTTCACATACGGGAACCTGACTGTAGTCATTGCTTGGCTGGTTAGAACGACTGTTAAGAAGGCAGACCGTAAAAAGTAATGGATGAGTGTTATACAGGAATATAAAATTGCTTCCTTCCATCAGCAGATGATGGTACTATAATGTGTAAATGGTAAATGGAAAAAAAGCAGTCGGCTTAAATTGTAAATGGCACTCTCCGGGTTTTTTTTGCTTTTAGGTTCAGATCCGGCCTTGGAATCTTAGTGACAGTGACTTTGTGATGGATGGCTCACAGCCTCTAGATCCACGGAAAACAATTTTTGTAGGAGGAGTTCCCCGACCCTTACGAGCAGGTATGGCATTCGGAGAACAAGAGAAACGGCTTGTTGATGCCGTCCAAGCTGCCTCACTCTGCGAGGGAACATTGTGTCCTTATTTCAGCCACAGACCTATGCCAGCGCTTGCTAAATTTAACTTTGCTGACATGCCAATTATTTCCAGATAGAAAAGTACTAATAAACATGCATGCACAGGGCCTAGAAAGAGAGAAGATTTGTATGAATAAAGTACTGTACATAAATTGTTTACTCCTTTATTTTAGTGGAGCTTGCAATGATAATGGACCGGCTGTATGGAGGAGTTTGCTATGCTGGAATTGACACAGACCCTGAGCTGAAGTACCCCAAAGGAGCTGGGCGTGTTGCATTTTCTAATCAACAGAGTTATATAGCTGCTATCAGTGCCCGCTTTGTTCAGCTGCAGCATGGAGAGATAGATAAACGGGTAAGGGCTAGAAGAGCACATTCTGCTTATTACTCAGCATTCTTTTGCTGGCTTATTTCCATATACATGTTGGGGGTGCGTGGCGGTAGAAAAGGCTTTATTAAATCCAGACTGTTTTCTTCTTCGTGTTTCTGAATTATATACTTAAACACCTCCCCCCTCCCCGTTATCCTGTAGGTTGAGTTGTCTAATTTTAAAATTGGCTTTTTAATACCTTCTGGCACCTTCTAAACCGGCTGCTCCCTCCAGAGACATTTCCTGCAGCACAGCATAAGCCTGTGTTCCTAATATTATCCTGTTACCTCTGCATGACTTGCTTACCATTGGCCTCTTCTTCACCCTGCCTGTGTGTTAGAAGTAGACTAGTCAACTGGTTCAGCAGAGTGGAAGGGTTGCTGCTGTACTGTTTCCATTGATTTCTACAGGACTTGTGTGAAGTGGTTGACCAAGTCCTATTTTAAATGAAGCCTGCATAGCAACAATACTTTACAGTGCTATTGTGTCATCTGCAGTACCCTTCTTGCAGCAGCTGTAGATCAGGCTCTCCCTCTCACCTTCCTCTTCGTCTCAGACACAAATGAGTATGCTCTAACACACGAGCTATCATACAACACCTATCCAACTGAGTGATTTGTGTACAGATCCCTTCTCAATAAAGTTCCCTGTGCACAGAGGCAGATCCTTTTGTTGGATCCTGGTATTGAGGGGGGGTTACTTATGGTGAATAAGATCATAGCTCCAGGACCAAACAGATGATTCAGATTGTCAAAACTGAAAGTATCAATCATCTGACTTTTTAATATGGGTCGAGATTGAAACTACACTCTCCCAATCTGGTAGTGAGTGACAGTGGTAGTATTGACAAAGGAGAGCCGGTGTGGTGTAGCGGTTAAGAGCAGTGGTATGGAGCGGTGGACTCTGATCTGGAGAACCGGATTTGATACCCCACTCCTCCACATGAGCAGTGGAGGCTAATCTGGTGAACTGGATTGGTTTCCCCACTCCTACACATGAAACCAGCTGGGTGACCTTGGGCTAGTCTCTCTCAGCCCCACCAACCTCACAGGGTGTCTGTTGTGAGGAGGGGAAGGGAAGGTGATTGTAAACCAGTTTGATTCTTCCTTAAGTGATAGAGAAAGTCAGCATATAAAAACCAACTCTTCTTCTCCTTCTCCTCCTCCTCCCCCTCCCATTTGTTGGGAGTTGTACCTGCAGAGAATCTAGCAATTACCAGCGTATATACAATGTGCTGTTGTGCACCAACCTGGCACATGTGCTACTTCAGTGTTTGGCACAACCTGTCAAACAGTTGCCACTGTTATACAGATATATTTTAAAATTCTACCTACCTACTTGCAGTTCAAGCTGCTTTTGTGTAAATGAGTCTTTTGGAAATTCAATTAATTCTCAATTACATGTGTAAATTCACAGTTTGTAATTTGCAAGTATTTGACTTGCATACACACATGTGTATGTTTTTATAAAACTGAATGTAAAGCAAATCCCACGGCAACCTCTAAAATAAATCCCTCCATGTAGCATGCCAAATGAAACGAAGAGTTGATTCACCCCCTTTGCACTGACAGCTGGTTGGGAAGTAGTGCTGTTCAATAGTTCTTTCTCTAAATTGCTCAATAGGGACTCTCCCCACTAGTGAGACTTTAAAATATCCTAGATTTTTAAAAAATCATCCTCTTTCAGCAAAAACCTCTTGAATGCTCTATTCTTATGTGAAATTTTAATAATTAGAATTGTTTCCATATTTCCTCCTGACCAAAAATTAAGTTGATACTGCACCAATCCAGAAATAGTGTATTGTGCATTTTCATCAGAGGTTTAACACTCCCCTGTTGTAATGCATTGAACATGAAAAAAATTCCTTCTATTAAACTGAGAAATAAATCCCCTTAACAGTTTCCTTCCCCCATCCTCTCAAGTTTCTACCATGTATGTCAGTTACTGTGTAACCCAAAGCCAATTCTTGCCATGTGCAAGCAGCCCTATAGGAGGACTCTGAAGTATCTTCTTCCTGGCACATACAGCCACAGGATGTAGGGATGGCTTTTGAAAAGGTTAAACAAATTCGTGGAAGATTGGTCTGTTTATGGCTATGGCATGCTAGTTGAATGCAGTCTTCATGTTCAGTGGCCATATAGTATACCTTTTGAATCAGGAGCCAGCGTGGTGTAGTGGATAAGAGCGGTGGACTGTAATCTGGTGAACTGGGTTTGTTTCCCCACACATTAAGCCTGCCGGGTGACCTTGGGCCAGTCACAGTTCTCTCAAAACTCTCTAGCGGCTAGAGTCTAGCCCCACCTAGAAAAAGAAGAAGAGTTGGTTTTTATATGCCGCCTTTCTCTACCACTTAAAGGAGACTCAAACCGGCTTACAATCACCTTCCCTTCTCCTCCCCACAACAGACACCCTGTGAAGTAGGTGGGGCTGAGAGAGCTGGGACTAGCCCAAGGTCACCCAGCTGGCTTCGGGTGTAGGAGTGGGGAAACAAATCCAGTTCACCAGATTAGCCTCTGCTGCTCATGTGGAGGAGTGGGGAATCAAACCCGGTCCTCCAGATCGGACTCCACCGCTCCAAACTACCACTCTTAACCACTACACTACGCTGGCTTACAATCTACAACCTACCTCCCAAGGTGTCTGTTGTGGGAAGGGGAAGGAGGTTTCAGCCCCGCCAAAGGTTTCCAAAAGAAGTTTCCTGCCGTTAAAAATCCGTGCAACCCTCATAGGACTGCACAGGTATCTCGGCAAAAATAAAAAGGGGCGTTCCCAGCCCCAAAGGGCTTTGGAGGCTGCCTAAAGGCAGCTCCTCCTCCAGGCCAAAACGGAAACGGGACGCCAAAATGGCCCTGGAATGCCTCCCGTGATGCTGATGCGGCCTTTGACGGCGTTCAGACACTGCAGGAAGAACCCATCGGTGTCCCAGGGTGGCGCTGCCATGGCAGCGCCCTGTATCTGGGCCTTCCCACTGGCGTTCGGGCCACAAACGCCGGCATTTGTTGCCTGGACACCGGCACGGGGGGGAGACGCAGGCGTGGCACCTTCCTGGCCTCCTAAGAGCTTTTGCCTTTAGATCTCAGGAATGCGCTGCCAATCAAACTGGTTAGGGTACTCAGGTTGAATCCCCTTTGGAGTCCTCCTGTGCCTCTGCTAGGTGGCTGTGACTTTATAGGTCTTAAATTATTTAGAGAACTTACACTTTAAATTAGAATGTACAGGAGAGTGTTTACGGATGCTAAAACTGGAAGGCAGCAGGTTCATATAAACAGCATCACCATATAACCATTCACTTTTATTCTTCTGCTACTTTATATTCCAGTTGCCTTGCTCACGGTGTATTCTAGTCATCTCTCCACTATCTGTGATTCCTTTTTATTTTTCCTTTTTGTTATCTTCCTTTTTATCGCTGTATTTTCAATAAACCACTTATCTTGTTTCAGTTTTTAAAAAAAAAAAAAAAACTGAGGAGCTGAATAAACTCTGGACCTTGCACCTTGCTCTCCTTTGTCCTCTCCTGCCCACTGGTGCGGCCTTCCCCACCCCCTACCATATGTTCTTAGCCCGATTCCTTGAAGCATCCATATTACTTAATACCTATGGACTAAAAATTGGGGAAAAGAAATAAACTTTTTCTCTCCCTCTTTCAACACAGGTGGAAGTTAAGCCATATGTCTTGGATGACCAGCTGTGTGATGAATGTCAGGGGGCCCGTTGTGGTGGAAAATTTGCTCCATTTTTCTGTGCTAATGTTACCTGTCTGCAGTATTACTGTGAATATTGCTGGGCTGCTATCCATTCACGCGCTGGCAGGGAATTCCACAAGCCCCTGGTGAAAGAAGGAGGAGATCGCCCGAGACATATTTCATTCCGCTGGAACTAAGCGACTACTGCAGCGTGTTCATATGCAGGCCTCAAAACAAGTGCACTCTTCTGTTCTCCTGATTCCCTGGACCTGCCCTCCTCTTCTCTCTTACTCAAGATCGCATGTCCTTCTGTCGTAGTCTGTAATTTAACAATAGCTTAATGAAAGAATGACCTATAATCATATAGGTATTTTGTAGAATCTTGTCAATTAAACTGTATTGGGAACTCCTTTTCATATGGATAACACAGGGCATGGATCCAGGTTCTCTTAACTGTATTTACCCAGAGGGCACTGCTTTCTTGCTACCCTTTTCTTCGAGGAGAGAGAGAGAGAACAATATTAAGAGAAGAGAAATGAAACAATAGAGTATTTTGTTTTTTAATTAAATTATTGATAATAACAAAATCGATAGAATACTTTTATTAAAGTAACCATGAGATAGGAACACTATGAATCTATTCTGACACTTTGTCCCGCCCTCCCTGCCCTGCCCCTTTACCCCTTTCCCCACCCAAACCTCTGGGAAGCCTGTTTTCCTGCCGCCTATGATTTTATAGCAATGGAAACAGTTAGCCGTTAACCTAGTAACAGGAAAGAGCATGTTTAAAGCAACAAAAAAATGCATGAGCAAAGGTTTAAAGCAGCATTAAGTTAATTTTTTTTTTAATTTAAGGGTTCCAAAGCTAAATATTTTTTAGCACAGTACGTGTGTCTCACCGTGCCTCCGACTTCCCACCACATCCAAACCGTTAAACTGATTGAGTAGGCAAAGCTTAGATCTGTGTTCTTCATCCAAGCAATCACATTTTAAAAGTTCCCGAATGTAAATCCTGGGTCAATTTACTACTGGGGTGGGTGGGTGGGGAGTGCACTTATTATTATTATTATTGTTATTTCTTTTTATTATTTTTAATTTTTGTTTTTAAAGAATCTTCATTATCAGAATACAGCCCTAGAAATCCTACCAAAGCGAAAGTAATGACAACTAGTGAACTGGCATGTCCTCTCCTGAAGAACAAATGTATAGAATTTTATTTTTGATGGTTATATAGAACTCTATATCCTAATTTACTAATGTTAATCAGGGGCCAGCTTTTGTTCTCCATTTTGACATGAAATACAAGAACCTAAAGATATACCTCAATATTATTGACCCCTGCCCTCCCCCCCATCCCCAAGTGCTAATCATCCAGTCTTAGAACAGAAATCAAAATTTGTCTGCTTACTGGACTTACTCTGGGGTGGGAAATCTGTTTTAATAAAGCTGTATTTTAGGAAGCGTAAGAGGGACAAAGTGACGTTTGTTTCCAGGGATGTTTTGCACTGTTGGCTGAATGACCATTGGCATGCACGTTTTGCAAAGGAGAATATGCTTGTCTTCCAGCAGACAGCAAGTGAGTAAGGGAATCTTAGCATAGCAGATAAAGAATTACAGGGCTTTGAAGTACCAACTTGCTGAGTATTGCACATGGGCTGCTAAGGATATGTACATGGGAACACAGTACGTGTTAAAGCTAAGTCACAGAGCGGTGATGGTTAGTTTGAATTAGTCACTTGATGCTCTGTAAATCTGAGGCAATTGATAGGAGTGAATGTGTTCAGCTCTTAATAGATGATCTTGTAGCAGTGTGCAAAGCAAACCAGTCCACTGGCAATCTGAACTGGCATGGTACCACCATAGACTCTTAAACCAAAGACTTGCCTTAGCACAGCTACAGAAAAACATCTCTTCTGTAAGTCCCCTCCCTCCCCAATTATCTTTGAGAAGCAGTTTTGATTTTCAATACATAAAACATACCTTGTTATTTTCCAAAGGTCAAAATGGAGACATTTGCTGTCTACTCGTCAAGTAGAGGAAGGGAGCTGCTTTTAATGAAAATCCCTGCAAATAATTGACAACAGTAAATGCAAATGGAGAGTGCTCTTTTGTAGACTGTCAGGGACCTTTTTCTCTGAAGTACATAATTATAGTTGGAATATTCCTTTTAATTTTTTAAAATGCTTGTAGGTGGCTTGGGGTGTCTTATTGTGCCGATCCTACCCAGTGAACAGGCGAGAGATGGGTTACCATTACGAGAAATAACACTGTTTGAGAAGTAGCTTTGAAGAATAATTTTTTTCCCTTTGTACATGACCTGCTGAATTTCGGTACAGTGTTTTTGTAGCTAACTTATTTTGTCATGCACATAATGTATATTTGTTATGCACTACTTTTGTATATCTTGTTTTTCCAACAGTGAGCATTTTTAGGCACACTTTTCACTGACGGGATATCTCTTTATGCAATACCTCAATTTTTCATATTGCAAAGAGTAGCTTTTTGTACTTTTATTACTGAGAGATCTTCATATACTTCATTTTTTAATATAAATAATTTTAATAAATTTTATTTTCTTATATTCTGCTTTTTATACATTTCAGTGCTCTGCATACATTTTGAATTATGGATGTTGTGCACTGGCAATGCTATTTTAGAATTTGCAGAGAAAAGAAAGCATGTTGCTTAAACATCTTTAGCCCAGCACCAGGTATTTGGTGTACATATAATTTAAGAAATACTTATATGTAAAGTTGAGACTTAAAAAAAAGAAGAAATTTTTAAAAAAGCATGAAAGTGACAAATGAGAGAGTTTGTCTTTAGACCCTTGAAATTTAATGCATAAGCATAGTGTAGAAGTTTAAAAGTAACATCCCAAATTGTCTACCGCTTCTTAATAGGTTTTTAAAAGTAATACACAAATGCAGATGTTTTTGGTGAATGTTTAGCCATTTTTAATCTTAACAAATTGATGTTAGGTGTTTGCAGAGATCTCTGCTCTTTTAAATCATATTTAAGGAAATAAACCCAAGCCTGCCCAGCGGTGGGCATGTAATGTTAGTATGCATGACTAATATTAAGAAAAAAAATGTTATTCTACTAATATTCACTTGTGGTGATTGTGTGAAAAGCGTGTTTACAGATTATTTGGTTACACTTCAATTTACAAGGCATAAATGATTATCTATATTACTCTGTACTCTAACCCGTAGTGCTAATATAATCTGCCCTGAATCCGTGGAAGGCGGAGTTGCCATGTCACTCCAAGCATAACTAATGTCATTAGTTTGAAAATCTTAGGGTATCGCTTTAGTTAAAGGGGTATAAACAAGCATGTCATTTTCTCTCACAGGCATGGCACCGGCCATGTATTTATAATGTAGTTACAGAGTAATTACATGGTTATTTTTGCAATGTAAAATAAAGTGTTTCTGATTATTTTATATGTAAAGGAACCCCCACTGCCCCGTGCTTTTTTGGTATATAGTATCTACTTCTCCATACACAGACCTCTGCAGAAAGCAAATCTAAAACTTGCAGTGAATGACTTTAGTGTTTTATAAGGATGCTGTTGGAAAGACTTGATAATTCACCCCTTTTTTGTTTCTTGAAGAGTTAAAGCCTTCTGTTTTAAAAGGTGATTTAAAACTTGAATGTGATGAATTGTGGCAAGTTAACTTCAAGTTATGTGCAATACTTATTTCAGACTTCTGGAAGATCTTTGCAGTGTAATTCTTTGTTTTTAATTGCAGACATTTAAAAATGTCATTTTCTACTGTTCTAGTAAATCCTCTTTCTTGCTGGTGTTTCTAAAGAAAAGAATCAGAAATCAATCTTTCTACTAATGTAAATTTGAGATTATTTTTTAAAAAAAGGAATAAAAGAGGTTTTGGTCATTTGCTTTATTTTATTATCTTATTTTAAAGCTACTGTGATTGATAGCATTGTAAGAATTGGGACAATATTGTATTCAACTGTTTTATTTTTTATATTTTTAAAATTTAAAGTATAATTAGTTTTTATAATTTTCATCAGATTCTTTTGTTATATTTTTTGGAAGTGAAACTTTTAGCAAGTGGGTGTCTAGTTTTTACTAATCCCTAATATGTTTTCCCCCAATGTAATGCTCATATTATCAGAAGGAAAAGTTATTTAAGTATGTCAGTTACTTGTACTACTTGGCTGAATTTCCATATAGTTTTTACTGTGTATGGGGAGGTTGTAGTATTTATTATAGCATTTTAAATAAGGGTAATTCATTTTTTATTAAAGTCATTTTCACATTTTAAGTTCATATTTTTGTATGTTCTACTCTAAGTTATAACACAAGTTTCTTTTTTAAGAGAGTTCATTTGTTGAAGTGCTAGTGGAAAATTAATGTTATTAAATAGTTTGCAAATGACTATTTATACCAGTATGCATATAATTTTTAAATATTTGTAATGTGAGATGTTGAATGAATAAAACTTTTAACTCAATAATTAGTTAGCTTGTTGCTTTGAAACGTTGAGGGAGAGAACTACTACTGAACTATGCACATTGAATAAAGAACTTTAAGCAGCTTGACATCCCCATCTTCAGAAGATGCATAAAACAACACTAGCCAGGAGCAGTGAATCATTTTCCCCATGTCATTGGTGAGCCCGTGCAGCACAGCAGACAGCGGTGGCTTAAACAAGGAACCCACATTATTTATCTGTTTATTTAAAACATATTGTATGCCACTTTGCCAAACAACGTAGGGCCCCCAAGGCAGCAAACAAAGCCATTAAAACAAGTTTTTAAAATGCTTATATATGTATGTATAAATTAAAAATGATTAAACAAAACACATAAACAATGAAAAAAAACATAGGGAATCTGTGCAGTCGTGAAAGATCATTGGGGTAACCAAACACTTTTTTGTAAATTCAACAGGGTGGTTGTGAGAATCAAAATGGGAAGGTGAGGAATTTTGTATGCTGTGGATGTGCCCCTTGGAAGAAAGGCCACTGTGTGATCAGATGCTGGACTTGATGGGCCTTGGTCTGATCCAGCATGGCTTTTCTTATGGTCTTATGTTCTTAAGGCAAAAAAGAAAAATGTAGCTAATACTTAGGAACACCCTGACATGAAAATGCATTCCCCAGCTGTTTTGATTAAAAGTTGTGTGCTGCTATCTATGAAAACACCATATTAAAATGTGCCATTACCCTTAAGCCCTTTGGTGAGCAGCCACTTGAATGAGGTTGGATTTGATTTGTACAAAGTTGCTACCAAAATCTTCCATCTTTAATCATGTCAATTTCCCTGTAGTAGTTTGCAAAACATCCCTGGTAGGTTCTTGTAGGTTATCCGGGTTGTGTGACCATGGTCTTGGTTTTTTGTCACACAGCCCGGATAACCTACAAGAACCAATGAACTCTGATCGTGAAAGCCTTCGACAATATCCCTGGTAGGGTTGCCAACCTCCAGGTACTAGCTGGAGATCTCCTGCTATTACAACTGATCTCCAGCCGAGAGATCAGTTCATCTGGAGAAAATGGCCGCTTTGGCAATTGGACTCTATGGCATTGAAGCCCCTCCCCAATCCCCACCCTCCTCACACTCCGCCCCAAAAACCTTCTCCCGGTGGCAAGGAGGGACCTGGCAACCCTAATCCCTGGGATAGTATTAAGCATTTGATCTACCAATGGGAAGAGTGCTTCAATCCTGGGCTGATTCAAACCCAACAATAGGGAATATTCCAAAAAAACTTTCCCCCCTAGTGTTGATGGTCCTAGTTCATATGCTGTGAGGATAAGCCCTCAGCTGTCTGCTCAAATGCCACCCTGGGGGAAGAGCCAAATACTGACTATTTATATTTTGTGAATTTGGTACTTGGGGAGATCTGCTATCTCTGGCTGGAGTCTCATGTGACTTTGGCACGAATCTTCAGCAAACTCAGCATCGTAGTATCTATTTTTAAACATGCCGCCCTTCCTTATGTCGGCGAGGCCAAAAACGAGCAGCCAAGTGTTGCAGTCACCTGCTTCCGCTTACTGCTCTTCTGCTATTTAATTATTGGGGCAGAGGGAAAAGCCTCGTATGAGGCTCCCACAATGGAATGCTGGATGAGCAGCGGGGCTACTGGGATGGCAACGTGTCTGCAAGAGGAAGAATGCAAAGCATTGGCAAGAAGGCAGCTTATTCTGCAAGCTTCAAAAAGCCTGGCCAGATTTGGGTGGGGCAGCCCACAGGTTCTTGTAGATTTTCTCCTGGAAAATATGTATCTCTGAACCATACTTGGAAAGTATGTATCTCTGAACCATTCTTGGAAGCTGTTCAGGGGAGACGCTAGAAGACTTTCATCTAACGCTCACAACTGATGTTTTTAATTAACGGTATTTGCTGTGTCAATCAAGTCGTGTCTCTGAGTTCCACACTTTGCTTTCTAAAGTACACTCAGAAGATGCTGCTGACATAAAGGATTTGGATCGATATCTGGCAGTTTGGATTTTGTTTTGAGTACCTGAAGCTGAAAAGATTTAAACTGGCTGACACAGTGACAGCTTTACTTCTGGCTCTCTGAAATGAACTTCTCCAAATAGCTGGTTTGCCATTACACACATTACATGGCCGCAAACATAGGTTTTGTTACCTATATGTACAGGGACCTGTCGTCTACTTCCAATAGAGTTGCCTCCGTACAACATGGACACCAGATACATACCTTTAAATTGCATCGTGGAGAAGGAAATGAGGCAGGAACTGCTTCTTTCACCCATTTGCTCCCTAGTCCTGCAGTCCGCCTTCTTAACCTGGAGAGCTCTGGGTATTCCACATAGAGAGGGTAAGGGAAAAGAGAAATGACACAACTGTGAGAAGGAAGAAATGTGCGAGAGAACTTGTTACTACCCTGCTTCCCACTGTGTCAAGGGATCTAATGGTATACGCCCAATGTACAGATTGTGAAGTTGCACCTCTTGTCTTCTAGCTGAAATGTGAGGTGTGGTTGCTGTGCTGACTTGCAATAACGGGTTAACCAAGCCATTTGGCAGTCCACAGCCATCTTCCAGGACTGAGTGGAATTCTGGGTTTAATTGGGCTGGATGAATTGCAGACGGCACCTTCTGTTGTCAAGTTCCATTGTTATTGCCTTTCTTCGTTGGTGTTAATAGAATAGTTGAGTTAAAACACTGGGTGGTAATTGGGAACACTGAGCCATGGCTCAGTGGTAGAGCACCTGCTTGGCATGTAGAAGGTCCCAGGTTCAATCCCCGGCATCTCCAGTTAAAGGGACTAGGCAGGTAGGTGATGTGAAAGACCTCTGCCTGAGACCCCGGAGAGCCGCTGCTGGTCTGAGTAGACAATACTGACTTTGATGGACCAAGGGTCTGATTCAGTATAAGGCAGCTTCATGTGTTCATAGTATTTGGGTTGCTTGCATAAGCGGAGTTTATGAAGAAGAGGAGTTGGTTTTTTATGTCGACTTTCTCTACCACTTAAGGGAGACTCAAACTGGCTTACAATCACCTTCCCTTCCTCTCCCCACAACAGAAACCTTGTGAGGTAGGTGGGGCTGAGAGAGTTCAGAGAGAACTGTGACTAGCTCAAGGTCACCCTGTAGGCTTCGTGTGTAGGAGTGAGGAAACCAACTCGGTTCACCAGATTTAGAGTCCACTGCTCCTAACCAATCACCTTCCCCTCCCCTCCTCACAACAGACACCCTGCGAGGTAGACGGGGCTGAGAGAGCTCTAACAGAGCTGTAACTTGCCCAAGGTCACCCAGCTGGCTTCATGTGTCGGAGTAGGGAAACAGATTAGCCTCTGCCGCTCATGTGGAGGAGTGGGGGAATCAAACCCGGTTCTCCAGATCAGAGTCCACCATTCCAAACCACCACTCTTAACCACTACACCACCCTGGCTCCTGCACATGTAACTTTAAAAGGATACAGTGTGCAGTCAAAGCAGGCCACTTATTTGGCTTGAGAAACCTTGATGGGTTTTTTTCTTTGTGGAAATAAAATCTGTTTGGTTAGTCTGGGAAGCATAGTGCAGTGTGCCTCAAAGGCACAAAGAAGAGAAGGCAAACAACAATGTCAACCTTTGTTTTTGAAAATATGCTTGTCTGCTTTTTCATCTTAACAAGAGGTCTAGTGGCTTCGGGCATTGAATTGATAGCTCTGGCAGGCTTTCTTCACTAGTCCTTCAGCATATATAACTAGGGTTGTCGATTCGGTTCGGCCCGAACCAAAAAACAGCTGAATTTCCCCTGATTCGGCGGTTTCTAGTTCGGGACTAGGGCTGTCAATTCGGTTCGGTCCGAACTGAAAATCAACCGAATTTCCCCTGATTCGGTGATTTTCAGTTCGGACGGATCCGAACTCAACTCTGGCGGGCAAGGGGGGGGGCCGAATTCAGCGAGTTCGGGAGTTCGCGAATAAATTCGGCCAATTCGGCCCCCCCTTCAGGGCAGCCCGCTGAAAGGCGCGGGCTGCCCTTTAAACTCATCTGCGCCTCCCAGCTGGGAGGCTCAGATCAGTTTAAAGGGCAGCCCGCCTCCCTTCAGCGGGCTCCGCTGAAGGGGGGCGGGCTGCCCTTTAAACTCATCTGCGCCTCCCGCCCGGGAGGCACAGATAAGTTTAAATGACAGCCCGCCCCCCTGCAGGGAAGCCCGCTGAAGGGGGGCGGGCTGTCATTTAAACTCATCTGCGCCTCCCGCCCGGGAGGCACAGATAAGTTTAAATGACAGCCCGCCCCCCTGCAGGGAAGCCCGCTGAAGGGGGGCGGGCTGTCATTTAAACTCATCTGTGCCTCCCGCCCGGGAGGCACAGATGAGTTTAAACGACAGCCCGCCCCCCTGCAGGGAAGCCCGCTGAAGGGGGGCGGGCTGTCATTTAAACTCATCTGTGCCTCCCGCCCGGGAGGCACAGATGAGTTTAAACGACAGCCCGCCCCCCTGCAGGGAAGCCCGCTGAAGGGGGGCGGGCTGTCATTTAAACTCATCTGTGCCTCCCGCCCGGGAGGCACAGATGAGTTTAAACGACAGCCCGCCCCCCTTCAGGGAAGCCCGCTGAAGGGGGGCGGGCTGTCCTTTAAACTCATCTGTGCCTCCCGCCCGGGAGGCACAGATGAGTTTAAACGATAGCCCGCCCCCCTTCAGGGAAGCCCGCTGAAGGGGGGCGGGCTGCCCTTTAAACTCATCTGTGCCTCCCTGCCCGGGAGGCGCAGATGAGTTTAAAGGGCAGCAGCGCCTCTCCAGCGGGCTCCGCTGGAGAGGCGCGGCTGTCATTTAAAGTCATCTGAGCCTCCCGCCCGGGAGGCGCAGATGAGTTTAAAGGGAAGCCGCGCCTCTCCAGCGGGCTCCGCTGGAGAGGCACGGCTGTCATTTAAAGTCATCTGCGCCTCCCGCCCGGGAGGCGCAGATGACTTTAAAGGGCAGCCGCGCCTCTCCAGCGGGCTCCGCTGGAGAGGCACGGCTGTCATTTAAAGTCATCTGAGCCTCCCGCCCGGGAGGCGCAGATGAGTTTAAAGGGAAGCCGCGCCTCTCCAGCGGGCTCCGCTGGAGAGGCACGGCTGTCATTTAAAGTCATCTGCGCCTCCCGCCCGGGAGGCGCAGATGAGTTTAAAGGGCAGCCGCGCCTCTCCAGCGGGCTCCGCTGGAGAGGCGCGGCTGTCGTTTAAAGTCATCTGCGCCTCCCGCCCGGGAGGCGCAGATGAGTTTAAAGGGCAGCCGCGCCAGGGCAGCCGCGCCTCTCCAGCGGGCTCCGCTGGAGAGGCACGGCTGTCATTTAAAGTCATCTGCGCCTCCCGCCCGGGAGGCGCAGATGAGTTTAAAGGGCAGCCGCGCCTCTCCAGCGGGCTCCGCTGGAGAGGCGCGGCTGCCCTTTAAAGTCATCTGAGCCTCCCGCCCGGGAGGCTCAGATGAGTTTAAATGACAGCCCGCGCCTCTCCAGCGGAGCCCGCTGAAGGGGGGCGGGCTGCCCTTTAAACTGATCTGCGCCTCCCAGCTGGGAGGCTCAGATCAGTTTAAAGGGCCCCCGCGCGCCTTCAGGGAATCCCTGAAGGTGCGCTTCGGCCGAATTTCCCCCCGAACTCCGGATCCCCCCGAATTACCGGGGATCCGAAGCGGGGGAGTTCGGACTTTGGACCGTACCGACCCCACAAGGGTCAAATTCGGCCAAATCCGAACTGTACCGAATTTTTTTTTGACAGCCCTATTCGGGACGAACCAAACTCAAAAATGGCGGGAAACCGGGGGAGCCGAATTCAGGGAGTTCGGGAGTTCACAAATAAATTCGGCAAATTCGGGGCATAGCAGCATAACCATCAGTAAGCAGCATTCTCCCCCGGCCAATCGGTGGCCAAGCTGGGTCTTCTTCTGGCCAATCAGTCAGGATTGAGTACTGGAGGAATCAGCTGCTGCGTGGCCCGGCCGGGGAGAGAAAGAGAAATCCTCGTGGGGGGGTGCGTGTGCACATTCGCTCCTTTCCGTGGCTGCAGGGGGCGCATTTTTGGGGGCAGAGACCCCAAACTTTCAGCGGAGCTTCATACGAGCCTTCTTAAGAGACCCCCCAAGTTTTGTAAACATTGGGTCAGGGGGTCCCGAGATATGGGCTCCACCCCTTTTCCCTTCCCCCATTTCTATTTCCGTGGCTGCAGGGGGTGCTTTTTTTGGGGTGCAGCCCCCAAACTTTCAGCATAGCTTCAGAGGAGCCTTCTTAAGAGACCCCCCAAGTTTTGTAAAGATGGGTTCAGTGGGGCCAGAAATATGGGCTCCCCCCTTTTCTCTTTCTGTGGCTGCAGGGGGCGCTTTTTTGGGGGTGCAGACCCAAAACTTTCAGCATAGCTTCAGAAGAGCCTTCTTAAGAGACTCCCCCCAAGGTTTGTAAACATTGGGTCAGGGGGTCCCGAGATATGGGCTCCACCCCTTTTCCCTCCCCCCTTTTCCATTTCTGTGGCTGCAGGGGGCGCTTTTTTGGGGGTGCAGCCCTCAAACTTTCAGCATAGCGTCAGACGAGCCTTTTTAAGAGACCCCCCAAGTTTTGTAAAGATGGGTTCAGTGGGGGCAAAAATATGGGCTGCCCCCCTTTTCTCTTTCCATGGCTGCAGGGGGCGCAATTTTGGGGGTGCAGTCCCCAAACAGTCAGCATAGGTTCAGACGAGCCTTCTTAAGAGACCCCCCAAGTTTTGTAAACATTTTGTCAGGGCCCCCCGAGATATGGGCTTTCCCCTTTTCCCTGTTGGGATGAATGGATCACCCGATCCTGTATGCATCTCCAGAGCGGGAAATCCAAGGCAAAACCTCCCATATTGGATTACCCATTCCTCCCAGCCCCTCCTGATGGAACAGAAGACAGCCACAGTAAGACCCCTTTGGGGGCTTTAATCTATAATTTTTCTCCTGTGTGTGTGTGTGTGGGGGGGGAAAGCAGAGTCTGTGTGTGTGTGTGTGGGGAAGGAGCAGTTTCTGTGGGTGGGGGGGGAAGCAAAAGGGGGCTTTCGCCCGTTCTGCCTGGGGTGTGTGTGCCCCCTCGAGTCTCTCTCTCCCTGGTTTGAGGGGGGGCTTCAGTTGTGTGTCCTCAGGTTTCCCCTCATTCATAAGATCGGTTAGGTCTATTTTGATGCTTGCTCAAAACTGGTTTTCAAATGGTGACTTAAAGAATGCATTTGCCTGGTCCCGAGTCTGATGCAAAAGGGGAAATTCCACCCCCTCCTGTTCATTATGCATAGCCAGCTGCCTCTGTCCCTTTCCATGGTTTGCAAACTCCCAGGTGTCAGGTGTTGCTTTGCATGGCTGTAAACGTGTTGCTTTGCATGGTTGTGTTGCTTTGCAGTTGTGTTGCTTTGCAAACTTCTTCGCACCTGCCCCGCCCTTGCTCCCTGCAGCTCAGCTATTTGTCGGGGCTGGGAGCTTTGTGCGTGGGCGGTAAGCTCTGCTCAGAGATGCACATTAAGGGTGGGGGGACCCCTTTTGGGGCCCATATCTCAGCCCCCCCTGACCCAATCTTTACAAAACTTGGGGGGTCTTGCAAGAAGGGTCCTTTGAAGCTCCGCTGAAAGTTTGGGACCTCTACCCCCAAAAATGCCCCCCCGGAGCCGCGGAAAGGCACGGTTGTGTTTTTAATGGCTTTATTCGGCCGAATTTTTCCCCCGAACTTTGAATTCGTGCCGAATTGCATGGACCCGAAGTGGGGGAGTTCGGATTTCAGCATATCCCGAATCCAGACGGGCCGAATCCGGCCGAATCCGAACTATACCGAATTTTTTTTATTTCAACAGCCCTATATATAACCACTATTAAAAATGATGGGGATCCCAAATCTGTAAGTTAGTTTCCTGGGAAGCAGATGTCTGGAAACTAATATGGTGATGATGTAAATACCTCTTTTTTGCTTGTTCCCTGGCTTGGTATGAAACATCCAACTCTGGACCAGTAATGGCATGTGAAATCTCAATTGTATTTCTTCCAGCAATTCAAAATGAGCCGCGTTGTCAACAAATCACTTTGTTTCTATGTATGTATGTGCTGTCAGGTCACAACCGACTTATTGCGACCCTCAGCAAGGGGCTTGCAAGGCAAGTGAGAAGAAGTAGGTCGTTTTTTTATATGCCGATTTTCTCTACCTTTTAAAAAAGAGAATCAAACCAGCTTAAAATCTCCTTCCCTTCCTCTCCACACAACAGAAACCTTGTGAGGTAGGTGGGGCTGAGAGAGTTCAGAGAGAACTGTGACCAGCTCAAGGTCACCCAGCAGGCTTCATGTGTAACAGAGGGGATACCAACCCGGTTCACCAGATGAGAGTATACCGCTCCTAACCACTACACCATGCTGGCAGACCAGAGGCAGTTTGCCATTGTCTTCCTTGGTGGTCCCCCATCCAAGTACCAAGCCGGCTTAGCTTCTGTGATCTGACGTTAGTGGGCTATACTATACCGATGCACATCTCACATTGTTTCTAACACAATCAAAGTAGGCTTAAAAAGTGACCTGCCATCTAGTCAAGTCTTCAGTTAAATTAAAATGGCACTGCAGTAGTGCATTTAAAATAGTCATCCTCTGCTTTTGCAGCAAAGTCCAGCCCATATTATTTATCCGCTTGTAAGAATTCTGTGAATGTAGCCACACACAGGAGAGGAACAGGAATGTAGCCTGGCAAAGGAGAGGAACAGAGACAGAAGGATGGGTGGAAGAGCTGGGTAAGAAGCACAGCGGCTTCTTGTGGCTTTTGAAGGCATAGGATATGGCTGCATAGGGCAATCCTGTTTGTGTACTTCTGTGTCTGATAAAAGTGACACATTTGTGCTTCCTGATCTCAAATTTTGAAAATCAGTGATTAAAGGTACTTGGTGGCTGTCAGGTCTGTGGCTTGGTTGCAGAACACACATTTTGCAGGTGGGAGATTCCAGGTTCAATCCCTGGTATCACCAGGTGAACGATCTTAGAAAGGAATTAGAGAAGACCTTCCTCAACCTGGGATCCTGGCTACCTGAAAGACCTGACAGTGCTGAACTAGATGGACAAAGGTCAGTACAAGGCAGCTTCCTATGGGTTATGAGGCCATCTTGATGATTGTTCCACACTAATTTAGCATGCAGAAAGATGTATTTCGGGGAGTCAGGTAAGTGCTGTGGAAGAATGGCATGTAATACTCATGACCCTCTGAAAGATCAGACTTTGGGAATGGGCACTCAATAAATTCTGTTCAAATTATTTTAAGGGCAGTTTAGATAGTGGGAGTGGGCATCATTCTGTTTACAGCTCCTCCATCTTTGAACATTCATATGTTGTATTAACTTATAATGCATGAAAATCATTGTTTTTCTTTCATTGTGATTTTCAGGTGACTAATCTCCCATTTCAGTCCTGTGTATGCATGCTTTTTCATTTCGGGAGTGGAAGCTGAACAGCACTAAATGAAGGGGATGTCTTTTCTCATCGCTTCAAATGGGGTTGCTCAATAGAAATTGCCCAGCAAATGCCTATGAGGCGATTCCTCAGCTGCTCTTTATTCAGCATTATGAAAGCCTGCTCAGACAACGGTTCCAAAAGGCCCATTGCCTGCCTACAGGAAACTGGAGACAAATAATGGGCTCGGAAAGGGTAGCTGGGGAGAAAACATTGACATCTCTTCTTCTCAGTAAAATAAGCCAATTCAGTCCGTCAGCATGAAAAACAGCCTCTGGAATGGGGCTATGGATGCAGCTGCCTTTTCGGGAATAAAATTTAATAGAACATTCAAGCGGCTTAGGTGAAAACACCTTTCTTTTTATAATGCCACAACCTGGTATCATCATCACTTTTGGTGTAGTCAAGAAAGGATTTACCTGTTTTGAAAGGCAAGTTCTTGAGTATTTTTACCCCAGTGAGATGAGTTTTTTCCGCCACTAGTGCTCAAAAGAGAACCACCCTCTTCCTCTGTGTATGAAATTAATACTGTGCTCCCTCTGCTGGACATATTTTAGAATTCCATTAATACTTAGTCATGCAGCCTGGCCTTTTAAAAATGAGAGGCTCCTTAAGAGAACCCATAATACTAGAACGTGGGGTCATCTGCTGAAGCTGGAGGGTGACAGATTCAAAAGAGATAAAAGGAAGTATTTCTTCACACAACACATAATTAAATTGTGGAACTCCCTGTCCTAGGATGTGCTGATGGCTGCCAACTTGGAGGGCTTTAAGAGGGGAGTGGACATATTCATGGAGGAAAGGGGTATTCATGGCTATTAGTTAGAACGGATACTAGTCATGCTGCATACCTATTCTCTCTAGTATCAGAGGAGCATGCCTATTATATTGGGTGTGGTGGAACACAGGCAGGATGGTGCTGCTGCAGTAGTCTTGTTTGGGGGCTTCCTAGAGGCACCTGGTTGGCCACTGTGCGAACAGACTGCTGAACTTGATGGACTTTGGTCTGATCCAGCATGGCCTTTCTTATGTTCTTATATAGCTGTCCCAACTGTATAATGAAATCTACCCAGAGGAGAGACAATTCCAAGGAAGAGTGGCACAGCCCAAAATTTTGCTTACAGAATTTTCTGTTTTGAGTAACAAGACAACTCTTATATTCTCACAAAATCAGTAAAGAATAATTTTGGACCGAAAGATAATGACAGAAAATAATGATGAAATGTAATGAATACTGCAGAGCTTTGTATTGTTTTGGTAAGCAACAGTTGCATGTGATAGCTAAAAAAATAAACATTTGTAAAGGTTTAGTGCCAGTACTGGGGTGATGGGCTCCAAAATTACCAGGAAATAGTAGCCCTGGACAACTGTGTATTCTTAAATCCACTTCCTGATGGATTTCAGTAGTTTCCAAGAGCAAAAACAAAAGTGTAGGAGTTTCCTTTAAAAAAAATTACCCAGCTTTACATTTTGAAAGCTCATATGACGTTTGAAGGCTTGCCATAGTTGCTTCTGAAGATGGTTAAAGTGGGAGCATAGCAGCTTATATTTTAGTTGATCCATGTAATTCATAGAACTAAGGCTGCAATCCCTAAAAGTCGCTTTCTTGGAATTAAACTCCACCAAATAACATGGAATTTCCTTCTGAAAAAACCTGTTTAGGATTGCCCCCTATATATTGTGAATAATATTACTGGATAGTAGCCCTTTTTGGCTTGCCTTTTTTAAAAAGTGTATCATACAGATACTCATGGCACTATTGGCTATTTCATTGACAATGCAGTTTCAAAACGTAAGCCTGTGGTTTCCATCTTGATATCGTTTGTTCAAGAGATGTTGTCAAACCAACAGCAGTCATGGGGACACAGCCAGGCAAAGAAACAGTTCTCCTAAAAGCTAATTCACGCTGCCAAATTCTTTCACATGATTACATATAGGACTACAGGGGGAAAGCTCATGTGAACCTGGCCATATGTGCACGGAACTGGCAGACATTTCTGTGACTCTGGTTGTACTTTATACTGGGCATATATAACTGCAGAAATGGCTGCCTGGCCTTCCTGATTTACACTGACCTTTCTTCATTTAATGTTGTATACCCCTCATGCATGTGAAGATATGAAATTCCATCTTCAGCTGGTAGAACACTGCTGCTTCCAGAATGGATGGCCATGGAATAGTGTACCAGGTAATTCTAATTTAGGATTTCAGCCTAAGTAGGTTGTTTGGTAAAGGGGTTAAGGGTGGTGGACTCTAATCTAGTGAACTGGGTTGATTTCCCCACTCCTACACATGAAGCCAGCTGGGTGACCTTGGGCTAGTCACAGTTCTCTCTGAACTCTCTCAGCTCTGCCTACCTCACAAGGTTTCTGTTGTGGGGGGAGGAAGGGAAGGAGATTGTAAACTGGTTTGATTTTCTTTAAAAGGTAGAGAAAGTTGGCATATAAAAACCAGCTCTTCTTCTTTTGCGACCCCCGGCTTGTAGAAAATGCTTTCCTGCCAAGTTGAGAAGACAAACTCTGACTTTTGCTAAGTCATGACTTGCTGCCACATTCTAGACCCTAATTTTAGGAAGCAGTACTGTTTCAGAAGCTGTGGGATCCCCTTCTCCAAAGGTTCTCATGAGTCAAGGAGCAGGTTCCAGTGCATTGATGACTTCCTGCCCTGACTGCAGGATCTCTGATTGGATGCCATTTTGGAGGCTGTACCCCATACATCTCAGGAGTAGCTTATTAGGGAATGTGAGGGACCTAGGCAGAAGAGGGGCTCCTGAACCTTCTTGAGCAAGTGGAGGCCTCCTGTGTGGTATTCTTTCCTTTCCTTTATCCCTTAGAAGCTCCTTGATCTATTGATCTTGAGCAGCATATATCTAGTGTTTGAGGGATATAAGGACTGAAACAAATCTTGCCACTGACAATGTAGCCTTGGGATCCCAGTCACTTAGTTGAAAAGGCATTATTTCAGACACAGAGGCATTAGATTTATATGTTAAAAGGGGAGAGATATAATGTGATCGAAGTTCCTCATAAAAGCGGCATTCCAAGAGCGCATGAGCTAATGAATCAATAGAACCAGAAGAGCAAGGACAGGTCCTGTCTGGGTATGGTATATTCAAAATCCTGCCCTGCATAACCATAGAGGGGTTAGCATCTAGTCTAGCTAAACAGAAGGCTCTAGAAAGACAAGGAGTTGTCAAATAATAAGTATAAGCAGGCAAACCACGTGGTGGTGGCATTCTGAAGAACCGGGACGAACGAACACGGAAAATGTGTGGTATTCTGCATTTCAGCCCAGATAAGCATCTCTCATAGATGTCTCACTGCAGTGATGGGCGCCCTAGTCTGTCATCACAGTCTTTCAGAATGAGCGCTCTGAAGGTGGACAATGTGTTCTAGCTTGGTATTATATCTCACTGGAAGCATCTCTGCTATGGCTCAAGAACACAATTTCCTTCCTCCATTTGTGAAATTGTAACCCAAGAGGCTCATTGGTAACTAATATCCATTAAGGGAGATATAAAAATGCCTTCTTGGTTTTGCAGTCTGAAATCACAACTTGGCTCCTGCATGCTTATTAAACGTTGTATGGTGCCAGACTTTTACCATGTCAGAGATGGTGTGTGCACTTATTCCAAGCCCACTGGATTTGTTCGGAAGTATCATATGATGAGAACATCACTTGAGGGTTGCAAGTTAATCACTAAATTTGCAAGCAACACCAATTCTGCACTAGCTGATTCCTGCCCTGTAGTGAAATTTCACGTCTGTCTCCCATTGCTGTGATCACATCATGGTATTCCTCGAGGTACTGCAGAGCCCTGCGATCACAATCCATGTCCGCCTTCAGCTTCTAGTTCTTAGTTTAAAGCACCTTCTCACAGTCTAACTGGATCACTTTTTTGTCTCACCTTGTACCTGCCCTACTGCTTGCCTGCCATTTGAGTACTCTCCATTTGGCCTTTAAGAAGAAGAGTTGGTTTTTATATGCTGATTTCTCAAACCGGCTTACAATTCCCTTCCCTTCCTCTCCCCACAACAGACCCCTTGTGAGGTAGGTGGGGCCGAGAGAGTTCTGAGAGAACTGTGACTAGCCCAAGGTCTCCCAGCAGGCTTCATGTGGAGGACTGAGGAAAAAAACCCAGTTCTCCAGATTAGAGTCCACCACTCTTAACCACCACACCACGCTGGCTCTCCAGCCCTTTCTCTTTTTGTAAGTTCTTATTTAGGAAAGGTGTTCTTGAGCTATTTTCGCCTCACCTTTCTTGCCTGCACTCATTCGCAGGCAATTTTCTACTTGTCCTGCCCATCTTGCCCATCTATTGTACACTCTGAGTCATCCAGGAAGGCACTGTCAGATCTGGGCCTGGCATGTAGTTGCCTTTAATTAAATATATTTAATTGCCAAGCTATATCTGACAGGCAAAATGAAAGAGGAGTTACCTTCTCTCTTGAGGAGGGTGAGTATGTGAACAATTTGTTATTTTGAAAAATTATATCCTACCCTCTATCTTAGTTCAAAATGGCTTGCAACAGGAAAAAAATTAAAATAAAAGAAATATAAATAAAAACAAAAAATATCATCTAAATAAAGCACATAAACACATGAAGCTGCCTTATACTGAATCAGACCCTCGGTCCATCAAAGTCAGTATTGTCTACTCAGACCAGCAGCGGTTCTCCAGTGTCTCAGGCAGAGGTCTTTCACATCACCTACTTGCCTAGTCCCTTTAACTGGAGATGCCGGGGATTGAACCCTGGGACCTTCCGCATGCCAAGCAGAGGCTCTACCACTGAGACACAGGCCTTCCTTCTGCCACCTACCACAAAACAGAATGCTCAGAAATCCAGCTCTTTCAAATGCAGCCTAAAAATAAAACAGCAATCAGCTTTCAGCAAATCATAAAAAGGCCAGTGACTCAGAAAAATCAACTGAAGGCTGTCTAAAACAGTGTGGCTTTGCACGGCCTGTGAAATTTAGTTAAGGACGGTGCTCTTTGCTCCTCCTCTGAAAGTCTGCCCCAAAGGGGGAGTTGCTGCCACCAAGAACAATGAAAGTTTTTGGGGGGCCAAAGAAAAAGTAAGACTCTTTCAAATAAGGTGTTGTCCTGACCTAAACTGTTAAGCAGATCCCCATATCAGCTGGATATGTTTCAGTGGCTGGGGGCAAGAAGTCCCTGTCATCTATTTTTATACCTGTCCACTTTGAAATGCAGGAGGAGTATAGCTGGGGTAAAAACATAGTATTTATTCTGTCTGCATTAGTGCCTAAAAGGGGACACTTTGGGGGAAAAAAACTGTTTATCCTGTATGTTCAAAGTTTGCTGCATCTGGGGTGTGTGAACTAATTTGGTGTTGAGACAATCACCGCCTGGGCTAAATATTACACCTCTGTCACAGCTTGTCAATCTGTATAAAACAGATTTTTTTCTTTTATGTGGCAAGTTTCCTGCCCTTTCTTCTTCACAGGAAACTAGTTCTCTAATATTCATGAGCTTCCCACAGCTCAGGGAAGGCACTAAAACAGGGATAGGCAACCCCCAGTGTATGTGCCAAATGGCAGCATGCCCGAACATTGTGCACGGCAGAATAACTCCTTTGCTCCACCCGAAAAGCAGGGGTGTAGTTGAGCCACGATGGGCTGGAGCGCAGCTCGAGGGCTTTTTTTGCAGTGGTGATGTCATCAAGCGGAGTTCCTTCGGGCCACAACCCCAGGAAGAGCGAGCAGCCCTGCCCCAACAGTTGGTGGTGTGCAGTATGGCTGCTTAGTATGCTGACTGTGAGGCGGGTGCAGGAGGTTGCTAGTTGCATACATGAAATGCTGTTGCCTTTCTGAGGATCAGAAGCAACTGTGGTCATTCCCTCCCCACCCCCCACCCCTTGTAGAGGAATCCCTGTGGCCTGGACAGCTCCCATCTTTCATCCCAACCTTTGTTTGCTGGCATATCAACATCCAGCGTGGTGTACTGGTTAAGAGTGGTGGTTTGGAGCGGTGGGGTCTGATCTGGAGAACCGGGTTTGATTCCCCATTCCTCCTCTTGAGTGGCGGAGGCTAATCTGGTGAGCTGGATTTGTTTCCCCACTCCAACACACGAAGCCAGCAGGGTGACCTTGGGCTAGTCACAGTTCTCAGTCTCACCTACCTCACAGGGTGTCTGTTGTGGGGAGGGGAAGGGAATGTGATTGTAAGCTGGTTTGATTCTGCCTTAAGTGGTAGAGAAAGTTGGCATTAAAAAAAAACTCTTCTTCTTCATCCATCCAGGCAGATGTTACATTTCATTTAGCATTCGGGACCAAAAAAACCTTGCCTAGCCCTGTACTAAAAGCAATATCTGGGATGGGAGGAGGGGAGGCACAACAAATCTTGGAACATAGAATCATAGAGTTGGAAGGGGCCATACAGGTCATCTGGTCCCCACCCCCCTGCTCAATGCTGGATCAGCCTAGAAAAGTGATGGCGAACCTTTTAGAGACCGAGTGCCCAAACTGCAACCAAAAACCCACTTATTTATCGCCGAGTGCCAATGCGGCAATGTAACCTGAATACCACCCCCAGAGGGGGCCCAGAGGGAGAGGCTAGGGTTGCCAAGTTCCTCTTCGCCATGAGTGGGAGGTTTTTGGGGTGGCGCCTGAGGAGGGCGGGGTTTGGGGAAGGACTTCAGTGCCATAGAGTCCAATTGCCAAAGTGGCAATTTTTTCCAGGGGAACTGATCTCTATTGGTTGGAGATCACCTGTAATAGCAGATCTCCAGCTAGTACCTGGAGATTGGCAACTAGTTCCTTAGTGTTTTCTCTCTACATATCAAGACAAATGGAAAGGTGTTTGGAGGATAGCTTGTGGGCACTGGAGGATAGCTTGTGGAATAGGACTGCACGCCCCTCCGCCCGCACAGACCCAGAAGGCGCCGGAGAAGCCGCTGGAGGGAAAGAAGGAAGGAAGGAAGGAAAGAAGGGAAGGGAGGGGGAAAGGGAAGGAAGGGAGGGAGAGAGAGAAAGAAAGAAAAAGAGAGAGAAAGGGAGAAAGAAATGGAGCAAGGGAGAGAAAGAAAAGGACAGAGGGAGACAGAAAAAGAAAGAGGCCATTTATGCATGGGAGGTTTTGCCTTGGATTTGCCACTCGGTGGGGCGCGGCGGCAGGCTTGTGAGAGGCGAGCAGGGTGGGGCAGAGGGCGCCTCCTTCGCACCCACTGACCAGCCATGCCCTCCGCCCGACAGGCCCAGAGGGCGCCGGAGAAGCCACTGGCCATGCCGAGTGTGAGCGCTCGGCTTCTGTTCCCCACTCTCCCACCCGCCTGGCTGGCCGCGCACGCTCCAGCGGCGGCAATGGCGGCAGCTTCTGTGGGAGAGTCCTGGGGCCACCGCCAATGATGTCGGAGGTTCCCCATCCCTGGGCTACAGCCTCCCCCATCCGGGGTGGGGCAGAGCCGGAAAGGCCAGCGGCTTGGAGGAACCGTGCGTGCCGGCAGAAAGGGCTATGCGTGCCGGAAGTGGCACCCGTGCCATAGGTTCGCCAACACGGGCCTAGAACATCCCTGACAAGTGTTTGTCCAGCCTCTGCTTAAAGACTGCCAGTGAGGGGGAGCTCACAGCCTCCATAGGTAGCCGATTCCACTGCTGAACAACTCTTACTGCAAAAATGTTTTTCCTAATATCCAGCTGTTACCTCTCTGCCCGCAATTTAAATCCATTATTGCGAGTCCTATCCTCTGCTGCAACAGGAACAGCTCCTTGCCCTCCTCTAAGTGACTGCCCTTCAAATACTTGAAGAGAGCAATTATGCCCCCCTCAGCCTCCTCTTCTCCAGAGGAAACATTCCCAACTCCCTCAGCCTTTCCTCATAGGGCTTAGTCTCCAGGCCCCTGAGCATCCTCGTTGCTCTCCTATGGACCTGCTCCATTCTGTCCACATCCTTTTTGAAGTGAGGCCTCCAGAACTGCACACAATACTCCAGATGTGGCCTGACCAGTGCAGCGAACAGCGGAATGATGACGTCTTGAATGTCTAGCTGTATCTGAAGAAGTGAGCTGTGGCTCACGAAAGCTCATACCCTACCAGAAAATATTTTTGTTAGTCTTTAAGGTGCTACTGGACTCTTGCCCTTTTTGACTACTGCAAACAGACTAACACGGCTACCCACTGTGAAAAGCCTTACTGACAGTTTCTCCAATGACGATGAAATTTTAAAAAATGTACAGGTTGACTGTACTTTATTATAGTTGTGCCAGAGTTTTACAATGCAATCCTAAGCAGAGTAACACCTCATTCATTTGACTGGGCTTTAAAGGGCCTAACTCGGTTTTAGGCCCTTCTAAACCCAGTCAAATGAATGGGGTGTAACTCAGTTTGGGACTGCACTGTTGAAGGGTTGTCATTTCATAGCACCTTCCCCATTTGTTCAGTGTAATGGAAGAACGTAATATAATCAGATATTTGCAGGCTTCTTCCCACTAGGGTGATATGTTTGTACTACAGATGAGAGAATGGCTTCTTTTCTTGGCCCACAGAACCAGAAATCACCACAAAGTCGTATAGAGTCCAAACAGGTGGATTTTACTGATCAAATAGGCATACAGTGCAAACGAATAAAATGACAGCTATGAAAGGCTCACTAGCTGGGAGATATTATAAGGCAGGAAAGGCGGGAGATTACACGCAGGAATACAGTTTCCCAGGAGCTGAGTTCCCAGGCTTAGGCTTAGGCATGCGACCTTGGGGGGCAGACAATACAGCACAGAGACAGAGGCAATAACGAAACCGAGATAGCAGCCTGACATTCTGCTCCCCTCAAGGCCCCCTCCCAGTTCGCAAGGGGGCTGGCCTGTTCGGGTAAGCAATGTGAAAGGCGTCAATGAGGTCGGGGGCGGAGACATCCCGTGCGCGCACCCATTCGTCATAGGCAGGGGGGAAATGTTTCCAACGAACCAGATACTGGAGAGTACCATGGTGAATACGGGAGTCAAGGATCTTGGAGACTTCGAAGTGTTCTTCCCCCCCCACCATGATGGGTTGCGCAGGCGGTGGGTCCGGATGCCACCGTGGAGAAGCAACATGGGGTTTGAGGAGGCTTATGTGGAAAACAGGATGCACACGCCTCAAAGATTTGGGGAGAGCCAGTTCCACTGTGACAGGGTTTATGACCCGAGTAATGGGGAAAGGGCCAATGAATTTGGCGCTGAGTTTATGGCACGGTTGGGTGGACCGGAGGTTTTTGGTGGAAAGGTAAACCAAAGCACCCACTTGCAGATCACCCCCGGGGGAGCGATGTTTGTCAGCTTGCGCTTTGTATTTACGTTTGGCCCGGTCGAGGTTGCTAACGAGCCAGGGCCAAGTGGTACGGAGGGCGTGTGCCCAGGAGGCAATGTCGGGGTTCCCCTCCCCCTCTACATCATCTGTAGGAACGATGGGACTGAAATCTTGTCCATACACAGCAAAAAACGGGCTAAAACCTGTGGATTGATGCATGGCATTATTGTAGGCATATTCTGCTAAAGGTAGCAGTTCCACCCAGTTATCCTGGTGGTAGTTAACATAACAACGCAAATAACATTCGAGTACAGCATTGACACGTTCAGTTTGACCATCAGTTTGAGGATGGTATGCACTAGACAATCCCTGTTCCACCCCCACCAACTTGAGGAAAGCTTTCCAAAACTTAGAAACGAAACCACTTCCGCGGTCACAAATTATTTTACGCGGAAACGAATGTAAACGAAATATATGCGTCACGAAGAGGCGGGCTAGTTTCTGAGCAGAGGGGATCCCTGCACATGGAATCAAATGTATTTGCTTAGAAAACAAATCAGTAACAACCCACAACACAGTTTTACCCCCACTGAGAGGGAGATCAGTCATGAAGTCCATAGCGATCACTTCCCAAGGTTTGCTGGGCGTTTCAAGAGGTTGTAGCAGTCCCGGGGGTTTGCCCTGCGATCGTTTCGCAGCGGCACAAACGGGACAGCTGCGGATGAAGGAGTCAATGTCGGAACGCATTCCCCCCCACCAGAACTGTCTGCGCAAAAGGTGAAGGGTCTTCAGAAACCCAAAGTGCCCAGCTGTTTTGGCTCCATGAGCTAAATGTAAAACGTCCTTCCGGAGAGCTTTGGGTACATACAATTTTGAGTCTTTGTACCAGGACCCCCCTTGTTCCAAAACACCAGGAGGTAGGGTATGAGCGGAACGTTCTAAAAGGCACTGGTCCCGAAGGACAGTTAAAAAGGATTCGGAGATGGGGAGTTTGGAGGGAGCCCCCCCGTCGGTTCTGGAGATCTGAGAAATAGTTATAGGGCTAGTGCTTACGTGTGGCGGCGCGCAGACTGCAGGCGGCTGAGCGGTTGGAGGGGTAGGAGGGGCGGGAACTCCGGTCTGTTGCGGTGGCGGCTGGGCAGCCGGTTGGGCTGGTGGAGCTTGCGAGGTGTGTTGATGCTGGGATCGGGTTTGCACAGCCAGCATAGGTAGGGCCCCACGTTGCATAGGGGTGAACAGAGAGTTGGTGGGTCTTTCGAGTTTTACCGGATATTGTGGTAAACGGGAGAGGGCATCCGCGAGAACGTTCTGCTTCCCAGGGACGTGCTTCAGGGTGAAACGGAACTGAGCAAAGAACTCCGCCCACCGTTGTTGTTTCGCCGATAGCTTATGGGACCCCGTGAGGGCAGCTAGATTTTTGTGATCGGTCCAAACTTCAAAGGGTATTTTAGACCCTTCCAAGAATTGCCGCCATAAAGTCAGTGCATGATGAACTGCAGAGGCCTCTTTCTCCCAGATGGGCCAGTTTAATTGAGCGTGCGCAAATTTTTTTGAAAAGTAAGCGCAAGGGTGAAGAAGACCGTCCGGTCCTTGCTGGAGGAGAGCCCCTCCCATGGCTACATCGGAAGCATCGACTTGCACAATGAACATTTGATTTGGGTCTGGGTGCCGTAGCACCGGCTCCGAAGTGAAGAGGCGTTTGAGGGCCAGAAAGGCGGCTTGGCATTGCTCAGTCCATAGGATCTTTGCGGAGGGCAAGGCAGCCGAGCTTACTTTTCCTTTAGTTTTCAGCAGGTCCGTAATGGGTAGAGCCACTTGGGCGAAGTTAGGGATGAATCCCCGATAGAAGTTTGCAAATCCCAGAAATTGCTGTACTTGCTTACGGTTGGTGGGGGGAGTCCAATCGAGGACGGCTTGGACTTTGGCGGGGTCCATGCGAAGACCTTGGTGGGAGATGATGTATCCCAAAAACGTGAGTTTGCTTTGGTGAAATTCACACTTAGCTAGTTTAGCGAACAGTTGATGGTTACGCAGGCGTTGTAGAACTTCTCTGACCAGGGTCACATGCTCGTCCATAGTTTTCGAATAAATGAGAATGTCATCTAAGTAGACCACCACCCCACGATATAGAAGGTCATGTAGGATTTCATTGATGAGTTGCATGAAGACCCCCGGGGCCCCTTTTAATCCGAACGGCATTACAAGGAATTCATACATTCCGAAACAGCTAGAGAAGGCAGTGAGGTGTTCATCTCCTTCGCGGATACGGACTCGGTAGTAGGCTTCCACCAAGTCTAATTTAGAGAACACACGGCCTTCCTGTAATTGTCCCAAAATATCCGATATTAATGGGATAGGATAGGCGTTGGTCTGGGTAACCGCATTGAGCTTTCTGAAGTCAATGCACAGGCGAAGGTCGCCCTCTTTTTTCCGGACGAAAAACGCGGGGGCCGAGTTTGGGGCATTCGAAGGGCGAATGAACCCTCTGGCGAGGTTTTTGTCCAAAAAGTCCCGGAGGACAGTGCGCTCGGAAGCGCTCATAGGGTAAATCTTACTTTTGGTTAATGTGCAGTCCTTTACTACTTCAATCGCACAGTCTGAGGCCCGGTGGGGGGGTAAGGCATCACATTCCTTAAGGTCGAAGACATCTTCAAAGTCCCGGTATACAGCGGGTAGAGCCGGTGGTACTGGGGCAGTAGAGGTTAACGCTGGAACGGGCGGAAATGGCAGAGCAAAGTTTTGCCGATGCTGGTCGCAGGTGGGACTAGCGAAAGAAATAGTGTTTGTTTCCCAATCAATACTGGGACTATGTCCTTTAATCCAGTTAATTCCCAAGACCACTTGAAATCGGATAGGGGCTATAGTGAAGTCTATTTGTTCCCAGTGGGAACCAATTCCCATTGCCACCCCTATGGTGCGATGATCAACTGGACCCCCCTGGAATTGGCTCCCGTCCATTTGAGCAAATTGGACGGGGGCGGGTAAAGCCTCTGAGTCGGCTCTGAGGGCAGCAAACGTGGCTTCGCTTATGAGAGTGCGACAGCAACCGGAGTCAATTAGTGCTTTAACGGGGATTTGTGGACCTCCGTTAAGTTGTTGTAAAACTGCATCTACGTAGACGGTGGAGTCCACTTCTTTGATTTTGGTAGGAGCATTCGGTTTGATAGGAAGATCCTGAGAGGTCTGTGGAGATGCTCCATTCACCACAGACCGGAGCCGTTTTTTGACAAGTCGAGGGGAGATTCCAGGTTTAAGGCTGGAGAAATCCAAGGGTTTTCCTCATCCGAAGAGGGAAAGCTGTCCCCCAATGGGGCACTTGTAATCCGAGACCCGGCGGGGTCGTTGGAAGCAGGCAGGGAGGCTGGGTCCCCGGCATGGAGTGCAGAGGGTGTGGGCCTTCCCGGAGCTGCGCTGCGGGTGGCCGCGGTGCCTCTGCGTGGTGGACGACCTCGGGCGCGGGTTGTCGTGCTGGGACGAAATAATTCCTGGCGGCGTGGGCAAACGGCTGCAAAGTGGCCCATTTCTCCGCATGTAAGACAGGCACCCCTCTGAAATCGGACTTCACGTTCCTGGAGCGGACGTGGGGGATTTCGTGGGACGAGCAGTGGTGCCTTGGGTTGAGGCTTTTGGGTGCCCTTCTCCTTGTGCTTTTGACGGACGAGAGAAATAAAGCGGCGGCGGCTTTCCACTTCCTCGGCTAATAGGATCCAGCCTTCGAGGGTATCGGGATCGCCCCGCATGTAAGACCAGTTCAGAATGTCAGGATGCAAGGCTTCCCTGAAATGATGGATTAGGGTGGTCTCGGGCCAACCTACAATTTTACTTGCCAGTCGCTGAAATTCATCGGCAAATTCCCGAACTGTAGCAGAGCCTTGTTTTAATTGTAAAAGTTCCGTTTTGGCTCTTTCTCCCAGGAAGGGGTCCTCAAACCTCCTTCTCAGGGCAGTCATGAAGTTGTTGAGGGAACGAATCGCACGAGAGCGGGTGTCAAACTGGAGGACCATCCAGTCAGCCGCTTTGCCTGTCAGGAGGGAAGCTACGTACCGCACCCGGCTATCTTCCGTGGGGAAAAGTTGACCTTGTTCTCGCATATAACTGTCCACTTGATGCAAGAAACAAGGCAAAGTCTCAAGAGATCCGTCATACGTAGTCCTCAATTTGAGTTGCTTCCAAGGGCCGGGCGCGGGCTGACCCGGTTGCACGGGTGGTCCGGGCGGAGGAGCAACAGGAGCTCCAGGAGGCAAGGGTGGAGCAGGCACATTAGCAGGTGGTTGCACGGGTGGTCGGAGCGGAGGAGCAACAGGAGCTCCAGGAGGTAAGGGTGGAGCAGGCACATTAGCGGGTGGTTGTACGGGTACCGCCTGACCCGGTATCGGAACGGGCTGTCTCTGAGCTATCAGGGTTTGTTGTAATTGCCTGTTCTCGTGAAGCATAAGTTCCATTACTTCTTGGAGTTGATCCACACGGTCGGAGAGCTCCCGATTCTGGGCTCGTAAAAGATGAACCTCCTCACTTGGGCCCCCAGTAAGATGAGGCTTACTGGTTCGGAAGCTCGTGGCCCATTGAGAGCTATCCCCATATATATCCTCGTCTTCAGACTCATCTGAGTCTCGACGTCGGTCAGCCAAACGGCGTGTGCGTTGGGTCGTACGCGACGGGACAAACGCCGGGGAAAAGGTGAGACCTGATAGTCCCAGTACATAGTCCTTGGGGCGCGTGTCCACGTTCGCCTGATTCCTTGCTGCAGCCGCCCTGGCTGCTTCCGCCGCCTCTCTCTCTCTTGCGACCCTAGCCGCTTCGGCGGCTTGCTGATCTGCAAGAACTTTGGCGTTTTCAAGTCTTAGGGCAGCCTCTGCCGTAATGCGTGGCAAAAGTTCTGTCTCGAGGAGCAAGAGTATGGGGTCAGGTTCCCCGCCCAGCAGAGGTTGTACTCGAACCGCCAGTGCGGATGCCTCGGCTCCAAACGTCGGGGTCAAAACTTGAGCCAAGGTGGCTACCGGGGTATCTTTTGTACATTCCACAAGGAGAAGAGCGGTGCTAATAGCGACTCGCTTGGCCTCAGCCTGGCAGCTGGCCGCATCCGGGATCAGGGAAAAACCCTCCGGTGGGGCTCCCGCCATGGTAGAAAGAGTTTGTCGAGAAATAAGATTATCCAGAAGTCCAGTTAATATTTGTAAATCCTCAGTCGCCAATCGGGCATCGTCCAGTAATTGATCCAAGTCCTGAAGATCTAAACGAGCATCAGTATCCTCCGATGTTAACATCCAGAGACGTCCTGTAAGAGATTGCCACTGCGCGTGTACCAGTCCCCTCAAGCGGCAAACCTCTCGGTTCGTCCGGAAAAGTTCAGCAATTAAGTCCTGTAACAGAGTAGGGTCCTCTGAGAAGGGCTCCAGGGTAGTAGATCACCTGGAGAGCTGCACAGCTCCCATCCAAGTGGCAGGCGAACCCCCCTGGGCTCCAGCCTGGCTAGGAGAACGGTGAAGATGTGGGATAGCTGTCATAATGTCAGCCCTTGGCCCACAGAACCAGAAATCACCACAAAGTCGTATAGAGTCCAAACAGGTGGATTTTACTGATCAAATAGGCATACAGTGCAAACGAATAAAATGACAGCTATGAAAGGCTCACTAGCTGGGAGATATTATAAGGCAGGAAAGGCGGGAGATTACACGCAGGAATACAGTTTCCCAGGAGCTGAGTTCCCAGGCTTAGGCTTAGGCATGCGACCTTGGGGGGCAGACAATACAGCACAGAGACAGAGGCAATAACGAAACCGAGATAGCAGCCTGACACTTGAGCTGAATTACTAGTTTGTTAACTTCCAGGACAGTGAACAAGCTGTACCTGTTTTCATTTTTTTTCTTTTTTTTTCTTTCTTCAACCTTTCCCAGAGGGAAAGGGTTGTTCTGAGCTTGTTTGAAAATGCTGGGAAGTAATTTTATTTTCATTCATTGGCAGTTACACTACCTGTATTGTGATCTCATTTTTATTTGAATGCGCATTTTGAGATTATAATAAGTTCACCTTAGTCGGTGGAAAACAAATTACCATCACTCATAGGAAACCATCTTGCTTTGTTCTGCGAGTTGTACTTGTGCAAACAAGGCATGTTACCTTCAACATAAAAATATATTACCATTCTGGAATACCTTAGGGATAGGTTTGTTATCATGATTTCTTTCCCATTCTTACTCTGAAGCTTTATTTAAACAGCAGGGGTAGAGGGGCTTGGTTTTGGGGTTTTTGTTTTTGACAGCTAAGACTGCCATCTCATGGTTTATATTTGAACAACAGTTTGAATGTTTTTATGTGCCTGTTTTGTGACACTGAAAAACTACTTTTGTTTACATATAAAGGGACTATTTAACTTCAGGAATGAAAGACGTGTGCATATTATGATTCTGTTAGATTATATCACTGAGTAACGTGATCCCATTCTCTTGTCATGAAATGTCAGTGTGTAAGGGATTTCGGAAATTAAATTCCCTTAATGTAAAAACAAGTATGGACACAACTGGTGAATGGGTGCTATTTGGCAGGTAGTCAGGATTGCTTTGAATTTTGCAATAGTGGATTTATCTATCAGCCAGTCACATTTGCCTTCTCCCTTCTTCTAGCATTTTTGTCTGTCGCCCGGTGTGTGGGCAGTGCAAAGCTGACTATAATACATGAACACTTCGATAGGAAACACCAAACAGTAATTATTACGGAGATATGTGATTTGAGCTTTAAAGATGTACAGTTTGTGGAAAACAGCAACACTCCAACGTGCTCCAAGAACTCTTCCATGAGATTCACTGCCTCCCTTCAGTCTTTAGTGTTAACAACGGCCATATTGTGATGGCTTGGTTAGGGTTGCCAGCTCCAGGTTGGGTAATACCTAGATATTTTGGGGGTGGAGCCTGAGGAGGGTGGGGTTTGGGGAAGGGAGGGACTTCAATGCTATAGAGTTAGGGTAGCCAAGTGCCAGGTGGTGGCAGGCAAACCCCCGCTGATTCACCTGGCTGCCCGTCGACCAGCTGAGGGTTGGCGGGCAATGCGTGAATGCAAGCCTGCCTGCCGCACAATGTCAGTTCCGGTTTACACCTGGGAGTAAACGCATCGCAAGGGGCCTTTTACCACTCAAACTGGGAGTTTGAGTGGTAAACAGCCCCTTCAGATGTGTTTACACCCGGAAGTGCTGCATCACAACAGGCCTTTTACCACACTGGTAAAAGGCCCCTCGCGATGCAGCACTTCTGAGTGTAAACTGGAAGTGCCATGATCGCGTCAGTGCGGCCATGATCTTTGCCTCACCTCCACCCCAAAAGCCTCCCGCCGGAGGAGAGGGGGGACCTGGCAAACCCTATAGAGAGTCCAATTGCCAAAGCGGCCATTTTCTCCAGGGGAACTGATCTTTGTCATATGGAGATCAAGTGTAATAGCGGGAGATCTCCAACCACCTCCTGGAGGTTGGCAACCACACACATGAACAGCAAACCATACATATATAATATGGGAAAATGCCTGAAGCCTTCAGTGACTCAGGAATCCTTCGATCCTTTATAGTGCAATCCTTAGAATGGTGTAACTCTGCTTACGATGGCACTCTTAATGAACCGTTTTATTATGAAGTTCACACATGCACCAAAAAGAAAACTAATTTGGTGTACGTGTGATGGGTGATAGGGTGAGGGTCTGTATGAAAGATTTATCGGGTATATTTGGTTAATAGGGTTGCCAACTTTATTGGCATTGAAGTCCCTCCCCTCACCCTGCCCTTCTCAGGCTCCGCCCCAACAATCTCCAGGTATTTCTCAACCCAGAGCTGGCAACCCAATGGGTGCTCCTTTGGGTTTTCAACCTCCAAATGGTGGCTGAAAATATCCTGCTATTACAGCTGAACTCCAGGCGACAGAGATCAGTTCCCCTGGAGAAAATGGCTGCTTTGGCAATTGGTCTCTATGGCATTGAAGTCCCTCCCCTCTCCAAACCCCGTCCTCCTCAGGCTCCACCCCCAAAAATCTCTTCCCAACCCGGAGCTGGCAACCCTATTGGTTAATATAGCAGAGCCTCCCAGTCATGGAAGCGTGATATTAAGTGCAGTAAAATCAAATCAGCCCAAGAAGTAAATTGCAAAAAAGCAAAACTTAAATTTATTCAAGTAGATTCTGTTATATTCTTGTTGCAGTTGATCGAAAGATAGAAAGCCTAATCTAAAGAATACATTTCCTGAAACAAGTGTGCAGGTGATCCGGCGTCACTTGAGGGCAAGTATGATATATTGTTTCTACAGGAGAGACCTGTAGATATGTCTGACTCCATGCAGGTCCACGTGGAAAGAAAGAAGCAGTGGCTACTGAGAGAGAAGGAGGAGGGGGTCAGGGAGAAGCTCCAAGGTTCAGACAAGGAGGAGCATCCCATTCAAGAGATAACACCTAAACAGAATGAATTAGCACCCCCCAGTGTCCAGGCATGCTGGGTCCCTCTCACTCCAACAAGATGAACGCAGAAGGTTTGTTTTGTTTTGTAATGTTTGGTATCAATA
The DNA here is from genome assembly GCF_029931775.1 of Euleptes europaea. NCBI lineage: Eukaryota > Metazoa > Chordata > Lepidosauria > Squamata > Sphaerodactylidae > Euleptes > Euleptes europaea. The sequence continues at coordinate 102,126,970 of NC_079312.1, read as the reverse complement.
AGGAGGGACTTGTTTTTTAATGGATAGAGATATTTGGCTGAAGCACTGCAGATGTAGAATAGTATCCTCTGAGGCATGGTGGGTTGGAGTGAACTTACCTGTCCTGTTTGACATCACTCTTCAGTCCTGCTCTGTAGCTAGGGTTGCCAGCCTCCAGGTACTAGCTGGAGATCTCCTGCGATTGCAACTGATCTCCAGCCGATAGAGATCAGTTCCCCTGGAGAAAATGGCCGCTTTGGCAATTGGACTTTATGGCATTGAAGTCCCTCCCCTCCCCAAACCCTGCCCTCCTCAGGCTCCGCCCCCAAAACCTTCTGCTGGTGGCGAAGAGGGACCTGGCACCCCTATCTGTAGCCGGTTCACAGGAGATTCTGGGCCAAACTACATGTTGCAACATACTTGAATCTGCCAGGGACTTGCAGCCATATTGCAACCGTGAGTTCTCAGTGGGAACACCATTTAAACATTCTGTGGGGTCCGAATTCAGATCAGAACTGTAATACGGGGGGTGGGTGGGGAGCTCTTGCCTTCTCTTCATTCTGCTTTCCTGAGCTGTAACCATGCTGGGGGGGCGGGGGGGGAGGTCTTCTTTGCCCCCACGTCTTTTCTTGCTTTTGCAGCAGCCTTTACAAATCCTTCTGCCCCTTTCCTTCTCTGAACCTTAATGAACATCTCTTGAGATTTGAGAACCATTTCTGTGCACTAAAAAAGCAGATTGTCTGTAAATTATGAGTGTTACAAATTATTTTACAATCGCCTTTCACGTACAGCTGAACATAAGCCAGCAAAGCAGAGAGTCTTTGGTCTCCCATTCCATGTTAGCTCCCCTTCCTTGTAATAGAATGTATCTTCTGAGCAACGACGGAGAAGCTGAGGTGGTTATTATAGCAAGATATCTACACCGGCATGGTGTAGTGGTTAAGAGCGGTAGTTTGGAGTGGCGGACTCTGATCTGGAGAACTGGGTTTGATTCCCCACTCCTCCACATGAGCAGCGGAGGCTAATCTGGTGAACTGGATTTGTTTCCCCACTCCTACACACGAAGCCAGCTGGGTGACCTTGGGCTAGTCACAGCTCCCGCAACCCCACCTACCTCCCAGGGTGCCTGTTGTGGGGAGGGGAAGGGAAGGTGATTGTAAGCCGGTTTGAGTCTCCCTTAAGTGGTAGAAGTAGAAAAGAGCAAGAGTCCAGTAGCACCTTAAAGACTCACAAAAATATTTTCTGGCAGGGTATGAGCTTTCGTGAGCCACAGCTCACTTCTTCAGATCACTTCTTCAGCTTCAGATCACTTCTTCCACAGCTTCAGATCTGAAGAAGTGAGCTGTGGCTCCCGAAAGCTCATACCCTGCCAGAAAATATTTTTGTGAGTCTTTAAGGTGCTACTGGACTCTTGCCCTTTTCTACTACTGCAGACAGACTAACACGGCTACCCACTGTGAATTAAGTGGTAGAGAAAGTCGGCATATAAAAACCAACTCTTATTATTATTATTATTTATTGCCAAAGGATGGCAGAGGAAGAGCCGTCTGCTCTTAGGGACGTAGCACAGAGCCTCTGTTGCTAAGAGCGCCTCTTTCTGAAACCCTGAACTGTCAGATTGAGGAACCTAAATATAAACTCCTTCTTTCTTCACAGCTAGAAGCTGGAATATTTTTAACCAGAGCCTTTCCCTCCCCGCTCTGGCAACAAAGTGCTTAGTCACTGCTACTGCAATATGACGCAGCCTCACTCAGGCAGAAGCACAGTATTCCCCCCCCACCCCGCCCGCCACCTAATGCCAGCATGTAAGTGTGGGTTTTCAGGAAGCTCCTGGACTCTCTCTCCCCCTTCATATTCTTTTTTTATATATATATATAAATGTTTATTAATTTTTATAACATAACACATAAAACAAAAACAAACGAATACAATAATAAAAATAATATATATAAAAAAGAAAATTAACATAAGAAAATACAACAGAGTATCTATATATACTTATTAATACATTCGTAGTTACAAAATTATAAAAACCAAAAAAATAAAAATGAATAAATAAATACTATACTAAGCTAAATATTTGCTATTGGAAAGATAATGAGCAATGTTAATGCTAATTCGGGTTTGGATTGAGAATAAATACTGAAGCATCATGTAAGAAAGGACTTGTTCATTATGGAAGCACCAATAAATATATCTTTAATTTAAAACAAACAAACAAACAAACCAACAAAACCAACAGTCATATTCTGACTGTGGTCTCAGCCAGAGCTCTCCCCTTTTTGCGGTTTGGTTCAGCCCGGGCGCCTCCCTGCTGCGCCTGCGAGGGGAGAGTGTCTTTGGCTCATCGCCCTGCAGGGCCCAGCAGCTGGCGGCCATGATGAAGTCCAGTTTTGGGCGAGAGAAATTCCAGATGGTTTACGTGAACACTTTTGGCAGCCACCGCTCGGGCCCGGTGATTCGTTACGACGGCCCTGGCCAACTCAGGCGCCGGGAGAAAGAGGCCGTCTCCCACGCCCGTGCTTGCCTTTCTGGCCGAGACGTTTCGGGTTCGACCCCTCCTTCCCCTAGTGGGGGAAGGAGGCCGTGCTTCCTGCCTGGGGCCCCTCTGGGCACAGGTGCCAAAGGGCCACGAAGCAAAGGAAATGAGGCGACCGGGTTCGAGTCCTCGAAACGGCCCAAGGCCAGAAGGGCCGTGATTGAGTCGCAATCCTCAACGAAAGGCAGGAGTGGCAAGAAAAAAGCGCCAAGTCCCACATTCGACAATAGTCAGAAACCGACTGGTAGGATCAGAGCTTAAAAGACAGCTTACTTTGACCTTGGGTCATTGGTAGGGTTGCCAACCTCCAGGCTGGAGAGCTCCTGCTATTACAACTGACCTCCAGCCGATAGAGATCAGATCACCTGGAGAAAACGGCCGCTTTGGCAATTGGACTCTATGGCATTGAAGTCCCTCCCCTCCCCAAACCCCGCCCTCCTCAGGCTGCGCCCCAAAAACCTCCCGCCGGTGGCGAAGTGGGACCTGGCAACCCTAGACATTGATGTGGTGCAGAATGATCTAGATGACAAGCTGAATGAAGTAATTTAATATGAATTTTGAATGAGAGAGGATGGGGAGTTTTCCTTACATGGTTGCACTGTCTGAAGCAGTATTAAACAATTATGACTCGGTAATCCTTCTCTGACACACTGGCAGCATCTTATTATTTTAGGGGTTTTAAAAGCTGGCCATATCAAGGCTTGCCTGTTAAATCCATGCCATTACAAGATCCCAGCTTTCCATTTTTTAAAGAGGTACTAGACCTCAGGAAAAGCTGACAGGTTTCAGCAAGGTCCGGTGATATCACAAAGAAAACGATAATTAAAAGTCCCTCTCAGTAACTGCTAAATCTGAAAAAGAATACATACCCATCTTGTGACTTTAATGGGTGGGTAAAGAAAGAATTTTGACACACTTTCTCCTATCAGTGTAGCACTAGAAGAATAAATTGCATCTGCTGAAATTCTCTGATAGATGTATCCACGAATCTGTCTAATTCCCTTTCAAAGCTGTCTATGCCTGTGGCCAGAGTTCGGTCACATGATGTATCGAGGTCTATACATCCAATTCAATTTGTTCTAAATTTATTTCAAAACAATGTTTTAGTTCACAGTTGAGGTGAATCTGAATACTTGGCATGTGCATGTCAGCATGTAATTTTTTCAGAGCTTACTGCAATGTCAGGGGACTTAATTTTTGAAAAGTATTAATCTTACAAAAGGTTAGCTCCCATTTTTCAAACTAAATGATAATATGCAATATGAAATACCTTACAGTCTAAAATGAGGAATATATTTTCACAAGTTAGGGACATACAAGGACTTCTGGGGGACATCTCATTTCTCCCTGAATCCTATCCCCCACTCTTTCTCTTGCCTGGCAGCCCCCATAGCCTCTCCCTCTTTCCTGCATCCTTTCCTTCTTTTCACCCACCAGCCAACATACCTTTATCTGCACCCGTCTTCAGCTTTTTCTCCTTCCCTTCCCATGGCAGCTTCTCCCTGGGCAAATCTGGCTGAGTTCTGCAGTGGCTGCTGATTCTACGTAAGGTTGCCAGCTCTTGGTTGGGAAATACCTGGAGATTTTGGGGGTGGGACTGGGGAGGGTGGGGTTTTGAGAGGGGAGGGGCTTCAGCAGGGTATAATGCCATAGACTCCACCCTCCAAAGCAGCCATTTTCTCCAAGGGAACAGATCTTGGTTGTCTGGAGATCAATTGTAATAACAGGAGATCTCCAGGTGCCGCCTGGAGGTTGGCAACCATAGTTCCAGGTCAGGCCAGGCCCAGTTACGAGGTGGTTGCTACTGGGCTGGGCCCAGTTGCGTGGTAGATGTCACTGGGCCTATCCTCAGTGAGGAGTCCTCCATCAGGGTACGTGACAGGGGAGGGGGATGGGATCCTTTCCCCCCCATTCAGGCCTTCAAGTAATGTTGCCATCCTCCAGATGAGGACTGGAGTTCTTGAATTCGAAATTATCTTTGGACTGTACATTCCATTTCCCATGTAGGAAATGGCAGTTTTGGAGGGTAGTCTATGGAAGGACAGCCCCTCTGGGCTCCCTCCCCTCCCCAAACTCTGCTTTCCCAGCCCAAATCTTCAGGAATTTTCTAAACCAGAGTTTGCAACCTTACTTTCAAGTCTACTCCTGTTCCTTTCAGGCTTTGATTTATTAGAAACCAAGGTTTGGAAGGCTCAGCAATATTGTTGTGGCTGCCTAGCAACCTCCAAAATGCTAACCAAGAGCTCAGTGAGCAGTCTGTTCCTTAAAGCTATAGGTATTATTTCTATTATTTTGTGGGGATTTTAGTCTCCTGGAGTATTTTTTTTTAAAGATTTCAGAGTTTTCAGTACACTTGAGACATTCAGGTTTATAGAGAAATCTCTCCTATTGGACCCTAGCTCTATTGTGCGGATTTATTAATCCACACTATGGCCTGATTTGGAATTAGGTATATGATACTAATTGCTAGTATAACTACATCAAGGTCCATAGTTTTCTGTATGGGATGCCAAATGGGTATGCACTTGCAGATGAGGAATGCAAGGCTCAGCCATGAGAAAAAATAAGATTTTTTGGGCATGTTTTACAGGTAGATACAAATCCAAAAAAAATCACATGATCTATATCGCCGCCAAAAAGCCTTATCACACTAGCAGCAGGCAACATATTGGATCCCAAAAAGTCGCCTAATTCTGATTGCCATCTTCCCTTTAGTTCCAGCTGCTATCTCGAGAACAAGATAGGTTACACAAGGCAGCATTATCTAGTGCCCTCCGGGAGGCTGACATTCATGCTTCCAAGTGATATGAAGTATTGATCTTTTAAAAGTAGTTTGTGAGAGACCAGCTTCTGAACTTTCACTATGATTGAAATGGGTTGGGCAGAAATGAGACTGTAATCAGAACTGTGTGATCTACTTTTGAAAACTGATTTCTCTCAGCTGCGAGGCACCACTTTCATATCAGTAGTTTATATGGGAATACACAGTAAAGATAGTTCCAATTGTTTTAATAGGTGGCCTGGAAGAAACTCGAGGTGTGTTTGAATTCTCTTCTCCCTTGGAAAATGAGAATAATCGTGTGAACAGACGGCAAGAGAGAAAGGTAGGAGAGCAATGTAATAGCTCATGAAGATGCTTTGCATAGCCATTGCAGAGATGCTCCTGGCATGCTACAAAGATGGCCCAGGTTACATTAGACCCTACTTACATAAAAGCATAAGAACCCCCCTGCTGGATCAGAACAGCTGTCTATCTAGTCCAGCATGCTGTCTCAATCAGCAGCCTAGCAGTTGCCCTGGAAGTAGGATTGAAGGGAGCTGGCAGGAATGGGGGTGGAAGTGTCTTCAGTGTGTTGGGACACTGGCAATTCCCCCCCCCCTCATTTTTCTCCTACCACTCAGCTGAACAGCAGTGGTAAAGGCTTGCTGGGGGTGGGAGATCTCTCACAGTGGGAAAATGGGAAACCTACCAAAACAAGGTCTAAAGGTGAAGGCTTTCCCTTGATGCTGCCTCTTAGCTAGGGTTGCCAGCCACTGGCTTGCAACCAGAAGGAGAGGGAGGAGGAGGCAGGGGGATGACATCAAGCCATTGGCATAACATCACTTCTGGTGACTAACTGGAAGTGATGTCACATGGCCAGCATGATGTTGATGTGATGCTCGAGGATTTGTACAAACTCTATGGTGAAACCCTAGGGTTTTGCCAAATCCTAGAGCTTCATGTGACATCACTTCCAGGTATTCACCAGAAATAGGCCACTTTTTTGGACATATTCCCCCTCCACCATCCCACCAAGGTTTCCATAGAGTTTCCATAGAGTTTTGGCAAAAATGATAGAGTGTCCTCCCTTGTGATGTCAGCACTTCTGCATCGTGCTGGAAGTGATGTCATCGCTCACAGCCGTTGATTGCTCCCCCCCTTTTGTCCAGCCTTCTTTCACCCGTCGAACAGCTGAGTATTGACAGGCAGAAGCAGCAGCCACCAGGAGATTGCCCGCCATTAGTGGGTACCTGGAAACCTTATTAATTGGGCACCCCAAATTCTAGAATTATAAGATCACCCTCATTCACATGCTTGTTAACATGCTTGAAGAACTCCAAAATGTTGTTGAGGCAGGATTTCCCCTCATGCTTATTTCCCCTCATGTGTAATTACTAGAGTGCTTTCCTGAAGAGTGTATTGTGTTGCCTGCTTTGTGTACTGATTCAGACCATAGGAACATATGATACATCCACTTTTGAGGATTTTAAAATGCTGCCTGGGATGATGTGCCAAAGTTTAACACTGGGCTGCTCTTTCCAGCAGACAAAAGGGGCGGTTGCTGGAGGCCCATAGCTAGACCCATAGTATTTCCCCTTGCTGCCACCTCCTCCAGTTGCCCACTTCTTCCTCTCCCTCTGCACAGAAGGGAGATAGGCAAACAAACATATTCCACCACTGCAGGCACCAATATGACTTGGGGGTGGGGAAAGGTTTTAAAAGGACCTGCATTTAAATCCTTGGTGCTTTTGTGAGGCAGCTCTCTGGCCAAGGCAGGGAGTGGTGGCTAACTGAAAAGAAGTACAGTGGCAGGCAACACGATAGGGTTACCATGTCAAGGTAGGGTTACCATCCTCCAGCCGACAGAGATCGGTTCACCTGGAGAAAATGGCTGCGTTGGCAATTGGACTCTATGGCATTGAAGTCCCTCCCTTCCCCAAACCCCGCCCTCCTCAGGCTCCACCCCCAAAATCTCCAGCTATTTCCCAACCCAGAGCTGGAAACCCTATGTCAAGGTGTGCTGCAGGGGCTCAGGTTGTGTCTCAGTATATGAGTCCTACAGCTGGCACTGGAAGTGTTGTCTTCCTTCAGCTAGCCAAGGCTGGGAAGCCCCACTTCAGGGAGTAGAAGGCCCGTTGAGTTTCGGAGAACTCACAGCTGAGGCTAACATAGACCCCACTACCCAAGCAGGCAAGTTCTGTTTAGGAGAGAAAACACTTCTTATGAAGTGGCTCTTGAAAGTATGGAGAAAACTGTACAAGCAGCAGCTGGAGGAAGGACCTGCTGCACTCTGTACTTCCATTTAATGCACAAAGCAGTTGAGTAGGCCCTGTTGCCAGGAAAAATGAATGGGGGTTGATGTGGCTTAGTTAGGGTTGCCAATCTCCAGGTGGTGGCTGGGGATCTCATGCTATTACAACTGATCTCCAGGCGATAGAAATCAGTTCCCCTGGAGAAAATGGCCACTTTGGCAATTGGACTCTATGTCATTGAAGTCCCTCCCCTCCCCAAACCCTGCCCTCCTCAGGCTCCCCCACCCCCAAATCTCCAGGTAGTTCCCAACCTGGAGCTGGCAACCCTAGGCTTAGTGCTAAAATAGTCTTGAACAGCCATTCCTCCTGACAAGCCAGGCGTTGTGCTTGAGAATTGCCATGCACTCACCTGCTAAATATATGGTTGATGCAGGTTTTATGAGAGGAGATCCTAGAGGGTCATGAAAATTCAGTGTGATGTTTCATTACAAAAAGACTGAGAAATACTGAGCTTATCTGATTATAGAATATGCTGGTGAGGGAGGGGACTACACTATATTTGTAGGAAGACACACACAAAAGTGTCTGTTCTCAATGAAAATTCACAAAGTGGTTCAAGGTAAAATTCAGATATGTTGATTAAATTGACAACTCGCTGTTAGTCTTATTATGTGTAAAGTAATTAACTCAAATGTAATGTATCAAAATGTCACAGATGCATGATTTAAATTAAGCAGAACTACTACTGCCCCGTGTGAAATATTTTGACAGTTTACTATATGATATTACTGACAATCTATTAACATTTTGGCAAGAAGTACAGGAACGTGCTTCATAGTTTTGCCTTAAAAAAAACCTAAGGCTACAGTCTCTTATATTCATTAGGTTTCAACCACTTTCTCTGCTGGTGATTCAAAGCGCAGCATCAAATATATACAGGAGCAGCAACTTGGATGGGATAAATATGCTTTTTTACTCTATTTGTCAAATGTCAAGTCAAGTTTATTGTATAAGGCCATAGGTGTTGGGGTTGGGTTCGGAGGCAAACGTGCAAATCGGTATTGGGACACTGAAAGACAAATGGAAATTAAGTATAATAAGTGCTAGCCTGCAAGGTTATCAAAGAACACAAAAACCATCAATGTTTGATATATCAATACTGACTGTTGTCAGTGTTTGAAAACTGATTTAGGATAGTTCTGATTAGGAAGGAAGTTTCTTTTATAGGTGGGAGAAAGAAGAACTAGACCTGTAACAGACCTACCCCAAAATATACTGTTATAGTTGTCAGCATCTAGATCTGACCTTGCATAAAAGGTTCAGAGATGGCAGTACAACAGAAAAAGTGTGTGAGAAATAATTAACAGCAGAGAGGGAATAAGTAATTTAGACCATTAGAAAAACTACATAATAAATGCTATGTGACAATTCATTTAACTGAAACTGATGAACAGTGACAGATGAACAGGAGCTTGGTTGCATGCCCTCATCCCTAGAAAACTCTGCCACATCACAGAAAAGGCAATGTGCTTCTGTCAACATACTTCACATGTCTGTCTTTCTAGTCTACAGCCTGGCTTCAAGTGTCAAAAGTAATTTCTAAAATGATAGAAGAGAACAAATGCTTAAGAAATAGACTGATGTCCTGTAGTCGACTTTCACAAGAAGGTAGGTGGTGAATAATTCCTTGGTGGTGTGCCTGGTTTCATTACTGTGTCTGCCTGCACCTCTAGGCGGTAGTTATAAGAAGGCATACCCCATCTAGGTAGGGGTAGCCCATCTGGGTAGATTGACTTTCATCTGTTTATATCCTTGAGTATTGAACACTCCAATTAACATATATGGGATTTTTTTTCCTGTGGCAGTTTATCAGAATATGTGTCAGAACACAGAATATTCACTTTTTGATTAATTTTGCATTTTTCACATTGTTCACAACATGATGCTGTCCATTAGCCTGGGAAGAATGCACATCTCAATAAACAAACAAATGCATAGTACAATAGAGAAAAAAGATGTGTGTGGGGCCGTGGCTCAGTGCCAGAGCATCTGCTTGGCATGCAGAAGGTCCCAGTTTCAATCCCCGGCATCTCCAGTTAAAGGGGCTAGGCAAGTAAGTGATGTGAAAGACCTCTGCCTGAGACCCTGGAGAGCTGCTGCCGGTCTGAGTAGACAATGCTGACTTTGATGGACCAAGGGTCTGATTCAGTATAAGGCAGCTTCATGTGTGTTCATGTGAGCCCAAGAACTGCTAAATTCAGTAAGGGACTAGAGATGCCTGAGCTTCTTGATACAAAGCCCACACTATCATACTGAGCAAGAATGTCCCCTCCCCAAAAGGCTTAGCAGAGAGTGATTGACGATCAGCCTCTATGATGTATGAGTCATGCATATTTCCACTGTATGACGGTATTGGACAACCCAAAGGCCTCTCTCTATCCATACTGCTTTTACAGCAAAATTACATTGTACTTTGAATATATTCTACTGGTTTTCCCCTTTTCTTAACAATTTTTTTAAAAAAACAAAAAGTTTTAATGGTGCGTTGTTTTTATATTGCTAATTTATTATTTAAATTGTAAGGCACCTTGAGCAGGACTCTTAAGAAGTGGCATGGAACTCTTCTGAATAAATAAAGATTTGAAGCATGAAGAAATAACTGCTTAGGATGGGCATTACTGAATACTATACCAGTGCAATGTTCCAAAGCATGATTATATAAATGACATTGTAATAGACATACTGGAAGTTACTAAGGAGCCAAATGCAAAAGAGGGCATAGCTTCTGATCCTTTTATAGCTGTGTAGGAGAGAATTTCAGAAGATACAGGATTTCTTTCTTTTTTTAACTTTTCAATGACAAATTGAAAATTGTCTACATCTATTAAGGGTAATCTTTGCATTTGGCTACCCTAGTAAATTAACCAGTATTAAATATCTAGTATCAGAATGAAAGACTTCTGTATTGTGCCTGTATGCTAGAAGCAGAAGGTGTGAACAGAGAATTAGGGGTTTGTTTCACAGTATGAATGATATGTGCTCTGAAGAAGTGACACATTTTTTCTTCCAGGTACAAGAAAGACTCAATGTTTTCATACAAATACTCATGAGTTTCTTTTTTTCATCTGTAAAATCAGAAAGGTGATAATTTCCTAGAGTGCATGGAAACATCATAAATAAGCTAGCCCTCACATATGCTGGCTTTGACTTATAGTAATAATTTTAGAATATTTTCCCTCCAAATGTGGCCGAGATGCACCAATTTCATTACATGAAAATAAAGAATGAATTAAAACTGACACTCTGTTGATGCAGTTTCCATTAGAGCTTTGTAGCTGCTGTACAATTTAAAGTAACACAATATTATGCTTACAAACATAATTGGAATTTCTCCCTTCACAGTTTAATTAGTTCTAGGAAACAGATTTACCAATCCATTAAGTATTATCTGTTAAATTTAAAGTGACATATTCTCTCCTTCAGTATGCCTTCTTAGATCACAATAATGTTAACAGAGTTTTGCACGGGAAGAATATATTCCAAGTTGCTGTCGGTAAATTCTTTTAGTAATATTTTTATATTTCCCTTCATTATATACCACATAATCCCAGCCAGCCAAACTGCCATCATTTGAAGTTCCTAATTATCTGTTAAGAAAATCCAATCTTGTTGATATGCAGTTAAAGCCGTAGCTCGAACATAGGCCTGCCCCCCTGCAGTGATGCTATGCCAGTACAAGCAGTAAGATAGGATTAGGGTATTAAACCCGCATCTAACTTCCAAATCAAACCCAAGTCATTTTGACCCAATGGTCAACATTCTGCAAAACGTTAGTAGCAGCTAAGAGGCAGTGTAACCAAGTGGGGGCACTGCCTAGCCATTAAATCCCATTGATTTCCATGGTTATGTTTTAATCTCTAACAGTACTATGCATATTAGCGCCGTTGATTTCAATGGCATTGAATCGCAACAAACTTTTGCTAGGTTTGACACTCTTTTGTATATTCACGTTCGCCACTTATTGAGGTCTCCATCCCACTGTAAATCCTGTATGCGAGGAGAGAAACTAGCTTCACAATGTGATTCAGAGTGCATGAAATGGGGATTCCTCCAAAGCCTTTTCCTGCCTTGTCTCCTTGCTGTTGATATCAATAAGCTGTAGAATTTTTGAGGGTTTCTGTGGCTTTCATTGAAAACACACATTCCCTCAAACCTAAAATCCTCTCTTGAATTCAGTGAGCAAACCAAAAATAGTTCTGCTACTGTGTGTTGATGCATATGCAACACTTTTTTTTTTAAAGAAAAGTGTCCCATAGGTGACAGTTCTGTACATCAGGAAAGAATGGACATGAGTACCCCCCCCCCACACACACAGATGTTTTTCTGATGCCCATTTCTGTTATCATCCATTAGGAATTACATAGTGGCAATTATCTTACGGTATAATTTGCATCTTTTTTGAAAGAAACCATTATGTTACCCTCAATACGAATGGTGGCTCATTTTTCTAGAGCTTTAATTGTGGCTCGCTTATTAAACCCCATTTAGCTGAAAACCCTCAATTCTATTTCCTTTTTTCTAATTAGCAGATTTTTGCACAATATTGCACCAAGGAGATAAGTCTATCGATTTCAGTTTTTAACACATAAGTAGTGAACTACATCAGAGTAATCCCGGCAGAATTGTAGATATGGATTAACAAATGTGGAATCAACAAGCCCCCTTTTTGGCACTGAGGTGGCCATTGTCTCTAAAAATATGATTAATATAAAGTAGCAAATTAATGCCACAATACTGTTATCTCTGTAAAGTTTTCCTCCCTTGAATGCTGATGATCTAGTGCAGTTTTAATCCTAATGAGATTTAGTTTCAGTACACATGAAAGTGATTAAATTGTTCCTTCATGTTAAATTCTTCCATAGGCCATGTTATAAATCAGAATTCACAAAAGGGAGGTTCCTGCATTGACACAGTGAGTAAATCAGCTCATTTTGGTGACAAAACTGGGGCATGTGGAGTTGTGTTAAAATGGTCTTTCTTAATTAGTTAAGCCACAATAAGACCTAGGGTTGCCAACCTCCAGATACTAGGTGGACATCTCCTGCTATTACAACTGATCTCCAGCTGATAGAGATCAGTTCACCGGGAGAAAATGGCTGCTTTGGCAATTGGACTCTAAGGCATTGAAGTCCCTCTTCTCCCCAAACCCCGCCCTCCTCAGGCTTCAACCCAAAAACCTCCCACCAGTGGTGAAGAGGGACCTGGCAACCCCAATAAGACCTATTGACTGAGTTCAGATGTTCATAACAAAGTAAAATTAACTTACTATTGAGTGCACACTCCACTCTATCAGTCCTCCAGTTTGTGGGCAATGAGGTATCCCCAGACTAAGGACGAGCAAGCGTCTCCATTTCTGTTCTTTCAGTGTTATGGAAAGTGGCTCTCTGCTATGTTGTACTGCTTTTTAGTTTCAGTTTTTATTAGGAATATTTTTCTAAAATTAATTCTGGAATTAGGTCATGTGAAGTGGCATTTTTCTTTCTTTCTGTGTATGTTTGATATAACGCTGCAAGAAAAGCTGTCTTGATATGATTGTACATATGATTGCATGGGAGGGTTCTTTTGTGTAGTGTTTTATCAATGCATCTTTGTGTTGCTGTGCATTGGTAAATCACAATTTAATTATAATCTTGACACCACAATAACAGATCTATCAAGACTGCTTTTTAAAATACGGAGTTCTATTAATGGACATGCAAATGATTAGTGGAGAAAAGAAATTAAAGAACTGAAAGGTGCTACAAACTATGCAAGCACAGCCCTTTATACAAAGTTCGGAAATAAGAACAAAGCCATGACGAATTCCTAATGTTCCACTTTAAGAAGCAAGACCACGTAGTTTGGAACTCCAAAACTCCCCTGTATCCCCCTCCTCACACTATCTCCTCTTTTCATCCTTCTGTTAACCCCTATATCCTCTCCCTTTTCCCTGGGTCATTCTCTCCGACTCCACCATTCACCAACCTACCTTTCACCTGCCTCCCATTTTCAGCTATATTTATTATTTATTTACTTTATGTATACCCCACCTTTTTCCACAGTGGGGACCAAAGCAGCTTACATCATTCTCTCCTCTTTTTATCTCCACAACAACCCTGTGAAGTAGATTAGGCTGAAAGTATATGACTGGCCCAACACTACCCTGTGAGCTTCCTTGGCAGCTTGGTCTCCAAGATCCTAGTCTGAAGCTGCAACAGCTACATCATACTGGCTTTTGTAGGGTGGTTGCTGTTGAACAGTAGCAAGCAGCCACACCTAGATAAGTCATGCAAGTTAGGAAGTATCAAGCCACCCAATTAGGGTTTCTGGGTCCCCATATACCACTGGCATGAGCTTCCTTGTAGTAGTAGGGGGGAGTGATTTACGCATGTACAATATTGTCCCTTATGGGTTTACCCTGGAAGTGACAGGGATGCTGCAGCACACCCCTCTCTGACAATGTAGCCCCAGACCATAGATATAAGCATCTGCAGATCAGAGCACACATGACTATATGATGTGATGATACCCAGCTTTTATCTTCTTTTTCCATTAGGAAGAAGCCATTTTTGGATGGGTGTAGCATACAAAGTAAAAGAAAATGAGAATTCTATGTTTCTATTCTAGTTCCATTGTTTCTATTCAAGTTTTTATTCTAGTTTCAGTCCAATAACCTGTTATAACTATACAACCCCCCTCCCATGATTGTTGTCATCAAGCTGTGTGCAGGTTATATGGAACGTATTTCATGTTTGTCTTTGTAGTATAACAACTTAATTGTAATGCATGTTTGATTTAAAATACATAGTTGTAGATATTTTGTTGAAAGGCTGTTAAATAAATCAGCACTTCACTTTGTGACTATTCAGGAGGACTATTACGATGCTTGCAAAGGAATGCAATAAAGTATGTACCTAGGACAATAGACACATTTTTGTGCTGATTGCATGTTTATTGTAATAATCTGCTTTTCAGAATAAAATATGGATCTATAAAAGTAAATGTACAAGTCTAAAACTTGCATCTCGTAATTGGTTTTCATTTCTATTGCATTAAAATGCTGAATGAGATTCTCTGCACATATTTTGACAAACACAAGGTGGTCATCACCAAGGACAGTGGGCTTGCAGGGTTTTTTTAATTGACCATCTTAATGAAACCAAATTGGGAGGAGCAGTGAACACACCGGAAGACAGACATAGAATTCAACGAGATCTGAACACACTGGAAAAGTGAGCGGATGCGAACAAGATGCAATTCAACAAGGATAAGTGCCGAGTTCTGCATCTGGGTAACAAAAATGAGGGACACGCATACTGGATGGGGGATACACTTCTGGGTAGCACTGTGCGTGAACAAGATCTTGGGGTATGGGTGGACCATAAGTTAAATATGAGCAGTCAGTGTGATGCAGTGACTAAAAAGGCTAATGCGATATTGGGGTGCATCAACAGAGGCATAACATCCAAATCGTAAGATGTCATAGTTCTGTTGTACACTGCATTGGTGAAGCCGCACCTGGAGTATTGTGTGCAGTTCTGGAGGCCTCAATTAAAAACAGATGTGGACAGAATCAAGCGGGTACAGAGGAGAGTGATGAGAATGATCAGGGGCCTAGAGACCAAACCCTATAAGGAAAGGCTAAGGGAGCTGGGAATGTTTAGTCTGGGGAAGAGGAGGTAGAGGGGGGCCATGATTGCTCTCTTTAAGTATTTGGAGGGCTGTCACAGAAGCTGAACATAAGAACATAACATAAGAACAAAAGAAAGGTCATGCTGGATCAGACCAAGGTCTATCAGTCTGTTCACCCAGTGGCTAACCAGGTCCCTCTAGGAAGCCCACAGACAAGACGACTGCAGCAGCATTATCCTGCCTGTTCCAAAGCACCTGATATAATAGGCATGCTCATCTGATCCTGGAGAGAATAGTTTCCATTTTTACTAGTTTCCATTTTTACTAGTAGCCATGAATAGCCCTCTTCTCCATGAACATGTACACTTCCCTCTTAAAACCTTCCAAGTTGGCAGCCATCATCACATCCTGGGGCAGGGAGTTCCACAATTTAACTAGTGTTGTGTGAAGAAATACTTCCTATTATCTGTTTTGAATCTCTCACTCTCCAGCTTCAGCAGATGACCTCATGTTCTAGTATTACAAGAGAGGGAGAAAAGCTTCTCCCCGTCCACTCTCTCCATACCCTGCATAATTTTATAGACCTCTATCATGTCTCCCCTTAACCACCTTCTTTCCAAGCTAAACAGCCCTAAGCATTTTAACCGTTCCTCATAGGGCAGTTGCTCTAGTTCTGTGCTCTTTTCTATACCTTCTCAAGCTCTGTAATAAACTGTACACAGTATTCCAAGTGTGGTCTCACCATAGATTTGTACAAGGGCAGTATAACAGCAGTTTTATTCTCTATTCCTTGTCTAATTATGGCCAGCATGGAATTTGCCTTTTTCACAGCAGCAGCACACTGAGTTGACATCTTCATCTAGCTATCCACTACCATCCCAAGATCCCTTTCTTGGTTTGTCACTGCCAGCACAGATCCCATCAGTGTATATGAGAAGTTGGGATTTTTTGCCCCAGTACGCATCACTTTACACTTGCTCACATTTAATCTCATTTGCCATTTTAATACCCATTCTTCCTGTTTGTAGAGATCCTTTTGGAGCTCTTCACAGTCCATTTTTATTCTAACCACCCTAGTGCAAACTTGGCCAGGCCACCTCACGGTTCACCCCCAACTCCAGGTAATTGATGAACAGGTTGAAAAGCACCGGTCCCAACAAAGATCCCTGAGGCACCCCACTGCTCACTTCCCTCCATTGTGAGAACTGACTGACTCTCTGCTTTCTATTTTTCAGCCAGCTCTCAATCCATAAGAGAACTTGTCCTCTTATCCCATGACTATGAAAATCTGGTACTGCACTCTCCTAGCCCCTCAACTACATTGCATTGATGAGATTAGAAGAAGAAGAGATGGTTTTTATACCCCAATTTTCTCTACCTTTAAGGATTCTCAAACCGGTTTACAATCATCTTCCCTTCCCCTCCTCACAACCGGCACCTTGTGAGGTAAGTGGGGCTGAGAGAGTTCTGAGAGAACTGTGACTAGCCGAAGTCATCAGGCTTCATGTGTAGGAATACGGAAACAAGCCCAGTTCACCAGATTAGAGTCTGCCACTCTTAATCATTAAACCATGCTGGCTCTCACTGTGCACTACCTCCTATTCACTGAAACCAGGCAGAATCGCATCGAAATGGTAGCACTATTTGATTAGTGGATGTAGGGAATGTGTGGATGTTCAGGGTTGCATAGAGAATATTGGTGCTTGATTTTGTGCTTGAGTTTTTGCCAAATTGTCAGTGGTCCCAGGTCAAAACCAGATATGGAGACATTTGTACTTCTCACTTAGGGTTTTAATGTAACAGTTCTTTTCAAATTGCATATGGGTCAGTTCATAGTGAACTGATTGTGTATGCGCAGGAGAAGCATTTCCACCCATAGGTTGTCTTTGGGTTATCAAGTGTTGTCAAACTTATTCATGACCATCTTCAAGACCTTGGATTTGCATACATCATCATCCATCAAACCTATTTAAAAGGGGAAATGTTCACATTCATTCCAAGTCTTCGAGACACTGTACTTGCATTTGAAGGAGATTTCACAAAAATAGTTCCATCAGTGACCAGTCTAGACCATGCAGCAAAGGCTCTTGAGGATAATACATTCGAGGAATCTTTGACTATCAAGATACAACCCTATGCAATTTAAACTCATGATTATACCCCATTGAACTCAGTGAAACCTATCAGTGAGTGAGCTTCTGGGTTCTTATGTGTTTTTATGCTCTGGGTTTTTAATGGCATGTTAATTTTAATTATTTTATCTTTTTATGATTTTATTGTGCTTTATTTTGTGAGGTGCTTTGAGCAGGTCTTTGAAGAGGTGGCAAATAAACAAAAAAAGTTCTATCTGGACTGTGTGTCTTTCTTGTGTGATTGATAGGCTTCCATGGGCTTATGAGTTCTACCCCATAAGCCAGCATGGTGTAGTGGTTAAGAGCAGAGGTTTGGAGCAGTGAACTCTAATCTGGAGAACCAGGTTTGATTCCCCACCCTTCCATATGAAGCCAGCTGGGTGACCTTGGGCTAGTTACAGCTCTCTTTGAGCTCTCTCAGCCCCACCTAACTCACAGGGTGTCTGTTGTGGGGAGGGGAAGGGAAGGTGATTGTAAGTCAGTTTGATTCTTCCTTAAGTGGTAGAGAAATCTAGCGCATAAAAACCAACTCGTCTTCTTCTACCTGTAATATGCAGCTGGTAGCCAAAAATCAAATATTTTTGCAGCAGCATCCAGATCAAGACATATAAAAATAAAGCCCCCCCTTTGGTCCTGATCCAGCATTCCCTTGCTTCTTCTTTGAGTGTTCGTATGGGGCCTCTTGTCATCTGCTATGGAAAGAGCAGATCTGAGGAATGACAATTTCCCTTTTAAAAATCCCTTTTTAAAAAATTGGGAAGCAGGAGCTGTGTGTGTGCACCATAAATCTCAGGTGGGTCTCTGGCCCGGAACAATCATATCATGCAGTAATCAATACTCTGTGGGTTTAGTTTTTCACTAAGGAGCAGCAAGTGATCAGAAAAAAAAATTAGATTTAACTCCTGAGAGATGAAATGCACTTTGTAAGAGCTGTTGATTGCTTTTGTCTCGCCTTGATTTCTGCATCTCTTAGGATTGCAACCTTTTGCTCCCTATACATTACATATGGCATGTAAATGAGATTTGGTGTGCTTCATCCCTATGGCTGAAGTCCAAACTTTGGGGGGGGGGGGAGACTCTCCTGAAATAGGGATGTTAGTTAATTTGATGATGAACGTGTGTGATTTGTATGGTAGAGAAGAATTATGATGGGGATGAATTACTTTTGTTCTGTGCACACATTTGGAATTCTTGAACAGACAACAAAGGGCGAGCGCAAAAGCAGACCCGCTATTGAAATGTTGGCAGGGAAAAGGCTATACTTCAGCCAGCATTTTATCATTGCTCCATTTTATGTTTTGAAAAAGGCATTTACATGCTTTGTCATGCTTTTTGAAAAGTTTCCCTTCAATCATTATAAGCTTCCTTGGCTAAAATAGTTTTGAACTTTGCAATCCTATGCAGAGTTACTCCAGCTTAAGTCAATAATTCCATGGATTTAGACTGTATAGGATTGCATTGCTCGAGGGCATTTTGGATAAAGGGAATAAAGATGTAGGAAAGATCTGTGAATTTATAGGCAATTTTCATTGCTTTGTTCCTTCGATAAATTACACTGGATCTTTTAAAATGCATAGTTCTGTTTTTGCAATCCAGCTCGGTTACAAGGTTCGTTGTGTGTATTATTCTGTTCTTAGTGCATTGCTCTCTGATTTTGAAATCAATTTTTATTCAGTGTTGGGTGTACGTTTTATATTGTTCTTATTGCGTTCTTTCGATGGTGTGACGGACCTTGATTCTCACTGTGAACAGCCTACTATAAATGAAGTAAGTAAAAAAAGTTGTAGGCTACCCAGAGAGATAAGTGGCAGTCATTCCAGAGAGCTGTGCCCAAGGTAGGGATGCTGCTGTACTCCTACAATGGACTTCACCGTGTGGTATCAACAAATATTTCAGCAGTTTTAGATTGCTTGGCAGAGGTAACACAGTAGTTGCTATAAGGATAAAAAGGGGTAGAGAAACAGGGCTGCCCTATGCTCCATCTGAAGGAGGATGAGAGCAGATGCATCCATTTACCATCCCCATGTGGACGCTTTCTGTGTGATGCACCTTCTCTTGCAATTATAGTAGGTGAGCTCATTGTATTCACTCAGAGCCACCAAGAGGGGGGGGGCTGGGGGGGACAAAATTCCTGGGGCCCAAGTTGGCTCGAGGGCCCATTAAGCCAGAGTAAAGCTGCATCCAGCCAAAAGCATTTCAATTTTACTTCTAATACAGTTCTGCACAGCAGCTGCTAGGGGCCCAGGGAAGTCTGAGTATAGTAACAGGGCAGTCACTCTGACTACCTGCTCATTTTGCCTTTCTTCAAGGCTGAAACAAACCCTTGCCTAACAGATCAGCTAAGACCATCAATCAAGTCAGCATTGGAGCAAAGCATAGCAAGCCAGTACAGCTGATGGCTGCTACAGAACTGCCAGGCTGTGGCTTGCTAACAAGGTGATTGTCTCCAGTAGTCTATCATTTCCCTCTTCCATTTGTTCCACCCAGATACGTAGCTTTGTCTACCCAGCCAGATCTTGCAAAGGGGTAGTTAATATATTGTAGCACAATAAAACAATCTTTCCCTTAATTCCTCTCCCTTTCCCCCACACTTTTCTTCTCCTTTATTTTGCTTTATTTCTTTCATTCTCTGCATTCATTTCTTTCTCTCCACCTTATAATTTTTGGACCCCCTTTTATTTTCAGTCTTGGTCTCATCTCCTTCTCATCCCTACCCTGGTTGGCAACTAATAATGTACTTAATAGTAGTATAGTAGCAAACCTTTGTTAATATTATGAACAGAAGAAGGGAGTTGATGTTTCAAAGTATATTTGAGAGCCAGCGTGGTGTAGTGGTTAAGAGAATCAGACTCTAATCTGGAAAACTGGGTTCGATTCCCCACCCCTCCACATGAAGCCTGCTGGGTGACCTTGGGCCAGCCATAGTTCTCTCAGAACGCTCTCAGCCCATGCAGAGGCAGGTAATTGCAAACCACCTCTGAATGTCTCTTGCCTTGAAAACCCTATGGGGTCGCCATAATTCAGCTGTGACTTTACATCCCTTTCCACAGTAGCAAACCTTTGTTAATATTATGAACAGAAGAAAGGGGGAGTTAAAATTTCAAAGTAGTAAAAGGATGCTTCCCCCCATCCTTTACGTGCATTTTTATGCAATATTATCTGTTTTAGTGATTATGCATGTGGAACAGAAGTTAGAAAGTCCCCCACTTAATTAGATTTAATAAATTTTTAAATGCTGTTCAGGCACTAGGTTGTTCAGATATTAGAGACACATGTCAAGTCGCTTAAAAACTCTTATTATATGTTGCCTATTGTGAAGATAATGTGGTCCAGGATATTTCAATTCCCTTCATTTTTGGCACTGCCACTCCTATCATCATTTTTAGGGTTGCCAGGTCCCTGTTCACCACCGGTGGGAGGTTTTTTGGGCGGAGCCTGAGGAGACCTGGGTTTGGGGAGGGGAGGGACTTCAATTCCATAGAGTCCAATGGCCCAAGCGGCCATTTTCTCCAGGGGAACTGATCTGTATCAGCTGGAGATCAGCTGTAATAGCAGGAGATCTCCAGCTAGTACCTGGAGGTTGGCAACCCTAATCATTCTGAGGTTCATGGCCAGTTTTCATATGTGTAGCATTATTTTCTGATGAGTTATGCCTGCCACAAGCAGAGACCCTTAACTTCCATTGCAAATTGCTCAGGAGTGGTGGTGATGGTTGTGTCTGCAGATACCCTGAGCTAAGGTATTCTGATGCCTTTCATTATTGGCCCTGTAACTCTCACAGTCATCCTGAATCTGGTGGCCAATTTTGAGTCTCCTAGCTTTATTTTCTGAGGAGTTATGCCTGCCACAAATGGACAGATGGACAAGACATGCTGATTCTTTTATTACTATAGAGTCATGGTAACAGCAAGCCAATTGATTTGTTTTGTCATGATATTTGCTTTGGATCAGGATGATATGGGGGACTGGTGGAATCTTTTTCTGGGGGCCTATGGTTACTCTCGGCAGGCCTGTGTTCATTGTAACAAGCAGCACCCACTGTCTAAATACATAATCGTATTGTTTAGCTCTATACCATTTCTCCCCCTGATCTTAGACCAATATTGCACTAGAAGAATACCATTACCATTAGCTCTATACCATTTCTCCACCTGATCTTAGACCAATATTGCGCCAGAAAAATACCATTACACAAGTTATGCCTGTGTGTTCATAGATATTTTTACAGGAACAGAAAACTTCATTCTGTTAAATGCAACAGAGTTGTTTGATAAGCATTTTACTTGAACAAGCATGTTGTCTGTTTACCCATTTTAGACTGCTGCTTCATACATGTTTAATTACACAATGTCAGGTTTACTAATGTGTACAATAAAGAACAAAACTATTTAATTTCTGAAATATATTTACAGGGGGGGGGAAAGTATGCATATCAATACATATTCCATGAATGGTTGGGGAAGCTGGGCAGAACAAATAATAATATTCCTGATAACATATGATTATCTTTAAAATAAGAATGAGCTTGTTGGTTGTTGTTGGTTTAGTGTCATGTGTTAATGACACTAAAGTGCCAAGATTAATGTGCACCTGAATGGGATAGCCCTTTAAAGAAAAGGGAGTATTAGAAGCGATGGTGAAAGCAGATAGAAAAGGGAAATTACATAATGGGAGAGGCTCATTAAAAGAATAAAACAAGACCACAATTTTCTGTTGGCAGAAAACAGGGCCTGAGATTCCCACAGGGTCTTCTGTTGCATACATTTGGCCCTGTGTGGGCAGATATGTCAGATCATATCTACTATGCAATAAAATCTCCAGGTTTCTCTTTGATTTGTTGTCTCATGTCTGCATTGTTCTGTGCTGTCATAATGGTATCTCTACTGAGATCTCACATAATCTCAGTCTCTGGGCACTGCTGACAGATTTAAACATGCAGCACCCACTTTTAAAAGTTCATGACTGCTACTTGATATACATTTGCAAAGAATTGATTGGGCAAGTTTCAAGGCAAGGAGGTTTCAATCTTTAAAAAAAAGCTTTTACATTAAAAAAAATAACTGCAATGGGATCCCTCTGCCTTGACAGGTGCAAAATTTCAGAACAGACAAATAATGGATTTGAAGGGCATATATTTATTTTAATCCAAGTTTTTCTTCTGGGACAGCCACATTTTTTCCCTTCCAAATTATGCCAATATGGAATGTTACTGCATATTTGGCTCCAGGGTTGCCAACCTCCAAGTACTAGCTGGAGACCTCTTGATATTACAACTGATCTCCATCCCATAGAGATCAGTTCCCCTAGAGAAAATGGCCGCTTTGGCATTGAAGTCCCTCCCCTCCCCAAACCCCACCCTCCTCAGTCTCTGCCCTAAAAACCTCCCGCCAGTGGCAAAGAGAGACCTGGCAACTCTATTTAGCTCTGACTTCCGAAGTGCTAGCTAACTTTTTGGTTTTGCCTCACAATGTATACTTAGGCACCATGCTGGATGGGATGGCTGTTTTGTCCTGAAGCCAAGAGTGTTTCCTATCTGATCTTAAGCATGATTAAGATCTCTCTTATTTTTTCCATTATCACATATCTCAAGCAAGCAGATATAATAGTGGTAAAAAAATAAAGGTTACTCCTTGCTTTACTCACAGCCCATTCCTAGAAGTGGCTATTTAAAAATGGATTCAAGCCCTAAAATTCAGACTTGCAAGTCACCGGGGTAGGACTTGAACCAAGACGCCTCCTCGTCCTGGGTCTGGCAACCTACAACTCCACCACAGAGCCAACAGCTACAGCTTGAATAACAAAGATGCCTCCTGAGCTGCAGTTTCCTCTCCTGTTTTGGGATCAGTTGACCTGGTCTCTGCAGGGGATCCAAGGAGTCAACCTTAGCCCCTTATAAAGCCTGCGGTTGCAAGCTGATCTGTCCATCTTGTTGGCCTGTGAGGACCTACCTCAGACTAAAGCAGGTGCTTTTGCTGACCAAGCTTGCCCAGATTCCTGCAACTTGACTGTCTGCCCTGGGTTACACTTCCCTGACTTTGATCTTTTCTGTTTGGACTGCTTATTTATACTTCAGCCCTCAGACTGACCCCAGTCCCATTTCTTGCCTATGGCCCATGTACCAGGGCCCTTGGACATCTGATCCCCAGCCTAGCCTTCACTCTGTTTCATGCCACTAATCCTACACCTGGAGATGCTCCAGACATCTGACAAGATAAAAGTACCTGAGAACAGCTGTTGAAAATACAGGTGTTTGTGTTCCCAACAATAATCAGAAGACTCTGGGAGGCTCTGTTCAGAGGTTCTTAAATAGTTAAAACAAAGAAATCACAATTGCTCATCAGGTGTTTCTGGTATTGGTTCTAGGCTATAAGGCCTAGATAGCACACCTCCTCCCTACTGCCTGAAGATAATATCCTTCAACATAAGCCAGTTCATCTCAGCCTATGCTTCTCCCTTAGCTATGCCAGGCCAGTCCCCTCTCCTCCAAAACAAACAAATCATCTGGTTGGGTAGAAGTCAAACTGCCAGCTCCTATACATGGCTGAGTTTGCTCTGCTAAGCCTTTTCCAGATTGTGTGTTTTGAGAATGGCTGTCGGAGGGCCATTGCACATAGCAACCAAGCCAGGTCTGCCATGATGTATATGTTCAACAGGGAGCCACAGTAGGGTTGCCAGGTCCCTCTTCACCATCGGCGGGAGGTTTTTTGGGGTGGAGCCTGATGAGGGCGGGGTTTGGGAGGGGAGGGAATTTAATGCCATAGAGTTCAATTGCCAAAGCGGCCATTTTCTCCAGGTGAACTGATCTCTATTGGCTGGAGATCAGTTGAATTAGCAGGAGATATTCAGCTAGTACCTGGAGGTTGACAACCCTAAGCCACAGTCAGTCCCAGATCTCTAGATGATACGTGTGTACTCAAACACCTGTCTGTCACATTTTACATTTCTAGGTACATACTTTACAGAAAATCTTAGTTGTATGCCTCAAAAATATAATGTGTGCAAAGGACCTAAGAGGAAGAAAGCAAACGTAGGAAATGTTCACAAGTACAGCTTAAGTTGGCTTTCCTTTGCAGCTGCGTCATGTGACTTATGAAGCACACATCTGCAAAATGTACATTCTATTTTCCTTCCGTATTAGGTCATACGTTAACACTCACACATGGGGCTCACAGCATGATAGAACCACCTGTCAGTCAGTGTCATGTGTGAAGACATCCTCAATCAGTCTGTCACTATTATGGGACTCTGTGATGCTAAATGGGAGGAGAAAACTTTGCTTCCCACCCACAAGTAGGAAAGGCTCTCTTATTGATTCTCCCCACTCAAGGAAACAGGTAAGTGAATCAACCCCCCAAACCCAGATTAGTAGTTAAAGGACACTACTAGCAGCCCTTCTGGAACATTCATTGCTCTGCTTGGGGTTGAAATTGACATGCAAGGCAGCGAAATAGACAAATAGCTAGAAAGAGTGATCAAGGAGTAATAAATTTAGTCCTTGACATCTTTATGTCTGTGGCACTGGATATGTTATTGACTTTTCTGCTAGGAGTCAGGCAAGAGGCTCTTATCTTATTTCACAGGCAAACCAACCTTCTGTGGGGAATCTTCCACTCTGATCCAGAGTATGTTTACTAGAAAGTAAGTCCTACTTAATTCAATGGGAATTTCCTTGTAGGTGTGCCAAGGATTATATAAGTATTTATCTTGTACTGCAGAAACTAAGCACATTCTTCAGAAGCTAGATGCTATATTTCTTTCTTAAAACATGCTACATGCTTTCCATTGGATATTATCTTCTTTTTCTTCTTAAAATTCATCTCTGACTTCCTTGAAGATCCAGAGCAGATGAGAGAAAGATATAAAAGTATCACTCTTCACCACTTTAGCACCTCACCCTGCCCAACTTGAAGTTGCCATTTTTCCTTCCTAGAAAACGATACCAGCTCTGCACAGAACTACATAGTCTGTTCAAGTCTGCCAAGGCCATTTCACACAGGATGCAAACAAGAGGCATTTATGATCTGGCTGTGAAATATACTTTACCCTCCCCCCTTTTACATCCAGCCTAATGAAGAGCTCTAGAGAACTGGAAAGCCTGCACATTGTTTTGTATTATTGAGGTTGGTCCAAAATAATACTAAAAAAACGAATTAATGTTTAGGGCTGTTTAGCTTGGAAAGAAGGACGTTAAGGGGAGACATGATAGAGGTCTATAAAATAATGCATAGTATGGAGAGAGTGGACATGGAGAAGATTTTCTCCCTCTCTCATAATACTAGAATGTGGGGTCATTTGCTGAAGCTGGAGGGTGAGAGATTCAAACAGACAAAAGGAAGTATTTCTTCACATAGCACATAGTTAAACAGTGGAACTCCCTGCCCCAGGATGTGGTTGTGGCTACCAACTTGGAAGGCTTGAAGAGGGGAGTGGACATGTTCATGGAAGAGATGGCTATTCATGGCTTCTAGTAAAAAGGAATAATAGTCATGATGCATACCTATCCTCTCCAGGATCAGAGAAGCATGCCACTTATATTAGGTGCTGTGTGAAATGGCCTTGGCAATTATATTAAGTTGGTAGCCATAACCACATCCTGGGGCAGGGAGTTCCACAACTTGCAGTAATCTTGCTTGTGGACTTCCTAGAGGTTGTCCACTGTGTGAGCAGACTGCTGGACCCGATGGACCTTGCTGTGATCCAGCACGGTTTTTCTTATGTTCTTAATTATATGGCGCTTTTTTGGGTGTGTGTGTGTGTGTGGATTTTTCTTTGGACCAGTGCTGCTACCTGCAGCCTGCGAGCTCTTGATGGAAATTCCTGCCTAGGGTTCCTTTGTGATAAATCACAGTGGGTAGCAGTGGGTAGACTCTTCTGCATATCACACCTAATCCCATCAAGCCTGCTATTGACATTTACATACTGTTCCTCTACTTAAAGACCGATGGAGTCACATTCTAGCTGTATCTGAAGGAGTGAGCTGCGGCTCACAAGAGCTCACACCCTACCAGAAAATATGTTTGTGAGTCTTTAAGGTGCTACTGGACTCTGGCCCTTTTTGACTTTGCGATAAAGTCTGCCTTGTGGTACGTGGCCCTCTCCACTTGCTCAAGAAGCGCCGTTTGTCAATGCCATCACAAGCACGAGAAGACGACGAGCGGGTAGAAGCGCCGGTGACGCTGCTGGAGACCCGCCGCCAACGCTGGAAGGGGGGACCGCGCCTGTCGTTCCCGGCGCGGCCTGCAGGTGGGGCCGCGAGTTCAGCGCCTCGCCCTCTCTGGCGAGCCTGTCTGCGGCCATACGCTGCGACAGCAGGGGGTGCCAGATCCCGCGCAGAAGCCGCCGCCCCAGTTTGGGAGGGTTCGCGTGCCGCAGCCTCGAGCGGCTCTCTGCACCCGGCTCCTGATTTCCTTCTCGGCAGCGGTCGCAATCAGCCGGCGGAGGAGAGGAGCGCTGTCCGTTCAGCACCACCCGCCGGGCTCAACAACAAAAAACAGACACGGCAAAACCCCCCCATCCCTTTTAGCACAACCCGGCCTGAGTCTCTTCAGTGCGTGGTGTGTCCCGCAGTAAGTACCCGGTGGGAAACGGAGGGGTGGGGGCTTTGAGTGGGCGTTTGGTGGGTCTGATTATGATGCTTGCTGGTGGTTGTGCACCCCCCCCCTCTTTCCCCGGGCGCAGATTTATAAGGAGTCAGAAACAATGGCGAAGGGAAAGGCCTCTTTAGTGTCTGCTTTTGTTGTGATTCTTAAAAACAAAGGCCATTTATGCCTGGGAGGTTTTTGCCTTGGATTCGCCGCTCTCTAGAGGCACATCCCCCCCCCCCATCTGACTTCTCAAAACTCTGCATGGGGGCTTCTTGTGGAGTTTTAAGCATTCGGGTGGGGGAAATGTGCCTCTAGAGAGCGGCAAACCCGAGGCGAAACCTCCCGTGCATAAATGGCCAAAGAGTCTTCGAGTTCAGTAATAGCCATTCTTTCATAGCAGACCTTAGCAGATGCCTAAGACCAAGGGGCTGCTAAATGACAATTCTCATGAACGCTACACTGCAAGAGGTGAATACTGTAGTTACAATTTTTGTAAAAACAACAACAACAACAAAAAAAAAACATCCCAACCCTGGGCCAAAACCACTCCTTGTACAAGTCTGTTGGTTTCCATGGATTTGCAACAAAGCCCCAGGGTGGGGGTTGGGCATTTTGTTTCTGTGACATGATCTCGATTTCTCGTTTTATATGATTTTTTTAAAAAAGGTGCTTGATTCAAACACTTTTGGAGAATAGGTCAAGGAGCATGCTTGATGTTTTATTATTATTTTTTAAAATGGTGCCTGGAATTTAAGTTGCTACAAAATGTGAGATGCCTAATCTCTACCAATCTAGCAGGGACTTGCAAATGGGAAGGGAGGCATGTTATGCAGGGCAGACTGGGGCATTTGTTGTGAGTCAGCCTCTGCTTCTTGATTGCTAGTCTTTCCCCCCTCTCACCTCTGGTCCTCTCGATGTGTTTCAGGTCTGGGAAGTGAGGTCTAAGGATGGTGAAACTGGGGAGCAATTTGAATGACAAGAACAAGCAGCAGCCGTCCAATGAGGACGGTTTTCAGACAGTTCCTTTGATAACACCCTTGGAAGTAAATCACCTGCAGTTCCCAGCTCCGGAAAAGGTAAATGGAAATAAAAACAAAAATAGGCAACAATGCTTTTCTACTGTGTTGTTCTGATGTCTTTCAGGGGCATTAAATACACACACAGAGCTATGGCTCCAGTTAAATGCAACCATATAAAAAGGGGGGTTGGCTTTTGCTGTGTGTGTGTGTATGTGTTTTAAAACATGGCAGACCTGCACATAATACTTGGAAAACAGTTCCAGAGAGGTCTGCCTAATGGTCTAACATTCACTAATATTTAGTTGGGAACAAATTCAGTTGTACCTGAACCACTTAAAAAATCATTTTGTGCATCATTGTCTTTTGTATGTGCACGGTGATGATGATGATTAGGGTATTTTACTTTACAGTCTTCAAAATCATGTTTTGGTTTTAGAACTGCTATCCAGGTTGGTCATCCGGTATCAAATTGCCCTTCTATGGATGAGCAGAACAATTGAATTCTTCTGTATGGCAAAGGAACATTCCCTGCTTTCATTTTTTAATTTTTTCCCCCAGTTATCTCATGGGAGGAACTAGCTTTTGTAGAACTTCCAATCAAAGCCCTCTGATTTCGAGTGGCATGCTCAAAAGTGGGTGTCATTGATTGGTTACTCATTGATCTGTTATCTTTATATAGCCTATTGTCTATTCCATACACTCCATTGACATCAATACTGTCACTAGGAGAGATAATGTGGTGTCATGGACACATCTCACCATAAGATTGTGTGCCCAGAAACAATTATGTGATGTAAATCCTTATGAAAAAGGTGATTTACTGCAGTACTGCATCTCTGTATTCTAATGAGGTACAGAAGGTATCTCTCCCATGAGGTAACAGCAACTATATACTCAGTTCTTGAATTGCATATACAATAAATGTGTACAAAACATATGGATACTGTGTGGGCAGTATAATGCTCATATTTTGAATAGGGAAATTATACAAATTGAAGGGGCTCCATTAGTTCACCTCAGTAGATTCAGCCTCATGGCAAGACAGTAGAACCCGTCTCTCCAGGACACCAGTATCAGCAAATGTAGAAGAATTCCATTCAAATGAATTGGGGATGCAGAAAGTGAGGGACAGCTTAGAGCCATAAAAGGCAGCAAAGGCAAGCCTGCTTACCTGTCTATCTGGCTGCCAGGAAGCCTAGTTTCCAAAGATTTCTCAGAAGCAAAGGAGGCACAATGTGTAAGCTGAGTTTCCTGGTGACATTTCTGGAAATAGGTCTGATGTTGGGATTTTACAGACTTCAAACTTATTTTGTTCCCTTTTGTTTTTAAATCAGAAAGGCATGTTTCCTAAATGTTTTTTTTAGTTCAGTTTTTTCTTCTAGTGTATTGGCAAACAGCTCATAAAATAAGATGGTACATCTCTCTCTCCCCCCCCAACAGTGTACATACACACAGACATAAGACTCACACTACTTTCCCCAGAATACCAGACTTAAAAAACAAACATCTGAGTGCATTTTTATCCCACCATTCCACAAAGGGACTCAGGGCTGCACACAGAATTGTTTCCTCCTCCATTTCATCCCCCCTACCCATGAGGTAGGCTGTGCTGCCAGAGCCTTTTTTCTAAATGAAAACAGTCGATCTGAATTCTGGAACCCAGAGATATCTTAAAGTTAAACAAAGCCATTGTAAGTTTCGTAGGAAAGGGCTTGTTTCATCAGAGTAGTCTTTTGTCTACAAAAGTTCATTCCATAGTCTATCTCTAGCAATTCTGAGCAAGCTTAACTGCTTACTGATAGTTAGGAGTGGTCCATGCAGAGTATATGCTTGCATGCAGAAAGCCCCCAGGTTCAATCTCAACAGGTAGTAGATGATTTGAAAGAGCTTGGCCTGTGACCCTGGAGAGCTGCTGCCAGTCAGAGTAGACAATACAGACCTTGACAGACGAATGGCTTGTCTCAGTGTAAAGCAGCTTCATGTGTCCATGTGACCTAGCATTGCAAATGATAAAATCTAATCCTAAGAATGCTTTCCTGGGAATAAGCCCTATTAAATAAAATGGGGAGAACCAGCATGGTGCAGTGGTTAAGGTATCAGACTAAGACCTGGGAAACCCAGGTTCAGATCCCCATTCCTGCCATGAAAGCTTGCTGTGTGTTTTTGGGCCAGTCACACACTCTCAGCCTTGATCCTGGCTAGTATTTGGATGGGAGATCTCCAAGCAATATAAGGGTTGTGATGTGGAGGCAGGCAATGGCAAACCACCTCTGAATGTCTCTTGCCTTGAAAACCCTATGGGGTTGCCATAAGTCAGCTGTGACTTGACAGCAAAAATAAATAAATAGATAAAATGGGACTTTCTTCTGAGTAGACCTGTTTAGGATTGCTCCCTTAGACTTGCCATCTGCTCCAAGTTGTGTAGGATCTTAGGCCATGCAGGCAAGGAAATAAGCAAGTCCATGAACAAAGCTGTAAGGCCAGCTTGGAATCCAGGAGCTGAACTGGTATCTAGGGAACTAATTTCCTACGGACTCCTTTTTATCTTGCAGCTCAGTTGAGAGATGTTGTGCACCTCTTTGGGGATTAATGAGTGTGAAGGAAATCAAAGTCATAATTCACCAATGGAAGGCCAAAATAAGCTTTGTAGCCAGGCGAGTGTTATATTTTCTCAGGATGATCTTGTGTAGATTCCTATGATACTCCACCATGAATTCACAAGAGAATAACGGACACATATCGACAAACACTAAAAAAATCTAAACTGTCAGCAACCAATGGGGGAGGATTTCAATTTTCCTGGACACTCAGTGACAAAGCTTTTAGTATTTTAGTAGAAAAGATTCAAAGGGAGACTCCTTTGAGAAGCTACTGAATCAGAATCATACATAGATTTGGTACTATCACTTGGACTCAACAGGAACTAAGGGTAGTCATTTCACTGCAAAAAATAATGGTTCCTCCTTACAGGTTTGGGCACACAATGCAGATGTGTCCTGCTATGCCAACAGCTGGGGGGGTGGCCCACACCCATGGTGCAGTGATTCTTTATTCTTTTGACTGGATCTTGTTGTTACCTGTGCTCTGCAATGCAATGTAACCCACCTGCTTCTGGGAAAGTAGGTCTTCTAACCTCTCTTTGTAATATCCACCCCCTCCGTTGTTTGTTGCTCAGATTGTAAAGCTCTCTGTCAACTGAGTTTAACCCTTCAGACATCTGATGAAGTGGACTACAGCTGCCCAAAAACCTATGCCATAATAAACTTGTTAGTCTTCAAGATGCCATAAGACTCTTTGGTTTTTTGGCTGCAATATCCTTACATTGCTACCCCCTCTGGAATTTGCCTTGCAAAAGGGTCAGATTCTGATTTGGCTCCTGACAGGGTCTAACTACATATTATACAGTCCTTGTATCAAGTCTGGGTCTACCATGATGACTTTCAATCCCATGTAACTTGTGAGGTCCCCACTGGGAACTCAGTTTCCAGGTGCATGCCCCCCCCCCATTTGTGCTGGGACCACTGAGCTTAAGGAGAGGGGGCTCAAGTTTTCCTCCCCACACTGATTTCCTGACTGCAAAGCCCCACAGTTGTTCTGGTTTTCTTGTTAAGGAAACTTGTGTGTACACATGGAACCCCCAACAGGGCAAATCGTGCCCCCAGGACCATTTCAGGTGAGGCATAAGATCTTCTCCCCATTTGTCATGGTTCAAATTGGAGGGCTCGTGCACACCTAGAATTTGAGTCCCCAGTGGGGAACTTACATGCTCATCTAATTGAAAGTCCTTGTGGTAGACTCACAGACTTTGTAACATGTAGTCAGATCCTAAATTGGGACATGGAAGGTGTAAAACCAAGGGTTCTGTGAACAGACTCTACTGGCAGCGTGTGGAGACTGAGGGGAGTTATTCATATTTGAGGAGGACCAGAGTTGGACTGCATCTAAGTCCTGCTCATATGAATAGTCTGGACCAAGTGGTTGTTCAGAGACATACACTTTCAATCCTGGTAGATGCTTTAGAAAGATATCTCATGACTTTTTAAGGAGACCTCAGTGGCTCTGCTTCAGGATCAGGCCAGCACATACAGGTTGTTAAAAGTATCAACAAGCGAAATATTGTAGAAGAATGCTTTGGATATTTCTGATAGACAGTATAATTGACAGTTGCATTCCAAAACAATTAAAAAAAACACCTTTGGCCCCATTCTAACAATTCTTTGAGAGCACCAGCATAGATTACATCTTCTTATAAGCGCATTCCCCATTCCCTTTCACAGGGCTGGGGAGCAGGTTTGTATATTCGGAGGGTCATGGAGCTGACTTATCAGTTGCAATGAATGGAGTGCTCCACTGCTTGAAAATGGAAGAAAAAAAATACCTATTGCCTGATCACCGAATATGAAAACATTCAAGAAAAAGAATATTAAAAAAGCCAAAGTGCTCAAAAACAATATGGTCTTACTCTACTCAGCTTGCCCCTCCCCTTTTTTGTGTGAAGGGAATACATTCCGTTTCCTTTGGCGGGGGAGGATTATGTTCCACTCTTCTAAAAATAGATATACAAGGCGAATTACAACACCATTTAAAACATAATAGAAAATCAAACCATGCGAGAAAACAAACAAGAAATTGTCATAAAGAACACCTCACAAACAAAAAAGATGGAAGACAGTCAATAACACCCATATCCTCCAAACATTTATCCTGTAGTTCTAGCCTTGCACCAGAAGGTTCATATATGATGCACTCAGAGGCAAGTGAGAGCCATTGTTGTTAGTGGTTAAAGTGTTGGACCTGGGAGGCGCCTCTCTGTCATAGCAACTGGGTGACCACGGGTCAGTCATACTTTGTCAGCCTAACTTACCAGCATGGTGTAGTAGTTAAGAGCGGTGGACTCTAATCTGGAGAACCAGGTTTGATTCCCCACTCCACATGAGCAGCAGACTCTAATCTGGTGAAGTGGGTTGGTTTCCCCACTCCTACACACAAAGCCAGCTGGGTGACCTTGGGCTAGTCATGGCTCTTAAGAGCTCTCTCAGCCCCACCTACCTCACAGGGTGCCTGTTCTGGGGAGGGGAAGGGAAGGCGATTTTAATCTGCTTTGAGCCTCCTCAAAGGTAGAGAAAAATGGGGTATAGAAGCCAACTCTTCTTCTACCTCACAGGGTTGTTGTGAGGATTAAATGGAGGAAGGGAGAGCAACTTACACTACCGTGAACTCCTGAGGAAGGGTGGGACAAAAATGTACTAACTAATGTTAAATAATACTACGGAGGGAGTCATTATCAGTCACTGATCACCCTAACTGTGTTAAAACTAGATTGTGGAAATGTATTCTTTTATTTACGTTAGATGTAGCCCGTCTTTCTCAATGAGACTCGAGACAGATTACAAAATATAAAAACAGTGCAATCAGACAGCACAAGACATTCAGTAAATAGTTCAATAGGACTAGGATTACAAAATTAGAAGACAATGCAGGAAAAAATCAATCCAAGACATGTCATACCATAAATGATACCGAAAATGGATTACTGATGTGAAAGACAATGCATTAATACTGGTCCAGGGTAATCCTTATCTCCGTTGCATGTGGAAATGCCAGAGTTAGTTTGGAAGCACATACATTTGTTTTGTGCAGAGTGATAGATGGCATACCTTGCCTAAGAGAAAGATCCTGAACAAGACTGTATTAATTCACTAATAGTGCCATCCTAAACAGTATTACACCTAGAGTTGCTAGGTCCCTCTTTGCCACTGGTGGGAGGTTTTTGGGGTGGAGTCTGAGGAGGGTGGGGTTTTGGGAGGGGAGGGACTTCAATGCCATAGAGCCCAATTGCCAAGCAGCCATTTGCTCCTCGTGAACTGATCTTTATCAGCTGGTGATTAATTGTAATAGCAGGAGATCTCCAGCTAGTACCTGGAGGTTGGCAACCCTAATTACACCCTTCTAAGCCTGTTGGCCTCAGTTGGTTTAGACGGGCGTAACTCTATTTAGGATTGTGCTGCAAGGCTTTATTTAAAAAGGGTTCAGCTGAGTTTATCTTTCTCGTCGATCTGCATTTAATCAACCTATTTGTACCAACAATATTTGTCCCCCCATTGATGCCTTACTAAGGAAGGATTGGAAATGTGATACAGGAGCTCATTCTTTATTAACTCAGGCTTTAGGCAGAGAGATCTCAAACATACCTATTATGAATTGTGGCTTCGATGCCTTCAAAATTCCAGATTCTATTTATTCGGGTTCCTGGATGCCTGACTGTGAAAATCTTGGCCATTCGGTTTTCCTGGCAAGTCATTTCACCCGCACCGTCTCTGAAAAGCTAGCTTTTGAAAATGCTCAGTGCTTTAGAAGGATAAAAATGTACAGCGAAGAAACAGGGTATTCCCCCCCCACACACACATGTAGAAAGGAGAGCAACTCGCAGATTAGATAACAGAAGGATTGCCCCTGACAGTACTTGTCTAGAGGACTCTGATGGGGAAGATCCCATCTCCTCTTTCTGACCTTTGGCTCGTGGCATTCTGAACGGGGTGGGTTGTGCTCCGAAGGAATTTGGGGCTCCAAATTGGCCATGACATCATCTGACCGTGCTGTCAGTCTAGCATAGCCCTTTTGCCAGGGCGTCTCTGCTGTGTTTGCTACAAAAGAATTCAGTGGCTTTTATCTCTGGCTTTCTAATCCCTAGAACTAGAAGAGCTACGGTAGCTAAAATGTGAGCAATAATGTCAGACAATGGAGGAAGCCAAAGCAGGGGTTCCAGTTGTTAATAGGATGCCCTCTTGCCCATTGTCACTCTAACCAGGCTGCTGCCCTATAGACCCCCTGCCTGCAACCTTCCTTCCTTCCTTCTTTTCAGTCCTTGCCAAATCATTCCCCATGTGTAGAAAAACTAGCACTTGAAAACAGAACAAATCACATCAAAAACAATAAGCAGATATATGCTTATTTGTTTGATCTGCACAGTTTGTGCAGATCAAACACAGACTATGCAGAAGCTTCCTTTTAAACACTGTGATGAAGGCTTGCTTTGCTTACTCCGCCCTCATTGGTAACTGAGCTATCTTTGGTCGACATTTTGTGAGCAGTTTTATGTGAACAATAATGGGGTAGCTGCTGCTGAAGGAATGAAGAAAATAAGAGAAAACATGGAGCGTGAATGGGGGATAAGGGAAGGAAGGAACATGAGAGAAACACCAAACTATTTTTATATGTCAGCAGCCTTTTCTTTTTCTTGTCAGTTTTCCCCTACAAAAACTATGCTTTTAAAATAGTTCTTCATGAGGCGTTACAACCTGACTCTCCACCCTGGCAATGTGAATACTTTGTAAGCTTTCCTTTAGAAAAAAAATCCATCCCATTGTCTCAGGCTATCAGGCTATTGTAAATGTTTGCCATAAATTGGGTTGAACATTATCCCTTGGGCATTTTTGAATGTGGATTTTAGCATATGAATTCATCTCACATGCTGTCATAATGGAGATGCTTTTTTCTTTATGAAATCATCCCAATCCTGAGAGCATTTTCTTTCTCTCAGCTGTCTTCAAGTATTTTGTGATTAAACCCAGTGGCTACTTGATGCCTTTTGATACAGGCTGCAATCCTAAAGATACATACTTGGGAAATAATTTACAACCAAATCAATGGAACTGCTTCTGCAGTAAGAGGTACAATCTAGCCTAGCAGTTTAAAACCCCACTGATTTCAACTGGGAATATTTAAACACATGGGATTTATTTATTTGCTTCATTTCTACTCTACCTGTCTTCCCGTGGGGACCAAAAGTAGCACCTTAAAGACTAACAAAATTTCTGGCAGGGTATGAGCTTTTGTGAGTCACAGTTCACTTCTTCAGATTCTTCTTCAGATGCTTCATTCTCCATGGCAGAATGGGAATTTAAATCTGGGTCTTCCAGATCCTGGTCCAACAGTCTAACTGTTACTTCATACTGGCTCACAGTGTGCTTTAAAAGGGCTTTGATTGAATCTTGCCCACTAGGGTTGCCAACCTCCAGGTAGTAGCTGGAGATCTCCCGCAGTTACAACTGATCTCCAGTTGACAGAAATCAGTTCACCTGGGCAAAATGTCCACTTTGTGAATAGGACTCTATGGCATTGAAATCCCCTCCCCTCCCCAAACCCTGCCCTCCTCAGGTTCCACCCCCAAAATCTCCAGAGATTTTCCAACCTGTAGCTGGCAACCCTATTAGCCCATGGTTAGGAGTGAGCTGCTAGAGAGGGAAAAATACAAAGCAGAATCTACCAATAACACCCCAGTGGTGCTTTATGGATTTTTGAGGAGTCGTGAATGAAAATGCTTGGTGAATTATGCTTTGTGGTACGTTATAATGGAGAATGATTGCTGGTGCTTTGGTAACTTTATAGAAGCAAGTAAAATACGGTCTAAGTAATGAGCCATTCACAGCTAAAGTGGAGGATGGAGGCTCCATCTGTGGAGAATGTACATTGATGCAAGGCTTGCATGGTGTACTGAAAGAGAAAGCAACCATGTTAACCCTCAAGTACTGTGCATGCATCTTTTATTCACCACAATGTAAATTCATGTGAGAAACACATTCTTGATCTGAGGACGTGTAGCCGAAGCATGAAGAATTGAGGAAAGCATAACCAGTGACAATGCCCAAACTCACTGTGAAGTAACAAGAATTATTCAAACGTTTGAAAAGCTGAGAATGACATAAAGAATTATTTTAATGGCCCATCTAGGTGTGCAACAGAAGAATGAGTTAGTAGAGCCCTGAAACCGGAGAGGGGGCTGTACTACCACTTCAGGATAGCAGGAGATGCTATTTTTGATGCTAAAAAACAAAACAAAACAACCCCCAACCTCTGGAAGTAGAAAGCTAGCACATCAGGGAGAAAGGATTCTAGCACAGTCTTCCCTCTGCTCTGGTGATTGTCTACTTGTAGAGAGGCTACTTTTTAAACATAGGGGAGCATTCAGTAATGCAATTTGAGAGAACAATTTTTGAACTTATTACCACATGGTTCACCTGCATGTATTATATATTGAGTGTGAGAAGAGAAATTTCTGTTTGCATAATAAAAATGTGTAAAGTCAAGAAAAAAATCACATTCTCAGATGTACTCTGTCCTTGAGGGGAGTTTTAAAAATGCTTGCCAGATGCAGAAAGTTCTCTGTACATGTTCAGAGGTATTGGGTCTTGAAAGCCATTGTTTAAATAAGAGTTGCCTCTATTGGAAAAGGAGATTCGCCCCCGTTCATAGTCATATGTACTTTCTTGTTATTTCTTTAAAATAAAAAACCCCACACAGTTCCTCATGAGGAAATCATTCTGCACATGCCCAGAAGCATCTAGTGTCACCCAGACAGCTTTATGGCAAGCAGGGATTTGGATTCATGTCTCTGCAGTCCTACCATGGTATTATAACCTCTATACCACACTTGCTATCTAACAATGAAACCTCATGCAGAGTTCCTCTCATCTAAGACCATTGATTTGAGTAGCTTTATTGGATCACGGCACAAAACAGCAAATTAAACCCAGAGAAGTACAAAATAAATGTTGTTTGTAAAAGCAAAAAAGAGGGGGGAAGAGAGAGAGAAAAGTCTTATCCCAGTTACATATAAATGATGATTGCTAATAAATTAGCTGTTCCCACTCAAAAATAGTTCTTAAATAAATCACTGAATGTATTAGCTCAATGTGTTGAAGCCATCAAAGGCTCTAACAGGTTGCTTGGGACAACTGCAAAAATGACTAAAAAAAAAATACAAAATACAGAAGTAGTGGTGCACACACAATGTGAGAACCTGGAAGAGCCATCTGGTTTAAAGAGGAGATAAGAGATGGGAAGAGTTGTGTGAGTCACCTTGAGGCAAATATTATTTGCAAACAGCCTCCTTATGCAACACCACACAAATGCTAGAAGAGAGGCTGGTGCAATTGACACATGACAGGTATAAAAATGATGAGGTAAAGTTGTACTTCATGTCATGATCGGATGGCATTCATGACCTAAGCATAGGAGGCAGCCAATAGGACACTGAGTGGGGTTGGGGCTGCCGAGAGCCACCACAGGGTCCCAAACAATCTTTCTCTTTAAGGTCATCTAAACCTCATAAGAAAACACATCATTTTACTTGCTGCTAGATGAATAGGCTAACATTAGGTTGTCTCTATTTGCTCTTTACATTCCACCCGTAATCTATTCCTCACATTTACACCTCACCCTTCTCCCAAGGATCTCAGAAGAGAGTGCCTAGTCTCCCCCATTTTCTTTTCACAACAACTCTGTGAGGCAGGTAGGGTTGTCAACCTCCAGGTGGTGGTTGAAGATCTCCTGGGTTTACAGATAATCTCCAGGTGACAGTAGAGTTGTCAGATCCCTCTTAGCCACCAGGAGGAAGTTTTTGGGGAGGAGCCTGAGGAAGGCGGGGTTTAGGTAGGGGAGGGACTTAAATGCCATAGAACCCAATTGCCAAAGTGGCCATTTTCTCCAGGTGAACTGATCTTTATTGTTTGGAGATCAGTTGTAATAGCAGGAGATCTCCAGCTACTACCTGGAGGTTGGCAACCCTAGGTGACAGAGATCAGTTCACCTGGAGACAATGGCTGCTTTGGAAGGTGGACTCTTAGTATTATATCCCATTGAAGTCCCTCCTTCCCCAACCCCTGCCCTTCTCAGCCTCCACCTCCAAAATCTCTAGGTATTTCACAACCTGGAGCTGGCAACCCTAGAGGCAGGTTGAAGTGAAGGATAGAACAACTTGTCTACAATCAGACTTCCTAATTCCCTTCCTTTCAGTAAAAGAATCACAGAATTTATAGCAGCGTATCTGTGGCACCATGCCTGGCTTCCTGAGTGACCAGGGCCTCCAGAATTTTGTTCCACTAGTCTCTCCTCCTCTAGGAAGCCCTGGATGAGTGTGGAGGAGACTAGGCACATTCACAATGTTCAAGAGGTGGACATCCTTATGCATAAAGTGTCTTTTGTTTTTGAAAGCTCAACCAGAATCTTGGAGCAGGCAAGCAGCTTGGAATAGCTTGAACTGCAACAACCTCCAGGTAGTAGCTGGAGATCTCCTGCTATTACAACCTATCTCCAGCCGATAGTGATCAGTTCACCTGGAGAAAATGGCTGCTTTGGCATTTAGACTGTATGGCATTGAAATCCCTCCCCAAACCCTGCCCTCCTCCGGTTCTGCCCCAACCCGGTGCTGGCAATCCTATTTCTCACACATAGATCATGACATTCACAAAGCCTCTGGGTTAGGATTGCCAGGTCTCCCCAGCAATGGGTGGAGGATGGGAGGTAGGGTTGCCAGAACCAGGTTGGAAAACATCTAGAGATGTGGGGATGGGATCAGTTCACCTGGAGAAAATGGCCACTTTGAAAGGTGGACTCTAAGGCATTATATTCCATTGAAGTCCCTCCCCTCCCCATACCTCGCCCTCCTCAGCCTCCACTCCTAATATCTCCAGGTGTTTCCCAACCCAGAGCTGGCAACCCTACCTATAATTTCTGGATCTAGTTGCATAGGGCATGTTTGAATTAGGGTTTACAAGCCACAGCCAGCAACCCACAGGAGGAACGTTTTCGGGGGAGTTTGGCCTAGGGTTGCCAGGTCCCTCTTTGCCACCGGCAGAGATTTTTGGGGCGGAGCCTAATGAGGGCATGGTCTGGGGAGGGGAGGGACTTCAGTGCCATAGAGGCCAATCACCAAAGTGGCCATTTTTCTCCAGGTGAACTGATTGCTATCGGCTGGAGATCGGTTGTATTAGCAGGAGATCTCCTGCTACTACCTGGCAGTTGTACTCTATTTACATTGCTGTGTAAATAGAGTACAACCAACATTACAGCAGGCTGATTATTTGTCTTGCCACTACCTGGCAGTTGGCAACCCTAGTTTGGCCTGATGCAGCAGCATCATGACAGTGTGCTGACATCACTTTCAGGAAGTGATGTCTTTAGATGTTCTCGGATTTACATGAAATCTATGGTTTTCCCATAGTGTTTTTGTAAAACATTAGGCTTCCACATCTCACTTTGTGTTTTTTTT
Source organism: Euleptes europaea (assembly GCF_029931775.1). Lineage (NCBI taxonomy): Eukaryota > Metazoa > Chordata > Lepidosauria > Squamata > Sphaerodactylidae > Euleptes > Euleptes europaea. The sequence continues at coordinate 102,086,984 of NC_079312.1, read as the reverse complement.
AACCTGAAGTGAGGCATGCTGGAGCAATGCCAGTGCGTGCTCCTCCCTCCACTTTCCTCTCCCCCTCCCCAGTGCCTGATGCTACAGCAGGCAATGAGACTGGATGCCAGGAGGCCTGCCGAGTTTGTATATAATGTCATTTGTGGAACAGAAAGACCTTTTTAAAAGTCATTTTTAAGTTTAGAAATGTTCCAAATGGCACAAAGTTGAATGTAGAAGCTGCAAACTCTAAAGTGGAAGTATTCTGTGACTAAATTAGTTGGTAGAATGCTATGAAAGGTAGAGTAGGGTTGCCTTAGGGTTGCCAGGTCCCTCTTCGCCACCAGCGGGAGGTTTTTGGGGTGGAGCCTGAGGAGGGCGGGGTTTGGAGAGGGGAGGGACTTCAATGCCATAGAGTCCAATTGCCAAAGCGGCCATTTTCTCCAGGCGAACTGATCTCTATCGGCTGGAGATCAGTTGTAATAGCAGGAGATCTCCAGCTAGTACCTGGAGGTTGGCAACCCTAGGTTGCCTACTCTGGGTTGGGGATTTCTTGGAGATGTGGGGGTAGAGCCTGGAGAGAGCGGAGTTTTGGGAGGGGAGGGACCTTAGCAGGTTATAATGCCATAGAGTTCAGCCTCTAAAACAGCCATTTTCTCCAGGGAAATTGAAACTGTAGTCTGGTGATCAGTTGTGATTCTGGGAGATCTCCAGAACCCACCTGTAAGTTGGCAACCCTAAGGAAGAGTGACGTTTACAGCCTGCAGACCAGGGATATCGTTGTTTTTTTAAAATGCTTCCTCTTGAAAGCCCATTGCAAGTAGAAAACTACTGCACCAGAGAGATATATTGTAGTCTAGCTCACTTCCTGCTATGCTCATGATGGGTAGCCATATGAGTCTGTCTGTAGCAGTAGAAAAGAGCAAGAGTCCAGTAGCACCTCAAAGACGAACAAAATTTCTGGCAGGGTATGAGCTTTTGTGAGTCACAGCTCACTTCTTCAGAGATCTGATATGCTGATTTTCTAATTGCACAGAACTTTTTTCTTTTAACATAAGAGGAACATTAAAAATGTATCCCTTCCCCCCCCAGCGATCTGAAGTAGTGTGAAGAATGTGTGATGGTCAATAGACCCATTTGTGGGGACCATTCCCTGAAATCAGTAGAGATTCAACCCCTTTAGCTGAATTAAAGGGACACATTAACAACTCTGAACCATAAGGCTGTGTGGTCAGTGAACATTTTTCAATTTTTCACTTTTTGTAGGCCTCAGCCTCCCGACTTTGAGGAAAGTCAGAAGTTTATTTGTTCCAGGTTCAGAATTAAAACCATATATTCCTCAGCCAGTCAATAATCAATCAGTGTTTTAGTTAAAACCTTTATTTAAAATCAATCTTATCATTCTTGAAATGATTAGATAAGTAATGAGCATCATTATACTGATTAAACTGGCATAGCTCATAGCAATTAAATAGGTACATGACATATTTACTCTACCTGAACTGAATGTTTTTTATTTATTATTTATTTAGGATATTTCTGTGTTGCCTCTCCAGAGTCCTGATTGAGGTAAATTATAATTGGAGAGCCAGCGTGGTGTAGTGGTTAAGAGCAGTGGATTGTACTCTGGAGAACTGGGTTCGATTCCCCGTTCTTCCACATGACGCCTGCTGGGTAGCCTTGGGCCAGTCTCGGTTCTCTCAGAACTCTCTCAGCCCACGCGGAGGCAGGCAACGGCAAACCACCTCCTAACATCTCTTGCCTTGAAAACCTTACAGGGTTGCCATAAGTCAGCTGTGATTTGACAGAACTTTCCACCACCAATTTAGGCAAAGACATGATTCTAATCCCTTGCCTTCACCTGCTGCCCCCTGCTACCCAGCAGTTGGCCAGCGGGGTGTGTGTGTGTGTGTGTGCAAAAATGGGGGGAGGGCACCAGCAGTGTCCCTATGGGTTGACATTACCTCCTATGCACATGGAAGTGATTTCAGCACATAACTGGTGATGCTGGGGATTCTCTGGCATTTGAGCAAAACTCTATGGTAAAACTATCATTTTGCTCAAATACTAGAGCATCCCCAGTGTTGCTGGCAATGTGCTGACATCACTTCCAGTACTTGCTAAATCCCCCTACCATCTCCTACCGGTGGCCAGGCGGGACCTGGGGACCCTAGTACAGGGTGAGCTATAATTATGTGAACCCCTATCAAATTAATGTTGTTTTCCCATTTACAAACAGTGGCAGTTATTCAAAGCGTGTACGTTTATGCATGTAGCCACATTTGTCAGGGATCACGTACACATTTGTACTTCACATTTCAGTAAATCTGGCTTTGGCTCATATTGAAGAGAGATGTGCCCAGCCTCTTTTCTTCCATAAGACTTTTTTTTTTTTGCCGTCAGTCTTTCCTGAGATCTCACTGTGATGAAGAATTCAACACACATTCAGCTTTTCCAGACATCATTCTTTATTAGACGGATAAGCGCTCCCCCACATACCAGCAGGAGAGTACAGCAATAATATATAAGGGACTAGAATTATTTTTCTAAAGATAGAGTTGTGGTATGAGAAACAGGAAGGCAGAGAGGTAGAGTGGAGCAATAATGAACTTGCAGCGACTGCACAGAGATTTGCAGGCTGGCAGTGATAATGTAGCCTAATACATAGGGTTGCCAACCTCCAGGTACTAGCTGGAGATCTCCTGCTATTACAACTGATCTCCAACTGACAGAGATCAGTTCACCTGGAGAAAATGGCTGCTTTGGCAATTGTACTCTACGGCATTGAAGTTCCTCCCCTCCCCAAAACCCTGCCCTCCTCAGGCTCCACCCCAAAAACCTCCCGCCGATGGCGAATCGGGACCTGGCAACCCTATTAATACAGTTCCTAACATCCTATAGTTTTTAACATGGATACAGCCACAGAAGGCTGAAAATCTGCATTGGGTGGATGAGAGTCAAGGAGAGGTCAAAGAGCATGATATGGCAGAGGAAGGGCTGATAAGATGAGGTTCAGGTATCCAGGAATGGTTTATTCACTTAGATGTGGCTTTTATGGCTTTAATTGTATATTATATTAAATTTTATATGTGTCTACATTTTATATATCGTTAGCTGCCCTGAGCCTGGCTTTGCCAGGAAAGGGTGGGGTAAAAAAACAGATCAAATAACTAAATAAATTTGCTTTTCAAAAAAAAAAGTCTCTCTTGAGGAGACGTTTAGAGGCGAGAGAGAGAGAAGAAGCTGTTTTGAGCATGGGGAGCAGCACAGCAGACAACATGGAATCGGAGAAGGAAACAGAGGGGAAGAACTTCATTTATTTATTAGATGTTTCAGTCACCGCTCACCCAGAGGGTCTCGTGGCAACTTACAACATTAAAAAGTATAAATACGTTAAAAGCAACATAAAAGCAGATAAGAAATATAAAATATGAACATTAAAACGTTAAAGTATTAAAATATGTGGCTAGCACCATACAAGTAACAAAACAACCCAAACATGTGGATTGCAATCCAAACGCCAACCAAAATTATTTGGTCTTGCGTGCCCTGTGGGAACTAAACAAGTCCAGCAGGGCACAGGTTTCATCTGCAAGTGAATTCCACAGGGTAGGGGGGTCACAACTGAGAAGGCCCTTCCCATGGTGACAACTAACCAAGCCATCTGGGGGCTGGGCACCAGCAAGAAGACCCTAGGGGATGATTACAGGGAGCGCAGGGGGGTTGTAATGGGAGAGGTGGTCCTGTAGGTATGAGTGTCACAGACCGATAAGGGCTTTAGAGGACCATTGCATGAGAAAGGGTATAAGGGAAGAAAGAGATGAGTGGAGAAGAGGGACCTGGCAACCCTACCTGCTATTACAACAGATCTCCAGCTGATAGAAATCAGTTCACCTGGAGAAAATGGCTGGCAATTGGACTCTATGGCATTGAAGTCCCTCCCCTCTCCAAACCCCACCCTCCTCAGGCTATGTCCCAAAAACCTTCAACCGGTGGCGAAAAGGGACCTGGCAACCCTAAGCACAAATGTTGTGTATGTTTCCCATGAATAATTAAATAATGAATAGTAACAACGCTGGTGATGGAGACCAAGTATCCCCAACTTTTCAAGTGAAAATGAACTGTTTGTAGTATTTCTTTCAGCTTCTGAGTGGAGAGTTGAATATATAGCCCATTACTGGATCCATCTTCCCCCAGCCTGCAGCCCATCTTGTAACAATTTAGCATTCAATTTAGCATTCAAGTTTCAAAGCTCTTCATCTCTTGTGCCATCTTGCTTTGGACTGGACTTTATTTTTGCCATTAAGTTGCAGCCAACCTATGGCAGCCCCATAGGGTTTTCAAGGCAAGAGACATTCAGAAGTGGCTTGCCATTGCCTGCCTCTGAGTAGCGACCCTGGTATTCCTTAGCGGCCTCCCATTAAAATACTAACCTGCGCTGACCTTCTTAGCTTCCAAGATTTGACAAAATTGGGTTAGCCTGGGGTATCTAGGTCAGAGCATGGACTGAACTACACATCCAGAAATGTAACATGGTGCATCACTTCCTGGATTGTACCACTTTGGACTGCAGGAGGAGGGTTGAAAGGTTAGATGCAGGCAGGCACAGGAAACCTAGAATGGCAGGGTCACCAAAGGTTGTTTTTTTTTAAAGGGTGACCAAGATTGGAGGATGCTTGAAAGTAAAGGCAAAGAAGCCAAAGAATGGGAGGAGACTGAATATGGAAGAGAGGGAGATGGGGAAATGAAATAAAGAACCAGGAAGGGTATGGAGTCAATGGAGCAGGCAGTGGTTTTGCAAGTGGGGAGAAGAAACAGTTTCGAATTATCAGTGCGGAGTAAATGTGGAAATACATTTAGGGGAGGAAAGAGAATGCTGGATGGAAATGTTTCTTGCCTAAACAAAATTTAATAGCTATAGTTGTATAGTATAGTAGAGATGTATAGTAGAAATTATGAAGATGCTTCTTGTGCTCAAGAACATAAGAAAAGCCATGCTGGATGAGACCAAGGTCCATCAAGTCTAGCAATCTGTTCGCACAGTGGCCAACCAGGTGCCTCTAGGAAGCCCACAAACAGGACAACTGCAGCAGCATTATCTCTTGCCTGTGTTATCTTAACTTGCTGGAGATAATAGGTATGCATAACAACTAATATCCATTTTTACCAGTAGCCATGAATAGCCCTCTCCTCGATGAACATGTCCACTCCCCTCTTAAAGCCTTCCAAGTGGGCAGCCATCACCACATCCTGGGGCAGGGAGTTCCACAATTTAACTATGCATTGTGTGAAAAAATACTTCCTTTTATCTGTTTTGAATCTCTCACCCTCCAGCTTCAGGAGATGACCCCGCATTCTAGTATTATGAGAGAGGGAGAAAAGCTTCTCCCTGTCCACTCTCTCCATACCCTGCATAACTTTATAGACCTGTATCATGTCTCCCCTTAACCACCTTCTTTCCAAGCTAAACAGCCCTAAGTGTTTTAACCACTTCTCATAGGGCAGTTGCTCTAGCCCCAGGATCATTTTGGTTGCTCTTTTCTGCACCTTCTCAAGCTCTGCAATATCCCTTTTTAGGTGTGGTGACCAGAACTGTACACAGTATTCCAAGTGTGGTCTCACCATAGATTTGTACAAGGGCAGTATGATAGCAGCAGATTTATTCTCTATTCCTTATCTAATTACGGCCAGCATGGAATTTGCCTTTTTCACAGCAGCTGCACACTGGGTTGACATCTTCATCGAGCTATCCACTATCACCCCAAGATACCTTTCTAAGTCCGTCTCTGCCAACACAGATCCCATCAGTGTATATGTGAAGTTGGGATTTTTTGCCCCAATATGCATCACTTTACACTTGCTCACATTGAATCTCATTTGCCATTTTAATGTCCATTCCTCCAGATTGAAGAGATCCTTTTGAAGCTCTTCACAGTCCAATTTTGTTTTAACCACCCTAAATAATTTTGTGTCATCTGCAAACCTGGACATCTTGCTGTTCACCCGCAATTCCAGGTCACTGATGAACACGTTGAAAAGCACCAGTCCCAGCACAGATCCCTGAGGGACCCCACTGCTCACTTCCCTCCATTGGGAGAACTGACCATTGATTCCTACTCTCTGCTTCCTATTTTTCAGCCAGCTCTCAATCCATAAGAGGACTTGTCCTCTTATCCCATGGCTGTGAAGTTTGCTTAGCAGTCTTTGGTGGGGGACTTTGTCAAAGGCCTTTTGGAAATCCAAATACACAATGTCCACAGGCTCAGTCTTGTCCAGATGATTATTGACACGTTCAAAAAACTCTAAAAGGTGAGTGAGACAGGATCTACCTTTATAGAAGCCATGTTGAGTTTTGCTCAGCAGACCTTGCCCTTCTATATACTTGACAATTCTATCTTTAATAATGCCTTCCATCAACTTACCTCCGGATCTCCGAAAGTGAGGAAGTCCAGGCGACCACCAGCTGGGCACTTACACTAGAGCCCAGTTCGATCACACCTGGGCAAATAGATGTCCTGCCTCCTCATGAACTCAATATGATGAGCATTGTACATGGATTTGGATGACTCAGGGTTTTGCCTCCTAAAAACCCAAGCATGAAAATCATCCTGGTGCACTCAGGGAATTCCCCGGCCATAAGCTTTGCAAGGCTACATAGGCCAAATCCAAACCTGGAAGCAATCATTCTACTTGGCAGGAACAACATGTTTTATTTATCAGTCTTTCCAATCCCAGGGACTCCTGCAGCGAATGCAACTTTCCATTATTAATAAGCCCAAGAAGCAGTATTTTAAAATTTCATGATCTGCACTTTTTGCACCAACCGACCTGCAATATATAATATACTTCTTGGTGGCAAAGTGGGAATCGCATCAGGGCTACATGTCCTTCCCTTGAATGAATAATTTAAAGGGTTCACAATGCCCAGTTATGTTAAGTATTATCAATCTCTTTGTGCAGAAGATAGAAAAGTTTATCAGTGTGCATAAAGTGCCAGGAAATGACACTGTGGTTCCCCGGGCGAAGAAATGATTTTGAATGAATTCAGGTTAGAATGCTGATTCTTGGTTTCATCCTGAGCATCAGGGAGGCCAGATGTTCCAGTGGTGCTATTTCCTGGATTGATGGCCCTTCTGGCATCCTCTACACTACACAGGATTGCCAAGCTCCAGGTGAGGCCTGGAGCTCTCCCTGAATTACAACTCATATCCAAACTAGAGACTGGTTCCCCGAAAGGAAATATCAGCTTCAGGGGGTGTAAGGTTGCCAGTAGGCTTTCCAGGTTCTCCCCTTCCCTTTGGTAAGAGGTTTTTGGGGCAGAGGTAAGGTGAGATCGTGTGCGCGTGGCAATGTGATCCCGTCAATTCCGGTTTACACCTGGAAGTGCCACTTTGCAAGGGGCCTTTACCACTCAAACTGGGAGTTTGAGGTAAAAGGCTTGCGATGTGGCACTTCTGGGTATAAACCAGAAGTGACATGGTGCCGCAGGCAGACGCGTGTGCACGCGTTGCCCGCCGACTCTCAGCTGGTTTGCGGGCAGCCATGTGGATCGGTGGGGGTTTGCCCGCCATCACCTGGCACTTGGCAACCCTAGTTGCCAGGCAGAGACTGGAAACCAGCCGGGGAGGGGGGGACTTGCCAGAGATGGGGGCCCTTGGTGGTGATGTGACAATATCTCTGGAGATGCACTGGTATCATTCCCTGTGCTCCCGTAAGTAGTGTTAGGATGTCACCAGGGATGTTCTGGCATTTGGGCAAAACTCTATGGTTTAACCGTAGAGTTTTGGCCAAATGCTAGAGCCTCCATGGCATCCCCTGGTGATGTGCTTATGTAACTTCTGGGCACATGGGGAGTGATATCAGTGCTGCCAACATTCCCCCCCCCAATTTCCTGCCATTTCCCCCGTGCTGGCCACTCCCAGTGGGGGAATCCCCACTCCCAGTGGGGGAATGGCAGCTCTAAGAGGGTTGGCTCTATGATATACAATAGAGTCTAGGAGAAACAGAAGTCCTAGAGTGACGTTATATCCCCAATGAGCTCCTTCCAGTATCTAAACTCTGCCCTTCCTAGACACAAGCCCCAAATCTCCACAAATTTCTCAGGAGAGAGTTGGCACCATAACACTACACTCTGAATCCTTAGGTGTGTCCCAATGCTTATATATTTCTGCCAAATGAGGTCAACGCATCTGAAAAAGTCACCTTTGTCTCCTGAAATTGTATGCACCAATAAAATGGTTAAGGTGGCTGCAGTAGCTTAATGTGGCTTCCCTTCTGGATTGTGTCAGGATTTTTTAAAAAAAGTTTCATGTTATGGTAATCTGTTTCATCTTTCCCTGTCCTCTTATTTCTTCTCTTGTTCCCTCTTTGGCTTTATATAGTTCTGCTCATCCTGTATTAGTTTCTTCAATATTATTCTTAATGGTTACAGTGTAGTGTAACCTTGCATTGAGTTAGGGCACCGGTGGTGCTAGTAGATGACCTTTGTCTAAATGCAGACAAAGTCTATGCCTCTCTTCTGCTTTTAGTAGACTTGTCAGCAGCCTTTGACACAATGGACCATGCTGTCATGTTGAGGTGATTGGAGGTAGTAGTCGGGATTAAAGGATATGCTTTGGATTGGTTTCACTCGTCCCTTATGAGCAGAACTCAGAAGGTTCTGTAGGAGACAAGTTTCTACAGTGTGGGGCCTTCCTTGTGGGGTTCCATAAGGTTCAATATTGTCCCCCATGCTATTCAATCTCTATGTGAAATCCTTGGGAGAAATCATCTGTGGTTTTGGAACAGGAGGCCGTCAATATGTTGGTGACATCCAACTCTACATTTCTTTACCCAAATTGCCTGGTGAGACAATAGAGCCTCTGAACAAAAGCCTCACCTCTGTCATTGAATAGCTAAGGGTAAACAAGCTGAGACTAGATCCTGACAAGACAGAGGTCATGCTGACTGGGAAAGGCGAGACCATGAAGGACTGGAGCTTCCTGCTTTTGATACGGTCCAATTGTCTCCTCTTACCTGGTTAAGAGCCTAGGGTTCCAGCTCTATTGCTGTAAAAGCAAGATGGTGAAGCTGCCAACAAGGTGTTCTACCAACTACACTTATCTGAGAAAATGTCAACCCAGTGTGCGGCTGCTGTAAAAAAGGCAAATTCCATGCTGGCCATAATTAGACGAGGAATAGAGAATTAAACTGCTGATAACATACTTTCCTTGTACAAATCTATGGTGAGACCACACTTGGAATACGGTGTACAGTTCTGGTCACCACACCTAAAAAGGGATATTGCAGAGCTTGAGAAGGTGCAGAAAAGAGCAACCAAAATGATCCTGGGGCTAGAGCAACTGCCCTATGAGAAGTGGTTAAAACACTTAGGGCTGTTTAGCTTGGAAAGAAGGTGGTTAAGGGGAGACATGATACAGGTCTATAAAGTTATGCAGGGTATGGAGAGAGTGGTCAGGGAGAAGCTTTTCTCCCTCTCCCATAATACTAGAACGCGGGGTCATCTCCTGAAGCTGGAGGGTGAGAGATTAAAAACAGATAAAAGGAAGTATTTTTTCACACAATGCATAGTTAAATTGTGGAACTCCCTGCCCCAGGATGTGGTGATGGCTGCCAGCTTGGAGGGCTTTAAGAGGGGAGTGGACATATTCATGGAGGAGAGGGGTATTCATGGCTGTTAGTTAGAATGGATACTAGTCATGCTGCATACCTATTCTCTCTAGTATCAGAGGAGCATGCCTATTATTTTGGGTGTGGTGGAACACAGGCAGGATGGTGCTGCTGCACTCCTCTTGTTAGTGGCTTCCTAGAGGCACCTGGCTGGCCACTGTGTGAACAGACTGCTGGACTTGATGGGCCTTGGTCTGATCCAGCAGGGCCTTTCTTATGTTCTTATGTTCTTATGCCCCCTCCTACCTTGACTTGGCTGACCTGGTCATGTGGTTCCATCCTATGGTTATCTCAAGGCTAGACTTCTGTAATGCAGTATATATGGACTGCATTTAAAGACAACTGGGATACTCCAGCTGGTACAGAATGCAGTGGCCCAACTACTGTTGGGAGCTAAGCTGAACCTGAATATCACTCCCTTTCTGCAGACACTCTACTGGTGACTGATCAGGCACCACACGTGGTTTAACATTTCTAACTATCACCTATACTGCCCGTAATGGCACTGGATCCATGTAGGAGAAGAGGGAGTGAGGATTTCATTTGATTCTCCCACCTAACTGCAGCCCCCCCCCCCATTTTGCTAAGTAAGCTGTTCCTGATAGGGTTGCCAGGTTCCTCTTTGCCACCAGCGGAATGTTTTTGGGGCGGAGCCTGAGAAGGGTGGGGTTTGGGGAGGGGAGGGACTCCAATTACCAAAGGGGCCATTTTCTCCAGATGAACTGATCTCTATTGGCTGGAGATCAACTGTAATAGCAGGAGATCTCCAGCTAGTACCTGGAGGTTGGCAACCCTAGTTCCTGAGGATGTGCTGACCCCCCAGGAGCAAAGTTTTGGAGGACTCAGAGGGCTGCAGCAGGAGTGGGAAGTGGTACCGTCCCACTCCTTGAAGTCCATGGATGTTTGGATACATGCCTGTGTATGTACATGGAGTTACCTGAGGAAACACAAAAATATTCTGAGTGAAGTTTGAGAAATTTTTGTGGAAACTGGGAAGGAAGCAAGGCTACTTTTTGATGATCACACAATGCTGAGTCTCTTATGGGAGGCTACTGGGGAATAAGGCCTGAGGCAGGTGCAACTGATGTGAACATACCAGTTAGATAGGGTTGCCAGCCCTCATCTCCCCTCTGGCGGGATGTTTTTGGGGTGGAGCTGGGGTGGGGATTGCGTGTGGCTGCACGTGACATGATTACATCACTTCCGGCCTGTCGAGATGTGGTGCTTCTGCCTGTTGCAATCCATCACTCCTGAGCCCACCGCTGGATTAGTGGGCAATTGCCCACCAATACAGCGACGTGGCAACCCTACTGTTAGATCTTGTTAAAGTTACCCATAAATCTGATTTCAGTTAGTAGTTCTTGATAGCACCACTCTGGCTCAGAAAGTATGAAGTAATGAACCTTCATATCTATTCAGCTGTAGACTCGGAGTGCCTTTAGTATATCTGAACCTCCACTCCATGTTGTAAAATGAGAAGAGTGACCTGCCTTAATAAAAAGTCATGAGACATTTGAGCATCATGCTGGCAAACATTTTAGAACCTACTTGGAGAGCCAGACTAATAGAAGTAAAAGTAGTGCTCAGCAGAGCTCTTCACTTCAAGAGAAGCCGGAAGCCTACCTGAAAATCCTTAACCTGGCTTGGTCTGTTTTTAGATCTAGGTCAGACCACGTTTTTATGGCATGCTCTTGTCCTTAAGCGATTCTTTATACCTGCCCTACTTATTCCTCCCTTTTTTGTTCAAGTCCCAGGGCTCGTTTCAGGGAGCTTTATATAGCAGTCTGAAGAGGTTGCATTATTATATAATAAATTAATATGCGTACGTAAATCCATGGATGCCCTTGGACATAGTTTCTCAGAATACTTTCCCCCCCCAAAAAGATTACACAGACCCGGGGGGTTAGGAAGTGACCCCTATATCCTCTTCTTGAGGTTCTGGTGTGATGTTTCACGAGGGATCGCATCTGTAGTGACACACATCCTTTGAATGTCATCCCAGAAATACAACATTTGTTTTTTCCCGATCATAAGAACAGAAGAAAAGCCATGCTGGATCAGACCAAGGCCCATCAAGTCCAGCAGTCTGTTCACACAGTGGCCGACCAGGTGCCTCTGTGTAATGGTCAGAGCCAGAGCCTCTGCCAATACATGGAGATGGAATATAAGAGCAGAGGATGTGGTATCTGGGCAGGCATTAGCTCTAGCATCACCTTCTGGAGAAATTAATCTCTGAAAATATGAATTCCAGCACACTCATAATAATTATGTTTTCTGGCTTTTTAAAAGTTCCTAATTAATTCTTGAGGAGTCCCATGGGACAGAGTGGTAAGCTGCAGTACTGCAGTCAAAAACTTTGCTCATGACCTGAGTTCGATCCCGACAGAAGTCAGTTTCAGGTAGCCGGCTCAAGGTTGACTCAGCCTTCCATCCTTCTGAGGTCGGTAAAACGAGTTCCCAGCTTGCTGGGGGTAAAGGGAAGGTGATTGGGGAAGACAATGGCAAACCACCCCGTAAACACAGTCTGCCTAGTAAACGTCGGGATGTGACGTCACCCCATGGGTCAGTAATGACCCGGTGCTTGCACAGGGGACTACCTTTACCTTAATTAATTCTTAATACAATGCTGTAAGGAAAGCTCTCTTGCATAGATTTCATCCATGTACCAGACATAAATTAAACATAAAAGGGGGGGGGTTTAAAGGGAGGCAAAAGGACTGAAAATGGGAAATAAATCTGTGGAGGGAAAATGGATGCTGTGGCAGTGCTTCTGCATCGCACTCCATGATTAGACAGTGGAAAACATATACAAGCTGCAAAAAGGAATTGGTTGCTGCGCCTGACTGGTTTATCAACAGAATACAAATGCATCATCTGAGCACTACTTAGCAGGTGCTGATGGGCCAGTTTCTACAATTAATGATCCAGCCTTTGCAAAGGGCACCGAGGAAACAAACACAATGCTGCATTAGGGGCCCAGCCTGGCCTGCAAAGCACTGCAGCAAGGAAGAGGGCAGCAGAGAGATGCGAATGCTGCTGGAGGCCTTTTTGGCTTGCGTGTCCAGCATTAAAATGCAGCATGCATGACTGCAGAGCTCACAGACCTGAACAGGCTTTCCAAATTTCCCTTTTATGTATTCTGACCAACTCCATGGTATCGCGAACAAATAATGTCTGCAAGGAATCAACAGTGTGAATTCCTTTTTTAAAATTTTTGATTGGCCCTTCCACTGAATCAGCAGCCTCTGTAGCCCTTCCACTTTTATCAAGGTACTTCTATATTTTAATGGTCATACATTAGTAGGGTTGCCAGGTCCCTCTTCACCACCAGCAGGAGGTTTTGGGGGCAGAGCCTGAGGAGGGCAGGGTTTGGGGAGAGCAGGGACTTCAATGCCATAGAGTCCAACTGGCAAAACTGCCATTTTCGCCAGCTGAACTGATCTCTGTCGGCTGGAAATTAGTTGTAATAGCAGGAGATCTCCAGCTACTACCTGGAGGTTGGCAACCCTATACGTTAGAATACTGCCCCACTTTAGATTCTTTCAGCAATTTGAAGAATTACCTTAGAGGGACATTCTGCTCAAATTAAGCACTTTTAAATTACGTTAACTTGGCTGGGAGAGACTGAAGCACATCTTAACTCATTGACTGGCCAGTTCCAGAGAAGACACCATGCTAATCTGTTGCGGTCAAAAGAACACCGAGTCTCATGGCACTAAAGACTAAGGAATGTATGGTGGCATAAGCCTTCATGAATTATAGGGCACTTAGACATATGTATAAAGTGTCTCCTTCAGTTGGCACACATCACTCTATCTAATTCTCAACATGGCTGGATCTGTGGATACTTAAATCTGGAGACAGGAGCCATAAACAGACAAGATAGATCTTTCTACAAAAACAAAAAAATCCTCAGGTGTGCAGAAAAGTCTGAAATCTAAAAAAAAAATACATGTTTTTTTTTTTTAAACCCCGAAATAATAAAACAGCACTTGTACCTTTAAGAAACAGATGCCCTCTGTAGTGGCCATTGTGGTGGTTGCTGGGCAACCACAACAGTATTCTCAATTGTAGCTTTGGTTTCTGGCAGTAAACAACAGGGGGAGGAGGCAGAGCCCTTTCCAGGGCTGTTCTGACATTTTAGGGAAACTCATGGGGCCAGGCCTGGCAACAACCATGGGCGACTTGCACCATGGGACTTCCATGATTCACACAGGTCTGGCTGCTCAGTACTGTTCAATGACAGCCACCACATGAAAGCCAGTGTGATGTAGTGGTTAAGAGTTTCAGATCTGAGAAGAGTGGGTACGAATCTAATGAATAAATAAACTCACTCATGAAATTTTGTTAGGTGACTTATGCTGGTTACACACTGTCAGCCTAACCTATCTCACAGGGTTGTTGTGAAGATAAAATGGAACAGAATGATGTAAGCTGCTTTGGACCCACATGGTGAAGAAAGGCAGGGTATAACTGTAGTAAAAATAAATATAGTTGAAGGTGTGTTGCATATAAAATGTAGATTGGAGGATGGGTAGGAAGGAGAGAAGGAAGCAGAGAAGGGTGAGGTTATGGGGGTTGCCAGGAAGAGGGAAAGAAGAAATAGTGTGGGGAGGGTGATACAGGGGGAATTAAGGTGCCCCTTACAAGTCCTTGCAGGTTCTCTACTGCGCAACTGGGCCCGGTCTGGCAGCCAGCACAATCTTGGCCAAACAGAGGATGCCAGGGGTAGGGAAGGAGGGAAGACTGAAATTGGGGTTGGGGAAGATATAAAGGTAGGTTGGCTGGTGGGTGGGATGATGGAGGGGAAAAAAAGAGAGGCTTTGGGGCTTTCAGGGAAGGGGAAAAGGAAATACTGGGGGAGGGGAAAATGAGATACCCCATGCAAGTTCTTGTGGGTCCCCTACTTGTGTGTGTGTGTGTGTGTGTGTGTGTGTGTGAGATAGGTATACTGTATTTCTGTACAGAGCACAGATGAAAAGAAGATCCAGTCATAAGTGAATGATCCAGTCAGAGTGGGATTGGATCGCTCCTGAACGGTGATGAGTTGACAAAGCAAAACAGTATTTCTACCTAGGGATAATTCACAGTGGGTCGCCGTGTTAGTCTGTCTGCAGAAGTAGAAAAGGGCAAGAGTCCAGTAGCACCTTAAAGACTTACAAAAATATTTTCTGGTAGGGTATGAGCTTTCATGAGCCACAGCTCACTTCTTCAGCTCACTTCTTCTTCACTGAAGAAGAGAGCTGTGGCTCACGAAAGCTCATACCCTACCAGAAAATATTTTTGTTAGTCTTTAAGGTGCTACTGGTCTCTTGCCCTTTTCTACTACCTAGGGATAGTTACTGTCTTTGGTGACCTATCTACTCTTGGTCCCTATTAAGACCAAGCCTGGTGGGGGTTTATACTTACATTTAAATTGAAACTCAGTGGCTTCAATGTTGAAACTTTTTGTTGCTAAAGGATGGCTCTTGGCCAATGGGCCTTATCAAGGCATAGCTTTATCTGGATCATGCATACTCTGTCTTCTGAGAATAAGCATGCGTTTTCAACAAAAAAACCCCATATACCTATGATTTTTACAGCATGCCCCTAAAAATGCAAAGTTTCATTGTGACACATAAGTGCTTGGAAACCATATACAGATATTCTCACTGGCTTGCCAGTGAGGTGTAGTGGTTAAGAGCGGTGGTTTGGAGCAGTGGACTCTAATCTGGAGAACTGGATTTGTTTCCCCACTCCTACACATGAAGCCAGCTGGGTGACCTTGGGCTAGTCACAGCTCTCTTAGAGCTCTCTCAGCCACACCTATCTCACAGGGTGTCTGTTGTGGGGAGGGGAAGATGATTCTAAGCCGGTTTGATTCTTCCTTTAGTGGTAGAGAAAGTCGGCATATAAAAACCAACTCCTCTTCTTCTTCAAACCATATTTAGCTACTTCTGCCTGTTGACACTCAGTGGCAAATCCAAGCTTTCCCCCACCATTTCATGCATGAAATTACCCATATATACAAATCCCTGACCCAGATTCCAAAACAGATTGGAGGATTTGAAACCTCATATGATCTGTTTCTGTGTTTTGGCCACATGCAGTGCAACACCCACTAAACATCAGCAGTGGGAGGGGCACCCAAACTTTGACTAGTATATAGAAGTGTAGGGGCTAAAGCTAGGGACAGAAAATCCCTGACTCCCCCCCCCCCATCCCATTATCCCTCTGCTCCATCCCATGCACAGCTGGGGTTGCCAGGTCCCTCTTTGCCACTGGTGGGAGGTTTTGGGGTGGAGCCTGAGTAGGGCAGGGTTTGGGAAGGGGAGGGACTTCAATAACATAGAGTTCAATTGCCACAGCGACTATTTTCTCCAGGTGAACTGATCTCTATCAGATGGAGATCAGTTGTAATAGCAGGAGATCTCCAGCTAGTAACTGCAGGTTGGCAACCCTATGCACAGCCCTAGTTTATATATGTTTATGATGTTAATCCTGCTCATCCAACAGTATTATAGGGTTTGGGGAGGGCAAACCTGTGCTGTATTTTCATTTTATTAACATCTGATTTCAGTTCTCTGCCTGTCTGATTGTTCGTGCAAGAGCTGCATATAAGCTAGGGGACATAAGCTAGATAGAAGGTCATTAAGCCCCAGTAGAGTCTTTGGGAGTCAGCCTAGAGGAGAGCAGAGGCAAGATTACTATGCAAAGTCTGAATATGACAGCCAGAGGCCAGAGATGGGTCAAATTCAAAAGGGCAAGGTAGAGCAGGAAGAATGCCACTTAGATGAGAACAGAGCACACTGACACAATATAGTAATACCCACATAGGTTGTCTGATCAGTGGCACCAAACAAAGGGTCATAGTTGATCTGCAATGGATTCAGGGGTCTGGGTGACCTATCAGGAAGCAGCCAAGGCATACATAACAGGACGCTTCTGAGGCCTAAGGAACTTTTCATAGAATCATAGAGTTGGGAGGGACCACCAGGGCCATCTAGTCCAACCCCCTGCACAATGCAGGAAATTCACAACTACCTCCCCCACATACCCCCAGTGACCCCTACTCCATGCCCAGAAGATGGCTAAGATGCCCCCCCTCTCATCATCTGCCTAAGGTCATAGAATCAGCATTGCTGACAGATCTAGCCTCTACTTAAAAAACTCCAGGGAAGAAGAGCTCACCACCTCCTGAGGAAGCCTGTTCCACTGAGGAACCGCTCTAACTGTTAGAAAATTCTTCCTAATGTCTCTTTGTGAAGAGAAGGGATGGAGGTCCCTGTGGTGGAGACTAAGGTAACATTATTTTAGAGAAGTGGGACTGCTCTGAAAGTGTCCTCATTGCATTTAGTCCAAACACACCTTTCCTCCTTTGAGGGCAAACTCTGAAAGAAACAGTTCTGAGGATTTCAAGCAGAATCCAGTTGGCAGGGCACTGATGTGTCAGCTAGTTACAGTACCACCAAGAGCATTTTCCCCAGCCATTTCCCCCATTTTCCCCTGGAGAACATTCACATTGCCAAAAAAGTTTCCTTAAAAATTAATAGAAGACTAAACCAATATATGCATGAGCATAAGAAAGAACATAAGAACAGCCATGCTGGATCAGACCAAAGCCCATCAAGTCCAGCAGTCTGTTCACACTGTGCCCAACCAGGTGCCTCTAGGAAACTCACAAACAAGATGACTGCAGCAGCATCTTACCTGTATTCCATATCACCTAATGTAATAGGCATGCTCCTCTGATACTGGAGAGAATAAGTATGCATCATGACTAGTATTCATTTTGACTAGTAGCCATGAATACCCCTCTCCTCCATGAACATGTGCCACTCCCCTCTTAAAACCTTGAGTTGGCAGCCATCGCCACATCCTGGGGCAGGGGAGTTCCACAATTTAACTATGTGTCCCACCTGAAGGGGAGGGTCCACATTACCACTGAGTTAGGGTTTGATTCTGGAGAATGTACGCCCATCAATTCAGTTATGAACCTCAGGGGAAGCTCTGGGAGCTGTCCTTTTATATTACAATAGGGGGACCTTTGAGAACTCTTGAGGGAGGGGAACTCCCATTTCCACCCTCCTCTTTCTCACCACTGTCTTCCTTTCCTCCATCTCCTCACCATTGTCACTGCTGCCTCCTTGCTTCCACCATGGCTTTTGTGCACCATTTTGGGTGGCTACTGCATCTTAAAATGGTGCTTGAACTTGGGTAATCAGTTTGGATTTTTTTTCCTCCCCAATTTTTAAGTTCAGAAAGTATAGTTTGTGTGCAATCCTGGGGGTTTCCCAGGGTTTGCAGTCCCCTGAGAGGCTGTTGTGGCTGGCTCCACTGTGCAGATTTTACTATTTACATGGAGACTAGACCTTTGTAATTAGATGCAGTGATGGCTAACTTCACCATTAACCTCCACCATTTCTTTGCTATAGCTGGTTGTCTCTAGTGCATCCTTGGGGCCAAATTACACATTAACTACAGTTTTGTGATCCCACAACAGGTTCTCCACCCTCAGGGAAAAAAACTCATATGGAGCTGTAGCTAGGATGGTCCTCCATGTCCACTGTTGATCCTAGAAAAGCAGGTGTGATAGGAGCCCCATCTTGTTGGTTAAACTTCTTCTAAATTAGCTCCTGGAGGAGCTCCTCAGAGGCAGTGCCAACCACATGTTCTTCAAGTGAACAGGTAGAGATCCTTGCATACTGTAGGTATATAGAAATCGCTGCTGGAATATCTGTTGTGCTGCCCCAGCAGAAAGCGAGGTGTTACACAGAAAATGTTTGTAGTAGTTAGCCCTTTAAGACTTAGAATTATGGGAAATGTAGTAGTTAGCCCTTTAACGTAGTAGTTAGCCCTTATTCACAGTGGGTAGCCGTGTTAGTCTGTTTGCAGTAGTCAAAAAGGGCCAGAGTCCAGTAGCACCTTAAAGACTAACAAAAATATTTTCTGGTAGGGTATTAGCTTTCGTGAGCCACAGCTCACTTCTTCAGATACAGCTAGAATGTGAATCCATCGGTCTTTAAGTAGAGGAACAGTATGTAAATGTGAATAGCAGGCTTGATTGGATTAGGTGAGATATGCAAAAGAGTCTGTGATGTCCAGGGGAGAGATGGGTGTGGAGAAATCAGCATTGGTAATGGGCCATGAATGCAAGGTCTTTATTCAGCCCAGGTAAATGCATTGACTTTAGTTTGAATATCAACTGTAATTCAGCAGTTTCTCTTTCCAATCTCCCTTTAAAATTCCTTTGTAAGAGAAGTGCTACTCTTAAATCTGCAACAGAATGTCCTGGAAGGTTGAAATGTTCACCCACTGGTTTTTGAATATTGTGGTTTCTGATGTCAGACTTATGTCCATTTAATCTTTGTCTAAGAGACTGACCTGTTTGTCCAATGTAGATTGTGGAAGGGCATTGCTGGCATGTGATGGCATAAGACTTTAAGACTTAGAAATGTTTGTAGTAGTTAGCCCTTTAAGACTTAGAATTATGGGAAATGTAGTCCAGACCAATACTAGGTCAGATGTGTCTGAACTGAATGCTAATTGGCTATCAGGAGGCTCCCAATTCATCTGTGTTTTCACGGACTCTAGACATGTTCTGCATCTACCTCTCCTGTTCAGTGATGCATGAGTTGAGAGATTAAGCCTTATGCATTTGTGTGAAGAAATAATAAAGATGTAATCTTGTGGACATAATAAGAGTTCTGTTGTCACTACTCAAAAAGGGCTTGGAGTACCGAGCTCCAGGTGCTGGACGAGATATCTGTGAAATGCTGGCATTGGAAGAACAAGATAATAGGATATTGCTGGCTCCCTCCCGAAGCCATAAGCATGGAAATATAAGGTGAAAGCAGCATCTCTTTCAGATTCTCTTTCTTTTCAAATTATTGTGGTATAAGTGGGGCAATGGAGGTGTTGTTATTTTCCAAGTCCAATATGGATCATGGGGGGGGGGTATTTGATGGGGGGGGCACTCTATTCACAAAAGATAAGGCTGATAGGGGGACTAAAGTTTCCACCTGAATCTGAATCCTAGGTCTCCAAGCTCTGTCCCATGCCAGAAGAAACCCATGCATTGAGATCTTCTGAATTGCATCTAACATGATCTCAAAATCCATTTTTAAAGTCCACTGTTCTCTCCACAAAACCCCATGCCTATGCATCCGCCAGGATAGGTTAATACCATGTACTTAATGTGGGGCTGCCATTGGATGCCACAGGATGCTCTGGAAGGTACAGCTAGTGAAGAATGCTGTAGTCCACATCCTATTTGGTGTGGGGAGATGAGAGCATATTTAACCAATGTTTTGGTAACTGCACTATCAGAGTACTTCCAGAACCAATTTGACCTTTAGTGCCTGGGATCCATATTCCTCAGAAAGTGCTTCAGCCTGTATGAGCCCTCTTGCCTGGTTGAGATCATCCAGTGGGACTGTTTCTATGAAGAAAGTAAGAACATTCACATCAAAGAGCATAGTCAAGTCATGAGACTCTGAATCTGTTTCTAGAAGATGTGGACCTATGGACCACCTCCTGCTTTTTGGGAAGAAACAAGTGGAGACCCACAAGAAACTTGCAAAGATGGGTGGGCAGAGGCTCCCCCACACCTTCCCCCCCTCAATGGCACCCCGAGGCTCCCCTACTTCCCCCCTCTCAATGGCATGGAGCCTTCCCACTTTCTGTCTCTCTCAAATTGCCTGTTGACTCTCTCTCTCTCTCTCTTTCTCTCAAAACAGCAGACCAACGCTCCCCCTACACACACACACACTCTCTCTCCCCCTCTCTCCCTCTCCCCCTCTCTCCCTCTCTCTCCCTCTCCCCCTCTCTCCCTCTCCCCACACCCTCCCTTGGCTCTCCTGAACTGCTCCAGGCAGGCACACTTAGACCCCCGCCAGGAGCTGCTGCCAGGCCCAGCACGGCTTCTGGGTTGCGTTGCTGCTGCCAACAGCCTAAAGTAATGGGGGGGTATTTAACCCCTCCCAATTTTTTTAAAAAATTCAGATTTTTCTGCTGACCTAGGGGGTCCCCTAAGTCTGCAGAAAAACCTGTTGGGGATAAGTCTGCCTCGATCTGCGGATTTAGAAGAAGAAGAAGAGTTGGTTTTTATATGCTGACTTTCTCCACCACTTAAGGAAGAATCAAACCGCCTTACAATCACCTTCCCTTCCCCTTCCCACAACAGACACCCTGTGAGGTGGGTGGGGCTGAGAGAGTGTGACTAGCCCAAGGTCACCCAGCTGGCCTCATGTGTAGGAGTGGGGAAACAAACCCGGTTCTCCAGATCAGAGTCCACCGCTCCAAACCACTGCTCTTAACCACTACACCACGCTGGCTCTCTGCAGGTAGACTGAGGAATTAGATATGTAGCTATAGAACCACTTTCATTTGCTAGGGTCTTGATCATCAATGGATGGGTGTTGTGACTATACGACTGAAAGTAACTGATGCAGTGTTGTGGCTAAGCTGTATTCTGGAAAGTCACCGGTTCAAAGGTCATCTCAGCTACATTATGCACTTGGGAGTAATGCTAAGTAGATCTACTCAGAAGTAAGTCCCATTTCATTCATTAATAAGATATAAAACATTAGTGCATAACACAAAAGTGGCTTGCCAACTTAAAATTACTAACAGTATAGAAGTATAAAATAATTTAACTGTTTTTTCCACCCTATTTTTGCTTATTTTAATTGCGATGGCGCAGAATTTGGCAGTGGGAAGCGAAAGAGGAGGAATCTCCCCCATCAGAAGCTTCTTAGACAGGAACTCAGCCGACTTATCTGAGAATCCACTGATCAGGGGAGCAATAAGTCTAATACGAGCCCCACGATAAAATGGACAGCTGAACAATACATGTTCAATAGCTTCTATGTCACCTGTCCTACAAGGGCACAGCCTTTCAGATCTTGGGATCTTCTTATATTTTCCATCTAAAACTGCCAATGGCAGCAGTTTCTGTAAGCTGTTCTCAGACTTAGATCATAAAGTAGGTTGCTAATGACAAGAGGTCCACTCTGTCCCTGAAGTATAAATTTTAAAATTGTTGACAAATTTAAAAAGATGAAAGTGAGTAACCATCCAGAGTGCAGAAACTAGTAAGAGTCCAGTATCACCTTAAAGACTAGCACAATTTATGGCAGGGTATGATCTTTCGTGAGTCACAGCTCACTTCCTCACCATCCAGTATTACGACTAGCACATATTCATCTGTTTTTGGAATATAAGAGCTAGGTGAAATCTTGATATTTGTTCGACCATTCACATACTTGCAAGGTGAAACACTAGCCAGAATGATTCTTTCCTTCCAAAAATAATGTCTTCTCAGAAAGTGTGTGTCAATGTGTGTGTGTGGGTTGTACAAGTGAATCAAAATGACTACTGATACTGCAGGACTTTCATGGGGATCAAGGAATATTGCAAGTGGGATACATGACAGTTCTTAGTAAGAGAGATGATATTTCTATTGGTTTCAGCTACTGTATGAGACGCAAGCTTTTGAATCATGCCAGATTCTTCAGGCTAATGGTTCAGAATGATATACAGGTGGTGCACGGGGAGGTCAGTGTTCATCTAACCATATCTGCAGTATTTCAAAATGAAGAACCAGGAAACGATGGCACTGAGGAATGAACTAAAGATTGGATAGAATTGCTGTTGAAAACTGCAGCCCCAAGGGTAGCATTGCCAGGACCCTCTTCGCCACCAGCAGGAGGTTTTTGGGGCACAGCTTGAGGAGAGTGGGGTTTGGGGAGGGGAGGGACTTCAGTGCCATAGAGCCCAATTTCCAAAGCAGCCATTTTCTCCAGGGGAACTGATCTCTATTGGCTGGAGATCAGTTGTAATAGCAGAAGATCTCCAGCTAGTACCTGGAGGTTGGCAACCCTACCCAAGTGACAGACAGATAGAAGAAATCCCCCCCCCCCCATCTAGGACAATTTACTCAATGTCCTGATGACATCCAGCTATGGGTTCCAAGCCCCATTCCACATCATTGGCTAACACTGGTTGGAACAGGGAAAAACCATGATACATTTTCAGGGATCTCTCTGTATTTCTTGTAATTAGTTAGTCGTGTCCTTAACTGGATTAGAAACAGGCAATGCTGATCATAATGAAGGTTACCCAAATCTCTACGCAGGGAAAAGCAGTAAGTGAAAAATATGTTGCTTTTGAGATTAGGAGTATGACATGTCTGAATCTCAAATGATTATTCGGGCCTCTGATAATCATTGGATAGTAGAAGGCAGCTATTATACACGCAAAGCTGGAGATGGTTTTGAGAGCATATACGTTTAAAAGAATCACTTGATTGCTCTGTTTTTATATCGTTCTGTTGCCTGAAATGTGCTTTTATTTCCATAAACTGCCTTGAGCTTTTTATGGAAAGTTGGCCTAGAAATTTTCTAGGTAAATATGAATAAACCACATATGACAGCTGTCGGGGCATGTTCTAATTCTCAAGTAACCTGCACAGTACTGAAAGGAGGACCGAACAGGGATGTGGGAGTTTTACAGAGACCTCCCATTCCAAGCCCAGTCGGTCCTGGCACTGCTTCTAGATAACAAAGATGGGATCCAAACTGAACTATTCTAACAATCCACCTCCAACAGTGTAACATCCAGTGATACATGGAGCATATCCTAGTGGGAAGAGATGCCCCACTGAGCATGGGATGTGTTTTCCTCCATAAATAGCATCTACTTCTCAAAGTTATAGAAGGTTTGGTTCTTGTAGGTTATCTGGGCTGCGTAACCGTAGTCTTGGTATTTTCTTTCCTGATGTTTCGCCAGCAGCTGTGGCAGGCATCTTCAGAGGAGTAACACTGAAGGACACCTCTTACTCCTCAGATGCCTGCGACAGCTGCTGGCGAAACGTCAGAAAAAAAAATACCAAGACCACGGTTACACAGCCCGGATAACCTACAAGAACCTATGAACTCTGACCGTGAAAGCCTTCAACAATATTATAGAAGGTTTGGTTGACACGTTGATCTGATCCCATGAACACACAAGAAGCTGCCTTACTTTGAATCAGACCATTGGCACATCAAGGTTAGTGTTGTGTATTCAGACTGGCAGCCGCTCTCCAGTGTCTCAGCCTGAGCTCTTCTTTCATATCACCTACTACCTGATCCTTTTAACTGTAGATGCTGGGGATTGAACTTGGGACCTTCTGCATGCCAATCAGATGCTCTACCACTGAGCCACAGCCCTATTCTCCTTAGTGTTTTTTTAAAAGTAAGTGACTGCGGTATACACAAGGTTATTCAAGGCAGAGGGTCATGGGAAAGTAACATTTCGGATGACAAAAAATATGCCGGCTTTGTTCTGAAAAGTTAAGATGTCAACCTTTGCCCCTAGGTGATTGTGAAAACAAGAACAGAATATCAACCAGACCAGAAGAACAAAGGAAAACTCAGAGTGCCTAAAATTGCTGAATTCACAGTCAGTTTCACTGATGGTGTAACAGAAAGATTAAAGGTAAGAAATGCTAATTGCTAGCGAGCTATGTGCAGAGCTAATTATCACGGAATAATTAATAGATGACATCTGGCTTGATTTTGGTTTAAAAATAGCATAACCCTTTCTTGATCCAGCAAGGCTGATTTAACAGTCCTTCCCCACCAAGGAAGCTGGAAGGTGTTTGGCTTTCACAACAAAAGTCTGGAATTAGATTACTTTGTGAAAGAACATTAAATTAGCTTTATTGTCCAGCTTCGGTGTGCTCTGAATTTCAACCCACGCTGCCACCAAAAATACATTATGCTCCTTGAAAGGATGTAAAGGTAAGGCAGTTCCTCCTCTGTTTGAAATAAGCCTGCATCTTGATCCATCAATTACTTATGGGTATATACATCCTGCACTACAACCAAGGGCCTCCCCATTCACTTTGTTGAAGGAGGAAGAACTGTGAGTGCAATTGACTAATCCTGTGCTTAACTGCAAAATGCTGACAGTATTTTTACAATTTTATTTATATTTCAAATTACTGACACGCCCTCCTTGGTGAACTGGGCTCAGGGTGAGATACATTAGAATAATACATCATCAAATAATCTAAAAATCTTAAAACTACAGCTGAACAGACTAAAACATAACCTAACAATAGAAGAGTAGTAGAAGAGTGGCCCTAGATTATAGAAATGCCTCCTCTCCCTCTTCTGGAATGAGGGTTGCCAGGACCCTCTCTGCAACTGATGGGAGGTTTTGGGGCGGAGCCTGAGGAAGGTGGGGTTTGGGGAGGGGAGGGACTTCAATTCCATAGAGTGCAATTGCCAAAGCCGCCGTTTTCTCCAGGTAAACTGATCTCTATCGGCTGGAGATCAGTTGTAATAGCAGATCTCCAGCCACCACCTGGAGTTCGGCAACCCTAACTGGAATTGTGATTGGGCACTCTTCCTTACGCTGGGACAGTGGCCAAATCACATCAAGTCTTTCACACCGCAGCAATAGCTTACTAGCCAAGATTACTATAATGTACCTACATCTTCAGTAACCTCTCAGTGCCTGTGCACTGTGCAACATCAGGGGAAGGCCTTGGCCTCTATGCCCTGTTGTTGATTTTCCAGAGTAACTGGTTGGCCACTGTGTGAAAGAGGATGCTGGAGTAGATGGACCACTGGTTTGATCCAGCAGGGTACGTTCATATAAAACCCATTCCTGAGCCTGCTAACTTGTAAGTAAGGCCCACTGTGTACAACAGAGCTTTCTCCCAAGTCTGCATTGCAAGTAGGGTTGCCAGATGGTTTCAACAAAAATTCTGGGCAAACTTAATAAAAAAAATTGTCAACACACACACACCTCTCCATGCGCATGGAGCTTATTGATTCAATGTTTTTCCTTGGGGACCCACAGATGTTCAACACCTTAGAATTCAAATCCCCTACAAAAATCCCCAGAGGAAAACAAAGGCTCCAATTGAATAAAGAGGCGTCAGGATGCTTTAGTTGTACACACATAGCCTGGTTTTAAAAAGTGGAAACAACAGGTAACTATTTGGGGGTGAAGCTTCTGGTGTGTGTGTGTGTGTGTGTTTTGTGGGGGGGAGGTTGCTATGGCACCCCAAAGTAGCACACAACAATGCAGCAAAATCAGCCACCAGGTGAGGAGGGGAAGGCAGCTCTGACACTTCTGCCCTCCCACTTCTCTTTCATTGCCAGGCTGCCTCCCACTTGCCTCTCTGTGCCTTCCTTCTTCTCCTCCCTTGGCCATACTTGCTATGGCTTGGTTCCCCATGCTTGCTAACTCCCCCTCCCCATGATGGTGGGAGTGGTGATCAGGGAGGTAGGATAGGGTTGCCAGGTCCCTCTTTGTCACCGGCGGGAGGTTTTTTGGCCAGAGCCTGAAGAGGGCGGGGTTTGGAGAGGGGAGGGACTTCAATGCCATAGAGTCCAATTGCCGGAGTGGCCATTTTCTCCAGGTGAACTGATCTCTATTGGCTGGAGATCAGTTGTAATAGCAGGAGATCTCCAGCCACCACCTGGAAGTTGGCAACCTTAAGGCAGGGAGATGGGAAACCTTAAAGGTAGGTAGAAAGTGACAAACTGGAGCTGGTGTAGCAATGGAGTGGGTGGGTGAGAGACAAGCCAGAGGTAGTAATGGGAAGCAGTGGAGGTGGGGAAGTGAAGTCAGAGACAACAATGGGATTTCTCCTCCTGCATGACTCTACTAGTTTGCTGTAATGGCTGAGTGCTAGTGTAGTGTTGATGTGTCAGTAGACGCATTTGCTTTTGATTGTTTTCACTGAGTCATGCTGTTACAATGGGTAGGCAGAATTCCACATCAGAATCTCGGTGGCTATAGTGTGTCTAGTAGGCCTTGCATCTTTCAGATGCCTGTGATAGAAACCACAGGATACCACTGCGTGAACAATTTGCAAAGCAGATGTGAGGGAAAAAAACCAGATGTACAGTTTACAATCAGTAAACATGCACTGTAAAGGAATACGTTACACATTCCCCTTAGGATGTGGATGAGAGAAGCAAAGCCTAAGAAATGGAAGTGTGGGTGTTCACATTTATAGTAAGAAGTGCCTCATCACCTACTTTAGATCTGGAATCCTGCTTCATGACTCTTCCAATGCAGGATTAGGGTTACCTTTGATTGCAAAAGCTACCAAGAAAAACAGAGATGAGAACTATACGTTTACTTAAAATACGTTTATGTAAAATGTAGGAAGCATGTCATTTAAGAACAAAGCTACATGATTTGGATTCATTTTACGCAGCTGTGAGTTACCTTAATTTCCCTTGCGCTAATATTTCAGACCTGCTTCCTCCAACTCTTGGGTTTCCACCCATCTCAAATACCATCTGCTCCTTTCATCTCCATTGAATCATAGAGTTGGAAGGGACCACCAGGGTCATCTAGTCCAACCCCGTGCACAATGCAGGAAATTCACAACTACCTCCCCCACGCTCCCCCGTGACCCCTACTCCATGCCCAGAAGATGGCCAAGATGCCCCCCCTCACATGATCTGGCTAAAGTCATAGAATTAGCTTTGCTGACAGATGGCCATCTAGCCTCTGCTTAAAAACTTCCAGGGAAGGAGAGCTTACCACCTGCCGAGGAAGCCTGTTTCACTGAGGAAGTGCTCTAACTGTTAGAAAATTCTTCCTAATGTCTAGACGGAAACTCTTTTGATTTAATTTCAACCCGTTGGTTCTGGTCCAACCTTCTGGGGCAACAGAAAACACCTTGGCACCATCCTCTATATGATAGCCCTTCAAGTACTTGAAGATGGTTATCATATCCCCTCTCGGTCTTCTGCTCTTAAGGCCAATTCTCATCCATCCATATGTGTCTTTTCTAATAAGAACAGCAAACTGTCAGGCTGAGGGGAAGTAAGACTTGGGGCTGAAATCAATGCTGTATTAATTAGAATTTTTATAGGCATCCTTCCTTCCTTTCTTATGACGGCTGTGGTGGGATCAATTGTGGGCCTTCCTCTGCCTGACAGCCACTTTCTTTCTCCAAAGTCCATATGATTTCTATTCCGAACTTCTCAATGTCACTTATTAATCACCCATCATCACAACTGAAAGTAGATAAGGCTGTAAACCTCTCCAGCCTGTTTTTCATAAAGCTCATATGCATCGTATTAAGTTGGTGGTATTATTTCCTGACCAAAATGAGTTGAGATAATAGATTATATTTTATTGCCTTCTGTACTGGATTTTTTTTTATTACTCTTCATTTTGATTCCAATGCATTTTTTTGGCAAGTTATTAAATATACTCCCCTCTGGTTATGTGCATATCTATTATCTGGAGCTGATGAAACCATCTTGCATTTGTGTTTTTGTAGCAGGAAGGCAGAGTAAATGCTTAACTGTTATTAGCTCAGTTTTTGGCAATGTGGGTGGGGGGAGGAAAAGGACTGAGCCATTATAAATGAGATCATCATATTTTCTGTTGCTGGGTGGATGCTTTCTCCAGGTCTCTAGTGAGCAATGTGCTAGAAATTTCATTTTCACTTTCCTGTAGTGGCACCGTAAAAAGTGAAGTGCTTATCTCTATATGCCCAATCATGTCTTCATCTTTTCTAGATTGTATGCAATTTGGCTCTATAGATGTATTCAACGCCAAATGAGTCATCCCACTGACTAAAATAAGGTAGCTGGCATGGGTGAGCAAAAATAGTCCATGCTTCTCAGGGAGGGATCCTGGGGGTGGGGTGGGGGAAACGTTTGAGGAGATTTCTTTGATAAAGTTTGGATCAATGTGGTTTGCAATTAGTTTAGGGATTTAGCTGTGCTCTTGTGAAAATTATAAGCATTTCTCTAGCGCTCGTGTCAGAAAGATTCCCGGAGTGTTGCTTTTTTGGATATAGTCATTAGAAGATAAGAAATGAATTAACTTTCTTTGGGGTTACCTCCCACCCAAAACCAGCATTACCTTTCCAGTGGGAAAAGTGAACCTCTGTCATTGCTTATCATGAATGGAAAATAGCAGCTGGTGTTCTGTGACATTGTTATGTTTCACCTCTTTCTGATGAGCTATTGAAGTCATTTCTTGCTCTGCCTTGAGGAATGATTGCCAGCCACAGTTGAGTATATATTGCAGTAAAAAAAATCTATAAAGAAAAGCTGGATTCAGACATGTCTGAATTACACAGAGAAAAGAGGTCATTCACATTTGCTTAGCTGCATAATTATCATCTAACATAACTTATCCTGTGTTTTGAAGTCATTAGACTGTATGTTTCCTTGCCATCACTGGCTTGTAGGGATAGAAATATGCAGTATATACACTGTTATAAATATACAGTGTAATGGCATGGGTTAAGTATATGTTACAGAGTGGGAAACAGGAAGGGCTGCCATTTTGTGCGGCAGTCCTGCGTTTCTCCTAATGCTGCACTCTGCCATGCAAATGCCAGAAAGATTGTTGAACAATATGGTGGTGGGTTGCTCCATGTTTGCAGGAAGTTTCAGGACTGGGTGTGCTTAACAGGCAAATCCAAAGACATCACGTGGTCTGTGCTATTGATTATATGATCGGTTGAACGTGCTGATAAAGGACCATGAAGAGGCTGAAGCTGAACGTGGAAAAGAAGCTTATGTAAGTGCATCTGTCATCCATCTAGGATAGCACTGATGTGATCACTTTAATTGTAGTAACATCAGACAGGAGCTGTTGTCCCTAGGCAACTGTTGTTGTTTTTCCACAGTTCCTCTTGCTGAAATATTGTGACATTTCTACAGCTTGTCAGTTCTGAAATATGATACTATATTTCCTTGTAGCTCAGCTCAATTACAGAACATCCTGAAAGTTTGACCAATTATTCTTCGGCTGCATGACTCATCCTGTACATACATTATGACAAATATCTAAGCCATTCTGTGTAGGCGGGGAACAAGAAAATGATGTTAAAATAACATTAAGACCTAGCCACCAATGCACCAAAGTAATTTCTTTCATTGTAGCCTCCCCCACCCACCCACAGAGGAGACATGTCAAAATGTTCTTGATGTAGACGTTTTACTGATGCATTATAAGAATATACTCAGGGACAGCCCTCTAGAGGGGTTTTCTCCCTGTCTTGAAGATTTCATCCAGCCCAAGAGGCCAAATATCTACTGATTGAACTGGCTGAATGTATATTAGATATTTCACAGTTATTCACATTAGGCCTGTTCACAAGTTACAGTGAATGCACGTACAATCTGTGTACAGTGCTCCCGTGATGTTTCGCTTTATATGTGTGTGCAGTAATTCTCATGTTACTTTCAGCTCACATTTATCCGTGTACTGGTTTCCAGTTTAATTTGCAAAGTGAACGTGCGTTGACTCTTCCTTACAAACAAGTGTATGCACATGCAGGTATGATGTACGTGTGTTCACTGTAACATGTGAACAGCCCTAATTAGGGGTGTGCTGGCCTTCGCTGACCCAAAAAAGCCTAAAAATGCCCTTTGGGATTTTTTCGGCATTTGGGGGGCTGTAAAAAAGACACCCTTTAACAGAGCTGAAATCACAAAGCTGAAAAAAAATGGGAATTTCCCATCTTTTCCGGGATTGCTGTGGCTACTGTTAAAGGGGCACCTACGGAAGCCCCCCCCCCCCAATTCTTCTGCCCATTGTAGTCTATGGGAAATTTTTGCCTGGTCTGCATCTGCAGCACAATGAGGTGGTAGAACAGGCTGTGTCACTTCATATTTTATATGGGGTGGTCACACGTTTGGTCCTCCCCCATGTAAAAAGTACCTGCAAATAAAAAAGCACATAATGGAGGCAGTTTCTATCTCAGTCTTACACATGCTGTATTATTTGTCCATTTCCAGGGATTCCTTAATATAGGATTTTTTTTAAAGTGGGGAACCCGCAAGAACTTGCAGAGGGCATCTCATTTTTCCTCTCCCCATTTCCTATTTTCTTTCACTAAAATCCCGTAAAGACTTTTCCCTTCTGTTGCTTCTTTATCTCCTTCCCACCCAACAGACAACCTACCTTTACCTGCCCCCCTGTCTTCTGCTTTCCCTCCCCTTGCAGCCTCTGTCCAGGAAAACTATGGCCCAATTGTAGGGTTGCCAGGTCCCTCTTTGCCACTAGCAGGAGGTTTTTGGGGCAGAGTCTCAGGAAGGCGGGGTTTGGGGAGGGGAGGGACCTCAATACCCCTCCTGGTAGCCCACACGTTCTTACCTTTCCCTGCTTCCTTCTCTTGCTACCACCCATTAGCTTTCTTTAAAAAAAGTAGGTCTCTAGGCCTTCCCTTGCAGAGACGTAAGGAACAAAAGGCATATCTACCCAACAGAAAGGGCTAGACACTTACTTAAAAAATAAATTTTGGAATTCCAAGAACCTGCTTGGCCTACAGTTACAATGGTATATCCATCTAATGATATTCTAGTGCTGAAAAAATAGCAAACACTCTGGTGGCCAGGATATGGTGGCCACTTCTGGGGGGATTGGGGCACAGAAACTGGGGGGGGGGGGACCTACCATCTGGAAGCAGCTGCACCAGCAAGGGAGAGATCACAAATTCCATCCCCAGGTGGAAGCCACCTTTGATTCCATCATTGTTAAATAGGGTTGCCAATTTCCAGGTGGTGTCTGGAGATCTCCTGCTATTACAACTGAACTCCAGGCGAGAGAGATCAATTCCCTTGAAGAAAATGGCCCCTTTAGCAATTGGACTCTATGGCATTGAAGTCCCTCCCCTCTCCAAACCCCACCCAACTCAGGCTCTACCCGTAAAATCTCCAGGTGTTTCTCAGCCCAGAGCTGGCAACTCTATTGTTAAAGGGTCTGTTGTTTCTTGCCCTGACAACAGGCAATTTTGCTGAGCAGCAAGTATGACCTCAGTAGTCACTAAACTCCCTCAGAGGAATTACCTCAGCCTTGGCCTTGGCCTTGGCCAGCTCAGTGG